>NC_073723.1:58817323-60142323 GCF_023634155.1 Falco peregrinus
TTCTTTCTCAAATTTTGTTCTGGTTTTGTTCTTCTAGATTCTTTCTGTCTACAGATCAAATTCTTTCAGATAATAGGCCGCACTCAGGACAAAAATGCACACAGTCAGCAGACAAGCCACTCTAGAGAGATGAAGCTGGGTTAATTAGCATTGATAATATACAGCTGTGGGCTGGCTTCAAGGGGGGGCGGGGGCGGTGCCTGTTCTGTTAAGTGGTTGGGCAGCCAATGAAGAGATGAGGAAGAAGCAGAGAGAATGTGTGCCCTGGGTGAGGAGAAGGCAGCAGAGGGACTGGCATGAAGAGTATGTTGGTATGAGATGGTAAAAGACCTTGCTGCAGCTTGATAGTTTGGAGAGTGCTGCAACAAGCCACCACTGGTTTCGGTGGAGACATCATGTCTCACCTACTCCATACAAAGATTTACAAGGCTAATTATCTTCCAGCAGCACTGACTTTCCTTAAACAGCCAGCACTAAGGAAGGACATTGCTGCATGGAAGAGGATCTCATAAAATGATGGTGACATTTCCCAACCTCCTACTTGGAAAACAAATGTCTTTTGCATGCTTCTGTGTGAAAATTCCCATAAATTTCAAAACATCTTTTCCTTAAATACTTTGGATCTAATAAAGGCCCTGAACTACCGTAAATCTTGGCCTGGTCAACAAAATTTGGCAATGTCACAAGGTCCCTTTAGCAGTTTGGATTGCTTTATACTGGCAGCTCCCTGTGAAGTGATGAAACATTTAGACAAACCAATGGCCCCAAAATAGCCTCTCCATTAGAATTCCAAGAGATTATTACAAAATTTACAGAACTACAAGGTGTTACTGTGCATGACCTAGGTACATTTTCCCAGATGCTTCTCAGTCACCAAAATCTGGTTTGGTCCAGTGAAGGAGTTCTGTCTTCCAATGACCAGAAGCCACCTTACCGACCAGTCTTTCAATCATTCATTACATGTCATAAGTTCACCACATTGTAACAGGACATTTGCTCACATTTCTGAAAGAATTCATGTGGGAAATGTGAAAGACTGAAGAATTCATTAGCGACTCAGATAAAAGGCTTAGATCGGAGAAATTTTGAAATACGGCTGTTGCCAAAGTCCTGTAATGGGAGTAGGATTCTAAGATATCTCTCTTTGCCTCAGTTTGCATTTCTGCTTTCCTTTTTGAACCTTGCATTTCCCTTCTGCAGCCCTTTGTTCATCTCTGTAGGCAGCAAAGGCCTCAGGGCAGAGCAGAAATTGCCTTTTATGATACATGTTTACAGTGCTTCACACAGTGGGACCTTAATCTCCTAATAAATGACACTCAAATAGTAAATCTGTCACCTTTCTAAAAATACTTTGTTCATTAAAAATAATAGAGAAAAAAAACCATTACACACATTGTACGTGCTTGACAGCTGAATTGAACTGGTGCTTAGGTCTATTCCTAATGTTTGCATGAGATGAGGGTTCTTCTATTTCTCCCTTCTGTTCCCTCCCTTATGAAAACAGACATATATTCTCATTATGGGCATTGTTTCTCTCCTAGCTCTGTATTTGCTGCTTTACCACATATTCTTTTGTCATATTATTAATAAGCTCTTGGGGGATACTTACAAAAACTGTAACTATCTGTGTGTATGCATACAGTGGATCTGCTGAGTGATTTGTTCCGACAGCTGTGTTGTCAAGATACTGCAGAAATGAGAAAGAAAGATGTAAGCTGCACTGAATGAATGAGGTCCTGCTGTAAAACATCCCCAGCAGCTTTTAAAGAACACAGCTGACAGAATACTTCAAAAGGTCTGATGAGCTAGAAAAAAGGCAGACCAAGTCTACACAAAGCAGCAGCAATCCCCAAGGATGAAGGCCCACCTGAGGGGCACTTGTCACCCAGTTTAGACAGGGAAACTCCCAGAAATGCTGCTTTGCCCATGGGGCTGTATATTCAAGGCCAGGTCTTCCACCTTTCCCTTCTGCCCAGTGAGCTTTCCCATTGAAATTTTATTGATCTGGTGAGCATCTCTTACCCTGTGTAAGGTCACACACAGAGCCTTGTAGTCCTCTTACATTTTTCAGCCTGAGTTTCTCTCCTTGTGTAACATTATGAGTGACAGTGGTAACAGGACAAAAGATACTCAAACTCAAAGAGTGAAGAATGGAAGGAAAGCAGGAGATTAACTCTTCCTGTAATGTACAAACATTTCTGGAGAAAAATCTGGGGTCGTTATAAGACAAACAAGAGCTTGAGTCTACATAGTTTAAGGTTTTCGAATGGACGTATATACAGCAGCTTTTAGGAAATGGAGAGGTGAAATGGCTGGCTGATAACACGGCACGCCAGGAAACTCATGAGCATTTTAAAGAGCCAACAGGACCCAGGGAGGAGCCTCTGCCCCATGAGAGAGACGGATCTGACAGGAGAGGCAGCTGAAGCTCTGGGCCCATCAGTGCCCTTGACAGATGACCCGAGTCTGCTGCTACTGACAGGCGGCCATGAATTCCCAATGCAGATTGGCTTTGCCCAGTCCCTAGCCTAGCCATTTTCTTTTCTAGAAAAAGAGGAAGAGAAGTGGGAGCTTTGCAGCCAAAATTGCAGCAAATGGACTTTGGGGAAGCAACACCCCCAATACAGCCGAGAGAGCAAGGCATGTTTAGGACAGTGACATTTAAGAGTAGCAAAGAGACGGTGGCAGCAACAGCAAGTATAGGTAGACTATTAAAGGCACACTGACAGATTAAATATCACACTTTCTAACAAACTGGTCTGCCTATGTTGTAAGATTATTAAAATTGAAAGTGTTTAAAGAATCTAATTTACTCTCCCCTGTCTAAGATGTTTACTTCCTCCAGCTTGCACTATTAAACTAGACTAGTCCGTTTCACTTTTACAGATAGTTTCTGGTTGATTTTATTTTTTGAATCCAATTCTATCATATTACAAATTGCAATAAAGCCTTGAGGCTTCCCAACAGGTCATGGCAAGTCTTGTGCAGAGCACTACACAGATGTAATAAGCAGCAGCCCACAAGTGCAGACAAAAACAGGCTTTTATGGATGAAACAAAGAGGTAAGAAAGAGATTGGGACTGCAAGAAGACAATGGTGGTAACAACATATATATTATACTGTATATAACCATATATAATATATTTAACTTATATTGTGAATATTGTATAATTACTTAAAATATATATCATGAGTATCACAGCTAGCCTACTATCAGTTATAATCACAATCCATGGTTTTCTTCATTCACCTGTCAGTCACAAGACTCTTCCCACCATCCAAGTTACATTTTGCTCTTAGACTGTAGGAACACATCAAGGAGAAGGCTGCCTTGCTCCTGGGGTAGCTCCATTACTACCAGGTACTACTCCAGGGTAAATAACATGCTATAAATATGCTTTACAACTTGCACTGAATAGAGCTATTTCTGTTTGCTTGTCTTTTCAAAACAATTTATGTTTTACTTTTACAAGACCTAAAGCTGGAGGCTTAATGTACAAAAGCTCCTCTCTAGTGTTGAATCTGGTCCTCTCAGTGGTGCCTTCTTACCCAATACACAAACACTGCATTCTCCTCTTGACCACTGAAATTCAAGCATGTGCCTCCTATCACACACCTGAGAGCTGAAACTGGTGTGAGAGGACTCTCATTCAACTAACCTGTGCGTTCTTAGCTCCCCTCCCGTGGGGACCTACGCTGCTGCCCCTTGGCTTCAGCCATGGACAGCCTAGGAGCCAGGTGTTTCAGGGACCCAGTGACAGTCTCACCACTACATTGGGTGAAGAAAATTTTGCTTTTATACCTCAATTCATATTTGATCCCATCCAGGTTAAGACAAAGAAAACAAACATTTTCATACAATTTACAGGAGAGACTAATAAGTGTTTATAAAAGACACAGAAGAAGAAATAGAAGAATTGTGCTGAATCTGCAGACCCTAAGTAAGAAAGATTTCTTTCCCTCAACCAGCTGACTTCATGTTTCTTTTCTGACAAGGTGGGTTTCAGTTGCTGCACTGCCTCATCTCTCCTATAATCACATCTCCTATCAGTTTCCCCTTTTGAGACCTCTGGGAAGGCTTAGACCAGTTTAATTTTTATCCTGAAAATCTGTTCTGTTCTTTCAAGCAGCAAAAAAAACCAAGAAATGGTTCGGCCATCATCTTAATTGAAAGTTTTTCTTTTACTTATGAATGTGAAAGCCACGGCTGGACTTAGAGCCGTTTTACATCCCTAACCTGTTCATAAATGATTGCTGTGTTTCATCAGTAAGATGTAAAAGTCTCCTGTCAGATTTTGATGACTACTTGGTATTCTTCAGCGTAGGAGGCACCTTTACTGGAGTTTATATCAACTTACAGATCAAAATAATACAGGTTAAAAACAGCAAAAAAGACTTACCTGTCACTTATTACTGGCTGTTGATTGAAGCCAGACATAACAGTGTTAACATTTTGGGATTACTGATCCCCAACTTCTACCTCCAAGGCACATTCCAAAATCATGTTTTTATAATATTAAGAATATGAATGTCTATATTTAGAAAGATAAAGGCAGAGACGTGAGTGGCAGGTAAAATAAGGAAGGATGAATACTAGAGATGAATACTTAAAGGAAAACTGGAACAAACCTGAAACAACTTGGGTATCATAAATTATGATACTGCTTTTACAGCAATACATTTAATGTAACACAAGAATAATTTTAGTAGCTATATGGGAAGGATTTCTGGTTTTATCAAAAACTGCACAAGCCTGAACAAACTGGATGCCCAAACTCTTACAGCACTCGCATTTCATATGTCTGTAATCCAGAGCAGCACCAAGTTTTCACAGAGCTCACCATAGTAAAATTGATGAATTACCATCTCTGAAGTTGTCATATTGATGTGGTTCCCAATTTTTACCTTTTTTAACATCAGTAGATTATGCCTCAGTAATCTGGAAGTATTGACCAAGATTCAAATCTTCTCTTCTTCCCCTCCATACAGTTAAGAACAAGTTAGAAAACAGAAGTTTAATTATTCCACTGCATGAAAGAATAAACCTAGACACAATTTACTGAAAATGTGAGCTCTAGAAATAGCTTCAAAGAAGAATAAAAAGCAACTAAATTTGATTACAAATAGCCTATTTTCCTAAGGGATCCACAAATTTTTGTATCTCCAGATTTCAACCATCAGCCTTAACTGAAGGTTCTCCCACCTTCTTTGTTCTCCATCTTCACCAATAGGTTAGCTTGACAGGGAACAGAAGGGTTAACTAATTTCCATTCACCAAAGGTTAGAAGAAAGGTAGATGTTTCAGAGAACATATTTTAGCTGAGTGCCTAATACTGTAATGGTAATAAAGTGTTAACTAAAATAGCAAAGCTGAGGACTCTACTGAAGAAAGGAACAGAGAAGTGGGAAGTCCTTCAGCAGAACTCTGTTGAAAAACGAAGGTAAAAGAAAACAGACCAAGATGGGAGGCTTGGAAGAATTCACAGCTGTATAATCGATACAATTTGCTGCTTGCTACCCACCAAATAGAAGATATAATAATGTTGCTATGAGAAGGATAGCTCATAATATACATGGGTGTATGCAGTAACAGCACAGGAAAAACCTTCGGTGTGACATATTGCTAGGCTTAGTGAGTTTAACTAAAACTACAATGAGAAGAAATCATTTGATTATACATGAACTCCTTCCAATGTTGAGAAACACTGGAAAATGTTAAGTACTAATAAATAAAATGTTTAGTTACAAGCGAATATATTGCTGGCAATAGAAAAGTGAACTTACTCACTTAGGCCAATAGTGATGCATATGATTAGAGTAGGTTTGCTTGGCTAGGTCTACAAAGTCTGGCATAAAGTTATGATGTTAGAGTTTTCTCACAAGTAGATGTTTAATAAACTATGCTGTGTAGGCAGTTTCAACCTACACACAAAAGCAAGATTAAAATAAAAAACAGCTGTTGTCAGCTACCAGTGTTTCAACTGCTATTAAAATTCACAGCACCTACTCTGACTGCAGGTGTAAAAACCACCTATTGTAATTTGTCAGAGTATTTGGCTAGAAGGAGAAAAAGCCTGGAAAAAATGGAAACCTGAAGTATCTAATGCTGAAGCCACTTCATACTGAAGAGTTTTCAAATGTTTCTTTTTTTCCAGCTTCACTTCCATATGTTAGAGGAATGAATAAACTTCAGCAGCTGACTTTGTGTGGTGGATTAACCTTGGCTAAGAGCCAAATACCCACACAGCTGCTCGCTCGCCCCCTGCCTTAGTGGGCTAGGGAGGCACTAGGATGAGAAAATTTGGGGCCAAGACAGGGAAATTGCTTAGCAGTTACCAACAAAGCTAAATGTTAAAATGACATCTTTTGTCCCCCCTTTCCCAGGCTGAACTTCACTCTTCCACTCCTAGCCCCTCTCTCCTGTCAAGCAGTGCAGAGGGATGGGGAATGGGGGGTTGTGATCAGTCCAAAGGTCAGTCCTCTATGCTGC
Source organism: Falco peregrinus (assembly GCF_023634155.1). Taxonomy (NCBI): domain Eukaryota; kingdom Metazoa; phylum Chordata; class Aves; order Falconiformes; family Falconidae; genus Falco; species Falco peregrinus. Next base: position 58,823,814 of record NC_073723.1, read on the forward strand.
TCTTTCATTCTCACACTTTTACCCTGCTCCAGTATCAGCTCTCCACAAGCTGCAGCTTCCTTCAGAAAACATCTACCTGCTTCACCAATTGTCTTCCTCAAGAGCTGTGGGTCAATCTGTTCTAGCATTCCAACACCTGGAGCACTTCCTCTCCCTCCTTCTTCTCTGGCCTTGGTGCCTGCAGGGCTGTTTCTCACACTTTTTTTCCTCTCCTCCTCCTGTCCAGCATTTTTTGCCCTTTCTTAACTATGTTTTCTGAGAGGCACCACCACTTTGGTGAGGGGTGGAGCTATGCCCTGTGGTGGGTTGGTTGGAACCATCTAGAACCAGCTGTGTCCAGCACACAGCAGCCCCAGCCTCTCCTCACAGAGGCCACCTCTGCAGCCAGCACCTTGCCACAGACACTCAAATATGCTGTTGTATTGCAGTTTCTGCAGAAAGTATATCTGGGATCTCCAGTCTCTCCAACAATCAACAAAATCAAAACTATTAATAGTAACTGTTTTCCCAAAAATCTCAATTACATCCTAAATATTCATCATCTAAATACTACATGCAAGTCCTCTAAGATAGGAGCAAAGTTGGTTAGAGAGATCATCTCAGATTCTGTGGTTGTTACTAGCTCTTCTTCACCATAACAAGTATTTGTCTTTCCATAACTCACCATAACTCACTCCAGTTTAGGTAATTCCTCCTCTTTCTCAATACTTTCAGGAAAACAAACTATCCTCCTCTAGTCCAAGATATTTAGAGGGAAAAGCATCACTTCCCCAGAACACCTCTCCAAATATGCAAAGGATGAGACAGTGATTACTAGAATAATAATAGAAATAAAACCCATTCTCAAAAGTTCATCTCTTGAAAGTGTCATTTAAAGTAGATATCCCATGTTGATCTGTAACATAATACAAGACAGTCTCCTGCTGCTCTTAACATCTTTTTTATTCTTTGTTATATATCAGGAGTCACCTCTCCAAATACCAATCATGGTATTTGGCAGCTATTAGGAAGACACTGGAAGAGCTTTACTTTTATCAAGCCCATTCTAGACATCATTCTTGCACCCATACAATCAAGTCAATGAAGGGATTGATTTCATTAATACTGGTATATCATCATCATTACTGGCATGAAATAACATTGCATGAAATGTGTCAATAATTGGTAGGTTGTATCCTGCAACTCTGTTTCTTAAAATTAAAGTTGAACAATTTTTGTGTGGACATATACACATACATGTCACATATACACAGTCACACATACACAGGTGTTTGAGCTCACCCTTCATCTTTTCTTTGTCAGCACAGAGTGTTTGCATTGCTTTTTCCATGCTCAGCTTGTTAAATATCACAGGTAATACAGGGAGGTTGGAGATGTTGTTAAAGTGGTGGAGAGAAGAAAAAGAAGGGAGGAAAGAGGAAAGCAGATCTGCTAATGTCTTTTTAAATGTACATAAAGATGTAAGACTGAATTCCACTGACCTTAATCCTAGAATCCAGGCTGCATAGACACAAACTAAGGCAGCACGGCTGAATAGTTGGCAATTACCAGGCCACAGAAAACAAATGCATCAGATTTCATTCCAGCCTGTTGCTGCTGCAGTGATGCATATGGGGAAAGGAAGGAAGGACTACCTAGTTGCTGACCTTGTTACTCATTCAGTTACACAGTGGGTTAGAAACTTCCCTCTTCCCTCTAAATATGAAATGTTTTTTCTTTTGAAAATTCAGATTGGTCAACCCATAGTTGCTTGGGGGAGACTGACATCTCTGGATTAAAAAAAAATAAAAATAGAAATAATAATAAAGTTATTTTTCATTCAAATTTGTAAGTAACATACTAAAATATTCAGTTTCTATGCTTAACCCCAGGCAGCAACTAAGCCCCATACAGCCCCTCACTCACTCCCCACCAGTGGGATGGGGAAGAGAATCAGAAGACTGAAAGTGAGAAAACTCATGGGTTGAGATAAAGACAAGTTAATAGGTTAAGCACAAGCTGCATGTGCAAGCAAAGCAAAACAAGGAATTCATTCACCACTTCCCATCATTAGGCAGGTGTTCAGCCATCTCCAGGAGAGCAGGGCTCCACCATGCCTAACAGTTACTTGAGAAGACAAACACCGTCCTTCCAAACATCCCCCCTTCCTTCTTCCCCCAGCTCTATATGCTGCGCACAACGTCATATGGTATGGAATATCCCTTTGGTCAGTTGGGGTCAGCTGTCCCGGCTGTATCCCCTCCCAGCTCCTTGTGCCCCCCCAGACTGCTCACTGGTGGGATGGGGTGAGAGGCAGAAAAGGCCCTGGTGCTGTGTAAGCTGCTCAGCAGTAACTAAAACATGTGTCTGATACCAACACTGTTTCCAGCACAAATGCAAACCATAGCCCCATACTAGCCACCATGAAAACAATTAGCTCTATCCCAGCCAAAACCAGCACAAATTGATGTAATTCCAGTTTATCAAATTAAATGTTTTCATTGACTTCTTTGCAAAACATAATTTTGTTCCACTTCTCAAGCAAGTCAGTTTTTTTCCACAGGATAAACGTTTTACTAAAAAAAAAAAATAATAAATATTATTTATTCAAGAAAAAGGGGGAATTATATTTTTAGAATTTGTCCTAAGTATACTTCTGTGTTTCTCTATTACTTTTTTAATTCTTAATGTACTTGCTAAAGTAAAATGCAGACAGATCTTCACTGGCATTGTTTTTCTCCAGTCTGGATCATTGTCAGAGCCTGCATGCTTATTTCTAAGCTGGTATTCTAGTTTTGTTGGAGGAAGGGAGGGCAGGACAAAATTTATAACAACATTCTCTTTGGGATGCTGTTCTCATAATGAACACAAATTGCTCTCATTTATCATCTTGTGATGTAATCATATAAAAGCCTTTCCCATCCTCATCCCTATAAGGTAACTGTTTTGCTGTATTGGATTATAATGACAAATGACAAAGTCTTTTGCATGACTTCAACCATTAAAAAATTCTGAAGAGTTTTTTACTCTGTAATGCTACTAAGGCTATTTGATAGAGGTAGCCCATGCTGAAGGCTGCAGTTAGAAGTACTCAGTATACCAATAACTTAACTACGCAGTGTTGGCTCTTGGGGGAAAAAACAAGCAAACAAACAAAAAACCCAGTTGTCTTTATGACAACACAAAACAGCACAGGGAGTAAATTGTGGTTAAATGTCACATCCAAAGAGGAAATAAATCCAGGGTTTCCACTTTTGGGATGTTCTACTCAATTAAAACACCCCAGTTGGACTCTTCAATATATTGGTGCTCACAGGCTACAAGAAACGTGGAGTTATCTGCAGGATTCATTTGCTTCCTGTCTTTTGGAAGCTGATAAATCCATTCCACTTATTTAGGACTGCTGAAATGTGAAGAGCTCCAGTTAAGAACTGATGAAAGAAAAGGGTTCTCAGCAATGCAGAGTGCTGTTTACCATTTCTCAGGAACAAACCGTGGTGCTACCTCAAGTAGAAGAGACAGAAATCTTCCCTAGGGTTCCAGGAGCAAACTTTACCATCTCCCATTTCCCCAGAGTATCCTAACAATTTAAAATTCATTATGGACTGTTTGTGAATAGGTAAGTACATAATTAATACATGCAGTGAATTTAGAACACTTAGTCTGTTGAGCACAAGATTTGCCACATAAATGAATTGTCCTTGTGGGAAAATCAAGTACAGCCATTTGCATAAGCTGACAAATAGCTGCATGAGTGCTTAGGTCAACAAGCACTCCCAAATAAGTTGAGGTCTGATTTTCTTATGTCTTCCACAAGTTTTTTGCTAGACATTTCCATTGAGTTCCATGGACTCTTGCCTCTGTATCAGTGTAAAAGAGATGAGTCAGCTTTCTGATATCATTGTTTTCTTCCTTTATACTCTCCTTTCTGTAAATGATGAACTACTAATGATTAAATGACTAAGAGACTGTACTGTTTTCTTTATTAAAATGAATAGTATTACATTTTTAAAAAACTTAATCTAAATCGCATTGGAACATATAGCTTCTGTTGAAATATATTGCAAATATATATACTTTTCTACTCCGCATTTCATTAAAGAATTTTGCAGGCCTAATCAGCCTTGGATATATATTTGCTTCAGCTCTTCACAAGATTAAAATAAAATTATAACATAAGGCTGTTCTTTAATTATGACATTGGCCTGAAAGGAGCCATTGGCTCTGATGAGTTCAGTGAATCTAACAGTGAAAGTAATGTGGAATTTTTCATATTGTTAGATGGGGAGAGAATTAGTTGCCACAAACCAAGCTGATCTCTTACCACTGAAGGAAGAAAACCTATGTCCATATATTCTCTTCTTGAGTAAACATAACAGCAAAACCCTTGATTCTAACTTACACATTTCTCTTTCTATAAAAATGATTGAACATATTTTTTCTCCTACAGCTTAAAGGCTCTGGTTTGTAAGGTGCCAAGTAGCAAAGCAATGGAAAATTGCAGGTCTTCCGTGAAATATCCCTTGTCCCATACTATTCTGCATTTTTCTTTAGTGCTTTTAATACCATGGTAAGCAGCCCATTGATGAGACTAACAGTTGAAGAGATTGAGAAGTTCTTATCTGATGTTGATCTGCTGCTACTTACAAGAAAGTATTCCCTGAATCCTTCAGTTCATTAATTAATATTGATAACACATAACCGCTCAGTGGACATCACAGAGGAAAATCACAGGCACATAAACTTGGGGCTCAAAGTGAATCTGAGAAGTTACCTAGTTCAAATCATCTATGGAAGTCTTAGCAACACATCATCTAAACTGCTCCTTAAACTCCTCAAATGGAGGTTTTCCAGGTCTGCTAAGCATTTTATTGTTAGATTTAAATATACTTAATAAATGTAAGTCTTATCAATGACTAAACTGAATCACCATAGAGTCGTGAAAGGGGTGATTTAGGTCAGGTCACTTCAAGAATTACCACCAAAGTGTTTGAGTGAAATAGTTCAATATGAATTTGTGGGAATGCAGCTTCACAAGATTTGATGGCAAGGTTCACTCCATTACTTATTACATGGAGTAAATGCACAGAGATAAATCAAGTTGAAATGAGTCAGAATGGAGTTGGAGATAGTTTATGAAGATCAAAGGCGTAAGAGGATAAAGTCGATCCTCCTGTTGAGTCATGAGGTTTGGAATAGACCCCCTTACTTTCTAAACTCTCACAGTTTAGGTGTGGCCATATCCAATCTTAGGCGCAGACTTAGTCAATGGTTTATGTCTAATGGGAGAGAAATATAGAGTAAATAATAAGGGAGACCCTTCTGCTGAGTCACAAGGTTCAGAATAGACCCCCTCCTTTCTAAACTCTCAGAGTTTAGGTGCAGCTAGATCTATTTCTAGTCTCAGACTCGGACAACAGATTAGATCTAAAGGGGGGAGACAGAGACAGAGAGTTTGTTCACAATTCAAGATTACTCATAAGATTTTAGCAGCAAATCAATACAATTTGTTTTAAATCACAAAATTTACGCAATTAACCTAATTCAAGTTTGCAATGTATATTACAGCAAAGGTATACCTATTGAAAGTTCCTCTCGAGTTCAGTGAAATACTCACATCTAATGCCTTTGCATTCCTCAGTGGGTGAAGGGTTGAGCCTTGAGGAGCAGGGGTATCACCCCAGACCCCATCATCAACCTTCCATGACAGTCAATGTATCACAGATTTAGTGGTTTGTGAACTCTGAGTGGCATTCCGTTCAAACGGAGATGCTGGTCACAGCTCGCTGCAGTCCAGGAGAGCTCAAAAGGATCTCACTTTAGGACCACTGCTTATAAGGTGGTGAGATGATCAGCAAATTTCCATCCTGACTGCAACCTGAGTTGGCAATTTTCTCAAAAATTCCAGGAACAATGTATCATTAGGTTACCACTCAGGCTATGATTCAGCAGGAGCATTCTGGAGTTGTCAGGGAATAACTGTTTCCATTCTTCTTCCCTGTTTTGATCAGTCAACAGGAGTTTCAGTACGGACAGTGCCATTCTCTGCCTTAGCTGAGTAAGAGATGCTGGTACAGTTAAGGGGTGCATAACTGCCCGACTCATTACTCAAGGTGCTGAGGATTAGTCAATACTCCTGGGTTCATAGCATAGTCCAGAGAAGGGGGAAAAGTGCATCACCACACATGGCTGTAGCTTAAATTCTGTACCAGAAAATGCTTATTTTCTTAGCAAGGACTCTTCATATACTTGAAGACCTTTACAATCTCCATCCAAGCCTTCCATGTAAACTAACCAAGTTTATTCAATCTTTCCACAGCAGTTACATTTTCTAGATCTCCAGTTTCCTTCCTCAGGTGCTCTTCTGCAGTTCCATGGGAAGTCAACAGGACCACAATGGCAACCTGTTACAAACTGTCAACGAATATTTGTCATATAACAAAAATACATCAAAAATTACTGTGGAAATAATATCTGGTCCAGCTGTTTCTTGCCCATAAGGGACAGATTTAAAAGCCTGCATAGAGGAGTATGTGAAGCACATCATCAACATTAATTTTTAACTTCCTTTTACAAATTCACTTTGTTGGCAAGTATTTAATTAGCTTCTAGGAAGTAAAGGAGAGTTGGGATGCAGGAAGCATGGTTTTGGGTGACTTTCCATTTCAAGGAGTTCACATTTTGCCTGTTCCAGCTGTTGGCACTAGCAGGTATTTGTCAGGAATCGCAGGCTGTCCTCAGTACTGTACAGGACTCTCAGTACCCCCAGGGTATGAAGGGGTGGAAACAACCTAGACATAAACAGAATCCACAAATCCAAGTTATCTGATGACTGAAAATTATGTCCCTTCAGATTTTCAGAACACCAGAGTACCTGTGGTGACAATGTCATGCTATTCTCTTGAGTCAATGCACTTCTGTAAAAAATAAAAATGTGTTTCAGCTATTACTTAAGGTCCTAATATTTGGAATCCAAAGCATTCTGAATTCATACATACATTAATCACTTTGATTTTGCTGCGTGAGTTATGAAGGTACACTCATCTATGGATAAGTTACCCTTTATCTTTGGCTGAGAGCTCTGTATAACAAATTATGCTAAAACTAATATTTTTTCTTAAAATATATCTACTTTTTCAACATCTGACTTTATGGCTGTCACACTTCTTTTCTAGTGAGTGATTATCTGACCTTTTTGTAGAGTTTTTCTTTTATCATAAGTAGTTTTTATGGTCACTTTTATGATTAAAACATATTCTTATCATGACATTCAAGCAAATCATTGTAATTTTGTAGCACAAGTGCCCAACATCTAAATGAACCGCAGGACAGCAAAATATGTATTTTTACGCATGGCCTGTGCAAAGCATCCCACTCATTTCCCAGGCTGTGGCCATTTTCCTTCTTGCTGCTGGTGGAAGGACAAGGAATGGAGCCCCATGATCCACTCCTGCCAGATAACAGAATTTTTGAGATGCAGCTGCCCCAGGGTTTGCAGCAAGGATCTTCGCAAGAGATCTGACACTAGCTCAGCCCTGGCCTATTCTTTCAGTGTCAGTTGTTATTCAGCCACCAGCCAGATTTGATGCAAAGCATAGTGCCAGTATCTTACAGAAAAGCCTTTCTTAAAACCTGATACTGCTAGTTTGCTCTCTTTGGTCCCCTAGGAGATATGGGCAGGCAAATCCTCATGTCTGCTTGGGTCAGGTGCTCTCACTCCTTACAGCTTTAATCCTTTTTGTCTTCTTAGCTTTCTGAAAAAGGTCAAAACAACCTGTATTGACCCCAGGCATTCAAACTTTCAAAATCTCATTAGCTGTATTGTTTCAGCACTTGGAGATTTTCATTAATTACCTTTCCATGCCTCTAAGGTCACCAAGAAGTGTCCTTTGGGTTGCCCACAGCTTCAGTAGCTGACAAATCATCAAAGAAATGCTTAGAAAACTAATACCATAGCATAATCCCAGCTTCCATACCACAAGTAATGTCTCAGTACAGCAGTTTTCAAATGTTGCATTATTCCAGCACACTGGGACTACCACCACATTTTCAGTTTCAGAAAAAAAAGCTTCTTATGACAATTGATTTAGGTTAATATTTTATATTTTTAATTTCATGATTCCTCATCAGTGCCTGACTTTCAGCTACACAGCACCTTTGAAAGTCAGTCCCTGTTTCTTGCACTAGAACATTTCTTTGTATCTAGATGTGTTTTTACAGCTGCAGCAGTGATGTGAGATGGCAGGTCTACTCAGGAAACTCAGAACATCCACACTGGACAATGGGAAGAGCAGCTGTTCTGTGGCTACCCACAACCCTTCACCAATTTGATAACCACATGACAGTGGAGGACAGAGTGAAATGTCTACAGACTTACTGGCCAGAGTTTTGATGACTACTCTCCCTAAAAACCATTTCTCTGATATTGCCTATATGATCACCTTGAACAAGTCATCTGAAATTTTCATCATGTACCATGCATTGCGCATCTCTACACACTGCTATATGTGATCAAAATGAAAATGAACACTGAATCTTCCAGGGATTGTGCCCCCGTATCACACTCAAGTCAACGGGTTTTATTATTTTGAAGAAGTTTTAAAACATCACCTCTTTTTTATGCACAAACACGGCTGGGAAAAATAGATACGTATGGACTTAAACTGCTAAGCAGGGCACACCAAGTATTTATGCAAACAGCAGTGGGCAACCGCATGTAAATGGCCTTTTGTCAACAGAGGTGTTTGGGAGGAACTGTTTATTGCTGGTGAGGTTTGCTTTGATTTTCTGGGAGAAGCTCAAGTCCAGAGGTGGAACATGACAGTACGAAGTAGAAGTTGTGAGCCTAGTATTAAGGAGGACTTAACACACTCAGTTAGTAGACTTAACTTGATGCAGTGGTAGCTGGTAACAAAAAGAATTAAATGGAAGTCAGGATAATAATTTCCTAAACCCATGGATCATGTTACAAGAGCACATCTAACTACACCTTAACTGAAGCTGGTAGCTGCCACCAGCTCGGAAGAAACATTATCCACTAACCCAAGAAGGGGTTTACAAGTCAGGATTTACAAACATTCTTTCTCGCTTTGCTACAAACTCATTTTACAGTTTCATTCAAATTATAGTTTGCAGCACTTTAGGTTTTCTAAGTATCGTTACCAAAGTAGATCTGGTGCTTCACAGAGGAACATTCACGCTTCGTTCAATGAAGTTGATAGAATATTTGACTATCTTCCAAAGACAAATACTATATAAGAGCCAGAATTCAATAATTGTGGTAGAAGGTTTTATTCATGCAAGAGAAAGGATAGAAACTAATGTATTTCTAGGAAGAGAGCAGTCAAATCAAATCAAAACACTAAGAATTAAGAAAGGACTGCTGCCTCATCAGGTCAGTCCCAGGATCTTCAGTAATATATATGGCAGGCAGAGGTTATTTCAAGTCATACGGAGAGACCTGGACTGGCTGGCAGGTGTAATGAACTCTCAGTAACCTGGTTACCTTAGGCTGAGGCTGCTGTGCCCATTGCATCACCGTGGTGCAGTCCAGACAGGCCCACTAGAATAACCTGAAATAGTGCAAAAACTAGTGTCAAACTGAAGGTTAATGAAAAACTGACATCTCTCTTGAATCCCTCAACCAGAAAGAGGAAAACTAATATATGGTGGCTACAGTAATGAAAACACATATGCAGTCATCCTCAAAAAAAGAGCAGTTCAGATGTAGGCAGTAATGACTGGAGGACAATGTTTTGAGCAGACCCAGCAGCAGCCAAAGGTGTAACAGTACATAGATTATTTGCATGACCACTCATCTCATCCTCAGGGCTGTGGAAAACCTCAGGTGTACACACTGAATTCTAGTGTCTTCATGCACTTAGAGCTAAAATTCTTCACAAATGACACCACCCTGTTTGAGTTTTGAAAAGAGATTGGAGGTGTGTATGCCAAATGTATGGACATTTGCAAAAAATGAATTTACACATCGTAATATGTGGCTAAATACACACCTATTCTCCTAAATAAGTGTTTGTATACTCACATTGGAACATTGACCCCCAACAGGCTGCAATCTGCTGTTTTCATACCTGTGTAACCCTAGGAAGTGGCATCCCTTATAAGCCACAGCAGTTTCTTAGTGTTACTCTTCATTATTCTCTTGTCATATTATGTAGGGTTAAAATATATGAAGACATCTTCCACCTTCAGAAGTCAAAGGCAGCAGTAAAAAACAAAACCTGAATGTAATTACAAGCAATGTAAAACATTATTGCAAGTTTTCTCATAGAAATTGATTATGTCTGGAGGTGGATTATCAAATCATTTGGCCTTGAATCTGTAAGTGGTTAATTGCAGTCGTTAAGGAAATGTGTATAAAAACTAAAGTAAATACTGAATGTTTTGTCCTCTGATATGCTCTTAACCATTGGCAATCAGAGCTTTAAGGTCTTCCTGAAAAACTCTTTGCACTTAGGCCATGTGGCTTAATAGACACCTTCAGAAAATTATTCACAGCAGTTCAAAGATTTTTTTTCCTGAGTGGTAGCTACTAATATATCCATCACTGCCAATGATAGCTCAGATTAATTTTCCCAGAGGCATTACTTCTTGACTATCAGATTGGATTTTAGTCTTCCTTTTCCTCAGCCAGTCATTTGTAACTGCAGTCGCCTCATGGGCTTACAGATGAAAATCTCCCTTTTGTTTATACGTCTGCAAATATTAGTGACCAGGAGCCTACAAGCACAAAGCTCTTTCAAGCAGAAAGAGCTTTTTAAATAAGAAGTTTCTACAAAACATGTTACCTATGCAGGTAAAACAGATGTTAGAAACAGTACAAATTGCAAGTTGTAGTTCCTAGGCAGCAGTACACAGAACTTGACTTTTTAATCATTTGCCTGTGGGCTAAAAAATGAGAGCGATAAATTATACAATTTGAAAAGAACATTGTGGTTTTGCTGTTTTTCAGGAACATGAAACTTTTTTTGAGATTTTCAGTTCAGTGTGCGTGAGAAATCATGTGCCATTGGCTGACTCATTATTTTGTAGCTACTTTGAAAAAGTGTTCCCTGGTAGGAGGAAAATACTTAAGAAGCTGGATTAACATCAGAACTTTTAGGACTATAGAAATGTTTTCCAGGCTTTTGAGAAAAGTTGTTTTCAGATAGCATCTTTATTTTACTAATGAAAGAAGATTTTTGAGAGATTCTAAATTCTGTTACATATGGTTTCAAAAAAGATAAACCTAAAACCAAGACATTATTGACTATTAAATGCTGGGAGTAATGAACAAGTCAGTTTTGATCCCTTTTGACACATAACTTAGATAAGAAGAAACCTCTGTACACACTTTTTATCAGGTAGCAGTATGAGCTGGATTTCCTGATCACTAAAGGAGAACAGATATGTATCACCATCTGTAAACAGTCTCTTACTAATAATTTCACAGTGAGCAACATTTTTTTTAAACTTTTCCACATTACCTTCATTGAGATGAACCAGTATTTTCATAAACCCATGCATTTATATCATTACCACTGACAAAAAAACATTGAAAAACATTTATATTAAGCTAGGAACAAAAGTTTTGCCATAAAAAATGAAAGTTATGGTCTGAATTTCCCAGGATCTTATTAAATACTAGGAGGTAACTGGAAAAACAACAGAAAAGTGAAAGGATAAAAATTATAAACAATATCTGCTATAGAGATACAAATCAAAGCAGAAAGATTTTTTTTGCAGGAAAATACAAACACCAAGGTGGAGTAAAGTACCTCTATACATAATCAGAAAGATGGAGAGGAAAAACAGATGACAAATAAATACAAAATAGGTGAAGAAAAAAGAAGCAGCTTTGGCCAGACACAGGCACACCTATGGCCACACTGCCCTCCAAGAAGGGGCCGATTGCCATCACACTCCCACCACATTTGAGCAAACCTTTGCACTTGGGAGTCTGTGGAAACTGCCACTTGATGCTATTCCCACCTGGCAGATACCCAAAAGATTTTCACTTCCAGTCCAGGAAATCAGCAACCAGATGCTCCTGTACAGCCTTCTGCCATCCTCTACAGTCATCTGTATAGTGTGCAAATGTGGGACTGATGTCAAGCCAGCAAGCCAACGCCTTAGTCTTCTGCACAGACCTACACCTGTTAGGGTGGACGCACAGTTATCTCAGGGCATCAGCCTGTGCCCTGGCTCCAAAATGTGAAGATCAACTCACTGATTTTGCAGCGTGCCTGGTTTCACAGATTCCAAGGAGGATGATGGTGAAGGAAAGCGTGTGTTCTTCTGGAAAAAGGTATCAGCATCTGGCCCTCCAGGTGCTGCAGGAGCCAGATTTTTAATATCTGCCCAAACCATTGAAGAGCTACTTGACAAAGTAGTGCTACTAAAATAAATGGTGTGGAATTGATTAACTGGTCACCAAAGAGAGTGAGTGAAAGTTCACGAAATCATACAGAGCACTGGCCCTATCTGACAGGCACTATAGGCAAAATTGAAATAAGGTATTTCCACTCACCTTAAGGACTTTTCACATCACATCTTCAGCACTCTAGAGAAACCCTTATTGCAAATTATTGCATTCCAACTGTGGGATAGGAGCTTGCGTGTTTACGCATGCCTGGATGCTAAGAAATGTGGAGTCTTGAAATCAGCCAAAAAATGCTTAACTAATGCCCTCCATGGAGTAGCCAAGGTGCTACAGTTTAAAGCTAATATACCTGTATACTGGAATATTTTATTGTAGTTATATTGCATCACCACATTGCAAAACTCTTAGTATGATTTAATGAGTACAATTTTTTCAAACAGTGTTTTGTTGAAAGTTTGCTTACCCAGTCTTTTGAAATACCAGCTACAGAGTGTACTAGCTGTTTTGGAACACTCACATGAAAGGAGAGTGGAAGAATATCAAAACACACAAACTTCTTAGCTTTATACAGGCAATGAATGGCATTGTGTTGTAGGTCAAAACAGCATCCTACACATCCTGATTCCAGCTGGGACAGGGTTAATGTTCTTCTTAGCAGCTGGTGCAGTGCTGGGTTTTGGATTTGGTGTGAGAACAATGTTGATAAGACACTGATGTTTTTAGTTGTTGCTGGGTAATGTTTATACTAAATCAAGGACTTTTAAGTTTAAGTTTAGGACTTAAAATTTAGCTTAGCGAGAGGGCTGGAGGGGCACAAAAAACCGGGAGGGGACACAGCCAGGACAGCTGACCTGAACTGACCAAAGGGATATTCCATACCATGGGACGTCATGCAGGGTATATAAACTGGGGGGCTGGCTGGGGCGGGCCGATCGCTGCTCGGGGACTGGCTGGGCATCGGTCAGTGGGTGGTGAGTGGTTGTATTGTGCATCACTTGGTTTCTTTCCTCCCTTCCCTTTGGATTGCATTCCTCTCTTCCTCTCTCTTTTCATTATAATTTTGTTATTATTATTATTGCCTTTTCATTTTTCTTTGATTAAAATTATTAAGTTGCTCTTATCTCAACCCTCGAGTTTTACATTCCATTCCAATTCTTCTCCCATCTCTCTGGGTGAGTGTGAGTGAGCAAGCAGCTGCTTGGTACTTAATTATCAGCTAGAGTTAAACCACAACACTGCAAAACTCTGAGAGATCTATAAAACAGAGCTGAAGAGGTTATCTAGGTTATTTCTTCACCCTAAGGATCAACTGTCTTTTCTGACAGATATCCCAACCTGTTCTTAAAGGCAACCTGACAGATTCCAGCATTTCTCCTGGCAATCTACTTTAGCGCTTCACTGCTTTGTTAAAAGAATATTCCTCATCCTGAAGTCAAATCCTCAATTTAGTATTCCCCATCTTAGAAGAACAAGAGATGTAGAAAAGAATTTAAGTTCCTCTTTGTAGCTACTTTTTGCAGTTTTGAAATGGTGACCTGTGGGAACATGAAAAAAATGAAGATTGTAAGAAAGGAGAAATATTAATTTTCATGTCTTTATCTGGTCAGTCTTACATCTGCCTGATTCTACAGTTTACATATATATATGTCTTTTTAATTTTTTTGTCATTCATATTCTTACTAAATTCAACACTCATACAAGCCACAGCTCTGCAGCGGAGGCTGTGCCCGTACACTATGGGATGGTATTACTGCATATATCTTAGGGGTAATGCATTAGTTTATATACATCATAATGTGCTGTTTGCTTTGCCACAACACCATGACTCATGTTCAGCTTCTGAGCCACTGTAACCAAGGGCCTTCTCCGCAGTACTTCTGCATAGCCATCACTCTCCATTCTGCGTCTGTACATGACTATCCCTAGTTATGTTTGCATCTCTTTGTTAAATTGAATTCTGGTTTCCTCTAAATCATTCCTTTAATTTGGAAAAAAATTAAAAAAAACTCTAATCCTATCCTTCAACAAGTCTGAAATCCTTAGGAACTCTAGATTTAGTAAACTCCTAAGTTTATGCAGCGCTCCTCCGAAGATAACCCTTTGCAGTCCTTCCAGATCTTAGTCTCGTATTTTGAGCAGTCCTTCTTCAAAAATGTCTAGGAAGGAGAAAAAAATCCCAAACTGATGATGTTGCATGTGTGTATAATATGACATATATATATATACCAAATTAAATAATCAGGCATGCTAGAATGATATTTATTGATCCCGTTCTGACAACTAATCTAAAACCAGAGCTATGTAGACAAAGACATATTTTGTTCCACCACCAAACTGCATATAAAGAAAAGTCTTTCCTGATATTTTCCAGTCAGAAGGATAGTCTCTTGAAGTCAATGAGAAAATGGTTATTTTCAAGCAGTTTATGTGCTGCTGCAGTAGCTGTTCTAAAGTACAAGAAAAGAAAAACTTCCATAATAAAAACATGTAATGGATGTTTTTTCATTCATATGATGATTGATCTCATGTTGTAAAAGTAATCTTTCAGTCACCTCTCATTCAATTTAAGAGCAATTCTTTTCTTTAGATGCCAAGAGGGGGGTGAGTACAGAGGATGACCTCACTTTCAAATGGGGCAAAAAAAGAGAAAAGCTAATTATTAGCACTGGACAAAGCACCATCTACTGATTGTCAAATTCTACATGAAAATGTCTTTTTTTTTGATTGAAAAGTATTCAAAGGACAGATGGGCAAGGGCTTTTTTAACATTTAAAATGGTCTCTTAGGTGTTTAGAAGCAATGATACATAGATGTTTGTCAGCAAATGGCCTAAGGCAGATGTCAGCAAGAAGGTAAAGAAGCTTGACAGTTACAGACGACCAAGTATTATTGCAAACACTTTCAGAAATAAACAAAATATTTTCTTAGACACACAAGACATGTACAGAAAGCAAATGATGCACTGTATTTTTTTACAATTTAGGCATGTGCCTTCCTTAACAGTGAGGGATGAATAAATTCTTCCTGGATCCCACTTCTGTTCTTTCTACAGTTCTACAGACAATCCACATTTGTGTTATTCCTCCACAACCCTTTTTTCTGGTATACCGATAACATTAGTAGAAGAAGCACTGAGCTGAAACATTTGCTTCTCAAGCTGTAAGTAGAGGAGCCCCGCATTCAGCATGGTCCTGCTTGTGAATGGAGTACACTCCAGAACAGATAATAATGTCTCAAAAATTGACTCCAGAAATATCCTAACCATGGTTAATTTGAAGCTACTACTCACAATTTCTCTTTAGTACAGTCTAGCTCATCCAAAGGCTGGTCAATAACAACAGCAGGATGGCCTGTTCAAATGGATGACTTCAATGTGTTAAGGACAACTGGGCCTGAAAGAAGCCTAAAGACTGAAATATCTTGATATTTCTAGTTAATGCATGAGCAGTGATAAATGCAACTTATGTGTGAATGTCATTCCTGTTCTCTCTCTGTTGAAGAGGACAAAAATCCTTCTTTTAGAAAAAAAGTCTGTCTTTGCACTCCTTCAGTATCATCAGGACTTCTGGTGAGAGCAGTGGTCATGGTCAGGGCTGGTGTTCATGCACCACATGCTTGCAGGCTGCAGTGAGGAATACACCTCAGATCAGATCTTTCCAGCAGGGATATCTAGGAGAGTCACGAGGATCACTGAAGTCCAATGCTTCTTGAACTTCCCATAAGTATCCCAAAAAACTACTACCTTCAAGCTTAACTGAAAGTTACTGTAGCAGCAATATTAATTCTGGGAACACTTAGCAATCTTTCCAGCCCTTTGGCTACACTTAAGACTGTCACACTGCAAGTGAGAAACTTGCCTGTTTAGAAAAATAGTAAAAAGTAATCACAGAGGGGATAAAAAAAGGAATATTCATGAGGCACAATGAAAGTTGTTATTCATTTATTGAGATGTTATTTGCCCCTTATTAAAGCTCTTTATTTACATACTCAAGAAAAGTATACAGATGGTGCCACACGGTCATGAAAATATTTCAGTATTTTCAAGGGTTGCATGAAAGACAAAACAAAGCAGCTGTAACTTTAAATCCTGGTAATTTAAAAGATGTTGCTCTGTCATTATTATAACTCATAAAAAATGTATTGTTTCCATAACAACCACCTCATCACATGTGAGACTGCCTGAAAAACTCAAGCTTTCTTTAACCAGTCAGATGCATGGGCCAAACCTGAAAATAATTCACCGATATATTCATGACACTTTCTGTCTTTCTTGTAAAATGAACTTTAATGCACATAATTCCTTTTCAGCAATCATTATCTTAAAAATCTATAATCAAAAGAGTCTAATGGATTCTCTTTTTCCTCCTAGCATTAGAAAATGTCTGGGAATGACCACATTTCTTCAGATAGAATAGGGTAGATGAATGCATTCAATGTACGTTCTCTTCACTGCTGTTATTTTCCTGAAGCTCCACCGTGTACCATTTGAATAACACTCAACATAAATCCCAGATGGTGGCAGGAATTGCAAATGATCTAGTGTGGTAGCCCCTGCATGTATGCAAGGGTTCATTGAAAAGAATTGCATTTTAATGGAAATAGAAGGTATGCCACCTGGCTCCATGTGGTTAAAAAGCCTACAGTAATGCAGCCGCATTTCCCAGTCCTAGGGGCTTGAGACAGATGGCTGAGCACAGGTCCTGCTACTGAGGTTGTATAGTCTAAGCAGAAAGACATAGTACAGCTGTTCACAAGGAAGGATGGGCAGCATGTCTCTGTACCCTATGGCAGGCTACACTACGCACTGTCGCAGGACACAGGTGCCTGGTGACGCAGGGAGCGGTGCAATCATACGGCTCTTGGCTGCCCAGAAGTCATCTCTGCAGCAGTGGCCACTTCATTCCTGCCCCAGACCTCCACAGAAAATGGTTTCCTCAGACTGTGACACTGAAGCCACCAGCCTGAAGCATCCAGCAGAGAGATTGACTCCTGAAGTCCCATTCCCAGGTAGCCTAATCACCAAGTTAATAGGTATCTGGGGATATCAGTTGAGTTTAGAACAAAAATTTCAGCTTTGATGAAGTGGAGGTTTAAGTTACGCCCTCCAAATTTTAGTTTTCACAAACTAAATTTTTGCATTTTCCAGCAAACTTTTGTTTTCTGGGATTTTGGTCTGCCAGCTGTCCTCTGCAACACAAACGATGTTTAATGTGCTCCATTTGATAATAAATGTAATATCTCCCTTCTTCCCATATGGGTATTCTCTTCAAGTTTTGCTCGTTTTCAGTCTTAAGTCCTCTTAAGTGACATTCAACAAATAACTACATTTTTCTCTACCATATTTCCCTCTATTTAAATATGGTTAAATATGATTTTCCATTTTGGAAACATGCTTTGAGTTTTACAGGTCAGAGTGTTTGCCTCAAATCCCATAGTTATGTTGCTTTCCATGCTGCTTCCACTTTGTGTTTCCTGAATGACTTTGTGCTCACACACTCACCAGCAGTAAGTGCCCAAACTAGCTTTGTAAAGTGGAAGGAGTGTTGTGCACTATTCATTATACAGTTCAGGCTTCAGCAGATATCCCTTTTCATACATTTATTATGAAGATGGAACAGCCCAGAAATACGTTTCTCCTTCAACTAAAACCCTATTCTATTCTGCTACTATATCTTTGTTTTCGTACCCACAGACTATGCAAAATTGACCTCTATAAAGGGGGAGAAAACAGAAAACCAGTACAGAGAATTTATATGGTTCAGAGGAATATATATATGATGTCAGAGGACGGCAGATTAGAGAAATCACAGGTCTGATTCGTTCTGGCAATTCCTGTATTTCCTCTGTTATTCTACAGAAATGCACAGGCAATCGGTAAAACACCAGCCCTTGGCGTACAGCTGCCTCGCTGATACCTTCCTCCCGCAGGGGAGGCGGGGAATACAAATGACTTGGGGAAAGTTTTATGGAAAAGATGAAAAGAAAAAAAACCGAAGATAGGACAAAACCATGAGTGAATTCAACGCACAGGTTCAGGGAATAGATAAGGACAGTGTAAGGAAGAAGGATGCAAAAGATCATTTCTCTCACGAGTCACTGCTAGAAAACACATGCTGAGTCACAGGCACTATAAGCAGTAATTTTAGGAGAGATGATTATTAGCTAGTTGAACTGCTATGTGAAAGGTCCCTCAAAACATTAATTTGCTTTTGGAAGTATTTTAGGTCTTTCAAGAAATATACAAAAAAGTCTTCCCTAAAACCTACCTCTCTGTCCAGTGAGTTCTGAATTGCAAAGAATTAACTGTTTATTTTCCTCATATTCATATTCAAAGTTTATATGTTAAAGTCAGTACTAATAAGAGGAAAAATAATGGTGCTCAACTCCCACTCCCAAATGAATCCCTCCTAGAATTTTTTCATGTTAAATGTTGAGATTCTTATGCAACTGTATTTCAAATTCACACACAGACACACTGTGCTTACATATTTAACTGTGCTTTCTATCTTACAGACTGAATCACTAGCTGAAATGTCCCTTCTGGCCACATTTAAAATCTTGATTATAATCCTTGATGAAACAGAGAAGTGATCAATCCTTGCATTTAATCAGAATAAATTAAACTAATGAGCTTTCCTAGCAGATTTATTACTTTTTTATGGATGAAGTTCCCCTAGCTGATCATATACAAGCCAAAAAAAAAAAAAAATTCTTATATAAGGGGTGGGGGCCATAATGTTTCACTTGAAAATAGTAGGTTCCTGTTATGGGCCTAAGAAAAACTAAGTTTGTACATTGTCTTCACACTTGTATGAGGACCAGATAGGAAGGGTCAAAAGCAAAGTTCAGAGCTGAGACTCAGCAAAGAGGTAGAGAGATGCAGGTTAGTGCCAGGGATGGTTTTGGCTAATAGCAGTCCTGCCCAGCACTATGAAATAGGCTTTAGTTCTTTGCCATTACATTCCCATAATGCCAGAGGCTGTTTCGGTATCACTGTAGAATACACACCCAAAAAAAGTTAAATTGCATGTACATATTTAGGACTAGACATGTAAAATGGTAATATTTTCCACTTAAAGCAACTGTTGGACCAAGTTTCCTTTTTCACCAGGAGAAACAGCTTCGGGTGGAGTTCGATCTTGCCAACACAGAGCTGTTTCTCTGTGACAGGGGGACAAAGCCTGGCTCCTGAGCTGCAAGAGGAATCAGGTGGGAGAGATTTTCTCCTTGAGCTCCCAGCATCTCTCAAGCTCTGTCTGAGCAAAAAGTATTCCCTCTCTTCACGTCTGGCTCAGGGCTGTACCAATGTTTGTGAAGGGTCTGACTGGAGTGTCCTGTGCTGTTTCTCTTTTTTCCCTACCTCTACAACCCGAGCAATGTCACCTCCACATGTAATGGTAATGCCCAAGCAGATTCACAAATGTCTGCAGTTTGGGCAATGTTTTCAGTTTAGTTTAATCTTCTCTGTAACAATACCAGAAGGATCTTCGTGGTTGGGGCAATGACTTTTTTTCATTCCACACTTACCACACCACCTGAGACACTTTTCAATTGTTGTCAGTGTCCTGGATTCCTGAACTGCAGATGCAAAGACATAAAACTGTGGGTTTCTGGGTAAATTGCAAAATGTGCAGAAAGATACCAATATTTGTCTTCTGAAGTTCTGGAAAAAGCACAAAGATCCTGAAGAATGATTTTCAATAAAGTTCAGAGTTGGTCGACAGCAGAACAGGAGAAGGCATTTCCCTGTGTGAGGTGAGACAGTCTGAGAGCTGTGACCACACATGAACTTTGATGGGCAGCAGTTAGCAACAGGACCACAGATGGTGTAGCCATAAAGTTAAAGAAAGTTCAAGGCATGAAAGAACACAGAAACCTCTAGATCTGAGAAATATTAGTTTTCCCTTGCAATCCTTTCTCCTTTTCTTTCAATCCTGACAATCAGATAAAGTGTGGGAAGCCAGCTGTCTGGAAGGGGAAGGCAATCAATCACTGCTCTGCGGCCCTCAAAAGGGGGGCTCAGTTGCTGCTTAAGGACAATCACTGGTCTGAGCCAATTCCTGCAGACTTTGTATACACCACATGTTTGCTTCTTTATCCTACTTTGATAGGAAAGTATTTTCAAATGGAATTCTACAACTTTGTTTTCAGACTTCTTTCTGGTGTGCTTTTCACAAAACAGAAGAAAAGCGCTTAATGTTTCTACTTCTGAAATTTTGGTCATTCATACTCAGTCACTTTAGAACAAATAATGCCGGTTCAAGGACATGGGTAAACTTTGTAGACATGCCTCTCACAGAGCCTTTGAGTGGCAGGCACCTTGCTAAAAGAAGTGAGTAATGTTGTCTTCTATTGCAGACAGAAGTTGTTCCAGACACTGTCCTCCGGCAGCAAACTCAGGCATAAAAAGTCTTCTGGTCCAGTGGAGCCCTCACAAGCCTGATCAATAAATCAACTGGTTATTGCCTGGCAGGGCACTAGCTCTGTAATTATTTTCTTCTGACTTTCTTCACACCTTATGAAATAATAGGTGAGTAAAATCTTCCACCCAAAAAATCAAACTGAGACACAGAGATACATAGCCAAAGTGATAGTAAGAAAGCTGGGCAGCTGCTTCATTACAGAGTAACAGGCTACTAACATTTGACTGACATTCTCACAACAAAAAACAAACAATCTCTGGCTATTAACATTCATTCTTCTTCCTCTTGTATACCTCTTTCAGAAGTGATAATCCTCTGATAATTGCTGATGGATTCTCCCTAAGAAAGAGATGGGGCTCCAAGCACGCTGTGCAAAGGCAAGCCCAATAGAAACAGAATTGGTATCAAATTCCACGGCGTTCTTACTTTCCTTTTGTCTATGTTTGCTCCTTCTGGGTGACTACAGTTTCAGTGTAGCATACATGGAGAATTTCATTAAGGAGGACCAATGGAAGCAAACCTTCCCCTGCCCAGCACATGTACTCTGATTTCAGTTCAGTTTCAGTTTCAGCTCACGTGATTTCTGCAGGAAGCAGTTATACAGAAAACCAAGTCTTGGTTGTTCTTCATTCTTAAACTTTGATTACATCTGGTAAATATTGTGCCCTTAAGTCATTTAATAATTCCACTTTTCCACTTTGAAATAATATCGCTGCTGTATGAAAGGTTACCTGAAGGGCCAATTCTAATTACTGAATACATTCTGCATAAAAATATTTAGAATTATTCCCAAACGTTTACCAACCACAGATTCAATAATATTCTTTTAGAAGGATAGTGTAATTGCCGTATGCCCATCTAACTTTATTTATCTTTCAGATTTAAATGCTAGGCTGCTCCAGTTGTGGATTTCTGGATTTTTTGGAAACAGGTTAATTAATTTTGGAAACAGGTTAAACTAAGTGCTGGTTGAGAGGACAGTATTAATCAATATATTGCCGTTTTCAAGACATTTAAGACTTGAACCCCCCATTAAATCCAAATCTATCCTCACAAGACTCTGATTATGGAAATGTATGCATATATTTCAGTGATATTAGTTACACATCCACATCTACATTGGACAGACAAATAAAAATATACTGCTGAGATTTAAAACATGGAGTTGTTTGGCACATGAGAAGGTAAATGCAGCACCTCAGTCTACCACCTATTACAACAGAATTTTGTGACTATACAGTTATAATTGTTCTATAGCAAATAGATACTTTCCAAATACAGTCATGGAATAGAAACAGATAAAATTCAGAAGTTACTTGTAACTTTTCATGATAAAACCCTCTGACTTTTACATTGATTAGAGTCCCTGATTAAGCAAATATTCATTTGGAGTCACTAGATTATATCCTCCATCATTGTACATGCTGTTAATTTATGTAATAAAAAGTATAGCAAGCACAGAATTATCTGTCAAGAGTATTTGCAAAAATAAGGCACTCAATTTCAACAATTTTGTTAGTTATATTATAAAAAATTGTCCTGTTACCATACCTATAATAAATCATAATCTTTGCAAGGATTTAAAAAAAAATGACATAACAGTCATGTGAATAAATAACTCTTAAGGTATCTAAATGGCAGATTAATATCTAAGGTAAGCAAAGCCTTCTGGATCCTTCCCGTACAAACTACAGTCATATAGTAAAGACAGTGCAAAGTTCAGTAAAGCCAGCTCAAAGGCTTCTGTGAGCTTCAGGAAAGATTGATCAGACCATGACAAAAGCGCTTCAGTCAAATATAGATAGAGCTCACATTCATTCAATATTGGTACATCACTGGTTTAAAAGAGAAAGAGGTTTTCTGTCTTCTAAAAAAGAACACCTGTGTTGAAAGTGTGATGTAAAAACCCTTACAAGTAGACAAATTAAAATGGATTTTCACCAGGCTATTGGGTCACACACCTGTAACCCAAGCCCCTTGGTTCCCATCAGATTTACAGTGTCTATTCCAAACCATGAGGCACTTTCCTGTTTAAATTGCTAGGGCTTTACATTTAGCACAGCAATAATATGGGTGGTTTAGGGGAATGATATTTTCTCCGCAGAAAAGGAGATCTGCTACGGCTCGAACCTCCTGGCTAACAAAAAAAAAGTAACCTTGGCTGACAGCGGGCATGCACTATTTCAAAGTGAAAGGCAAATATTTGACAAGGTCATAATAGACTCAGATAGAACTCTCCAAACCCATACCACGTGCAGCCTTAACGTCAGCAGGACTCTGTTGTAGTGAATATATCTATCCATTTCTTCAGGCCTCATGTCTATGGTGGGCCTGAGGTAGGGGTGCTGGTCTTAAGCTGAGATCTCAGCTGGGGCTGAAGTCTGATTTACAACCAAGAGTGAACATTCGCACACCCACCAGCTGTCTGTGACAAAGATAAGGGGGGCTCTAACACAGATGCAAGCACAGAATCTGACACTTCAACCTTACTTTTGTTGCCATTTCTTAACAAAAGAGACTATATGTGAGGACAGCACGCTACTTTCTGCTGACCTTAGCTGTACCAGTGCAATGGAAGATTCAGTCCCTCTCTGTTAACATGTTGTTAGACTGCACGGCCCTTGGTCTGTCTGGTTGTTGGCCTTAAAATGTGCTATTGGAAAATACTTCATTTGTTTCCCATGTTGTCTATGATGACCTCACCAGCCGAGGCAGATTTAAGTTTTATTTAAAAGAAATTAAGAGAAGCAAAACAAAACAAACAAAAAAAAAAAAACACATAAGAGGGAAATGCCTACATTTTCTGCCTCTGAAGTGAAATTCTTTATAAAGTGATTAGATGTTGTTGAGCTTCCTAGTCAAAGAACAGACTTTCCCTGAGGAATCCCTAGTGCCAATTCTGAGCACAGAAAAAGATGCTATGGGGAAGAAGAAAGTTCTCTAAATAAATCTTAGCAGAAGCCTCAAATGACCAAAACACAACTTGAAATGGTCATAGCCACTTCTTCCTCAACATAACTTCTCATACAGTCCCTGTCCAAAGTAATGGGCAGAGAAGAAGGGTCCTCAGCTACCAGGAACTTCTTGGTGGAAAGCCCTTCTGGTTTTACAGGCATGAGAGAAGCCCAAACTTGGGCCTTATAAGGCCAAATATCATTTGAAAACTGCACTCCAAAGTCTTCACCGCTTTAAGACTTCACCCAGGGAAATCAAAAGTAAATGGGGAATAAGGGTGAATGGTGCACTTCACTGCCTGGGCAGTTTTGGACAAGATTCCAACACTCCTACATATACTTGAGGGTGCTGCTGGCACCAAAATCTTCTTGTTTTATTCTGATGTTGCTTTGCACCTAGCAAAGTGAACATTCAGCTTCAGGACAAATATTATCTGCCTTGAGAGGTTCTTTGTCTTCCAAACAAAGCTTTAGCTTTTTTTTTTTCTGAAGAATTTCAGCTTGATGGATATTGGCAGTGGAAAGCGTGTTAAATAATGCATGAAGAGAGGGATGGACACAAGAAGTGTCAGTTTTCCTTTTTATACCCTTTTCCCCTGCAGCCTTTGAAACATATTTTATGCAGTTGCTTTATTATTCATACAAATATATAAAGGCTAACCCTGCCATTAGGCTCTGATGAATATACTGTGCAAATTCATATGCAAAGCAGATGTAACCCTCAGGTCATTGGCACATGCCCAGCTGCAAAAGAGGTACCACCATGTCATGCAGCATTTTGTTGTTTCGGGCAATCCTCCTGTATTAAAGTCAGGAATTCAACTAAATGGAACAAAGGCTGTATATTTTACATTCCTTTACACCCAAAGTACATGCACAGATCAGCATCCTATCTCTGACCTTGTGGGATTTTTTGCTGTCTCCAGAGTAAATATAGCTGCTGTTGCTATTGTTCCTTCTCTTCAAAAATATCCACAGTTCTGTCAATGATTTGAAAGCAGTGGTATAGTAAGGTATTACCTCAAAAAACAGATTCCATACGTACAATAAATGCTCTTTATTTCAAACACACATACATTTGTGTTTCTTGCTCAGAGCTACATTATGACTAAAACAAACAGATGATCACTTTCAGGAAATATTCTTTCTAGTCTTGGCATCATGTATTTTCAGAAAGAAAATACCTTAGTTTACTAAGAACCTGCCATAACATTAGTGTCAATATGGAACTGTAGTATTTTAAAGTATTTGCTCCAGCACAATCCAAAGTGAATTGAAATCATTGGGAAGACTTTTACTGTGTTTCCTGACCCTAGTCCTTTAATCTCCTCCAGCAATCAGTCTATCGCGTATTGATACACCCACCTAAATAAAGTTGAAATACTTGTGTAACAGAGAACAATTAGTTGAGAAAAGCAAGAACAAAAAAATACTTTCAAAGAGCAGTTTCTACTAAAAATTTTATATTAATATTTTACCACTAGGCTAAAACACCAGAGAAAACAGCATATTATAACCCTGAATGGTGACATAAGAAATCCATTAAAATCCTAATTAAAGTGCATTCTGCATAACAGCAAGTCTTGGCAGTGCAAGTCATCTACCAAACACTATGAAATGCATTGGAGATTTGGAAAGAGCATGTGCAATTCTTTTAAAAAAAAGATATAATATAGCTTAAGAGACAAGGAAGTTTAATAGCATTTGACTTGCCCAGCATTTGAAGTTTGCCTGAAATTACACATTCATCATATAATCTGGTACCTACAAATGTTGTTATTATTTATCCTACCCAAAGCTATCAGGCTATCAAGCTTGGGGTCCCAGTAAACTGGTACTGTACAGACATAGACAAACACAGCTTTTGCCAGAAGGGCTTAACACTTGTATCTTTGATCCAACAAATGCTCTCCACCATAATCTCTTTGGCATTAATAATTTATTATACTTAATGAGACTTCTAACATGCAGAAAATTAGACAAGTCATTATGTCTTCAAAGGATCATTTCCTGCCAGGCGAAAGTAAGAAAGCAGCAGATACAAGGTAGAGGAATGATCGTTCTGGCTTAGACAAAGAACTCGCTAATTCTTTTTTTAAGGTGTGAATTAATCATCTCCAGTTACCTCTTACAAAACTATTGTTACTTAGTTTTTACATATAACTCTATGTCTCATCTTCTTCTCAAGTGTTGCACATCTGTCGATTAGCATTAATGTGATTCAAGGCTTTGCTAAGGTCTGTTTGCTTGATCGGCTTTTTAAAAGCTTAAAGTAGTTAATTTTGTCTCAGGTTTCTCCTTGGTACCAAGCCTAACTTCAAATCAGTAAAATTACTCTTCTCTCTCTTAAAACATCCTTCATTCATCTCTTTGCCAGCAGCAATTCTATTTCTTTTACATAAATATTTGTATTTCTTGACACCATGACAGCCAGTTCCCACAGCCGTAAAAACATGGTCCTTCTCATCTTCCACTGCTTCTTCCCTCCCTTCTGATCTCATGTGCACCAGACAGAACTAGACTCAAAGGATCTTCACCAAAAGAGACTAGCCCCAAGTCTTTCCTGGGTAAGGCTACCTGGTTCAGATTAAAACCTCAGATTCAAACATACTCAGAAAGTTGCTCTTGCTTGAGCCAGCTCATCTCGGTAACACAGATTCAGAAAAGGAAGTTGTTCTTGTCATGTAAGAAGGGTTATTTCATCCTTGTGAAGAAATTTTAAGAACAAGTTTGAAATATCCTACCAGAGTCAACACCTGTTCCTAAACCTTGAGCTTCTGTGAATATGAGCACAAACACAAATTTTCTTCCGGCTCCAAAAGCAGATGCTCCTAAAGGTTGGCAAAGCAGCAAGCACGGGCGCTGCGGAGCACTCTCTCGGCTTCACATCTCTCTTCCTCTGAAAAACAGTGAATTGGAGACATTCAAACTGAGATGCAAAAGCTTCCAGAACATCTCTGAAAGCAGCAAATTACCCTTGCAGGAGAGATCTGAAAAACATATCGGCAAAGGATGCTGCAGGTGCTAACTTTAATGGTTTCTGCATCCATCTGCACAGAGGCTAAATCAGCCTGTGCACTTGTGTTGTCTGGGTCACTTTAGAGTGAAGCATACTTAATAAACCAGATGAAAGCAAGCCATGAGAAAAACAGGAAGATGCTAAACCAGGGCTGAGGTCAGCAAAGTACAGATGCTGATGTAAGAAGGTAGGCCAGTTTCAGAAATAATAGGATATGGATTTACACTGGGAATACCGAGATGGTAGGAATAAATAATGTAGATGGGTAATAAGACTAAAGCGCCTGGATCTTAGACTTTTAGCTCTTTCTTATCTCCAGAAGAGATTAATTTTCACGGTCTGATCTGCTTTCCGCTTTTTCATTCAATTGTCACAGATCCAGCTCTCACTTCTTTAAGCTGTGGGACCAGTCTCTGGAAGGAGAAAAGTGGGAGATGAAAATAGCCTTTACCCACTGTAGAGACTAAATATTGGCTCAGAACTGGTCACTGTTTCCTTAAGGGACTTTGGAGGAAGAGACTGCAGCAAAGATGCAAGATTCATCTGGTTTGTTTCAGCATCTTACGCTGCTCCAAGGCAGCACAATTTATAGCATGTGCAGAACTAAGGGAAGACCTGCTGAATCACCAACTTTTGCCATATTTTGTGACCAGGATGACATCAGTGTTACATCTTTCCTTTTTTTTCTTCTTCTTTTCTTTGGGGGGTGGGGATTTAGCATCTGGGATGTTCTGCTTCTGTTATGATTTTTTTAACTACTGCATTTTCAATGTACCAGAAAGAATGCAAGCGTTAATGCTTCTTGTGTTTTCTTCTGCATTCACCTTGTCTCATTCAAATTTATCTTAATAATTATACATTACTCTGGAGCAGAAAAACGTGTCCTTGTTTCTGTCATAAATATTGCACTTAGTATGCAAAGTTGGTTTTAATCTTCAAATTGGTCTGTATATATATATAGATAGTGCCTTACAGCATTGTTTTTGCAGCCTTAATGGGGAAAATGTACGCACTGGGTCAAAGTAATTGGATTTCATCTGAGAAGCAGCATTTGAATGAAATCAATAAAGATTCTGTCATCTAATATTTTAAGTTTGGTACAATGAGTATACTGCAGGTCAGTGTAAATTCATTAAAAAGATCAATGTGATGGAATTTGTCTTGGGTGCCTTGAAATATCCTAGGGTGACTTGAAAGGAAGTTGCCAAGGAAACAAGAGATGCATCTCGGAGAAACATTTAGGTGTTTTAAGTTGATGGTTGAATTCTACTGAGTTTATAAGATAATACAATATAGGAAGTTGTCATGGAAACAAAATTCAACAACTGGTTAATGAATCACCAAGCTGGGCAATTACTGCAGGTGGCTGTATCAAACCAGCTTGGGCTAGAACATCCTTAAAAAACGCAAACTCTCCACAGGTTTTTGATTGCTGTTTTTTAGCCCGGATAAAAAGAGCAAATGGTGCTCAGGCACCAAAATGGCAGATGCAGTAGCAAAACTATTAACAGATAGATTTCTTTATAGCTGGGTTAATTTTGGATATTATAAATCATAACTTCTTAACTAGCATCTAGAAGATCTGCAAAATTAATAAACCTGCTTTGGATTTCAAATATACTTCTCTTTTATTATTGTCCATACTAAATGAAGCATTTTAATTACCAATACTTTCAAAACTCA
Organism: Falco peregrinus; assembly: GCF_023634155.1. Taxonomy (NCBI): domain Eukaryota; kingdom Metazoa; phylum Chordata; class Aves; order Falconiformes; family Falconidae; genus Falco; species Falco peregrinus. The sequence goes on from NC_073723.1 coordinate 58,852,254, forward strand.
GTTTGTGTCTTGATTGGTGTCCTTTCTCTGCCAAAGGCTTTTTGTTTGCAGTGGTGTTTTGGTTTTGCTTTTTTTCCTGGGTTTTATTCCCACATCTACTTTTCTTCAGTAATAAATCCTTGCTGAAGTTATTTTAATTTCTGTAACAGAACATAACAATCATCTTCCAGGATCATGCAGGCATCAATGTTTTCCTTCCTTTATTATTCTGTTTCAACTTGTCAATTTCCTTTCTTATTAGATATCATCACTTCTTAGTTTGTGTACAGTGCTGCAGGGTCTCAACGCTAATGTGAAAATTCTTCTAACTTTCTACTAAATTCAAAGAAATCCAAGAATATATACAGTAATATGCAATCCATATTCTTTTTTAAATGTATTAGAGGAAACCATGACTAGCACTCTCAAGGAGATAAGCTGACACAGACACTGTAACTGAAGATATAGAGGGTGTGCTTTCATTCTCTTGGATACAATCACACTACATCTAATGTATAGATAAGATACGTAAGGTAACACTTCTGCATGGAAATCCCTTTTTCAAAGCTACCCATAATTTACAATAATTTGACATCCCCAATAAAATCCCATTTTTAGCCCTCAAATAATTGTTTCTGGGAAGTTTTTTCTAGCTAACACTCATCCTAAGAACATCATGCTATTTAATTTGCTAAAAAGCTCCTGGCCATTATGTTCTAGGATCAGCCTGTCACTTGTTAAAAATAACAGCTTTTTCAGATGTTTCACAAACATTTCTGTCTCCCTTAAATAGCAAGGAATTAAGATGTCAGATACTGTGTAACAGCATTTATAGCTACCTCATCATTTTCAGTTAGAGCTAGTTATAAATTTTACATTATGTCATTTCCCCCAGCTACACACAAAAACTGTACAATTTGAAGTGTACATGTGCTTGCACAGGAATGGTGGTAAAGTAAGCTTGTGCTGTTCACTTGGCCAGTAGAAATGTCATACGCCTTTAATGAGGTTTAGCTTTTTCCTGAACTTAAAAAACCTTCACCTTGACCCTTTCATTCCTTCCTCACCACTGTACCTCAAGGGTGACATAGGCTGGTGCAATATCCACATGCCCTGTGGTGCTGACTGCCCTCCACCTACTGCCCCAGCTTGCTCCTCATCCAGGGCAGCATTGCCTGCAGCTGCACTGGTGGCTGACAGGAGAAAAAATAGGAAATCCAGCCCAAAAATGCAAAATTTTCTAACCCAGCAAGACCCCTCTGATTTGGTGTATTTGGACCTAAAGAAAGGCAACGTAAGATGCAGTGTTACTTTCACATTTGTCTTCACATCAGCTTCACACAGTCCAGATGATTACTTGGGCAGAAGAAATAGGAGTATATAGCTCCCACACTTTCATTAAAAGTGTGGAAATTTCAGCACTTCCCCAGACCTTTGGACGATTTCCAGGAGAATCTCAGCTTTTATATAAGTTTCTAGACTTCATGGTAATGGAGAAAAAGGTGTTTAAAAGGTTTAGAAAGAGAGGACAAAGAAACTAACTCCTGTGTAGGATTTTTTTCTATGGTTTTTTTAACATCTCTGTATTTTTGAGAGGCTTAAATCATAATACATGAATGGTTGGGACTGGTCAAGAATCAGGACTCTAAATGTGAACCATTTTTAGCAAGAATGCATGCCCTTGGAAGCCACACACAATTTCTGTCACCGTCATTCCTCCTAGCAGAAAAACTAAATAGAATGAGGATTTCACTGAGCACCAGATGCTGTCCCTGAGCTATGAAGGGTACAGTAAGATAGAAACAAGCAAAAATATTCATTGTCATTTTCAACATTGTAGCTAAGCCTACCTTGCCCTTAAATGTATTTTGCAACCTGTATGATGTTGTGATTGTACAGCTTTGTGCTAAAGATAATAAAATAACCTTGAATCGTGCTTCCTAGCAACACAATCAATTAACTGGTTACATATGGACAAATACTTGAATATATTGTATTGCATCTGGATTCTATGTTATACTTCTCTCGTATACTGCATTCAATTAACTCAAGGCTGTTGCTAGCTCCTGAGCATGCCGCAGAATAAAGTCCTTTAGAGAAAGGACATTTGTCTTTTGTGTGTCAACATAATCAAACTTTCAACTTGAATGAATCCTCTGAAAGTTTAATTTCAACACTATTAGTACTAGAAAGTCTCTTTTTAAGGCCTGTTGCAGTTTAGGGCAGCAGAGGAAGCAGATCAGACTCTGGCTTCTTGCTTATTGCCCAAGGATGGTGCAGTCAGCTGGATAATGACAAAAATGTGTCTTTTTGTTTTCCAGGTTTGCTATGAAGTCAAATGCCAGATGTTCTCTGGGTTTTTTTGGTAGAATTTATTACAAGTTATTAACTTCTTGAGATCTTAATTAAAGGGGCATGGGAATAAGAAACATTAAAGGTTTTTTTTCTTCTTTGTTTTCTCAACTTTTTGCATTAACTAAGTAACAAGAAAAAAAAAAACAACAAAAAGCTTGGTTGTAACAGCAGCATTTGCCAGCAACTGATTTTACTTGATGTTATGCAAATACAAGTTGAAGAGACATTGAAGCCCTGGGAGTCCAGGGATACACAGTTATGTTACTTTAATAATTTTCCTTCTTAAATGCTCTTATGGGTTAGCATTTACTCACGCAAGAATTACTGGCATCACTGGGGCTTCCTGCGTACTTTGTAATCACCAGTGCTATCAGATTCACTCAGGGATAACAAATTGTGCTTTACCTAACTAATACAACCAGCATTTCACATTTTGACTACTCACAAAAGGCTATCTGCATCTCTCAAAAAATATTCGTGCTGAAGTACTCACAGAAATTTAATGCAGGTACCTGTGAAATTTCCAGCAGGTCTATAAATGTAAAGGCAAAACTCTTCAAACAATTCCTTATGAATGATCTCTCCAACTGTAAATGTGAAAACAGAACCTTAAAAAAATCAAGTCCTTTTTCCATTAATGTAACTTTCAAAATGAACAGGTTTGTAAGCTTTTTAGTCTTCAAAAGCATGGCTGAACCAACTAGAGAGGCCAGAACTGTCTTCCCAGGAGAAGTCTGTTAAATAATAAATATAAAAACCAATAACTTTCAGGCACTTCAAACCAGGCACAAAATACAGACAATTCACAGTAGTTAGTCAGTATATCAGAACCAGGGATTTGAGACATTTTTTTTTCACTTGTGCAACTCAGAGCAGTTTCTCACTGAAGTGCTATTCACACAAAGCATCCAAAGCAGAGAAAAACATCTTGTGCACCGAACTTCCCATTAGGAAACACAGCTTGTGATATGGCAATTAAACAAAAAAAGAAATTAAATCTATACATAAGCCTCTCAAAGGAGGAGCAAAGGAAGGTTTTTTTCTTCTGATGTTTTGGGGAAAACCCTCCCATTGCTTACATGTTCCTTCAGAAGTTTTCAGCTCTTCTAATCTGTAGACCTCCCTGCAACTTCCCAGTACAGACTCAGGGCAAATTTAAGCCTATGGCCAAGACACCTAGCAGGGACTGAGCAAGAAAAGGTCCGTAAAAGGGTGCAGGTTAGGACAGAGCATCCAGTCAGTCCCTTGGCTAGCATAACGACGATGGTCTTGCACTGCAGGATGTGAGCATGCACACCCATGAGCTAAGTCTGTAGCAAAGTCGGTACAGTTTGGCCTTGGTGGTGCAGAGCACAGAGGTGAGGCTGTTAAATGCCAATTGTCACTTGCCAGGGGGCTGCAGCCTCCAGGGTGGACACCTCCAGCAGTGGCACCAGCTTCTCCTCTAGTTGAGAAACGAGACCACCTGGGTATCAAACCTATCTGCTGCGGGCCCTGCTGACCCCACCAGTGGCATCCTTCATCCTAGGGGGAGAATTCTCGACATCTTTCATTCCCTGTGCCGGACTGGGCACAGCAGAGCTGCATTGATGAGTTGGACATTCAGAGACTGCCTTTCAGCAGCACCTTGCCTTTAGCCTGTGCCCTTTGCTGGGCCAGCAGACATCTTTTCAGAGCTCAGATAAGCCCAGGTGAAAAGTTTAAGTGCACTGCTGACAGACAGATTTGTACTAAAACGTGGGTGGGAACCTGAGTTAAGCCGGCAGTGAAAACATGCTCTCAGTCTAGATGATCCATCACAAAAGTGGCGCATCCAACATGCATCAATGCACATTTACTGTCCTAAATCACAGCGTTGATAGTGTCAGGAAAGAAAAATGAATAAAGCAGAGGGAAAATGCCAGGTAAGGACACAACACGATGAGTGAAAATACATATGTACATCCATAAGCACATGCACATACACGTACACTGCGTAATGTAATTGCATTTCCCTTGACAAGACCTTCAGGAAGATCATTCAATTTCAGCCGTAACATATAGCTCCAGTTTCTTGGGTGTGTCATAGATTTTGTGGGCTGTAAACTATCAGTTGATAGTTTGGGTTTGAAGGAACCACCTTCATTCATTTCACTGAGAGTAATAATAGTGTGCAAAGCCACTGATTAAAATGGTAACCTAAAAGAGGGCCAGAAGTGACAGAGAACCTCTCCGCTCCCTCCTGTCTTCTACTCGCTTCCCACTCCTCAGAGCTGGATTCCTTAACCTTTGCCACAGCTTGCTGGTAAATAGTCTGGGCTAAAATTAGATATATAGCAAAGGGTAGGTGTTACCATCTGCTGCATGTTGTTAATTCTTGATGGCCTGATAACATCTATTTTTGATGTTCTTTATTAGCTTTCTGGAGAGGAGAATACAGGGATAGGCCTCTAGTGCCACCATCAGTGGTTTTCAGTATTTGCTGCTTTTCTTCAGTTGACAACCAGCTTTTCCGCAACAGAGGGTTTGTAGAAGAACATGCTAGGTAAGACCGGAGACCACGGGATATTCACCTCTAGCACACAGGAAAAGAACTGGCAGTGACATCTAGCTCTGCTTTCAGTTCATTCAGTAACTAGCACATCTTCTTTTACACAACTGTGGACCATTTTCTCTGCTGTGATCTTTTTGTTGTCGTTGTAAGCAATAGTCAGATTTGAACTGAGCAATAATAGACTATGCATCCATTTTGGTTGTCTGGCAAGACAAAACCTATCCCAGACAGAGAGCACATTTAAAAACCCATGCACACTGCAAATACACACTTAGACTGGCAATGAGTGACTGATGGCTATATTACCTGTTGAACAAAATAAAGTTCTCAAAGTAAGTCTTATGCTATTCTATTAGTTGGCTGAGGAAGTACCAACTGTACCTGCTAAGCATTTCTATTATTCAGAGCTAAAGAAATAAAATACTCTTGTCTCAGCTGGATTTTCAAGAGTCAGGTGACTGTTTTGTGACATTCAAAATCATGTGAAAGCATAAATAAATGTCAAGCAGATCTAGGTCTAGCATGACATGAGATCAATTGCTGTGAACACCACAACGTACCACAACATTGTCTAATAGAATGCTGACCCTTTACATTACATTATTTTACACATTATCCCTCATTACAATGTTCTGAAGCCATTGATTCTGCTTTTTCTCATGTTATTCCAGACCCTCCATTTTCATTTTTCACCTACTATCATGCTGCCAAAGACGGAGTAAGTAAACCATCTTTGTGACTTAGTAAACCATGCTAAGTGACTTAGCATATATGAAACTGAGCTTCTTACTCAGTAATGAGCATGTGAAAAGTGATTCTTTAAAAAACACAGCTGAAGGCCTGAGTTGCCTTTCCAATCTTTTCCATTATACACGGCTAAGCATTTTGCATCATGCACAGCTGAGCGTACTGCCAACATAAACTGGGAGGAGAAACTAACTCAGAAACAAGCTCAGGCCACACAAGCTAAACAGAATCTTCGTCACAGGTAAAATTTTCAAGAAATAAGTGAAAAGTTCATTAAATATTTTAAAGGCTAGTAGCGCATTGCAAGTTTTCACTAGGAATCCTAACCTTTATACTGACCCTTTATTTTGGAATTCAGACTTTACGTAGACTTCTTACTTTTCTCTTGGAGATCCTCACAAAGCTTCCCCATTACATGCTACCAGTCACCTCTTCCTAGAGTCCCTGTTGGTTATACCCAACAGTTCTCTTTCTTCTCCTAGGTGCTAGAGATTCAGTCTGACACCACCTGTAACAGGTGCTTCCTCCTCTAATGAACCAGATGATGCACCCCTCAGCTCTCTCTCCCCTTGAGCTGCTGTCCTGGCTGGGTGCCTCTGCCTGACCCATCTGCCCAAAGCCCTTCCTGAGAAGGCTTACCTTTGTCCTTCCAACTGGATGAAATCACCAACTAACCAAGCACCGCTATCAGGACTGGCAAGTGGATTTGTTTTCAGCATCTCTGTGGTGAGTCACTGAGACAGATGTACTCTTCAGGCTAGCAAAGTCGCATTGCCTTTTTATGAATAGCTGAGGTATTTGAAACTGCAAAACAATTTCCCTTAGGAGGCGAGTGAGCCTCAGCCTGAGACAGCTCAGGCCCTCCTGGAAGACTCACTGCCTGGAAAAGTTAGAAGGTAAGAAATGGCAACACCATCTGTAAATGTCAAAGAAGAGACTTACTACTCACAAATGATACAGTAAAGATCCCCATCTAGTTGGAGAACTCTGTATGATACTAAGCTCTCCCCAGACATAGAGCTCAGTTGGGTATAGCTGGAATACTTGTAACTGAAGTAGATAAATGCTTTGGCTGCTTTTAGAAAGACTCCTGAAATATTTGGTCTTTTTTCTATCTAAACAGATTAAACAGATTTATATTTCCACATGAACAAGCTATACTAGGACAAGCAGATAAAAGGGAAATGTCTGCAGGTGAAAGTGTTACCATAAAAGAGAAAGCATAGCTCCAACACACCGTGTGACCTAGAAGTGAGAATTGCTAGATACTTAGCTCAGTGTTTCTAAGGCTGTAGTTTGTGATGTTTCTAAAGGTCAATAAAAGACATAAAAGATGTTAAAAATGATAGATAGCAAGAGCAGCTGTAGTTCATTTCTACAGCAGGTGGGATACGAATGGAGATTATAACACGAGGCTGCAACGTTCACAGGACAGGGAACTGCAAGTACCCGTAACTGCTAGCAGCAGCTCAGTTCCTTCCAGGCAAAGGATTAAGTCTAAACACATGCAGCCTGTAATTATGGCTTGGTTTGATGCCCCTGCAAGAGACATGGAAGGAGCTACTTCTGCTGCAGGGAGTGAAAAGGCTGGGGTCACGTGGAAAAAGATGAGTCAAAAAATAGTCACAGATGGTTTAGAAAACACTACGCCTGCCTTATAGGGAGCTGTCTGTTGTTTTCTACAGTCTGAATAAGCTGAGAAATTCACAGAAGGGTTCATCAGCAATGGGGAAAGTGGACACCGGGAACGGTCAGGTAAAGGGCTATGGCTTTGCTGGTGTAAACTAGCACAATTTCACGAACTTCAGTGTAACTTCCCAAGTGCATACGAGCTGAGGATCAACACATGTACCTCCAATAACTGCTATACAGAAAGATGAGGAAGAATACAGGTCTTGCAAAAATGAAGTAATCATCTACAGTACCCACTGGGAGAAAGAAAACTAAGGACTTGTATCTGTAAAATACTCCCTTCTCTCTCACACACACAAATACATGGAGTATGTAAAAGGATAAGGACTGTTTGCTAATCTCTGGCTATTGCAAAGGAAGATAAGCAATGTTCTGTAATCAGATCTGTATGAAGCTTCCATCTTTTCATAATAAAACATTCATGTTACAGATGCCCTGACAGATTTTACCATCTTGCCATTTTATTGATTCTTAAATAGGAAAGCTATCATACTTCTGACTGCTTCTCATGAGGAGACTAATTAGATTATTTCATCATCTGGTTCATCAAAGCAGGAAATACTTAAGTGTCACAGCTGGTCTCAGACTAAATATCTAGTACCAAGATTTTAAATTAAAACTATTACATCTTCACTGGGTAAGCATTTCATAAATGGCTAGACAGTAAAAAATGATGAAGACAACAGATATAGTCTCACATCTCTGGGCTGCAAAGGGAGTCTTAACTCTACCGGCGCATCTGGATTTATTTTTACTTGGGTTTGCTACTACTGTCAACAAAGAGGTTTTGCATAACATTCAGATCTGGAAAACTCAGAGTGCTAATTTAGATTTCCGGTAAAGACTTATGACTTAACAACTCAGAGGCAACACCTTCATTTTAAGTGAATCCCCTGTTATTGACGCAACCTTTCCAAGCAGAGTACTCGCCACTATGGAGAGATCAACTACAAGGAAGTGCATACCCCACAGAGAGGACCAATCCCACTGTCTGGTCACTACTGACTGCCCATCATTCCTCTCCAAATCTGTGGGATATCTTCTTTTGCACACACAGCTTAGTACAATAATCAAATCCTCCTGTAAAGAAACACGTGTGACAAAGACATATGCAATTTTATTGTGCTTCACCTTCTCACACCTGTATGCAGAGGACAAGAATAGACAAGCCACTAATTTAAAATAATAGTTCATTCCCCCTAGTGATTTGGAGTGAAATTGCCAGCTATTGCCAGCAGACAGCCTGCAAAAAGCCTAGGCTTTTGAGGTCGCCTTAAGACCTCAAAAAAAGCAATGTGATAATGGTTAAATCATTTCCTTTAAAAAGCATTCTCATTAAAATCCTATGTAAAAGCAAAGTCTTAGCATTATTATAATACCAAAACCTCAGTAACTTTGTTATGGAATAATGCAGTCCTGTTTCTTTTACAGACCTATAATGTCATTATGTAAATGGCTATACAAAGCTATGATTGTATCAACAAAATGAAATTGTGAAATTGTCGTGCAAGACAGTTCCCAGTCTCTGTAAAAGAGGCTTTCCAGCACTAGAAAACCAGGAAGTCTCCTCCTGTAATGTTAGGAGGAATGTTAACATTGTTGATTCCTGTTGCATTTTTTAGTTGAGGGTTATCACAATTAACCTTGAAGATCACGGGACCAAAGAATTATATGTGTGAGTTGCATCACACCGTGAAAATTATAACATTATTCAAATTGCTCTTATGTTCTGCACTTCCTTGACCTTATTAGAAATTTAGAAATCCTTATAACTTTTCCTGCCCATTAGTTGATCAGAAATAGTTCTTTGCAATCTAAACCCTCTTGTTGTGTTGGGGTGGTTTTTTGGGGTTTTTTTTTTGTTGTTTTTTAATGAGCTAGGCTGCAGGCCTTATAAAATTTTAGATGAGAGTTTTGACTGGATCACTTTAATGTGGGAAAAAGTATATCTGTGTCAGAACTGTCTCTTTGAAGTTATGTGAACTGACAGGTGAACCATGAACCTTAGGAAAAGACACATATTTTCTGAACTCAGCCTAAGTTTTGGAGTGCACAGAGTAATGAAAGATACAAAGGTCACATAGTTAAAACCACACATTGAAAAGTTCGAGTGCAGTAACAGTGTCATAAAAATATTTTCAATAAGCTGTCTCCTGAATTAATAGTGTATAACTGTCACAAGTACTATTAAACAAAACAGTAAAATTTAGCTACAAACTTCAGTTAATGATCCTGTAAAATCATGATCCACATTGCTTGGTATTTTTAGCCTATTAATTGTTAGCAATTATTTCAGTTACTGACGTATATAATAATTTCTGCCTCATTGTGCTGGGCTTGGCTGGGGTAGAGCTAATTGTTTTCATGGTGGCTAGTATGGGGCTATGGTTTGCATTTGTGCTGGAAACAGTGTTGGTATCAGAGAGATGTTTTACTTACTGCTGAGCAGTGCTTACACGGAACCAAGGTCTTCTCTGCCTCTCACCCCACCCCACCAGCGAGCAGCCTGGGGCGGGGGCATAAGGAGTTGGGAGGGGACAGAGTTGGGACAGCCAAACCCAACTGACCAAAGGGATATTCCATGCCATATGACGTCATGCTCAGTGTATAGAGCTGGGGGAAGAAGAAGGGAGGTGTTCAGAGTGATGTTGTCTTCCCAAGTAACAGTTACATGTGATGGAGCCCTGCTCTCCTGGAGATGGCTGAACACCAATGGGAAGTGGTGAACAAATTCCTTGTTTTGCTTTGCTTGTGTGCGTGGCTTTTGCTTTACTTATTAAACTGTCTGTACCTCAACCCATGAGTTTTCTCACTTTTACTCTTTGCATTCTCTCCCCCATTCCACAGGGGGAAGATGAGTGAGCAGCTGTGTGGGGCTCAGCTGCCAGCTGGGGTTAAACCACAACGGTCCTTTTTGGCACCCAACATGGGGCTCAAAGGGTTCAAGATAATGATAGGTTTGTTTGGAATGTGCTAGTTCAGATTTATAGCTGTTATTGCTGTTTAGCTATTAATCGGCAGGCTTCTGTGCTTGCCATGGGGCTTGTTTGCCTTAGTGTCTATTAGTCTAGTGGTTGCTAGTGGCTGCTTTTTGCTTTCACTGCTTGCCATACAGCAGTACTGGCTCTCATCTTGTGCTGTGTCTGGGAACATTTCGATAGCAGCCATGGCGATGCGCTGGGGCTGGCAGGTGGCCAGGGCATCGCTGCTGTTTCTGGGCTTCTGTACTGGACAGGCTGGAACTCCAGTGTGAGCTCGAGTTGAAGGGACTGTGACCTGCGGTTGAGTCCACGTGGGAAAAGGAGACTCCAAAGCATCTGTGGCCATGGGTATGTCCACACCAGAGCAGGTACATCTTGAAGTATCCATGGTGTTTCTGCTTGTCTCCCCAGCCCACTGCGGGGGGGTAGTGAGCAAGCGGCTGTGTGGTGCTCAGCTGTCAGCTAGGGTTAAACCGCTACAGTCCTTTAGGCAGATGAGAAAACAATGACATTTTTCACATTTTGACCCTCATCTTGCAATTTGTACGAATAACACAATTGTTTACCTGGGTCCTTCTTTAAGCAAAATAGTTTTTTAAAAAGGAAAACATAATAGACAAAACAAGGTCAGAAATTAAATGCACATTTTTGTACTTTCTGCAATTGACCTGTAACCAGCACCATGCAATGTCCACTGTGCTAAAGATGCTGGCCAGTGGAACTACACTCACGCTTCTGTATTGAAAAATGACACCATCTCCAAAAAGGCTAAGAGATGGATCATTACAGATTGTAAAGTCTCAAACGTATGTATGAGCTAGTCCACAACGGTGGCTTAGAGAGTCGTGAGTATTGCAGTGGCGCTAGCTGTGGACTAGACTATGGAAGTGTACAGTTCTCTTCCCATTATTCCACTGCAATATTTCCTCTCTACAGTCCCTCATTTTCTCACACATTAACAGAAATGCTGTTTAAGGAAGGAAAGAGAATGGAAAAAAGAGGAGGTCTAAGACAGGCCAAGGTGAGGAATATCCTACCAGTTCCAGATGCTTACGGGACTGTCAGCTTCACAAGGTTTAATCTGAGGCAAATAGAGGCAATGTTACAGATAAACCGAGAATGACTGACCTCCCTTTCCCTCAGCAGAAAATTTTTGGTTTTTACAAAAGAAAAGGAAAACTGGATAAGGATGCCCAATATTCCAACTAGTGATAAGCAATACACTGTTTTATTTTAAGACAATTTACTTACTGACAGGGGAAAAAAGAAGACATAGCACTGTGTATTGAATGTCAGGGAAAAATCTTACTCAAATATTTGCCTTCATAGCATTTTATTAATAGTATGTTAATCATGAATATGATCTCCCTAGCTGGGCTGAAAAAAGTCATCTGTATTCAGAGGCAGGGCTATCATTTCCATTAGTGTCACCAAATAAGGCCTCATTTTGTTCTTTTGTTATCAAACAGGTAGCACCAGAAAACTGGTAAATAAAATTCCAATTGTTGAAAACAATCCTGCTATGGTACTGTTGTTCTGTTTATCTCACCTACTGCTGATTCATTTCTATCTTCATACCTACGAATTAGGCGACACAATGATTAACAGAGAAATCACAGATCTCTCTCACGTGGTTTGCACACCTTTATGTCCCTGTGACAGCCGCTAATTTCACTGTTGCTACAATTTCAAATCCTAAACTCCAAGAGTGTGGCCACGTGGTACTTCAGATGTCTCAAGATGGCTCTTGCTGCATAATCAATGATGCTGTTGCTTGTGTTTACTAAGCAGCCCCTCTTTCTTCTCTCACCTCCACCTACTTGTTTCCAACCCCACGCTACACTCAGTTACATACAGTTCTTAGTGTGAACAGGTAACAGATCAATTCAAATTGGGTTTTCCTAAACCACACAATTTTATGGCCAAGCCTTCCCAACAGTTACATGAAATCTAAGGCGATTCCAATAACACTAATGAGACTGATGTAACAAAATAAAGTTACTGATGTGTAAATGGATGTTTGTTCGAAGCAAATCAGTTGAGAAACAGAAGACAGCAAAGGAGAAAGGAAGCAGAACTACACAGCAATAACCAGAGCTTATGGAAAGTCAAACTTATTTTGTCATAAGTAAATGGCAAACTACTAACTGAAATATGTAAATATGCTGAAATAAGTAATATAAATTTCAGATTTTCTCATCACAAGGAAAAGATTAAAAACGCAACATTTCTTAAGAAAAAAACCACAGGGATTCCAGTGCCAAGACCACAGTGTCAACTGTGTCTCCCAGCCCTTCTTCTCATAGAACCGAGAGGGAGCTGAAAACCTAAAAAGCCGGAAGGGAGGACCTCTGAGGGGGACCACCTGCGGTTTGGCAGCCAGAGCGCTTCCAAGAGGATGCCTGGAAACTGTGAGCATTTTGGGTCTCAGCCCCATGGAGCAGGGCCATAACTCCTTAATCCCAGGACAGCCCATGTGGCAGGCTCACATTCAAAGCTAAAAGCCCAGGCTCTGCAGCACACCAGTGGAGTCCAACAAGTTTAATAAAAAATGTTTGCAAGCTAAAACAATTTTTTTTTTTCCATAAAATTTACAATCCACCCAAAGAAAAACCTGATGAGGTCATAGCCTCACCTCCTTTATGCCAGCAATGAAAACCCTTATAGCTAGGCCCAGCAAGGTGACCCAGCCCAGTCAGAGCTGCTTTGATGGCATTTTAGTGATGCTAAGGTGAACTGCAGCTGCCATAGGACAAGTGAAACCACCCACCTGCCCAACCGTCTGTGTGCTTCTGGCACTGTCAAGACGTGGCCAGGGCCATGGGAACCCACCTTGACAGCTGCTCTGCTGTTCACTTATCAGTGTCAATGTTAGGCCTTCAGGAAAACATCAAGCAAAAATATATCCATCATGTAGTCCCCAGGCAAGCTTTTAACCATGTGTGTTATCAGGGCATCTCTAAACAAACAAAAAATATTGTTCCCCCACAAAATAGTAACATAGGGCACCGACAAGTAAAAATGCAAAGGTATTAGATTTCTAGCAATGCATAACTCTGCTTGTTATTCAAAGGACAGTATACCCCTGACTCACACTACTCCAACAGACCAGCTTTGCATGCACACACAAATATGCACACACACACGCAATTCTCTCTACAAAATACTGGCAGAGCAGTCACCCCTCCAGCGCTGCCCGATCACAGCCTTAAAAACGCTTTCTCTCAAACCAGGCCATACTCTTGGCATCTGTAGCCATGCCCTCCCACATCTGACAGCGGGCCACAAACAAGATTGTACCTGTGCTCTTCTCAGGTGATCACCATTTAGTTTGGAGTACCCAAGATGCCTTCTCCAGCAGCAAAGCGCACTTGTGGCTGAACCACAGAAACAGCTTTCTGGGTGAGATCATTTCTATCGTACTGTTCTGTATGAGGCTCACTTCTCCCCTTGGGAACATCCTGTAAGACCCAGTTTAGGAACACCGTCTTGCAGGAGCATCCCCTCCCAAAAGTCTCTAGACTGGTCCATGCCAAGTTGCTTCTGACAACCAAAATCTCCACTCACCCCTCCCAGCATGGTGGGGTTTAAGTGTTTAATAACTGCAGGCTCAAGCTTTGTTAATGCAATAAAGGGTGGTGAAACACTGGAAGACATTACCCAGGGAGGTGGTAGATGCCCCATATCTGGGAACATTCAAGGTCAGGCTGGATGGGGCTCTGAGCAACCTGATCGAGTTGAAGATGGCCCTGCTCGTTGCAGGGAGGGTTGCACTGAACGACCTTTTAAGGTCCCTTCCAACCCAAACTATTCTCATTTTATGAAAACACCTGCCAGCTGGGACACCACAAGAGTTCTTTCAGCAACTTGAACAAACCTCATCACCTCGTCCCTTGGCTATTAGCCATTTTCCATTCCTTTACTATTATGTACAACTCAAAATAAGCCATAGGTAAGTCTTAAATGGTACATTGAGGCTAATGACCATAATTCTCAAGGCATAATAGCATTTTTCTCCTGTAATTTTACAGTTGTTTATGTAGTTTGGAAATTGATTTTCAAAGTCAAATCTTTGCTGCTGCTGACACCTACCTGAAATGAATCCTATAAAGAGGCAAGAGATGCTCACTTCACTTTTTAAATAATGTTTAATCTTGCAAAAGAAACTTTTCTGTTTTCACAGGAGTTCACGCCTAGCTATCACTATTCCAAAAACATATCTTACTGGTATAATTCTTTTTACTTTATAGAAGTTTAAAAATACAACTAAAGGTCATATGCTAATTTGACATTTCAAAATCATAGTCAAACCTGAAGCTTCATAAAAGTAAGTATGATTATGACACTTGATGTACTCTACATATAGGAGCAGCTTAAAATTACTTCTTACTGCTTTATGAACTGATTTTTTTTGCAATGAGACATAAGTTTGAAATGCTTAAGTAATGGAAAACACCTAGACAAATAATTTTTATCACTGTCCTCCTAAAATAACAGCAGATGTACCAAATAAAGTATTCTCAAAAATTTTTCGCACACAGTTCTTACTTCACCAAACTCCCACAAAAATAATTTAAAACTGAAAAAAACTTTTGTCAGTGTTGTTAATAAAATATATATTTCACCTATTCTTCCTTAGAATACGTGAATTTTAACATAACAAAATAGAAAAGCAGAAAATCTCTTGAAAAATGGGGGGGAAACAACCTACCTTTCTTATGAACACTGAAGATGCACGTATCCTAGACTGCTGCTTACTCTATTCACCTCAACATCTCATTACTGTTCCTCCATCCTTACCTTCTCCTTTGTTCTTCCCTTTCTTAGCAAGTCCATAAACTCTTCAGAGCAGAACAATTTTCTTTATCTGAGGCTTGACACAACAGAGGGCATCATTCCACCACAAAACTAATACAGAACAATTGATATAGATACTTTCTTTTATAAAAAGGAAGTGGATCTTAAATTGTCCTTTTATATCAGCTGGCTTCACTCGTCACTGATTTTTCAGTATGCTTCAGATTCTGCCTCAGAGGAATCATCTGACTCACACTGAAAGATCTGATGGCTGGTTGGGGACAGCTGGGATTTCGGACAGCGAGAAATGTGTAAAAGGCTATTCAAATTATGAATTAAGCATAACAGGCCAATAATTATGTTTAAAAGATGACTCTTACCAACTGCTAATACTACGAGATTTCTGAGTTAGCCACAAACTGAGATACTAAACCTCCTCCTAAGAAAACCCAATAGTTCCAGGGTGGCTGCAGATAAAGAACATCACTTATGTCATACTCTCAAGGTTTTCTTCATAGCCAGAGTACTGGAAAAGTAGGAGAGCAAACCGCTATCCAAGGCAATGTTTTGTAACTGTTTGACAGGATCAGGTATTATTTAGACTCCAATCTCCAACTTTTGATTTCCAATCTGAGAAGTTTACAGCCTGCCTGCACATGCCCTCCACATACAAACCATAGTCAGGAGGCTGGATTCCCAGGTGCTGGAATTAGCTGCTCAGCTTCTGAGCGCAGTAGCTCAGAAGACAGGCAGGGCTAGAAGGCCACACCTTGCAAAGAGACTCCACAGAAAAGACAGATTAAGTCATCAATTCTTAAACAGCTCAAGGGTCATTCCCTTAGAAGGGTTCTGCTGCCCAGCTCAAGGGAGGAGAAAGGTGGTTTCCTGATCTCTGTGTTCAACACCTTCCTTTATTTGCAATTAAAGGATAACCTAGAGCCACTCATAGTACTGGATGTGGAACAGACTATATCATCAGTTCTTGCTGTTTTACAGAGTACAAAGGAAAACAAGATAGGTGCACCAGTTATGATTTATTCCATATTTAAGTCTCATACACTGATTTGGCGCTGGATGAGACCATCCTGGAAGGGCAATGGTATTCTGCCTGGGAACTGAGAAGCTCCAGGTAGGGAATGTCTTGTAAAACTGAAAGCAAATAAAGAAACTTCTTATCCCCTTATAGTTGTAGGTAAGGTTGATTACATACAGAGTTTAAAATGTAGGCTAAATGAAATCACACAGCAAGAAGTGTTTTGCCTGGTAACTGCTTTCACTGTTACATTATTTACTTATTTTAAGTGTATGTTGGGGGCAAGAGGGGTAAGCAAAAACCATCTTCCCCCTTCTGTTAACTCCACTGCTCCGATAAGCAAAACATGAAATTAAACAGTCATATAGAAACTAGGTCTGCAAATAGGACACTGGCAAGTTTTTATTTTTTATTACAAAATTATTTAAAAAAATAAACTGCTAACATTTAAAGTTTCATTTAAAAACCTTCACAGCTCAGAACAGACTACAAAAGGGAAATGAATGTAAGGAAGTTATGTATTTTGTTCTCCATTATGAACAGCAAGAGCTCAGGAGCTTGCCATCAGGCAAATCAGCTTGTCCAGCAGCTCTGCCTCTACTGCCTCAAATAAGTGGCAGAGGCTTCATTAAGCCTCCTGGTTTTTATTTTTCAAAGCAAATCTAAAGACAGCAAAGGACACACAAATTGTATCATTCTTAAAAACAAACAAAACCCCAGAGAATTTTAATGCTACCTGAAAAATACAGCTCACCAACACAACTTTTTCATGTTCCAGGAACTTAAGGGAATTTCTACAATACTTATCTGATAAAATTTCAGTCAAATATAACAACTTCATATATAGAATTCCTAAGATGGTGAGACAGATATTTACAAAGTATTCAAAGAATACCATATAGAGAAAGATGGAATTACCAAGTATTTTAAAAGTATAATTTTACATAGAATGTGGTCAATGAACAATGCATTTGTCAATTAACACAAGCACTGCTTTTTATTTCCTGACGTAGACAGATACAAACAGGTAGGAGGATACACTGCCTTCACTGTTATTTTAGCTCAAAATCCAAGGTTTCGCAAAACCCAATCTTCCTTAAGGAAATGAGTAATTCAGAACTGTTTACTTCCATTGCCACTCTTTACAAATACATTATCATTCTTTTAAAATAATACAAGAGCAACACTGTACCACTTATGATGCTCAGATCTGATAGCTGCAGTGAGAATACTTTAAAACAGCTTTCTTTTCTTGTGGTTTGAAAAAAACAAACCAAACGGGGGTGGACTTACACTCTAACATCACTATGTATCTCAAGATCATCAAAACAAAGGATCAGCCTGTACAAATGGAGATACCATTAAACAGATATCCTGTCACTTCAAGAATTTTAACTGATGTGCAATTGGTTTTACTTCCATTACCTTCTGAGTGCACCATCAGTAATAAAGACAAGTTTGTGAGCCTCCTGGGAAGGTGTAGTTTAATTCTGAAATTCCACAAGACTCAACTTAGTTTTCATTCTGCAGAAGAGTGAAATAATCAGTGTGCTGGAACTTCAAAACCTCGTTTCCCCAGCTGGTCCAGCCAGGCTGTAGGTTCCGAGCAAACAGCTCCAAGCATTCCACATCTGGCTTGACGAATTCTGCTAGAACTGCTGTGGTAAGGGGGGGGGGGGGGGGGAGGGGCCGAGAGGGGGGGGGGGGGGGGGGAAAAAAAAAAAAGTCAGCAACAAAGGTACAAGCAACACAAGCAACACCAGTAAACAAATAAAGCCTCCCCAGTGCTGCTAGTGGATGAAAAAACAAAATGTTTCATTAAAAAAGGGAAAGACAGCAAATTAATTTCAGGGGTTTCATCAAACAGCTGGACTATTTATAGTGAGAAAGTCATTTAAAATAAGTGCCCTTGAGATTCTGAACAATACTGTTGAGGCTTTCAATAGCCTTGATTTATTGGTTTTCATTTAGAAAAAGGGAATGAGGATTTATTTCAGCCTCCACATCAATGAGGTCTGAATATTTCACTAATATCAACCAAATACCTCCTAAAGAGTCACTTTGCTCCTATAACACAGAGGCAACATTCCTAAAAATAAATAAAAACCTTTCCTTAATTAAGACCATACTCTTTTCCTCTTCATCTTAAAGGGGTAAAAGCATTTCTTGATGCAATCCAAGTTCTGACTTTTTACATCAAATTTGCCAGTCACAGATCCCCTGTGTGAGACCCCAGATCATCCTGTCATGGATTGCTCCTGTTGCAGAAAGATGATCATCCACTTCACTTTCTAGTAGTGTTAAACAACCCCAGATGCATTTCTTACCTACATGGCCACCTCGTCCGAAGCTTCAATCCATTCAAAACTTTTTCATAAATATTTTGTAATAGGTGTTTCCAGACTTTCTTGTATTTTGGCACGGCATATACATCTATTCTCCTTCCCCCACTCTTTAACAAATGTCAAATTAATGTCTCAGATGGGTTACCACCAAGGCAGCTTTTAATCTAAAAAATACTGCTACCAGCAGGAATTTTATTCTAAAAACCTGCTTCTTTTAGAGGCAAGCTAAAACGTTTAAACAAATCTAACATTTGCAGAGAAGACTCTGGGAGGTTTAGAGGAAAACGTACATCAACAGAAAACTTGCTGCATTGAACACTGCTGTTTGGCGTCAGTTTATCTATTTAGACATCACTTATGAGTAACTGCTTTTATACAATTTTGCAAAGCCACCGTATTAAAAAAATGTGGCAAAATTTATTGTTCTTTTTCCATGCGCTATTTAAGTAAGGTGCACAATTTGCTGCCAATGATCAGAGTGCTGGAAAACCTCTTCTATGAGGACAGGCTGAGGGGGTTGGGGTTGTTCAACCTGGAGAAAAGGCAGCTCTGGGGAGACCTTACTGTGGCCTTTCAGTACCTAAAGGGGGCTTGTAAGAAAGACTGGAACAGACTTCTGACTAACATGTTACAACAGGGCAAGAGGTAACCATTTTAAACTACAAGAGGGTAGATTTAGACTACATATAAGGAAGAAATTCTTTACAATGAGGGTGGTGAGGCACTGAAGAGGTTGCCCAGGGAGGTGGTAGATGCCTCACCTCTGATAATGTTCAAGGTCAGCCTGGACGGGGCTCTGAGCAACCTGACCAAGTTGAAGAAGTCTCTGCTCATTGCAGGGGGGTTGCACTAGATGATATTTGAAGGTCCCTTCCAAGCCAAACCATTCTATGATTCTATGACTAACAAAGGTCTTCCAAAAATCTATTTGCTGATCATCTAAGAAAACCCATGTTGTAGGAGGCTGCACTTTTTCCACAGAAGAGAGACTGTGCAAAGCAAAGCTCCAAAGCTTTCAATAAGCTCTCTGGGAGCAGACCCTGCCACCTGTAGGGTCTTTTTGACCCTAATGGGCAAAAGAGCATGCAGAGCTTACTGCAGAGTCAGACTTCATATGACCTTCCCCCAACTTCTACGTGAAAACAAGAACGAACCATTTTATGCTTTACATAGGCTTCCAAATAAAGGAAGCAATTATTTAGGTGACAAAATTTCATTAAAAGCACATTGCTAATGTTGACATTTTTTCTTAAAAAGTATCGATTAAAATTATCATTACAGCACTAAGACCAATCAAAAGTGGTTTTACTAAGCACGAAAAACTTCCATGCCTAAAAGAACCGATTTTAAAAGCACACATAGGAGATTCAACCAACCTCAAAAGACTGCATCACCAGAAAGCAAAAAAGAGATAGCCAAAAACCACATCAGTTCATCAGAAGCAGGAAGCTTGTGCCAATCTTTCAATCAATTTGGTTGAAGAACTTAAAAAGGAGGTCTCGGGAATCTCCCTCTCTCCTGCTGCCAGACAGAGGATCTTTATTTTAAAGTCAGAGGGTTTTTTTTAAAACACAGAGACAGACTACATCTAATTCAAGATCACATCATAACATAATTTTTCTTGCTAGGTTACAGGTATTTACATAATCACATCAGGCAGTAACTTGCACTGCAATGGAAATTACCATATCAAGAGGGCAATAATGTGGCTGTGTTTTGTTGGCATGAAATCTCATTACACTGGTTTCCTTAAAATCAGAAAGTCAATGTTCAAGTTAGAAATTATAGCTTCTTTGTTAGGATTTCATGTCACCAGAAGGCTATCACAGCACATATGGATCTGATTTGCAGTCCTTAAGCAAACTCTGGGATCTTTTCTCTGAAAACAGGTTACAGGATCTACATCAGTAGAAAGATTAAATATTTAAGTTTTTCTACTATAGGGATAGATTTAAACAAAAAACCACCAGACAATTATGACTATCCACTTACAGATACCACTGACAATAAAGTTTAAACAGAAAATAAATAGGTTGTTCTTTATCATTTGCAGGTGTCAAACACTATGACACCAACTCAGGCACCTATACTTGAACATCTGATGCCTTAGGACACATGAGGCTAGCACAAAGCTGGCTGGTACATTTGGCACTAGCCTTCCAGAAAACTCACTTCCTTCTGAAGCACAATCCAGCAGTCATGCAGGATACCTGCCATGCCTGCCTACTCTTAATCCCAAACATCTATTGAAGATGCATGCTGCTAAAAATGTTTAAATAAGCAAAAGGAGGTATCATTTTTTAAACAAGTAACAGTTTCTCCATATCTTTTGAACTTCCATTACCTAAATGGCCAGTCCCGGAGGGCAAATTGGATACATGAAAGTGAAAATGACTGTCAGCTTTTCACTGCCTGATTTGTGAGCCATGCAAAGCACAAAGCACATGTCGGAACTTATTTCATGGTAACCTTTCAAAGAGTTTGCAATGTAAAGGTCCTTATTGCCCAGTTTGTCTCATCCCTGAACAGAGTAGGACCAGAAAAACATCTGAAATTCAGCACAAAGTTGGCTTTACATCTCTGCATCTTCCCCAAGATTCTAGTTAAACCTAGATGTTGATGTACCATCAATTAGTTTGACAGTAAGGGCTCACAAGGTGCACAAGGAAACAAAAGGCCTTTTTTTACTTCCAAGAACACTTTTATAACATGGCCTAACAAGCCTGTGTTGCTACAGGAGGAAGAAGTTCCCAAGATCCCCCACTCCACTCTTCTGCAGGAGATACGCAAAGCGGGTAGAACATAGCCAAGAATTAATGTCAATGTTTTTAGGCATACTCCTATAAGACAATATTATTTTCTAACAATAAACATACATAGTTAAAAACTGAAGGAGAAATAGCTATAACAAGAAGAATCTATAAAACAGGAAAAGTAAAAAAGGTGTTTGAAGTTCTACATTACTTCATCTGTGTAACAGAATACCTTCCATGTCTTCTAGGAGCAACACTGAATTGAATTAGGAAGAAAACCTGCTGTTATTTGAATCAAAACTAGGAGTAATAAAATTTCATTTTAACACATTTACATAAAGAAGCTTAAGTACATTTACAATGACATATGAAAGCTCTAAGCACTGAACACAGCACATGCATCACCAAAAGCCCCTACAGTCACAATTTCATGGTTAAATGCACCATAGGAACCCAAATGTCTCTTTACAATGGCTTACTTTAATTTACATTTTTCTCTTCCCCCAGAGAGATAAACTGTTATAATCAGTCATTAAGTGGTTATATATGTACCAGCGCACAACTTTTATAGTAGTAATAAGAAATAAAGTGCCAGAGAGCATCAGTAAATACTAATATTTTTGGCTTTGTAACTACTTAAACAAAGCATAAAGAATGCGTGTGACTCATCAAGTGTCCTTCACCCCCACTGCCAAATCTCTGCTTCTGTTCAAATTTCTTCTGAATTACTCCAAGGCATGGCTCAGCTGCTCTCTACTGGCCACCTGAGAATACTGTCCGGTTGTGAAAGCAATACCCTTTTACAACACTGAAGTCAAAGCATCAGCAATCAGCTTTTGTATTACGGTCTACCTTTCCATTCCATAACCATGTTCTGAATGGAGCTGCCAAAACTGTAGGATACACGTGGATTTTTATAAAAACGCTGTAAAGCACTGATATTGCTTGACAGCAAATTCAATTTTTGAGTAGAAACATAAATGCTGCACAATAGTACCAAATCCCAGCATTCAAAAGACTAAAGAGACACAAGAACTAGCACAAACAACTTCTTTCAAAACCCATTCAGGATCATCATTTATAAAGGAATCCCTAATATGGTTTCTAGATTCTGCCCTATAAAAGAATTGTTCTGGAGGGCCATTCTGGCATGAGAATTCTGTGTAATACATACAAACTGCGCGTTTGCACCCTTGGATACCTCACAAGTTTCCTGTTTGTGTTTGAGTGCACTGCTAAATATTGGTTTTCTGAAGAGGCCCTAGGTGGCTGCCTCACAAATCACTATCCTAACTTAAAATCAACACATATTTCCCTCTGCTGTTACCCTAATTCTTAAAGATGTGGCTTCAGAACTGCAAAAGGATCCTTCTAAAATTGCCCCTTTTTTTTAGCTAACCAAAGTGTGTGTCTTCTACTATTTGAACAGGTATTTATTAAATTAACATACATACATATACAAGCCCAAAATGCATTCAGGGATGCTCCAGAATTTGTGTAACTGTCCAGATCAGCTTCCTAACTGAAGTTGTTCTGTTCCTTGAGAACAGAAAGAGGAAAGAAAGCCTGTCACTGAAGCACCCTGTGATGCCTCTCCTCTCCAACAGCAACATGTATTTCTTCTACAAGCCTTTTCTGATGCAACTACATAGCACCATGTGCACCTGGAATATTTGCAGATTCATCATGAGTTTTCCCCTTGGCAGAGAATGAATAAGCGGTAAAATATGTTTCTTCCCATAGCACTGTAAGGTATTCAGGTGCTGTAACAATGAAAGCAGTACAACTTTCTACTGATGAAATTAGTCAGGGTGCTCCAGAACAACATGCAAAAGGTAACGTATCACACAGAAATCTTCAAATCCTTTGGACTAAACTCTGAAAAGTTGAATTCATGCCCACACTGACTGGCTGGCATTACTGTATTAATTTCAGTAAATTAAGTATCTTCTCAGAAAGAAGCTGCCTTATCTGTTAGTTATTTTGAAAATTTTAACAATAAGCAAGTTTTTTGGTGTAAAGGCACAACTGTGCTGCAGGTGCATAAGCAACTCATGCAGAAATAAACACAGCTATTTCAGGATGACATAATTAAGAGGTACTTTAGGTCATTTGGCATAACTATACCTAAGTATCTGTAAACTGTTCTTGCAGCATTTAAAAAGCAAAGTTTAAAAATGCAACTTTTTTTTACATGTCTACCCAAAATACTCACAGAATAATGCTTGAAGTTCTACTTTTCATATTTATTTTTATAGACCACAACTTAGGTGCCTGACAACGTTTTTAAAAACGTTGAGGAACCACAAGTCCTGTTGAGCCAAACTGCTTAGCATATGTGAAATTAAGGCATTTTTATATATAAAGGTATCCCATTTTGGTACATCATTTCAGACATCCAAGTCCAAGGACCTACAGAAACATTACACAACAAAACATACCAGTAAGAGGGGGTTTATGTGAATGCAGGCTGCTGGGTATGCTGACAATTAACTTACGCTCTGGAATTGGAAGTACATCTTCAGGTTTCCTGTTGTACAAATCAAAACAAGGAGAGAAGTATGAGAATGAATACCAGCAAATGCAATGCTGCAGCTCTCACAGGGCTACTTCAGATGGGAGCTAACACACAATGTTTACAGTTTGCCTAAGGGAAGTTAAATGTTGCTTGGCCATAATATATAAAAGGACAGTTTATGAAACCACTGAGGCTTTAGAAAAAACACAGTTAACAACAGCCATACAAAGCCATTGAGAACAAACTCAATACAATATAGTCCTGAATGCTTTGTTGGGTATAAAAGCACCAGCATCCCCAAAATGGCATCAGCCTACACCAAGGACTCATGGTCCAAGAGAACCTGTCAGCTAAGGAAGCCCTGTCCACACTTTTCTCTGAGCCAGTTCCTCAACACAGACAGATATAAAAAACACGCAAAGGTTTCCATCTTTAATCTCACTAAAGCACTCCCTTATCCCAAAGCTACTAAGGCTTTTTTTTCTTAAGTCCGTGATCAGCCAAAAAATGATGCCAAGAGAAGATCTGGGGACAATTATATTGTATTACAAACCTAGCAGCCTAAAAAAAAAAAAAAACAACAACCAAACCCAAAACATTTACCATAAATATCCTGGCATACCTTAAACCTTCTTCTGTATCTCCTTCAACTCTCCCCAATACAAGAACTTCATACGGCTTTTTGTGTAAAGAATCCAAAGGCAATACAAATTCTCCAGCTCTAGTGATCTGACACAAAGGAGTTAAAAATACACAGTGGAAGATTTTCATATCCAATTTTTTCAAGACTTTTTTTTTTTTTTATAAAAAGGAAGATACTGATGACACCATACCTTTCAAACACAAAAGCACACGGTAGTAAGCAGACAAATTATAAGAATACAAAGCATCATAGTGCAAGCCCTCTCAGTCTCCAAAAAAGCAACAAAACCAAACTGAGAAACTGAGAACTTACTTTTACCCAGTGCCACTCAGCAAGCGTTTTCACAGACCAATGAGGATAAAGTTCATCCTTAACAAAACGTAAGTGCTTCTGTCTATTAGTCACCCATGTGACTACAAGACAATTTGGAACAGCTAGTGCTGGTACAGGAATCTGCTTGATTTGCCATGAAGGTAAGTGGCTGTATCTATATGGCAATACAGTGAGAAAGCAAGTTAGCATATACCAAACAAAAACTGAAAAGCAACACACATACAGAAGTTACACAGGCAAGATGTTTCAAGGAAAAATAAAAATGCATCAAGACTGACACCCAGTGGCCGAATCTGATGGGTTCTGATATAAAATTATTAGTGTACTTAAGTTTTACTGAGCAGAAAATTTCACTACATTTCTACTGTTCCCCCAAATAAAGTATTATGAGTTGTGATTCTGAAGAAGTCTAAAAGCTCACATTTAGTTTAAGAACTATCATATGTAATTCAACACTCTCATCTTTAAACCAGAACAGAGCTATTTAGTGAAAAGTAGCTCTGTAGTCTATGTAACATTATTTGCTTTCCATAGAAAGCAATCTCTCTTCTGAATGAAAATTACAAGTGAGTCATTTACAAGTGCAACACTAATTTCACTGGCAAGTTAAAAGGTCATAAAAGAGTTATCACTCTTGAATTATTTGCAGAAGTTATACAGTATTTTTAAATTACCATTTATGGTAAAAGTTCTCTAGGTTATTCAGAACAGTTGTGCACATTTTTGAGCTAACTGTATGCTACACTGGTGAATACAGTATGTTTTCCAGATTCTGCTCTGTTCTACCATTTTTCTTATGATGCTACTTTACACTGTTAGTGAGCTGCAATTCTTACAACGTACATGTTGCAGCATCAAAAACATTGGTATGCTCCTGGAATCAACAGCCACCATCTGTGTACCTGGGATCCCTGTACCATGCAATAGCAAGAAACAGGTAACAAGGATAAAATTAAAAATACCTCCTGGACTAGAATGCCCAGAGAAAACAAGATGCACAGCACAGATGCGAAAGGCTTAACAAAGATTAGCCATCAACAAGGTAACCAACAGCAGAGATAGATCTTCCACATTTTGCCTTTATTTTGTAAGGGAGAGAGGGTCTTTCTAGCTAATTCATGCTTGCGAATAACCAGAATTTTCCTCTAGGTAACTTAACGTAGTTAAGACACTTAAGACACTAAGAATGAGTTTAACTCAGGGGTTTCTAAAGGTTTCTGTAGGGCTTTCAAAGTAGAACCTACTAATCAGTCTCTGCATCCTCAAATTAAGTCTTCATAACAAGCTTCCAAAGACATTATTCTAGAAAGTTGTAAGGCTGCATTTCCTGTCTGCCCTTCTTTCACATGGATACAATTCTGTGGTAATCAAGAGAGCTCCACTGGCATAAGCCTGATGTTACTCAGTGGAGAAGAAAGCCCATAAAATTTTAAGTTAATGACTTCATAAAGTACAGTACTCAAAGTTCCTATTGCACTTGAGGATTTTACTGCTGCATTATCACTTTCTTCTACCCATCAGACTGAAGCTCAAACTAAAAAAATTTAAAACCTAAAACTTTCTGATAGGACCTGAGTCCTGGAAATACTTTCATTTATCTAGCTTTATCCCCACTAGACGAACCATATTAATTTCAAATTAATACCTGCACCGTCTGGGCCTTACAAAACAGTTGACTCCAGACTTTCCTTTTAAGTCTCAAGGACTAACATTCTCTCACCGGCTAGGTAATTTAAGATCTACTCTTGCAAATATTTTGTATGCAAAGTATCCAAGCCATTTCAGTGAAAAATCATTTCATAGACCTGAAGGTAGCCACATGACAAAATATTTGGTAGTTTAACCTACAGTCTCACAGTTATATCGATCCTGGATTGTATTAATATTAATCACCCCTTATAAGCTAAGATGACATTTTATTTTACTACAAAATTTACCTGTTACTCCTTTTAATGGACTTGTTCTCCCATGGTGGATCAATCACAATTACGTCATATTTTTTCTTGTCTGAGAATTAAAATTAAAAAAAAAAAGCAGCCAGTAAGTTAGTTTTAAAATAAATCTACTAGTTAAAACTGATATGCAGCAGAACGGCCACTTTTTTCTGTTCTTTCCAAATAAGAACTTAAAAGGCTTCTAGCATGCTTGTTTTAATTCAGAATTTGAACATCTTGGGGACTTTCAGAAAAAAACTGGTAACAGTGCAAGCTTCAAAGACGAAAATTTCTCTGAGGTTCCTAACGTAAGCAATGTAACAAGGCACCCAGCTGAGTGAAAGGCTGATCCTGCCCTGTTTGATCTTTCAGCAGGCCAGCTGGTACACACAGAGCTCCATACCAGCCCTGGGAAACTGTTTTACTCTATTGGTGGTGAAGAGAGACAGAGCAAGATCCAGCATATGAAATGGAAATTAATGGAGAAGAGAACTGGAAGTTTTCATGGAAGAAGATGGGTTTACTTAAGTTGGAAGTAGTAAGATACAGGACATATCCACGAAAAAACAGGACTCTCCAATTTTATTTTTTCTACAGAACATATTTGTTCCTTCATTGAGTCTGATGCTAAATATTTAAATAGCTAGTAAATACAACAGCTTAATATTTAATGCCTGTTAATGTGCTTTCTACGTCTTATTCCTTTATTAACATTGGAGGTGATATCCTCACGGTGGGCTGACCAGCAAGAAATACCTATCTTTTGGCAGGTAAAAGGAAAGAAGAAAAATTATATTAAAATCCAACAGTAGAATTCCTCAAAAACAAAAGTCTAAAGTCATGGCATTATATTAACTCTCACTGTTGGTTACTTCAAAAACATTTTCTCAGATTTCTTGGACTGCTCTCTGACCTCTGGAAGAATCCAAACTTGCTGTATGCAAGCTGTGCATAGCGATAGCACAGGATGGTGATCTTCCTTCTTTCATACCGTTGAAAACAGCTAACTGCTTAAATTCCAGACTTCAAATATAAAATTATTATTTGGATAATAAGATTCCACCTTCTGCATGTCACCTTAATAAAAAAAATTTAAAAAAATAAGTGAATATACAAGTTGCATATTAGAAGGGAGGAAACACATGTAAGCAGCAAATCTAAAATTACTGATTAGAGAGCAAAGCAGTAATCCTCAGCTCTTTTTCACAGGCAACATCTTTCCTGTAAGACTGTCTGATGCAGATTAGCTGCTGCTGTTAATAACAACAAAGGTCAAATTGAAAGCTAATGAAATTGTGAAGTACAGCAAAGACTGCCACATATTGTCAGCTTAAAGCTTTCTGTATGGTCCGTTAAGGGTAGGGATACTGGCTTGGATAACTTTTGATTTACTTTTACAGAGTAATCATTAACTCTAAAAAATCCCACTATTTCCTTGTCACTGATTTTGGCTTAAGCCAGTACTCTCAGCTGTGAAACGTAGCAGCTAAGAAGTCAACTCACATTTGCTACTCATGGCCTTGCTCAAGTGTCACTAACCTTCAGCTGGGTGCAGCAGCCTCTCAAATTATTACCTTCTCTGGGGGACACTGCATTTGGTTTCACCATCAGTTTATGCCAATCTAAATAGACCCTGCCACTGAACAGGATGGATCTCTAAGGGACCCCTTGCTTTAAGGCACATAATAGCATCCCTCTTCCATGGACTAATCTAGCTAAAAACCAAGACAGCAGGAACACCACCCCAGCAGCATGCATGGATTTACCCATGTTAAAGCCTCACCCTGTGGAGAGACCCAGCAGCATAGCAAGCCCCAATGTTATGCATTTACATGGCTTCTATACTAACAGGGACTCAGAACATGTTCACAAACTGTCATATTTTGGCTGAGATTTTTAAAGGAGCTTCCTGAGCTCCTAACCACTCAAGATTCCTTTGAAAACTCACCTATTTGCACAACTGAAAGCTTGCAGCAGCATTTCCTATGAGTTTGATGCTGTATATTAAAATCTGTTCACTGAGTCCTTAGCCATCTTGACATTAACTGCCCTTCTCAGGCATGAGAGAAGTGGTCAATTCCAATGCCTAAAGATACTTACAGTTCAGCAGGGGCTGTAAACATGAAATATCAGATAAGAGGAAACTGCTTTTTGGTGGCACCAAGTACTTCTGCCCCATTAACACAACTATCTTTGCACAGTTTGAGCTGTTTTCTGTAACACACGAAAGCAGGTCCTGCTCTGGAATCGAGATTTCATCATCTAGCACATGTACAGCTTGATGGTCACTTTCATTCACATCTGGAAACTGCTTTGCCATTTCACATAATTCAGCCAACCCACAGCCAATGTGTCCAGGAACAACATTCTTCCTGCAATTCAGTTCTGCCGTAGTGTGGTGAAGAAAACCACTTTTGAGTCCTTCTTGGACTAAATGCAAAGTGCCTTCCCAAATGAGCTTCCTGACCTGTATGGTCATACAGAATCAAGAGAAAAAGAAATGATCTTTCAAGTATCTTCTTGATCAAGGAATGCAAGAGAAACCAAAACTTTTCAATCTGCAGAGTGGGAAAAGGATGCTTTCCAGACACTGAGATCACTGACAAAATCTACAAGGGCATGACAATAAGGGTATGCTAACTTTCGTTGTTGGGGTTTTTTTTGTAAAAAAAATAAAAATTAGATACCTGGAGAAAGAAAGAGAGACTACCAAATAAACCAATATTCTACCAATAGAGGTAGAATATTATTGTTGTTCCAAACAAACATAAATTTCAAAGCAATAATTTGAAGTTAAAATTCTAATCCAATTTCAAGTTACTGTACTTTTAATTGAGACATATATTGGAATTCAAAAATCAGTATTTTCCCACATTTTAGTTCACTTCAAAAAAACAGTAGTTTGTGCATTTTAAAAGTACTACAGAAGTACAATCAGTAAATCAAATTAAATTAGAATTTGGTTTTGAAACTTTTATAAGTGACACAGCCCTCAAACAATCTGCCAGTGAGACCAGGAAGACAAGATTCTTGGATCTATATACACACTCATTCACTTCCACACCCTCCCTTTGCAAAATTTAGAGACCTAGTTCATTCCTAAATTATTGAGCCTCTGTGAGTTTTAATTATCAGGCAATTTTGTTCATTCACAATAGCAATACTGACAGTTACAGTGGCTTTATCAAAGATTTCAAATACTTATCACGGTTTCTAAAACTCCTGATTATGGAATCCTCAACTTTACAAGATGTTTTTACAAAATACTCTATAATTGTTACATGCACTGCACCCCTATTAATTTTGAAGTTGTAATAATTTCCTTAACAGTGCTACCATCTACATATCTGAGATTTTTTAGTACCTAGGTTTGTGACAGTAAAAGTTTATACTGCTTTAACAGAATTAATAAAGATACCTTTAGAAATGCTAGAAGTCGTACAGTCGAATTAATGCAGAAAGCTTTTCTTCCTACACCCATGTGTTAATTTGCAGGTGGACAAAGCCTCTTGACTGTCAAGTAATTTAAACAGTAGTTTTAACAATGGCTGCTGAAGGAATTCAGCATATTTTGTAGTGCTCCCTATTCATAAGTGGATATAACACCTGCTTTCACTGGCAAACACAAATTTGGGTTTTTCTGTAAACTATTCTAAAGATACAAATAACTGCCAAAATAATGTGAATTGACTTGCAGAACTACAACCTTTAACACTACAAATACAATAAAAAACCCGATACATTCTAATCTGTGAATGGTATCAGAGGCTAACTGGGATGACAGATTTTTCAAAACTATGTCTTTTTTGCATATTCACCAAAAATAATTTAGAATTACACAGGCCTCTAAGACGTCAAATTTATCTTCATTTCTTCCAACATTCCTACTGTTGAATGCCTGTATTTTGGCTTAAATATTTTCATACTCATAAACCTGTTTGATGTTGAATTTCAAACTTCTCTCCTTCAGCACGATTCTGCACATGCATAGCTTATTCACAACAATAATTACAGGATCTCTACACTGTATCATAGCAAATTGTACATGTTTACTACAAAACTGCTGTCGTGTAAAAGAAGGAAAATTTAGTCATTTAAATATAGTCCAAGAGGAATAGAATTAAACAAGAAGTCCAAAATGACTAACGCCATCAGGAAAGAAAGCAAGTTTAAGCCATAGTTCGGGTTCATGTCACTATTTAGGAAATGAATAAGAATATATCAAACACCATCCGAAGATTACACTTCTAGGATTGACTAGCATGCCCCAGTTTAATTCAGTCACAGCTTTACCAGTACATCACTGGTGTGAGCCTAAATAGAGGCTTGAATTCTAAATCATTCATGATGCTTTAAGTATGACAATATAAAATGTTAGAGGAAAAACTCACTCTTGTTAGCAGAAGACATCTTGGAGCACATTTGGTCAGAGAAGCTTTGAACAACTTCAGTACAGTATCCTGATATACTAAAGATGAGTTTGTCTTCAGAACAGGTTACACTGCTTATTTCAAATCAGTCACCTCCTGTTCAACTAATAGCTCCTCACTATACGACACTCAGTTATCCATAACAGTAAAAGATGTTTTGTGAACGCAGTTTCCAGCTCTTTGAAATGTCTCACCTGCAGTTTTAGGTCTACTTTGTGTCACATGTATCTACACAGATTATACATTCTCTGTATACACTTAGTCATTTAAGAACTGGAGAAATGGCTTTCCTGTTAGCTGAACAAGGTACAAAAACACAAATTGTTGTTTGCAACCACATCTTGCACTCTGTATGTGCCCAAATTCAGGTATCACGTACTCACAAAATAATACCTTAGTTCACTTACCTTCGAATGGTATTCTAAAGCATCCAGTTCACCTTGGTTGAATACACTTTTCCTTTTACGTTTCTGCAGAATGAGCAAACAATGAAAAAAAAAAATAACCCATATTACTCCATGATTAAAGGGGAAAAAAAATGAAACATGCCTAACTTAAAAATTAACTTTTTTAAAAGCAGAAGAAGCTTTCCATCTCTTTTCTATCACAAGTCCAATAAGTAAAAAGATGATCTCAAATGCCAAGACTGCTGTAGGCATACTCAAGGTACACAGGCTTAAAGCTGTGCTATGTCACTCATGGCACTGGGATCTGATGGTATCTAGTGCACACCACAGTTCACATTCATGCCTCCTTCAGGCCTATACTAGAAAGTGTTTGTTCAGCTGTCAAGTGCAGTTTACCAATAACAGGAGAAAATTAACTATGTCTTCACAATTACATTTGTTGGTTTAGACCTGCAACTCCTATTTTGGTCCATAAGAAACAGTACTGAACAATCAACATATTGAAAGTAAATTCATACTGTCCTTCACTCCTCCTTAATCTGTACAATCTTGACAGCTACCACAGTTTCAGCCTAAACCCCTGACCACAACCAATGTCAGAAGATTTTGTGAGCAAATCACTGCTTTCAAGTCTTGGTGATACAAGAGCTATTTACTTTTAAAAAGAAAAAAAAGTAAGCATCTATAGTGAAAAACAAGAAAGAATTCGAAAAACAGAATGCTAGTTAATCCTTACAAACAGTTAATAAGACATGGCCTTGGGAGAAGGAACAGACACCACAAATAAATCAAGCTAAGAAATAACAAGATAAGCTCAATGAGAACCAAAACAGTTAACAAGACCAAACAAAAAATTACTTGATCTATGTATGAACTATCCTAATCAGCATACTGAAAGATCCATCCCTGAGCAAAGAGAGCCCCTACTAACAAAGCCCCCTCCCCACAGGACATGCACAGTGAACAAAAAAAAAACCAAACAACACTGTATCTTTAAATGGAGACAAGGCTTGTAAGAACCAATGAGAAACAGTGTGACTAAACATAATTGTAAACAATTGTTCAAAGCCTATAAAATGTTTTACTATGTGTTAAGAGGTGGGCTAGCTTTGTGGATTTAATACCTAGCACCCATCTCTATGCAGAAAACAAGCATCTAGACTCTGCGTGTGGCCCAGCTCTTGCACACTGGGTGAAGAACCCAGATTTGGGGTAACAATGGGATGCATGTTATTGATACAAGTGACACAAGAATATCCTCACCAGTGCTTACATTTTCGGTGCATCTTTAAATCTACTGCGGTGAAGTTCCTGCTCTCCTACATAACCTCTGGACATTGAAATAAGCAAGAAAATGTTAGCAGTATATTATTTACCAGGGGATTACTGCAGTTTACTGCATTAGAGAGAACATACCTTCCTAGCACTGGCAACAGAATCTCCAATGCCACTCTTGGTTCCTTCTTGGTGTTCCTCTCTGTTGCTGTTGGCCTTAATATTTGTGAGACTCAACTCAGGACACCCCTGCCACAGCTGCTCCTCAAGAGCTGAAGCTATATGGGGCTTAGAAATATCAAAGAACTCCTCCCGAAACACGTATTTCATTTTTACAGTTTTAATTTCTGTTTCTGTTGGATCTCCAGGTCCAGGAATAGGACCATTTCTTGATGAGGTGGTAGCAACGGTAGAAGTAGCACGACAATCTCCAGTAGATGTGCCAGAAGTACTCTTGTGCCTGGCATCATCAGGGTATGCAAAGGAGTCACAGATCTCATAGCCACACTGGTTGATGAAAGAGAGATGATCCACGAGCCACCCGGCTGTCAGCCGATGTACCACAGACATCATGGGTCCTCTTTTCAGGAAGAAAAATCAACTCCCTGAAACTGTTGCGGACAACCATATGCACTTCCTGGAGCAAACACCTGCTGTGCAAACTTGTTTAAGAGTTCAATTTTCAGAATTATCGCACCTATGTTTCCACAGGCAGTTCCATGCACATGCAGGACACACTGCAAACCCTTCTGACTTCAGCTGTTTTCCCCATTATGACTTGTTCCATCTCTATTTCACTTACTTATAGTAAGCAAGTTTTAACTAAGGTTCTATAATTTCATATAGTACACTTTAAGCTGACTCATTTAACAAGTTAGAAAATGGCACGACGCCACTGCAACTGTATAAAACAAGGCCTGATACCACAGCACCCAGGAGCAGCAACACAAACGCAGGCGCAGCCGCACCACCAGCCGGCAGAGGCCGAGCCCCGGTGCCCGCAAGCACGCAGGGCCTGGGAGCTCGGGTTCCTCCCCGTCCCCGTCCCACGGCCCTGCGCTGCTCGGCGGGACGAGCAGCCTGAGGGGGGAGCAGCCTCCTCACCGCCGCGGCCCGCCGAGCCGCAGCGAAGGGGCTGCTCTGAACCCGGTGCGCGGGGCTCGGCACGGCGGCCCCAAGCCGTTACAGAGCCGGGCAGGCCGGGGGCTGTCCTCCGACCTTCCCTCGCTACGGGCAGGGAAAAACCCCAGGGCTTGCCACAGCGCGGCACCACCTCACACACTTACCACCGCCATCTTGCTGCCCAGCCCCAAGCTCAGCGCCTAAGGGCCCGCGGGGCGGCGGGCGGGCGGGCGGAAGTGACGACAGGCCCCCGTGCCCCTTCACTCCTCATCCTGCTCCTTCGTCGCTCCGCTGTGACGGTCGCGCTGCGTGACGTAGTCGGCGGGCGGATTTGAAATTGAGAGGAAGGTGGCGGCGCCGTTAACGGTGAGGGGTGGGCTGTTGGGATGGTGCTCTCCGTGGCGCGGGGCGTTCCCGCCGAGGGGTCGGGCGGCTGTGAGGTGGGTCGGGGCAGAGCCGGAGCTGTGAGGGGCGCTGGGCTGAAAACTGACTGTTCAAACGCGCTTTGAATGCGGGGGGATGTAGTTGTGCCCAGGTCTGCCGCGCTCCTACCTTTTTCTCTTTTTCTGCTGGCGCGTTGACTCTAGCAAACTCTGCTTTTAAACTAAAATTTTGGCATATTTATAACAAGAATTCCCTCTGCGGTGGATTCCTGGTAAAGTAATGGAAGAACGTGGCATCTTCCCCAGGGAAAATGAGGTCTTGGATAAACTGCCTAGTGAGTTGGGCCAGAACTAAACTTCTGTCGTGGTTTGCAAGAAGTGGAACTAGAAGCGTGGTCTTGAAACGCAATTCATATTGATAATGTGTTTTGGTAACATTTGTACTAAAGGTTTTTTGGTTAGCTATAACCTAGTTACTTGAGCCCACCCCACAAATAAAATAGATCTTCTGTAGAGGGCAAAAGCTGGAATTTTTTGCAGAGTTGATTGTATTTGCTTCAAAATCCTACTTGATACCACTGTGGTAACAGTTCAGTACTTCCAGACTGATTTATATTTTGTGTGTATAGTTTGAAGCTATAGCATCTCAGAATAGGTGATTATTATTGTGTTATTCCAGTTATTGTGCTATGGTACTGTGACACATCATTTGCAAAGTCAACAAGCAGGCTCAGAATTGGTGAGTAAGGACCAGGCGGGTGGCTGAAGTGTTAGAAACAGTCGTCATTTTGGTGTGACCTTCCTTGTAGCTGACTGGGCTGAAAAACTTGTCAAGCTGTTTTGCTTTTGGAACCTGTAGGTTAGAAATGACCAGGTATAAATAAAGGCAAAACATTAAGTTTGCAACAAGCACTGGCAATTTCATCAATAAAACTGTTAATTTGAAAGGCTGTAGCTGTTGCTACATAGTTCTGGAGTCTGACATACAACTTTTTTTTTCTATTCACTTTTTTTCGCTATCCAATATTTCTGGATACTGTCTGTCACACTGGTTGGTCCAAAGTACAGCCCTATTGCCTATTCTGACCCTTTAAAAAGTCATTGTATTGTTTAAAAAAAAACAAATACCCTTGGATCCTGGATTTTCCAATACTGACAGATTGTGATTTATGGTTTAGTCACAATGAGACGAAGCTCAATTATTGCCGGAAGCAGCGGTCGTCAATCTATGATGGCACTGAGAGTGCAGGACAGCAACAAGATGGGCCTTCAAACACCTCAGATGTAAGTGCTGCTGATCATCTTGCTAAGAATAAGTATGTAAATCTAATTCTGAAGAGACTGTAGTGTGTTTGAGTGTATGAGTAGCAGCTGGAAAAAAATGGGAAAAGCGAGAAGAAAATTTGCGCTAAAGGATATTTGCACAAGTGCTTCGGTTCTGCCAAATAACTTCCTTAATCTGTTTGTATACCTGTGACACATTCCAAATTCTAACGCTTTGGTTTTTTACGTATTTCTTAGGAGGTAAGTGAGTGTATGTGTGTATGAAGTGTATACTTAGCTTCTTGCAGAAATAGTTTTGATAATGGGCAAATACATTAAAATCAGTTGACTTTTCTAAGACACTGCTATGCTGAAGATCTGGCTATAAGGCTTACGTGCTTGTGCTTATAGTTTTCTTACATGACCAAAAGATGAAATTATAGAAATAGTCACTTGAATCATTCTCCCTATCCCTCAGGAAGGACAGAGGTACGTTTGGGAAGCTGAGCATGAGCAAACCTACATCTGGAACTTCAGAAAGAAAAGTCAGCTTTTTTGGGAAGAGGTATTGGTAACTTTAGATCTCTGTACTGTAAATTAAAACAATAACAGTCCTGCATAATTTTTAATTTTTCTCTCTTGACAGAGTTTCATTATAGGGAGTGATGGTTTTGAGGCCAGTAGACCTTCAGGTCTGCCTTTCGCCACTCTGATTACTCAACAATAATGCTGTGGAGTAGGAATTGCTTTGAGAGCTGTTCTTCGTCTTGGGAATGATATGCACTGCAGACCTTAAATGCTCCTCAATACATTTGCCTGTTTAAGGAAGAACAATATCTCCAGTACATTCTGCCTTAGTTTCCTCTTCTCACTGAGATGCAAACCTTCCAAAATTCTGCAGTCTTTCAGCTGAGTTCATGACTTTCTGTGTTCTGATGTCTTGCAGATTATCTTCTTTCCTAGGACCCGGCTGTTGCAGCAATCTATTCCTTTTAAATATTCCTTAAATATTTTAGTCCTTATTTTCAGTCACCTATATCATTATGTTTCTTCATCTTTGGGGCATTATTCTGCTCTGTAAAACTCCATTTCTTTCAATAAACTCAAGAAAGTACTATCTAGGTTGCAGTAAAATCCCTCTGTATGTGTGCATCATGGTTTCCAGGTTGATGTTGGTTTTCCTATCATCCTAAATAAAAAGAAGCCTTCAGGCATCTCTTTGCATGACAAACGCAAAAGAAACATAAAAATAGCAATTGTAGTCACTTAAACATTGAGAGTTTTTCTTTATACATATTGTTATAAAAACTGTATTTATTTTTTGTTCTTAGAACTAGTGGGGCTGGAGGTTCACGCAACAGTCAGTATGGTGTGTTTGGTACAGAAAAGATCAAGGACCCCAGGCCACTTCATGACAAGGCATTCATCCAACAGTGTATCAAGCAGCTTTGTGAGGTAACTTATTAACATATTCTAAACGTATGTTGTAAGGCATAAAGATACTAATTGAAATATTTTTTTCCATTATTTCAACGTTGTGTTTTTAGTGACTAATATGCCATGTTTCTTTTCCTTAGTTTCTTGCTGAGAATGGTTACGTCCATAATATTTCCATGAAATCACTACAGTCTCCATCAGTTAAGGACTTCTTAAAAATCTTCACTTTTATCTATGGATTTCTTTGCCCTTCTTATGAACTGCCTAACTCAAAATTTGAAGAGGAAATTCCTAGAGTTTTTAAAGAGCTTGGGTAAGACCATTATTGTTAGACTGTTGTGCTAAATGGGTACAGTTAGGAATTTAAAAGCTAAGAATTCTGCATGATACCTGAGGAGAATGAATAGGCTTCTTTATTCAGATAAGACTCTGAAGTTACGATGTTGTGATTATTGTTTCACTTTTGTTTAGCTCCTAAGTTCACTCTCTGATTCTCAGACTCTACTCTACACTTTATATTTGAACTTCCAGAACCATGGGCTGTTGGAAGCTTGCTTTGTAATGTAAAATCTAATTGATTATTTCTGTTAAACTTTGAAAGACAGACACATATTTTTTTTGACAGACTGTTCTGATTCAATCTGTTAAAATCCAAGAACTAAAAACCAATTTCAGGATGATGGATCCAGTTCATTTAGTTAAAAATCATTTTTCCTGTGATTTCTTTCTTTCTGCTTTCAAAGCAGGGGTGGAAATAACAAAAATTACCACTAAGGTGCAAAAAACACAAACTAGCTGCTTGCTTTACTTTTCTCGTGTTCAGTAAGTGTTTGAAATCATTAATGCACCTACACTTCCCAAGAAAGAAAATCCTTTGCCTGTTGATAACAGTGATTTTCAATCTCATTAAAGGAAAGTGTGTTGCTTCTGTAGATTTGAGCCCATGATAGTGTCAAAGTGCTAGGGCTCCTTATATGTAGGTATAAATCTGTTTTGTTGACTTCTCAGAACTTAATAAAATTGTATTTTAATCTATGACATTTGAAGCTGCTGACCTAGCCACCTAGCCAAAATGTTGAAAAGGAATTTGCTCTCAAGAGACTTTACTCTGCTGTACCAATAATGTAACCCTGGATAAAAAGACTTATTTTGAGAACTCTCTTTAAATTGTCTTTTGAGAGCTAGAAAATGTATCCAAATCATTAATTTTAAAAAATTCTTAGGCCAAATGGCTCATGAGTACTTATTTAGAACTATTAGTTTATTGGTAGCTTCTTGTCCTATGTACTTAAATTAACTTTGGGCAGCTGTCAGTCTAAAGATGGAATAAAATCTGCACTTACGTCTTCCTTGATCTGTAAAAGATTTTGAGAGAACATCTTTAAACAGCAGTATAGACTTTTATAGCCTTTGTGTGTTCAATATTTATAGGTAGTGTTAATACTTTGATATGCAGCTGTTCTGAGATTATTTTCTGTAATTGCATGACATTAAGCTGATTATCAGCTGCTTTTCTGTTTTCAAAGTGCATTTGACCCAATAAGCAAGATTCTTGCCCTCTAAGAACAAAACCCCTATGTATCAGTTTGTTTTCATGTGTTAAGAAATCCTTCAGGCTCGCACACCCAGTTTGGATGTCTAAAAATGATCCGTTGGACTATTACTCCCTCTTTTGTATTTGCTTTGCCTTTGAGGTCTTCCCCTTACCATGCATCACCTCATGGTAGCAGGGCACCCACTTCTTTTCCTTAGTACTGCAGTGCTCATCTCTCCCCCTATAGTAGCTTCAGAAAGAGAAAGACCGATCTGGCTGCTACCAAAACCAAGGCAACGTACTAAGCTAAATAGGATGGGGCTAAGGAGCATATGAAGGGATAGTTTGTGCTTTTTTTTTGCATGAGACCTTCATTGTTCCTCATCTTTGGATATGCAAAAAAAACAGTACCTTTCTTTTAATCATTTCTTCAATAGCTAGCTGGTTGAGGGAGGTGATTGTTCCACTCTGTGCTGCTCTGGTGTGGCCTCATCTCAAGTACTGTGTCCAGTTTTGGGCATCTCAATATAAGGAGGACATCAAACTATTAGAATGTGTCCAGAGGGTGGCGAAGATAGTGAAAGGTCTTGAGGGCAGGAATAATGAGGATTGGCTGATGTCACTTGGTTTGTTTAGCCTGGAGAAGAGAAGGCTAGGGGATGACCTTATCGAAGTGTACAACTTCCTCAAGGAGGGCAGTGGAGGGGGAGGTGCTGATCTCTTGCTGATGACCAGTGGTAGGATATGAGGAAATGGAATAAAGCTGTGTCAGGGGAAGTTCAGTTTGGACATTAGGGAAAGGCTCTTCACCAAGCAGGTGGTTGGTCACTGGAGCAGGCTTGCCAGGGAAGTAGCCATGGCACCAAGCCTGTCAGAGTTCAGGGAGCATCTGGATTATGCTCTTAGTCGTATGGTTTAGTTTTAGGTAGTCCGGTGAGGGGCTGGGAGTTGGACATGATGATCCTTATGGTCCCTTGCAACTTGAGATATTCTATGAATCACAAAATGAGAAACCCATGATAATTCAATACAATAGTGCTATAAGAACTCAGCTGATCTCCTTTGATGTACAGGATAAAGTACAATTGAGTTTGTTCTTCCTTCTATGCCTTGATCTGTGTGTAAAAACATGCTGGTTTTTCATCACTGTTTGCCACAGCTATTAAAAATGTGTTTTCTTTGCCCTTGTAGGTACCCCTTTCCTTTGTCAAAAAGCTCCATGTACACAGTGGGAGCACCACACACGTGGCCTCAGATTGTGACAGCTTTGGTTTGGTTAATCGATTGTGTCAAGGTAGCATTTGTCTTCTTTAAGCCATGCATTTCCACTTTTCAGGCTGGAATGTTAGTTTCAATACATATCTCAAATGCTTAAAAATCTTTGATGTTTATGTGAAGAAAGGTGTGTGTTCTTACCTGCCATCTGGTAGCTAGCCCTTAGCCTTACTTTTAGCAACTTTTAAACTGAGTTTTTAATATTACATTATGGTAATTTTTTTAAAAAACCGTGCACTGGATAAATTTGTGTATGAGAAAGGGGGGGGAAATGATGACTTATACACACATAAAAATATGAAATGTTAAAGGGTGTAATCATGTATTTTTTTCAGTGCAGATCTTCTTGTGACATCTACTATTTTCTCATAAATTTGAAGTCTAAGGATGGAATTTTCAATAGCAATCATTCAAGAGTCCTGTAATTGTACAGAGTGGGGAGGGTTGTGTTTGGGTTTTTTTGTTTGGTTGGGTTTTTTTTTTAATAGTGGTAACTCTTTGTTGCTGCCAGCTCAGGTCTGAGCAAAGTTTGGAATCTGTGACAGAAGTTCACCACTGCTGAATAGGGCACACATGAAAATCCCATCCTTTATACTGAAGAGACACATTGGGCTCAGCAAGGCAGTTTGGCAGTGTTGAATGTCCAGTTAATGCCTCTTCATCTGTGCTTTTAGTCAATTTAACACAAGCTTATTACCCTGATGGTGATTGGTCACATTCTGAAGCAGCACCATTGCACAATACTTGCTGAAATCCTAATCCCATGTTGCTCTGCTGTTTATCATTAGCATTAAACTAATATGAAAACTAATGGAGATCTTCACACTTGTTCTTTGTATGTACACCTGTTCCTTTCAGTTGTATGTTGCCATGAAGGAAAATTCACCATCATTTGATGATGGCCAGAACTGGGGAGGTGAGACGGACGATGGAATTATACATAATAAGGTACCATAGAAAGTAAACTATCATCAGACTTGTTCAACTGAATATTGCTGTATGCTGTAACAAAAGAATTTAAATATACAACACAATTTTAAGTGTATTTGTATGTTCTGTTCAGTTGTATATTCACAGAGTTCTCTAGGAAGTACAGTAGCATTACATAAAAAGCCTGATCAAATTGTTTCCTGCGTAGGCATCATGGCCAGTCCATTGGTGAAGACTGGGTATTAAACTGAAATGCCTTATTCTCTGAGCTGCTACTGTTTCTGTTCTTTGTGGAGAAAGAGTCATTATGCTGTTTGTTTATTGATTTGGTAGGGTATCAGGTATATTTCTCTTTAGCATTTGAGTCTTCTAAGGTTAATAGCAGTACAGTGTAAAGACTGACTTAATTATAAACGTGGTGGCTCCTGCCAATATCTACTCAGTTTACCATTTGAAAATTGGTCATTACGTTTAATTTCCAACCCACAAAACAGGGTGGCAATGTAATTCAGGTACTTAAAAATCCAGCGGATTTCTTTTTTTCTAATTTATCATAGATTATTAGTACTATTCAGATTTAACCCACAACAGATGTTTGGAATGAGTTGTATGATGTGCCAGAATATTTAATCGGATAATTGCAAAAATCAAACTAAATCAGAATTTTGAACTAAGGTTACAAACCTGACAGTTAACAAGTAAAAATGGTTTTAAGGTAAATGTGTGCTTTTACACTGATACTCTTAAAATTGTTTTCAGCTTTTCATGGACTACTCTGTGAAGTGCTATGAGCACTTCATGAAAGGGAATGATACTTTTGAAGAATTTGATGCAGAAGTGCAGTCAAAATTAAGTAAGTTTTCCTGTTTTAATAAAGTATGTCTGTTACTGGTTTCTTTTCTCCTAGCATCAGTTTTGCTCAGTTTACAAGTGAAAGTGATCTAAGGTAAGACTGAAATTCTCAAGTATCTCTGTTACTTTGACTTTATTTTTTATGCATTATTACTAGTAGACAGATGGGTCAAGCTCTATGAGCTGTACCTGTGCAACCTTATTGTTTTAAGTGGTGCTTTGATAGAAAAGCAGTACAGAGTTTTTCAGACAGAAATTCCATCTATGCAGGTGACTCTTGTCTGTGTCTGACAAAGTTAGCCATTAGAAAAAGAAAAGTGTTACCAGAGAATGCACATCTGATGAGTAAGAAAGTTCAGCTTCTACAAGGTCTGAAAACAGTCTGCAAGAGTTCCAAACTCTGTTGTGAAGGTTCCCACATAGGGTTTGGCATGCACCTGTGTTTGTCTTCAGGCAGGTGGAAAATTACAAATCTTTGAGTCATTCATTTCCATCACCCACAGAAATACAAACAGAATATGAGAACAAGGAGGAAAAGTAGTTCTTGCTTTTTGTGCCCTTCTGTAAAAAGCCAGACTAAGGAGACTTCTGTTGCAAGCTGGAGCCATCAGCTGGAGATGAAACATAACTATGACTGTTACTAGAGACTGGCGTGATTACTTTTTCCTACTAATGTTTGGCAAAAACTGAGGGAAGTGAGGGAAAAGATGTCTCAAGAGGCATGGAAGTATGTGGATGAGAAAGGAGTACATAAATCAGACTACCTTGTGAAGCTGGAACAGATGACACTTACCTAACAATCACTACCCTGTAGTGTGGACTGTATGACAGTTCAGAAACTGACCTTGCAGGAGTGATTTTGAGCTCTTTTATGATACAAGGACTGAAAAAACTATTTTTTTTTGCTTGTTTTTCTTTGTAATTAAAGTGAGTGTTTTATGGGTTTGTTGGGGGGGGGGGGGGGGCGGGAAGCGGTGTTGTTTTTTTAGTTTA
The DNA here is from genome assembly GCF_023634155.1 of Falco peregrinus. Classification (NCBI taxonomy): domain Eukaryota; kingdom Metazoa; phylum Chordata; class Aves; order Falconiformes; family Falconidae; genus Falco; species Falco peregrinus. The sequence continues at coordinate 58,894,798 of NC_073723.1, forward strand.
AAATAATTGTCCAGATAATGGGTATTTACTATGGTGAAGCTAAAGCACAGATATTCAGATTAGGTGATGATATTCAATGAGATTAATTTGTAAACACACACCCTTTTTTTTTATATTCCCCCTCCCCCAGAGGATTTATTTCATATAGATGAATTCCAGATAGAAGGTTTAGTAGCTGACAACAAAAGACTTCATGAAGAAATTGCAAGACTAGAAAAAGAAAAGGAAAGCGAGCCGGTTAGTAAATTGTGTCTATGCTTTGTTTATATGGCGAGTTGAATTTTCTATTCTTGACCATAATTGTCATTATTACATGAACATACTGATGATACATTACAACAAATGGAAAATTATTTCCAGTGCTCTATGATATTTTAATTAAGCCGGGTTATTGCAGACTCTGTACTGTTACAGTACAAGGCTTTTACTGTGGAGTCTTAAGCACTGATATCATGAAGGTATTTTCAGGTAGTGAGATCTTGCATTGACAGAAATATTAATAAAATACTTGAAACACTTTTTTTTTTCTCTGAACTTCAACATTATCTTTCCAAAGGTGGTATGAGAACTTCATAGGGCATGAAAGCATGGAGTTCAGTGGTAACAATGCATTTTAGAAAAAAAATTTTTGTAGAAGATGGATTCTGCTTTTAATATATCATAAGTTTAAAAATGGTTTAGTGGCTGTGCAGCTGACAAATTGAGACTCCTGCCTACTGTGCAAAATGTGCTGCTTGTATTCCCAGCTTTCCTTGCCCTTAGTTTTAACTACTTTTTATGTATTACTATACTGAAGTTGTTAATTACCTGTAGTAAGAACTTTCTTAATGCAATACCTAATGTAAATCAAAGACTTAATGCTGAAATGCAAGAATTAAGGTACAAACCATCCTTTAGCCTTTTTTGTTATTTTAAAGATGCTTAACTTGATTTAGCTCTCACAGAGATAAACATTTAATAATGTTCTTTAATTTTATATTTATATTATTGAAGTTAATAAATTACCTTATTGTTTTGTCTGGAAGGTAAGATCATTATTTTAGATTAATATAATAGTGGTTGTTCTTTCCACCATTTACTAGGATCGTAGAGTATCATTACGAAAGCTGAAATCATCTCTTCAAGGAGATGTCCAGAAATACCAGGCTTATTTGGCTAATCTGGCATCTCTTATAGCCAACCTTGATCAAAAAATGGAAGGTGTTAATGAAGAAGTTGAGAGAGCAGGTAAGAAGGCCTCAGTCGCAAATGGCATAGTGAAACTAGAAATAGGTTTAAAATAATTGTAATTCTCCGATTCAGGACAGAGTGACATACTTAGTGTATTATCGTGCTGCAAGTAAACTTTCCAAAATGGATTGCTAGTGAAGAGATTTTATTTTTTTTTTGGTTGATAGCTGTTTGTACACCAGAGTAATGAACCACACATCATTTACTTCTAAAAGTACAGAGATATTAAGTTTAGCTATATATGTTATATAAATGTTTTGTGAACTTAGAAATGGAAGTGGAAGCAATGAAGCAGGAGAATGCCCGGCTCCAGCACGTCTTCGATAACCAAAAGTACTCTGTTGCGGACATAGAGAGAATAAATCATGAGAGAAATGAATTACAGCAAACCATTAACAAGCTGACTAAGGAAGTGGAAGAAGAAGAACATCAGCTGTGGAATGAAGAGCTAAAATATGCCAGAAATAAAGAGACGGTATGTGAAAACCCTACAACACCGAGAGATGGCTATCAGTTTTCATGATGCAAGCTTAAACCTGGCATTTGGATTATTGTTAACTTCTTTCCTAAATAATTTAACAACAGTATAGATATGTCTTAGCAGGCTAAAGTGACAAGCATGTCTTCTGTTTACAGTCTCTGAAAAAATGGGGGAAGTTGCCCCTTTTCTGATATAATCATAATATAAATGTGTTCGGGTTTTTTTCTGCATCATAAGGGGGACAGCTGACAGCACCACTATCAGCTCTCACTGTTAGAGCATCAAGAGCTTTGATAACATTAGCTTTGAAATTACTTTGATAACATTAGCCTGAAATTACCTGTGTTAAAATTTCATAGCAAGGAAGCAATGCAACACTAGTGCTTTGAATCAATATCTCTGCATGCATTTGGGGCCAGCTTGGTCCTTATGTAGTTCTAACAGATTTTAAGGTCAAATTCTATTCCCTCAAACAGAATTAAAAGATGTGGTCCTGTAAGTAGTGGGATTTAAAAGCTTCTGCTTTGCTAGATGGAAAACTAAAGAGGTTTCAAATATGTTTTGCATTTGATAGGTTTACCCTTTACCAAGCACTTAATATTAAATTCCTTATACTGTGCAAGTTTGAAGCACAAAAAAACTTGAAAAAATACTTATATTTTTTGTGTTTGCATATAACTGACACTCATTAATTAGAAAATAGAGCATTTAATAAACTTTGTTTAGAGGTATGTTCAAGTTAGTTTGTATTAGGATGTGTGGCTATGTGGCATTTCCTGTCAAAACTAATGAGAGAATGTATATCAACATGATGACTGATCATTTAAATTATTTGTATTCTTTCCAAGCATGTTTTTCTTTCCCTATCAACTAATCCTCAAAAAGTTAAGGCAGGAAAAAAATATGGCAGATGAGTAGGGAAAACCACAGGTGAAACCATTCAGTCTCACCCATTCACACTGAGAAACCTTGCAGAGCAAACTCTGAAAGAATCATAAACCAACACTTAATCCAACAATGCAAACTGCTGGACTGTCAATACATACAGCTGTTGCATACTGTGGCATGACATGGAATCATGTAACTCAAACCTGTTTAAAGTACTATATGAATACTTTTGGCAAAGCTTTTCACTTTAGTTCCTCTATGATTTTTGCCCTTTTCTCTGAACAGATCGAAATGCAACTAGCAGAGTATCATAAACTGGCTCGGAAGCTGAAATTAATTCCAGTAAGTGCAGAGAATTCCAAAGGCCATGACTTTGAGATTCAGTTTAATCCGGAGGCAGGACCAAATTGCCTAGTCAAATGCACTCAGATCAAGGTAAGCAGATTTAACACTGAATGTTTCTGTTACCACTCATTAAAAAAATGTGTTTCCTTAGAAATGTTGGAAAGGTCTCTCAACCTTCCCATGAAACTTCATTGAAAAGCTTGATTCATTATCATAACTACATTATAGTATAGGAAGGAAATTCAGTATTGGAAGGTACAGCAGCCTAAATAAAAAAGGGAGAGGGAAAAGGCGTACTGGGGTACATCTTAGCTCAAACTAACAAACTGCATTAGCCAGATTTTCTTGTATGTGTATTACAGACTTCCCTTACGGAGATCCTAAACCAGACTGAGGAAGAAATTGGGAAAGCTACTCAACGGAAAATGTCTTTGGAAGAAACCTTGGAACAGGTGTGTTAGTAAAGGAAGATTAGGACTAAGATACCACAATGTGACCAATGGCTGCTATGAAGAAAGTGAATGCTATCCCAGCTTGGCCCAGTTTAAATATTTCTGGGCTACCAGGTGTTGTTTGTGACAGTACGGATTTACGTTTGAATTCTTTTTGAATTGTATTTTCTTGGACATGTTTTCATTCTAGGTGAATGTAATGGTAGCGGACAAGAAAAGCAGCGTGAAAATGCTGAAAGAGGAAGCTGAAAAACTGGATGATCTTTACCAGCAGAAGCTTAAGGTAGAACTTCTTTCAGTTTGATGACAATTAATTCTTAATTATATTGATCTTTGTATTTATACATAAATTTTTGGTTTGTATTTTCATTTTTTTGGACCTCTGCCCTTGCTTCCTTTCATTTCTCTTACAGGATTCTCATTCTTTTCAGAAATATGAGTGCTACCTTAAGTGAGTCAGTCTTCAGTTTCTCTTAAGACAATCTGGCATCATACCTTGGCAAATCCTGTAAATCATAAGCTACTATATCCAGTAATAAAAGCAGTGGCAATCATCTCCTTACCTCGGGATGTCTCAAAGCATGGGCTTGAAGGAGGTCTTAAATTAACAGAATTTGCCCTGTTTGTTCAGTTCATATATAATAAATACACTTACAGTTTAATGTTTAATCACATTAAAAACTAAGGAAAACATTATTTAACTAAAAGCACATTAAATGTTTTAAAGCTATAAAACTGTTGTTTTCTTTGGGTTTTTTCCCCAGTGCAGGAGCTGACCCTGTCTTTTTCCTCACTTCTAGTTTAACAACAAAATACGGCTCTCTCAGTTAACAACTAAGTGGCTGCTTCAGTACCTCCCGGCTTCTCTAACACCATGGTTTTAGTGGGGCTGTGGTGCCCAGGAGAAAAATGCTTTTTGAACTAAGCTTGTATTTAATAGATCTGCTCTTTCAAATCCAAACTCCTTTGCTATAACCATGAATGGTTATATATAACCATGAAGGGTTACTTCATTGCTAATACCTGCTTAGGTGGCTGAAAGCAATTAATTTCATTTATTGCTTTCAAAAACACCTGAAATTTAGCTTTTGATCTGGGCTGTTGCATAGGCTTTTCTCTTAAGATGAGCTCATAGAATATCCAGTTGCAACTGGATGATAAGAAGACATGATCGTTAAAATGCTATCCATAAGACTTCAGTATTAAAATTATTTTTAAATTATGATGTTTCAGTAATTTGCCAGAATTTCTTTTTTATTTGATGGTGGAATTTAGTTTGGTTTTGTGCATTTAATTGTGTTAAGTGTAGTGTTAACAGTGTCATTCTCCTCTGAGAGATGTTTACTTACATTTTGTCCTTATCTTTCAGACACAAAAAGGAAAAACAATTTTCTTACTCAAATGTGATTGTATTTTTTAAAGCTAGAAACAGTTGTTCTTGATGTTCCATTTCTAAGCTATTTAAAATATGTAAATAACACTTTGAGATGAATTTTGGAGGGAAAATAGCTGTAACACAGACCTTGAAATATGGTTAGAGAATTGAAGGGAAGATTAGGCTAGTTTTGGGTGGAAGATACAGAAAATGACTGAAATATTAGGTCTGAGGGGGTGTCCTTGGGGGTTTTTTGGTTCTGAGTTTGGAGTTACTTGTGTGAATTCTGAATTCAAGTATTAGGATGTAATAAGGTAATATAAAGGAGAAAAAAATCCTAATTATTCCTGACTTATGCAATTTATTTTTATTTGTTTCCTCTGATGTTTACAGGAGGCAGAAGAGGAAGAGCAAAAATGTGCAAACGAACAGGAATTGTTAGAGAAGCATAAACAATTACTTGAGAGTGGTGTCAATGAAGGTCTCAGTGAAGCCACAAATGAATTACATGATCTTCAACGACAGTAAGGCCCATAACTTCAAGTTTTAGGTTTTTTGTGTTTTAAGGACAAAAGCATTTTCTTGAATTCTAACATAAAATTCTTTGGTGAGCAGGTATGTATCTCAGTATATTAGTTATACAAATTCGCAATTGAAAGATGTTTCTCTTTGACACTTTATATTTTGCTAGAATACATCTGCTGCATCAGAACAGTTTTCCACATAATTTTTTCATATATGTGGTTGTAATAAGGAAATTAGTTTGTTTCCAAACGTATGTGACAGCTACATTTTACACTCTAAAGTCTGGAAAGACTATACTGACTCTATTTGGACTCTAAGGTACTTTGTTTCTTACCAGTTAGCACCATATGCTCCTTTTTCTTCTAAGCTGAGTATTAATATACAAATCTAACTTGGTTCAGCTTAATACTAATGAAAATATTATGTTAAACATGATATATCAGACTTGGTGAAGTGATTGTTTTAGATGTCAGGAATCTTATAATTACAGACATGACTTTCTGAATGTCTTTACTTTTTAGATACCAAGTTGTTATGCAAACAACAACAGAAGAGAGCAGAAAAGCTGGTGATAACTTGAATCGTCTTTTAGAAGTGATTGCTACTCATGTAGTATCTATAGAGGTAAGCTAAAATTTGATATTCAGAATGAAATCTTTCTAGACGTATTTGCAACTGCAGTTAAACACATGGAAATTAGAACTTATTCCTTCCAATAAAGTATCAGTTATTTAGTGCTGCTGCACTGAGTCTGTGGGACAAAACCTTTGGTATAAATAATCAGAACTGATTGTTAAATTTCAGCAGTAACATCCTGTCAGACTTAATCTGCTTCTGGTAGACATCTTTTGGAGAAGTGTTTAACTGAAATCACTTAACATGTGCAATGACTGCTTAAAATGCTTTAACAGAACCAGTACAGTAGAGACCATGATAGTTCTAATGAACTTTTGGTAACTCTTTTCTAGAAATATCTGGATGAACAGAATGCAAAAATTGACAGAGACTATGAAGAATTCATGTCTGAAGATCTATTGTCAACCTTGACCAGAATTCTAGACAGTTATACAAAGAAGGCTGAAAGTCTGTGATTACCAAAAGGGTGAAAATGAAAATTTTGCATTTCTGAAGCTCTGGTATAGTGCCTTCTAAAAAGATGGGTACTTCCTGCATTTAGCAGTGAAACTGATTTTAAGTGTAAGGAAATGTTTATAAACTTCCTTTTGTTTTGACACAAATACATTTAAGAATTAAACTATATATTTGCATTTTTCTAAAAAAGGCTTTGCTTACACTTCCTCCTTGCAATACATTACATATAATTACATTTGTGACAAGACAACTGTGGGAAAAGCTGAATCTCATTTTTTCTTTATAATCAAATAATTTGTGCTCTTCTAAGAATATTAGTAAGACAAGACTACAGTTAACCTGTTAAAAAAAACAAGACAGTGGACTTAAAAACAGAACTGCAAGTGACAGCACAAATGCAGAGGGTACTGACAACCTGAAATACTGCTACTTAAAAATAACCAGTGGGTTTTGTAAACATTAAGATTGCTAAACACTTCTGTAAACAGGTAAGATTTGCTGAAGAAGTTACACTTTCCTTTCTGGAGTATAGTTTGTGTATTTCGTAATATATGTACCTATTTAGTGCACATGCATGACAGTGCACATCCTTCCCCAAGCCTTTCTTTTAGTAGCAACACCAAATATAAACGTCTCAGTCTTCTGCTTGTTCCATGAATCTATGAAACTGCCCAGAGACCGCTCTTACATGAGTTAAGAATTTTTTTTAACAAAAACCTATCTGAAAAGATGAGCAGCAGTTATACAGTAGTCTAGCAGTAGTTATACAGTTTGAAAGCAAAGTCCTGCCTCTAACTTATCTGGGCCTGTGAGCAGTTGAAACTCACTGTACTTGTTAAATATGTATATCAGAGATAGCTCTAAGTAGAACAACATATAAATTCTGGGAATTAAGCTAATCACTTGTATCCAACATTAGCCAAATCTACATCAAAATGGTCTACAATGAGTCTGCATTCTTGTTAGACCAGTTGAACAGACTCTATTTGATTTTATTTTTTTTCTCCTTCAGGAAAGTAGCAGTAAAATTAGGTTTACATTTTTTTCAAAGTATTTGCAATGAAGCTCCCCATACACTATCTCTTGAACTTGTACTCCCTTGTTCAGTGCTATGTGGAAGTAGTACCTTCTTATCTACTCTGTATATACCTTGTCTTTAAAAAAAAAGACACTTAAGTCTTGGATAGTTTAGTTTATGAGGTATTTCCTAATAAAAGTATTGAAGTATGTGAGTGTTTTTAAAGAGTTCAATGATGAGTATCACTGATTCAAATATACAATGATAAAAACAACTTTGCAGTCTGTTCAAAAGTTCTTAGTAGCTGATAGCTAAATGAAGTTGTCCTTAATATTGCGTATAACTATAGAATTGGAATGAAACGCAGATCCCTACAACAAACTTAAGTTGAACCATCTGAACAGAGGCTGCAAATAAAAACTGGATTGTCTTTAATTCTAGGCTATTTTTGCAGAGCATATATAAAACTCAGTTGTTCTTAACGTAGTGTGTGAACCTTCTGGCTCTGGTATGAGTATTTTATTTCAGATACTTAATTAAAGCCATTATTATCATAGCTTCTAACTTTCTGTTCTTTTGTGTTGTACTCCAGAAGTTTAATATGACAGCTATGAAAGTTTTCTAACAGGTGGATAGTACTTCTGCTTTCTTCTGTTGTCCTCTTTTATACAAACTCTTACATTTTTTTCTGTTACAGCCTAGTCATTATCAAATGTGTTCCTTCGCTTTAGAAGCTTTTTTGTGATCTTTCTAATATTTTTGTTATCTAAAGCAATATTCTAATAAAGCAAAACTGTGAACCATACAAAATAATCACTTTATTTTTAAATATGTGCTTATTTATGGGTTATGCTCTCTTGGCTGCCTGATACCTGTTTGTTTCTGCTTCTGTAACTAGCTGTTCTTGTGTTTATTAGTATCTGCAGGTTCTTTGCCATGTGGAGTAGTCAGTTGACTTGAGTAAATGAAAGCAAAATAAATTTAATTTCCAAGGACCAATACTAACCCAGTGGGAATGGGTTAAAGAATCAAGGTTCACAAAGACCTTCCTTCATGTACTGGCAAATGTGATATTTTGAAATTGAAGTAGTCTGAGTAATGAAAAGTCCACATTTATAATGTTGGCAATGTGTTTTTGTTATTGGGCTGAACTATTGGTCTGTGTGTCAGTTAAACTGAATTGACTTTAGAACCAGCTTGGGCCTTGACCTAGGTCCTATAAAATACAATGGGGATTTTTATGTTGTAATATAACATAGATTAACATCAGTCAATTTTTTACTAGGTAGTGCATCTTGACATTTTAAAATTGAGGGAATTTTTCAATGCTTCTTGAATATACCTCCTCTTGTATGATACCAGAAGTCAGGTAGCCGTTTTTTATTTGTATTCTGGAATATGGCTTTTAAATTTAGACAATAGGCACTAGAACATAATTACTGCTATTGATTTTGGGTTTGTTTCTTTTTACCAGACTGTAAAATCTTAATGAGAATGTACCATTGGCACCTACACATTTCAGTAGTAAGAGTAGTTTGTAAATTTTTTGGCTTTTATATGGATACAGTTCCCTTATTTCCTGCTAGAGCATCTTTTGTACAGTTTAGTTAATATGCCTCATATTTATGTCATTTTTATACTCAATAAAATTTCTTAAACCTGTTTCTCTGAAAGATAGATTATTGCTGCAAGTATAGAAACATGACATAAAAACTACAATTAATGTGATTTTTTCCTGGAGGAACTAGGTAATTATCTTAGCAGCAAATACTAATTCCCTTACTATCCTTGCTGTTAAATGTGCATAGTATAAAGGAAAAATAGATGTAAACATAGAAACATCTATTTCCTGTAAACTGAAAGGAATAAAAATAGTTTTAAACTTTTTCAAAATAGGTGGCTTTTTAAAAACTCTAAGAAACCAAGGTCCAGGCTACTTTGATAACTGATTTATGCGCGTTTTGCCTTTGGCGTTAATCTTCCCAAGCAACCATTTGCTAGCTTAAGCATTAAAGGGTACTACTCCACATGACCACTCTATCTGATTATTTTTTTTTACCTGCTTCTAAAAAAATAATACTTGATGCTGTAGAAGCATGATAGAACTCTGTGTATAGCTTTGTTCTCTTCCCTAGAGTGTGTTATTTTTCAAATTCTCTTGTCAGAAACTCATATTACTGTCATGAACTGGGTAGTTGTTTTTGGAGTACTCCTTGAGTGCATCATGTGAGCCTGGTAAGGCTTTTTTTTTAACTTTGCACTGACCATTCAGCTCGTGTATGAGGCTACTAGGACCCTTCTTGCTGGTTTTGCCAAGGTACAGTACCGCATGTCCTATGCAAGTCTGTAGTTCCAAGCTGGATAACAATTTGTTGATCTTTGTTGGTTCTGTAATAGTTCTAATATTGTGTACTTTGACTTTTAAGGTGAGTTCTCATCCCTGCTCCACCTTTTGTGGTAGAATCGAAAAACCATATATATATTTTTTCTTCTTTCTGGAAAGACTACAATAGAAAAGGCCAACAGCTGAGGACATTCCCTTTTCAGTAAGAAGGGAAACTCCCTGCAGCAATGCTTTACAGTAAAAAGGAAGTCCATGGTCTTTCACGCCAAGTGACTCTAGGTGAAGCAACAGATTTTGTGAACAAGGGTACTGACTACTACTTGCCTATCTCTGCTCCACAGATTATTTGGTATGTAAGTATTTTGAACACTGCAAAGAACCTGAAAAGACTAGATATATTCTTTCCACTCTTCTCTGGGGAGCACTGTCACTTCCTAATAACTTGGAAACCTTAATGTCTCCTTTCAAGTCAGTTAACCTTCCTCTTTTGGCACTAGTATAGAATAGGGAATTGACCCATGTTTTTTCAACATTTGCTCTCCAGATTTTTGGCTGTGAAAAGGTCCTGGCACGATGAAATAATGTATTGTTGAGGCCTTTTACCTTGCAAAGATCTCCATATTGCAATATTCCATATAGGACTATTGTATCTTCATTGGAGTTTTATATTTTAGGTGCTTGTTGAATGTTTTTGATTGTATCCACTCCTTAAAAAGGAGCCCCTGTGTTCTCACTGGATGAGGGACTGTTGATGCCTTAGTCAATGTCATATCTCAGGGAAGTGCGCTGACATCTTCAGTCTTGTATCAGGAGGTTGGCAGAGGCTGCTCAGTCAGCATGAGAAAATTCTTAATTTTGCAGGCTTTTTCTGTAGAACTTGTTTACAGGATTTTTCAAGATGTCAGTTCGCATCAGTACAACAGCAAGATCTGGCAAAAGAGTATCTGTGTGCAGTTTTGCTGGGTTTTTTTCAGATTTCCAGATTAAAAAATTACAAGAGGAATAAAAGGCAACTGTTACTTACCACAGGTCAGGAAACAGTAATAAATGCCAAGCAAAGAAAATGCTTTAGATTTATTCATACTTGAGACTGTCCTTAGTACTAGTCTGGCCGTAGGGTACTATATAAAACATTACAAGTGCGAGGTCTGTTGTGCCCTACTCGCCTCCAGAGAGTGGACCTCTTGTGAACTCCAGTTCATAAGGGTCTCCCAGTTCCAGTATTTGCCTGAAGCAGATCGGATCACATGTCTGTCTACAGGATCATCGACTGTCTTGTCCCTCCATTCCAAAAGTCCTCATCAACAGCTTCATGATAACAAGGAGTCTTTGTGATGTGTGGTCTGTATAGTGTTTTCCCTAGCACCTCATGCATGAGATCAGTTGTAATTGGCAGTGTCTTACCTGATCAGCACTTCAGTCTTAAGAACCCTTTGCACAGGGCCAAGATTTAAAAGGCAAATGAAATTGCCTGTCATTCCAGTTTCACCTTCATTGAAATATTTACCAGTTTGGCAAGAGTCCAAAGCAGATGGAAAGACAGGTGGTGATGGAATGTGTAGAAATATTTTGGAAGAAGCAAGATGTATGGAATTTTGTTTCACTCTTCATACAATTCATATGAATGAATTCATATTTATTTAGAATAGTGAATGCCTTTGTATTAGTAGGAAACACAGGGCCCTTCTGAGAACACAGCGCTAGCACACACAGGTGACTGTGCACCCAGATGAAAGTGCTTTGCTATTCTGCCTGGAAAAGAGCGTCTGGAGTCACGAGTTCAGCAAGGGGCATTACGTGACATTTGAAGTGCAGAGAGGGCACCAAAGTAATGGGCTTCACTTGACTAATAATGTATAGTGACTTACTGTCCTTTTCCCCCTCCCAGGGATTTGGCCCTCAGCTGTAAGGAAGCCATAGGGAAAGCTGCAGAGTAGAGTCACACGAGACAAGGAGAACTACAGTGAGAGGTTGCACTGTTCAGGCAAGTGTAGGTTTTTAAGAGGAAAACTACCACCTTGAAAGATATAAAATTGTACAGGAATAAACAAGAAACCAGAGAATGGCAATTCAGCATTGCTGAGGCTCTCTTCCAGCAACCAGCAAAACCCAAACTTTCTCACTGGTGCAGCTTATGACATGTCCAAACCTCAGCGCCGCACCTGAGGGACCATCAGCTCTCAGACTCTCATGGAGAGGAAGGCTAAATGGCAGTTTATTGAAAGGCGCAGGCACTTATATACAAGTAGCAGAGCCAGCCCCTTCATGGGCAGTTTTCTACTTAGTTCCTACGTTTCTGTCACAACACATGATCTTCAGCATCACCACATCCCTATGCTACTACAATTCCCCCCTTCCATGCTAGCAAAGATACACATTAAGTGCGTTGGTGATGATGGTCAGTCATGTGAGCCAGCAAAACATACTGTGCCTCTACTGTTTCTAAGCAAGACTTAATAAATGCTACTAGTCTATTAAAAATGCAAGGTCCAAAAGTTAAAAGCAACATCAGAATAAGAGGACCAGCAAGACTAGGTAATAAAGTGGTTAGCCAGGGTGATTGGTTAAACCAGGATTCATACCCTGCTTGCTGCGCCTCACGTTCTCGTTTGCGCTGTAGCAAACCTTCACGCAATTTTGCTAGTGAATCTCTAGCTATGCGTGTGTGGTCCGCATAAAAGCACTCTTCCTGCAGGGCTGCACAGAAGCCTCCTTGTTGTAAGAAAAGAAGGTCTAGGCCCCGCCTATTCTGTACGACCACCTCCAATAACAAGGATAGGGATTTCTCTAGGGCTGAGATAGATCGTTCAAGTCTTTCTAAATCCTCATCAACTGCTGCACACAAGGAGCTCCAGCCGTTCCATTGTTGAACTAGGGAGGTGATGCCAGTCGCTGTTCCGGTGATTCCAAGTGCCATGAGGGTTGCTACCGTTATGGCTGTTATCGGCTCCCTCTTGACCCGGACAGGTGATGGTTGTTTTTCCCAGTGTGCATATATGTCCTCCGAGGGATGATACAGAATCCTTGGCATAACTAAGACTTGGATACAAAAATCAGTGATGTTATTAAAAAGTTCAAGTGATACACACGGTACGAGGCCCTTCCTGGAACAAATCCACCACCCTCCTTCTCCGGGAATAATCCATTTGACGTTTCCACTAAAGGACTGTTGAGAGATGTTATAAGCACACAACGAGACCCAGCTCCTTTTCACCTGGCCCAGACAGGTTCCCTCCCCCCTGACCGCTGACATCATGAGGCCGATACTAGACTTCTCCCACTTAGATGAACCGGGGTTATCCTCCGTAGATAAATTATAGGTGCCATTCCAAGCAATACCTTCATAAAATGGGGATTTGATGTCATAGCAGAGCCAACAGGGGTTAGTGAGGTTTGGATTAGATTCATTCAAGGTCAAGTACATCATCTGCATCATGGACCAAAGGGGATAAGGGTCAGTCGCTTCGGGAGTTGTGTCAGGGGTGCAGGTCTGTGGGGGTAGAAGCCCTGAGATTACTACGTTGGGGCCTAGGGGCTGAGGTTGAGGGGTGTACCGTGGGGGTTCTTTTATGATTTTAATAAGGGTGCCCCTATCAGTACCTGATGTCCAAAGCATTACTCCCCAAGTTTTGCCAATAAACCAAGCTGGATTGGACGGGTTAGTGATGTTTATCCAGAGGTACCTACAATTCCCACGATGCCATACCGTCCCACCATCAGTTTTAGAAGGGGTCTTACAGCCAAAGGGACCTCACATTACCATAAGAAATCTATCAGGTTGACTCGAAGTCCATGCTGTGGCAATAGTTTTGCAACCCCAGTAGGCACAATAAAAATAACCACGGGAATTACAATAACTTCTACCGGGATTTGAACTTGGGCACCAATATGTATTCCTACCCCCAGTGTCCCATCTGCTACTGTTACTAGCACAATTTGGGGCTCGCCAACCGTCCAGTAGATCTGGGCCCATCAGCTGACAGACCATGACATTGAAGGAGGGAGCACCCGGAGTCACTATAGATTGTAGTATTTGCGATTCTTGAAGTTGTATCAGTGTCCAGTTGTACGGGCAGTCACCGTTGACCAAGGACACCAAAACCAGTAGCAGTGCTAAAAAACTTCGGATCCCTCCTTTTCCCTGTTGTATGTCGGTTAAAGTCCTCCCTTTGTTAGTTCGATAGACTGTACCCTTGTCTTCCTTATCTAGCAGTGCTGAGTGTGTCCTTGATCTCGCTCCCCTTGGGCTGATGTGCCTAGGCAACCAGTCTACGTCAGGTAGTTCATTGCTGGCTGCGTTATCACACTTTTTTGAGTCCTCCTCTTCATCTGAACTAGATGAAGGGGGAATTGCCACGTCCAAATAACTCGGCGGCTGTTCTCGCTGGCACCATGTTTGGGTGTTATCCCCTGCTTTGTCTATTCTGCGCAATCTGTCTTCGCCTTGCCTAATAGCCTCCTGTAACCATTTTGCTGATATCCAATCCTTTTCCTTCTGTCCTTGCTCCTTTTCTAACTCTGCCAACCGTCCTTTATGTTCTCTATCCCGCACGCTACTTTCTTTTGCCTTACCCCTTTCCTGCTGTTCTTGTTCCTCAACTTTTAATCTCCGCATTAAATTTGCCAAGTCATCTGTTGGGTATAAGTTCTTTTGTTCCCTCTTTGCATTCTTATTTCCTACCGGATAGCATTCCATCTTTCTTTCTGATGGTTGGCTGTCCGGTAGATTACCCGGTGGACTAGGAGGAGGACTAGGAGGTTTAGAGTCCCCTGCTATTGAAGTGCCCACCTGCGATTCCCGACGTATTCCCGGAAGCCGAGGACGCTCCGTACCAAACATAGATGCTCCCATATTTCGCAGCCCATATTTGAGCCTGTTCACGGGGTTTTTTCATAGCACAACATATCTTACCCCAGGTTGAACCCCACGCCGTCGTGCCCGTTTTCTCAGATTCCCAAATTTCTTGTTCAAATTTTTCCCACAGTTCACAACACATAATATCTTTTGGGTTAACAATCAACCCTCTGCCCTTCATCCATAGGATGATTTCCGTTATATCTTTCCGCGGGCATTTTCCCCCTGCCTCCTTCACCCCTTTTCTCAATACCTGTACCACGGAATCAACATCAACATCTTTTTCTGGCTTCATTGCCCCTCCGGAGGTCCAGTGTCATCCAGCGCGCTGCCTCCCAGGATGACGTCAGGGTCACCACTTGATGTAGCTTATAACATGTCCAAACCTCAGCGCCGCACCTGAGGGACCATCAGCTCTCAGACTCTCATGGAGAGGAAGGCTAAATGGCAGTTTATTGAAAGATACAGGCACTTACATACAAGTAACAGAGCCAGCCCCTTCGTGGGTGGTTTTCTACTTAGTTCCTACGTTTCCGTCACAACACGTGATCTTCCGCATCGCCACATCCCTGCTACTACATCTCACCTGCCTGATTACCCAGAAGATATTCTTCAGGCATTTTATAGTAGGTGCTGAGCACACAAATGCTTAGCCTAAAAGCTCTTTAAACCCTAGCTCTTCTGCATGTGCTAAAGCAGAAATTGTGACGCATGCTTACAGAAAAAGTTGCCCACAGTGTGAAAACCAGGCCAATTGGTTACTGTGACACCATCTCAAAATCTGGAGTATGGGGCGATGCCTTGCCATTTAGACATCTAAATGACTAAGCAGTCAACTGGTCTTGCCTGGCCCGATTGGCTTGGACTCCATGGTGCCACTGCTACTTGAGCTGGTGATGAAGGCGCTCCCTGATGGTTCAGGAGAAAGCAGCCAGGGTAAGGGGAAAGTGCTAAAAGCCAAGGTGATAGGAAGAGTAAAAGGAGGAAGCAGTCTTCCAGAGAAAAAGCAAGTAATATCGAATCAATATCAACTTGAATTGAAAAGTGTAATGTCCCACATATGTAGTAGGACTTCTTCTGTGACAACATACTTACGATGTTTTCCTATTTCTTACACCTCTTACAGGACAGAATGATTCTTTACAGAATCATTTAGGTTGGAAAAGACCTTTAAAAGCATCAAGTCTGTTAACCCAGCACTGCCAAGTCCCATCACTAAACCACGTCCCTAATCACCGCATCTACACGTTTTAAACACCTCCAGGGATAGTGACTCTGCCACCTCCCTGGGCAGCCTGTTCCAATGCTTCACCATCCTTTCAGTGAAGAAATTTTTCCTATATCCAATCTAAACCTCCCCTGGCACAACTCGAGGCCATTTCATCTTGCCCTATCACTTCTTACTTAGAAAAAGACACCAACACCCTCCTTGTTACAGCCTCCTTTCAGGTAGTTGTAGAGAGCAATAGGTCTCCCCTGCATCTCTTCTCCAGGGTAAACAACCCCAGTTCCCTCAGCCACTCCCCATAAGACTTGTGCTCCACACCCTTCACCAGCTTTGTTGCCCTTCTCTGGACACACTCCAGTACCGCAATGTCTTTCTCATAGTGAGGGGCCCAAAACTGAACCCAGTATTTGAGGTGTGGCCTCACCAGTACGGGGCGGGGGGGGACGGGGAGGGGGACGGACTGACGATCACTGCCCTAGTCCTGCTGGCCACACTATTTTGGATACAAGCCAGGATGCTGTTGGCCTTCTTGGCCACCTGGACACGCTGCTGGCTCATGTTCAGGTCCTTTCCCACCCCCCAGGCAGCTTCCCAGCCGCTCTGCCCCAAGCCTTAGTGCTACATGAAGTTGTTGTAACCCAAGGCCAGGACCCGGCACTGAGCCTTGTGGAACCTCATACAACTGGCCTCGGCCCATCGGTCCAGCCCGTCCAGATCCCTCTGCAGAGCCTGCCTGCCCTCCGGCAGATCAACCCTCCCCCACAACTTGGTGTCACCTGCAAACTTACTGAGGGGGCACTCGAACCCCTTGTCCAGATCATCGATAAAGATACTAAACAGCACTGGCCCCAGCACTGAGCCCTGGGGAACACCACTTGTGACCAGTCCCCAGCTGGATGTGACTCCATTCACCACCAGCTGGGCTCGGCCAGCCAGCCAGCTTTTAACCCAGCACAGAGTACACCTACCCAAGCCATGGGCACCCAGTTTCTCCAGGAGGATGCTGTGGGAGACGGTGTCAAGGGCTTTACTAAGGTCCAGGGAGACACATCCACGGCCTTTCCCTCATCCGCTATAGGTAGGTCACCTTTTAATAGAAGGAGATCAGGTTCATCAAGCAGGACCTACCTTTCATAACCCCACGCTGGCTGGGCCTGATCCCCTGGGTGTCCTGACATGCCACGTGATGGTGTTCAGGATGACCTGCTCCATAACCTGCCCTGGCACCGAGGTCAGGCTGACAGGCCTGTAGTTCCCTGGATCCTCCTTCCTGCCATTGTTGTAGATGGATGTCACATTGGCTATCCTCCAGTCATCTGGGACCTCCCAGTTAGCCAAATGACTAGTCTTATGACTTGTAAGAGTGCGGTTAGAGGGAGTTCTTCAGACATGGTCTTAAAAAAAAAACTTTGCAAGCATAACAGCAGCAGTATTCTATTAAAATATTAATGCTTGAAGACATTAATCTTATACTCCAACAGCTTTTCCACAAATGAAGAACTGTTTTCTCCCAACATGTATTTCTCAGATACATGTTTTCATGTACTCATTCAAGAATCATTCCTGTTTCTTTGTCTTTCAGGGGAAGAACATATTTAAGGTTTGGTCCGTCCTCATTCATTTCCCATGAGAGATGTGACTCTGGTATTCACAAGATGCAGTGTATTGCTATCAAACTTATTTCATGACCACTGCTCTTTTGGCTGCAGCCATTTGTCCCTAGTGGATGAATGGAAAGCTTTTCTTGCTAGTTCGCAGTTCGCTTTTCGCAGAGGCCTGGTATTGCCACATTTTCCCCCAAAGAGTTCTGCAACAGTCCTAGGAGAGCTGCCAGGCTAAATCCTACAAGTATCCATCTGTTACAGATTTGCAAATAAGTTAAGATTGATTGACTTTATTTGATTGATTATTTTATTTTATAAAATCATTTTATAGAATAGAAATACAGAAGGATAAGAAATATATTTTAATGAAACTTATATAGTAAAAGCTGCTATGAGATCCTCTGTATAGTCTCGTACCAAGGCCAGAAGAATGGGCTAGAATCATTGTTAAAACTTAGGTAATAAATTTAGGGTTTGAAAGGTTTCTTTGTATTTGACTAGTCTTCTGTATGTAGAAAGTGTATTGAAATGTCAGAATATAAGATGAATGGAAACTGGGGAGAGTCGACTGGAACAGCTTGTAGTTACCTGCCAAGAAACCGTGAACTTTAGTAAAAGGTAATTCTGGCAGGGGGAGATCGCGACCACCGACTCATATACCACCTACCCAAATCATACCCCAGACCCATTTCTGGACCTTTCTAAGTTCTACTGCACAGAATCGGATATGGGAGGAGAATATGTTAATGATTTACAGGAAATATTATGATTATGCATGAATATTTAATGAATATGTATGAGTAACTTCTATATATGGTGTCTGATTTTGAGACTTGGTGTGCGTTGATTGTGAGAGGACTCACTCATGCACCCGGCCGTCAATAAAGAAGTGTCTGCTTAACTATATCACATTGGTGTCGATAAGTTCTTCATTCCGAGATTTTGGTAACACATCTAGTCTGATATCCTTCCAAATATGGCTCTGGAAAACAATGCAAAAAACTCAACAATGATCAGATATGGGATTATTTGTTTTCCAACTTAAACTCTTCCTACTCAGTAATATTTGGATTTTGTATGTCTCATGGTAATAATTTCTTTATTTATTCTTTCTAGCTCTTTATCTCCTTTGTATTCGTACAAAGAAAAAATGGTTTTGAAATGTCACTGAATCATTAAATCTCATTACGTGAAAACATTTCACAGTTCAGTGAAATGTTTTATGAAAAGTATATTTTCCTATTAGTTCTGCATGTTTTTTAATACAACTACATGTCTATTCTTCTTGCTTTATAAGATAGATTGGAAATTCTGGATTATCTTTCCTATTTTTATACTTTTAACCATAATTTCTTAGTTCAGAAATCCCAATTATGTTAGGCACACTTTCCGCAATTAGCTATCTGTAGTCATCGGAGACATTATTTCATTAGATTTTAAATCAGTATGTCAGATTGTATTTTTGTTAACAAAGTACACAATGAACAGTAAGAATTTACATGAGTTTTACTCACAAAGCCCAGCTGACAGAGTTAATTTGGACCATAGGAGGGTGAATGAATGGTTCTTTGTCCCTCCCCCTCCTCCCTGTATTGCCCTCAATTTAAAAAAAAAAATAATCTGTTATCACGTTGGTCAGATATCTCAGAACCATGGACTGTCTTTACAGTCCTCTCAACTTGATTATCTGGATTGTGTTTCACAAATTTTGTCACTTTAGTTGCTCATTCATTTTTTTCAAGTTACTGAGAAGTAAATGGAAAAAACAACAAAAACACCACCCCCCAAACTAGACAGCACTTCAGTAACCCACTTCTCCACATCTACCTCTGCTTGCACATTATGATGACAATTTACTGTTTGTTCCTATTCTATGATTTCTGTCTCTCAGTTTTATGAGTAATGATGCTGCTGGTTTGCACCTCAGCAGTTCTAGTGATGTCACTTTGTTTCATACCTCTGGGGTTCTCACTGAGGTACTTTTTGTAAGGGGCCATGTTAAAGGTCTGTGGAGTTCTAAATGCAAGATGCCACAGCCTCCTCTTCTTAGATACAAAACCTTTATTACCTTAAGGAAGAGCAGCACTTTTTGTTAGAGAACTCTGAATTTGTAGTTTTGTACCTACTAAGCATACATAGGCAGTAGCATCCAGCATCACGCAATAGACTGTACCACTGCACCTACTAGAAGGGCTGTGTGCTTTATTCGAGTGAAGACACCGATTTTCATTACATTTCTAGAAAATACTTACCACCTAAAAATGTCCAGTGCTGGAACTTAGTTCATATTCTCCCTTAATACAAAGAAAGCAGATACTTAATTTATTCCTCGAATGAAAAAATTAGATACAAGTAGTGATACCAAAGACTTAAACAATTTAGTTAGAATGAAGAAAGAACAATCCTCCACTCTTTTGCTGATGTCACAAGGTCGGGAAACAACAGACAGTGAAAAGAACACGAAGATAAGTCATGCAAAAGAAGCTTTCAAGTGAGGAAATTCTGGCCACAAGAGGAGGTGAGCTGAGAAAGTGTCGCTATCCACAAACACTAATGGAACATTAGTTGAAAGCACGACAGAAGTAATTGTGGTAGTGGAAGATCATGACTTGCAACTCAAATAGTTCCCCCCCACCTCCACTCCCCCCCCCCCCCCCCCCCGAAAGAGGGCAAAATCCCACCTGCATAGTTAGTAAAAAGCTTCAATAGCGCCATCTCCGAGGATGTGCACTAATTTGCATTAGAAGCAAGAAACGTGTAACCAATCCTGTGTGAATGAAAATGAATATGCAATGTTCTATGAATATGCAAATACTCTACTATATATATATATAGGTATATAGTGTATACCCTCGAGTAGCGCAATGTACATGTTAGGAGGAAAAATCCCCCATGCACCCAGTGTTGCAATAAACCAATCAGCTTTCTAAATTATCATTCGGTCTAGAGAGTTTTCTTGGTTATGATTTTTGGTAATAGCAGGACATAATAGTAAACACATTCTCACACACACAAAAAATCCACATTCCTAAGCATCATCTGAAATATCAAATGGCAAGATGAACAAATTATTGGTAACTCGACTGCTACTATTACTGTTGAAAAATAACATGATATATGACTTTAAAATCCAGCAGATCAATATAAGCAATTTTCCTTTTTCCAGCAAAGGAAGTTATTCTCCATAAGAACTGAAATGGATTACTCAGTTATAGAGTATATATAGAACAAAATACTTCATAATGCAGAATTAGAACTTTGCAACTGCAGGCACTCTTTAAGCCAGCTTGCAGATGGGCTGAATAACGAGGACCTTATTTCCATGCAAGTGAAGTGCCTGCATTTCAGTTAGAACCATCCTCACCCGCTTGGTGTATTCATTTTGAAATCAGATGCAATAATTCACCAGGTTTTTTTCCCCGAAGCAGTTAGCATTCTAAAATGGAAGTGCTATCTCAAGTCCAGAAATACTTCACAAATACGCTGGAAAACAAAAATCTGTTTAACGAACTCATAAAGAGGTTTGATACATCCTTCCAAATTTCATCAAGTCACCGCTTAGAGGGGCTCTGAGTCATAGCCTGTATAAAAACTCTCATGAGATCCTTCATCTGTTAACCGGGTAGTAGAAATGCTCTTTGTTCTCACAAAACTCCAGAGTGCTCAGTTCCACTACGCAATTTCCTTTCTTATCGTGTAACTGCACCGATACGGAAAATAATGTAGCAAGAAACCTAAAACTCTGTCACAAGACCTCAAACTCTGCCGCAAGTAGGAATGGCACTGACAATGGGAACCATCAGTAGGCAGGCAGGAGCCCCATTGTCCGAGGAGGGGGCTGTTAGCACTGATGCAGATGAGCTCAGGGATAAGGAGCCTTCTGACAAAGACATGCTAACTGTGAAAAGAAACGAATGGTTGAAGAAGTAAGACTCAAGGATACCAGGAGTATGCGTAAAAGAAGGGTAAAGGTAATTGTGGTAGTGGGAGATCGCGACCTCCTCGTCAAGTGGCCCCCGCGAGGGGAGCAGATGCCCCGCGCGGGGAGCACGCATAATGATTAATAAAGAGCTGTACCTTTACATCGGAGCGGGAAAGAAACTGGCCAGTAATGAGTTAGGAGGCGCAGACTTCGGGCAGAACTAACCAACTTAAGTGTACGAATGTGCACCGTGAGTTGAACTAGGCGTGCAAGTTAGGAGGAACGATCCCCCTGACCTGCTTTACAACCTTCCATGGGTTGTGAGATGTTTCCGCAAGTCACCATGAACCTCTGCTCTTGCATTTTTTTTTCTGTTTGGGTTTTTTTCTGCTATTCACCAATTCGACTGTTGTACAAACTTCCCCCACATGCCATCGCAATTCTTCCCTTTCAAAGCTAAGTGTCCTTAAAAAAGAAGCAGCTGCACTCTTCCGAGCATTCCTGTTCATGCCTTTTCTAGACAAGCAGGGCAGAGTACATAGGAGGAGGACTGTATTCCTTTGGACAGTTTTCTGTTTCGTTTTGTATTCTTATGGTAAGAAGACTACACCCTATGTACCCCTTGAGCACTACTAAATGAGAGCTCAATGAACATGCAATTTTGCACCAAGAAAGCTTGAAAGTAATTAATTTACAACTGGGGGGGTGTACGTGTGTATAATCTTTTTAGAGGGCCTGAAGGTCAAAGATCAAAGTGTCCAGCCATATACGTCTTCTAGATCTCAAGCTGTACAAGCAGTTATATCACAGTGAAAATGTCACCCTCGAATTAAAGAGGGACTACAAATAAAAATGTTGCCACTTAACAACATTTATGTATTTTTAGACCAGAGGCGTCTCTCAGAAATGACAGCAAATACTGAGGCAACTCTTTTAACTGTTACACACAACTGACAGTACTGGAAGACTATGCATAAACTCCATGTAAGAACACAGCAGGGAAGAATGAACTGCAAGTACGACAAGAACACACAAAACTGAGAACACATTGTTCCTCTGAGTTAACCACCTCAGGAGCATTAGCTGCACCTTCCAAAAACCCTAACGCATAAATCACAATTTTTGAATTTCTTTCTCCAAGCTCGTTTATGAAGTATGCCCCAATTATGTCCCTATTACGACAGAGGAAAAGTTGTTAGTTTACCCTACATTGAGTAACACATCAAAAGATCCTGAGTTTCCTGATAACAATGTTTTGCTGGTGCTTAAAGAGGGTAAAGACTGTATTTCTTGAATGATTTTATGTCAACGGCAGCTTTGCTGCTACTCTACTCCTACTGCTCCTCTATAGTGGCACAAGAAAAGTCATTTGGGTCCTGCACATACAAAAATACTCAAGAACTTTACTGCGTTTCACGTTTTAAATACATTTTTTAATTGAAGTCTTAAATTTAAGACTGAAGACACTACACCAACTCATTCCTTCAGAGGAGGAAAGTGCTTCACGCATTAAAGACCAAAAAGAATAACCAACGGCTCATGGATCTCGATCGCCCGGTTTGTTTTAAGGCAGACGAACTAGGCCTCCAAGCGCCCGCCAGGCGACGGCCACCCTCACCGCGCCCCGCGGAAACGGCAGCGGGCGGCGGCCTCAGGCGCGTCAACCGTCGCAGCCCGCTCGGGCGCAGCACGCGGCCCCACTCGCCTGCGCCACGCCTGCGCCACGCCTGCGCCACGCCTGCGCCACGCCTGCGCCACGCCTGCGCCACGCCTGCGCCACGCCTGCGCCACGCCTGCGCCACGCCTGCGCCACGCCTGCGCCACGCCTGCGCCACGCCTGCGCCACGCCTGCGCCACGCCTGCGCCACGCCTGCAGCTGCAGCGCCGCGCCCCAAATGCGCCCCGCCCCGCGGCGAGGGAAGTGACGTAACACGTTGGGCGGGAACTCGTTCCGAGGTCGCGGCGCTGAGGAGCGCTTTCGCTTGCAGCCCGCGCCCCGCCCCCGCCGTCCCTTTCCGGGCCGCCCGCCTGGCTCCTCCCCCCTTCCCCAGCCGGGGCTTCCGCGCGCGCGCCGGGCAGCGCCAGGCGGGGGAGCTCGCGGGCCAGGCAGTAGGTACCGCCGTTGCCGCCATTATCACTACGGGACGGTTCCCCGTCTCCGCGGTTTCCCAACATGGCAGCAGCGGCGGGAGGCAGCCGCGGAGCTTGCAGGCCGGTGTCGCTGACGCCTCGCGGCAGCAGCGACCGCACCGTGTTTCTCTTCGACCGGCGCCAGGAGCAGGCGGACCCCGACGAGAAAGTGCTTAGCTACGGCAAGGACAGCTACCGCGGCTTCCGCAACGCCGTCTGCCAGGTGCAGGGGGCGGGGGGGGGTCGCGGCAAGGGCGACGGCGGCGGGCGGGACGGCGGGGCCGGCCGCGCCGTTAACGCTCCCCCCCGGCGGCGGGGGCAGGCGCGGCCGAGGGGCGCTAACAGTCGCCGCCGACGTTCCACCCGCCCGTGTGCGCGGCCGGGCCTCGCGGCGCCGGGGGTTGACCGGCACGTGCCGCCGCCTCACGTGCGAGGGGGGCCCGGCCCCGGCCGGGGGCCGTTGGGCGGCCGCGGGCGGAAGGGAGAGGCCGCCTCTTCCGCCTGCCGGCGGGGGGCGCGGGCCGCGCCCGCCTCCCTGCCCCGAACTTTCTTGCCGGGACGGGCGGACGGACGTCGAGGAGGGGTCGCGCCCGCTGCCTTGGCGTCCCCTTCCCCCGGGCTCCGGGCCCGCCGCGCCGCCAACGGCCGTGCGGGGCGGCGGCGGGAGCTGCCCCTGGCGGCGGGCGGGAAGAGCGCGGGCGGCTCGCGAGCTCCCTCGCGCGGGGAGCTGGCGGCGGCGGCGCGGAGCCGCGTCCTCGGGCACGGTGCAGCGCGGCGGGGGCCGGACCGGCGGGGGCTCTGCTGGCGGCGGCGGCGATGAGCGCCGTTCGCTTCCCACCCTGAGCCCCGTAACTGCCTCTCTGCGGAGCCGGCGGCCGTGGCAGCCGTTCGAATGCTTTCCCTGGCCGGGTCTTTGCGGGCTCGCGACCCTGTCAGTCCCCTTTGCGTTCGTTACGAGCAGCGAGAACTTTCCCTGTCTTCAGGCCTCCTGGCGGTAGAGGTCGCCTTCTGCGCGCCGGCGGTTTGCTTTAGTTTGTTAGTGATACCAGTAGGCATCGCTCACTTCCCGCCATGGTTTAGTTTTCTGAGGGAGTAATAAATGCTATAAAGCTGCTCGTTGCCTGCGTGTGTTTTATATTGTGAAGCGCACAGGAAAATCAGCTGTCAACTGTGCGCTGATTTAGTCTGATAAAACATCCTGTCTTAGTTTCTTTATCCAGTGTAATTTGCACTTTGTTGTCTAGGATGTAAATTCTTGGGGGAATTTGCTTCACTTGTTCTATGTCTGGATAGAGTTTCATGTAATGGTTTCCTACTGCCACGTAAGCTTTGAGTTATCAATGTCCGCAGGAGTAGCTGTCACACATAACTGCCTCCTTGCACAGTTCTGCTTCAGTCTTCAAAATGGCATATTCATATTCCATTAGAGGTGCCGAGTCTGTTACTCGGCAGTAACATGGCTATGGAGTGTTAGCACATCCATTGATCTGATCAGCAGCCCTAAAGTTCAGAAGACTGGAAGAAACAAGTAACTGAGTGAAATAAAGAAATCGGTACACTCTGTGCCAGGGGTCCTCAAACTTTTTAACCAGGGGGCCAGCGCGCAGATGAAGTGGCAGGCAGCCATCTGCGGCTGCTTGGTTTCTCCCCCCCCGCCCAACCCTGGGCAGGGGGGTTCTGTAAATACCGGGGGCCGGATTGAGGACGCTGGGGGGCCGTATCCAGCCCGCAGGTTGTAGTTTGAGGACCCCTGCTCTATGCAATGCAGTGTAACATTCTGAGAAGTTAGTGGGGTGGGTTCATGGCCTTGTAAGAACCAACTTCCTATTTAATGGTGCATCATTGTAGGGTTGGTGTCTCCTATGAGGAAATATGAGTATTATGTGATTTCTTCCAAGAGTTGCCTTAATGGATCCCATCTCAACTGTGTCTAGTGGATGAATTGCAAAGATACTTCATATTTTCAGTATTCAGGGAAAATACGTTGATGATTAACCCATCTTTTTTCTTAGCTTTTGTAATTAATTGATGGGCTGAGGTTAACACTGATTTGCAACTTGTCACAGACAAGGGAGTCTTTCTTTTCGTGGCTTTTTTTATATATGCTGTGCACTCCAGTGACTTCTGTTTCTACGCATCCTCATGGTGTTCAGTAGTTCACTGAGCATTTGGCATATTTGCAGTCTGGTACAGAAATAAGCCGTAATCACAAGATGTAGCAAATCTTGGGTACAAACAGCTTTAGAGTTTTCTTATCTTAAAAACATACTGACATTGTGAGGTCGGTACTTTAATGCCAGTAGCCAGACTGCTCAGATGTGCAACATAGCATTTGAGAAGTCTGGCACTGCAAAGCAGAGCTTGATGTGTTTGGATTTGGTGCCTGTGACAGTAAAATTTTAAGTATAGTTTCTTACCATGTCAACACCATAATCTCTGTTGCCAGTCCTGGTGGCTGTTTTGGGGTGTTAAGGATAATAGTCAGTGCTTTTATGAACTTGTGCAACATGAAGCTCACATGATCATTCCCTTAGAGAAAGGCCTTCACCGGTATCATGTTGACTATCTGTGAGTTCAGTCAGAGGCATCTAATTTCAGTTGGTGACTCTCTGTGCCTAAGAGATTTCATTATATGTGGGGCATCTAACTCTGAAAGTGTGCTGGGACAGACGGTTTGACAGGACCAGTAAGTGCTGGTACAGTGAAAAGTATGCAGGCTGAGGTCCAGGAAGTTTGATGTCTCCCACACCCGCAGTGTACAGGTTCTCATTAGGCTTCTTGAAGAATGATCTGGCATCTTGATACCTCTGGGAGCTTTGTGCATTTGTGTTTCTCAGTGTGTTGTACTCCAAAGTGCTGGATTTCTGGTATCTTGAAAGTTGCTGCTAACTACTTCCAGGAAAAAACATGGTGAACGCATTAGGCACCTGAGTGGAACAGCCTTTCCCCACTTCATGGTGCTGAAAATGTGTCAGAGAAGTGATGAAAGTTCAGGAAGAAAGATTATTTTAATAAGCAAGTTTTGAACTGTTCAGAGATGAAGTGGAATGTTGTACTTGCTTTTTTCCAATTAAAGCTACTAGATACCATCTGAGTGCTTGATCAGGCAAATGCTGCATATCTAGTAGGGTTGTTTCCATGAGTATCCTGTCTGGTGGCTCAGCCTCACTACAGGCTCAGCTTTAAATCAACTTTCACTGGCAGTTCATCATGCGACTGAATGATTCTACTGTAGTAGCGAAGGTGTGTGTATGTTTTCCTGTCTGCCAGCAGGCTGTGGGGGTGGTAATTTCTGGCAAGGGCGCCAGAAATACTAAGCTATTGGAACTGTTCCTGCTGTGAACAACTTCCTGTGATGTAAGAGAATTCCTTTGGATATAACTAGATGTGTAGGAGTCAAAGGAGAATGTAAATGTGAATAAATAATGAAGTTAAACCTGATGGCAGTATCTGATGATTCTGAGCTGAAAATAACTTGAATGCCTGAAGGCATGGTCTTAGGGTGCTGTTTTCCTGTTTGTGTAGTAAAATAACTGATTCTTGAGAACAAGAGATTCGGCCACTGAGAGGTTGATCTAGGAGTGATTCGTGGCCTCTCTGTAGTCATATAAAATGTTACTCCATTATTACTAAAATAGTCTTTATTAATTTTTGAGACTGGGGTTTTTTGTTTTGGAAGCAAATAGCTGTCACCTTGTGAAATTTTTTCACTGCCCCTTAACAAGTTTATGCATGGCAGTGTGGTTGGATGTAGCTTTATATACTGAGAAATTAGCCTTTCCTTCTGAGTGTGTGTGTGTGTAAGTTGTGTTGTTGGGTTTTTTTAGTGGTTTTTTTTTTAATATTAAAGCAGAAACCTCCTAATAAACAATGATCTATGTGCTTGATTATTCCATTTGAGCACTGTCAAGCATATGTGGCACAGTCATGTAACTTCAGTCCACAGAACCATGAAGTTTAAGTGAATAAGTGAATTAAATATGGAGTTTTATCTCTTCTTGGGATTGCTATTGCTTGTACACCTTGCTGTTGTCTTGTATTAGATATATGCCCCACTGCTTGTCCTGATGTTGAGCATATAACTGGAAAATACTTACCTGCAGTGAGCAGAATGGAGCTAAACTTTGTTGGCAGCTTTTCCTAGATCTTTTGCTCACATTGTCCAGGTGCACGGTGAAGCTGGTGCATTCCAGTTTGCTGCTAAGCTCATAGGAATCCTTCCAGGCACTTAAGAGAAGTCATAGTCCTTTTAAAGCAGAAAAGTATCTGTGTTGAAAACAGCACAGAAGTTTTGCTATGTGTGAAGGGGGTTTTGGGAGGCTTTGAGGTGAAGTACCAGTCTGAGGAGAGCTGGTGTTACTACTTAAATGGGAATTGAACGCGTTGCTAAATGCTGCTTTAATTCTTATGAAACTTCATCATTGTTGTGACCTCCTTGTTTGAAGAAATATATAGGAAGTACAGATCTGTAATTTGTATGGAAAGTAAATAACTGTAATTCAAGTAAATACTCAAAATTCAGACATGGCAATAAACCAAAATATTTTGCTTTTGATCTTTTGTCACATCTTTTGTTGAGATTCCCATTGTATCCTAACAGTCTACCTAGTATTTAAACAGATGATCTTGCCAGTATATCAGTAAGCTAAGAAGCAAAAAAGGATGTTCATTGAGGGAATATGGAGAAGAAGCATAGCTGTGGTGGAAACTCAAGAAATAAGTGTAAATATTTTTTTTGTGAATATTTGCTTGCCAGTGCCTAATGAATAATGTCTAATGAAATTATTTGAGATCAGTGAAAAGATATTAGCAACTTCTGGTGTTTGTAGCACCAGAGGGTAACTCTTAAATGTATTTGAGGTATTCGGATTATTTCCTGAGATAACTGTTCTGATAAATTTGCTCAATAAAAGTACTTCCATTCTTAATGATGAAATCAATCCATCTTGCAATAATTATATTTTTATATTATGAACCTATGTTCATTTACTCACTTCCCAAGATTCTGTATAATTGGAAAGTAAAAATAGATTTGTAAACATTACATGTGTGCAGGAAACAAGTTTTTCCTTGATTCTTAAATAAACTGTTGGAGGTACTGTAAGGTAAGTGTAAGATGCAACAATATTGTGAGTTTTTTTCCAAAACTTGTATTGTATTTCAGGCTTCACTGGAATGCTTGTGTATTGTCATGTTTGTTACTGACATTTCTGTGGGAAGAAAGATGCAGTTTGCATACCTTTGTGCACTTAGTTACTATCTTACTATGTGCTTACTGATTTGGAAGCTTTGTTGTTCTTAAGTTCCTGCTCAAATCTGAGTGCTGGCAGTATGGTCAAATGCAGAGTATCTGCATTCCCTCAGCATTAGTTACCCAGGTGCACCTTCTTAGGTGTGACCAAATACTTTTTGCTTTTGAAGAGTGGCTTTGGAATTCTTGTAATTTTAACTAAAGTGATGCCATACAAAGTATTTTCATGGTGGAAACTGTATGGAGTTGATGTCAAAATTTTGGCTGATAGCTGCACTCATTAATATTTGTGGTTGTGCTTTTAGACACAGTAGCTTATGAAGGTCTGTGAAAGTATTTGTCTAGACTCCGAACAAGTCTAGTGATGACCGCGTGCTCTTTGCATGAATTCTAGGGTGCCCAGCTTCTTTCTACTTGTTAAGTCTTGCAAATCTTGAAAAGATGTGTGAGTTACCTAGATCTATGAAATCTTGTCCAGAACAATGAGTTATATGGTTTCTTGTGATGCAATGTCCCTCTCTTCTTGTCCCCGTTTTTCCACCAAAATTACCGTAAAGCTTTACTTTAAGGTACTGCATAAAAACTTCTTCTATTACTGGATCATGTGACAGGCAGCAGTGTTCTTAGTGTTTCTGTTGAACCATCTGTTCACATCCTAACACCTTTTCATGGTATCTTTTTGTAAATATTTAGAAGTGTATCAACTGAACTTCTGAAAGTAGTGAAGCTTTTAGGTAGGATAAGAGAAGATGACACATAACAGTTCTGCAAATGTCATCTTCTGTAATTAGTTCATTAGATGGAGATGACTCCATCAATAAAGGATGGCTGGAAAATGTTTCAGAACACTGGTGTTCACTACCGGGTTTTGTTTGTAGGTTGTCTCTAGTGACCATGTGCCCAGAAGAAAAGGGCTACTGGGTGTTCTTTTGTTTCTGTAATATACAGCTCTTTGCTTTGAGCTCCAAGAAATGCTTAGAAATAATTTCTGTGTTTCTTCGAATACAACTGCTTTTCTAGACACTTTTGGATCCCCTTTCTGTTGGTGTCCAAAGATCATATACTCTGTGTATATCTGTGTATATCATGTGCTCTGACATTAGGCAAGCTCGTTCAGATTATGATTAAAGATTATTGTTATCATACTTGCTCTGCTGCCATGAGTGCTCAGTACCAGATCTTTGCTACCAGATCCTCAGCAGGTTATTGTCATGTTGAGGCTAGCTGACCCAACAGTGGACTGGAAAAGTTTATTTAATTAGCACTCTTATGAGTTACATTCGGTTGTTCTCAACTTCCAGCAAAGTTTTTGTCTCCACTCTATCTGCTTATAACTTAGGTTTTGTATTTGCTGATTTGTGTGAATGACTTTAGTGTTATGTAGTTGTATGAATAACTGAGATGATACAAATATCTCAGTATCCCCAAGCACTACTGAAAGACAGTTCTTGGTTTGAAAATCTGTGATTTGAGAATAAAATCCTTTTTCCTTATAGTTTCATTAATTTGTTGATCTAAGAGATTTTCTCTAAATCTGAACTGATAATTTTAAATGTGACATAAAGCAGTATAGCTAACTGATAAATGTGTATCTTTAGGTGAAAAATTAGCAAATAGCATGGGACATTGAGTTAATCACATACAAAGTTACAGAAGGCTGCAGGCCTCTTAGAGTTTGTATGTGGTATTTAGGTTTCTTTTTTAGATTCCTGAACAAGTTCCTGCAAAGGAGTGAAATACTCCAAGTAAAGCTGTATTGCTTTTTATCACATTAAGGAGCTGAGTTGTGTTGATAAGTCTTGTGAAAATGAGCAGCTGTAATGGACAGCATTGAAAATGCCATTGACAGATTTCTTTACATTTAACTAATACAGTTCAGGTCCCGTTTAAGAGGTTTGCACTGGCAATACAGTTATATTAGCCAGAAAACTATTTCGGAGCTAGGTGCCACATTGTGGAAGGCAGCTGCATGGCTGTTAATTCTCTGTTATCCCTTGGTTACCTCACCAAGCTCTGAAGCACATTCTTTACAACATTCTTGTGCATCTGCCTGCTGGGAACGGTTACTATAGGAGGAGGAGGCAGAGAATTTTTAAGCGTATGGAAGTTGCTTGTTGTAGGGATCAACTGTTTGTGTTGGAAAAGTTTGGATTGCAAGGGGTTAAATGTTTTCTCTAAAGATACTGTTTTTTGGTTTCACTATTTTGTGTCAGTCACGTGTGAGACTGTTCATTCCTTCAGTTTGAAAAGTCAGCACCAGAAATTACTAGCTCATGGTAATAGCCTTGGAGGACCACTGGAAGCAGACCAGTGATTCTGTGCTTACATTGTGTTACTTCACTTACTACTTCAAGCCTATCCATGTTATTGCAAGCTGTGGTGGTATGCACATGAAGTTGAACGTTTGGTTGTTGAACAAAAATAGATGGTAGATCTAGAGGTGAAATCTATGCTGACTTCATGTGAAGTGTTCTAGTTGGGTTACTAGCCAGGTAAGCCTCACAGTGTGTGTTCACATCAAATAGCAGCAAAATTTGCTTTGGTGCTTATGTGCTCATATGTGAAAGCGAAAAGAAACTGAGGCCTCTTGGGAAGGAGTCTTAGCTGCTGAGGAGTTGTCTGTGATTTGTGGGCTTGTGTTCTGTTTTGAGAGTTTTGGGTTTTTTTTAGTTTATAAAGAAAACCTGCAACTGAAGCAAGTATATAAATTGAACCTTGCTTCTTGGTTCAGATTTCAGGGTTAGAAAGATTACAGTTCATTCATGCTGTCATACATTGTACCTGTAAATTGTTTCACTGAAAGCTTCTTGGGCATCTGGCATTTGTTTGGCTGTTTTAAGCTCTTATAGCATTATCTTGATCTCGTGTCATAAACATCCACCAACAAATTGAGAGATATTAGCTTTATTTATGTATCATGAAATATAGGCAGCGCTCCAGACTGAGCCTCCAGTTTATAAAGAATGCATTTCTTTTGTTTGAACAAAGACAGCTTTTTGGCTAATGTATCACTTCATAGGTAAAATGACTGACATCCTGCTGTGGCAAAACAGGCTTGACTCAGGGAATTTTTCTTAATTTAACTGATTGTAAATTAACACAAACTTTTGATTATTGATTGGGGGGGGAAGCTAATCTGTCATACATCTCTCTCCCCCCATTCCTAGTCTAAGCTTCCCTTGTTCGTCCTGTGCACAACGCTCAGTCAAGCCCAATTCCTTTGGTTAGGCAACAGGCAGTACAAGAGGTCAGGGTGGCCACGTGCAGGGTTTCCTGTGCTGCTCTTTACCAGTTTTCTTCTGCTCTGGTGGCTTGTCCAAAGGTCACAGCCCTGTGGGAATAGGAGGACAGAGCAGGGAAATTCCCTGCCCTGACATGGATCTACCATGGGCCCCAGCACCTTCGGGGCCATCCCTGCGCTAGCATGGAGCACATCCTTTCCATTTGTCTGTCACAAGCAGTGTCTTCTCTGTGGCTTCTCCATGATCTCATTTATTTCTTCCCCAGTATGTTTGAGCAGAAGCACCATGTGCCCTTCTGGTTGAAATTTTGGCATGCAGTGGGCTGCTCCATCAGTTTGAGCACTATCTGGCACTGACTGTGTCTTGCTCAGGGCAATTCATGGCCTCCTCCTGCACTGGTCACCCCTACAGCTCTCTGGCGCCAAAACCCTGCAGTGTAACTCACCACACCTTCAAATGTACCTTAGCAAACAAATTGAATGGCTTTTACTAAACAGCTATGGGTGTTTTCCCAGATTATTCAAAAATTTGGTTCATCATCTATACTTTTTAGCTTTTAGGTAGCTTTTTTCTCTTTTGGTGTGCATACAGCTGTTCATCTTTGTAACATTTTGACTTTTGTGTTTGCACATAGTGTCATATGTAACCAATAGCGTAGGAATCCTTGACTTTTGATGTACTTTTGGTACAGACTTTTGATGTCTGTTTTTAGAGAACATACAATTATTATTCATTTTTTTTCACCTAGGTTGTGGATTAATTTGGAGGTTGCCTCTCTTTTCTCCCCAAAGTCTTGTTCTTTTGTATGCAAAAAACCAAAAGCTTTCTGCCTAGCTGTTTTAACACAATAACCTTCAAACGTGCTTTCACTGTGAATGTGCAGAGGCATTTTCTAAGTATAGTGATTCTATTGTACTTGTCAAGATTTTGATGACATCAGAAGCTAGACATGATTGTGCATCTAGACAATTTGAAAAAGAATAACCAACAGATTTATAATCTGAATGTCGTGTGAGTTTTCTGAAGTCAAGAATTGGGTGCATCTTAAGTGCTTATTTGAAAAAGGGTACAATGCCAGTGAAACCTGAATTTTATATCAAATCAACAGAAGATGCCATGTCTCTTACATGCAAGAATCTTAGTGAGAAATTAAAAACTTGACCAAACATTGTCAGAATTAAATGAAACATCATCAACTGTTCAAGTAAATTACCCACTAGGTTCACTTTTATTCAGGAATGACCAGTTCACCTTCCTGAAGACCACATCCATGTAATGGGACAACTGTGCTGCCACCTCACTTCTACATGGCATAGTAGGAAGAGGCAGGGGCTGGGATAACTAAGAGTGTAGGACAGAGAGAGGAAGGAAGTAAAACAAATAGGTCTCATATACAAGTGAAGCTTTCAAACTGAGAAATTTTCCAAAAGTCGACCAAAGTTTAGAAGGGCTGCTGCCTCTTAAATTCTGGCACAGACAAGAAAAACAGGTTATCTGTAGTTAGGACTGCCAGACTTGGTCCATGAACCTGCCCAGTAGCTTATCTCGAAATGCCAGCCATTTGTTGCTAAGTGGAAAGGACCTGCTGCAAGTAGACGCAGTAATGCTGGGCTCCCCCAAGAAATGCAGGTGTAGCTCTGCCTGCAAGGCT
This sequence comes from Falco peregrinus, assembly GCF_023634155.1. Taxonomy (NCBI): domain Eukaryota; kingdom Metazoa; phylum Chordata; class Aves; order Falconiformes; family Falconidae; genus Falco; species Falco peregrinus. The sequence continues at coordinate 58,928,431 of NC_073723.1, forward strand.
GTTGCGGTAGGTTTAGTTGAGGCTCAGCCTGGAATGTGGGAAGGACCAGAAGGAGGAGCTGCCTCCGCTCAGTTAGCAGACTGCTGTCTTGTGCATGCACTACTTCATCGTAACTTCTTGCTGCCTTAAAGTAAATACTGCATTCTTCCTAAGGTTTTGAGGGTGGAAGAGCTTTTGGGAGGTAAAGAAAACTGGGAAACTGTAATTATGCCTGGGGGGGGGAAAGATGCTTATCCTTGCTTTCACGTGTGAAACTCTCCAGTTATTCTGTATTGACCGTTAACCTCGAATGGTACAGCAGGATGTTAGTTTTCTAGTTGCCATGTTTTTTATTGCTTATTTTTCTTGCTCTGAGCAATTTTTTTTTTTTTTTCTGTGCAGGTTTGCCATGTGGAAATTTGTGTAATGTGAGAGCTTAAATTGAAGTAATCTGAATGTAGAAGTTAAAAAGTAATAATTACTCCAGACTCTTAAGTCTGTACACTAGTCTCTTCCTGCTATCTCCATTTGTTTCACTTGCACCAAGTGCTATGAGAAATTTGACAATTTTGTTGATAGTTACTGTCTATTTAACATAGTTGCAGCTAGGGAGAAAGTAACTGAAGGATAGGGAGAAAGTAACTGAAGGATGGAAAGCAGACTTCTAATGAAACTTAAAGCAATGTTTTAAAAATATTTTTGTGAATCTGAGTACTAGGGATGGAGAGCAAGAGGTGTGGAAAATGATGAGGGCAGACTGCAACAGGGAATGCAGGAGCTTCAGGGAAGAATCTTGACTAAAAGTGCAGAAAGCACCTGTTGGAGTCATGACTGCAGGACTGAAGGGGTTGATGGAGTTAGGTATGACCAGAGTTGACTTTTACTTAAGTTTCAAAGATCTGGAAAGGCACAAGAAAAATACAGATATTTATTTTTTTGAGAAAGAGGTCAGTGTTAGATGTCAGGATGCAAAAATAAGGGCAGGTGTAGGGGCATATAAATGTATGTAGAAAGCAGGAGAAAAAGTCCAAAGCTACAGAAACTTACTGAAAAGTTGGAGGCAGCAAAGTGGTGAAGATTGTTTAGGTTTAGAAGAATATACTTAAGTGTTTTAATGGTAATGAATTTTCTAAAAGAAATCTTTGTTATTTTCTCTTTAAATATGTCATATAATTGAAGAAGAAAGACTTAAATGTGTATCCAACACTAAGAAGCTTTGGTTGGTTGAACATGTCAAAAGACTGCGATTAAATATGGGACACCCTCTAAATCATGACTATTGCTGTTGTAGTTGCACAGTCTGAAGTGCTGTTCAGTCTCATTCTTCAGCCCTCAGGGTGATTACCCATAAGACGGTTCCTCCTCCTTAAAATTGATATTTCTCTCTAGGATATATTTTAAGCAGGTAAAAAACCAAACTGCTCTCATACAGGCAGTTTTGGCTGAGTTGAGAAAGCAAGTAAAGTGAAGTTCTAGAATTAACTGTGTTCTGAGTTAATACAAGAAAAATACTTGGTTAAATCTCAGTAGTTTGTGGCAAAATGACTAGAAAGACAGGGGTTTTATATATATATATATATATGAATACTTTATGGAGTACTTAATTATCGTAACTGAATAGCATCCAATTTTTTGTAGGCATTTGGCATAGCTACTGATGAAAACTTTGTTATCACCACAACAAACAGGAAGGAGATTACAGAACACACCTTCAGTGAGTATCTTAGATGGCAAAATAAATACGGATATGTCTTATATTGATTGTAAAGACCACATGATTGTTTATGATGTGCAATAATTAACTTGTAGTACAAATCTTAGAGTAGTTTTCCAAGAATTGGTGCAAATTTGACTTTCACGAACAAGTTTTTAACAACAACTCATTAGTAATGATGACAGTTATACAAGGTTATTTTTTTATCTTCCATCACAAATTCTGTAAATGATAGGGGAAAAATACATGTAAATATATATCACCTGGGAGAACTTGCATTACTAAGCTTGGAAATGTGCAAAGATTTTAAATTAAATGTTGCTGGGATGCTGACTGGTCCATGTCTAGGAAAATAGATTACTTGAGGCTAAACCTGAACTGGCTTTGAGAGCAGGAGTTGCCTGGTGCAATGCTCTTCAGTATACTTTGTATTTCATGTTCACTACAGGCCAACTTGTTCAAGATGGAGTTACTTTGTATCTGCTACAGTCAGTTGACCAAATGCTGCTTTTGGCAACCAAGGAGCGAATTGACTTCCTGCCCCACTATGATACACTTGTTAAAAGCGGCATGTATGAGTACTATGCCAGTGAAGGGCAAAATCCTTTGCGTAAGTACTTGCCAAATAATCTTGTGTAAATGATGTCTATATGAATGCAATGTGATTATGAGCAATTTAACTTTTTAGTTACAGCTGGTGAAAAAACCCATAGTCTTGCCTAGAAAAGAAAAATTAACAGCCCTGAGGAATAAAGGAGCAGAAGCAAGCTGGCAGCTATTTAAAGACTTTTTCTTCTTAGAGCACAAGAACTATTGATTCCTGTGTGCAAGAAATCAGGCAGGGAAGGCAGGAGACTAGCGTGGCTGAGAAAGGAACTCTTGGTCAAACTAAAACACAAGAGGGAAATGCATAGGCAGTGGAAGCAGGGGCACACATCTTGGGAATAATATAGGGATATTGCCTGGGAATGTAGGAATGGGATCAGGAAAGCTAAGGCACAGCTGGAGCTAAATTTGGTAAGGGATGAGAAGAATAATAACAAGGGTTTCTATGGGTACGGTAGAGAAGGAGGACAAAATAAATTGTACACCACCACCCCAATAAATGAAAGGGGGGGACCTAGTGACAACTGACATGGGAAAGACTGGAGTACTAAATTTTTTTTCCTCGGTTTTCACTGCAGTTGTTCTTCCCACTTAATCTCAAGTCCCTTAATCTAGAGGCAGGGACTGTGGGAATGAAGTCCCTCTCTTCGTAGAAGACAATCAGGTTCAAGAGTGTCTGAGTAACCTGAATGTACAAGTCCCTTGGGACCTGATGAGATGCATCCTTGGGTCTAGAGGGAACTGGCAGATGTAGCCACTAAGCCACTTTCCATGATATTTGGAAAGTCATGTCAGTCAGGCAAAATCTTCAGTGGCTGGAAAGAGAGTAACGTCACACCCATTCTTAAAAAGGAGGACTCTGGGTACTGTGGATGACTCAGCCTTGACTCAGTACCAAGTAAGGTCATGCAACTGGTCCTCCTGGAAGCTATGTCAAGTCATATGGACAGGGAGGTGTTTAGAGACATCCAGCATGGCTTCACCAAGAGGAAAGCATGCCTGACTAAACCAGTGGCCTTCTACTATGGAGTGACTGTCATGGATAAGGGAAGAACAACTGATGTCATCTGTCTGGCCTTCTGTAAGTCCTTTGGTATGGTCCCACACAACATCTTTGTAGCTAAATTGGAGAGTTACGGGTTTGACGGATGAACTGTTCAACAGGTAAGAAATTGGCTGGATGGGTGTATCCAGAGACTTGCAGTCAATGGCTCCATGTCCAAATGAGGAACACTAACAAGTGGTGTTCCTCAAGGGTCTGTACTGAGACCAGTACTATTTAGTATCTTCATCAATGACACAGTGGGATTGAGTGCATCCTCAGAGGGTTTGCCGGTGACACCAAGCAGAGTGGTGCAGTTGATACACATGAGGGAAGGGATGCCATCCAGAGGGACTTTCACAGGCTTGAGAAGTGGGCCAGTGTGAACCTCATGAAGTTCAACAGGGCCAAGTGCAAGATCATGCAGCTGGCTCAGAGCAATCACCAGTATCAGTGCAGACTGGGACTGAATGGCTTGAGAGCAGCCCTGCAGAGGCCGACTTGGGGATTCTGGTCAATCAAAAATTGGATGTGAGTCAGCAACAGGCACTTGCAGACCAGAAACCAAATAATATCCTGGGCTGCATAGGAAGTAGCGTGACCAGCGGGTTGAAGGATGTGATACTTCCCTTCTACTCTCGTGAGACCCCGCCTGGAGTGCTGCATCCAGCTCTGGGATCCCCAGCAAAAAACAGACATGGACCCATTAGAGCAAGTCCAAAGGAGTGCCATGAAAATGATCAGAGTGCATGAACATCTGTCCTATGAAGACAGGCTGAGAGAGTTGAGGTTGTTCAGCCTGGAGAAGACAAGACTCCAGAGAAACCTTTTGGTGGCCTTTCAGTACCTAAAGGGCGTTTATAAGAACAGTAGAGAGAAAACTTTTATCAAAGGCTGTGTTAAGAGGACATGGGGTAATGGTTTTAAACGGAAAGAGGGTAGGTCTAGATTAGACAAAAGGAAGAAAATCTTCACTATGAGGGTGGTAAGGCACTGGAAGAGGTTGCCCAGTGATGGTAGATTTCCCATCCATGGAAACATTCAAGGTCAGGTTAGATGGGGCTTTGAGTAACATGATCTACTTGATGCCCCTGCCCATGGCAGGTTGGTTGGAACTACATGAACTTTGAAGGTCCCTTCTGACCTAAACCATTCTAGGAGTCCGTTATCTCTTGTTCACTTTTTCTATGCTAATCATGGATCTCAGGAGTTCATTTTTCCAGGCATATACATTTGGTTCTGCTTGACTAAGGCTGTTATTAATTTTGTTCAAAAAGTAAAAACAAAACTGAGGTATAGCAGTGCAAACTAGCCTAAGCATTCCTTGTCTATGTATGTTTCTTAAATTGAGCTTGATGCTTCTGCCTCTCTAGCTCAGCTCAAGACTTTTGTAAAGGAAGGCTAATTACTACTTCATTTCCTTGTGACACTGAATTGATGGCTGAACCTGATGTTGTTGAAAATGAAGGCCTGTGTATGGTAACTGTTATCTGTAGTAGCCATACAAGGACTTTCCAGGGAAATATTGGTTGATCTTGGACATGTGGAACTATTATATGGCATCCTAGAATAATTTAGGTCAAAAGACATCTCTGGAGGTCATGCCATCTAACTGCTGCTCAAAGCAAAGTCCAGGTGGCTGGACAGGTCCAGTTGAGTTTTGAGTATCTCGAAGGAGCAGAAATTCCACAACCTGTAGCCCGTTCTACTATTTGATTATAAAATAAATACATCTTTGTCTAATTAATTTTTCCATGTTCCATCTTTTGTCCGTTGCTTCCTGTTCTATCGCTGTACACCTCTGAAAAGAATCTGGCTTTATCTTTGCACCCTTCTAGCAATAAGACAGCACTAAGGTCTCCCTTAGCCTTCTCTTCTAAAGTCTGAACAATCCCAGTTCCCTCAGCAAGCCTCTCGTTGCATGTTGGGTGCTCAAGACCTCTGATGATGTGGAGGACTCCTCTGGACACACTTCAGTATTTCAGTGTCTCTTTCAGAGAAACCTAACGGTGGACCCAGTATTCAGAGTGCAGTCTCATAAGGACTGGATAGAGAGGAATAATGACTACTCTTGACTGGTTGTTCAGCACTTTTGACAGTATCTCTGTATTCCTCCTAGGTACCCCATCCCCTCTTCAGCCTTATGTGCACTTCCCATCAGCATTTGAACTTGGTCAGGAGTCTTATTTGTTAATTCTGGCCTTCTGCCACATGTACTTGGGTTTCTACACAGTGGAGCGAACTCCTTTTATTCTTTGAGGATGTAGTCTTTGGAGATCAACCAGCTGTTGTGAGACATCCAGGGCAACTACTGAAAACGCTCACCAAAGGCAAGAACTTGTAACAGAGGAACAAAGTACCAAAAGGGTGTAAAGTAAAAAAGAGAAAGCTGCAAAGGTGTAGATAAATAAGGATTGGTGGATGGATCAGGGTGGTTTGTGTGTGTCAAACCTACATTTTCCTTTTCTTGATATATAGAGCTTTTTTATTCCCTCTGCTCTTCATGCACGTAAGATTGTTGATTTCATAGCAAAGAGTTGTCAACAGTGGGGCAGTTTATTTGGAGAATGTAACCGTATGAAGCTGGCAGATACCATACCTCCTCATTGTATTTGTGCCACACTGGTAGATCTTCAAGCTGGGCAGTAGTAGTTCTTTCTGCTGAAAATGAAATGCTGTAAAATCATACCCCTAGCTCCTCTGTTGTGTTTCATTGAAATGTGCTGTGGCTTACTGGGAGGTGCATGTTGTGGATGCTGAGGTTAAGCTGGGATAGTTGGTTAGTATCTTATCTTAGGCTACTCTGATCTCTAGCTGCTTGACTTTTCTGCTAATTTTACCTGTCAGATTGTTTTTTATTGGCAAATGTATTTTTTCTTCCTCCACTCTCATCTCAGGTTCAAGGGACTTTGAAGTTATTTGTTGTAAAAAGCTGTGGTTTTCCATATATGATGGAGGCTACAAGAGAAATAAGAACAAAAATAGTAGAATGAAATACTTCTCTTGTGTGACTTTTATCAGTGTCGCTGCTGATGCTAAACTAGATGGTGAGGTGGACACATCGGAAGGGAAAACCATCTTACAAAGCGATCTGGACAGGCTGGAAGAGTGGGCAAGCAAGAACTGATGAATTCTAACAAAGACAAGTGCAAAGTCTTGCACCTGGGACAACATAACCAAAGAGCCCAATACAAGCTTGGGTCTGTGTGGCTGGGCAGCAGCTTTGCCAGCTTGGGGGGTCCTGGTGGACAGCAAACTGAATGTTGAGTCAGCAAGAGCACTGCTGCAGCAACAAGGGCAAATCAGATCCCGGGCTGCATCTGCAGGTGTGTTACTAGCAGAGATGGAGATGTCATCATCCCACTTAGCACTGGTCAGGCCACACCTGGAGTGCTGTGTCCAGTTCTGGTTCCCACAGTTTAAAAAAGATGGGGACAGATTGGAAATGGTCCAAAGGAAGAGCACTGAGATGATCAAAGGGTTGGAGAATCTGCCTGGTGAGGAAAGACTGAAGGAGTTAGGTCTTTTCTCCCTGGAAAAGGGAAGGCTCAGGGGAAACTTAATCACAGTATTTCAGTACTTAAAGGGCAACTACAAAGAGAACAGAGGCCCTTTCTTCACAAGGAGCCACATGAAGAAGACAAGGGGTAATGGATACAAGTTGCACTGGGAAGAGGTTTCATCTTAATGGAAGAAAGAAACTTTATACAGTGAGAACAACCATTCATGGAACAACCATCACTGCAGGTTTTCAAGATGCAATTGGACAGGGTGCTGGATAATTTCTTCTAGGCTCCCTTTCCCATGAAAGGTTGAACCAGATGACCTCTTGAGGTCCCTTCCAACCAGGATTGTTCTATGATGCTATGGATTATTGTTCGTTTACAAGACATTAATGCTAACTCATAGAGGGAAAAGTGTGATGGTAGTAGCATTTTTAGGTAAATGCGTATGTTTCAAAAGTTGCAGGTAGAAATATGGTTAGCTTTGCCAGATTCATGTTAACTGGAACCATTTCCGTCCTTTCAGTCACAGAGTAAGTAGTAGCCTGAAGGTTTAAGTAGGAAATATACCAAAAAACATGCATCCCATCTATGGAGACAGAAAAATAACAAACAGAAAGAAAACTTCATTCTGTGGGTTGTCAAGATGATGTGAGGTGTTGAGTGCAACAGTGTGGACACAGAACCTTCTGCTGTTTGATATTTAGCTGCAAAACCAAGGGATATTGCTACTTTCCATCATGTTTCTCTTTTATATCTAATATTGCTAGACAAGGAGTTAATACTATTTTGCTAATACTAGCACAATAAAACTAGTGGAACAAAGAAGATGATGAGAGCTTGAAATACAGGGAGCAAGGGCCTATACTGCAAGAATGGAGAGATGAAGGGTAGAAAACTGAAGAAATCTAGCCCTCTATCATAGTTATAGTTTCCATAACCACTTTGTATTAAAACTGTTAAACTTTGAGGTATATGTAGTCAGGTGTTTCTTGTATTTGTTTTTCTATAACTTTATCAAAGCACCCAATCCCTATTCTTCTATTTAAAAAAAAAAAAAAAGTCTCATCTTTGAATAAAAAGAGTATTTTTAGAGTCAGAGTCAAGTATTATCCATTTAGCTTTACTTATGGTAGCATTTAAACAAACAGGTTTGAGAGTTAAATGCAAGTTAATATATGGTCATTAAGGTCAACAGTAGAATTTGAAGAAGTTCCTTCTGTTTTTATGGTTTCGTATGCCAAGAAAACAAATGTTTTTGGTTTATAAATATTTTACACATTTAAAGAGTTTTGGCTTCGGTGTTGCTGTTTTGGTATTTGGTTTTTTTAAAGCAAAATTTAAATTACTAAATCAAGAAATAAAATTACTATACACTGAGGACTGTAACTCTTCTACATTGCAGAAATTCCCCAGTATTTGCCTCACAATCTTGACTCTCACTTTTTCATGGTAGTAAACAGTACTGCAATCAAACAGTTTGACAAACAGAATTAACTGTTACATCTCATAAGACTTTTATGAATATGAAGTAATTTAATAATGCACTTCTTATAAGTGTTCACATAATTTGTTGCTACCACTTATCTCCCATGAAATGCTGAGCATTCCCTTGGTAGGAAAACCTGTTTTTCCTTCTCTCAACAGGCTTCAGAATAATAATATGAGATGAAAAAGGATAATGCATGCAGATACTAATTTTTCCTTTAGTTCCTCATGTTATCTCAACTCTGGGTTCTTCATCCAGTGTACAAGAGCCAATCCACACATGGTCTTGATATTTGTTCGTTGCATGTCTGCGCAGATATGGGTGCTAGGTATTAAATCCGCAAAGCTAGCACACCTCTTAACACACAGTAAAAGTTATTATACACTTTGAAAAACTGTTTACAATTATGTTTAGTCACACTAATTCTCATTGGTTCTTCCAAGCCTTGTCTCCATTTAAAGGTACAGTGTTCTTTTTTTTTTTTTTTTCACTGTGCATGTCCTGTGGGGAGGGGACTTTGTTAGTGGGGGCTCTTTTTTTCTCGGGGGTGGATCTTTAGTATGCTGATTAGGATAGTTCATACATAGTTCAAGTAATTTTCTGTTTGGTCTTGTTAACAGTTTTGGTTCTCCTTGAGCTTATCTTGTTGTGCCCCACCTTGACCTATTTATAGTGCTGTTCCTTCTCCCAAGGCTGTATTTTATTAACTGTTTGTAAGGATTTAACTAACCTCCCCAGTTTTACAAATTCTTTCTTGTTTTTCACTATAGAAATTTACATTTTTCCCTTTTTTCTTTTCTACAGTAGATAATTCTTACATCACTCACATAATTTCTTTTTTTTCCCCCTCCTTTTCTTCGTAAAAGACATTTTTCACTTCTGTTGCCTCAAATTATTATCATTTCCTTTTACATAACTTCAGTGATGACCTCTGAATAACACAAGAGATTTTGTTTCAGGGTCAAATCTGCCATCCACACTTAAAAATACTGTGTTTTACGATATGGTTTGAATGTACAGTATAGCAGCATCTTTGACAGATTTATTTGTGTTCCAGAAGTATTGAAACAGGAAGAAAGTATACCCACAGGAGAGGAAAAGACTTTGATCATGCCTGTCAATATCAGTGGGCCTAGTTATCAAAGTTTCTTTATAACTTGCTGTAGTTTAAAAACACTTTAAACATTTGTTTGGGTCAATCTGGCAGTATCATTGACATAGATTTGCTGTTTTCTCTCTGCATACTGTTGCCCAAAAGCCTAAAGCATATTTAATGATGAGTCAGATAAGTGATTTAAATATGGGATCTTGTCTTTTTGAAGTCCATTGATATTTTTTTTTAGTAGTAGAGCTACTTACTACTACTAAGGGAAAAATACACTTCTTCCTACATTTTACTGTGTCATGTTGTTGCTAAAGCAGCTTGCTATAGTGTTTTCAATGATCATTCTCTCTAAAAGAGAGTGAACAAGCTTCAGGTGTTTGTGAGAAATCTTTCATAAGCATTTAGGTCAATTCTTGATCTTGTCTGTACTCTGCAATAGGTGACACAGAGAAAAGGAGGGTTCCTGCTCTGAGTGTACTACATGTGTTCATACTGCTACCACAAAAGCCTTTAAAATGGTCCAAAAGTTCTAGTACTATTTGTGGTCATAACTCTTCAATCCTAAAGAGACTACAATCCTCAAGACTACAAACAGAATAATGTTTACATCCATTTCTGTAATGACATTGCTGCTATATTTTTTTCCCGAATGTGTTACTAATGCTCTCCTTGAGACCCTAGTGAAGTAATTTATGAGATTCTGCAACACACCAATAATTCAAATGCGCAAAACGGCTACATCAAACGGTTTACTTTTGTTTATTATGTACTAGAATTGACTGTAAGAACAAATAACAATTTTGAGTGTAAGTGTACTGCAGCTGATGCTCTTTATTTACAACATCTAAGGGCATGCTTAACCAGTTTCACGTGTTGATGAAGGGCCATTGTTCTTTGATGTGGAATAAATAGTAGGTATGGATTACATAACTGATGCTCAACTCCTGTTGTTAGCAGTGAAGAAATTTGCAAAGAAACTGAGAACTGTACTTACATTTCAAAAACAACTTGAGGGAAGTGGCGAATGCTTCAGTGTTGCTGTATAATATTAATACCCAAGGGTTTTCTTTTGCATGTCTGAAGTGTATGGCCAGAGTAACTTGCACTGTAACATTCTGAAGAACTTTGCACATTGTAGGGAATACAACTTCCTTATCAGAGAGACTGCATGGAAACATTCTTGACTACGGCTGATCAATCATGGTGAATTAATCCAAACATGCTGTATTTTTTTTTCCAGTTTGATGCTATTGTCCAAAATTAAATGCATTTTTTCACTGAAGTTTGGTGGTTCTACCTTTAGTTACATAAGGGCTCCAAGTGTTAATGTTTAGAAACAGCAAAGTTTGCAGGTAGTTTGGCTGACTATTTCTGCTGTGTAATGCCACATATCTGACAGAATTTTGGTTGTATTTACCATTCACTAAATTCTTCAACCATTTTTAGAATTTTGTGGGGGGTTTGTAAATAAATAACCATTATTTTGGAATGGAGTGTTGCGCAACATTTTCATTCAGTTTTTTCCAGTGAGTTAATTCTCCCCATAGTATTTTAAGAAGTCAAAGTCAGTTTCTGACACACTTTGGACTTTCATATGAATTATACAAATTTATTCCTAATCATGGAAAAGAACAAGTCTGTTTTGTGGTAAGGAGCCTGTTGTTAGTTCATCACTGTTCCATCCAGTAACTGTGTTATTGCCATCAACAGAAATAGGAGATTAAGTGATGAAACAATTTATAAAGTATATATGCAAATTATATATTTTTTTTTTAAATCAAGATGTTGTATAATTTTGATGGGTATGATGGTGCTTAGTTCTTATCTGTGTTTAGGGAATGTATTATCCTGGTTGCTCAGAAGAAGCTACTGTGAGTGTGTGTCTGGTTTTTGAGTGCTGTCTTTTGAGAACAAGATGTTAATAGAGTTATTTTTCTTCAATTTCTTTAGCATTTGCCCTTGCTGAGTTGGTTGACAATTCTCTGTCAGCCACGTCCCAAAATACTGGTGTTCGGAGCATACAGATAAAATTGGTAAGATGGAATTTTACTTTTTTCCGGGCATAGTTTGCAGTATTTTTTTTTTTCCTGGTGCTCCTTGGTTTTTGGTTTTTTGTTTGTTGTTTTTTTCCCCCCAAACAGTTATTTGATGACTCCCAAGGAAAACCAGCTGTTGCTGTGATTGATAATGGAAGAGGAATGACTTCTAAACAGCTTAACAACTGGGCTGTATATAGATTGTCAAAGTTTACAAGACAAGGTGACTTCGAGAGGTTAGAAAGTTTTCATCATTTTTACAATGATTAGCAAACTATGCAAAGGCTCACAGAATATCATTTTAAGGCAAATCTCTATTCCAACACTTTGCTAAAACCTGTCGTTCTATGATTACCTATAAATAGACATGTACTTTCTTTAGGTAGGAAATAAGAGAAGCTTCATAACACAAAACTGCTTTTCTAATGTTATGATACTCTGAGAACATTTTTTATTACTCCTGTGGCCTTTTCTAAGCTGTCTTTCACTTGCCTACATATTGTTAGGGACATTATATTCTGCAGAGGTTTTTTTATAATGGATTGTAACATTTAGAATGTTTTATAATGGATACAGGGTTTTGGTTTAGGGCTGGGTTTGGGTGGGTTTTTGTATCTTGATCATGTACAATGTAGTGCATAACTATACCTGAAGATGCCTGTATTTTTTGAAGGAGGCTAGGCAGAATGAATGCTTTGCATTTAAAGAAGAAGTGGAGGTATATGGTAGATTTTGCTACTTGTATGAATTCATTTTACAGTTTTGAGTCTGTTCCCAAGAAATCTTCTACCTGCACAGTCAGACTTAACTCTATAGTGCAGAAAATTCCAGAGAAACAGTTATGTACGGTTCTTGAACTTTAGTCACTTTTTAAATGCCTTAAGCCTAGGACAGTAAATGAAGATGAGGATCACAGCCTCAAACATAACTGATTTATCCTATGAAAAAACTAGTGTAAAAAGTAACAGGGTAGTGGAAAATGATAATATGGCTGAGGAGGATGGTTTTTTATATTGGAAGCATCTCCAAGTAGAACAGCTGGAGATAAGTGTGTAAAAAGTGATTCTGGGTCGTCTAGTAATTTGCAAAAAAATTCACTACTTTTTGAAATTGCTATAGGTGAATTTAGGAACAGTAGAAATGTATAGTATTTTTAAGCTACCTGTATAAACTATGGGTTGATACCATTCAATGGGAGCATAGCTGTAAATTATACCAGGATAACATCTACATTTTGTTTTCATTTGGGACTGCTATGATTTTAAAACGTGTTTGTCCTACTATTTACTTAAACTAGGTAAGACTGTTCATACATCAAAGCTAACTTAAAAGACATGGAATTAAATTATTGATGGTATATGTAGTCTCTCCAAAACTGTGTTTATTAGTTAGTTGGCATTATTTCCCATTCTGACTTGAAAGTATTTCTGTGAAAGGGTGATGTCAGAAAGATCAGGCTTGCTTTGTAAGCCATTTTCATTTGCAGCAGCTTCACAGTTAGTATCTTGCTATGGTCCAAGGGAGAGCACTGAGGGATTCACCTTTTACCTTCTACCATTAAAATGGTGTATAATTGCTGTTACCACAGTATCTCTTGCGCAGACCTGTTGACCATGTTCCTGTTGCAGTTAACAATGGAGAAAAGTTTAGAGAGTAATAATTTCTTTTTCTGTTGGGTTCTCCCTGCCAGATATTTTCCTTTCTTTGATCTGAACTTCAGTGTAAAACTAGTACATAGTAATAAGCAAAACGAGTTATTCAGATGAAAATTTTTAACTTGTATGACTGAGTAATATTTGGTTTGCTAGAAGGGACAGAAAGTCCTATAAGATAACTTAGGAAAAGAGTTACTCTGTCATTCCTTTAAAAAGAATACATCAAGAATTTTAGGCACATATATTTTAACATTGCAATTGTAGGTGTAAGGTGAAGGATTTTTGAATAAAGTGACAGCAGGAAGAATTTAACACAAGCTGCTCAGGTCAAAAATGTCTTTCGGTTCTTAAAATTACTTTTGTCTTGAGAAAATTTAGTAAAGGCACTTCTACTCTCAGTGATCATTCAGGATATGTACGGCCTATGCCACTGCCTCGTAGTCTAAACAGTGATATCTCATATTTTGGAGTTGGAGGCAAACAAGCGGTGTTCTTCGTTGGACAGTCTGCCAGAGTAAGTAAACGTCAGTCTTTGCATTATCAGATTATTATTACCCTAGTTTTAATCAGAATATTAAACTATTTTACGTCCATTTATAATCCTATTTTGATTTTAAACAATTTCTTTCATAAACTCAGATGATAAGCAAACCTGCAGAATCTCAGGATGTTCATGAACTTGTCCTTTCTAAAGAGGATTTTGAAAAGAAGGAGAAAAACAAAGAAGCAATATATAGCGGATACATTCGAAACAGAAAGGTAAATAGCCTTAATACTTTCTCTTTTTTAATTGGAAGTCCTTCCTAGGTTAACATGATTTCACTATGTAATATACTTGTAATACTTAACTGGGATGTCTTCATCTTACTGAATCATTTGCACCCTGGTGTGTAAAAAGAAGTAATGGGAAACCTGAAGGCACTATATCATAAAGGTTTGTTTGTATGTGATTGTTCTTTTTTCTCTTTTCAGTTTAGCCTAAAGGACAGAAATGCCATATAGTTTGTTATACTAGGTTAAGAAAAAATATTTCAAAATACCTTTTAAGAACAGGAATTGTTTTGTTATGTATGAAACGTGAAATAAAATGTCCATTCCTAGAAGCTGTAAGGAATAAATTAGGGAAGCAAGCTGTGCTTATGTAGAAGAACTAACCTGCATATTGGAGAAAAGTCCAGCCAAATCAACAAAACTCGGTTGTTTCACAGTTATTCACTAATTTTGTAAAAGAAATTGACTACTTAAGTGAAAACTAAAATGAACAGTCCTAATGGTTTTCATGAAGAAGAAGAAAAGCTCAAGATAAAGCTGTAAGTTAAGGAGGAAAACTGAAAAGAACTGTTTTGGACATTTTTGAGCAAGAATATAAAAGGCACAGATACAGCTAAGGGTTCAGATGGGAACATAAATGGCTGCTGATTACCTGACGAGGTAACCAGACCTTGATTATGGCCCATATCTTGTGTGTTATATCTTGAGTGTTCTTTGCCTTTTGTATGGGTGAGAAAGGAATGGGAGGTAAATAAGGTTTTTACCATGGGTCAGTTCTATCAAGTCTTGAGTTGGTTTTATCAAGTCTTGCGTCAAGTGACATGTGACAAAGAATGAATTGCTAGGAATGTAAAAATTCTGTTTTTAATCTCTGTGCAATATTGTTGAGAAGGTGGAGTTACAGAAATAGAAACTGAAAATAAAAGCAGACTGTTTTTTGTAGAGGGCACAAATGGTTTGCCCCCCCCCATTTGATGTTAAAAACGGGGTGAGGGATAGAAAAGTAGAAAATAAGCTTACAGACATTAGTTGGAGAGAACTAGCTGAGATGCTTAGATATGCTACTAAAGAATTTAAGAGTGGTGCAATGAAGTACTTGAAAAATTGTGTTGATAGTATAAAATGAAAGTTAAGCTGATGCAGTTAAAAAAAAATGCAAGTGATGTTCTACTAGAGATAGAAAATAACTTGTAAATATCCAAGAGGGAAGAAATGATGTGAAGCACTGAAGTAGTAAAGTGTGGAGGTAATGGATAGACAGCTCAGGTCTAGGAAATTTTTACAAATGGTTCAAATGGCTAGGCCAGTTAGTTATATTCATGTGAAATTAAATGTGTTAATTTGTTTATTTAATGTCTTGAAAAATAGCCTGCATTGCACATAAGTGAGCAAGAGAATACTATGGCAGAAATAGAAGTTGTAATGGATTACTGCAGTGTGAGAACAATAACTGAATCTTGGAGGCACTCAGTTGGTAAAGGAAGGTACTTTTGCAAAGAAATCAAGATTCAATAAATATCAAACCTAAGACACTCTAGAACAAGGCCAAAACACTGAAGGGAAATGGCATCCCAGTCTATCAAAATCTGTTGATGGATGATAATAAGCACCTGTCTTTACTGCACTCACTTCCTTGGACTGTTCAATATTGACACAAGTAAATACTACTAGTTTAGGTGGATGCTAGGAATGTAGAGGCAAGTGCCATGGTAATTTGTCATCTGTAGCACTTGTTTAGCATCAACGTGTAGCTTCTAGGTCATTGGTCAAATCATAGAGATGAGGAATGAGCAGCTCTGGCTTTTATTACTTGCCATCTCATCACTAGCATAGAAACAGCCCCTTGCTTGGATGAAATCAGCAAGACTGTAGGTTTAAAAGAGGCTATGCTTGGGCAGTAAAAGTATTTGAAGAGTTGCAGTCTGTTTTGATGAAAATTCCCACAACTGCTTAAATTTATCCTGTTGGTTAAGGAGAGCTCTTTGATTCCCTGGGGAGAGAAAGTCTTAACACCCTTGACTAACTGTTTCACCACCTGCAGTTAAGTAGGTATAGCCTTTCACAGCTTACTGATATGTTTCCTTTTTGCCTGCTTTCCTGCAAAATAAAGCATGAGGCTGCATTCACTACAGCTTGGAAAAGCATGTCTTCTCAGTTGTCTGCAGTTGCTATAAGATCTCAATCTTTATATTAAATGTAGCTTCTTTTCTGGATGCACCAAATGTAAAGGATTGTCTGCTGGTCCAGAATGAAGCATGACATCAACCACTGTGTTTCTATGCAGCTTAGAAACCTATCATAAGAGCAAAGTGCATGTATCCAGGAAAAGACAATCAGGACTTTTTGGAATCAGGAGTTCCTCTTTCTATGAGATTACTTGGATATTTCAACTAGAACTGAGGATTCACCTGTTCTCTTTCATAGCAAAAGCATGTTTTTTCCACTTCAATTTCTGTTACAGAAAGTAGCCTATCCATTTAAGAGCTTTTTTTTTTTTTTTTTTTACCTGGCTTGGTTTTCTTAGAAAAGACATACGCCTTGTACACATAATAGTTACATTTGATGCACAGGAACATGGATATCACACAGTGTCACATTAAACATGATTAAATGCTTTTTTAAACATGATTAAATGCATTTCTAGACTGAACACTTCAAATGCTGTGATGAAAGTGAGTTGAAAATTAACTGGATCAGGGATGTCAGATTCTCAGTTCGTTGACTTTAATTTGGATGCTTTTATTTTAAGCATTAATCCTTTGTGATACTTAGCATCATGTGTTCTGTATTATTTTCCTGTTCTGTTTTTCAATCCTTTTCAAAACTCTTGTTATTTATGTGCTTATTTTACTATTTGCAGCCATCTGACTCTACTCACATCACAAGTGATGATGAAAGATTTCTTCATAATCTAATATTAGAAGAAAGGGATAAAGAGAGTTTCACAGCAGTTGTCATTACAGGTGTACAACCAGACCACATGCAGTACTTGAAAAACTACTTTCATCTTTGGACAAGGCAGCTGGCGTAAGTTGTGATTTAAAAGATTTGATTTAAAAGTGGACTACTAACAAAGTCAGAATACTTCCTTTTTGTACTTAGTCATTGGCTTTATCCCTGTTAAGGCTATTGATACATATTTTGTTGATGCCACGATTAGTCTTCCTAGCTAACTGATTTTATGGAAACTAGCACAACTGAATGGAGCCCCCCATCCAAAGAAAGATGTTGACAAGCATCAGTTTCAATGTGACTTGATAACGGACACATAATTATTAGATCTAATTATTAATAACCTATTAAATTTAACAGTGTTATGATTAATATAATTAGATACATAATTATTAATAACTTGATAAGTTACTTTTCTCAAAGCTGCGCTCCTAACGTTGATATGTAGCTTTGTATTTGCAGGCGTTTTGTTTTGATTTTTTGAGTTTCTTAAAATGACAACAAAAAAGCTGCTACTTCATCCCATTTTAAGAGGGAGAACAATACATGATACTGTCCACTCAGTACCATAGTAGCATCATCAGTGGGCCTGCAGAGCCTGGAGATATGAAAATCTCTGATACCTGTGAATTGTGTGTCTCTATCTGTTAAGAATTGAAATCTGACAAACCGTAGAACTTGATTTTTCAAGCTATAATTTTATATTTGGTACCTGTAATCTAATAATAATAGATAATAGTTAATATGAGGATTAATATAAGGATTAGATAATACCATATTATATGAAACATCATTCAGTGTTGCACGTAGGAACTTGTGGTGGCTGAAACCCTTTTTAACCTCATGAAAACGTAGGGGTACATCTACACTGACAGAGAACTTAAGCCCCTCATTAGCTTCTAGGTGCTGTTCCGGTAAACACCCACACTTAGTTGTGTGTTAGTTCATTCCAGCGATCTCTTGAAGTGGAAGAACTGCCTCCATTTGAGATTAAACCCAGGTGCAATTATTCAATTATATGCCCTGTAGCTATTACAGTAAAACCAATCAGATTTACCTTCCTAGTGCTAGGCAGTCCTGCATCGCTATTTCAGCTGTAATGGCCTTTTCCCCTCTAACACCACATACCCTTCTGCCATGCCTTTTGCCACACATGCATAATACCAGTTTCATTCTACTTTAATAGGCTACAGCAGAGCCCTAATATTGTTTTGAATGCTTTGAAGTGGAGGGAGGGGAGATAAACCCCCAAAATAATTATGTCTTAATGCCATGAGAGCACCTTTTGAAGTCTGAAAGAAATGCAGACAAAATGTTAAGCAGTTTGGGTATACCAGTGTGCTCTAAAGTCCTGAGCAATGAGACTGTGAAGAACTTCTGTCTGGGAACCAAGATTTGTCCTTGGGGTGCATTTAGTGCAGTGGATGTCAGAAGCAAAGCAATTATAAACACTTGCCGGTGCATTTAACTTCCTTCATGCATTCAGTCCCATTGACTTGTATAATCTTATTTTTCTGCAAACTACCACCCTGAGGTTTAAGGACTCAGTCTTTGAAGTTAGAAGACTTAGTTAGCTTGCTGAAAAGTTGTAGTAAATGGGGTTAAGTTCCTCAGTTTTCTCAAACTATATATTCTGTGAAAGCAATCTTATCTGACCATGTGGATTTTTCAGAGTTTCTTAGATGAGCAAAAGTGCCATTATAAAATAGGAAAATTATTTCTAATATGCAGGTCACATTCATGACTATTTATATTTGCCTATATTTGAATGTGGGATTTGTATTTTTTTGGTAAATAACTTAAGGATGGTGATTGTCTGCTAAATGCTTCCATCACTATTAGATGATCAATACTAAACTGATACCAGAAACAGTGTGGAAAGTTTTCTGGCTCTAGTTCTTTTTAATCTCCAGTGTGCAGAACAAATTACAGTATTTTATTAGCTTGCACTTTGATATAAAGAATCTGTAGTCATGTAACAGTCAGGGTTTTTTGTTTATGTATTATTTTCCAATTTGTAATCTTTCTAATTATTTTATCAAAAAATCCTATTATGATGGTGTACGAAGGAGGTAAGAGTTGAAAGGAGTGAAAAGGAGTCACTTGCTCCCATTAGTAAATCTTCTGTACTAAGTGTACGTGTTGTCATGGAGTTGGTATATAAAAATGCAATGAGTCAGTTACATTTTAATAAAAATAGAAATTTATTTGATTTTTAAAAATTATAAGGGACAGATTTTAGATTTCACTTTCTGATGTTTATGTTTAATTTAAAATGTATTTCAGACATATCTATCACTATTATATTCATGGACCAAAAGGAAATGAAACTAATGCTGTAACAAAAGACATAAGCCCCTTCAACAACATCGACATTCAGGTAAGATATTTTATACTGCAACTTATTTCATAATGTGCCTGTTTCTCTTTAATCGTGCATTTTAAGATAGGAATGTAATTTTGTTTTTTAAAAGTAATACTTTTATCATTGCAACATAGGAACTAATTCATTTTGCTGACAGTTAAAATACATGTTACGCATGCTGATTACTGCATGGTTTTTGGTCTAAGGAAAATCAACTTGTTTTGTTTTTTTCCAGATTTCAATGTTCGAAAAAGGAAAAATACCAAAGATTGTAAATCTTAGGGAGATCAAAGATGACATGCAGACGTTGTATATAAATACTGCAGCAGATAGTTTTGAGTTTAAGGCACATGCTGAAGGAGAAGCTATAGTGGAGGGCATCATCAGATATCATCCCTTCCTGTATGATAAAGAAACATACCCTGATGATCCATGTTTTCCATCAAGTGAGTGAAATGTTTTGCTGCTTTTCAGTTCTATTATAGGCAATCGTCCTACTCGAAATGTTTTAATGAAGTAGAAACTAGAACAATTTAAGTGTAAATTATTATCTAATTTGCATTGCGGCAGAACAGAAAAGTTCACATCCTTCTGGATGAACAAATCCTGTGAATAGGTAAGACTGTTGTGCTAACTCATTCATGTAAACCTCATCTTTGACATAATGCCATTTGATTTCAAACTATAAACTCTTATGGAATGCTATCAGATTAAAACATTTCCACTTGCCTGACTCTTAGATCTTTGCTTCAAGAAAGCAGTGAAACACCAGCAGTTTGGTTCAAGAAATTCTAACATCAGAATATCACAGAGGACAACATGTAGTCCAAGTCCTTAATTTAAAATTTGTTTTATACAGTGTTGATGAGTTTTCAGATGCTAGAGTTTTAAAGTAATATATGTTGGTGATGTTGTTTCGGTTTTTTTGACAAAAGAAATCTTGAGTTTAATTATGATTTTATGATACTAGAAGAACTAAGAGGAGAAAGTAATATTTATTCAAATTTGATATTTTCAAATTTAGTAGATTTTATAATGTTGCTCAACCCTGGTTAAATTTTTCCTTAGCTTTCATTTGGTTTTCTGCTTGGTATTTCTTAAATAGGAAAAAAAATCTTAGTCTTCCTATTATATATACCTAGGTTTGTGTACTGCTACTGTGCCTAACTTAATGAATACAGATAATCCGTATTTAGGCTGCTCTGGTTTTTGTTATTAAATTAGTTTTAAAAATAAATTTATTCATGGAGAATGTCTTTTTTTTTTAATCAAGAATTAAGTGATGATGATGAAGAAGACTGCTTTATAGTAGAAAAGGGTGCCAGAGGAAAAAGACCTATTTTTGATTGTTTTTGGAATGGAAGATTAATACCATACACAACTGTGGAAGAGTAAGTGGTAGTCTGTTTCTACAATGTAAACCAGGCTGTTTCTATAATGTAAACCTCTCTTTAAGAAAAAGGAATTTTAATGTCTTTTTCCTTTTGTTTTAAGTTTTGACTGGTGTGCTCCTCCAAAGAAGAGAGGATTGGCACCAATTGAATGCTACAACAGAATTTCTGGTGCATTATTTACCAATGATAAGTTTCAGGTCAGCACGAACAAACTCACTTTCATGGATCTGGAGCTGAAGCTGAAAGATAAGAATACTTTGTTCACAAGAATCTTCAATGGACAGGTAATAATTTTATTCTGTTAAGTATTTCTTCTTGAAAAAAATTAATGGATATGATATAGACACCTTTACTTACCGGTCATTTGTTCATGTCACTGAATATTGCCTGGTTGCTGAAGAACTTTCATCTTGGGCAGGACTTTGTAGCAGACGTTTCTCTCACTTTTAGTGAGTAGTAAAGCTGACTCTTGAAATCTGAAAAAATAAGATTTAGTCTTTTTCCTTTTGTTTTCTTAAACAATGATTTTTTCTAGTTCTTACATGACAGTTCTTCTGGAAGGCCTTTTCATAGAGAAGTATGGGTGCTGGGGGAAACACTTTCTCTGGCTTTAAGTATAGCTTCACTAGAATTTTGTGATGTTTCCAAGCTGAAGAATCCTTTTTTTTTTTTTTTTTTTTTTTTTTGTTAGTATAATACCACTGTACTCTTACAATTGTTCATAC
Source organism: Falco peregrinus (assembly GCF_023634155.1). NCBI lineage: Eukaryota > Metazoa > Chordata > Aves > Falconiformes > Falconidae > Falco > Falco peregrinus. Next base: position 58,949,767 of record NC_073723.1, read on the forward strand.
TTCTGAATTCAGATTTAAATTTTGTAATACATTAATAATATGTATTTATTTTGTAATCTTTTATAGGAGCAGCGAATGAAAATTGACAGAGAGTTTGCTTTGTGGCTCAAAGACTGTCATGAAAAATATGACAAACAGATAAAGTTCACAGTCTTTAAAGGAATAACTACACGTACTGATTTGCCATCCAAAAGAATGCAGAGCCCTTGGACAGTGTATGCTGCGATAGAGTGGGATGGGAAAACATACAAAACTGGACAGCTGGTAAGTTAGTTGCTCACTGATGTTGGGGTTTTGTTTGTTTTGTAACAGAGTATGTGAACCCTATAAAAGGAAAATGCAAATCTGATGCAGGAGTAATTTATTGGTGTTAATTGTTGTCTTCTGTTTACAGGTGAAAACTATTAAGACCCTTCCAATATTTTATGGAAGTATTGAGAAATTTTTTTTGTATGGAGACCATGATGGGGATATATTTGCCACTGGAGGAGAGGTTCAAATTGCTTTGGTAAGACAAACATGGAAAGGATTCGTGCACCTGCTATGCCTGAGGAATCTAAACATAATCCTGGGTTAGACTTGCTTAAACGACTTTTAAATAACTAGAAAATTATGGTATTCTTTTGAGATTCAGCAATCTAGAAATAAACTACTCAGTTACATTAAAACTAATGTAACTATCTTAAAACTGTTGTTCACAAATAAATCTGATTTATTTACATTTGCATATAAAATAGTGTCACATTCGGTACTAGTACTATGCTGTGTGTCCATTCTTAACCCTTGTGATTTCAGCAAATTTTAGAAGTGTCTCTTGTGGTGTCATCAGGTAGTATTTGTTAGCATATTGCATTATGTCTAATCCAACTTGTCTAGTCCCTTGATAGAGAGCTATTTCTTCTCTGATGTATTATAATCCGACTGTTTATAACTGCACTCAGGTTTGTGTTTGTGTTTTTTTTTCAGGAACCTCAGGCATTGTATGCTGAAATGAAAACTATTCCAATCTCAAAACTTGACAGAACAGTGTCTGATAAAGCTGTTAAAAAATACATAGAGGATGAAATGGCAAGGTAAGCTATAAGTCATTGTTTACCTATAGAGTTCCTAACAGTTTTAGTATTACTTCAGAAACAAAAAAAAAAAGGAACTCTAAACCAAGTAGTAGTTTGGGTCCCACACACACGTGCCCTTCCCCTACCCTCCACACCCAAAAAAAGTAACTTCATGTACATTCTACTAAATCTACTAAAATTACCCTGTTTTTTTTAAACTCACAGAAATACTGTTCATGCTTTTTTTTCACTAGGCTTCCTGACAAATTATCAGTAACATGGCCTGAAGGAGATGAGTTATTACCAAATGAAACAAGATTTGCTGGTACTCCAATAGGTATGTTTTCTTTTTTTCCTTCCAAATACTAAAAAGTGAAATGTCAATTTAAAAATAAATTATGTTTTTTTTTTAAAAGAAAACACCCCAAGCATACAGGAATATCCAATCACTTATAATACACAGCATATTTCAAAAGTCCATCATTTTTCCTTTTAAATACAGGAGCGTTAAGAATAGAAATTTTGAATAAAAAAGGAGAAGCAATGCAAAAACTACCAGGTACAAGCCACGGAGGTTCAAAGAAACTTCTTGTTGAACTCAAGGTTATTTTACATTGTAAGTATTTCAGTATATTTAACAGAGTCTTTATAATTTTAAAAATGCATAATGGGTAATGTATTTCTTTCTTACATATATATGTATGTATGTATAAAATACATTTTAGAACTTGCTATATAGTTGGATATAGCTGATAAAATTAAGAACAATAACCCATCGGAATATTTAGTACTGCAACGCCACATTTCATGAAATGATGGCTGCTTCAATCGCAAATGTTTAATGTCTTAATGCTACATTATGATTGTACCTTCTGTCACATGTAAGGAGGGCCTATCAATTTCAGGCCATCCATTAATATGCATAAGAACATGATTAAAATGGATATGTTTCTTTAACATAGCTATTCATGTGAGCTGCCTAAAAGTAGGGACCAGGTACGTTTAGTATCTAATGTAAAGACACTTCAGAATTTTAAAAAATCAAGTTTCTTGTGAGTTACTGTTTTGTGGTTTCCATTTTATGGGAGTCTCACTTGATATTCTTACATTGCATTTGTTGAAGAATTACATTCTGTCTGAGGCAGCTGAAATTACACAGTTGTGTGTTGGAACACAGAATTAGAACACTACATGCTCTGAAAACTCCAGTCTTGCATATGTCAAATACATCTGAAATTTGTAGAAACTTAAGATCTTGTTTATTATTTTCCATATACGATAGGAAAATCCAATTCCTTTATCTGATGAGAGTTGTAAAAATACCTTTCTGAAGCACTGAGTTTACTGTAGTGAATACACGTCAAAAGAAATCAAATGAAAGTATCTTAGCTTCAGTTAGTATAAAAGTCGTAAGACTACACGTGGTATTTTAATGGCACTTCTAATGGGACTGTCTGCTGTGCCTGTCCAGTGTGCTGGGACATAAAGAAGTTGGAATTGAAAAAAAACATGTTCACATAATACAGATTATTAGATTGTATTTGCCAACAGCCTGGGGGACAGATCAGTGTTCTGCAACCTTAACTAAGGTAGACCATCCTGACTTCAGGATGTATAAACTTGAAAGAGGCATGGTGTTTCTGTTGTTGCTAGAAGCAATAAAAAAAAAATTGCCCTTTGCCTTTGATCAGTGAAATCATTACACCTTTCGTGTCTCCTGACCACTTTGATTCATTGACAGAAATTTGTACTTACAACTGTTTTTACTGCTTTTTGTCTTAAATTTTGTCTCCAGTCAATTGAGGAATCACCAGTGTAATCCCCCTGTTGTTCACCAGAACAATGAATATGTCCTGTAAATGACAGTTTGGGCATGGCATATTCTTATATCGTAAAGCTCACACCTGTATCAAGGCCAACAGCAAATATCTTAAAGTACAAGAAATTTCTCCTCTTTTCTGAAGAGTGGAATACCTGGCAAAATACTCTGTGGACTGCCAAGAGTTAAACTATGAGAAACTTTATCTGGCCTGTTACTGGGGAGCCTTATACAAAGTTCAACTCAAAACTAGAATTTGAATTAGGGTTGAGAGAATGATAAAACTGTGAGGGGTCCATTAAGGGTAAAAGGAGCTGCTAAAGGAAGGGATGGGGTATCAGGAGAGCTAGAATGTGAGAAACTTCTTGTCTGGGCAGTGGAAGGAGCGCCTCGCTCAGGCTTTGGCCAGGGGAAGCAAGAGCTGGAAAGACAGCTGGAATATTTATCTGGACCATGATGGGGTTGGGCTTGTAAGGTTTGGCAAAAAAATAAGATTGGGGTTATGGATTAGAGCTGAGAGAGAAAGCTGAAGGGTGTAGTTGGATCAGGGGGCTACCAAATGAAAGAGTAGGATAAAGTGTCTGCCAAAGGGAGGCACGGACTGCCAGAACAGGGCTGTGAGGATTTTGCGGGAGTTGCTGGTTTCAATGTGTTGGGTGTTTTCCTGGTTGTTTCTCTAAGGCTCACAGTAAAATTTCAGGTTAAGGTTGATGCAAGGGGGCTGTCAGGAAAGCTGGGTTCTGGGAATTTTTTTTTTTCCCAGAGTCATGCCTGGGTGGTTCTTGTCTAAGGTGAGGCTGAGAAATAAGCATTTCTGTCTTAGAAGATTATTTTTTAATCACTCCTGTTTACTCACTTAAGTTGCGAGTACCTCTATTAACATACTTGAAGCAGACAATCTGTGGCAATAGTGAGGCATCTCTACAGGTTTTTGAGCTCTTCAGCAAACTCTTTTCATCACTGAAGTATTTGTTTTAGAACTTAGTTGACTATTCTGACCTTGCCACATCCCTCCTGTAAACCACAATGGGAGATGCTGTTCAGATGAGTGTCTTTCACACATGCACCGTTGAATTCTCAGTTCTGGAAAGCTATGGCTATTGGCTATTAATGTGTCATTTGAAACAAAATCATGGATGTTTTTGCTCTTGTCTGTGTACCCTCCATGGATTTATATTATACCATAGCAGGGACATTTAGTTATCTGTTGTTTTCAGAATATTATACATGGAAACCTTGTTCGTTTTGAGAAGCAACCATTGGTGCCGTAGTAATTCTGTGAATAAAAGGTACCTTTTATCTCTAGAAGAATATTTGTTTCCAAAAGGTTTCAAACAGTAGTGAAAAAAATAAATAAATAAATGCAACAATGAATGAGAATTCTTTTCTGTTTCTGCTTGAGGAGAAACAACTACAGTTTAATAATTTAGCCTCAGGTTTGTATTTTTTCCAATACCCTTACAGCATCTATAAAAACTTAGTTTCCTGTGCTATTTGCAGTACACAGTTTGCACCAAGTGCAGCCTTCAATATTGCAGTGATTGTAGGGATACTGGTAATATTAATAAATATGTTTCTGTGGAAGTGCAAGAAAAGAACATGGTGGTTAGGAAGTCCTAATGGTGCTTTCTAGCAAAACAACAGAGGAGAGTTAGTTAATCACTACTAATACAAAGTATTTGAAGGTCTTTTCCTCTACTACAGGAAATACTGGAGAAATTCCCAAGAAAGTTCTAAATCTTTGCATGTGGCTCCACTGAAATAATTTAGTCTGTTGTTCAAATAAAACTTCAGGATGTTTTTTCATCACAGAGACCACAACATTGGGCATACCTGATAACTTTCTTGCACAGAACTGCTCTTGGGATTGTCTCCTCTTTCAGAAGAGAACATCAGAACTCTGGCTTTTAAAGGCAGGGCTGTTATGTTTTCTTGTTTGTTCTCTTCCAACATCCTATTTGTTTTATTGTCATCTTTTGTGTATCACCATGCACAGAAGTATTAGACATTCTTCGCTTCCTATAGATAAATTTCCACCTTAGATTATCTATATTGGGGCAATATAAGAACAAAGGTGTGCATCTTGCATTATACAGACTTGCAGTTTAACTTGGTGGCAGTTGACACTGGTAGTTAATAATAGTGAGAAAACAATTTCTCATGTGAGCATGTTTTTCCTATTGCAAAGGTGGACACACACACACACACACACACAGATTTAGAAAATTTTATAAGTTCTTGCTACAAAACTCCATCAAAATTTATTTTAATAACCCAATATTCCAGAATTACACATTCAAAAAGATACACCAATGAAATTGTACAACTGTTACTTTATCTTACATGGGTAATTTGGTGCAAGAATAAGGCCTGAAACAGGTGTACTTAGCTATAGAACAATGTATATTTGTACTGCAGTGTTTTTTTATGTATATAGTCGTATTACAGTCACATTCTGGATTTATTCTAAATTATATTTAAAATACTACATTAATGTCTCTTGAAGTTTCAAACAATAAATCTTATTCCTGTATTTATCTTAGGTTACAGAAAGTCACTAAAAAATTTCCTCAAAGTTTCAGCGTGTTCTATTCTTGGATATGTTAATGCTGCAGAAGTGTTTATAAAGACAGATACAATAATTTAGAGCAAAAAAGGAATGTTCTTTTTTCCCCAATTATACCTTCAGTCAGCTGCGTATTTTAAACCATTGCTCCCATTTAAGCTAACTTGTTATTGTCATTTGTCAAGTTGCCTAATTGCCAATGTGGAGTGCACAGCCTACAAGTGCTCAGACTTAACAGGGGACATATAACAAAAGAGCTAATAAAATTCAACTTAACAAACCTGCTGCTTTCAATTTAATGTGTTTGGGGCTAGCAATTTTTAATTAAAATGGGATAAGGTAGGGAATTTTATATATATATATATATTTTTAGCCATGATCAACATGATTGATTGTGAAGCTGAGTTATGTTTATTAGATTTAGAAGTGATAATAGTACTTAATAACAAGTGATAGTCATACTTGAAAAAAATCAACAATTTATGGTGTTAAATCTAAATACATGTAGCTAATTATTTGTTTTGCAGCACCTACTGGGAATAAAGAAGTAATTTCCCATATCAGTCAGCATGGAGGCAAATGGCCATACTGGTTTAAGAAAATGGGTAAGTTCACATATGCAGTATTTTCAGTTTATTTATAATTTTACTTCTTTTTTTTTTCTGATTGTATTTGTGTTTCTATTTAGAAAATCTTCAGAAGCTTGGGAACTATACCTTGAAACTGCAAGTAGTATTGAATGAAAGTAATGCAGACACTTACGCAGGAAGGCCTCTACCATCTAAAGTATTTAAATTTACTATCGTAGGTAAGAATTCCAGTCATGCCAGTTTTCTTCTACTTCTAGTATTTGTTTGATTCATTGCATAACAAAGTTATTAATGTTTCAGTTGAGAGGTAATTTTCAGCACTGAAAAGGTAGCATTTGCATTTCAAATATGAAGTATTTTCACAAAAAAATATTTTTTTGCCTAGTAGGTTTTTATCTCGCTTGTAATGTTTTGGCTTTGCTATACATTCAGTTTTACAAAAGAAGTGTTGTTGGAATGAAAAGCTTTTCTCTGATGTGAACTTTCCTAAATGTACTTAAGAAAAAAAACTTAACTAGAACCACCCTTTCTCCTTCTGTGATTGGCATACTTTCATAAAACTAGTATTTGTTAGGCCAGTTTTCATGCATAAACCACAGAAAGTAATTCAAAAACAGGTTATGCATGTAAAATATGCATGTTGAGATTGAAGTTTGGGGTTTTTTTAATTAAAAGACTAATCTTGTGCAAAACTAAACTCATATTCAATTATAATGGATGTGTGTCTTTGGATTAATCATCATAAAATACTTACTGGAATACCAGAATAGAAATAATACTGTTAAATATGTCTGATGTTACTCTTTGTTGCCATACATTCTGGTATGTATGTATGTGGCCTAAAATAGTATGTGACTGGTCATACCTTCCCCAGAAAATTAATAGATTCTGATTTTAATGACACTGTTGAAGACTGTAACACGTACAGTGTATGGTTAACATCACATTTCTGGTACAGCCTTGCTGGTCCTGTTTCTCTAGTCCTCTTAAGATACTAATTTTATTTCCTAATTTATTTGTGTGCATTTATCTGTTAGTGGCTGGTTAGTTTTTGTTTATAAGCCCTTCTTGATGGCTATAAACTCTTCAGAAGCGTTAGGCAAGGAGGGAGAGGCGGTGGAGTAGCCCTGTATGTTAGGGAGTGTTTTTACTGTCTAGAGCTTGATGATGGTGACAATAGGGTTGAGTGTTTATGGTTAAGCATCAGCGGAAGGAAGGCCAGCAAGGCAGATATGGTAGGAGTCTGTTGTAGACCACCCAACCAGGATGAAGAGGCAGATGAAATACTCTATAAGCAGCTGGGACAAGTCTCAAAATCACTAGCCCTTGTTCTTGTGGGGGACTTCAACTTACTAGATGTCCACTGGAAATACAATACAGCGAGGAGGAAACATTCCAGGAGGTTCCTGGAGTGTGTGGAAGATACCTTCCTGACAGAACTGATGGCTGAGCCAAGTAGGGGAAGGTGAACCACTGGACCTGTTTGTGAGCAGAGAAGGACTTGCGGGTGATGTGACAGTTGGAGGCCATCTTGGGCATAGCAGTCATGAGATGACAGAGTTTTTGATTGACGAAGAAGTAAGAAGTGGGATCAGCAGAACCACCACCTTGGACTTTGAAGGGCCAGCTGTGGCCTGTTTAGGAGCCTGGTTGACAGAGTCCCTTGGGGGGGACGACTCTGAAGGGCAAAGGGGTCCAGGAAGTCTGGACATTCTTCCACAAGGAAATCTTACAGGTGCAGGAACAGGCCATCCCCATGTGCTGAAAGACAAGCTGGCAGGGAGGAAGACTGGCCTGGCTGAACGGAGAGTTTCGGCTGGAACTCGGGTACAAAAGGAGAGTTTACCACCTTTGGAAGAAGGGACAGGCAACTCAGAAGGACTATCAAGGGTGTCGTGAGGTTATGCAGGGAGAAAACTAGAAGGGCCAAATCCCAGCTAGAACTTAATCTGGCTACTGCTGTAAAAGACAATTAAAAATGTTTCTATAAATATATCGGCAGCAAAAAGCAGGCTAAGGAGAATCTCCATCCTTTATGGGATGCTGGGAGGAAGCGTAGTGACAAAGGATGAGGAAAAAGGCTGAGGTACTTAATACCTTCTTTGCCTCAATCTTTAATACTAAGACCAGTTGTTCTCCGGTACCCAGCCCCCTGAACTGAAAGACAGGGAGCAGAATGAAGCCCCCAAAATCCAAGGGGAAATGGTCAGTAACTGGCTACACCATCCAACAGTGCTGAGGCAGCTGGCAGAGGTGCTCACCGAGCCACTTCCCACCATTTATCAGCAGTCCTGGTTAACCAAGAGGTCCCAGTTCACTGGAGGTTAACCAATTTGACGCCTGTCTACAAGAAGGGCCAGAAAGAGGATCCAGGGAACTACAGGGTTGTCAGCCTGACCTCAGTGTCAGGGAAGGTTATGGAGTAGGTCATCCTCAGCGCTATCATGCAGCATGTACAAGAAAACCAGGGGATCAGGCCCAGCCAGCGTGGGGTTATTGAAGGCAGGTCCTGCTTGATGAACCTGATTTCTTTCCATTAAAAGGTGACCCGCTTAGTGGATGAGGGAAAGGCTGTGGATGGTGTCTACCTAGACCTTAGTAAAGCCTTTGACTCTATTTCCCACACCATTCTCCTGGAGAAACTGGCTGCTCATGGCTTGGGCAGGTGTACTCTACACTGGGTTAAAAGGAGTCACATCCAACTGGGGACTGGTCACAAGTGGTATTCCCCAGGGCTCAGTGCTCGCTCCAGTCCTGTTTAGTATCTTTTATCAATGATCTAGACAAGGAGATCGAGTGCCCCCTCAGTAAGTTTGCAGGTGACACCAAGTTGTGGGGGAGCGTTGATCTGCCGGAGGGCAGGCAGGCTCTGCAGAGGGATCTGGACGGGCTGGACCGATGGGCCGAGGCCAGCTGCATGAGGTTCCACAAGGCTCAGTGCTGGGCCCTGCGCTTGGGTCAAACAACCTCATGTAACACTAAGGCTTGGGGAAGAGTGGCTGGGAAGCTGCCTGGCAGAAAAGGACCTGGGGGTGCTGGTTGATGCCCAGCTGAACATGAGCCAGCAGCGTGGCCAAGAAGGACAAGGGAGGTGATTGTCCCCCTGTACACAGCACTGGTGAGGCCGCACCTTGAATACTTTCAGTTTTAGGTCACTCACTTCAAGAGGGATGTTGAAGTGCTGGAGTGTGTCCATGTGGAGGTGCTGGATGGAGCATGTTCAGTTAACAAAGCTGGTGAAGGGTGTGGAGCACAAGTCTTATGGGGAGTGGCTGAGGGAACTGGGGTTGTTTACCCTGGAGAAGAGATGCAGGGGAGACCTATTGCTCTCTACAACTACCTGAAAGGAGGCTGTAACAAGGAGGGTGTTGGTGTCTTCTTCTAAGTAAGAAGTGATAGGGCAAGATGAAATGGCCTCGAGTTGTGCCAGGGGAGGTTTAGATTGGATACTAGGAAAAATTTCTTCACTGAAAGGATGGTGAAGCATTGGAACAGGCTGCCCAGGGAGGTGGCAGAGTCACTATCCCTGAAGATGTTTAAAAGACTTGTAGATGCGGTGCTTAGGGACGTGGTTTAGCGATGGACTTGGCAGTGTTAGGTTAGCAGCTGGATTCAATGGTCATAAGGCTTCTTTTCAACCTAAATGATTCTAGAAGTGGGTTGGTTTTTTTTCGGAATATACTTCATTTCCAGGGAAAATAGGCGTATATTTATGAAAAGAATAAATCTGTAGACTAGCTTGAAGTTGCTCTTTCTGTACAGAAGTATGAACCACGATTTGTTTGTAAATTATAAAGGAGTAATATGTTATCTGTAAATGAGATTTCATAGGATTTTTTAAAAAAATCTCTACTTCTGATTCTGTATATCATAATTCATCTTAAAATCTGTAGTTATTTATTCACTAAATTAATTTAAAATATACGCTAATTACAGATTATACATCCTCCAGTTTCTTATCAGCAGGACTCACCCTTTTATGTAAGTGTGCTTGTACATAAGAATGGAAATATGTGTCCTACATATATTAAAAAAAATAGATCTTCTCTTAGTCTCTGGCTGTCAGTCTCCAGTTCAAAAGGAAGTTTTGTTCAACCCTTTTGCCATGCTGTGCCTTTGCCTTGTTCTGCAGTGGCAAGAACCCAAGCTGCAATTAAACTAGGAATGATGGGGGAGGAAGAGTGTTACCAGCAGCCCTGTGAGGGAGTGATAGACATGACAGACTAGCAAAGAGCCTGAAGTGATGTGACAGAAAAATCACAAAATCAAAATGGTGCTGAAGTGGGCTCACCTGCAGCGTTTGCATGTATGCAAGGCACCATTATGGAGAAATCACCAAAACCCTTTCTGGGAAATCAGAATGCTTTGGTGCCTCTCTTGTGCATGCAGCATGGAGAATAAACATGATGAGTTAAAGACAATGGGGCTTTGATCTTCCTAGAGTCATGGAGATGTGGTAGAATGGCTTACGTAACTGGAATGTTGCAATGGATACAGGAAAGACAGACCAAGAAGACAAGAAGGTGAAGCTGCCCTTTGTTTAAGAGAACAGCTGGAATACATGGAGCTCTGCCTGGGGATTGGATGATGAACCAACTGAGAGCTTATGAGTAAATATTAAAGAGCAAACCGCTACGGATGACACTGTCGTGGGGTGTCTCCTATAGGCCACCTGATCAGGAAGCACAAATGGATGAGACCTTCTACAGCCACCCAGAAGCAGTATGATATTTGCAGACCCTGGTCTTTGGGGGGGACTTCAGCCACCCCGATATCTGCTGGAGGGACAGCACAGCAGGGCATAAGCAATCTGGGAGATTCCTGGAGTGCATCAATGACAATTTCCTGACTCGGATGAGAGAGGAACCAACAAGGACAGGTGCTCTGCTGGACCTCATACTTGCAAACAAAGAGGGGCTTTTTCGGCATGTGGTTTCAAGGCAGTCTTGAAAAAAGGAAGCTCACAACCCCGGACTTCAGGAGAGAAGACTTTGGCCTCCTCAAAGATCTGCTTGGTGGAGTTCCATGGGATAAGGCCCTGGATCGAAATAGGGGACCAAGAAAACTGGTTAATATTCACAGACCACCTTCTTCAAGCTCAATTCTAGTCTATCCCAATGAGTAGGAAGCCAGGCAAAAATGCCAGGAGGCCTGTATGGATGAACAAGGAGCTCCTGGCAAAACTCAACACAAAAAATAAGTGTATAGAAAGTGGAAACAGATGAGCTGGGAGGAATACAAGGATGCTATACAAGCATGCAGGGATGAGGTTAGGAAAGCCAGTGTCTAATTGGAATTGAAACTGGAATCCCTGGCAAGGGATGTCAGAAACAAGATGAGCTTTTTTATAAATACGGAGGTGATAAAAGGATGACTGGGGTAAACGTGAGCCCACTGTTGAATGAGGCAGGGGACACAGGATGTGGAAAAGGCCAAGATACCGAACACTTTCTTTGCCTAAATATTTACTAGCAGAGCAGAACTTCAGGAATCCCAGGCCTCAGAGGCCAATGGAAGGTCTGGAGCAAGGAAGATATACCCTTGGTGGAAGAGGATCTGGGTGGGGAGAGGCAGAGAAAGCTGGCTGATTCATTGTGAGGCCACTCTCAGTAATGGAATAATCATGGCAATTGTAAGAACTGCCTGAATGACTGGAGGAAAGAATATCCCTTCTGTCTTCAAAAAGGGCAAGGAGGGCCTAAGGGACTACAGGCCAGTGAGCTTCATCTTGATCCCTGGCAGGGTGGTGGAGCAACTAATCCTGGAAACCATTTCTAGGCACATGAAGGACAAGGTCATTATCAGAAGTAGTTAGCATGGATTCACCTTCTATGATGAAATGACTAGCTTGGTAGACGAGGTGTGAGCAGTAGATGTTGTCTACCTAAACTTCAGTAAGGCTTTTAGCACTGTCTCCTGGAAGATCCTCATAGACAAGATGATGAAGTATGGGCTGGATGAGCGGACAGTGAGGTGGGCTGACAACTGGCAGAAGGCTTGGCTCAGAGAGTGGTGATCAGCGGCACGAAGTCTAGCTGGAGGTCAAGTTTGCTGATCACACAAAACTGAGAAGAGTGGCTGATTGGAGACCAGAGAGCTGTGCTGCTATCCAGAGGGACCTCAGTGGGCTGGAGAAATGCAGACAGGAAGTTCAACAAGAGGAAGTACAAAGTTCTGTACCTGGGGAAGAACAACCCCATGCACCAGTACAGGCTGGCACCTGACAGGCTTGAGACCAGTTTTGCAGAAAAGGACTTGGGGGTCCTCCTGGTGGGCAAGGGCCAGCTGTGTGTCCTTGCTGCAAAGAACAGCAGCATTTTAGGCTGCATTAGGAGGAGAGTTGTCAGCAGGTTAGAGGGAGGTGGTGTACTCAGCACTGGTGAGGCCACAGCTGGAGTACTGTGTCCAGTCCTGAGCACATTACATTACAACGCGGAAATATGGACATACTGGAGAGAGTCCAGTAAAGGGCGACAAAGATGATGAAGGGGCTGGAGGGTGGTGAGGCATTGGAACAGGTTATCCAGAGAAGTTGTGGATACCTCATCCCTGGTTAGTGTTTCATTATCCCCATTAATGTTCAAGGCCAAGGCTGGATGGGGCTTTGAGCAACGTGGTCTAGTGGAAGGTGTCTGTGCCCATGGCAGGGGGGTTAGAACTAGATGACCTTTAAGGTCTCTTCCAACCCAAACCATTCTATGATCTCTTATGTGAAGAAGGGCTCGGAGAGCTGGAGCTGCTCCACCCGGAGAAGAGAAGATTCGAAGAGAAGATTCGTGGAGATCTTATCAATGTCTGTAAATAACTGAAGAGAGAGTGTGAAGAAGATAAGGCCAGGTGCTTTTCAGTGCTGCCCAGTGCGAAGACTAGAGGCAGTGGGCACACACTGAAACACAAGAGGTTCCCTCCAGACACCAGGGAATATTTTTTCACTGTGAGGGTGACTGAGCACTGGCACAGGTTGCCCAAGAGGCTGCAGAGTATCCATTGTTGAGGATATTCAAAAAACGTCTGGACGTGGTCCTGGGCAACTGGCTGTAGATGGCCTTGCTTGAGCCAGGGGCATTGGATAAGATGACCCCCAGAGAACTCTTCCAACCTCAGCCATTCTTTGAGCTTTATCTATAAGGAGGATAGGGCAGGGAGTGTTGGGGGGAAGGCAAAAATACTTAGCTCCTTTGCATTTAATATTAAAATGGATATTTTTGTCACAAGTTCAGAAGGTAGAGCTAAAATGTCCAGAAGAAGAAGACAAAAGTAAATGCTTTCAGAAGCCTCCTATTTTTTCCACAAAACTAGAGGCTTTGCATTCAAACCCTTCAGGCAGAAAAGAGTTCTTTGTAGCATATTCTTCTAAAAGCTTCTGCAAAAGTACTATTGGCAGAACAGAAAGAGGTATTCTTGTGTGATAACACAGAAAAAGTGTTTGGCATTACTTGAGAAGAGTAATTATTTAAACATATGTCTGAAAACCTGGCATGGAAGTTTGAAGATACTTCTGTGAAGTTCCAAGAAAAGGAAAAAAAATAAAATCTTTCTCTGAATTAATACATAAATGAACCTTGTGTTGCTGCTTCTTTAGTCTTTTTATCAAAGCAAAAAGACAATCTTAAGAGTTGCAAAGTTACATTCTGTATTTTTAAAATTATTTTTCAATAGTACTGTACTTTCCGCAGCATGGCAGCCTTCAGTTAAAGGTTCCTTTGGCTATAACAATTGAAATTAACAGTTCTCCTTGGAACGGAATATATACTCTAAAAATCTAATGAACTAATAGTTTGGTTCTTTTAACACAGCGGTACCAAAAACAACTTTTGCTATCTGTTGCTGCTTTTTCTTTTATCTAGTCAGAAGATAATTTGCCATTTTTAATATCTTCAGTCTTGAAAAGTGAATATTTCAAGTCTTTATTTTTGCAGTGTTTTGTTTTGTCTCAGAGGCAGCCATAAATCCTCACACTCGATATCTCAAAATATTAACATTTGTGAGACCTTTTATGTATAGAGATACTAAAAATCCAGAAAATAATGATTAAAGTCTGAACTGAGATCAACAGCTTTTTTTGTCTGAGAAACAAATTATTTTATTTCTCTAACAGCAGGTTGTTGCTCAGTGTTTACAGTTATTGGTAAGCTAAAAAAATCATCATAAATGCCAGTTAAAACTGAACTTCCCAAGTCAATCTTTTAAGTGTTGTGGGTTTCGTTTAGATGTGTTGTTTTGGTAGTTACTCACTTTGACAGTGCAGAAGTTCTTTTACTGTTATTTTATGAAATCATTTTATAATTTTATTGTTCACTTGTAAATAAAATTTTAAACACTGTAAGGTTAAAGTCTTTATGTATTGGTTACAACAACAACAAAATTTTGGCCAATACAAGTAATATCTTCCTTCTCTCCCCCCCACCCCCCCCACCGCCACCCCCCATGATTTTTACATACCTTGTGCAAAAGAAACTCCCTGATAATGATAACTACCTGTAGGTAGTGAAAGTACCTGTTAATTTGAGTCCAAAACTATTTGCTAGGATATTTAGCCACCATTTAGCATAACACTGTATTGCTTCTTTTTTCAAAGGCCACTTGGTCAAGACAGTTTGAGAACATTACTCTTGATTTACAAGCTCCCATTTGTACCACTGTGGTCTCATTTTTCAAGGAGGAGGCAGTCTAATGGGACCAGATTTCACAGGAAGGATGCACTCATGTTTCTTCTTCAAATGCTATCATTACTCATCTTTGTCTCTCAAATTTGGAATAGTTATAGAATAAAGATGTTTTGTTGCGAGAATGATCTTATTTTAACAGAATTAAAGCAATTAAATGTTTAAGAAAAGCTGTCCACAGGGAATTTATCCACTTTCAGATGCTGTATTGATGCTCTAACTACTCTGGAAGTTTTAGCTGTCCTGTTATGTTTCTTATACCATAGTCTACTGCTGTTATGTTTCAACTATTGGGTTTGTATTAGTGTAAGTTAAAAAAGCAGGGTCAGTCACTTAACCATGAATTTGATTACAACAATATTCTGGGCAGCCTATTTACTTTGAGACTGAAAACAACATGATTCAATTGCAGCCTTAATTAAGAAAAAGCCAGTAAACACATGTAATTCCTTCTGAAAACGTGTTATTCTTTTCTCTTAGAGGGCAAACCAGAGAAATTTTCAGTGGGTCTTTTGGAGCTTCCTTTTCGAGTTGGAGTACCTTTTAATATTCCTTTGGAACTGCAGGATGAATTTGGTCATGCAACACAGTTGACAACTGATATTAAACCAATTCTTGAAGCTAGGTAATTCAACCATCTCATTTGGTTTTTTGGTTTTTCGTTGGGTTTTTTTTGTCCTTTCCTCATGTGACATTAATACAGTAATTCTTTGGAGTTTGTTTGAGTGATATACTGGATACATTTCACATAAATGAACTGACATTGTTGCTTTTATTTCCATAAGAGTATCTGAAATTATCTTGTATGTTAAAACAAGGTAATTTGGGGTGTGTGTGTTATTATTTTTAAAATAAATTTTTTTTAAAATAATGTATATGTGTTTATTTTTAAATTGATTCTGTTTTGTTTTCTATATATTTTCCTAGTGGATTGACATTGCAGTATGAAGAAGTAACTACAGGAGCAAAGTGCATCATTAAAGGTGTTACTGCTAAAGGCTGTGTAAATAGTTGCCAGGGCAAGGTAGGCTTATGAATTTAAACTTGAAGTAGCATATTTGGGAAAAAAAAAAAAAAAAAAAAAAAAGAAAAAAAAACCCCACCAAACCACAGAACAAATGATTTTTGTGTAAAATGAGTTGTCACATAGTGTTATCGAAGTTTGGTCTATGCTAATGACTACAGGTAGTTCTTGGGATATTTTCAACTGATCTCTTGCAGCTCTACCTGGAGCAATTCGTCTTTCCCACAGCTGCACTCTGTTAGCTGAGGGGACTGGAGTTAAGGAGCTCAGCAACACATGGGTGTGTGGTAGTGTACCCAGCATGCTAAATCAGCCAGTTTTAGTTTAAACTGGTGCTCAAATTGGTTTAAGCCAAATCATCCTGGTGACTTTCATGCTGAAATAGCATAGGGAGCACTAAAGTATTTCATTCTTGTATTTGAGATAATAAGTAGTAATAGTTAATATGCGTGGTAACTGCTTAAACTTCTCTAGATGTTTCCAGAATGCTGTTTTCACTTCTGTAGCAAATATGTCATCCAAGTGCAACCTGTTACTGATGGATTCTCAGCACCTACTGAAGCTTCTAATTTACTGTAAAACCAAAACCATGTTACATGATAAAATAGTCCTAAAAAATAATTTTAAAATCATGTATATGGTATATTTACACGTATTTTAACCAGGTCTTAATCCTTTCATTTAGATTTGATGTCTAGCGTAGTAAAGACAAAGCTAGGAACTGAGGTAGCTGAATGTACCTTATTACACTGTTGATATTGTTGTTTAGGAAAAAGCAAATAATGCTGCTGGTGGAAAGGTGTGTAAAGAGAAGAGGGAGCATATATCTGTTTATTGAAAACTGGAGGGTGTTCAATGTAGTAAGTTTTGTAGGCAAAACTCAGCCTTTAAGGTGAAGAACAAGAATAATGACAGAAGATAGAGGTGGGTCATGGGAGAGGTATGTAGGAGTAAAAGCGCCAGGCTGTAGTAAGACATAAATGTGGTGAGGGCTAAGACCAAGACTCATTTAAGGAGCTTGCCATACAGAAATAATACCATAATATAATAATGAAAAAGAAGAGGTGTTATTTTCTCATGTTGCTTAATTGTGTAAAATTTCAGAGACTGTTCAGGAGCTGGCACTGAAAGTAGTGGTTCTAATTTATATGAAAAAAGGACTGTTTAAGATGGTAATGAAAAATAATGACAAAAAGCAGGGTGGTGGGACAACAGAGTAAAAACAGCAGATAATTTTAAATCATAAATACAGTGTAATTTTCAGTGCTTTAAAATGAGAAGCAAAGAAGAATACAGAAATTTTCAGCACCTTAAAAGTTGATTTTGAAATTGTAGTAGAACAGCTAAAGTATCTCAGAGCGACAGCTAGTAATAAGGATTCTGGAGAGAATTTAGAAGGAGAAAGAGAATGAGAGAACAAAAAGAGGAATTGAGAGCATGGGAAAAATTAATGTTTTCCTGACAGAAGAGTTAAGGAGAAAATGTTGAAGGAGTAATCATGTCAAATGGAGACAAGAAACTTGAGATAAGAAATAAAAAATATCACAGTCGTCAATGAAGGAAACACTGATGGAGAAGAAAAAGAAAGCAGACTTCATTTACTTCTGTAGTCATTGATTTAATTCCACCCAAACCAGTCAAGACAGATAAGTATGTTTTGATTGTGGGTGGAATCAAAGAGAAAATTTTAAGTCTGGTGTGTAAGCAATATCAAGCGGACTGCTGCCTTGTAGGATTTTTAATAGTCAGGAGAAGGGTGAAGAAGAGAGTTTAAAAAAGGAAAATAGTATCTCTTTATTCTTTACATTTTAAAGTACTAAAATATACATAGAACCAGACTTGAATGCCAAAGGAAAGTAGATAACAGGGGTCATGAAGGATAAGGGGAAGGAACTTACCTAGATGACACAGATGTTAAGATTAAAAGGAGTGAAGTTAAAGATGTAAACTGATTAATTAGAGGCAGAAGATAGTGCAGTATTAAGAAGGCAATAAGTAAAATTGAGTATTGCAGTAAAGGGGTTGAAACTAAATGAAGGGGAGCATAGGAGGAGTGTCTAGTACTGAATACAAAGCTTGACTGAATGAATTACTGAAGAATTTGACTTGTTGACATTAAATGTCAGCTGTCAGCTATACTGGTTTCATATGTTTTTATTCCCTACCTTATTTTTCCCAAGTCCCCCAACATGTACCTTTAGTGTATTTTGCCTTCCCCTTTTCTTGTGATTCACCTGTTTGTTTTAATCAAACTCCAGCTGATCTGTGCTCCTTGGCTGGCAGGCAGACCGACCAGCATGGTTGGCTGATTGGTTGGAGCTGGAGAGTTTTCATGCATTTGTGTGGCCAACCATCAGTTGGCGAGTTTATTTGATGTGGCTGCAGTTGTGATGCACCTGCCCGGGCCTCATGGTACTTTCTGCTTCTCTTACCCAGCAAGCCAAAACAATTGCCTGATTGTTTTCATCCAATCTACAAGGTGTTAATGCTGCATATACCCTGTGAGGCATGGGAAGGGCATAAACCAGGATTACAGAACTGAACCTTTCCAGAGGCAGCGTTTCTGAACACATACAAATGACAATTCATGAATTGCAATGAAATATTCTCAAATATATAAAATATGAAATTCTCATATCTGCAATGCAACTAGTCTTTTACAATTGGAGCTTTTAAGCTCATGGATTAGACTGCTTCATTCTCTTGATTTTAATGTGAAAATTGGTTTTAATGATGCAGTTGTTTTTCCTATGGCCTTATTTCAAAGGTGACGTGGATAGTAATTGTGGTGCCTTGCTTCAGGCAATTGGCTAAGGAATAATGAACACAGAACTTGCAGACCCTTTCTCTAAAACCCACTAGTTATGATAGCTGCTTTTAATGGTTTCAGAACAGTGTAGTTTAACATGCAAATCCTGGATTGAACATCTCTGGGAATAATATGAAAAAGACAGATCTTAGTACAGGAAAAAAAAATAATCTTGATTTATGTAGCAGTATGATAAAATTTGGACAGACTTCTGAAATTTAAATGTATTTGAATTGACAGACAATGTGAGATGATTTATGATCTGTTTTGTTTAAGGTTAATATTTTAAATATTCTTTTCATTAGAACTTTAACCTGAAGGTTACTCTTCCTGGTTTGAAAGAAGACACACAAATCTTTAAAATAAGATTGCAGCCTGGTAAGCATCCTTAAAATATTTAGTGAATTTCTGTTGACAATTATTCTGACACTACTAATGAAATGCTTCTTCTCCCAAGAAGATAAAACATTTAGTGAGGCATAAAAAAGGATATTGTAGCTCATCCAGGTGGTGAGTGAAGCTAAATAAAGCTAAGGGCATGTCTTTCCTAGCGGGAATAAAATCAAACTCACAGCCCAGTCTTGTCTGTCATTCTAGCAACTGGAATTTGTCTGCTTACTTGAGACTGATTTTCACTTTGTTTTAATTATTGGAGATATTTTTCTAACCTTGACCACTGAATGAATGAATTTCTTCTCATTTTTGTTCAGAATTGAGCCCATTAACCTGTAGTAATCTCTGTTGACCTGTTCTTCCTGTAGAGAACATCTTGTGAATGACTTAAGGATTGTAGATTGGTTTGGGTTGGAAGGGACCTTAAAGATCATCTAGTTCCAGCCCTGCTGCCATAGGCAGGGACACCTTCCACTAGACCAGATTTCTCAAAGCCCCATCCAGCCTGGCCTTGAGCGGTTCCAGGGGTGAGGCATCCACAACTTCTCTGGGTAACTTGTTCCAGTGCCTCGCTCCCTCATAGTGAAGAATTTCTTCCTCATATCTAACCTAAATCTACCCTCTTTTGGTTTGAAGCCATTACCCCTTGTGCTATCACTGCATGCCCTTATAAAATGTCCCTCTCCAGCTTTCTTGTAGGCCCCCTTTAGGTACCCTGGAGTCTTCCTCCAGGCCGAACAGCCCCAGCTCTTTCAGCCTGACTTCATAGGAGAGGTGCTTCCGCTCTCTGATCATCCTCGTGGCTCTTCTGCTGGACCCGCTCCAACAGGTCCATGTCAGTATGTTGAAGGACCCAGAGCTGAACGCTGTACTCCTGGTGGTGTCTCACAAGAGCAGGGCAGAGAGAGATAATGACCTCCCTCGACCTGCGGGTCATGCTTCTTTTGATGCAGCCCAGGATAAGATTGGCTTTCTGAGCTGCAAACACATGGTTCATATTGAGCTTCTTGTCAGCCAACACCCCCAGGTCTTTCTCCTCAGGGCTGCTCTCAATCCATTCTCTGCCCAGTTTGTATTTGTGCTTGGGATTGCCCTGACCCATGCAAGTCTACTGCCCTTACCAGGTTTTTATGTCTTGTGGATGCCTTGGTTCCAAGGATTCCCTTATGAGGGATAACAGGTATCATATTACTTCATTACCTGAGTTTTTCTGGATTTCGGATATAAGGTATAGTTTGAAGGCTGATTTTTGGTCTCCCAGATTACAAATTACAGGCTTTCCCATGCATTTTGTAGACAAATTGTGTACTTCAAGCTTTGTAAGAGCAGCAATGCACAGTTTATTCCGTTATTCTTTATCTCTTGAGGAGCTACAGCTTCATGTATAAAATGGAGTGGAATGATCTGACTTTTATATTGCTTAGTATTTACCTTGGGCTGGAGGCAACTTCATCCTTCATTAGAATCTTTCGCTTTTGGCAATGTAGAGATGCTTTGCTACCTCTTTCTTCTCATTAGACTTATCCTTGGCTCTTAAAGCTGTTTTTTAAGGAAGGAGTGAATGAAAGCTATTTCAGTCTTTTCCTGTTCTTCAGCCAGTGAGTTTGAAATGGAAGTTTTAATGAATGATGCATAAAGGATGTTTCTGAAAAATGGGCTTCTTTGTTCCTTCAGAACTCTTCTTTTAATAGTAATCTGTTACTTCTTTCTCTATTTTTAAGGTGGTTAGTTACATGTTCAAGGGGTAGACTTACTTGAATAGGTTCACTTTACTATCCAAATAATGCCAACAACATTTTCTTTTCATTTCCTTTCCATGTAAGTTGTAGCTGTGGTGGCTTTGGTAATTAAACTGCTGCCCATCGATTGATCAGGTGTCTCAACATTAATATATTTGGTTTTAACCGGTCAGGAGAAAGCACCCAAGTTTCTTTTTGATGAATGGATCTGTATACTATGTAAATAGCACTGTGTTACGTGTTTACACCTTGTATGTGCTGAAGTTCATCATGTTTGTCTAACTGTCTCTTGCTGAATTAATTCAGAAGATTGGCAGGCAGTATGTATTGAAAGCCAGGAAGTGTCTAGAAATTCTCTGCATAAAGCAATGCACTTGGATTAGTCTAAATGGTTTGTTACCAGAAATCTTGGTAGCTTGGCTTTAAAAACTTTTTGAGATAGCAAAAACTGAAATTCAGTGTCTCACAAGTTATCTAAAATATAACCACTGTTCTGCAATCCTGCATTTTAACAGGTCCTCCTTGTCAATTGAAAGTAAAACCAGATTCTGAGATTCTAAAGATTGAAAATGGTACAGCCTTCCCCTTTCAGGTTGAAGTACTGGATGAATCAGGGAATATAACAGCACAGCCCAAGCTGATAGTTCATTGTAAGGTAAACTGCATTTCATTATGTCTCGCAAGAATTTTGATACTTGCTTTTTAAAGGGCTGGCAAAAGAGCCTATTTTGGCATCTAGATAGAATTTATTACCTTTAATAATGCTTTTGAAGTTTCTATAGCTTGGTAGACATAACTAACTCTTGCTTTATGAGTCATTCAGTAAGTTTCAGAATCAGAGGAACCTGGCCTTAGAAATAGAAAAGAAAATTATGTGAGCATATATAGCTACAATTTTAAGGTATTTTAGGTCAGATTTGTGACATACAATGCTGACATCTGTTCAGGAAAAAAAAACCTTCATACAGCTTGCTTTTGATTTTATTTTTTTTTTTTAAGATGAAAATGCAAGTCTATTGCCTAAAAATAATATCAGATAAGACTTAATCATAAGTATTTACCTAAGTTCAGAAGGGAATGCAGGTGTTACTGTGGCTTGTAGAAGTAAAAAAAACTTTTACCCTTTTGGACCTAGGGTGTTTTTTTTTAAGTCAAGAAAATTACTTTTCCAATTCTACTGAAATCAGTCTTCTAGCAAGACCAGGTAAACAAATAAAAAAATGCTTTTCCCACTGCAAAATAGTCTGCATTCCATTTACACTTTATGCACATACCTACTCTTCATGTAGACTGGATCTGCAGTAGTATGATGACATACTGAACTTGATATTTAAATTCTGGTTAAGGTGTGTGGGTTTTTTTTGAAAATTAATGAAAAGGAGGTTTAAAGTTAATTTATTGCCATAGTGGCAAAAGAGATTTCATAGGTGTCTATGTTTATGAGAGGCTAAGAGACTAGTGTTTATGAATTAATACAAAATAGTTGAGTGGATTTTAATTCTTACTTCTATAACTTCTTCGGTTCTCCCACACATCTCTTATAACCTGTGGAAAAAAACCCATAGGTGTTGATCTTGCAGGCTTCTGGAAGACTGAAATCTATCAAAATTATCTGTACATAATCTTATATATATTTGGACTTATATAAAGAATAATTTCTGGAATAATCCTATTGGTTCTGTGAAGGAAACCTGAAGTTTAATTTTACATTTTAGTTTTCAGGTGCTTCAGACCTTCCTGTGTATTCTGTGGACTGCAGTAATGCAGGAACAAACATTTTAACTGGTACAGTTATACATGTACAGAATATCAAGAAAGACCAGATACTGAAAGCAAGTATTGAAATACCTGTAAGTATTGATTTGGATGTTTGGTTGAACAAAAGATTGAAAACAGTTTATTGTACTGTCTTGCTAGTGTGCTGAAGTCTTTTATGAATGAACTTAACCTCCAAAAGTTACTGTTCTAGTTACCATAAGTCTGATAATCAGTGTCTGCCCTTTTTCCTCTCTGGGTAATCATAAAAAAGCAAAGTATTTCTTCCATTTTTTTCTTCACATCTTACTCTTTATTTCTAAAATCCCTAGCATATTTCAGAAATATGCATTATTTCTGGGATTTTTCTTCCCTTTTTTACTCCCTGGATCCTTCTAACAAATGCCTTCGTTGCATAAACACTTAGAGCCCAAATAGGTATGGCAATGGGTTCCCCAAAAATTAAGTGAAGAGATACATTTTTTTCAGAGGTTAAAAATCAAATTTTGCAATAGTAGCAATTCAGTCTTAAAGCTCTTGGAATTTTGAATTTTTTAAATGTTGTTGAACATCCCGGTTCTCGAGTAGTCTGTAGAGCCATGCTGCTGGAGAAAACGTACTGAAAAATGTGTAAACAAATACTAATATGGCAAGACGACCTATATGAAAGGATATTTATGAGTACTCTTAAAACATATATTGTAAATTGTATAGCAAAGTACTTTTGGAACAGAAAATGTTTTCTAAATAGCATCAATTCTAATACCTGTTAAAAGTTGTAAGTATTCTTGCATGTCCTTTTGATTTACTTTTCACAATTCAAGCTGATTTCATGTTTGGACACCAGGTCACACCTGATAATCCAGAGTAGTGTCATAGGTTATTATGGAGTGATATTTATGCATAGAAGTATACTTAATATGTTAATTATTTTTTTTCTCCTCATGTATAGAGTTGTAAAGATGTGCCACCAGTGGAAAAGATTATTAAACTTCTTCCTAGCAGTCGTGTTGCAAGACTGCAGGTCTTAAGTATGGACGGACAAAAAGCTATTCAAATTAAACATCAGGATGAAATTAGTTGGGTTGCTGGTGATATCATGCGCAACCTTATATTTCAGATGTATGATGAAGGAGAAAGGGAGATACATATAACTCCAGCTGTGGCAGAAAAAATCAAGGCAAGTACTTTTGAGTAAACAGCAGCATAATATGGCTGAGAGATACAATGCTGAGTCTCTAAAATCCATAGACATCAGACTATGAAATAATATTCCTCAAGACTGTATTATTAAACATGGGAATTTCACTCTGCTTAATAAATTTTTAATAATAATTTCATTAAAATTGTGTCCTTGATGAGATAAAGGCATTTAATTAAAGGTTAAATAACACTTCAGGGTAGTATTATGAAAAGCAGGTTAGTAATTTCCAGTGCTTCTCCTAAACATAAGAAAATAATTCTGACATAATTACGATTCGTCAGATGTAGGGTTTTCCCAACATTCAAGAACCTTGAATAGGCATGTTTCTTCATAAAGATTTGCCTACCTATCTTATCCCTTTGTGTACATAATACAAAGGTAGAGCTTCACCAGACGTAACACTTCTTTTGGTGAGGTTTTCCAGAATCGGATGTTTCCTAACTCAAGATTAAGCAAGGGAAACTCAATATATGTTTTGCTTGGGGGGGGTTAGAGTAGTTTTCTGTGTCTGGGAAGACAGCATTGGTTACTGTTGGAAAATGCCCAGGCTTTCATTGGAAGCTTCTATTGCCTGTATGTTAATTCAGCATATTGAGTATGACCACAAATGTATTATGTAGCTAGTCACTAATAATTTAGCTTTTGATTAATTTGAGAAATTTTAATTTTAGGTTAACTGGACACCTAGAATTAACAGAGAACAGTTGATTCAGGGATTATTACCTGATGTGAAAGTACCAACATCGGTAAAAGATGTACGTTACTGTCTAATTACTTATCTTGATGTCCACGTGTCTTTGGAGAGTGCATTTACAGTCAGGTTTGTTAATTGGAAATAATTCTTTATTATGTTGTTGGCAAAGGATTGTAGATCTGTACTATGGGGTAAAAAAATCTTTCTTCAGAAGCTGAAATAATATAAGCAGTTGGCAAACAGGAGAACGTAGGTATGGGTGGTTGAGTAGGGGTTTTCTTATGCAAATCGTTTACAGATGAGAACATTAGCTGTGTGAAAGTGTCAATTACAATCTGTTTTTATCCAGCCCTGCAATCACTTCTGTAAGTAGTGTAAGTAGTCTACATACACTGACGAAGATTATTGCTATCTTTGAAAACTTCCAATAAACATTAGCTTATAGAATAACTAATTTTACTGAAGAGTCCATTCACTGGTTACCAAATAAAAATATCACTATTAATTAATTGTTACCGTTACAGATATTATTACTTTGAAGCTAAAGATAGTATTTATCTAGACAAATGCTGGATGCCTGCATCTCGTGTCCATCAAAAGTGACAGGCTGTAAACTGAACTTTAAAAATTGCCTGTTTATCACTCTTAGTGAGTCCAGGCAGATAGTTCTACTTACTGTATCTTCGTAAAGTTTGTTAAGATACACTAAAGTCATTTAGAATTGGATGTATTTCATGTGTTCTAAATAGGTTAAAATTAAGTAATTGGTTCACAGCACACTGATGCAGGGGTAGATTTGCAGCAATTAGACCTTTCACAGATCTGCAGTAGAAGAAAAAAAAAGAATAATCACATGACCAAGCATTAAGATTCTTTAAAATATTGTAAAATGCTGTTCATGATGCAGTACTGTCAGAGACAGAAAATTTTTCAGTTAAGTAGTATTTTTTTAATTTAAGAAGAGCAGAAAAGCAGGCTGAATTGATACCTCCCTTCTTGAAAAGAATTAGAAAAATGGATTGATTGATTTAATATCTTTAATATAATTTTGCTTGTCTTTGAAAAGCAGTCTCAGATCAGGGAACTTCTATTTAGGGATTATACTACTGCAGTTATGAAAATTAACTGGAGGTTAAATCTAATGGGATTTTTAAAGATCTCATGTCATTTTTAGCTTAGAACACACAAAAGGATCTTACAGATGCCAGATAATTCTCAAATATTTGGGGAGCCAGCACATAACTTATGTTAACCTTCATGAAGTAAATGGAAGGCAAGGCTGAGATTGTTTAAAAGCATCCCAGAAAATATTTTCAAGAGACAGGTGTTAGGCATAGTTTAGGCTGATGACTTCTGCTTTGTCGTAGCAAAAGAGGAAATGTAAATCTTATTTTTCTTTTTTTACAGTTCTTCATCTTATCCATAATTTTTGTGATGTGCTCTGGTTTTGTTTTGCTTTTAAGGAAAAACTGTATCACCAAAAAATTTAAGCTATGTTAGTTGTAATCAAGTCCTTAAGAAGTCAGCAAATATTTTTGTAGCAAGAGACACTATGATACCTTAGTATGTACATATCAAGATTAATGTGGTATTATAATTGATTTTACAGTAGTAGATGTATTCTAGTATTTAGGCAATTGTATGTTACTTTGACTTATAGGTGTTGGGGATGGTGGGTTTTTTCAAGACAAAATACTCAAAACTTGAATTCTGCTTTATCTGGCTAATGATCTGATCTTTGGTAAAATACTGGTTGGCAAGTTGTTACAGATAAGGTAAAATCTCATAGCGTTGCTGTGGTTTGCTGTGTAAGTAGTGTCTGATAAACTCGCTCTGAATAAGGTTGGGGTGAAAGCTATGTAACTTGTGCATACAAGGCTTGATGCTGTAAATATATGCAAGGATCAAATTAAAAAAAAAAATATTATTCCAGTCACAAATAAGAGATAACTGCTCTATGCTTTATCATGCCTGCTATTATAAGTGATTACCTTCTTGAGAATGATTATAAGTCAATTTTCATATGCTGACTTAGACCACGTCCTGATGAACCCAAGCACATCAAATGTAAATTGAAAGGACCAAACACACTGCAGGTGGGTGAAGAACTACAAAGTGAAATCGGTGAGTATTTGCATATTCTATTTTTTGTAAGATACGTCTTTTTCTTTGTAGTTTCTTAACCTCTTATGTATACAGATGTCATCAAGAGTGAATTATCTTCAACTGTTTTAATATAAAAGGCAGGTTTATATTCTCATTCACAGAAGGATGATCAGACTTCTCTAATTGCCATTCTACAATTCTGTAGTTACTCTCGATAAAATTTGCCTTAGTCTGAACATCACACCGAGTTCAAATTGTTTGTAAATTTTTTTTTAGTTCATATATTCTGAAATCTTACAGGCCATAACAGCGTTCAGACTACTTCAAAGGCATGGAATTCAAAGTGAAACATTTCAAGGTTAACTTTAACCTAAGAAGACGACATGTTAGGGATCAGTCTTCTCATTCTTCAGTTTCTGTAGGCGGTTGCTACATGGCATAGTAAGAAACTGAAAATTCTTACAGTATTTTGGGACATTAAAAGTTTGTGTGTGAGCAAAAGAAAAGCATACAGGACAAACTTAACAGGTTGAAAAACAGCTTTCAATTTTATGGTTTGTTTTTCTTTTAACTTTATAGCAAGAGTTTTTATTGAGAAAAAGTGGGAAGCACAAATATGTGATATGACTATACAGACACTTTATCCCCTTTTGATACCCACAAGATAGGGGGATCTTATCAATGTATATAAATAACTGAAGAGAGAGTGTAAAGAAGATAAAGCCAGGTTCTTTCCAGTGGTGTTCAGTGACAGGACTAGAGGCAGTGGGCACACACTGAAACACAGGAGCTTCCCTCTGAACGCCAGGAAATACTTTTTCACTGTGAGGGTGACTGAGCACTGGCACAGGTTGTCCAGAGATCTTGGAGTTTCCATTCTTGGGATATTCAAAAGCTGTGTGGACACAGTCCTGGGCAGCTGACTTTAGGTGGGTCTGCTTGAGCAGGGCGATTGTACAAGGTGACCTCCAGAGGTCCCTCCCAACCTCAGCCATTCTGTGATTCAGTGATACTCAGGTAAATTTTCTCTATATGGTGTGTGTATTGTATACATGTATATTCTGTATGTTAAAGTCATTAAGCAGCTGCTGATATGATCATATTAATAATCATTTAAATGATCACCTTTTTTTAACAGATGTAATGATTACAGATCAGTATGGAAATCAGGTTCAGACAGTGACGTCTGCATGTGTAAATTCCCTTGGAGTTTCTGGGCCTGGACTTGATAAATCAAATTTGAAAATATCTTGGCAGGTATTTATAAGATGTCATATAGTTTATTTCTCTGTGGCCTTTGTATGGTAATTGTCTCAATTCTGTCACACACAGTTGAACCAAAACTGGAAAGGTAGTAAAATTAAAAACTAATCGGTAAGCTGTGAGAAGATAGAGACTTAAAGCATTAAAAACATGATCCTGTTCTAAGGAATACAGCAGCATCTGTTATAACGCTTGTCGCTGCTGCATATATACAATACGGGGACCAGTTCAGTTCATGCTTGAGTCAGGTTTGCCTTGTTTCTAGTCCATCATTCTATATCTTTTCCTCTAACTTATTTTTAGTCTTCTGTGTTTATTTATGATGGTACAGTTGATTTTATGATCTTTTGAAGAACCTTGTAGAACAGACTAATGATATTGTCTGCCATAGTTTAATACAAAATGGATTCTATAGCTTTTAAAATATTGTCGTTGTTTAACCCCTGGCTGTAATTAAGTGCCATGCAGCCACTCACACAGACCCCCTTCATCCAGAGAGATGGGTGGAGAATCAGAAAGGAATGTAAAACTCAAGGGTTGAGATAAGAACAATTTAATAATTGAAATAAACTTTTTAAAAATGAAAGAACAACAACAATAATAATAACACTAACAATTATAATGAAAAGGAGGGAAGGGGGAAAGGAGTGAAATCCAAAGGAAAGGGAGGAAAGAAGCCAAGTGATGCACAATACAATGGCTCACCACCCACTGACCGATGCCCAGCCAGGCCCCGAGCAGCGATTGGCCAGCCCCCCAGTTTATATACCCTGCATGACACCCCATGGTTTGGAATATCCCTTTGGCTAGCTTGGGTCAGCTGTCCTGGCTGTGTCCCCTCCCAGCTTCCAGTAGGTTCTTGATTTACTGTAAACATTACCCAGCAATGACTAAAAACATCAGTGTCCTATCAACATTGTTCTCACACCAAATCCAAAACACAGCACTGCACCAGCTGCTAAGAAAATTAACTCTGTCCCAGCTGAAACCAGGACAAACATGTTGGATATAACTAAGTTGTACATAACTATTATACATTGAAAAACAGGTTCCTGATCACTTCTCACACAAGAAGTCCATTTAAATCTAACGAAAGATACAGAACTTGTAGTTGAATTATTAGTCCACTGTCTCACAATAAAAACAGCAAATAGTGTCTAGTGGACATAAATATTAAAATACCGTATTGATCAAGACGAATAAATTATATGTATTTGTTCTTGATAAAATCTTTTTATTTCTCAATAGGAAAGTACTCTGACAATGAGAGTAAAAGGTATTCGGTTTAAACCTTGTGTACTTGGAAGCAAAGAATTGTGCTTCGCTTGGCGAGAATTTTCTGACTTTCTTAGAGTAAATTTAACTGCAGGACCCCCTGCTAAATTGCAGCTTGTGGATTGGCCAGAGTTAGAAAAGGTAAGTTGAATGGGTTTGGTTTGAAAGAAGCAATGGGGTCACTAGTCAGCAGGTCTTCTATTTCCAGAGCTTTTTGGAGCAGAGGATACTAAGATGAAAACCCTGGTTCCTTAGTATTGATACTTCTAAAATCTCTGAGAATGTGACAGCTCTAGAGACTTTTTTTATTCTATACCTGACAACATAACACAAGCAAAATTAAGTGTTTTGCATCTGTCCAATTATATAGACATGTTTTAAGTGGGTCTGTAGATGTGACACACTTTTCATGCAATAGCTAACTATATTTGTTTTTTAAAAGTAAACTTATTTTGGTGTAATCTAACTCATATGTGTGTGTTTGTAACACTGCATTCCTTAATGTTTTACGTTGTTTATTCTGTCCCATTTGCCCTTCTACAGATGATGTATTTTTCTTTTCTTTGGTGCAGCAATTTTACTGTGGGCTGGATCCTAACACCCATCTTCACTGCTGTTCACCAAAGATACTGTCTTCACTGGTAGTAATAGTTGGCAGCTCATTTCTCCTTTATTTGTTGCTGGGTTTTTCTGATGTTTAGGATGTAGGAAGGCAGTTCTAAATCAACTTTAGTTTCAAGTGTTTACAGTCAGAAAGTATATATCAAATATATACTTGATATATCAAACATATATCAAATGAAAATGATGGAGATTTTTGATGCCATCTATTTATTTGCTGGTTTGGTTTTTTTTTTAATTTTTCAATGTTGACTTAGGCTATTCAAATGATAGTGCTGAAGCTGCAATAGAAAGCAAAATAGGGGAGTGGAAGCAGGTCAAAGAAAATTGGATCTCTGCATGGAGAACAGGAATAAAGATTGGCACGTTGGGAAAATGGAGAAGGAAGTTACTGAAGGAAAAAGTGAAACAAAAGGCTCGGGGAGTATCAACTATTGTCAGTCTCTAGAAAGCTGTCAGGGTATATCAGAAGATTAAAGTTCTAGGCCATTTGCTCTTTCTCCAACAAGGAAACTGATAAGCCTCTTCATAAGCACATCCTTCCTTTTACTTACATCAACACAAGTAACGCACACAATTCAATTCAAGTAGTGCATTTTGTAATGACAAGAGAATGCAGATGGGAAAACGCTAGAAATACCTTCCTGGAGTTTTACAGTTCTGTCATGGTCTAGCTTTTACGGAAGACAAATAGTATGGAAGAGGTGGACAGTATTGCACGGGGGATTCCTGACCTGCCATGAATGTCTTGATATACCTAGAACAGACTAGTATAATGCATTTATATCTCTTCCAGCCTGTTGCAGTGATTAATGGTAGAGAATTGCAGAAGCCCATTATTGTTCAGCTATGTGATCAGTGGGGAAATCCATCTCCTGAACCTAATGTCAAAATCAGCCTCACAAAGAGTAACAACTTAAAGGTAAGCATAGGTCTTACTACGTGAACTTTGTTTAACACAAATTTTTGTTGTTGTATCTCATTTTCACATTTTTTGAAATAAAATATTGTAAGGGCACAAAAGAATAATTAATCTCATATAATAGTAGTGTCAACAAGTAATGTAAACTGTTCCCAGGACAGATTGCTCAGGTCTCATTCATCAAACAACCACAAATATAACAAATTCCTGTAGTACAGTGTCCAAGTGTAATTAGTACACATTCTGGATCTTCTTCTGAACCTTTCTCCAAATTCTTCATGCCATACCACCCCAGTCCATCCCCCACTTTATCTGAGGTAATTTACTGGATGATAATAATAATGATGATATGGTCCAAACTGGCAATGAAATTATTTTTATCTGGTGGTTCTTTGATTGTTGTTCCTAAATGTGTGACTTAGCTCTGTATGTAAAGGTAGCCAGCAGGTTTGCTCTGTACTTGATTATCCCTGTGAAAAGCATTGGCAGTATAAACCAAATTAAAATTATGAGGATGTAAATTAACTCTGATTTAAGTAGTTACTGGCCTTTCTATAGTAAGGTATGAGTGTCAGATGGTTTACGTATTGGTCTATGTGAAGAAAAGGAGTTTGACAGAATACTCCATTCATTAAAATTTTTGTGCTTGTTACTGGGGAAAAAAAAAGTCAAACTGTCAAACATTCCTGTTGGTGCAGACACTGTTATATTGAGTGTGTACATTATCGTACGAGATATATTCATCCACCTCTGGACATGACATTTTTTCATGCAGGGCTGGTCTTGTTCCCGCTTGCCATGCATTTGTGCCCCTCGGTTCTCTCCAAACACACAGCAGCCAAGAACTTCATTTTGCTCACCTGTCAGGAGCTGTGCCACGGCCTCACCTTTGCCCCCAATTTAACTATGCTACTATTACTTATTTTTGTTGGAATTTTTTTTTTTTAAGGAAATTTCTTTATATCTTGAACATTCTTCTGGCTTTCTTGAATCTCTTGCATAGAAGCCTGCCTCATAGTTTGGGATGGGGTTTTTTTGCCCTAACTACTGCCTTTATGGTGGCAGCTGCAATTCTTAGGACTTCCAGTTCTGTGGTTCTTGAGAGATCATACAGCCTTGACAGTAACGCTGTGTGGTTGTGCTGCCTGATCAAAGAGATGCAGTGGTGGTGGCATGGTGTGTCTCTTCAGATATTATGTCTTCCTCCAGGGAGGACCAGCAGCATGTCTTAGAAATTCTGCATGCTCTTTATCCAAGTGGGATGTGCCCAGGAGAAAGTGTTCTGAAAGCCAAGGTGGATCATTTTTACAGTGTGTTTATTGCGGTGTGGTCTCCCAGAGCTGAAACTAGTATTGTTTCTAAGAGTTACTTTCATAGGTTAGCAGAGCAATCCACTGCATACTTGCTGAACACATGTCACGTCAGTATTCATGAGTATCTTGGAGAACCTCTTTAGAGAACTGTCTTGCCTTGGCATTTCAGATAGGTTGTATGCACAGTCTCCCAAAGGAAATGAGAAGCTTCTGGGAAGGGAAGTTCTCAGATAATCTGTCTGTCTGTAT
This sequence comes from Falco peregrinus, assembly GCF_023634155.1. Classification (NCBI taxonomy): domain Eukaryota; kingdom Metazoa; phylum Chordata; class Aves; order Falconiformes; family Falconidae; genus Falco; species Falco peregrinus. The sequence continues at coordinate 58,981,830 of NC_073723.1, forward strand.
TTCATATCCCATTCTCTTAAGTTTCCTAAGCCTGATATTCTGCAGTTGCAGCATGCATTTCCTGTACTCCATTCTCTGTCTTACAGGTCTAGAACTAAATTAGTATGGCTGAACAGAAACACTAAACTTTTGTGTGCAGATAAATAGTTGAAATGCAGAAAGCACTGGTTCCTGTAAAAATTAAGTTTCCATTCTGCAATGTACAGTAATTTCAAATATGGGCTTATTTTGTTGAGTTGAATATATTCTTCAAAAGATGTTATGAAATGTCTGGCAATTTTGTTAGTATATCTTTACAATGCTGCCTTCCATTTGAACCATTAAGCCCACATTTTTTTGCCATTGCTTTTCTCTAGTGGCATGGTGAAATAAATCCATGCCCCATAGCCGATCCATTATGAATCAATTTTCACATTTCTTTTCTTAAAGTAGTTTCATTCTTTTAACTTATGTGAGATTTAGGAAAGAAAATATTTTTGGAAGAAGATTGCCCACTTGAAGTATTCCAGAAACATTGGTTTTAAGTGGACACTAGACACTTAGCTCCTGAAACAGCAAAGGGAAAGCAATTTATTTCGAAACACTATTCAGATAATGACAAACATTTGCACCACATTGTTGCATTATATCATCAATGAAAAAGTTGATTTCCCTCGTTACAGAGGAATTCATTACAGAAGAATTCAGAATGTATCCATGGCTTCCTTTGCTGTCCTCCAAACTTTAAAGCTACTGTCTGAGGTTCTTTTGATACATTGACGAGATGTTTCTTAGGTAAGGCTAAGGCAGCATGTACACAAATTTGCAGAAGAAATAGCTTCTGTTTAAGAGCGTATTGGTATTCTTTAAGATTCACACCTGTTTCTGTGAGAGGATAGGCATTTTCTGTCTGCTACACTGAAGTCTATAGTTCCAAAAAGTTGTGGTTGATGAGGAAAGTGAAGTGATAGCTTCTCTGCCATTTAATGTGTAAAGGCAAGTATGACTTAATGGTACTGCCAATCGTAAGATTTCACTTAAGTGCCAGGAAATTAAGTGTGGCAAAGACAGAGTGCACACAGAAACCACACACTGAAAAACACCAGTGAGTTAAAGGAGAGTTATTTTCTAACAGTGGGATTCAGTAAGACTTCCTTTAAGTCAATAGTAGAATTTCCATTGACTTCAAAGGTCTTGGAATCAGACCTAATTAATATGCTAGGTAAATGGGAGATCTGTAAAACTTTTGGGTTGTTATCCTAAAACAACACTGACAAGAAGTTATCATTATTACCTTTTGATAAATAAGATGCTGTACTTCATCACTTGTCATAACACTTTTCTCTAGCTTGTCTAGCAGTCTTACTTTTTTCGTAATGGGACTACAGTGGGGAAAGGGAAGAGAGACACAGATGTGGTTTTTTACTCCAGTTGTATAATTCTTTAATTTTTGCTATGCAGGAATCTCTGCAGACTGGAGAAACACTGTAACAAGGAATAAATAGTTTGTAGAAGGTGTTAGAATTTGAAAATATACTCAAACAATTAAAGAAATACCTTTAATAAAATATCTGAACATATTAATGAACAAAAATATTCTATTTCAGATTTGTGATTGTCTTCAAAAACTGGCAGAGAGAATTCTGAAATCTAATACTGTATTCATAACAGTGTCTCTTTCCCTAATTTAGAGTGCAAAAGTACAAAGAAGCTATTGCTCAATGGAAAGACAGTATGCAGGCAAATAAGATATACGTTCTATTCTAAGACTTGATACTACTTCTGTGTCATTGAAAGAATAAAAAATATTTTTTTTGACAGATTATTCCTTCAAACCTGCAACAAAAAACAGATGAAAATGGTAGGGCTAACCTGGGAGTTATTAGTATTCATGCACGTAGGTAAGTAGTGAAAACTATGCGGGGAAAAAAAAAAAAATTCAGAAATGTCGCTTGCTGGATGTGTTTAAGCTGCGCATTTCATAAAGTACCTACCAAGAATTAATCTAGACCTAAGGTCAAACATTTATTATTTATATGCCGGTGGAAGGCCAGATAGCGAGCTTTAAGTAATTAAGTGCTTAACTAGATAAAATGAAATAGCTGCTTCTTTTGGTCTTCTGAGAAGCTGCTGCTCTAATTTTCTGAATCCTGTTTTTTCTGGTCATGGTAAAACACAGCTTGTAATTGTCAACCTGTACCTAGTGCAGGTGGTGTCACAAACCACTTAAAATATTTGAAGTGTACATCCTTCGAGTGACCGCATCCAGACACTGTACTTCCAAAGTAGGAACACATTTTAGCAGTGTTGAAACCCCATTTCTTCTGGATGCTAGACGTTGTTTTAAAGGAGTAGGTAAAGTGTCCAAAAGATTTTTACATACATATATATATATGTACGCACGCACATACAAATATATATATATGTTTAATTTTCCTTATTTGCAATAGAACTAATGAAGTCTCATTTCCTGCAGATGTGTGTCCTGTGGCTCCTGCTTCTTCATGTTAGTCACCTTGGCTCCCCTTACACTCCCATGTCCCATCTGACATTTCAAATTCATTATTTCTATATCTTCCTCATGTTCACAGTCCCACTCCTTGGATCCTTGAGCTTTTCTAGCAAGACTAGGTTGGCTTTAGGTAGCTTAGAAGCTTAGCAATAAATACTTGTTCTTAAACTTTGCATTCATAATCTACAGGATTTGACCCATAATAGTATTTTGCATTTGGAAGACGATCAGTTTTAAATGCTATTGATGGTGCTCAGTGTATTTTGTAATGCCTTCATCTTGGTAGAAGGATGATGAGTATTAGTTATCAATATATTTACTGGAGGTTAGAAACAGGTGTGCTCAGTGGTAACATCATACTATCTATATAGCATAATCAGAACTGGCTGGAGAATACAGCCTCTGTGCAGTTAAATATTGTATTCCCAGGCCTGTTTAAATACTTAGACTTCAAGGGTTTAATACTGTAAAGAAAATCAGTTATTCTGTAGCAGTGAAGTAATTATATGCTTGCAAAGCACTTTGCTAGATGTGCGTTGTGTGCAGATTCGCTCTTTGGAAACTGTCAAAGTAGGATGCTCGTCAGACAGCTTTTTAATTAGCTGTGCTTGTTTTCCACCTTAGTGTCTTCTGGAACTTAAGGCTGTAGTTGCTAGTGTGTTACAGGCAATGAAATGTGATCAAGCTAATGAAATACTAAAGCAGAATTAAATCTAATAAGCTAATATCTTAACATCTTAAACTTACAATTTTTCTTGTCTAACTTTGCATTAATGCTTCCATTTTTTTCTACCCTTTACCTACTGATAACTTTCAGATGTTGTGTATCATGCTTTCATGTACATGATTCAGACTTGAAGTCTGTTGAAAATTGTCTTTTCAGAAGAGATATTTTGTAACGGCTTTTATGATTTCTGTATATTTCAGGGGAGAGCACTTTTTACAGCTTAAAGCCTCATACAACAAGACCATGTTAGATTATCCTATAATCAAATTAAACGTCCTGCCTGATCCTGAGAAACCTGTCCACTTGAATGTTAAATATGACAAAGATGCTTGTTTTCCAGCAGGAGGTACCTTTCCTGGTAAGTATAAGGATTCTTTGGTGGAAACCAGTCACTCAAGAGCTTTTTAAACCTATGAAAAGCTATTTTGATGACTCTCCTGGCATACTTCCTTAAATTTTTTGGTCTGTTTTGTCTCAGTTATTTGTAACAGCGGTATCTGAGATACCTCTGTTACACTTGGGGAAACAATTCATGTACATCATCTTTGGAAAGCATTTCAAAAGACCTCTTATTTATTTGCTCCAAATTATTGGCTTTATCTGTCAATAAATGGTAAAACTACAGAATCTCATCTCTGTCCTTAGTGGAATACCGTATTTTAGTTTTTGATCTTCCCAGATGATGACCTGAGCTAGTTCATGCATGCTTTCCCTTGTCTCATTTTCTGCAGAATAGTAAAAAAGAAGGTAGCTATGAAATTGTAGGCTAGCTGTGAGCCAGGAAGAACCAAAAAATGAGCAGAAATATACCAGGGACAATACAAAATATTATTTATTGCTGTATTGTGTCACAAAAGTATGATCTTTGCTTTCTAACTAAGGCTGCCAAGTCAGAAAAGAAAAGTGTCTCATGTTTTATATCCCAGTAGTATTCACAATAAGGAAAAGAGAGAAAGAAAAGTGAGATGTGACCACAAGGAAATGTCTTCTGCTAAAAGCAAAACATAATTTGAAACCGCTGCTTTTTCCTGTAAGGAAACTTTGGCATGAATAAGAGACCTATACTAACTAATTCCATTAATTCAGGAAATAAGTCATCTTCATGATAACCAGGGGAGATAGGTTCTTGAATTTGCCAGTGAGGTATACAAATTTACTAGCCCTTTCAGAAAATTTTCCTGTTTAATTTGCAGTAACACAATTTGCACTATGAAACCATAACATAAAGATATTCTTCAGAAAGCTGAAGTCCTGTCTAAATAAGTTCAACAGAAAGCAAGTAGATTTTGTAGCTTTAAATACAATACCACGTTAAGGAAGGCCAAAAAAACCTCAGTAACAATTTACTGAAATTAAAAGACAAATAATATTTGAGACTTGGGAAGCCTGCTATATTTTGTCAGCGGTACCTGTGAAGGGAGACTAAGGTAGTTTCCAAACTAATTTTATTTTTCCGTTTGATCTCATTCTTGGTTTTTTTTTTAAAAAAAAAAAAAAACATTTAAAAATCACATTTCAGTCTTCAGTAGATGACTTTTAGATCTATTTGATGAAGTAAACATTAACAAAATTTCTATACTGAATACTAATCATTTAAGAATTATAAAATAATTTAGGCAATAAATTGCTAAGTTACTAACTCCAATATGCTAATTTCTATTTAATTTGGCTTTTATTTAAAAGGAATAAATTAAGGTGGCAAATCTGTTACAGCTTTCAAAAGGTTTTAGGAGTGGTCAGGGAAACTTTTGATCAGTAGATACATTTTCAGTACTGTTGCTGGAAGGGATACAAAGAATATAAGTCAGTACATGGATAAAAGTAGAAATGGGAGCAGGTTGAGAACTATGTAACTTGTACAGGAAAGTGGTGTCTTGCAAATGTGTTAGAAGGAGTTGATAACTGAATGTGAGCGATCCTCTAATATATAATGTACTTGGATTCTTAGCTTTTGGCAAGTTCCTTAACCAAGGGCTCTTTAAGCTGTTACAGGACCCTGTCCTTCCTGTATATATCAGTCTTTCTGTTGCCTTCAGGTGGACTTAAAACCAAAAAATTGTCTAAGGCACATTTTCCATTCTGTTGCTGTTTTACAGTGTGAATTCAGCACAAGCATTTGAATTTTTCCCACCTATTCTCTGTATTCCGTTTTAAATACTTTTAGATTCCCAGATGATAAATATCTCAAAGGTGACCAAAAAAACTGGAAAATCTGCTTCATACAAATCCGTTTGTTGTATCCCAAGCCTGTATGTAATACCTACAACACCTATTCAAAATCTAGACCAAAAAGGTTTTATTTTTAGTACTAGGAGTTGAGAAGCAGAATACCTCCCACAAATATTAGCTCTATTGTGTGGGGCCTTGTTTCTTGACCAAAAAAGGTTCACACTCAAAGATAATAATCATACTGTCATAACCTGATGAGCCAGCACGTTTATTGAAAGAGGTTATTGTTCTTTAAAATACTCCATACAGTGTTATGAACTTGACTAAATTCACAAGGTATTTTAGTTTTGCCTAGAGGAAATATACTGTAGAATCACAGAGTGGTTTGGGTTGAAGGGACCTGTAAAGATCATCTAACTCCAACCTCCTTGCAAATAGACCTTTTTCAAATGTAGTGTGTGGTATAAATCAACCAGGTTTTGAGAGAGGAAGAGAATTACATGGGTTCTTCAGAAGGTAATGTAGTATAAATGACATTAAGTTTTGATACAGAGTTAAGATATTAAATTCTTTATTAACAGCCTCATATTCAATTAACATCCTGATTATTGGATTTACTGGTGAACTCAGGTACATCTGAGGGCAGGCACTGTAATCTCGGAGGAAGTCATGCCTGAATTTTTCATACACATCAAAGCCCAATCCTTCCTTACAGTGCAGAATGCAGTTCTACATTAGCAGTGCAGTTTCAATTGCATGCGTGAAATCCACCTGTAACCATAGTGTCAAAGTCTTTAGGTCGGGTTTTCAACTAGAAGGGTAGCTTTTATTTTAGTTTGGATTCTGTTTCCTTCAGACCACTTAAACTTTCTATGGAATATATAGGAAAATCTAAATTTTTCGGATCAGAGTATAAAATGGCAAGCATTTTGACTGCAGAACCAGTCAACAGCAAATAGAGGAGTGAAACATATCCCTGTATCCTGCTTTTAACAGATTTAAATATGTGATGTTAGTCTGTAAGAAATAGCCAAACTCAGCATAGCCTGAGTCATCCTTTTTATTACAATGTGGCTAATAGATGGGGAAAATGGTAGTGGTGTTGGTATAGTCTCTTTACCAATTACTGTGCCTTTCTATCCAGTAATTCAACAACTAAGGCACTTGTGAAGAAAGAGGGAGATCTGGATTTCCTGTCTTTGAAGGAAGGAATCAGCTACTTAACTCACTAATTATTGTTCTTTCCTGAAACCAAGAAGCAGCCTGGCTTGCTGTTTAGATAAGAATGATAATCTGGGAAAGGCAGACTTGAAATTTCAGTGTTTTTTTAAAGCAGCCATTGGATAAAGTAGACGGCATTTTTTTCTAAGGATTGTTACCTGGTCTAATTACAGGTCTAGGAAGAAAAGGTTTTCCATATCTGGTTTAGATTTTTGGTTGTTTGGGTTCTGTTCGGAATGCAGGTTTTGTGTGTTTTTCCTCTAGGTATGCAAGGAGAGACAAATTCATGGAGTTCAATCTTCTTAATTCTGAATAAAAATAATCTTGAAAAAAATATTGTATTTCATTCTACAGATTTTATGGTTAGTGTTCTTTCTGAAGATGACAACATTATTAAAAATATTAATCCAGCACGGATTTCTATGAAAATGTGGGAAACACAGACCAGTGGAACTAAGATACCAATGGATGTAAGTCATCAAAATACATTCTCAAAATGGGTATCAAAATGCTGACATAGGACAAACATATTTGTAGTAGAAACTTTCCTTCATTTTATTTAGATCAATATCCTGTTCTAGATTAACAAGTATTACATATCAGTCATATTTGTTTATCAGTATCTGTCCTGTTACAAGTTGTCAGACTGTTCAAATATCAAGACTATAGTAAGGACAAAAATGCTTCCGCTCTGCAGAAGCTAACTAATAGCAGGAAGACTATTCGAAGTTGCTACTCCTGAATTTTGCGAAGACTAACAATTAAGACTATGGAACTAGTGTTGAAATTATAGGTGATCTCATTGAATTACTGTGTGCTATCAGGGTTGCAAATCATTAAGACTTGATAGCATGTTACAAGCAAGGTATTTTGTCAGTATGTTGCATTAATTTTTTTGCATCGTTTCAGGTTACAACATTTAGCTGTAGTAAAGTGAAGGATGACAAGGAAGATGGCTTCTTCTACTTCAGGTATAGTAGCATTTATGTTATAATTACAGATAAAATTTACTGCACAAATTACATCATTTGAAATAGAAAACAAGGTGTTTAGATTTTGATAATGATCTGTTACAGAATTAGTGTGTTACAGTGCTACAAAATGATAAAAGATACTGGCAAGATGCAATGAACATGAAGATTGAATTATTCCCTAGATACAGATGACGTTTAATCTGAGAATGGAGAAGAGTCTAAGATAATATATTAGAATACATGAAGAGACATGCTAGCAATGAAGGGACTACATCACTTGCTTGTCACTTGTCTAGTAATGTTTTTTAACTCTTTTCAGTGCTACGATCGCTGCTGTAGAAGTGCAGGCTGGGCAAAATGGACTTGACTCTGATTTAATACCTTCTGTAGCTGTGTGTTAATCCTGAACCATGACCTTGGCCCTGTCAGTTTAGTGGTCTTTCCTTGGACTACTTATTCAGAGACGGTGTCTTGGATGACAGGCAGCAGAACTAGAGCTCATCATAAGCTAGTGTGTGACTGCCACATTTCTACATCTGTTCCTGACAGGCATGCCATGGGATCAGTTAAATAGTTGTACTGGCTCTTGATTGAAGATCTTGCCTCCTAGGAACAGACTTTCATTCTGCTTTTAGAATGGCAGACTTTGGGATCACCTTATTGGCAGCAGATAGCACTGTTGCACAGCTGATTCTTGTTCCTGCATCAGAGGAACAGAGGCTGCTGCAGCTCAACTATCTCAAGATTCCAGGAGCCATCTGAGTGGCAGCACTTCAGGAGGTTATAGGGGATTCAATGTTCCAACCTAAACGATTCTATGATTCTAAGTTTCCTAACTTGCCTCTCATCTGCGGCCCTTCTCCCTTTCATGGTGCATAATAGAGTTCAGGAAGCTAGGCATCCGATTTGTAATCCGTGGGGATCTGTGTGCTTTCAAGACCTCGATGTAGTATTAAGTCTTCAACACTTTTTTTCCCCTGGGAAACGGAGGCTCAAATCCAGGGTTCTGACCCGGCTTAATACACAGTACAAATGTACCTCCATCTGTAAGTCCTTCTGGCATATCCAGCCAAGAAACTATCCCTTCTGGGAGGGCAGTTCATATAACCTTTGTTTATTCAGTCTTTTTAGCTTCTCAGATAGTCTATAGCAATGTAATGTATTTGAAAACCTTTTCATTTAAGAGCTTACAACTAATTCAGAATGCTATTTAAGCATGGCTTTTTTTATCATTACCAAGATCTACTTTTACCTTGAAGGCACTTGAGGTTCTGAAGCCTTCTAAGGCTGAGTTTTGGCAGCTAAGCACAAGGAGACTCCCAAATAACGGGAGTCATATTGAAAATTTTGAAAGAACAGATGGTAAAGATTACCCATTAGCAGCCCTCGTAGGAAAGTGTGTATTACTCATTCCTACCAGTGTCTGCGGCATCACAGTCTACCACCTGGTTTCTCTCAAGTTTTCCTGTCCTTGTCACTGTTACAATGATTTTCATCTATTAAATGTGGATCAGTAACATAGAAGCTATTAATGCAGCCTTACAACTTTCATAACAATTGTGCAGTTTCTTCTTTTTCTAAAACATATGTCTGGTTAGATGGTCTTCAGCCACGAGATCCTCAGCAGATTATTTGCAGCTCAGTTTTTTAATGCATCCTGATAAGGCAGATGCTACTTTCAATCTTAAGCTAGATAAAATACAGAAAAGGTAGAATTCTTTCCTTTCTATTCAAAATACAAAAAGGAAAAGTCATGGTCTGTTCTAGAAATAAGTAAAACTTCAGGATTTTGTTTTTTGGAAGCGTTGCAGGGAATCTTGCATCTTTCTTCTTCCCAAACAAAATAAGAGGAAACAAATTGCTTTATGTTACTGACAAAACAGATAAAGTGCTGTATGTTGAAAACAAAAGTATCATTAAACCAGTTCAAGAGTGCCACAAGTTATGCTCTCAGAGAAACATCTGAATCTTGGTTAGAGACTGTTTGCATCTCCTCATAAGTTTCTCAGCATTTGTAAGTCACTACTATCCCTTGTTAAACACTGCAGCAGTCTTCTGGATGCCATGTGGCCTTCCTTGCTAAGTGAAGTTTTGTTTATAGCAACACAACCACATAGGGTCTGGCTTCCCTTCATATTTTGGTATTAGGGGTTCTTTGCCAGTAGTCTGCACTCTGGAACGCTGCAAGGTAAAATGAAAACTCTTCTCTGTCTCTCGCTATATTCAGCCTTGGTAGCTGGTCCAAGTTACCCAGATTTTTACACCTCCTGAGTAAGAGAAGAAATCAGCTACTCAGATTTTTTGTAACTTCAAGCCAGATGATTAAATTTGGAGATAATTTGTTGTTATTGCAGATATCTACACTCTGCTTCAGTAGCTTTATGAAAATTCATTGAACGGGAAGTGAAATGAGGTAGACTTGCAGATTTCTAAATAGGGCCACGACAAACTTCCTGCCAACTAGTAGAGAGAGACTCTTGGAGGAGACTTTCCTCATCCAAGCTTCCAAAAGCCTTATGCTAGTTCTTGAAAAACTTTCATGGTGTTCATGCTCAAAGAGGAGTGCGATGGAGGAGTACTCTAAATATGTCAGGTCTTAACAGGGCTTTCTAACTAGTTTGAAGGACTACTCAGAATTTGAATTGCTAGCATGCTTACATACTTGTCACTTCAATATTGACTCGCTTTTGCTTTTTTTTTATTATTATTTATTTATTTAGGGATAAAGTGGTTCCAGAGAGAGTGGGCACTTACAGTATCCAGTTTACCTTTGCAATGGATAAGACAAATATGCTCAACAGTGACCAGGTTTGAATCTATAATTAATTACATGTAGTAGAGAATCATCTGGGAGAAATATTATGATGCTTTGTAAATTCAGAGTGCAATACTTTTAAGCTTTGCCAAAAGTATTTTTGTTTTTGATAGTTACTGATTTCAAAGTATGTTTTCATTAGCATTTATAACTAAACAGAAATTTTGTGGAATAAGACCTGTGTAGTTTGCAACCTAGTAGAACTGGTTTTATGGTCATGATAATTTATTTCAAGATTGTCAGTAAATTTTACATGCATTTGTTTCAGTATTTTTGAGCAACCCATGTGTGCAGGTGAATTGTAGTGAATTATATTAGTCTTTGTTTTGTTTTATTTTATTTTATTCTTCTTCCTTTTTCTGCTAGATTGTTGTTGAAGTTGTACCTAATGACCCTGTACGCTTGTTACCTGATTCTTTACCAGCTACTCCAGCAGTTTCCAATGTTCGAACTCTTGCTAGCCGTACACTGGTCAAGGATTTATACCTCCATGTAATGGTAACTATACTTCAAGAAAAAAAAACGTGATTAGGGACTGTTGAAAATATGTTGAATTTTGCTGTAGGGCATTGCTGCTATCTCTTTGCAGATTAACTTCACAAAAAAGTGATTTCCAGTATATGACAGGTGCATCTTGTTTTATTTACGTACAGATAATCAAAAATATAGCATGCAGTCTTTGCTGTTAGGCATCTCAATTGAAACCCATTTCTTGTTGCCACAGGAAAAGTATGTTTTAAGAATAGATTCTAGTGGGAATATGCTTATATATACAGCAGATGTTTCTCTCCGCTATTTTTCTTCCAGGAGACAGTTTCTCTTAGAAATCTTGTATTACAAAAAATGTTTCTTGAAATTTGAACATTCACAGGGATACAGGGAGACCATTTACCAGTTACCACTGTGGGCAACACAGTCGCAGCTTGTGCAAAATTAAGTTACTTTATCACCACTTAAGATAGACTTGAGTAGTGAGAAACAAAAACAACAAGAGTAAAGCAGCCTCCCAGCCCACCATTCCCCAGGCTCAGCTTCGCTCCAGACTCCTTTGACCTTTCCTGAGCAGTGCAAGGGTTGGGGAGCAGGGGCAGTGGTCAATCCATGACAGCTCCTCTCTGCTGCTCCTTTCTCCTCACAGCTTGTGGGTCTAGTGTGGGGCCCTCCATGGGCTGCAGTCTGTCATGAACCGCTCCAGCATGAGCCTTCTCCACAGGTGCTGTCCTTCAGGAAATACCCACCTGCTCTAGCCTGGGGTAGTGCACAAGCTGCCTTGTGGATATCTGCTCCACCGTGTGGATATCTGCTCCACCATGGTCCTTTGTGGGTGGCAGGGAGTACCTGCTGCGCTGTGGTCTCACCGTGGGCTGTGGGGAAATCTCTGCTCTGGCGCCTGGAGCGTCTCCCCTGCCACCTCCTTCTCTTACCCTGGTGTGTCCTCTGCTGTTTCTCTTGGTTTTCCCCTTCTTCTCTGCCAGTGCATTTTTGCCCCTTCTTAAATATATTTCCCCAGAGGAACCACCGTTCTGGCTGAGGGTCGGTGGGAACTGGCTGGCACCGGCTGTGTCCAGCCCTGGCGTCTCCTTGCTGAGGCCGCCCCTGCACCCCCCCCCACTGCCAGCACCTTGCCACGTAAACCCGATGCAGTAGGTAAATCGATGACTTGGTTCCAAACTAACCGGTTTGTCTTTTTTTACTTACAGGATGAGTACAACAACCACACTGGAATTGATCTAGTTGGCCGAATAATAGCAAAAATTAAGAGCCCCAATGAAGATGATATCGAGATCCCACAGTTTCAGGGGAAAGTCAGTACAATTGAGTTTCCATTTGACAGAGGCTCAGCTGAAATTGTAAGTGTGGCTGAAATACACAGTTAGCTCCATGAGCAATGGATCTAATGAGACCTGTTTCCCTACAGCTTCAAAGTTGATCTTACACCTCCCGTTTTGTAGAGGGTTACCATATATTGTAGCCTTCCCTTACAGATAAGTAGGTACACTATTTCATCTCTGGTTCCTGATTTTCAGAAAATCTGAAAGGAGGACATTCTTTAAACTGTTCATCCCTGCCAAGCCAGGGAAGTTTACAAGTACACTCAGTTAAGGACTGAGACATACAGAGGGATGCAGGAGAAGTCTTGTCCTCACTGGAATTTCATATGTAAATAACACTTCACCGATGTATGGTTAAACCATTAATATTAGCAGTATTTTATATTTTGATTTATAATACTGTCTGGTTATTATATCTTAAGATCATTTAGCCTGATCTCTTCATATATATGTAATTAAATTTTACCAGGTTCTCTTTACATTTTGTCAAGCTAACTGGGCATACATATACTTTGCAGAAAAGCATGCTATCCTCGTTTGAAGAAGTAAAGATTGAACTACCACTTCTCTCCATGATTTATTTCAGTCATTAGTGCCCTTGACTGTTAAAAATGTTTAGCTTATTTCAGTTTGAATCTCTGGCTGTAGTGTCATGCATACCTCTGAAGGTACTGCATATTGTAGTAATGTCATGGCAATCACTTTTTCCTTCAACAAATACAGATTGAATTTTTAAAACCTATGAGTTCCATTTGTAAGTTGTTACAAAATATAATATAAAAGACACAAGTTAAAATGTGTATGCACACGAAAGCAGAAAACTGTTCAAAACACACAAAAAAAACCCAGCAGATCAGAGCCACACATTTGTTTTGAGTGGAATGGTCACAATGTCTCTCTTGAAAGCCTACAGAGAACTTCAGTCAGTAAGACTATTCACATGGTGACATAGTTATATATACATTTATTTAAGTTGCTGATAATATAAGAATTATCATATAAGAATTGCAGAGCAAAAGTGTACCCCTGTTTCATTTGGTTCCTCTAGTTGTCACATCTTACTAGCTTGAAGTCAATGGAAATCTTCAAACAGTTAGAAAGGTGTACTGAAGGAGGATCCAACTTCTTAAAGAAATTCTCAGCCACCTTTTCTAGGGCGTTCATTGGGAGCAGCTTTGCAGCAGACCAACATCAGTGTGTGCCAGGTGGAGGCAGACACTGCCTTCGCAACAAATACAAAATTTCTCAGTACATCTTGGAAATCACCACAATAAAACCCCAGTAGAATCACTAAAATCAACATATCCCACTTCTTCATAATACACTTTATTAAGTACATCAACTCTTTTTATTGCAACTACATAGAGGAAACTTAATCACACAGCATAAATAATCCTCTGTCAGTAACAGTCAAGGATGGAAACATCCAGTTAACATGGGCAAACGTTTTTCACTGAGCAATCTGTCAAACTGATTTACTCTGATCCCTAAGGAAAAGTGACAAAATATGTATGAAAAACAAGAATAGAGTGCATGGACTGAATAGAAGTATCAGATAAAATTAATATACTAATTGATTTATGGAGCACTCTGAGTTTCTTTTGTTCCCCAGTCGTGTTTCAGGAGTAATAAATTAATTGGTTTGTGAACACATTTTTCTTTGACAGGTGGTGTAGGAAAAAGTGCAAAAGTATAGGTGAGGAGTGAGCTATAACCACTGGTCTGATAAAATAGTGCTTTTCTCCACAAATCTTTCTTTTACACCTGTGATAAAAATTTGAACAGATGTTGAAAGCTTCACACTGTTGGGGAGAATAGTAAACCCATAGGGTGAACTCTGAGAGTTCAGATAAAATTACTGGATGGTTTCTCATGCTCCTCACTGATGCAGAGGTAACAATTTTTTTTCATCTCCGTGTACTAGTAACCTGCTGTTGAGCCACTGTGACCTAAATATTCCAGTCTTGCTTCAGTGACTAAGCTAATAGCTATGCAATGTTTTTGGGAGATGTTTTTGGTTTTTTTCTTTGGCTTGGTTTGGATATTTATTTATTTATTTTGTAAGCAGGTTCTTTTTCTTTTTTTCTTTCTCCTTATATATCCCTGGTTTGTTGGAAGATGAGGGGTTGCATTCTTCTGCTTTCTAATTGCTGTGATCTGATAAGATCCTACTGCTTTTGACAGTAACTTGTGTTCCTGATTGTTCTGTAGAAAGTAATACCATTTCAGTGAATCTCTTCCCCTCTTTGGGGCAGTTTTCAGTTTTCTAGCTTATACTGAGTTCCCTGACTTCAGAAAACTCACAAAACTTGTGTCAAAAGGATTTGTTGGTTGTGATGCAATGTACTTTTCATATGATTGGTAATGGGGAGGGGACACACTAGTGTTTTTTCAAGTATCTTGAAATTGTTCCATCTAGTTTGTAAATATAATTATGTGCAATTAGCATTAATGTAATGAAACTGATAATCTGTCAGGTTTACTTTTACGCTGAGGTTCAGGAATACTAAACTTGTTTAATGAAGAAAAATGTTTAGATTTTTATTAGTATACATTTTCTAAGGAAAAGGTATTTCCACTGCAGACTTCTCCTAATTAAATATGTAGCTGCAATATTTTTGAAAGCCATGAAGACTATCTTTGAAGGTTATATATCTATCTCTTCTTTTAGGCTGCAACCACCTCTCTTGATTTGGCCAGTTGAGTAGCAATTTCTACATGTTAAAGGTGGAAACAGTATGAGTTTTATTATAAGCATTATTCATTTTATGCATGATACCTTTCCCAAAGTAACAACATATTTAGATATTACCTATACTAATTTTATTTCTGTTTACCGTTCTTTATGGTTTTATAATATTTCTCATGTTTGTAAAGAAAGGTGAAGGATTTAGTTTGTCTTTTCGAAAAGGAATTGATAAAAAATGGGATGTTCATGTTAAGTGTTTGGATACATATTGTTCATTCATTTGGGACCTGCTGTCTACTTCTATGGTAACAGCAGTAACTTGAACTCAGCACTGGGAATAGTTTGTGTTTCCTTTTTCCGTGTTTATGCATTGGGTCTTTCTTTTTAATGTTCTGTTTGCATTTGTTCACATGCTGAATGAAGTACATCCAGGGAGATCTTGCTTATGGGACAGTGCAGAAAATATTTTTTCTGAGCATGTATCTCTTCAAATTTATAGCCAAAAATAATAAATAATAAGTCTCTTTAAACAGGTAAAATGACAATCTTAATTCTTAAATAATAAAGTAGTTACTGCTAAATCTTTGTATTTTACTTGCCTTCAATAGTTATAAAAGGCATTTGCAAGCCAATAATTAAAACTCTAGCAATATTGTATAGATATTATTTATAACTTTTAAGATTTAGTATTTTAAGAATGTCTGTCTGTTTTATGTGTTACCAGAAGTGTGACTGTAATCTTATGTATGTATGTTTGCTTGTTTGTTTTATTAGAATCTAGTGTTGGCTGAAAACAGTCCTGGAAGAGATAGCACTGAATATATTCTTGTATTTGAGCCAGATCTGCCAGCTTTGAAGAAACCTTTGGAACCATACTGTCTGTCCTTTATGTTTTACAATGGTATGTTTCAGTTATTCTATAATGCTTGCTTTTCCTTAGAACCAACTATTTTTAGGTCCATAATACTTCTTAAGAACTGTGTAATAGCTTAATAGATTTTTGCTGATATTTAAACCAAGTGTGTTACTCTGTTGTCTTCTAAATATGTTTGTTTATTTCTGTAGATTTCAAGAAGCAGCAACAGATGGCAACGCTTACAAGGGAGAGAGACCAGTTATCTCAGTCCATAGGTGTTTATAGAAATTGGTTTGATATTACCAATCAGCTTGTAACTGAAATGAAGTGTAAGTTCATTAAAATATAGAAATAAATTTCCTGGGAATTAAACCTTTTTTTCCTTTAATAATTTTGAGACTATAGAGAGGGGGAGAAAAGTCAGTATTGAAATAATGAAATACAGTAGAGGGGAGCAGAAAGCAATATATCTTTGCATTAGAAGGGAAGCATCTAGTTATTTGGATGGACGTACCTATAAAAGGTGTTGATTTGAGGTAGAGCATTTTGTGTCGCAACTGTCAAAAGGAGGAATAAAACATTGAAATTGATGGTCTGGTTCATTTTTCCATGACTGCTTTGTACTCTGAGCTTTGGAATGGATGTGTGAATGCTTATCCATCTGGAAAGTCAACAGTTGCCTAAAACCAATCTTCTTTCAAAAAGTTAGTCTCACATTTTCAAAATGTTACTTTTTCCCCCCATATTTGATTCTTAAGTACATTATTCGAAGGTATTGTGTAGCTATTCAGCAAATGTAATCCTTTATAAAGTCTTAAACAGCAGAGCCGGGTAAGTGCAGTGGTTTATGGAAATGGGACAAATGAGGGAAATGTTTTCTTCACAGTATTTTTTTTGTTAGAATCATCCTGTCTGTTGCTCAGAAGGTTTGTTTTAATAGATGCATTTTGAATTTTTACTTTTAATTGCTAAATGTAAATAAAGCAGGCTGGAATTAGAAGATGCTGCTTCTAATGTAAGATGTTTCTTGTAATTTTAGTACAGGGCTGTGTTTCTGTTACTGCATGTTTCCGTTATGGATGCAAATTCCTAAATTCCAGTGTGAAAGGCAAAAAATTTTGTTTCCTATTTGCAGATTTTTGCACATCTCTAGAGAGTAAGTTAGAGCACAACGTTACACTTTATACTTAAATAGCATTTGCAAATATAAACCTGTTTGAATAGAGAGGGTGGAAAGCAACTCACCTGTTTTCTCATTTGTTTTCAAAATTGCTTCAGTTCAGATATGAGAGTTGAGGAAATGGTGTCCAGGAAACTGTCCCGTGTAAGAGACAAAAGAGAGTAGTGCCAGGTACCACTCTTCCCTTCGCTCTCTTGCCATGTTGCCTGTTGGAGAACCACTTGGAAAGATAATTGAGGATGAAAAGAAGAAAGGGCTTAGATTCTCAAGCTGATCTAAGGACTGGCCCTGTAGCTTTGTGAAGCTGAAAGAAATGGCAGCTGCTGAGATTGCTTAGAGACTGGATAAATTACAAGATTTTTGTGGACAAATCCTGATACTCTGTGCTGAAATTAAAAAGTAGATAGCATTGGCTGAGGGTGGCATAATTCTGAAAACTGGAAAGAAATTATCTGAAGTGTTCCATTGCTTTCTAATATTTCCTTACTCCCTGTTGATATTATTGGTTTCAGGTCAGGTTAAAGAAGCTGAAACAAGAGAAACTCACCTGAAGAATGAACTGAAAAAACATCAAATTGAATTACCACAGACAAACACGGTATGACTTATTTCTTCCTAAACTCCATGATGTCTTGAAAATAAATTAATCTTAATATGAATTTGATATAATTATATAACATTATTGAATCACACTGGTATATACACAAGCACGTACTACCAAAACCCTGAAAATTTAAACCACAAGGAAAATTTGTGGATCAATGCCAAACTTAAATTACTGTTCTGGTAGTGTGACTGTCCCTTAAACAAACTGCTAGAGGTATAAGAAAAACTTCAAGTTTATATCCTGATCTTGGTTTTGCCTTTCTGCTAAGGTTACCAGTTGTGTAACTGGTACTGCTGGTTTTCATAATGGGTTTTTGTAGGCTGATCGATATACACTGGATGTATTCTGGTGTAAGCAGACCAAAGGAAAACACTTACTTTCAGAGAATTAGATAACTTAATATGTTACTACTAAAGCTGATGTAAAAGTGAGTTTGAGAGATTCAGGGCAATTACCCCCACTGCTAATTTTCCATAAAGATCCAATTATGTTTTACAGAAACTTTTAAAACAAAGTTTTCAACCTACTAACATTTTTGGGGAAAAAAACATGTAAACAGTAAGTTAGCTTTAGATCAAGTGAAAACAATTGTTACACTCATTAATCACAAATCAGTAGAATTAAATTATATATATTCTGCAATCACTGTACCCAGGTTCTTCCTGCTGGCTAAATTTTTCAGGCCTTGGACATGATTCCCTTCTAAAATGGTTTATTTGTGTACATTTGTGGTTGTCTCTTCCTTTTGATTTAAACTTCCTTCAGTTTTGGCTCTGGTAGCTCTTTGTGGAAAGCTCCCTG
The DNA here is from genome assembly GCF_023634155.1 of Falco peregrinus. Classification (NCBI taxonomy): domain Eukaryota; kingdom Metazoa; phylum Chordata; class Aves; order Falconiformes; family Falconidae; genus Falco; species Falco peregrinus. The sequence continues at coordinate 59,000,192 of NC_073723.1, forward strand.
AAGTCTTAAAAAAAAAAAAAAAAAAAGAAAAGAAGTAGCAATAAAAAAATCTGTAGTCACAATTGAAGTATGCCACTTTTTGCTTTCTGAGTTTATCTGCAGTGGTCCCCTATATATTAAGAGTCTGTTTCAGATTATTGAATGGTTCTTGTTAGGAACTTGATTGACAACAGGTAAAGTAACTACTTCTGCAGCTCAGCCCAATGATACACACTTACTAACTTCAAATTATAATTTTCAGCTTCAGTATGTGGATTCTCTTATAAAACAAAAGATGTTGGATCAAGAAGGAGTAATGAAACAGCCAAGGCGAACTTGTACCCTCCCAAACTATCCAAAAGGCAACCAGGATATTTTAGGCAAGGTGAGTTTTCTCTCAGCCTTCAGATGAGTTTTGTTGGTTCCAGGAAGTGGTAATGATGAAAAATTTGCAAGTAATTTTTGAGGAGTATTAAAAAGAAGATAGCAATCTCAACCCATCAGATGACCAGCTCTTCTAATAGATTCATCAACAGGGGAATTAAATGTCTGATCAAAGTTGCAGGATTATTGTGATTAGCATAAAAAGGGGAGGTGGTCTTGGCTTCTATTTTGACTGTTTTAACTTCTGTGGTACAGATTGCACATTTAGCTCAAATTGAGGATAACGAAGCAGCAAAAGTTATCTCTTGGCATTTGGCAAGCGACATGGACTGTGTAGTCACATTGACTACTGAAGCTGCTCGTTCTATTTTTGATGAAACTCAAGGTCGACAACAAGTGTTACCTCTTGATTCTATTTACAAGAAGACACTTCCCGATTGGAACAGGTAGAGAAAACACATTTGTATTACATACTACTTCAGCTTTTTTTGGCGTACGTCATTTCTCTTTTTAAGCTTTAATAGTAAAGTTTTAACAGAAAAAAATTTCTGGCTTCATAATCATAGCAACAGTGATGTCACTTGAAATGTTAGCTGAAATCATAACTTTGTCTTTAACTGCTGTTAAAGGTAGGCAATCTACCATTTTTTTTCCTTTACTTCTCCATGTTTTCTAGAGCAGGAACTTTTTAAAAATAATTCTAGCACTTCAAATTCTAACTTAAATCCAGTTCCAGAGTACCTTCCCTAAAATAATCTGTAGTAATAGAAATTCATTCTGCTGGTTTGGTTTCCTGGAAAATAAAGGAAAATGCAGTATTTATGTGCCTGAAAATAATTTGCTTATGAAGATGACTGCTAATACCATTTTAGAAAATGCCTTTTAGAAAAGATCTGACGTGCAGGTACACTTATAAGGTCCAGAATCTCAGTTTTTATAAAACTAAAACTTGTCCATAAAATCAGTCATATGGATTTGTTGGGTATATGTCTTATTACAAATTAGCGTTTCCAAAGCATCTTTAATATAACTGGCATTTTAGATAATGATTTAGCATCTGGTGTGGAAGTGTTAAGATGCATCCAATTAATTTTGAAATTTCTGACTATATTGCCAGAAGTAATAATGAAATAAGGGAAAATTACCTTTTTTTTCTCCTCTTTTCTTCTCCCTTACTCTCCCCTTTCTTTAAACAGACCTTTACCTCACTTAAGAAATGGAAAAATCTTCTTCAGACCTATTGGAAATCCAGTATTTGCCAGAGATCTGTTAACATTTCCAGATAATGTAGAGCATTGTCAAACAGGTAAATAGTATTAAAGAAATTGTTCAGAACTTCTTTCTTTTTAATAAATAAAATACAGAAATATCGCAAATCATAGTCCTTTCAGTAATCTTCATTGAAATGTGCAAATACCCATGTTACATTCCTTGTGAAGTCTGCTGGTACAAAGACTGTTAAGTATTTGCAAACAACAGTTGTGAAAACTTCAGCAATGACCACTGTCTTCTGCTTTTTGTCTTTTTTTCTTTACTAGATTGCTTTTCTTTTTAAAATTACAGCAGCGTTATCTTATTCCCAAGCTCATATAAGCAGAAACAGGCAATCATGGTATTAGTTTTTATATTTTCATATTGCAGAAGTTACTGCTTTTGTTAGACTGTTTTTCCAGTCCTATTCCTCTCAAAATGTGTAACGTATAGATTTAGGTACACTCAGATCAAACTGCACATGACTAAATACATTACGCTTAAATAGTTACAGGAAGAATAAGCTTTCAATTTTTGTGTAGATTTCAGCTTAGGGAACCATCATCCTCTTACTTTTCCTGATAAAGTTGCAGTACCTACCTTTTCCTACACTTTTTCTTAAATTAAGTAGACCTACTCTTTTATATGGAGTCTTGGAGTCTCTATAATAATAGAGATAACTTCAGTAAGTTTTTCATTTTATTTAACAACTTCTCAATATTGAAATATTCCTCTCTTCTGTTAATAAAAAAATTTTTTTTAGTCCAGTTTCTTTGCAGAAAGTTAGATACTGTCAGAGACTTTGACTAAATTCTTCATGTCCTTTGGGGAAATTTAAAAACCACATTGCTTGACATATCTCATGCAAGACTACATCAAGTTAGACTTTGTACAGAACAGTCTTTGACTAGCAGAAGAAAAGTCTTAAACACAACCAGATTATCAGCCTGTGAATGTTTTTTTTTCTTTGATACCCACTGAATATTAAGAAACTGAGAACAGAATTCAAGGAGGACTTAAAATAATGATCATTTATATAATTTCCTAAAACTTGGAATTTTATTATGTGTGTCTTCATAAATGTAAATGTAAGATATCAAGAGGGTACTTTGGTGGAAAATACAGTCAATTGTGCCATAAGGCAATTAAACATACTAAATATTTTTCTTTATGAATTATTTAATGAAAACAGAAGATTGCATATTTATCTCAATCTCAGAATAAAATTTCATTGGAAAAAGATCCTGCACATCTGTTTCCCTTGCACTTATCTAAAAAGCTGTAATAATGACACCTTAGAATTGATTTTTCAAAACTCAAGTTAGTTTCTTGTGGAGAAATTTCATGGTTCAAAAAATTACATTTTTCAGTGTTTGGGATGCTCTTGGGTGACACTATCATTATAGATAACTTGGATGCTGCCAACCATTACAGAAAAGAGGTATGTTTCAATTATTCTTGATATTTTTTAAAACAAATACATTGCATAGCTACATATTTAATACATCACTAACTTAGAATAATTGGTAAGTTTAATGCTGCATTAGCTGTAGGTGTGCTTACTGTCTGTAGGTCTTGATGTACTTAACAGTGAATTTTCTCTATTCAACAAATTCCATTATGTGAATGTTGCCGTGAAGCATGAGGCCATGTTTTAAAAGAGAAACATTTTTAGTTTTGCTGTTAAATGCACGTTCTTCAGTACTTGCCTAGCCCTTGTATGTATAATACAACACAGTAGTCTGAGGCACATGATGAAATCTCAGATCCACTGAAACCCACTAAGATTACTAAAATCTTGATGTGAAATTTACTAGACCTTTTTCTGACCCGTTTTATTTAGGTTTAATGGGACATATTTTAGCAGGCAAGAGTCCCTGAGAAAGTCCTGACACTGGGCACTTTGTTTCAGTTTAGGAGTTTACTAGAATCGAAATAATAATTCAGCAGAAGAATACAGAACTGTGCTGATTAAACATTAAGCTGTTGGGGCTATATATTCTCTCGCCCTGCCCCCAGAAGTGTAAGAAATTGTAGTGCAGATTTGTACTTAAGAGAACAATAAGGAACCTCTGGTGGCATCTCAGATTGGTAGCCTGTTTTGAGTCAGATCTTGGTTGTTAGTGTCAGAGACAAACCATCTGTGTCTGTTCAGGAAAAGGAGTTTGTATATCATCATTTCTCAAAATGAGGTCTGGGTCATTGCATTTGGTTAGTCTGTCACCCGGTTTGTTTCTGTCACCCACTACAGGTAAATTTCATCAACTATATGGAAGTTTTAGTGAATATGTTATAAGAAATAAATCCCTTGGAATTCAGATGCTTTAGATATTGTGCATTTAAAAAAAAAGACAAAAGCCATCTTCCTCAAGTAATTGAATTAAGTGCTCACGGTTTTTTTATCATCATTGATGTTTATTGCCATTACTTCATAGTGTATGTTGATAATGAGCTTTTTTGCAGTATAGATCTAAATTCTGCCTCCAGAGTTCTGTTAAAAATCTGAGAACACAAAACCAAAAAAAAAATCTAGATTTCATAATTGCCAACAGTACTGTCTAATTCTAATATACGCATTCTATTACTTGAAAGTAAAAGACATGAAATGTGATTTTATAAAAGATATTCTCATTAGAGAACAAGCTGCATCATAGTTGAAAGATGCAAAGCTTCACAACAGTGTTGTTGAAAACTTCAGATTTTCCATGGAGTTACTAATTTAGTATCTCTTTTTATACTTGTGTAGGTTGTAAAAATTACACATTGCCCTACTCTGCTGACTAGAGAGGGAGACAGGATTCGCAGCAATGGAAAATTTGGAGGCCTTCAGAATAAAGCTCCTCCAATGGACAAACTCAGAGGCATGGTATTTGGAGCACCCATGCCGAAACTTTACTCTACTCTCTCTGGACAGATAGGTGGGTTTATGAAGTCACGAAAATGCAAAACTTCCAAAATTATATTGCTTTCCTATGTTTGTTATTCTCTTCTGTAATATAGAAAGGAAAACTTCAGTTTAGCATAAAGTTATTTTAAGAAATATGACCTGTACAGTGTCCTATTTATGAATTTCCCTTTTCTTAAAAGCTTATAGCTATTATATTTCCTGAAAGAAGAAATAATAATCATGAGATATTCCCCCTTTTTCTTAGTCTTATTAAAAAAAAGAGTATAAGCAGTGGTAAACATTCAAACAACAGGTATAAGAAGCTTGAGCTGATGAAATTCCAGCATCCTTGAAAAACAAAATTTCAGGTCTTTCTCCCCCAGAAACACCATACATCAATTCAGAATTTCTTACTGTGCAAGTAAGCTCTGTGAAGCAGTAGTAGAAAAATTCCTGTTCTCATCAGTAGTGCACAACAATGTCTACATTATTTCCATAGCATGAAGATACCTTATATTTCCTGCGAGATCATTTACATTTCATGATGTGTTTGGATTCTTCCTTTCAGAATAAAGGCTATAAATTAAGTCAAAAGATGGCAGCTTCTGACATGTAACGGCTGACCTGACTGATCTGTAAAACATTCAAAAGTCTTATTCACAAAGAAGGTTGCTCTTCAGTACTTAAAATTAGTTTTTCTGTAACAGTATGCCTAGAACTGTGCAATGAAGAGAGGTGGGGGGAGAACAAGAGAACACATGCACCTATTGGAGTAGCTTTTATATATGAGCAAACAACTAAACCTTGACCTTGAAGGAGAAGAAAAGACTAAAAAGATCTTCCCTAGGCATTTCAGTAAAAATATATTACATGGAGGAAAAACACAGTAAGCGTTTCAGCTACAGGCTGAAATGTGTTGGTTTTAGCACACTTCATGTTCGTCTATCAACACATTTTCCATTGTTGAACTCCATTATTACCCAATGTGAATTATATTGGAATTGTCTATAATTTAGTACAGGAAGAACCATGGTAGAGAAGGGCATGTTTTAATTACACTTGGATAGTTACTAGGCATTTAAACAATTAGTAGTGAAATTCCATATAAAGGACAGCACCTCATTGCACAAGACTTGTTTTGAACTGAATTCCAGCTGTAACATTAGTTCTGACTTGCTCTTCTTCTATGTTTGTAGCATAAAAGAAAAGTGGTTACTTAAACTGTGATTACACTGACAAGGTATTTCTAAAATAAACTGTGCTAAGAATTTACAGTGCCTTTTTTCAGTATGCAGTAACTAATCTGTGTGGATGTTTTCACCCCGTGGCAAACGTAAGATAATTTAGTGTTCAGTTAAGCTTTGTGCAAGCTACCTCATCTTCACGACAAAGTAAAATAAATGAATCTGGGCTAACATGCTTGAACCCTTTCTTGACATATATATTTAGTGCCTGGACAAAGAAAAATTCTTGATCCCATGTTAAAAGAGGAACAAAGTTTGTCAGCAAAATATGCTCTTGTTTACCTGGGTCTGCTGCTGTCTCCTTATGGAAATTTCCATAGATGGGATGAAGTGAAACTCAGTAAATGTTCTCTGGTCCACAGGATGGACTAGGTTTCAAGTCAGTAATACAAGCTTCAGCTTTGTAGCACTAAAAGCAAAACATCCTACAAGCACACAATGGCATCAAAGTAGAGAATTCAGTTTGGAGCGCACACAAGTGACAACATTTGTAAAGAAATACCTGTTTGCCACATAATTTTCAGAGTTCACTGGTACTTTACTGTGACCTAAGATAAGGGCTCAGAAAGAAAAGAGGAAGCAAAATATTGGATGTGAGTTAGTTTGGGGTTTTTTTCCCCAATCTGTCTTTACAGTCATTTTAAGAACAGCCACTGGTCCACTATAAGTTTGGGTGTTTGGGGTTTTTTTTAAGTACTGCTTTTGAAAGATGTTTTCTTGTGAATCTTATGCATTGTCTGCATTGTAATTGGGTAGCCTTCTAAATCAAAGTGACCACTTATTTACAGTTCTGTATTTTATTCTCAATTAGATCTTCTTCAGCAATACCGTGCAGCAGTGGTGAAACTTGATAGTGTGAATAAGGACCTTGATTTACATTTGCAGTCACTTAACACTCCAGAAATGCTAAAGAAAAAACAGGAACTTGCCGAACAAGAGAAAAGCCTCAAGCTAATAGAACAAAAATTGGGTAGGTTATTGTATTATGGCTTTGGTGACCTAAAAGAGAGGTGTTACCTGCATCCAGGTGTGTTCTACTATTACAAACTAACAAGTTCAAACTATGAAGGAAGATTGTTAAAATTAAGAGCTTAGAGATGTCTCATTTTAGGGAAAGACTAGAAAAATTATATGTAGTATGATGCTGTGGATATTACCTGGACTAGCACTGCCCTGTAATGTGATCAGATAATAAAAATGTAGTCAGTGTCTTGTGAACGTGAAACTATGATCTTACTAATAGGAGATTATATAACTATTGGTCTGGCTGGCCCAGTGTTACACACCATTGCCATTCTTTTTGAAATGACAGCATAGTAAAACGCTGAATTGCTTTTGCTAAGGAAACACAATCAAAACATTGTACTACAAAAGAAGCACCCCTAATTCTGCAAGGATAGTGTTTCTGAGTTATAAATTGTTTTTATTTCAATATCAAATAATTTATGATATTTCAGAATATATTTTAAAAACTATTTATTCTGTGACAACCATAAATAAAGCAAATGGTTTTACCTGTCATCTTTGAACTCGGTTTCAGATATAAGGTAACTATAAAATTTGTGGCACGTCTAAAACTTCAAAGGTTCAACACTGCTGTTGTTGGGCTCATTTATAACCAATAGGATTAATATTTAAAAAAAAAAAATTGTTCTTTCTTACAACTTTTTCATAGGTATGACTCCATCAGATAAAGTCACTGAATCATTGCTTCAGCCTATAATGTTAGATATGTCTGACACCCCCATCCCTCCCAAAAGAATGCGAAGAGACTCAGTAAAAAAGTTGTATAGGTGAGTCTGTTCCGAATCTGGTCATTACTTTACCATGTCTTGGATTCAAAGCAAAAACTAGTTTGGTGGGGTTTTTTTGCATTGGAGATTTTTCTTTTAATTCATATTTGTATACAGCAACTAACAACTAATACAGTTTGCATAAGGCTGATTTTCAAGGTAATTTTTATTTCCATTACATTTTCTGCTGTTATTTAAGCTTGATAAAAAAATTTGTTTGCTAATTCTAATTTTGTTTCTCTTCATGAAGTCATTGATGGGGATCTTTATGCATTCATGTTCCCTGTATTTTCTGGTATATTCAACTCTGTTACACCCCAGAAATACTTGAGATAGCTTAGTCTGTGAACTTTTCTAAGGTTCTGTGTCAGATAGTGGGCAGATGAACAGAGAAAGAACTGTATGAGGTGAGCTGATGTAAAGTAACACAGTCTAGTTAACACTATAGTACACTGTGTTAACTACACTGTGTTAAATACTTTACGCCAGTATTTATCTCTTTACCTGTGAATCTGCTTCTACATTGCCTCTGTGGCTATTGAGTATTTGTGTACACACACACACACACACACAAAATGATCAGGGAAATCTGTAAGTCTGTATCTTTAAAATGACATGGAGCTTACTTTTCCATTTCTCATGTCTCTCCTTATGACTGCGTCATTGTCTTTGCTGAACTATGGTCGTGTTTTTTAGATTATTTAAATCTTACTCTGTTGTATTCTGCAAATCTCAGAATGAGTTTTCACTATATTACTAGGTATCTCAATTATTTATATTTTTTATTTTCATTTTTTTATTCATATGTAGTACACATGAAGTGTGGGGGGGTTTGTGTTTTTTTGAAGTGATTATGTCTTTAATATTAATCTGATGCTATTCCTCATTTTAACTAAATATTTACAAGAATAAGCTGTACACAAACACAGGGTTTACAATAGTTATACTAGTGGGAGCTCTGTGCTTTTGCATCTATTATATCCGTTATACCAAAGAATATAAAAATTAAACAAAAGTGTGTGTCTTTATATATACACGTATATATAAAAGGGCCTGGTTTATAAGCTACCGTGCTTTTTTTTTTTTTTTTTTAGCTCAGAAGAATGGATCTCCTCTCCCCAAAAGAAGCAGCAGCTGCAACAGCAACCGCTGCCAGTAGCCCCTTCAGAACTTAATGGAACTTCACGAAAGAGAAAGGCATAGACTTGATGAGACTTGTTGGAAATAGCTATGTATTGAAAATGTGAATACATTCAGTTAAAGAAAATTTTCATGTTGTATAACCCATTACTATGAAGATTTTTATACTGATAGGAGATATACATGTATTTCAGTTAGTAGTAACAAAAATGTTTAACGATGATAGCCTAATTTTTGTATAGTTAATTTTCATTTCTAAAAGCTTTCAGAGTTTTTATGTTCATGTGTGAAAAAAAAGTTTAAAATATATCCTTTTTTATTTATGGAAAAAAACCAATCTTTTCAATAAAACTGTTTCAGTGCAAAGCACTGCCAATATCATCATCAATTGTAATAATTAAATCAATAGATTGTGCCATGAAATGAGATTTTAACTTAAAAAGCAACCCAGGCTGTCTTGGAAGAGAACATTCTGGACTGTTCTTTTTTGATGGATGAGCTGTCGAGGTAATACCACTTTAAAAGGGAAGGTTCGAGCAGTGACATACTGACTTCTAACCACAGCCATTTGTAGAGTCTAGAAGTTAACAACAAGCCAGCATCTGAGGCCCTGGACAGAATTTTACTTTATAAGGCTGTCTCCAGCTTTAAAAAAAAATTTTATATATATATATATAAAAAAAAAAAATCTTGATTCTGTTTCCTTCTAAAAATACCTAAAGAAAATTTAAGTCTTCTGTGGCTTAAGAAACATAATCTTAAAATGCTGGAGAAAGTAGTCAACAGATAAATGAGGCCAAACAAAAGGAAAGGAGAGTCACAAGTCACTTCTACTGATCCGCATGACAAGGATTTTAGTAATGTGCAGGGCAGAAAAGGGCCAGGCATGATTAAAGATACAATTTCAGCCAGGGTCAGAGTGAGCAGCTGGAAATAGGCTTGATTGGATGAAAAAGATAGGGAAGAGTAGAAAGCTAAACTTGAGACAGTATAAAACTGTAAGTTGAAGCTATGTAAATACATAACTGGAGAAGGCATTCAAGGGGACTTGGTCCAGTCATTTGACGGGGGGGCAGGGAGAATGAAACAAACTTGTCCTTGGTGAACGAAGTTGTGAGCATTCAGAGCAGGTCTAGCTCACTAAGGTGTGTATGTTTGGTGATGCAGAAACAGCAATGCTCCATGATATTTGAAAAGTCCTGGCAGTCAGGCAAAGACTCTATTAACTGGAAAATAGGAAACATCACACACATTTTAAAAAAAGAATAGAAAGGGGGACCCTGGGAGCTACAGCCCTGTCAGCCTCACCTCTGTGCCTGGGAAGATCACAGAACAGATCGTCCTAGAAGCTACATTGATATAAAAAATCAGAGTTTCCGATCCCCCTTGCTTTCTGGCACTCCTTGCTAAGGCGGGAGGCTAGGTGTGGCTGGGCCAGGCTTCCAAGATAAAACTCAATAATGAGTCGTTATTAAGCAGGTATTTTTTTATTTGCAGTGCTGGTTGCATAAGGAATCACTCCTCCTAGTATGCACACCCTGGCTCCAGTTCTCACTGTTCTTATGCTACAATCTAATACGTATGCATAACATTTCCTGGAAAACTAATACATATTCAAACCACTTCCCCAAAATTATTTACATATTTTTCCACCTCGTGCATGTGTGCAGCCACCTCTGAGGGTCTTCTGATGAAGGCTTGGAGTCTTTGTCTGCATAAGCTGTCAAGCTGGGGTCTCTTGCATAAGCATGGTTCATTTCTACTGGTTTAAAAACTTGTTATCCTATTCTTCTGAAACACACCATCCTGTTCTCTAGTGACAGAAAACTTGTATCTTCCTTTGCAGTGCTTGTTTACCATTGTCCAAGGTTATCTCTGACATACCCTTACAGTTCTACAGCCCCCAGTCTAAGCTCCCAGACACAATTAAGTAGCAACTAGGTATTTCTCTACATTCTACGTATGTTAGCACATTGTACAAAGGTTACTTAACTGCCAACTCACCAAAGTTGACCGGTCTCTTATTCTTTTAACCATTACATATCAACATGGTGGGCAGGGAGGCAATTTGAGACAGCCAGCGTGGCTTCCCCAAGGGCAAGTCCTACCTAACGAACCTAGTGGCCTTCTGCGATGGAGTGACTACCTCAGTGTATAAGGGAAGAGCTACAGATGTCGTCTGTCTGGACTTCTGTAAGGCCTTTGACATGGGCCCTCACAACATCCTTCTCTCTAAACTGGAGAGAGACAGTTTTGATGAATGAACTGTTTGGTGGATGAGGAACTGGTTGGATGGTCACATGCAGAGGGTAGTGGTTGACGGTTCAATGTCCAGATGGAGACTGGTGACAAGTGGTGTCCCTCAGGAGTCCATATTGGGATGAGTACTGTGAAGTGTCTTCACCAATGACAGTGGGATCAAGCGTGCGTGCCCTCGGCAAGTCTGCAGATGACAGCAGGCTGAGTGGTGTGCTTGACATGCCTGAGGATGCCATCCAGCAGGACCTGGACAAACTCAAGTGGCCCACGTGAACCTCATGAAGTTCATCAAAGCCAAGTGCAAGGTTCTGCAGTTGGGTCAGGGTATCAACACAGGCTGGGGGATGAAGGGATTGAGGGCAGCCCTGTGGAGAAGGCTCGGGGGGACCGCTGGGTGAAAAGCTGGACCTAAACCAGCAATGCACGCTGGCAGCCCAGGCAGCCAAACGTACCCTGGGCTGCACCAGAAGAAGCGTGGCCAGCGGGTCGAGGGAGGCGGTTCGGCCCCTCTGCCCCGCTCTGGTGAGACCCCACCGCAGCGCTGTTCCAGCTCTGGGGCCTCGGCACTGGAAGGGACAGGGACCTGCTGGGGCGGGTCCGGAGGAGGGACGCAAACATGGTCAGAGGGCTGGAACACCTCTCCTGTGAGGGAAAGCTGGGACAGCTGAGGCTGCTCAGCCTGGAGAAGGGAAGGCTCCGGGGAGACCTTATTGTGGCCTTCCAGTGCCTAAAGGGGGCTTGTAAGGGAGATGGGGGCAGGCTCTTCAGTAGGGCCTGTTGCGCTAGCACAAGGGATTATGGTTTTAAACTAAAACAGGGTAGATTCAGACTAGATGTATGGAAGACATTTTTTACTATTAGGGTGGTGAAACACTGGAAGACGTTTTCCCAGAGAGGTGGTAGATGCTCCCACCCCTGGAGATATTCAAGGTCAGCCTGGACAGGCTCTGAGCAACCTGATCTAATTAAAAGATGTTGCAGATTGTTTCAGGTGGGGTTGTGTAGAGGAATAGTAGAGGAATGAAGATGGGTTAATTGACATTGATAATGTACAGCTGTGGGCTGGCTTCAGGGCCGGCGGGTTGGCTGATGTGGATAATGCACAGCTGTGTCTGGTTCCTGCTAAGTAGTTAAATAGCTCTAAGGGGTATGAAAGAGGAGCACTGGATGAAGAGAGACCTGGAAGAAGCAGAGGGAGGAGAGAGGGAGAGAGAGAGTGCCCTGAATGCAGGAGAGGCCCCAGGAGAAGAAGGGGGCCCGGAGAAGGATGCAGCAGGGGCAAGAAGCAGGGTGGACTGGCCTGAAGAGGATGGAGAAACAGCACGAACAGTAGATGAACTGTTGAAACCTGGTGGGGGGGGGATTGGTGGCTGTGCCAGGGCAAGGTGTGGGAGCTACTTATTGAAGTTAACCTGGTATGGGGTGGTAAAAGCCTTGTTGCAGCCGGCTGGTTTTGATAGTGCTGCAACAGGGTTGGACTAGGTGACCTTTTAAGGTTCCCTTCCAACCCAAACCATTCTGTGGTTCTATGGTTCAGTTGAAGAACTCGGTTTTACTTGATGCTGCTCAGGTGTTTAAAGATTCATTACAAATTAATTGTTTGGGCAAATATTACATCATTCCAGCAGTCAGTTTGCTATAGACTTTGCATTCTTTCTTTTTGTTGTTAATCCTAACAGTCATTTTCTCCTGGTACCTTCATCCTCCTCATCACAGTTTGTATTTTCTGACTCTTCAAGAGTGCTTCTATCTTACTTCCTTTTTGTTTTCCATGTGATAGCAGCAGTCAGCATTGTTTTTAAAGATTGGTTTGCTTGTTTTTTCCCCAATCCCTTTTCCTAGCTAGTGTAACAGGGGTTCTTAATCAAAGACTTTTATGATTATAGAATGTGGCTGAGGTTGCGGTGGTGTCATTTCATGGACATTTAATAAAGCCTTAGTAAGGCACCATCATTAAAATGTGGTCCGCTTTCATGCATAAACATTTTCTCCCAATAAATTGTCCTCCCACCTTTTTTTTCCATATTTGGGAAAGAAAGCCACTTCCAATTGCATTTCATTAGCACACAGAAACGTTTCCACTGAGGCAGCCATCACAGAAGAGATCTCCAGTCAATTCCTTTTCACCTGTCAGAATGCAGTCCAGCACAAGAGACGCCAAATTACTTCTAGTATTTTTTTATTTTAAAAGTCTGCTTATCCTCGGGGAATTAAAACACATTTTACTGATGGTAGCAGTAACAGTATCTTTCCGTATAACATAGCTGCTAGGCTCCCTTTCTGCCTGTTGCTGGAAAGGGTGTATCCAGTGATTTTGACATTCCTGCCACACCAGATCATCTCCCCACGCTTCAGCAACAGGGATCATTTCTGCTTCATAAAAAGTATAGGCATGTGTATGTGCGTACACACAAAAAGGTATGTATGTATATGCATACATATAGTTCCTCTTCTATTTTATTTATTTTATTTCCATAAACAGGCTCTTCCACACTCACTGCGACTATGGAAATGCATGAAATTCCAGCAGAGCTACTGTGCTGACTAGGTGTACTTTAGCTGCTCTCTCTGCCTGTGCTGCATGTCTTTGCCACAAAACGGTTCCAAGAAACACCGCAACCTCAGCTTTAGCAAGCAAAACTTATATGAAAAATGTGTGCAAGTAAACTAATCGAATACAATTTCATTTTAAGCCACCCTATATGTAAAACTAAGGAAAATTTTCAGATATTGGAGGCAAACAAGAAGCACCATGAATTTTGCAAATATATTAGTTCCACAAGTTTTACTGTGTTTAATGTATGTTAATGGGTTCTTGCATCTCAGTATTTTTTATAGGACTGGGTATTTGTGAAGGCTCTAAAGCAATCACCACTCATTCCTTTGTGAGCAATTATTTTATAGCATGCTAGCTGTTTACAACTACAACATTTAGGCCCTGCTTGTATGCACACAATCAATCACACATGTAGTTTGCAACAGAAATGGACCACAAATAATAGACCTTTGTTTGATTTGCCAAAATTGAAAATATTTTACAACACCAGAACTATTTGTTTCACAGTCTTACATAAGAACAAATTATGTAAGATAGGGTTTTTTGTTTGTTTCATCTAGTAACATAGGCCAAGAATTTTTGCCTAAACTATATACTAGTCACTTTTCTTAGCAAAGGAATGTTATGTTCTAATTGCTTAAGGACATTTAGCAGGCTCTTATTTCCTATCGTACACAAATTTGCATTCATGCATAATTTCTAGAACACAAAAACTGCTTTATTTTCCCCCAATGTACTTACAAGTTTGGAAGAATGGTGAACCAAGCAACTGACTGCAGGAACCTCTCATTCATCATTTTTCACAGAAACTTGGTAAGCTAAAAAGTTACTGAATAAACAACTGGGCTATTGAATTAAAAGTTGCTGCTACTTTGTTTAATGAAAATGATCCCAAAAAACCTAAAAGTTAACTTTCTGCAGTAAACAGCTAGTGAAAACATATATTTCATATTACATGCAGCTCCTGCTTTTAGCATGTTCTTACAGCGAGCCCAAAATACAGTAGAGAAATGAAATAGTGGTTTCATAAAATTAGTAGTTAATTAAAAACTCCTTCATAAACAGGCAAGGTGGACTGATGTGCTGCTCCTCTTTGTCTTACTTTCAAGACCCTGTCTTTTTAACTCTAAGGGGTTTTTAGCATGTGCATGCCCCTGTGTGCAGGTATAATATCGACTTCAATTAACAGCTGCTGTGTTGGAAGATACAGATCTCAGGTCCAGCTCCAACCAAGCTGGAAGAGCTGGTTGTGCAAGAGGAAGATTCATGACAGCCTGAGGAATGCAGTGAAAAGAATTCTTCTGAAACAATGGAGGAGGCCATTCTACAAGTTGCTCAAGAGCTTCTTTTCTTCAGCAGAGTCCTGAGGCAATTCCAGGACAGAGGATGTCCTGTGAAAAGTGAGAAGGGATGGTTAGAAGCCCTCTTAACATTAGGGAGCTCTGGCAGAAGCAGTCATGAGAGTAGTTTTAGTAATGCATACCAGAGCTAACTCAGTGAGGGAAATCAAAGCAAAGCTGCTGATGTGGAAGCACACTGAAGGCTGGTGCACACGCAAGAATCCTCACGTGCTGAAATTGAGCCTGCTTCTGTTGCAAATGGTAATTTTGGCAGATAAATTGGCTACAGAGATCTCCGGTACAGCAACTTTATCTTCCACACCTGAATTGACCCGAAGGCATACAACAAGGCTGGTTGAGTCAAACTGCTGCAACAGTGTGGTAAAGATGGGGATGGGTTAGATCAGTTACTGAGTTATGGTGTGTTTCTGTTGCAGTGTGTTGTTAGACAGACATGTGGAAGCTTGCAACTAATCATGTCCTTCACTGGCATTTTAACCATGGTTTTGAAGTTTGTAATTACATCCTTCAGATGCCAAAGGGAGTTTATTGTCATGCACAGCATAAAAAGAAAAGTCTCTCTGAAAGCAGACAGTCAGGCCAAGACAATTATCCAGCTGGACTCTGGGTGGTGTTTTTATCTACCTGCAGAACTGAGCCCGTCTGGGAGCCAGCGTCAGAGCATCCAACCTGTATGAGATTTGAACATTCGTGTCCTCCTTACTCTGCAAGCACCGTGAGGCCAACAGGAACGCTGGCGAAGGGCTGTACTTGTCTCACACTGCACAAAGCCAAAAGGGTCTTTACTTTTTCCTCTTGACTGTTACTGGGAGTAAACTTGTGGTGCTGGTAGAGTCTCTCCCTTCCACAAAACTTTGCTGCCCATATGTGCCAAGATGTTTCAAATATAAACGAGTCCTCAGAGAAGTCCGAATGGAGGAGTGTGTGGCAGGGAAGGGGGAAGTGTGGAAGTGATGGAAGTAGCTTAAGGTATCAGACATCACTTTTTCACATCTCTCAAAAGGAGACCTGACATTCATTAGACCTCTGGTTGTTGTTGGATGCTTCCAAGACTGAAGCAGCTTGAGGTTAAAGATGGACAAGCCATAGAGGCTACTGGCAGATGACTTCAAGAGCTTCCAAGAGACTCAGCTCTGTGGTAGGAGTTCCCTACAATTAGATGCTGATAGCACAGAGAAGACAAGCAGGAAACCAGAAATGGTTAGAGGTCCTGAAAATAAACCCCCCAGGTATGCTAAGTATACAAGAAGTAACGTGAAAGCTGAACTGAGGAGATGGATATGTCCATCAACACGAGAGAGAGTTACTGGGGTAGATATATGGGCGACCTCACCAGCAAGGCTCCTAAAGCTGATTTCTGTTTCCACGCCGACAGGTAGGTGTAGGTTCAGGATTCTAGATTATACATTGCAAAACCTATACGTAGTGTATTGCAACTTATGCCAAATATCTTGTCCCAAAAGACTTTTTCTGGGCCGCTTTTCCTGACAATTGTGATCACATAACTGCCCTGCATTGCTGAAAGATCAGGGAGACAATCATTTTTAAACAGGGTTTGGTGGTACAGTAAACCATTTTTCTTATGGGAAAGAAAACTCTGATTTTTTTAGACTTTGTATCTTCCTTGTGGGATTTTTTTGTGGCTCCCAGAGACATCTAATCCCCAGTTAATCAACCACCCACTGAATCACACCGTGGGAACATATGTTCTAGGATATGCAAGTCCAAGTAATTTTTTATGTTAATATTTCAGAAGTGTAAGCAGCATTTTCTAGAAAATTAAGTTAAGTGGGCTTGGAGAAAAAGAAATAACCACGGATATATGCAGATATACTTCATGTGCTTTCCATACAAAATGTCAGGTATTCTGGAGAAGAGTTGCTCCTTATATATTCATACACCAATTCTTAAATCCCATAAATACATTTAAAATGTGCATGTTGAATTTTTTTTTCCTGAAGCGCTCTACTTTCTCTTGTCTTAGAATGGTAATATGTATGACTTCTGGTGTAAAGAAAGATTGGAAAGATTATTTTAACCAAATGTGTTGAAGTGCAAATAACAAATGAACTTTTGAACTCTTTTGCACTCTTTGAGGGTCTGGAGGGGTCTCTGCCAGGCTTTGAGAAAGAGCAGAATGCGGATGCTTTTGTTAGAAATTTGGCTAATAGAATTATCTGGAATTAACATGGTTTATTCAGATGTGTACATATTCCAACTTTTACTTTTAGGGTGCTACTAAGGAAATTCATTCATGGTTCGTGATATTGAATCAAATGGTGTATTTTCACATTGGGGTGGTGAGGGTTTTTTCTTTACTTTTACAGATGGATTTTCTCAATAAAAAACCCATATTTTCAAGTGATCTGTCAGAATTCTCTCATACCTCAGATACTCTTGCACTCAGTGGATAAGAAAACTAGCATAGCCATAAAACAAAGGATATTTGCAATGTATTTGTTTTGGGGCCCAGCTTATCACTTCAAACTGGATTTCTCTTGAATAAGCGTTACCCAGTTTCTCTTCTGAAAGTCTCCTGTATGTGAGAGAGTAACAGTGACCCTGTGTCAAATGCATGATAATATTATCAAAATTGAAGAATCTGGGGTCAAAGAGTTTGCTGGTTAGGTCTGTTGCCAAGATTGACTGTTCCAGATCCTTATAAAGACATGCTGACACATCTATGCAGTGTG
The DNA here is from genome assembly GCF_023634155.1 of Falco peregrinus. Lineage (NCBI taxonomy): Eukaryota > Metazoa > Chordata > Aves > Falconiformes > Falconidae > Falco > Falco peregrinus. The sequence continues at coordinate 59,017,740 of NC_073723.1, forward strand.
TCAAGGACCTGGTGATATGAAACATTTTCCACAGCCCTACTTGAAATGTGAGCCTTTCCTTTGTTGAAAAACTCTCCTACATATGCAGAGATTGTATGTGAAAAATAACGAAAAATATGCCATCTTTCTGGAGAGTAAGAACGTGAAAGAAATCCGGGCTCTTTTTCCTGAGCTGGCAAAGCAGAAAGTAGTTCAGTGTTCTGCACTAAAATGCGATTTTGCAAAACATTTACAACACAGTTAGATCTTTGGAAATCAGAAAGTTTATTAATTGTTACCTCGTTCTTTTGTTCTCAGCTTTCAGAGTGTTTCTGAATTTCAAAATCACAGCTATTGCTTTCAAATCTGCTCTGTTTTGGGGACCTATTTGCCATATTTTGCACGCACACTGACTGTATATCTCCCTTCACTCCTTCCAGCAGTGCTCCTGATTCCTGGGAAAGAAGGAAATTTGTGAGAACATTCCTCAAGTTTTAGGCAATGCCCATTATTGCTCTTGGAACACTTTGACAAAGCAACTACACAAAGAGAGAGAGAGATACAGATGTAGTCAAATCCTGTCAAAATTCACTTACGTGAGAAATAAATAATATTTCTCAGATTCCATAACATTTAGGGGGTTTGTCTGCATATTTTCCTTTGTCATCTTACCTTTTAAAAAAACAACTGTTTTCTAATCCTTTGCATATATATATGTAGCTAGTAAAGATTGAGAAAGATTTGTGAGTGGTAAATTTCCTCTCAAAAGGAAAAAGAAAAACCAGAATCTTGAGGATGAAAAAAGAGCTATCGGCTTATCTCTGCCAAAGGGTCTGAAAGGCTTTGAAGATTAAGTGCTGGATGTCACGTCACACAATTAATTTCTTTCTTTCCTAAACTTCAGGTTAAGTCTGCTGGTATAAATTCCTCCAGATGGAAAATAAAGATGATTAAATAGGATTCATTCCTGTAGGCAGTGATGCAGTAGATTTCTGTGGGAGCTGCTGGCTGTTCTGTACTACTGAAAATCAAGCCATTGGATTTCCACCCTCAGAACACAACACAGTGGCTCTCTTTTGGGTACCCGTTTTTGTTCTGAGGGTGATGACGAGTAGACTTGATCTGCTCATCATTGACTGTTAACAGCTGCAAAATCTGCCTGTTTTAGATGATCCGTCATTTAGTAACCTGCACTTGAAGTTTTAAAACCAAATGCTTTCTCCCTTTTTCTTCGTTTGAAATATCAGAAAAAGAACCAACATTATAATAATTACTAAACAGCAGCTGTGGATGGGTCCTGTCTTTTTTAACAGTCTGGTCCTCTACTAGACTGGATAAATGTCTTGACCAGAGGTAGAAGCCATCATTCATTTACATGTGTACGATTCTGAATGTTCCAAAAGTCTGTATTTTCAGCATCAGCTTGTCCATGCAGCTACATCGGATGCTAACACCTTAAAGCACAGACACAGGGGGCCAAGATTCAGGCTTCCCATCTGAAATGGCTCACAAGGTCTACAAAACTGAAAAATTGATTCCCTGTATTGTACATTCAAATGCACTGTCTGGTAGAAAAAGTAAATAAAAATGTTTATTGTGTACCTTGCCTACAGCAACTGCCCGCTAGTCTGCTGTTGGTCTAAGAACAACAGATGGGTATATTGTGCATTATCAACAGTCTCAGCTACAGCACCAACTGCACATGCACTGGTAACTTTGTACTTACTGCTTTTGCTCACTTTCACAGGCTGTGTGTGCTTCATGCAGAGCATGGAACCTCCAGAGGCCCCTTGCCTTCAAAAGGCTCAAGCCAATCTCGTCCTTAACAGCAGTGAGTTTTTGTTGTCAGTGTAATATCATTTATAACCATCTTTTGCCAATGGCAAAACAGGACCAGACCCTAGAGACAGTCTGTACAAAAGGATTGTTTTGTTTCCACCCCTGGATATGTGTCCAACCTATGTTGCAATGTTTGGCTGTGGACTTTTGTCTTCCCCTGTCCCCACCCCCCTGCTTTTTTTTTTTTTTTTTTTTGTTAACTGTCTGAAAAGAAAAAGTATATCTATGCAAAGGATCTAGGCTTGAATTTTAAACTGAGCTCCTCACACTTGGAATCACTAAAGCCTGGAAACAATTATGAAGCCTGAACACTTATCCTTCTCAGAATTGTGCAAGTCACCAAGAAATGAGTCAGGCATGAAGCACTGTCTGTAGATTTAGGGGGCAGCTGAAAGACAAATACCCAGTTACCACAGACTGAATTGAGGGAAAAGAAGGGAAAGTGTCTTTTACTCTAGGTTACAGCAAGTACCTGTTCTGAAAGTTTCACGCCAATAACAACCAAGATAAATGACCTGTACCAGAGAATGCTTACACACAAGGAAAATTATATCAAGTAATTGTAGAGGAAGGTTGAGCCATAAGAGAGAAGAGTGAAGAACTCTGATTCCATAATTGGATGGAGAAATTCATTAAAGTCTTTATTGCCTTCTAATATGCCACATAGTAAACAGTGCTTTCTAAGATAAATCTGCATTGTAGAACAGCAACTCAGAGGACCACTGCAAGTCAGAAGCAGGTGGATAAAGACAGTAAGTTACTGCAAAGCTCTAGCAATAAAAAAAATTGGAAGACCAGCTTAAAAGTCAGGAGATTTAAGAAGTACACAGTTCTTTGCACTTGCCTTTTTGTTTCTGAGTCTGTAGGATGATTTTGAGTCAGGTTTTCAAATTACGCTCTGCAAAGGAATGCCAGAACTAACTTTTTCTTGCAATACAATCTGATGTGCTCAGATCACGCTGGAATTCCAGGAACTGGAGCTTGAATGAAAAAGCAAAATGTAGGAGATGCTGCAATACTAAAAAAAAAAATGTAAAGACAAATGAAGCACAGCAGTTAGGGAGATGAATTTTTTTTTAAAGAGAAGACTAATGGAACAAAACATATCCCATAATCTAACTATGATAAGACATTCCTCCTCCATCAGGGTTTCACTGTTGTAACAGGTAAAGTCCATTGAACTGATCAGACCTCTCTAGCAATAAAGGTCTTGGGAGCATTCCCACTTTTTCAGGGCAAAAAGGACAACTCATGAGGCAGTCTTAGGATACAGTCAGTGAAGTGGCTCTTGTGAGTTATCTAAAACTAATTGAAACCCCTTCAATTACACACAGTTGATGTTTCTAGACATTTGGCTTACTGTATATGCCCTGGATATAGATGTCATCTTCTGTGAAAGAGAACTGTCCCTGTAATTCATGCTAATCTTCTGCAGTATACTATTTGCAGTGAAATCAAAATGTAATAATTTGCAGTGACTTCCTTGACCTCTAATTAGGAAACATCCTAATATGCTTCAAATATTTTATTTTCCCCTCGTGCAGTTTAAAACTATGTCTACAGCTATAGCCTTAGCGAGGTTATTTCTATATTAATGACAAACTTCAGGGAAACAGTAGGAAGAACTGATGTGACCCATTAATTGAACGTTTGCCTTCAAGTGGTCTGCTGTTGGTAAGATTGGAAAACTGTTCAGACTGAATGGGTAGACTGATGGGAAGCAGGGTGGCATCTCACAGCAGAGATTGTTCTCTTTCTCCACAATTAAATTTGAAAGGAGAGATACGATAGCCAATATGTTTCTTAACAGCAATGACAAATGTAAGCTTTTTTTTTTTTTCTTTTGGAAAGAGCTATACAATGTGAAAGGAAAGACAGAAAGTCCCTACCCCTTCTCCTCTGCTTCCTTCCTGCTGCCTCGTTCCCCATCCCAACCTCAGCTGGCTCACAGCACTTAGCGTGGGTGCTGTTATTACTAGAACAGAGGGAATTTCATCTGACACAGAGCTTAACCACTTCCAAAACTGAAAAAGGCTATACCAATTTATGCACGATAGCCACATCTGTATCTACAAATCTTTTTTCTGGCTTTAACACTGTTAATATAGCTGAAGTGGCAAAACTGCCTGTAAGGACCAGGCCTTGGCACAAAGCTGGCAACTGTGTAGCGCTGAAGACAACAGAGCTCTGGTTTTGTTTGTATCCTCTAGCATCACTGACAAGTACCTATAAAACAACAGGATTTCTTCCTTTATCATTTCTTATCCTAGACAGTAATGACCCCACCATGTTGTTCTGTAAATGGCTAAAGGGAATAAAAAGAAAAGCCTAACACCAACAGGCACAGAGGGTATTAGCAGTCCCTGACAGTTCATCCTTAACTTTTCGTTTGCATTTAACTGTCATAAAAAAGTATTTTAAATAACACTCTACAAGCCTGCAATTTTGTGCTCCTAGAAGTAAAAGCGAATGCTGTAAATAATGCCAGATGCTCTGAATTGTGTCCATGACTGAGTTCATTCTTGAACACATGCTGCTATACATGAATTCTTCATATCTTATGTTCTCTTAAGTAAATTCTGAAACCATGAGTTCATTTTACCACTACTGCATACAGTCTTATTGTTCAGTGGAAGTATTACAGTCATTTGATTCACCGGCTTTCAGCCCACCACACAGGAAACACACCAGCAATGTTCATCACTTCTAATAACTTCTCCCTCCACCCCACCCCCCCCCATAGCCGTAGCTCTTCCCAAATGATATAAAAGACACACCCTCTTTTGGAAATGGATATTTCTTTTTAGCAATAAAAGACAAATTAAAGAGGATACAAGTCTGTGGCTGATCAAGAATGCTCACCCATACAGCCTGCAGCAGGACGTGTCTGAAAGAATCAGAGGAAATGGTGTCACCAGGATGTTTTTATCTCAGGTGGGAAAAAGGAAATTCAAGACTGAGCTGGACTTATCTCACAGGTGATTTACAGATACTGCTGAAATCTCTGATGTTCTAAAATCTAAATATTTGTCAATATTTATAAATATTTACTTAGCTAAAGGATATTATGATGCAGAATGGAAATGCCGGTGGTGAGAGGGTTTAAATATGTGTTCAAATATTCCTCACTGTCTACTAATTGCAATTAAACTACATGGCTATTGCTTGTCAGGTGGCATGTATTTAAACCTACCTACCCACCTGTCCTGGTACTGGAAAGAAACAATCAACAAAGCCATCACCTGAGGAAAACACTTCTGTACTTCTCCATTCTCCAAGGACTTTGCCATCCAAGTCATGGAATTGCTTTAACCCAGCATGCCTGAACAAAAGGATATTTGATTTTGTTTAATTAAACTATTGATTTTTGCCTGAGATTTTCAAGAGAAGGTGACAGAGTGCAGCACACAATGCACACAGATAGTATCCAGTGATGTTATCTAGCAGAGGTTTGGTTGAAACAGATCTTGGGTGCTTAATCTCTAGTTCCCACAGAGATGAGGACTGTTAGCTCCCATCAAAGTTGGTAGGAGTGAGTGCTTAAATACTTCAAAGATGTTGCCCTGGGCTCATTTACATCGCTTAACTGATCAAACCAGAGCGCTGCTACCACCAGTTTATTTACTTGCAGCCCTGAGAAATTCAATACAAATGGCTTGCACAGTCATTCCTACACAATTAGGACACAATGCAAAATATTTATTGAGAATAATTTCTTGAAAATAATTTGCAGAATAACCTCTAGAATAAACACAGATAATTTTTTTTGTAAACTCTGTGAACAAAATACTTTCCTTTTTCCCAGTTTAAGATATTTCTTGGTATATTTGTCTTTGCAACCACACATCCCTTCAGAAGGTATTTAGAGTTCAGTAGTGGAACATTCACAGCCAGACTCTTCCTGGCATACAGGTATTTAGGGTTCAGTAGTGAAACATTCACAGCCAGACTCTCCCCAGCATGCAGGGGGCCTGAGGAAGAACAAACACTTTCCCCTCAGCCCCAACTAGTAAAAATTTATGTTAGAGCAGATGAAGTACAGGAAAGTACAATACAGTAAGGCATATGTGTAAATAACAAAGTTTCACAGGATTCGAGCATATGACCAGGGCAAGATGCTGCCCATCCTTACACCATGGAGCTCACCACCTCCTTTTTCCACATCTTACCTCCAATGTCTTTTTGTGCCTTATCACCAGTTAACATTCTTGTGCATTCTCTTACGTTTTACTTCGTCTTCTTCCTTCTTTTGTTTAACTTCTCATTTTTTAAAATTGCCACCTCCTTTGAAACTCTTGGATGATAAAAAGAGAATCAAAAGCAACTGCAAAAAATGATCAGATTGTTTCCTTTGAGTTTCACACTACAACGAAACAAGATATGAATTGTCACAATACAATACTGGAGCTTACAGATGTGCTGAGAATCATAACATTTGCTGCCTGAGTCTGATCTGACTGAACTCTTTTGGGTCAAAGATACATGTTCATTTTTATGAACTGGATTGTGATAGCCTTACTATTATATAGGAAGTCCTGTTGCTTTAGTAGGTCTGCACACATAGAAGTATTAATAGCCTCATCAAGTATTTGTAGGAGGTTGCCGATGTCCTCCCACACAAAAGCACTTTGGGGACTGAGCAGGGGAGAAAAGAGCACTGGGGAAGGGTGAAGACAGTGTTCTGCTGAAAGGGACTCTCCTGCCACCTTCCTCCCCATAGTTTTGCATTTCTGGTTAGCAGTCTCACTGGCTGCAGGCACCGGAGCCTGGGGCTGTCATCTGCTTTGCTCATCAGAAACCGCAATCATGTGTTTTCAGTTGTAGTTTTTGAGATGAAAGACAGCCACATACCATCATCATCCAGCGAGAATATAAAAATGGAGAAGGCAGGTGAAAGAAGAGGTTTTGGTTTTGTTCTTGTCTTTTATTTGGTTTGTTGCACCTTCAAGCTGCTGTAACCTTCATGAGCATTTACAGGACCAAAAATGATCAGCACCTTCTACCAGGGAGAAACCAGGAGAAACTAGAGAAGCTGAAGGAATTTACTCAGGGTCCAAATGGCTGAATCAGAAAAATGAACTAGCCGATACAAATCCTCTTCCTAAAACATGGTGTGACTGCAGAGAGTCATGAAATATTTGCGGCCATGGTCTTTACCTAATGAGGTCTTATTTAAAATATTCCTGGCATTTTTGTGTTTGGATAGCTCACTTTGAAGCACAAAATTTCCTTAAGAACCCTACATTTTCTTTACAGTGTGAAAGTTAAACAGAATTTAACCTTGCTTTTGAATGCGAAATAGATAAGAATTAGAAGAAATTTACAGAAGGCTTCCTTAAACTAGCAGTCATTTTTTTAAATTTGGAAATAAGTAGGCCAGGAGTTACTTTTTCCAAGGAAAAACACACACCTGTTGTGGCTAACCATGTGGTTACGTGGTCAAACTTCCTTTACTGTCTTGCTTAGTTAAAACACCAGGAACTTCAGCAAGAGACTGTATAAACTGATGAACAAGGAATTAAACCTTCAGAATCATGTAATTTTCTATCAGGAACAATGGAATTGTTTAAAATTCTGTTGACAGTTTTGTCCCAAACACTGTAAAGTCATGTGCCACTCCCTTTCTTTCCTTTCCAGCTCATCTCTACAAAATCATGAAAGCTGAAATCTGACACATTCAGAGAGAGGCACATTCGGAAGGGCAGTGTGCGCCATGAAACTCTGGAAGCTGCCCTGTATTGGAGATAAGGACTGCACAGTAATTAATGCCCTCAGTTTTATTCTTTGTTCTGAGCTATTGCGCTACCATCAGAGGTGAGATATCAAAACCAATGGCAACTCTTGATTTCATAACAACCAAGACTGGAAGAAACTCTTTACAGTAAAAGTAAACAATGCATACAAATTCAGACTTAGTCTTTAATTACGTTTCAGCAATTTGCCTGCATTTTTTTTGAAGGGTCTGTTCACAGGTAGCAGACATAGCTTTGTATGAACCGACTTTGTCCTACTGTATGTATATAGTAATATGAGAGAGCAGTCACCTTTCTTATGGAAGCCATGTAGATCTTAATAACTATTTTTTTGACTGTCATGACTATTTAGTACAAAGTAGATAGGATGTTCCACAAGTGTGGCATACTTGCAGTTTATGATGTTCCAGTGCTCAGGCAGATCATTCTTTCTGGTAGAGAATAATGTATATTGATCTCGTCTGTCCTGCCTTGAAGCCTTGAGCAGATTTTGTTCAGATAGCTGTTCCCAGGGACTAACTTTGTTTATTTTGTTCTCCAGCCAAACCCATAACTATGACAATAAAGAGCATCCTTTTGAATACAAACATTTAATGCATGCCACAACTGGGCAGTGCTTGGGCTGTTTGTAATACACTGATTTGGTTTTCTGTTTAAATAATTCAACTTAGCACAAATGTTTTCCCTGAAAACGGAAATAACACCAAGGAAGAAAGGCTGGAGCTGTGAGGTTGCCCACCCATGCACTGGAACACCCCCAAGCCTGTTCCACGGAGCTCATACAGCACCACACCATCAGTGCCCAGATAGGCAAATACATCAAGTAGGTGAAGATGTGGCCTAAGCATTGGTCAGGACCACATGGGCTATTTCTGTGCTCAGTCCAAAGCTTCTAGAGTGGATCTCCACTACAGACCTTTTTTGTGGAATTAATGAAATCGTTAAAGTTGTGTAACTGTTAAGGCCCTCCAAGGTGGCTCTTCAGTAAAAAGAAAACCAAAATCTTCTGTTCTCCCTCCTCTCTTTTGTTTATTTATTCACCTCTGACTAGGGCTTGTATTCTTCTCTTTCAGGTTACATGTTTATAAATAGTAATTTTATTAGCATCTCTTATTTACTTTTCATTCAGTCATTAATTTTCTTTAAACATTCACAGCTAAGTATGTCTCTGGCTGACCTTAGTGAGGTGATTACACATAAACATTTCAAAATTGAAACCTGACTCTTGCAGTGGGGAATAATTTTTGAAATTATATTGCAAAAAAAGCTCATGATCTTATCTGATAGGGCAGAAGTTGGAGGACACCAATCCTAGACTCAAATTAGAAATGTTAATGTTAATATTAAGATTACTCTGTGGTGACATATACACCAGGCCAAATGAACAGGACAGGGCTGTATCACATCTCTGCAAAACAGTATTCAAACTCCTCTTTCCCCATGGAATACTTTTACTGGTATATCCAAACCAGCATGCATCATACACCTCAATCAAAGCCTTCCTCTATTAGCTTGGAGTTTCCTACAGCTTCTTTTCACACTTTTCTTTGTTCCCTAATACCAGTTTCATCTTCCCAGAGGGACACTGTGACCTGCTTTGACTCATGGATGGAGTTAATAGAGCACCGAAGAAAGCCAGACTATACACAGATGTAGGCTGGCTTCTTGCCTCTGGTGGCCAGGTGAGAAGTATCTGAAAGACCTTTTGTGCCACAGACAGTATTTCTGGAGAGTTTTTTATTAAAGAGGAGCGTCAAGGGAGTACAAATGCCTTTCTAAAACCCAGTCACCTCAGGTCATTTTGGCAATTCTTTGAGGCAGTGAACCCGAAGAAAAGGAACACAGAATTCACGAAGCAATTTGTTGCTGAAATCCACAGAAAGAGCTGACACATGAGAGAGGTAAACTGCAGGGGGAACACTGTTTCCTCTCCATGCACCACACCATTAAGACACATTTCTCTTTTGGAGCTCTGCAGTAAATACTCTGATAATGTTTTTGCTGTTTATCCTGCCCACCTGCTCTGTGGACCTTTCTGTCTCTGGCAGACCCTTACATGTGGCCCTAGCTGCTTCCCCATCATCATCCTGTTCTGAAGCATGGAAGTGTTGTTGATCTTGGTGCTGGACACGCAGTCTGACTGCTTAGTAAAGAAACAAGAACTTTACAACAATTTAAAAGGATTTATGGACACACGCCTGTGATCTCCGTCTCCCAAGAACATGTGTACTGACCTTGCCGGTACCCGAAGCCCTCCTCAGTGCATTCACAGACTACACGCTCCATTTGGAGGGAGGGGTGGAGGGATGCTTTCCATGTACTGTAAGAATCATCTGACTTGGGATTTCTGTGAATTTTAGAGATGAAGGGATACAGCACAGAAAAATAAAGTGTGAGCACTGCTGTCTCCTTGAGAGCACTATTAACCTTCATACTTAGACTCTGAAATAAAACTAGTTACACCCTTAGAAAAAATGCAGCCATGGAGCTGGGACCACGTGTTCAGTGTGCACCTGAGCTAAAGATTCTCCTGGCAAAGCCCAGTTTCTGTACTGGTTGTTGTTGAATCAGCTGATATCATAGGCCCAGTGTGAATATTAGAGGAGCTGAGGTCAACAGTATGCATCTGCCCAAATTCATCCATTTCTCTTCAGCTCAGTACTGCTCAGCACAAGTCATCCTCTGCTGTTACTCCTTACTGAGCCATCACTCAGCCATGCATAAAACTTCACTCTCTGCAACAGCACTTGGATTAAAGTTCCCACAGAGCTCTGGTTTCAGCAAGGAGAAGCAAATGATCCTGCAGGATTTTGTTTTTCATTGTTATGGTTTATTTTAAATGAAACAAACTCAAAAATACATTGTGCTTTGCAGTGGAAAAAGTCTCACATATCCTTATAAAGAAATGGCAGCAAATACTATCGAAGTCCTGTTTCATAATATTTACAAAGCAGTTGATCCAGACAATAAAGGGACAACTCCTCTATATCAGAAATCAAGAAAGAGACTTCCTTGCACAGTTCTTGAGTGAACATTCACAGAGTCCTGAAGTTACAGGCACCTTCTGACTCATTATCTGCCATATCCATGGGGTAAGCAAAGGCTGTAAGTGCCCCATGTTATGTTTGATCCTGCAACTGAGTCTGCAGTTCACAGGTTAGAAGGGTGCCCTCATGGCAATTCAGGTAACATCTAGTTTATTTCACTTCACGGTATGTTTCCATACGCAAAACATTGAGCTTATATTTTATAAGCTCAGTGGTTTGTGTACGGAAACATACTATTTCTTCATGCTAATTTTGTTTAAATCAGCCTACTAATTTTTGTACCGTGCAGTCATTCTCAAGATGGGCATGACCTCAGTCTTTCATTATTTAATTATTTTCCCTTTGTGGGATAACACACAGCTCTTCCATGTAGCTCATCGCTTTTGGAAAAGGACCAACTTTGGGAGCTCCTTGACTGGATGAGGAAGGGAAAAAGGAAGAAAGAGCCTTCTTCATTGCTTTTTAGGGACTGAACTGTATTCTTGCTTTCTTCAGGCTGGAGAAACTCCAAATAGTTTCTGCTGGCACAAACAGTGACACCTGAAAGGGCATGCTGTTGCAAATGTAAACAGTGGCACAGCAAATTGTTTAACCTTTGCCTGAAGCATAATTTCTTCAACAGTGAGGTGCTACCCTTTCCAAAGCAGCTGCAGAGCATTAGGACAGTGCCATTTTTTCAAGTGAAACAGGACAAATTGAAACGACAGTAATAATCTCATATTTTCCCATTGCTACTTAGCACCAGCAGAGTGTTCCTACGCATCTGTAATGGGACACATTTCTCTTGGGGGCAGAAAGCTTTCGTGTGTACTTCCAGTGAAAAAATTACCAAAAAAGCTGTTTAAAAGCGTAATTTTGACCTCAGCATTTAAAGCTTACTTCCCTGTCAGACTCAGAGGCTGAGGGAAGTTGTTGGGTGAAACTGGCAGATGAGAAGCCCTCCTGTTTCAGCAGACAACGAGGTCCCGGTTCGGCTGGGGCAGGCTGCTGCCCACAGCGCAGAAAGGGCCTGTCCCTGCTGCCGGCTTTGTCTGCATGAGAGACCTGGAAAGCCTGAGCGGCTGCTGTGGCTGTGAGAGTCCTGGGAGTGCCTGGGCAGGGCTGGGACTTGTCAGGCTCAGCAGCAGGCACTGCTCCCAAAGCTCCCACCCAACCTTCTCCACCCAAGCATCACATTCTCCCTTCCCTTCCTTCCCTCTTGTGCGAGCAGCCTGCCCCGGCCCAGCCTTGACACCTTGTTCGGCTTTGGCTGATCCAAAGCAAATGCTTCAAAAGAGCTGGAGCTGGGGAGGACAGAGGGGGCTCCTTGTGGGCCAGGCCACGGTGGGACGAATCACAGCCAGCCTCATGCGGACAGGTCACCCAGCCAAGGTGCTCGAGTTACGTTTTAACACCCCAGTGAGCCCGAACACCCATTGCTCTCCCTGCCCAGGGAACGTTTCTCCTCATGACTAATGGCCTCCCCTGCAACACTCCCAGCGGTAGCCGCCAGCAGCCCTCCCAGGCCCAAGGGTCGGAATGAGCCGTTGGACTACACAAGAGAACTCCGGCCACGTCAAGCGGTGTCGAGCGGGGCCTCAGGGCCACCACACGGCAGCAAGCCCACCAACCCTCCCTCACACACAGCCGGCGGCCAGCGGGCCTGCGCCGGCACCACCGCAAAGGGGAACCCGCGGCTCTGGGGCCGCCGCCTGCCCCGCTCCCCCCCGGGGCCCAGCCCGCTCCCGCCACCAGCACCATTCCAGTGGGACAAACAGGCCCGGGGCGGCCGCCGGCCAGCTCGGGCAAGGGACGGAGAGCGGGGGCTGCCCTCGGGGGTCCAGGCGCCATGTGCGACCGGCGGCTGCCCCTCCGCCTGCCCGCCCCGCCGCTCCGCTCCTCCTCGGCCGGGGGGCTGGGGCGGGGCGGGGGCCGCCAGCGAGCGGGGCCGGGGCCGGGGCCGGGGCTGGCCGGGCGGGGGTGGAGGGGAGCGGCGCCTCGGCCGGGGGGGGTGCGGAGCCTCCGTGGAGGGCGGAAACGGGGTGGGGGGGATTTGCGTCAGTGAGGGAGCGGGGAGCGGGCGAGGGCGGGCGGGACGGACGGAGGGACAGACGGACGGAGGGAGCCCGCCGAGAGGCACCGGCCCTCCCGCTCGGCCGCCGCCGCTGCCCGTCGCCCCATGGAGCTGTGCCCGGGGCACGCCGCGCCCTCGGGCTGGGCGCTGCCGCTCCTCCTCGCCCTGGGCGCCGGTCTCAGCCACGCCACGCCGCACCTGCGGTACACCCGACCGGGCTCCCGCAGCAAGTGAGTACCGCCCGCCCCGGAGGGCGCTGCGGGAGCCGCTGCCGGCGGCGGGGCAAGCCGGGGCGGGCTGGGCAGCCGGGGGCGCTGGGGCGGCGTGTGGGCTCCCTCGTGCCGCCACCCGTCCCTGACGGCCGTTGTCTTCCCCCCCAGGAACTGGTGCGCCTACATAGTGAACAGGAACGTGAGCTGCTCGGTGCTGGACGGGACGGAGAGCTACGTCCAGGCCCAGTACAAGTGCGCCTGGAACCAGTTCCCCTGCCAGCCCACCCCGGTGTAAGTAGCCGAGGAGGCGACCTCGGGAAGGAGAGCGCTTGGCCACCCACCGCCAAGCCCCAGCGGGGAAGCGATCGCCGCCGCTGCGCTCGGGCCGCTCCGGCACCCCAACGAGCGCAGGGCTGGGGCGGGGGGGACTCGCACCGCCTTCTGCGCCGCAGCACGCCCCGAACAAAGCACGCTCTTAGTGCAGACGTTAAGGCTGCCGGAGCTAATTGGAGCCAGATTGAGTGCGTTGCCGGTCCGTACAGCCAGTCCGCTGCGCACAGCTGGAAGGGGAGCTGGGCTGGCACACCTCGTCACCCCGCGGCGGGGGGCTTGCCGGGGGGCAGCGAGCGCCCAGGCCGCCCTCCAGGGCGGTGGGAATGCCAGCACCTGCTAGGAGCACACCTACGCACCCTGCTCCGGGTTTGCCAGGATACGGCGGCGATTAAAATCAGTTTTATAGTTGCTCTGTCTTGCTGAATTGGTGCGTAACGGCAAGGGAGAGCCAGGAACATGAGCCAGTACATTTACAATGTGTGTCCTTGTCAGTTGTCCAGCAAGAAGAGCGGCCAGGGCAGAGATTTTTACAGGAGGTAATACAAAGTTACTTGTTCGGTTTTAGGCTTCATGTTGTTGAGTGTGACCACTGGGTCGTCTGTAGAGTGACCAGGTGTGCTGTAGCAAGGCCGTGTGAGCCTGCAGGTACAGCAGGAATCGGGGAACAGCTGTATCTCACTTACGTTCTGGCTAATCTCAAGTAAATCCCCTTTCCTCAGTTTCCCACTCGAAGAGCAGTAATACACACTTCTGTTTGAAAGCTGTAGGTGATAAGCACTCCAGCATGCCCAGAAGTCAGTGGAAGGACGCCCACGGATTTTCATGGGATTGGTATCAGAGTTGGGCTGAGATGATGGTGAGGATTCTTTTGCAACAAAGAATAACGAGTTTTTATTTTGACATGAAACAGTGAGGATGAGACTGATACTGATAGATCCTGGGTGCTACCGAGATAAGACTGTGGACGTTGATGCTGCTGCTGCCCCGGGGCCTGCAACAATAGGTGTTGGGCGTTTGGCATTCAAGTACACCGTTTTCTGTTTATTTGGGTCGTTATTTTTGTTGAAAAACCAGCTTTTCTCTACTGGAATATATAAACACTGGGATTTGAGGGAAATAACAAAGGCAGCAGACAGCTGAGTAACATTGTCTTGTGTAATTTCCCTTGTTTCTCTTCTGAGTGTCGAACTGGCCATTTTGGACTTCTGGCTGAGCTTATGGGCTGTGTAATGGGGTGTGCCCTCTGTCATGCCAAGTCTCAGTAGTGGAGCTACAGAGGAGTGAGCTGAAACTGAGCTCTTTGAACACATAAATCACCAAGCATTAAGATAAGGAATTTCAGGGGTGGTAAATTGGGATTTTCTTGGACTGTTTGCTAGTAGATAATGAAGAAAGTGCAAAGGCATTGCTTGTAGCTCAGGAAATTCCTGAACCAAGGACTGCTTGAACAGGTGAGATCTTTGGCAGGAGTTAGAAGGGGAAGCCCAGCTTGAGCATGGGGCTGGACTGGACGACCTCGAGAAGTCCCATCTCTTCCAGATTACTCTCTCTAGTTCTGTGAAACGGCATAGTCTGTCCTTGTGCTTCTAAACATCTGGAGTTTGCTGCTGTCAGAGAGAAAATATGGGGCTAATCAGACATTTGGTCTCGCCCGCTGTGGCCAATCTCATGGGGTTTTTTTGTTCTTTTGAGAATGGAATTAGATATTTACAAGCCTTTGTTTCCTCAATTTGGCTTTCTTCAGTGAGCATCACTGTTATGTTCTTCATAAGGGTAATGGCAACTGCAAAATAATTCCTTATTCTTAACATAAAATATTTTAAGTACCTTTCACAGCACCAGCTGATTTAACACTGAAAGCAGCTGGAATATTAAAGTCTTTTTATTTTATTGTTTTCAAAGCTCTCTGTTTGGAGGCTGTGACTCTTATTTTTCTGTCTGTTGCTCATATACACATTCTCTCAGTGGCATAGTAAGAAAGGAACTAAGCCAGAGCGTTGGAAATACACTTTCCAAATCCTGCAAACCCATAACTTCATTCCTGTGGAAGGTATTGTTTAATTCAGTAGGAGTAGTGGTCTGAATAACAAAAATGTGTTTATATACGTTTGTTAGCTAATGTTGACAAAAATAGCACAGGAAGGAGCTATAAAAGCAACAAAGAAATGGCTGTGAGGACTTTTCTGAAATTATTCTCTTTTTTCCTTTATGCACTTACGTAGAGAAGTTAAAAATGAACTAAATAGCAGATATTCATTGGAATAAACTACAGTCCCTGTGTAGTCTTCTTTTGATACCCATGGTTCATCTAAAAGCTCGTTCTGCTGCAGACAGTGAGGGCAGTGAGATCCAAATCAAATGAAGAGTTTGTTAACTGTGTCATAGATGTATGGGGTTTATTAGTACTTAAGTACTATTAAGGCTTTTTTTAATCAGTCAGTGGATTTACTGTTGATTTAAATTAGGTTAAGATGAGGTTTAAAGAGCCCTTATAGTGTTTATGTAGGCTAGGTTATGCATAACAATTTCTTATATTAAAAGGCTCACTGCATTTTATTTGGGAGTGTTTCACTGGTTTAAACACAGTGTGCTCCTGAATTCCCTGTGTTCTTCACATACAAGACAGTGTATTGCAGATATGGATTGCAGTCAGCACTGATTTTATTTTTTTAATTTTTTTTTTTAGAAATAGAAAGCTCTGGTGATTATGCCTAAAAATTATATGCATACATGAACCCTTTTTATCTACCCTTTAGGCCCATTAAAATATAATTTGTCTGAAAGAGCCTACTGTTGGAATGACTGCACTTCCAGGAGTGTTAACTGTATTTTCAGTTTGGCTACAGGGTTTTTTTTCCTGAAATGTTAAGTTGAAATTTGGGAAATTACTACACTGTTTAACTGTTCTATAGGTATTTGGGCTCGATAGTGCATTTCCTCACTTCACCGTTAGTGGATGCTTGGCTGATTAAGGTGTCAAGGATAAATGTGAGTTGAAGTGTGGCTGCTTAAGAGATAGGAAAAGAAGGAGTAGGAAGAAAAATCAGAAGGGCCCTTTGAAGTATGTTCTCTTTGAAGTATGGAGACTTCTGACTGATTTTTCTTAAAACTGTGACTAGCAAAGGAGGGTGGAACTTTTGTTATTTGTGGGTCACTGGACTGGAAGATACTTATAGAAAAATATTAGTGTTTTTACCCACTAAAAAGAACTTGTATGTTTTGAAATTTAATATTACTTCATAAATAACTCACCCCTCCCCACTTACTGTGTTGTGAATTTCCTTTCCTAGCTTTCTTATGAATGGTTTAGTAACTTAATTAGCAATTTGTAACTAATAGCATTGTCTGATTCTAAAAGAAAAATATGTTGCCCTTCTGGCTAGATCATACACACTTTAGGGTTGTGACTTCTCTTTGACATCCTCTGGTCAATGTTGTGGCTTCATGGTAGGATGTTACACCAGTTGTTTGTTTGCCTCTTGTGCTGTAGAGTATGTTGGGACACCTGGCTGTACCAGAGGTGCTCCAATTTATGACCCACTATTTTTAGGCAAAGTTGCTTTCACTAATAAGATTTTAATATTAAAGTTTGAAGTGAACTGAAGCAGAGGAACATTTTCTGGGTTTCCATCTTTGCTACAGAACTGCAAATGGGACTTACGCATACGAGGTAGTAAATCAAATAGAAAATAAATCAGATTGGGAAGAACCTCTGAAGGTCATGTAATCCCCGCATAGCACACAGCAAACAGCAGCCCCAGCTTCAAAGTTAGATCAGTTTGCTCAGGGACTTGAAGAAAGGATGTTTTATCAGATCTCCTTTTTCAAGTATCAGCCCCCATTAATTCTGCTCATGTGAATAAATATATTTGTGTGCTCAACTGTGTAATGAGTCAGGTCACCTGTCCATAGCTTGTGGGGACTAGTTTCATAATTTAATATGAGCTTCTCATCTTAACACTAATGAGAAATGTATAATAAGCAAACTCATTATTTCACTAGGTTGCGCATACTTAGGAAATGGACAAGTAAATCATGAATGAATGAATAGCTAAATTAGCAAGCCTTTCCAAATATCTCATTGAGCAACATTTTCCAACTTCTTGTCATTTAATACTTTCAAATGAACGTAAATAAGCCCACTGCCAAATTAATGACAGCTTTAATCATTGCCAACAGGAAGATTTGAGGCAAAAGACTGAAATAACTATTTAGAGACTGGTACTGCTAGTTTTCTGCAGTCATAACTGTCAGGCTAGATGACTATTTGTATGAGTAACACACCATTTTCAATAAGCAGTATCCGGTGTTTATTAATAAAATAATATTGAGTAAAAGTGGAAATTGTAGTAGCGAAAACTAGCAAATCAGACTCCCAGTTCAAGTTAAATGGCCTTATTGATTCACCATTTTCTGGCAACCCCAGAACAACCTGAGTGGAGCATGTCAGCCCCAGTCTAGGAACATGTAGGAAATCCACATGTAGTTTTCAACCCTTCAACAGTCCCAATGTATTTTTCGGTGAGACAGTTCAGTTGCTAGAAATTAAGCATACAGACCAGTGCCAGGCTGCTCAGCACCAGGCAGGATCAAACCTAAGATTTACAAGTTAGTACAGATCAGAGCCTGTTTGCCATTGCCTTCTAGCAATGCAGATCTCATAAGAAAAACTTTCAGGATGCACAAGAACTTGAAGAAAAAGCAAGGGCTGTTAATGTTTCCCCTCTAAATATCTAGAAAGGTCTTTTGGATTATTTTTTTTTTCCCTACTTAGTGTATTTTGTATGAAGCAGAATTTCTTTGTACAGGCTCCAGCTAGCTGACTGCATAGGGAGGTTAGCCTAAGGGGTTGTGCATTGAAAACAGTAAGGAAACTTAAAAAACTTCAGAACGTGCTTCAGTTTCCTGGAGTGCTTGTTTGAAAATCTTTGAGCCCCTGCTGGGTGTGGTAAACTTTCCTGGCTGTCTCCCTTAACTTGAAATTGTGCATCTCTGCCTCCACGCACTGAACGCAACAGAGTCTGACTTCTCTGTGAACCAGACAGGGAATTTTCATTTCACACATCGTTCAAGCTTGTTGCAGTAATTCAAAAAAATCTTGAACGAACTTCTCCTTAGTTCACATTAATGTAAATAATTAGAGGTTTTATACTTTTCTGGTGTGAGAATGTGTGACCTGGAGGTCTGGAGCCTCTTCTGTTAAACATCAAACTGTTGCCAAAACAACAAATGTTAATTTTGGGGAGCTGCTTACCAGTTTAAGGCCTATTTTGTCATAGGTCACCCAAATAACAAAGGAACATTTTGCACTGTTAGACATTTTTACACATTGCAGATTATTACTCCCATCTGACTTCCTTTTTGCATTCACATCTCATCTTTCCTCTCCCCTCTGGTTCATTTTTGACCTAGTGTCTTGAAAAGCATCAGCTCTCAAAACAATGCTGCATTTTGTTCTGAAAGTTGGGGTCCTTAGCTGATCCCACAGGTTAGCTCTTTGATTCGTGAAAGTACTGGTTATATCTATTTTGTCTGTGTATGTTTTCAAATAATCTGTCAGCAGTAGCTTTTTCTTGGAGTGATCCTGGAAATAAGCTTATTTCACAGGCAGAGAAGCAGAAGAGATACTACTGGAGCTCAGTTTTTCAGGCAGCAGTATCCATAGCAGCGCTCTGCATCCTCATTTGACATTTCCACCGGTGTAAGGTGAGAAACTTGGTCCCTGCTGCTGGAAGAGGTATGTGAGCATGTTAACACATAACCCATGGCAAAGTTGCTCCTGTTCCATCCCCGTTAGACTACATCACACTGCTGATCCACATGTAAATTTTTTTTTACATCCTTTTGAAAGGACTGTATTTTCAGGGTTCTCTTATCCCATTTTATTTTAGCAGTTTTTATAATAAAAATAAGTATTTAGGGGTTTAGTAGCGTACTGTTGGTCTTTCAGCATGTGGTTGACTGGCATAGGTTTATCTTGTGGCAAAATGGAAGGAAGCAACCATGTAAGATAATGCAAGATTGTAAATCCTAAGAATGAAGCTCTGCTTTGAGCCTTGCCACAGACTGTGGTTGTAAGTTACTTAAATGCATTTTATGTCTTGGTTTCTCTGCTCACAAGAAGAGGATGCCTACCTAGCTTTCAGGAGTGGTGATTCATGAACATCAAGAGTATTACAATTTTCAACCCGAAACTTACTTTTTGAGCATTTTCTACTGGTTTTCAGTGGTCTGCTTTTTAAAAGTAAAGTCCTTGGCAGCTGAGAGAGTTAAACAAATGTTTTCATAATATATATTAGGGCCTGATTATTATGTTATACATAGACCTAACCATGGCCTTTTGGGAACTTCAAATGGCATGGCTGTGCCTGTGCCAGGCATTGGGCTTGTGGGTAAAAACGGCATTTTTTTCTGAAGAAAAAGTAATTCCCCAGACCCCAGCACCTGGAAACACATGCACTGACCTTTTTTTATATAAACTTTGGAAAGCAAAAATGACAACTGAAGGAAGAACAGCAGTGGAAAGATGAGACTTTTGTAAGTCCATCTATAAGAAGCAGCTTAGTGTCTATAATGCCAGATCAAAATAAAAAACTATTTTGGGGTTCACTAAGATTCTTTTAAAATTATTTTTTCTGCAACATATAATTGGGATTTCTTACGGACTTCATGGCTTGCTTTCACTGAACACCTAGGCTTCTGTAAGCTAATTTATTCCTGTCAAAACATCTTTTCACTGCTTACCCTAAATGCCTTAAGGATAAACTTATAGTAAAGACATATTTTTCTCAAATTAAGCTCATCTGTGGGCAGGAACACAAGCTAGCTACCAATGCTGCTGTGTAGTAGCAAAGTTATTAAAGAACAAAACACAGAGATGGGATTCCACTTGCGTTAACTTTAGTTGTCTACCATACAGAGGAGTGCATGTGAGCTTAGGCACCTGAAGTAGTGGTGATTCAAATGCAAGTTAGTGGTGTCCATCATGCTCTTTAGGTAATCAGATGTAAATAATGACTTTAGGATGAGAAGCAGCCTTGTTTCAACTCTACTGGCTGTGTTGACTATGTTTCTGTTGGCCATAATGGAAATACAGAAAACTAGTGCCTGTCCATACCTACACAGCAGGCACCTGAAATTCATGTGTGCTGAAACTCACTGTTACAATCACTAAAAGTCTCCGTGATTTCACTGGGACTAGGATTTCTGCCACCATGTGTAGGGGTTGTAATTAGGCTTGCACTCTTGGGAAACAGAAAACTTGGAATCAACTAGTTCAAGTTCAGTAACTGTGTAGTATAAATGGTCAACTTTGCTGTATTTTCAGCGGAAGCCTTTGCAGCATACAGAATAAAAAATGCTTGGTCAAAATATGATTGCATTTAAATGTATCTTCTAAGTAGTATTTTTTGGGGAGTGTCTATGTGCTACTTCAGCATTCCCATTGCAATATGTTGGAGATTTGGATGACTGGGACATGTAAGAGCAGACTATATAATTTACAAAGAATGGATCTACATTCAATAAAAGCCTTAAATAGTGAAGATTCATTATCTTCTATTCAGTAAGACTGTGATTTGCAGCCTGCTGAAGTTATGGGACCTATTCCAATGACTACAGAATTTTGGACCAACCTTGAAGTTTTGTGCTTAGAATAAACATTTTATACACTGCTTATGTAGAAACATATGCTGATTCTGCAGTCCCTTCCTCACAGTGAGGATGTGGTAGCACTTATCTCCTTGCATTTCCCAAAAGGTGGAATGTTAGTGTCTAGTTACAGAACTGAGCCATATGTTTTCCCACCAATTTTGTCCAAATGTTTCTAATTTGTTTTATCACTATTAGGTGACATTCGAAATATCAGTGCTAACTGCTTCCTTCTGTGGTTTAGCACCATGAGAAAATTACAGCTTGGTCCCTAGTCAGAATGTCTAGCATTTGCAGCAAACATGTATTTTTAATTAAGCATTTTCCTAAGAAAATGCTTTTCTCTCAAGAGGAATATTTGAATGCTATTGCCACACTTTACAGCTTTATTTCAGCTTTGAAAAACTTAGATATTAAAAGCAGTGTTTGTATCAGTGTTCTGAATGTTTTCTCATTTGATCAGCATGTTGAATTCATGGTGAAGGTAGTAGGTGTTGGTAATTGTAAGCCTGTTGTGCAAAGACTCCTAAAAAACAGCTGTTCTTATTTTCTCTGTTGCAAGGAAAGATCAGAGACTGTTGAAGTCACCCTTTATTCATGCTTTCTTAAAGAATGATTTCATTTGTAGTGTTTAGCTTAGTTCACCAAAAGGATACGATCGTGATCTTGGGCTGGAAATCCAGAAGAGGATGGGTTGACTAGGTACAGTAAATGCTGGTGTATCGTATGTAACTTTTAACCACATAAGATTATGTTTTTTTTTAATATCTTTGAGGCACTTGTAAAAATAATTGTGTTTATTAACACTTACTTGAATAGCAGAAATCTAAGTCAGCTGGAGGAAGATCTAATGTTTTACTATTTTTTAATTACATTCTGGCATATACAGGCATTAAAGTGGAGCCTCATTTCTTTTAAGAGACTTTATGAACCCTTTTGATCAAAATGCCTCACTAGGTAACTGTGCAAATATTCACTCCTGCAAAATACAAGGTGTGAAACTGGCATGTTATGGTCTAACCATGAAACTCTAGCCATCTGTATAGAGAAGCACCACTTTGTATGTTGGCTACACTGAGTGCATTTTGTGTGCTTTGAATGTTACATGTTTGCAGTGACTATGAGTGAGCAATTGGATTCAGAATGTTTCAAATGTAAATAAAGATGTGTCTGATTTGTATATTCTAGTAGCCCCCAGTCCTGTGTCATTAGAATACATAGAATCACAATTTTTTCTCAGGACGTGGTCCCTAGCAGAAAGTTGCAGTTTGTTTTGTTAGAATTGTAACCAAGATCATAATTGTGTTCAGCGCTGTTAGACTGCTATATCCTGGCAAAATCCTGGAAGTCTCCATCTCCTCTACTGAAATCCACTGAGTGAGCAAAGTTCTGGCTTTAAAAAATGTCGAACCACTGAGAATCTCTCTCGGGCTGGATAATGAGAGGTGACTCTCATTAATCAGCGCATCTGAATGGTGCTGGCACAGTGACACCATTCCTTGCATGGGCGACTTCCACAACTGTGTATGAATCTTGTCATTGGTAGAGAAGCCGTAGCAATGAAACTGATTTTTAAGAAACTTTTATGTGACTGGATTCAAATTAGAAAGGTGTTGGTGTAAGTTCCTGTTTCCCAGCCTTATGTGACTAGCCTTGCTGAAGCAAATGGGACTAGCTGTATGATTAATTCAGCTGGACTGGTAGTATAAAGGAGCAATAGTTCTTGGCAAGTAGATCCCAATTTAATTTCTGACCCACCGGTGAGTATAGCTGTCTTGTTACCATAGTTCCAGATGTAAAATATGGAAGCAGTTCTACATCCAGATTTTGAAGCATTTTGGTTCTAGCTTATTTTTGCTCTAGGGGAATTGTGGTTTAGGATTCAGGTTAATCTGTATTTGATGTGCCATAGCTGAAATCAAAACAGATCCAATTTGTGTATTTGCTTGAGCTCTTAGACTTGCAAGAATTTGTAAGGAATAGGCTGCTGTAACACTCTAGATACACAGTGTTTATATAAAATACATATATATATATATATGGTTTATAATTTAGAATGGGAGGATTCTTCTGCATTTCAAATAATTTTTTATTAAATCATATTAAAACATTTAATGCCTATTAAGATCATAAAACTATGAAGTAAAAAAAAAGCGAGCGTTGAACTTGCTTATCTTTTAAGATGGAGTTTTGAAAAGTTTCATCATTTGCCCATATAAAAAGTACTAAGCTTGATTTCTTTTGCTTTATTTATATTCTTCTTGTGTATTTGGTTGTGTCTTACAACTTGTCTGAATGTTGAAGTCATCTGAAGGTGTCTACGTTGCTGGAATGTAGAGGAAGTATACAAAGAAAAACTTGTGGAAAATATGATAGGAAAGGCAGAAAGTCCTCATTCTATAATTTGAGCAAAGTAGTGCACAATTTGCATAAAAGTAGTTCTTATTCCTTTTATAAGATTTGTTTCAGCTATATTCTTAAAACTTTGTTGGGAGAAAATAGAGAAGTTTAATGGTGTTTGAAGATAATCAAAATACTGTAATTTTCAGGAGGGAGTTTGGCCCTGAAAGTATAGAAAGGAATACACACAAAGTTTGGAGCAGCTAAATGTTTTATAGAAATCAGAGAAAAGTATGTACTATCATTTCCGGCATGTGAAAATTGATCTGGAAGTTCAAAGTTTGCATTTCAGTAATGTGGTGGTTGTGAGAGAAGTTGTAATGACTCTCAAAACCACTTCAAAACACTAAAGCATCTAGCTAATCCTGTTGCTTCTCTGACTCTGGCAGCTAGTTGGAAGAAAAGGAATCAAACCCAAATTACCTATGTGAGATGTGGTTTAATACTTTAGATAAGGGAGAAGGAAAAGGAAGTTCCTGGGTGGCCAGGATGTTGTCCTTCCCAATGCAGTTCATACTTCCTCTACACTGCACTGTTCTATTTAATTTTTAAAGCACTTGACTGTGGGGATGTCTGTACTTTAAATTTGTAAACAGGATTCAACAGACGTTTCAGTGAAAACTATAACAAAAAGATGAGCTGGGGTGCAGTCTACAGCTGTTTCATATATGGTGTTGCAAAGGTAAAAAAAGGATTGGAAACCCACTCGTGAGTTTGCGTGCTCCAAGTCAGAATCTGAAAAGCTGACAGCCACAGCAAACCACTGGGGTTACAGGCAGCTGATAAGAGTTACAGCCTAGCCTGCCCCTGCCTTCCTATGAAGATTCACAGGAGAAGGGAATACAGAGGCTTATTAGAATGAACTACTCTTTGACCCCAAAATAGTTCGAAAAAATATGACATTATTGCTAGTCATAGTAACTTTTTCCCCTTAAATGAGAAGTAGTAGGTAAGGTAATAATGCAAAAGAACACAGTATTTCCCGACTGCAAAAATTAGAATATATTGTGGCAGAATTGGGAAGGACATGGTTGGAAAAGAAACAAATTTGTAGTTAGTAGTTAACATTTTAAACCCTCGTCCCCTAGTTTTTTAAGCAGCTTGCCAAAGAGAGACAGCAAATGGCTATCAGATGTGGGATGTTATATTAAAATTATGTCTCTGAAGATGAAAGATGCTGAATAAAAAAATACAGAATTATTCAGCAATTATTTGCACACATGTCAAGAGAAGCTTTGAAGAGTAACAGTTAAACTCTTACTCTGTGACTTTCAATAGACTTTCAGAGTCACTGTAAGGTTTAACTCCATTATTGGTAGGTGATTACTGGTTATTTTTAAACAGTAAGGAATTTTGCATATTAATACAAGGCAATACAATTTTGTGTATTAATGAAATGTAACTGATTTTTGTGTGATTACATTGCTGTTTCTGGTGCCCATTCTGTACTGTATTCTTTCTGCCCCAAAATATACTCCCTATGAGCCCAGCCAGGCTATCAGTGAAATCTGCTGCAGAGCTCCTGTTGAGTACTTTGCCGCTGTCCTGTGTTGATTCTGCTGGTTTTACTGCTTTAGGGACACCTCAGCTGTAAAGTGAGCCTGTTGTTCATTAATGGTTGCAAACTGGAGTTCTAATTTGAAATAATTTTAAGAAAAAAGTTCTGGAAAGACCATAGGGAGGTTAATAGTATGATACTAGTTTTATTCAGAGTGAATAATGTGAGAAATTGGAGTAACTTTTTTGTTTCCATGTGTTCCAAGTATACTAATTTATAAAGCTCAGGTGGCAAATCCCTGTTTTACTTACTTTCCTCATCTCTCAACCTGAAATGAGCTGTACCTTACATGGATTTAGTTTTTATGAAATAGCGCAGCCCTGCTTGTGATCTGGTGGGACACCAGAGTGTCTGACTGCAGTTGAGAACCCACGGTACATGTACTGAAGGAAAGTATGGAAGAAGTCTGTGGTTAAAGAAAGTTGCACAACCGGAATCAGTTTGCCATTTATTAACTTTTGAGTGATTGATCGGGGAAACTTAAGGTTGTATGTACATAATGTGTGCATAGGTTTGTCTGCAAGACCCTCTTCAACTTAACTAGTGAAGTAGGAGAGTTGATTCCTTTATTGGTTGTAGCGTTTCATCTGACTCCTTCTTTCATGTCCTTATCTGACTCATGCTTTCAGCATGTTGTCCTTCCCTGGAATATCCCTCCTAGCTTTTATTGCTCTGTGCATACAGATTCTGAGGAATGGTTTAAGTAGACTGCGGAAAGACAAGTGGAACAAAGCAGACAGAAACATTTTTTGAAGTCCAGAATAGTTGCGGCCAGAGTAGCCCTGTGGGTGGGTTTGCAATGAGAAGCAGTTAGAGGAAAAAGGGTAATACACTGTGGTCACTGTTAACTTTCACCAGTGTCTGATGAGTTGAACCTTCACTTCCCACAACATGTATCCCTCTGCTCACACATGAAAGCCCCTATCCTATGGCCATATTTGCTCTCCCTGACATGAATGTGGTGAGTGTAGATAATTTTAAAACCCAGAAGCATTTTTTCATTTGATGTTTGAAGGAGAAAATTAGTCATAGATGAAAGTAATTGATTTTCATTTAAAACAACCCATTTTAATTTTAGCTTTAGTCTAAATAACAGATTAGATTATGGATTGTTTAAAATGCTTTCTGTTTTGGCAGATACCGGATGAGTTTCAGACCTCGATACACAGTTGCATATAAGACAGTAACAGAGCTGGAATGGAGATGTTGTCCTGGGTACAAAGGGGAAGACTGCAGAGAAGGCCCAGCAGAAAACCCAAACACTGCTCGTCGTCCCACACCGCCAGTGAAAGCTGTTGTGAAGAAAGGCTTGGGTAACTTTTTGTTTGAATTTTGGTATGCATGATCACATCTGGTTTCTTGTTTCATCTTTTAAGTATAAAAGCCGTTATGGTTTGTATTAAGCTCAACTACTGGCAGGTACAAAAACCATATGGAAGATACTGTGTGGTGGGAAAATAATAGCTAGTCAGTAACAGTCCTGGTATAGAGAATTTTCTGAACAATAATGGAAGGGTGGCTGTAGAACACTGGCTGTAAACATTAACTAGCTACTCATGGTTCAGGAAAATATTTGTGTTAAGATTGGGGTTTTTGTACGAATTCAGGATTTTTTTTGTCGTTTCTTCAATGTTCAGGAAAAAAAGATGTATTTGAGAAGAACTATTATTAAGACAAAAAAGGAACAGGTACTAATTTTAATGTTATATCATGCTCCTTGGTGGTTTCACAGTGTTTTGTTTGTTCAAGGGCTTGTGCAGATTTTTCAGATTCATGTTCTTGATCACCTGCCTCAGTACTAAGGAGTAGGGGAATGACAAGCCTCAATTTCTGAAAAAATACCTTAATGAATGAATGAATTATGTTTGTTTGTGTAAGATGCGATCTTCTGAAAGAGAAAGAAGGAATGCTGTTACTGCAGTATTATACCTTTCCTGCATTAACAAAAAATGATAAACAGATGTTCCCTTCTGAAGGACTTTTTCCAACCTCATTGGAGATTAGTGTCACGAATAGTGCTTAGTCAGATTTCCATTTGTGTTTTTTGTATAGTGGAATGGATTGGTCCTGAACACATGGTTTCAAACCAGTCTTATAGATCATATACCTCCTCTAAAAATAAGCTTTTAAAATAATTTGTTAGCCCACCTAAAATATTATTTCCAAAAGACGATAATAAAACAGTGATATCTCTAAGTCACATGCGCACTACTTACGTCTAGAGATTTTCTTTCTGCTCTTACCCTGAAAGAACTGTAATTCAGTGCAAAAATAGACCAGTGTGTATGTAAAAGCTATATTCTGTGTGTGCATACTTTTTTATTATTAAAGGAATTGTCCCCCTGCCAGTCTTGAAGACTGTATCTCTGACTTCCTACTTTCTTTGTAATGTCTTTAAGCTGAAATCCAGTTTAAAACTAAGAAAAATTCCAACTGCATGTCCTTCGGACCCTACCTCAGTGTTCCTCTCCACTGTATATCTAGCATGCATAGCTTGGAACCAGTGCTAAAGTTCTTTTGTCTGAAGACTTAATGGTTAACACCACTTGTCATTTGAAAGTTATTCTAATGCTAACAATTGTGTATCTCTTCTCTGTCATATTTAAAGAAGTATATTTCCTTTGCTTCTTAACTCATTTGCTTTTTTTATGACCGCAATAGTACACCTTCACTGTGCAAAGGTCTTTGGATTATGCTTTGCATAAAAGGTATCACGCAAAATCTGAATTACAATTATACACGATGTATTTATGGAGTGTACACCTCTGTGCGTAATGGCAAAGATGTATGCTAGCATGCAAATGAATATGGTCATGTGGATCCACACATTAAAGTGGTGTTAAATGTTTCTTAAACAATTGGTAGTCTAGCTGCAGGTTTTATTAATATTAGGTTATTATTTGGGATCACACTCAGTATCTTGACTTACTACTGCTTTGTTAAATGATTCTGTGGTTCTGCAATCCCAGAAAACAGGACTAGAGGAATCTTAAAGGGTCTCATTACCCATCCATAAGGTAGGATCAGCTATGTCTGTCCAGCCTCCAGTAGTAGAAATGCTGCTGCCTATGTGGACAATGTCTTATGGCATTTCACTTTCTGTACAGCTATCCCACCTTACCTGCACTTGCTCCAGTTGAAGCCCATTCTTCTTGGCCTGTCCCATCAGTAGCAGATGTGGGAAACAGTTTGTTCCCTACCAGTCTGCAGATATCTTCCAGAATATCACTCTTCATTCTCCTCTCCTCTAGCCTAAATAACAAACTACTTTGACTTTTTTTTTCTACAGTTTATACTTCCGTGACATCTGATGTTTCTTTTTTTTCTTCTGCATGTTCTGCCATTGTTACACATTTTGCTTGAAACTGCACATCCAGTATTGCACATGCCTCTGCAAATGAGGTGCTGCCGATGACAAACATATTGGAAGGATGGTTTCAGATTTATTACGTGATTTGTACTAGGTAAAAAGTAGATTGCGGCTAAAAGTCTTTTACTTGATTTTGGCTGTGTAAAGTTTATGCTTTTATACGCATTTTTATTTCCTACTTACATATGTGTCAAATAATTATTTTTGAAGCAAGTGTGATAACTGAAATATCTTGCAGAACCCCATCCAGTATATGCATTTGGACCCCAGTGCAGCAAAATACTGGAGCACAAACCCACTTCAGGCACATAAATTACTGCCTCTTAAGTTTTCAATGGGAATTCAGAGCAGCACCTCCCAAATTATTGCTACAGGAGATGCAGTGGCTCTAAGGTGATTGTGTTGTGGTGTGTATGGATCTATAATGGTCTGTGATATATGATACAGCTTAGATATATTGCTGAACAAGAAGGGGGGTTCTGCTTTCTAATTTATTGATTTATTGCCATTGTATCTTGGCAGGAATTTGTCAAAGTGCTAAAACTTTTAGTTTGGAGTGTTTTGATAATATTTTAATAACAAACTAGAAAATAAGTATAGGAAAGGGAACAAGCATTATGCAATTTAAATCGTTATTTGGCTTTAAAGAAAAGTGAAGTTAGCCTCAGCTGATTAAAACAGATACCACTGGGAGTATTTACATCCAGACTCTGTCTGTTATTTCCATTAAACAGATGCAGAACCAACAGAAGTACCAGAACCTCCACCATATGAGAAGAAAATGCAGTTTCTTGAGGATGAATTGTTTAGACTTACACGATCAGTGCTTGAACTTCAGTCCTCTGTGGCAGGTGTGAATGAAAACCTGAAGCTGACTGTCCAAGAAGACGCTAGTAAGATGTTGGTCACTTGGCTGAACAACCTTTATGACCGCCCAGAGCCTGATCACGCAGTTGGTGGTGAAACAGACACTATTCATCTGCCTGGGCTCCTCAGCAATAAAGATCAAAAAGACCCTTTTATTGATTTTGAAATGGAAGACATAAAGTCTGAGCTAGCTGAGGTCAAAGAAGCCTTGAAGATGAGGAATGACAAGCTGGAGGAACTGAATGGAAAAGTAAAAGGCTATGAAGGACAATTAAAACAACTACAGGAGGCAGCACAAGGACCTACAGTAACAATGCCCAGTGACAATATTTATCAGGAGTATATAGACTCAAAATTTGAGTCCCTTAGACAGGAAATACTGGAAGGATTTGAAAAGAAAATGGCAGATCTGAAGAACTCCTGTGAATATAAACTACAGGATATCCAGCAGCAGTGTGATGACAATGAAAATAACTGTTTAGGAATAATTGATGTTATAAGAGGAAAAGAGAATGACCTGAGGAAAGAAATAAATACTCTCCGAACTCAGATTCCATCAAACAAATCCAGTTGTTGCAAAGAGGGCGAGAGAAATGACTTTGACCAACAGATAAAAGATTTAGATAAGAAGATTGACAGAATTGTGGAAGCACACAGGATCTTGAATGTCCGAATAGATAACGAAATCAGTCGATTGTCAACTCCAGATCTAGAAGACATGTTTGGTGAGAGGTTGGAGGAGCTAGATGCGAGGATGAATGTTACAGAACGAAATGCTGAAGAACATTGCTTTTATGTTGAGGAAACTCTCCGTGGTGCTATAGCTGCTGAGGTAGACGAATTGAGAGACTTGTTTGACCAAAAGCTGCGGGCACTAGAAGATAGGCTAGGCGGCACCATTTTAGAGATCGCCAATACCACAGACCCAGATGGAATGTATATTAATCCTGGGCCCATCTTGCCCAGTGACGCAGGGTTTGCAAGTGAGCAATTTACAGCAGAGGTGAATTTCCTGAAGAACAAAGTACTGTCGCTTGAACACCTCTGTGGGCAGAAATGTCAGTCTGCACTACAAGGTACAGAGGACCTTCAGAAAGAACTAGAAAACTGTAACAACAGATACAATCACTTGCTTTTGAAAACAGAGAATAATTCTGTTCTCCTGCAGTCTCTAAATAGTTCTCTTAATGAGAAACTCAACTTAATTAAGGGTAACCAACGTGACATCCAGAAAATGCAGAGAGATGTACGTGTATTCCGGTATAGTCTAAATATCATGGATAAAGATATGAAAAATCTTCAAGATGGCTTGAGTAGCTGCAAGGAGCAGCTTCTGGGTGTCAATTCTACCTGTAGAAAAACACAACGAGGTGTCTTCCGAAAAATCGATCAAATGCAGAGGACATTTGCAAATCAAACTGCTCATTCTAGTGATAGTTGCTGTGGTGAAGTGAAAGAGAGACTAGAACAATTGAATGATCATATCCTGGATGATCTTAGCAAGTGCAAGGAAAAGACTCAGGGTATCCAGGAGGGTGTTTCAGATGTTGAGAGCAGAGTCTCACGTGTTGAAAAAGTTTGCGGCAAGCTGGACTCCATTTCAGGTAGCCTGCAAAAGATAAAAGAAGGCCTGAATAAGCATGTGAGCAGCTTATGGAATTGCATCCACGAAATTAATGGAACTGTGTCATCTCATTCCACTGATATTTCTGGCCTCAAGAATTCTGTCCAGCAGTTTTATAGTCAGGTCTCCAGAATCACCACAGACATTGAAGGCATGCTGAAATCTCAGCCTGACACAAGTAAGGGGTTTTTTTGCTTTTTTTAATACTTTTTTGTTTGTTTTTCAACTGGTTTTCTTTTCTGAATCATTTATAAAGGAACTAAACAAGAAAGGAAAATATTAGTACTAAACAAGGAAGGAAAATATTAGTATTAAGCGATTTCTACTTTGTTTCTACAGTGACTTTAATTTTGGCTCTTTGCTTTAGAATTCTTAGAGGACTTTGAGTGCTTTTAAAAGTATTCTCAAAAGGAAAAAAAAAAAAGAAAAAGTCATCTTTCATGCTTTCATGTTTACTTTCAGCCAGAATAAAGAGAGTGGGAAAACTAATATTTTTGGATAGTGAGTTTAAAGTAATAATTATCTGTGGGTATTATTCCAGTTGATTTGGTTTGATTTTTTAATTATTTTTTTTTTGGTTTGTTGTGTGAGATTATTCTTGATTCCTCAGGGGAAATTGACAAGTAAGTGGAGAAAACCGAAGTCAAAGGAATTCAAATTTACGATAAGGAAGATTCCCTGTAGGTCTTTTTCTCAGCATAAGTTAATGATTATAATTCAGCACCAACTCTTTGATTTAGGACTTTTGCAAACAAGCTCTGGCACATCTTGGTGTGGCAATATAAGACTTCTGCTTCATAGCTCTCCCAGAAGTTTTCATTCCCACAATGTAGTTGGCAATAGGTGCACACCCCAGCTGGCAGGGTTTTCACACCTCAGCCACTTCTGTTAGTAGTCCAACGTGTTAGCTCAAATCTGCCTCCACAGATGGTTTAAAGTTTGCAATAGAGTGGCTGAGAAGCAGAGGCATGTTCCCTTTGGCTCGAAGTGCTGTGAGATGGTAATAACCTCAATACGTTGGTGAACCTTGCCGTGAAGGTTAGAGACCTTGCCAAATACCACTCTGTTCCCTCTGCAGTTCTTGCCCCAGATTTCAGCAACAGGTTGTTTTTCTGAGTCAGAGTTTACAGAGGGAAGCCAAGTTCCTGTTTCTGTTAGCATGGTACAAAAACCTAGGAATTGCAGGCTATTTTGAAACTGCACTCTTCAGTTGGTTGGTGCTTCTGGTTTTAATTCTGTGCACGTATGAGATAAATAAGAGGCTGATTTCTGTAACTGGCCTTAAATCAGAAGAGGTGCTGAGGGAAGAGCCTGTGGGCTGTTACAGCTGATGGTGGTTGGGGGAAATTTCATGCAGGACCGAGTGCTCTTGCTTGAATGGACAAGTTGTGCTTCATGAAGGGTTTGAAAGTAATTTCTTTAGGGAAGAATATCCTTTGCACTCTGAGGCAGAGACATGAAAGCCTGTGATAAATGTTTTTCTTCTGAGTGTTTAACTATTTAAAACCAAATGTACTGCAGTACTTGACACAAAAATCCTACCGAGGTGAGAAGCTCCTGTGTGAAATAAAAAAAAAAAACCAACCCCACATTTCTCTTCCTTTAAGGGAAGGAGTGAAGGAGAATGGAAGGGGTCGGTAATTCTCAGATAATTCCTTTGGTGAAATCTTGACTTAAATTCAGAAAGGTTAGGACCTTCGCCCCTAGATCTTGCAGAAGCAGACCCGGTGCCCTTTAAAATGCAGTATCATATATCTATGTAATCCTGTTTCTCATCCATCTTGTCCAAAACAAATTTGCACGAGGGACCGACATTGGAGGAAGGTCCAAGAGCAATCTTTCTTTTGCTATTTAAAGCAGGTGTTCAAGCAGCCTCGTGAGTTTCGTTTATCAGCCTCTATTACAATATTGCAAAGCAGTAAAAAGCCTCAACATGCCTTGGTTTCCATAAAACAATGCTGTCTCAGGGCAGAGCTCTCCATCCACCATTGCGTGTTAAGTGCCTATGGAGGGACACTGCTGCTGGACCTAGGGTGCAGGCACTCTGAAAGATCGGTGAAGCACGCACTTCAGTCCCAAATGTTTCCAATTACAATAACACTGTATAGCACAGCAGTCCAAGTAAGTTCTGATGCCTGCAGTTGCAGAAAGGTTTTGGCAAAAGAGCCTTTTTTGGAAGTAGTTTAGGAACCCTGTTAGATGAGTTGGGGTATGGCTTTAACTATTTTTGTATCCGTGATCTGCAGCATTGTCTCTGATAGCAGTGTTATTTGAATGTCAGTCGGTCCTGGCCATAGATCGGTGTGGAATTTCTTATGCACTGTTTGTCAGCATATCGTAGCATTCAAATGATGTCATTTGACTTCAAAAGGGCTAAAAAAGAAACAAGTTGTTACTAATAACAGTTGAGGCCAGTAAGGCAAGGATATGTTGCAAGACATACAATATAAAATCTTACCAAGCAGTGTAAACCCAGTGCACTGCAAACCTGAGCAAAGTCAGATGGCCCTGATCTTAGGAATATGGCTGTGTTTTCTTCCAAATTTTTTATTAAGGAGTTTCAGTGCCTCAGTCCAAACTTAACAAGACAGGTTAGTCAATGAGTGTACATCAGATACAGACTCAGAGGCCAGAAATTTATTTAATTTGTTATAATTTCTGGTGAAGGTAGTGCAGTGCTCTGCTATAAACAAGGTGGTGGTGGTGGCAGGTGGTGGTCTGCTCTAAGTGTGTAGGGGACCGTACACGATGTGGTCACCAAGGTAGTGTAATCCAGCAGCAACTGGTCCACATTAAATGGTGACTGCCCCCAGCTTCAGGTCTAGTAGAGTAAGTTGTTATTGCACTCTGTGCCTCTCTGTGGGTACGTTTGCTCTTCAAATGGCACGAAGCTGAAAGCCGTGTTAAAGTTATTGGTCTCTTTTAACTTATTGCCTATTCATACAGATTCATGAAGTTTTCCAGGAATCAGAAGTGCAGTCTTGCAGCCAAATACCGTGCTGGGAGTGCAGTTTGCTTTGGTTACAGTTATTTGACCTGAACTGCAATTCCTCTGGTAATCGTCTCTGTAGCAGAATTTTGAAAGCAGCAGCAAAATACTGTCTGCTGAAGTTATGGTCTTAAGAAACCCAGTGTATGCTCTGCATTACAGAATCGATAAAGGGCAACATAAAATCTTAGTGTTGTAGTGCAAATACTCATACAGTAGTCGATTCCTCCAGGCTCCCTGTGAGCTTGTGCAAAATGGTACTTTGTAACTTAATTGTCAGATGCCTTTGATATCTATAAGAAAATTCAAGATCTTTTTAGCTTCTTGTGAGTGCAGTCACAGATTCCTTTACTCTCTAGGGTTTTTTTACACACTTTGTTTCTGTGTGTTTTGGGGGCTGAGGAGAGCATGGTTGGGCCAAAACAGTACTAGAAGCTGACACACCCTGAAGATCCACCCATCTCATCCATCCAGGTCACTGCTCATCTTCCTTCCCAGCAAATCATTCCTCGTTCAGTGAGGTAAATTGCAGATTAAAGCTGCCTGGCTGAACAAACTGAATAAAATAAAATATTTTTCAAGAGGGGAAGGGGGAAAAAAAGCATTCTTGTTTTCAACTGAGGAGGAAGGAAACCTTTCTGTTTCAGTTGCAGATGGGCATGCGAGAGCAGAAGCTGTTGTGTGACATGGTAACTGAGTTGTCACTTACACCAGTGATGACAACTGGAGCAGTAAGAATGGTGCTGCTGCGGACAGTGTTACCGTTCTTAGCTGTGTAATGATCTCGGCGTTGCTTTTTGCCTTCCCAGATAGATGGGAAGATGATGGGGAAGATTTTTGTTTTGCCCACTGCTCAGCAAAGCTTAAGCAGGTCCAGCCACATTCACCACAGCCTTCGTTAGGGGTTTATTTTCTCATTGCCTTGTGAACTGAAAACATGTTCTGGAATTCAGTGTCAGGATGGGGTGGCTGCTGTGTTATCATCTTTTAACTAGTGATTTATTAGTACTTTGTCTTGCTACAATGCATCTCAGTAGAAGAGGCCAGAAAGGTTGGCAAAGATATGGCAGACCAGACCCCTCTCAACCTGCACATGTCTGATGACTGGCACTTTAAGTTGAGCTTTAGGCAGGTAATTTTGGATTGAACTTTATGGAGATGTAGTTGGGTATTTCTGAATATTGCAGTATTCATGTTGCACACAAAGAAGTTGTTTGCACGGGACACGAGCTGTTGATTGTTGTTTAAAGGTTTAGAAAAGCAAACAGAGAAATTTATTCCTTTTCTCTGTGTCAGCCCAAGTAATTGTCTTAATAAAGCTCAGCTTAACTGACTAGGGAAAGAACAAGTATGTGCATCCCCAGGTAATGTATCTTGCCCATTTCTATTTTGAACGAAGTTAGTCTGATGATCTTAGTTGAAGGTCCAAATCGATGCCACTGTGGACAGAAGATATCTTGCTAAGTTAACAGCTCTGTTAAACAATTCACTTTGATACTTTAAGCCTTTTTAAAAAAATTCTATATGATTTTTTAATCCTGGGATTTTTATGTAGATTACTTTAATCTATATAAAGTGAACATTTCACTCCTTAGTCCTCTCCCTTGTGGACAGAGTTACCGAGTGAGCTTCGGTCTAGATTTGTGGTGTGTTGCTTGTGTAAGTTTCAGTTCTTGTGACAGTTAAAGTCAGCCAGCAACACTCAGTAAGATTTTTTTTTCTAGGAGTTTTATCTAGCAAATGAATGCAGGTGGTGTGAGACTGTGACTTCAGGCAGCCTCTCAGTACCCTGGGAGGCTTGCGTAGACTCTTTATGAGACTGAAAACAAGAAATGAGATTCACAAGGGTAAAGTGCAGGTGTCAAGTAGTTGTGAAACAGCATGTGGGTTGCCAGCAACACTGTCTGGACCCCAGCCATGCATCACGGACAGTACCTGGTTGTAAGCTCTCACCCAAAGGTACAGTGTAAGGCCCTCCTGGGGATCCCAAGCCATGCAGCAGAGCTAGAGGAAGCCTCACACTACGTTTGCTTCTAGACACAGCCATTTGGTTTAGCCCTAGCCACTGATGAATTTACCCAAGCTGATTTTGGACTGTAATAAAGTGCTTCATTCTGACCACTGAGACCTCAGAGCGGTGTTCTCCATGGTGGACCGTGGCAGGCATCTCTGGTGTGATGGGTTGCATCAGATAAATTTGCAAGGGGATGTTTGTCCATTTCCCCAGAAACTCACTCCATCCCTGCACCTAAAGCCATGCTTTAGTCTCGAAATGCAATCAAAATAACCAATGCTAAATTTTAATATAGAATGAAATTCTAATTATTCTGTGTAAAAGCTGTCATTCCATCTGCTGAAGTGTACACATTTGTAAATTCCTGTTCTTCATGTAGATGTAACTCAGCTTCATTCTTGGGAGACACTGCCTCCTGAAGTGTTGTCTAGGACTTCATTTTTATGAAAAAGCTGTAATTCCTATAAAGGGCTTGGAACTGGAGCCGATGATACACAAATGTAACCATGTCAGCATTGTTCAACCCTGATGTCCTATGTGTTGGCTGCCCTACTGGAAAAGTCTTTTAATGGTACCTCTTCTCTTCAAACAATAAAGAATTTTCTGGTAGATTATATCCTAGGGATCTGCCTTCCTTGTCAGAAAATATTAGTAATGGGAGTGTTTGGAATTTTAAGTTCATTGCTTTTCAAAGTTTGGAAAAAAGAATCTGTAAGTCAGTGTTCGTTAGGTTCTTTGCTACGGATACTTTATGTTAGTGCTAAAGGGTAAGCCTTGTGCTATGCATTGTGTAAGTACAGAGTCAAAAGTAGGAGTGGTGGGCAGGAGGGGTTCAGAAGAACTGATGTGAAGGTAGAGAGAGAAAGCACACAATGAAGATGAAGGAACTGGTGGGAA
The DNA here is from genome assembly GCF_023634155.1 of Falco peregrinus. Taxonomy (NCBI): domain Eukaryota; kingdom Metazoa; phylum Chordata; class Aves; order Falconiformes; family Falconidae; genus Falco; species Falco peregrinus. The sequence continues at coordinate 59,054,325 of NC_073723.1, forward strand.
TAGGTGTGATACACAGCCCACTTGGAGCAGAAAATTAAAGCTGGACTAGTGGGTGAATGTTGGTGGGTTATTTGACTGCTGCTTGTTCTGTCTCCAGGCTGTCTTCATTCCTTGCCCTGTGTCAGAGGCTGGGAAAGAGGAGAGTCTGTAGTACTGCAAGAGCAGAACAGCATTTTGCCAGTGCAGTCTTGGGTATGAGGGAAAAGATGGCCTTAAATTAAGTCCTGTTTTATTTTGAAGTATTTTTCTTACAAAATTATGCAATTTTATATACTATTTTAGGCAAATAATTCTGTATCTTTCCTCTTCTTTCATCATTTCCAAGGGCGATCAGAAGTACCACGGCAACCGTTGCCACCAAGACCACCCCTGCAGCTCCAACCTGGCATACCCCTGCTGCCATCAAGGCCAAGGATACAACCACCACGACAGAGGACCCCCCTCCAGCCACCGCAGCCCAGACTTCCTCCACGCCCAGCACTGCCAGGGTCAGGAGTTTTACCGTTTCTGCCTGGAACAACCGGGATCATCTTGGAGACTGGAGAGGCAGGGCCTCCTGGCACTGTTTTAATGTCAGGAAGAGGGCGGCTTGGAAGTGTGGATGGTCAGGCGGGTCAGAGTACCATGCCCATTGCTGAAGGGTATGCTGGAGCACCAGGTGAGACAACCAAACTAATAGTGAATCATTCCCATCTAGGTGCAGTGGGCATGCCAGGTCTTGCTAAAGGGGTGACGCTGAGGTCTGTTGAGCTTTACCAGCCACTTTTCAGCCTTTCATGGATGCCCATTGTAGCTGTTGCTGTTGGGAATGGGCTTACGGCAGAGGTGATTAGTGAGTGGGCCTTCAGGCTCCAGCTGGCTACAGAAGTAGGAGAAACACATTCGGGGCCAGTTTTGTTGCTTTTGCCAAGGCTGCATAAAGCATGAAGTCAACAGGGCTCATGTAAAATCCTTGGTAACTACAGCAGCCTTTGCCACTAGGGAAACTACTTTTTTTTTTTTCTTCCCATAGAGCTTGCGGTGGATTTAGTACGTTGTAATAAGAATCTGGTTTTCTTTGCCATGATCACCCCAGTTTAATGATAATCGATCATTTCATAGAAGATGCTATTGGTAGCTGTTTTGGTAGGTTGCTGTTAGGTAACAAAGGATGCTTTTTAGAAGGCTGCAGTGATGTTTTGTCATAATGTATTCCATTATGTACTGTGTCACACATACTACTTTTCTTTTGTAGGATATCCAAAGTTATCTCCTCCTACCATGGACTCACAAGGTAAGGCAGTTGTTTCCTATAAATTGTTTACACAGGTACTTAATGTTTATTTCAGTCCATAGAAAGTCACGGTTGAGGGAAGAAAGTGTTGATTTTTAGTATTTAAGTTTAGCGTTGAGGAATATCTGACAGATTTTTGCTATACCTAAACATTAAAAAAATTTGCATCCTTCAAAAATATGGGGGTTTTGAGGTTTTGAAAAAGAATTCATTTGGGGTCGTTGTTCCTTACTTCAGTGGGTTTTTTTAAATGCAAAGAGTTTCTGTTTCCTAGCAGATGTCAGTACTGACCTTTTTTATGTTTCTTTTAAATGAGAAAAAATATATATATTTTTGATTATTTTAATATTTCTTTAATAAGATATGAGTAAGGCCAAGACTAAGATCTTGAAGCAGTGTTAGTATCTGAGCTAGTGCATGACTTGGTCCTCCTTGGGGGAGAGTTTCTGGCTTTGTTAGAATCATGAGGTCTTGTGTTCCTGACTTCAGTGAACGCCGGAGTGCTGCCACTGACAGCCACAGTTTAAAAAGATTCAAGATGAAGTTTTCTTTGTTTGGTGGTTGGTTTTTTTTTACTTTTAATAATTGTTAATATCACAGTTCATTTGTGGATTTGTATGATAAACAGGTATAAATCTCTTGTGGGACATAGTAGTTGGCCTGGATACATACATGGATTGGGTGCTGCCTGCCCTACGACCTCATACTTAAAATACTATCAAACCCTGGGGAACGGTGTCGTGGATCAAAGTGAATATTCCCACACCCTCTTCAAAAAGAATGATTTCATCTAAATTTGTTTGAGGAGAGATGAGAAATAGATGAAAATAAAGCGTCAGAGCTTTATGGCATCCAAAATCCTACCCTTGGGACTTAGTTAGATGGTCCTAACAAAATCACAGATACATGTCTTGAAGACTGGTCTCGGGACTGACAAAAAGCGTTTTAAAAATTTCACACTGTAATTCTGATATTTATACTTTCTAATTAACGATCTGTCATAGCCTTAAAGCAGTCTGTTTGCATTTGAGGACTGTGGTGGTGGTAAGAACAATCAACAATAGATGAGGCTTCTGGAAGAGGATAAGAAGTAAAGAAATGTTTATCTTGATGCCAGCAAAGCCAATAGAGATGTGTAGATTTCTGTGATAAATGGATTTCCTGGGGGGTTTCTTCCACTTTGTACAATCTATTGCTTTTATAGACTACAGTATTTTAATAAGTTTATGCTAAAACTGTGGAACAGTGGGTGGATGTCAACAATGTTAAAAAGCCAGGATATGGCTGGCATTGCACCTATGTGCTGCTTGATGGAACATGTTGCAAGGAACATTATCACCTGGAATCCAGAGAGTGGTGGGCCTGACCAAGGAGTTCCTTTTCCTGATCCATGTCCCTGAAGACCTATGTAAATATAAGATATACCTGCTACTCTGTTCTATGATTTCCCCCAGAATGCCTTGCAAACCACAGTGGCAGATACAGTCATAGAAAACAGAGAGGTAAGGATGGTACAAATAACCATTAGACTTCGGTGGAGTACTTTTATCCACTGTCCCTAATCGTCAGTGGCTGCTTATAAAAAGAAAGGGAGCATTCTGGGGCAGAATGCAGCAATTAACAGTGTTGTGGAGATTAACAGCTGGGGAAGAGAAGATTTTTGTCTTACTGGAGGAGGAACTTCATGCTTAAATAAGTCATCAAGGAATCCTTAATATCTAATTTGTGCAGGACCACAGTTTATAATGTCTTTGCCAGTCTTTACCCAGTATGTTTTGTGTTACTGATATTGAAATTTGAAAAATTAGACCTTCTTGTAAAATAATTCCTAAAGTAAAACGCTTGTACTGTCGGTCTTCTGAGTACTCCCTTTCATTTCTGTTTCTGAATAGCTTGTTACATAAAAGCTGCTTAGGAAGAAGTTGAGGGCTCCAACTCTGTCCTCTGGGATTGAACTAGCACACTTTAGTGTCTTCTTGAATGCTGAGGCATGATTTGCATAGTTTCAATACCAAAGTATTTCTTGAGTTTTTCAGATTTATTAGCTATCTCTTTACATGCATTGGACAATATAACCTTCAAGGATTTACAAGTATTCATGAGAGAGTATAAAGTATGATATTGCATATTAGCTGTATTTTCACAGGTAAGGAGTTTGACAGAGGTGAGTTAAGTGTCAGGACCCAAGTGCATCCATGAAATCCCTTTTAATACAGAAAGAATCGAATCAATTGTTATTTAAAGAAACATCAGCAGCAAATGTTATTGCAGCCTGGCAGTTTTACAGTTATGAGAATTTTTGTTTGCTGGAGCAAAGAAAATTGTAGAGGCAGAAGTAATGAATTGGCTGATGAACTAGTCTGGGAACTGATGAGAAAATGCTTGTAAGATCCCAGGTCACACAGCTAGGCAAGGACAGAGCCAAGAAGAGGATTTGGATGTTCTGATTAACATACAGAGGGTCACAGTGAAAAAAATCCACTGAAAGCTCTAATTGCCTTCCCCACCCTGCCCCTCCGTGCAGTCTGCCCTGTTGCTTGTGTCCTTAACCCTGCAGCTTCAATGGAGGGTGTCCGCTCCTCACTAAAAGAAACTCCTGGTATGGTGTAAGAAATGAAACAGCTGAGCTAGTGAGCCCTACCGCTGTGTGAACACTGCTGTCTATATCCGTGCAGATAAAGGGCTAATTTTGGTTTGGGCTTTTTAATTCTTTTCATTTATCTGACACTCAGCCATCTTTACTTCCTCTATGTGACTTCAGGCAGCAAGTCTGTAGGACACGTTTCAAATATAAAGGTATGATCTTATTGTAATGTTAAGATTTACATTGTTGTAGGTGGTCCTTGATTTGAATAAAGAGTTTACAGAATACATAAATTACCCTGCCATACTTGCGATGGGTTCTTGGCTCTTTCTTTTGATCATTGGGCAGGGAGCAGTATTCTTAGTAGTACACGTCAGTGGTCTCACACAGGGGAAAGAAAAAAGCGTGTTTACTGACTTTGAGGTAAAGAACATGTGATCACCCACAGTTGCACCAGCGGTTGTGTTTTGCTGCTGTTTGCATAAAAGAACAGCACAAGTCACAGATGCAGGCTGAAGCATGGGGTAGGAGATGGGTATTTGTGTAAGGAGCGGTAGGTGGGCGCTAGGGCAAACCTCTTGCTGTGGTGTAAAAAGTAGGAGTTGTAAGAGCAGAAAGAGCTGTTAATAAACAGACTCAGGAGAAAAGTAGCTGTGTCTTCATAACACACTGCGTGAGTTACTCTCTGCATCAGAAACGCTGTGACTTAGCAGGGCAGAGCTAATGGGCCCAGACTCATTGAGCACTGGCTCAGCTCATGGAAATAGGTGTGGCACTGTGCTGTGCTGCATGGCCGTCCCATAAGCAGATGGAATGTTCCTGAAAATGAGATGTGTTAGGGTCAAACTGAAGAGTTTTAAAAAAAAAAAAAAAAAAAGGGAGGTGATAAATTGCTGATATTTTTGTCCCATTTGTTGTGACTGAAATTACGCATTTTTCCCTCATTTAGATTTAGGAATATTGGCCAAGCAGAGGAAATGTGACATATCCTCCCTACTCATGCCATACACAAAGGAGTCATAAGAGCATACTGACAAATTAATTACATACTTAAGCTCACTTTTTTGCATCGATTCTTGAAGAGTCCTCATTCCAGTTGCTGAGCAATTGTCAGCAGCACTGTCACACTTACTTATTTTTTTTCTCCTTTTATCTTGACAGAGAGTGATGTGCACTGTTTCCTTTTGCTTGATTTTATTTTTTCGTTGTTTTTTTCTTGTTCTGGCCCTTGAGCTTTGTGGGAGGCATGAACTGTTCTGGGAAGTCAAAAGAGAGATGAAGAATCAGAAATACAATTAGCAGATGGGTGAAAGTAGATGTAACCTAACAAAGGCCACCCATGTACCTTCTGTGATCTTTTGACTCCCCAGAATGCATTATACTAGGCTTAGGCTGCTATGAACACACATACTTGCTCCTGCTTAGTTGTGTGCATATGTGTGTGTATATACGTATATAAAGTGAAACCTTATTGAATATGTCTGAAGTCATGAGTTTTTTCCTCCCTCAGAAGCTGTAAAATTATGGTTGAATCTTTTTTTTGTCTGCCTAGCAGTGTCTTCATCAGAGCTGTGCATGTGGTTCCCAGCTTTTAACTGCTTGAAAACTTCTCTTTCTCATTTTTATAATTCCACAACACTAACTGCTTAGGTGAAAGGAGTTTCCAAGCCTGGACCTTTCCTAGAGAAGCTGAACTTTGATCTTTGCATGAAGAAAAGTGTTTGCAAGCAGGGACATGTAAGAGAAGGTGCTTCGTTTCTCTGTAAGGTTCTGCAAAAGCACTGCTGAGAGTTGTTGGTAGAACTTGTGAAAGCTTCAGACAGGTGCAGTTCCAGCTGGAAGCAGGGAGGAGGGTAAGAGAGGACAGACACGTTGCACCTCTGCTGTGCCTCCTTATCTTGCCCACTGAACTGATCTACAGGATATTTAGATGGGTTTAAGATCGTTCCTTTCAACAAACACAGATGGTGTGCTAAACTAGGTTGCAGATCCCAAGCAATTTCAGCAGCAAACTCTAATTAAACCGTTCTAGCAATTAGTGCAGGAAAATCTTGAAGGAAACCCTGGTGAGCCAGGGCAGGATTTGCTCCCTTGTTCAGATGACACCAACCCAAACAGAACTGTAGCTACTCCAAAGAGAGAGGACAGTGTTTCTAGGCAGGCAGCAAGTAGTTTGTGCCATCTGTGCAGTATGACTGCAGGGAAGAGAAACCTTTCCGAGTGAGCCAATAAAAGTTAGTTGAGGTGCATTTTCAGTTGATTTAAGTCTCAGGGTAAGCTGAGAATACAAGGAGACGCTTTCTGTAAGCAGCATGGTGTTAAGGGGGTAGAGCTTTACAGAAGCTGCTTAAGTAAGTAGAGTTCCTGCAATTAATTTTTGTCTTTTCAAATAACCTCATTTTAGCTTACAGGAGCACTTGCAGGCACACTGGCAGGTAGGAGTAATGAAAGAGGTCTTCTGTCTGTTTTCTGAGCGTGAGACAAAATACTGAATGAGGAGATTTCCAAAGATACACAGGGCGGCTGGTTACTAGCCCCTGAGGGAAATCAAGGTAGTTATTTGCCATTTCTGAAGTTGCAGGCATGTCTTCCCCTTCCCTTCTCCTCCCACCCTCCCATGCCAAGTTATTCAGAAAAAAATGGATAGCAGGGCGTTTGTATACCCACATTTTAGATGAAGTTTTGACATTTTTTAACTTCAATTTTTAAGCGGCATAGTCTGAATTGAGCCTTGGTTGCTGATAGGCATCTCAGATTGAGAGGGAGAAAAAACCCAAAGGTTTCTTTTAAGGAAGGCAGAAGGAGGAGCAGGGGTGAAACAGCATGGAGAAGACAAGGATCCCAACCTGAACAGGGTAGAACAGGAGGAGCAACTGAGGACAACTTTAAGTGCAGTTAGGTAAACAACAAATGTTTGTTGTTTACCTGATTGCCTGAACAAAGCAACAAGAGTTGACTGCTTCTAGCAGTGTGTCCTGCCTTAGGGGAAATGTTTAGAGGGAAGGGAGCTGAAGGGAGCTAAAGTGGGACTAGTAAGTGGTCCATCACTAAACACTTGCCACTGAAGTCAGTCTAGTAAAAGTAAAAATTTTTCTCAGTGGCTCAAATTGTATTTTGTTCAACAGTAGTCTAACAGCAGTGTTTAGTTAGTAAGCAGACAGCTGCTACAAAATACCTAAGTGTCTGTCTGAGCTGCTGAGAAAAGAAGAAAAAACTGGAGAGTGAAAAGTCCCCCAAAAGGGTAGTACTGGAGAGAGAGAAAAGCCCCAGTGATGGTTCTCTTTGCTTCAATGCTGAAGTGTTAATTCTTGTAGCTATTTTCACTACCCTTCAGCAGAGAAGGTAAGAGATCTAAGCCATGCACAGCTTCACAGGGTGGCTAGGAAAGCTGGCACAAGCTATACACCTTTAGCCTTCCTGTTGCCGTTGTGATAGTGACAGAGAGCGGAGATGTCCAAGGGCAACCTCAGTCCTGAAGAAGGTCGGTGGCAGAAGCATTGTTGAATTGAGACGTGGCAGGATTTCCAGTGCCAGCATTTACAAGCCATATACCTTTTCCTTAGAAGGAGGAGGAAAAAAAAAAAGGGGGGGGGTGGACACACGCGAGAGGGGAATTTTATGGTGGTCCGTTAATTTTATGGTGAGACATCTGGGACCTGGGCCAGCAACACATATTCTGCCAATTCTGGCATCCCTCAAGTGACAGAGTTAGTTGAAGTGGAGTATGTGCAGGAACAGAGACACTGGATTATAAACCATCACAGGGAGGCTGTGTTGTCATCCTGATGTGACTGACTCATGTTGTTACCCATTTTAGGACCTGCTGCTGCGGCCTCTCTGGTGTCATTTTCTGCTGGGCTGACACAGAAGCCTTTCTCCAGTGATGTCGGCGTGGTTCACTTTAACAAAGTGCTTGTGAATGATGGGGACTATTATAACCCCAATACAGGTAACAGTGAAAGAAGGACTCACAGGGACGCCAGATGAGCAGTAGCATGGGTTTGCCAGTGTTTGATGCTATCTCAGGCCTTGCTAGTGCATTGAACAAAATAAGTTCACCTAAACCAGACACACCTGGGTAAAAGCTTCTTGTGGATGTGGCCAGGCATGCACTTTGCCACTGCTGGTTTTCCACAACTGCCCAGTAATACTGAGGCCCACCTCACCACTGTCTGCTGTGCCAGCAAGGTGATTGTGCTCCTCAGCCCACCTCGAGTCAGCTGAGCCTGGGCAGCCGAGGTGAGGTTCCTTGCTAACCCACTTCACTGCAGCTCAGCCAGCTGGGTCACCTGGGGGAGAGGAGGGAGATGGGTGATACATGCTGCCTCCCCAATAGCAGTAACTGCAGGCTGCTCCCTTCTTGAGCAGAGTGTTGTGTCACTTGAGGGTGTTAGGCATGCTGCTGGGGACTTTCACAGCATGTGGGTGCCTCTTGCCCCTTCACCTAGCTCTGAGTCATGGCAGCTGCTTAGAACAGGAGATTTCTGAATGTGGACAAGACCTGCTTATGTCCTGAAGGACGGGTAAGCTGTAACACAAAAGCAAGCAACCCTTTGCCTTCATGACTGATGTCAGTTGGTCAGCTACCCAGGCTGACCTTGTCACAGTTACCTATATGTAGCAATGGGTGTTGGTTTATGTTTGTCATAGTGCTTAGAGCGATCAGATCTCTCAGTTTTTAATAACTCCAAAAAGCTCAGTCTGTCTCTTTTCTGCAGGCATTTTCACATCACCCTATGAAGGGCGCTATCTGATCACTGCTGTGCTGGCCCCAGAGAGGGACGAGTACGTAGAAGCAGTGCTGTCCGTCTCCAACGCAAGTGTGGCTCAGCTCCATACAGCTGGGTATAGAAGGGAACTGCTGGAGTATCACAAACCCTACTCGGGGAAACGGACCTGTGGTGGTCCTGGGACGTTCCACCTTGTTCTTCACCTCAAAGCAGGAGATGAAGTAAATGTCGTTGTAACAGGAGGCAAACTGGCGTACACAGACTCTGACGAAATGTACTCCACGTTTAGTGGGGTTCTCCTTTATCCTTCCATTTCTCATGTTTAGATTTACCTTGAACAGGAGAGAAGGGTAAGATATTCAGAAGAAATTAAATGTAATAAAATTCAAAGCTTTAATATATTCTGTTTATATATTTGATTTCAGTGATGGGTTTATATCTCTCTATACTGAGACCTTTTCCTTGTCCCATTTCCAGAGGTAGCTACAAAAGACATGTTTCTGTAGCTAAATTAACTCCTTCCCAAGCCCTTGTTTACTTGTACAAGCAAACAACTGTTCAAACAACAAATACGATTTTATGAGATACTTCTCCACTGTGCTCCTACTATTACCTATTAAATTGTCTTTGCAGTTTTCTCCCTAGTTTTTTAAATTGTCCCTAGTATATCAGAGTTTACATCACTGCTGAAGTTTACAGTTGTGGTCAGCTATTTTCATGTTTTCAGTAAAGCAGGGCCAAGAAAGTGAAATTGTATTGACACGGTTGATGACTTATTATTCCTTATGTTATTTAGTATGTTGGGTCCAGTGAATTCGCATAAACAATTTGCTCAATGCAATTGCTAACCATGATGGTTCAAAGCAAAATGATAGTCATCTGCATCAGTTACCTTTTTTCCTTTAAGGGCCAAACACAGTGCTAGAGACAAGATGAATGACTTATTCCAATCAAGTGGAAGCAGCCGGGCAGAGAGAAACTTACCTTGCCTCAGCTTGCCACCGGGCAGATGTGAGTGTAAGGTGCAGTTGCTGCTACTGAAGGATTTAGAACAGTTACTTTCAATTGATACGGTAAAAGAGAGGATCAGTTAAGTATGATGCTCTTGAGATTATAGCTTGAAATGAATAAAACAGTTAAGAAAAATGTCAATTGTCTATGCCTAGCTAGAAAAATGGTAATTCTGAAATGTTTAAAAAAATTCTACAAAGTTTGCTTCTGGCACTCTTACAGTATTTGCATTAAAAAGGAAGTTTTCCTTGTTGCATTGTAGAATACAAATCAGAGGAAAAATTGTTGATAGAGGAGAATAGTCTTATTAGCCAATACTGTCAAATGCACAAACCAGCCATCTGCACTGTCTTTGTTGTAGCAGCCTCCTGCATTGGTGCCTTTGAGTGAGGTTTGTTTTAACACTCATTGTCTGTTTATATGGGGAAAGCAACTTTTTTACCTTAAACAGATTAACACATTTGGGGCAACGGTATTTTCTCGTACTAGCCACTTTGCAGTGGAGGTAACAAAAATGGTGTTTTGGCTCTCTGAGCATTTTGATCTTTTTCATGGCTGGAAAAAAAAATATATCTAGCCACACTTTACTGAGAGCAGGACTGTTCATTTGTCACCTATGTATTCTCATGTAAACTGATCCTTTTAATAGCCTATTTGTGCTGTATAGAGCTGTATTTATCGTAGTGGTTTGTGTAGTATGTTTTTCTTCTTGCAAATGTAGAACAGCTGTTTATGGCCTCAGAACAAAGAATTCCTTTAGGTGAAGGAAGAACTCCCCATGCTGTAAGCAGCACAGTATGGTTAGGTGAAGCCCTTCCCATCTGAGGAGGTCAGATGAAGACTTACGCCTTTGTTACTTAGTTTTGGAATAGATAGTCCTCAATAACTCTGTTTCCAGGCAATGAAACAGGGCCTTCCCACAACAAACTGTCAGGTGGAAAAAGCTTTCCCTCTGCAGAGGAACTCTGAGTCAGTCCCTGTGCGGCTGGGATTGCACGGGGGGAGCTGTGAGCACGGGAAGGAAATTGTGAGCAGAGTTGTAAAGCACCTGGGTTTAAGAAGAGCTCTTGGCACCTGATTTTGAGAAATGACAGTGTTACGGCTAAGCAGATAGGACTGGATGTATTTTGTAGCAGGGAAGGCTGTTCCTGTAAAAGCAGCTGTTAGTCAGCAGCCAAAGATGTACAGTGAACTTGCATTTCACAGCTTGATAAAGGGAGCCACCGTCTCATCTCCTGCACATTTGTCTTGATCTGTGCCAGCCTGTGAGGCATTAGCATGCAGTTAGGAACCACATACTTGTTTACTTGTTCAAGGGGGGGGTAGTTTTCTTTTATTCTAAAGCAACAGCCCCTTTCTGTCCCATACCTTTCTAGGTCTCAAAGGTACAGACAGGAAGGATTGTTTTCTGTGTTTTCAAAAGCCAATTACATCAACCACTTTTTTTTTTAAACATAATTTCTTATTATGTACAAAAGCCAGAGTCACTTTTCCTTCTAGATTATTTTCTCTCTCAAGAAAGTTGTGTTCTCCAAGAAGTTGGCTCCAGACTATGTGTGACTCAAGTGTTGTCAGATTATTGTTGCCTGTTCTAAAAATGACTCATGGAAACAAACAAAATGAACTGAGCGCTTAGGGAGACCTAGCTGGCAAACACAACCTCCCATCTCCCGCAGCTGAGACATTTTTAAGTATCAGCAGAGCAAGTTTAGTGCTATAGTTACAAAAGTTGTATCATCTAATTCTTGCCTAACCGCTCTGGTAGATGTCCAGATCCAACCCACAAATTTTCACGAGCCCAGTTCTGCTGATGGGACAGGGCCATCTCTTACCAGGTTTCTGCCTGTGCCCAGGATCTGCTGCTGCTGAGATTCTTTGAGCCCTCCTGAGGCAGCGTAACTGGTACTTGTACATGGGTATAAAGCATTCACAAACCTGTCACAGCAGGGCCCGGTCTCAATGGCATATTTTGAGGACACCTTTTAGAGTTTTTAGGGATAGTTTCCCATCCACCATTTCTAGCAGCACAGTGGCTAAAGCTATTGACATTTTACAAAGAACCTCTGTCTTAGATTCCTGCCTTTGTTGAGGGAGACTTGGCCCTTAATTTCCACTTCCTTGGTAATTGCTGTAACCAGGGTAGGTGGCTTAGTTCCTCCTAATGAGATTATTTTCCTGGAGCCTACAAGGTGGAATAATCACCCAGCTGGGAAGACCACAGCGCTGTAGCTCCTGAATAGCAGAGGGGGGAACCCGAGTTCCAGTCTCTGCTCCAGCTTGGATAAAACATTCATTAAAGCAGTAGCTGAAGCACAGATGCGTTCATGGGCCTGCTGAGGGTTTGCTCCATACAGGACAGCCCAGCTTCTGGAAGGAAGGAGCAAGAGCCCTACTCCAGAATATCCTGAACCCACTGTTGGAGCATTTATATCTTCGATCTTAACATCTCTTCACATCTTCATCTTAAACAGAACAAGGAAATGCCTGTACTGAAAGGAACATTTCACACTGTGGGTTCATGATTTGACCACCCCATCCAAGATCATCCACTGGTTTAAATAGGAAGCATCTGTTAACCAAGAAAGCCTTAAAAAAACCACCCTGTAAATGGGAGCCGAGGCTGGTATGCTGCCTGTTTCAAAAATCACAGTACTACCTTTTAGAGCTGCTTTGTAGGTAGCTTTGTAATGCAGTGTATAAGGACTGCGAGATTCTTTAGCAAAACAGCATCTGTTGTGCCAGGTTCTCCCATTTGACCTCAAAACAGGAAGAAAACCAAACCATACCAGGTGAAGTACAGACGTGTCTGACAGCCCCTTAGCTAGGCATGAGGCATGATTTCTCAGGGACTGTCCAAATATCAAGACCAGCAGAGTCTCCAAGGCAGCATTGCTTGCGGGACAGGTAAGTTCCCACAGCTAGGTCATCTGAAGACAAGCCAGCGTGCTGACAGCCAGAGAGGCTCTGCTCTGGGCAAACATGTGAGGCGTATCCTAGAGCAGTATGGAAAAAGGCAAAAAAGGGACGTGTAGATCAATTGTATCCCCAGGAGAGCTTGGAGCAAAGCTGGAATATCCATCACAAAACATGTCAAAAAAACCAAACCAAACAAGCTACCTCATTATTTTAATTTGCTACTACGACTTCACACACCGTGGAGACATTTCTATACTGACCACTCAACACAATGAGGATTTTCTGTGTCCTTTCAATGTATGCCAGGTTACTTGCAGTTTTTGTGCAGTTTCACTGAGAGACTCTAGTCAGCTTGGTGAGGCCAACCAGCCAGTCAAGAAAATTTACAGTCGAAGGAAATAGAGTAAGCTGTAAATGGAAAGCATAGGGAGGCAACTTGAAACAAAACGCCCACCACCTCCCAATACAGCTTTAAAATGCACTGGGAACGCAAGGTAAAGGGCTCCTCAACTGCAACCAGGAGATTCAAATCAGGATTAAATTGTTTCCTGAGAATACATCATGCATTTGGAAGTGAGTTTTATCTGCTGAGTCCTTATGTTACGGCCCAGTAGTGGATATGGACCTATTTCACCAGAACTACAAATGCACTTAGTCTCAGCTTGGAGATGGGAAGAATATGCGCTCCACTGAGACTTGATCAGCAGGTACGCTTGGGCTGCTAGTTGCTCCCTGGTAATAGCATAAAGTTCAGATTGTCAAGTTACCAGGAACACCTGGGGGCTATGTCCTGTCATCACAAGACAGACTTGCACTCGAGCCAGCACCAACAACGTACCCTGCAGACTGCAGAAGGAACAGCTCTGCCAGCCCTTTGTGTATGGGAGACTTCAAAGAACATCTTGTAACATGCTACTACAGAAGCAGGTTTTGACCTTCATCCATTTTGTTATCTTGATTGTGAACAAGGGAATATTACTGTAATTTTTCAGCAAAAAGAACAGCGCGTTTGAGAGTATGCTTTAGGTGTGCATGTGTATACATATGTTCATGTACATATATAGAGAGGGAGAGTAATATCGAGGAATATGAAGAAAATTGTGTGGTGGAAAACAACTGCGAATATGTCCAAATAAAGCCTACCTGTTGTGTGATGTCTTGATGCTCTCTCGCTTTCCACTGAACACAGCTCTGTAAACCTAAGTTTTTGCTCTCTCCTCCACAACTTTGGAAACTGCAGCTTCTGACTTCACAGTCAAGTCTGCATGTATATTTTCAGCGTTTATTCAGCGTCAAGCAGTGTTGCATAGGCTTTGTACGGTACACAGAAGTTCTGCCCACACCGCTCTTACCTGTCTTTGTTGCTTATTGAGTGCTCCGAGTCCTGGCTCATCAAAAGTTAAAGCTTGTTAAGGACATTGTCCAAATGCCTCTTAAACACTGACAGGCTTGGGGCATCGACCACCTCGGTAAAGAAATGTTCCCTAATGTCCAGTCTAAACCTCCCCGGTGCAGCTTTGAACCATTCCCATGTGTCCTGTCACTGGATCCCAGGGAGAAGAGCTCAGCACCTCCCTCTCCACTTCCCCACCTCAGGAAGCTGTAGAGAGCCATGAGGTCACCCCTCAGCCTCCTCTTCTCCAAGCTAGACAAGCCCAAAGTCCTCAGCCGCTCCTCACAGGACATGCCTTCCAGCCCTTGCGCCAGCTCTGTTGCCCTCCTCTGGACACATTCAGGGACCTTCACATCCTTCTGAAATTGTGGGGCCCAGAACCGCACGCCGTACTCGAGGCCAGGCTGTACCAGTGCTGAACACAGCAGGATGATCACCTCTTGTGACCGGCTGGTTGTGCTGTTTGATGCCCCCCAGGACGCAGTTTGCCCCCTGGGCTGCCCGGGCACCCTGTGACTCACAGCAGCCTGGTGCCGACCAGCACCCCCAGAGCCCTTTCTGCGGGGCTGCTCTCCAGCCACTCCTCCCCCAGTTTATACTGGTGCCCCATGTTACTCCATCCTGGGTGCAGAACCCAGCATTTGGATTTGTTGCTAGACTTCATCCCATTAATCATTGCCCAATGCTCCCATCTATCCAGATCCCTCTGCAAGGCCTCTTGCCCCTCAAGAGAGTCAGCAGCACCTCCCAGTTTGGTATTGTCAGCAAACTTGCTAATGGTGCATTCAGCTCCTGCATCCAGATCGCTGATAAAGATACTGAACAGAACTGGCCCTAGAACTGAGCCCTGAGGAACACCACTGGTGATGGGTTGCCAGCCAGATGTAGCCCCAGTCGTGACAACCCTTTGGGTTCTATCCTTCAGGCAGTTCCAGGCTGAACTGTTCAGGTTATGTTGCTTATTCTCACCAGAACATGTACACATGAAGTATCATCAGAAGTGGGGAACACAAGATCATAGAGTATAGCAAGGTAGGAAGGAGAAGGAAAAAGGTGAAGGCACGGAAAGACTGGAACAAAAGAAACTACTAGGAAGAAAACATGAGGTGCACCAGCTTTCAGTGCTGGGGTAAGAAGTCTGGCAGCCACCCAGTCCTTAAAGCAGAATTCAGACTGAAAAGGAGTATTTAGTCAAAACCGCACCTATCTGGCATACTTCCTTAAAAGCAAAGGCTTTTGTAGCAACTCCTGAGGAGGTGGCTTAGCACTGGTTGTAGTTCTCCCAATACACAGTTAGTTGTGCCCTGTTCAAAGACCTACACATGAAACCCGTTAACACAAGTCCTCGCTCCTGATGGCTCAATATCTGTTCTCCCACCGAGCCGCAGCTTGGCTGGGAAGCCTTCCCAACGCACACCAGCCTGGGGCCTCAGCCCAAGCTGGCAACCACTCCCGCCACGGAAAAAAACACGGCACGCGGGGTTACAGCACTGGGGTCTTTCTGCTGTTCCTTGCTACAGTCCCCTACACGGTTAAAGGGGTCCTGGGAATTGCCAGTATGGGACAGGAACGTCTATGTGGATTTGATAAATTTGTCTAAGACAACGGGAGAGGACGAAAAGCATGGTGTACCGTCATGCTTAGAAAACACTACGCATGGAAGTGGCCACCCCTGCCAGACAGAAGACCCTGATAAGCCCTGGCCGTGTCCAACAGTGAAACCTCTGGAAGCTCTGAACTGTCCCCCTCCCTCCCATGCAGCACGTGACACCTGCCCGGGAAACCCTTCAAGCGGCCAGCGGACTCACAGCTCACCACCGCTCTGAGAGCTCGGCTGGCAACTGCAACAAGTGGGAGCACACACGTGCCTCCCAGCCAGAACGGTGCACACGCTGCTTCCTGGGGGCCGCCACGTACAAACTGCATGACGTAACTCTGGAAACGATGCCCTGCACACACACAGGGAAGTACCCATTCTTGGAAACGGTGACTCTATTCTTTACACATCTAAGACACTTGCTCCAACAGAAAAATCCTTCCACAAAGAACAAGATCACCCCAGTAGAAGTCCATCAGGGCAAGACGGACACAGGAGAAACACCACCAGCTCAGAAGTGTTTTTGCAACAGATCTGAACGTTTGGCACATACAGGACACACCACCCTTCCATTGCTTGCACTGGCACAGCCACTCCCTGCACACAACAAGCAAGTACTGAAACCTAGGTGTGAAAGATGGGCAGTGAAAAGAGCGTGGTGTGAGGAGTGAAGTGCCCAAGGTGTGAAGAGAAGGGTGCAGCGCTTGAGCAGAATCACAGGGGAAACCCAACAACAACGCAGGAGACAGAACTCTAGCAGAAAGCTCTGTGCCTGGGCACAAGGAGAGTGAATGGGTGCTGGGGGCGGCAACACAAGTGACGCACTGCATAAGGATCAAAAGGCACAACATAGTTTACACCTCCGTGCAGATGTGTCATACTTCTATGCGTGACAAACAGCTGCATTTTCTAAGGTAGGCTGCTAGATAGCTGCATTTACCAACAGCAGCAAGAGACCAGGAAGAATAAGCTTCTACTGAAAGCTTGAGGTCCCTTTCACGATAATGGCCTCAAGCAGTTTAACAACTGTCACGGAAGACAAGACTCTTTGCCTTGAAAGGAGAAAGTTAACTTTGATGGAATTCAGTTAAAACTCCAAATTACAGCAGATGAACAAAAGCTGAAGCTAGGCAGCCACGAGATTTTCTTCAAGGCAGCTTGTGTATCCCCAAGTCACGCATCTGTTACCTGGTACTCTATAATATTAATGCATGTTTGCTTTTCATTATAGTTATAAACCAATATCGGTACTGGAACAAAAGGTAAGTTAGATAGCAGCAACTATTTATCAGTTATACAAATACTCTGACAAAAGTAAACTGAGTGCTACAGAAAGAAAATGTATCACAGTCCTTAGAAGAGCAACTTGAATTCTGTGTAAAATATGAATACAATTCAAACACTCCCACATTTGCTAGACTAGCAATACAAGAATTCCCAAGTACAAAGTGAAGAAAAATTCTAGTTTAAGTTTGTTTATTGTGATAACATCGTTCTGAACATCAATAAACATTGCACGGAAGTGTGGGTTACTGTACCCAAGATAGTCCAGTCTTAACAAAACCCACTGTAGCGGTATGACCACAGATTTGACAATTTTAAACACACTACCTTATAAGTGATTGGGTTGCTTAACAATCAAGTATTCCACATCTTCAATGCAAAAATGCAACAAATGTTTGAAGAGAGTTTTCCCACCCTCAAAATAAACCAACATTTTAACTTTCATCTGGAATTAACACTGTAAACAAAATCCAAAACGATCCCACTCTATTCAGATTTTAACTTTGGAAACTAAAACTTCTTCAGGCAAAAGTGACACTTTAAAGGCATCTCAAATTCACTATGTATTTTTGATATTTCATTATGAATTTGCATTACAGTCATTTAAACGTTCTCTCATATGACAGCATTTTCCAGAAGACTTGTATGAAATATTAACATGAAATCTCATCTCTCTTGTCTTTACCATAAGTGGATTCAAAGTTTGCTTCAGAAGTTCCATAACAGAGTTGACACAAGTGTTAAAACTTTTCCAGTTGAAAAAAAAAAAAAGTTTTAGGAGGAGTATACTGATGACAGGAAGCTAAGGATACATGAGCCAAGACGCACATGCAACTGTATACTGTTAGGGATAAGAGCCCAACCTTTTGAAGTACAAACATGCTTGGTACTGTAAAAACAAAAATCCAGAAATGTGTACCACTTGAATTACTGATCTTTAAATAATTACAGAAAATGGGTAATATCCAAGTCACTAACAAGTTTTGAATTGCAATGTTCTTTACTTCCAGACAGGTGTCATTGATTCAGCCTTTGACATGGTTCCAATAAGTATCTGCATCTTCAACAACACAGTCTTAACAGGGGGGTGCATGTGCCTACAGACATACACACTTAGAAGTTCCTCTTTCACAGAAAGAATGATTTAGCTTGCGCTAATTGGAAAGAAGTATAGCACAACTTGTTCTCAAACACTAGTTTCAGGCCACTTCTCTCTACTAAGGTCACAAAAGACAGGCTAATGCATAATTCTTATTTACCCCACTTCATATTAATATTGCAGCACAAGCCTACAGTTTGATAGTAATGAGATGTCGTTTCTAGAGTCAGTAAAGTGCCCAGCAGCCCAAATTACATAGGTATGCAATGACAGGTACAGTGCCCCCAGATTCTGTCCCTAAACAGGGCTCACAAACAATCTGAAAAGCTTCAAACAAGCCAGATTTAGAAGAACAAAAGAAAACCCCCACCCTACTCATATCAGAGACCTGAAGAACACTTTTACATTTTATCAAAAACCAAGTATCAAACCTGTAGCTGTTACAGGGAAAAAAAAAGATTTTTTTTAACTAAGCAACTTGTTGGACATCCCTATAATGCAAAATAACATGTTAGCAGAATGAGGAGCTCTCTACAACCACACAACCCCCATATTCATACCAGCTTAAGTTATATGCATTTGGAGATACACCTGATACTATTTTTTCCACATTGCTCGTTTACTCACGTCCCCACCTTAATAACCACAGCTCAATTTTATGACAATCTGAAAAGATTAATTGAACCGAAGAGAAAAAAAATTAATTAAGTTAAAAAAATCATCATCATCATCAAGCAAGAAAGATACAGCCAAACCTTGGAAACAATCTGTCCTACTTGGAAACCCATCCCAGCTTCATGAAGCGCTTTTATTTTTAGAAAACCTGTGTAATACCAGGGCCACCAAGAATAAGTTGAGCATGGTAAATAAAATTTTGACATCCACAAAGGACTGTTTTAGGAAAGGCAGCTTTACTCCCTTTATGTAAAATAAAATCTTTAGATAGAATATTTTGTCTTGTAATTAAAATACTTTATTATGCTGGATTCTTATTTATTTACTTTAAAGTATTTAAGTGACTTAAATCCCATTGATATTCAAAGCACTTGGTGATCATGAAAATTTCAGTTTCTAATGAAGTCTATGGAATAAAAGATAAGAAAAAGAATGGAATGATCTTTGTAAGCGTCTGACAGTAAAAAACCAAAAAAAAAAAAACCAACCAAAAAAACCCAACAAAAAAAAAGTAGTAAGAGCAAACTATCCTATGAGTTGAATCCTGTGAAATCCACTTAAACACAAAGTATACTGGTGACAGGACCAAGATTTTGCTGAAACAGTCACGGAAAGCATTGTTCTCATTGTACAAGAATAAGGATGCCTTTCGGTTCACTGACATGCATGGCACACCGTGACAGAGCGGTAATTTTTCTTTCCTGCTCTCATACTCCTGCTTTGAAAGAGGGGCTCCATGTTGATTTTGCTTGCCTCCACTCTTTAATGTTTTACAAGCACAGGAATACACTAGAGTTTGATAAAAAAAAGTTATTTCATTCATATAGTGATCTAAAAATGACACACACCCCCAGCGCTTCACCAACTGTCCAGCGTCAGCTGGTGTTGTATCAGAACTGTGGGTTAAGACTACTCAGCCTGATAAATGAAAGATCATATTCGCAGGGGGGGTGGTGGTGGTGAAATCCTCTAAATGTACTCTTTTGCAGGTAGTGGGGGAGAGAGCTCCCTTCCCACATTCGGCCCAAGTAAGCTGAAGCAGAGGGGCCTGCCCAAGCTGCTTCTGCCAAGCGCAGCCCCTGGTGCAGGCACCAGGGCAGGTAGCCATACAAATGCCTTCTAAAGATCACTGACACTGCCCTGCACGCTTCCCTGCTCCCACTGGGAGTGCTGCTTGGGAACTGGGAACAGAGCTTACCCCGGAGCCTGGTGGAAGCTGCCCCTGGAAGGATCTTTAATGTGTGGCCCCATGAACTTGCTTAAGGTGTCGCAGAGAAGACTGTGCCCAGAAAGCCCAGGACTGATGTTTAAATGACTGTAGTCCTTAAGCCCTCTGGACTGGTGAAACGGTACATTCTCACCATAGATTTGTCCAAAGGAGGTTAAACCACTAACTCAACTTACAAAGCAGAACCACCTTTGCCTTCAACTATTTCTGGAGAGAAATACTAGCTGCTTTTCCAGCTGATGAACACCAGACTTGGAATGCAATTTGTTCACAGGTTCTGATCTGAACCTGAGGAATGAACAGCATAATGTTTATGAATAACCCAAAACTTAATAAAAGGAAGAAAAAAAAAAAAAAAAAAAAGGTTTTCTTCTGCTCTGCAGCATTTAACCATTCTCATAGCTGAAATCTCATTATTGAGCTGCATTTCCTTCCAGCTAATGAAAACCTGCAATACAGAATTCTGGAAAGACCTGCAGTATACAATTAAAAAATTAAATACATAGTTTTTCAGTATTACAATTCCCTGAATATAATCTGTACATACGTTTTACTGGCCTACACAGCATACACACACATATGCATCATTTCTGTGTTGAAAAAGGAAATAAAAATACCAGCTCCCCAACTCTTACAGAAATGTTCAAGATTTTTCTTGATGGAAATATAACATGACATAGCGCAGCCTGGAAACAACAAAAGCCATACAAGTATCTGAAGACAACTTTCATTTTAACAAGCTGATGAAGTTTGAAACATTGCATGTAAAAAAAGTAATAAGCAGAGTTAGTTTGAGTGTGAACTGTACAAGCAGTCTTGTACATGTGACAAAAGGCATATTTACATTTAAAGAGGAATTTTATGTCTTCAGTCTGTCAGGCTAGTAATGTCTACACATTTTCTGTATTTTAACTGAGAAAGAGCACACTGGTCTTATGTTCTGGTTCCTTTTAAAAATGGCCCAATTGCCCATATGAACATTAGACCACGTTTTTTATTAACTGGTCTGACATTCTATTTGGCAGTTTCCATACACTTTTTGGCTTCATTTTAGAAAATATACTATTAACACCAATACCAAAAAAAACCCCAAACCAAACCAAAAAACCCCAATGCATTCCTGCCTACCCTCCCCCTCCAAAACAAAAAGAACACCCACTATGTTTACAATATGGTCTGTATTGATGAAAATGCAAAGTCATAGTTTACCTCAGCATTTAGCTGCCCTGAAGCACTTGGGTACCATGACCATCAATGACAGGCCAATCTCAAGTGCCTTAGAACAGGTATATACAAACAAGCAATAAACAAACAAAAAACCCCAACACAATCCCCCCCCCCCCCCCAAAAAAAAAAAAAAATTAAGACAGTTAAGACAGTAGCTTTGCATTTTCTTTGTTTTAAACCAACGGAGTTAAAGTGATTTCTTTAGTAAGACTTAACGGTACCAGTATAGAAATTAGCATATTCATTAAGAAAGTTCTTCACATTTAAGCTGAAGTTGAGTAGCTGAATATGAAATTCCATCTCTAGGTGAGAAGTATTTTTCAGGCCAGGTCATCCATGTTAAGGTCAGGAAGAGGCTCTCTCCAATAGCAAAAAGAGCTGAATTCTGGGCATGGAAATGCAGAACTCTGTTCTTTATTAAGCAATGGGAACACATGTTCCACAAGCTCACTTAGTCTGAAATACCTATATTAAAAAAAAACAACAAAAAAACAGACCATTATTTAACGGTCTAGTCACTGTTCAGCAGTAGCCAAAAAGGAGCTTTAGAAGTCTAGACCAGAAAGCTACAGTCAAATAAGGCATGACTACTGCAGAAGCAATTTTCAACTTTATTTTGCCAGTTTACTTTTCTTTTTGTAAAGTTTCGGTCAAGTACCCAAAGCTGTAAGTGTCTGGCAAACAGGATTTTCATGTGTCGCAATAGAAGCCTGAACCATCACAGTTACAAACTCAAAGATTTTGTAATCTCATGCCTAAATACTTTCTTTAGCTGAAATAACAAAAATGATCTTACGAAGATTTGTTTCCCTTAGTCCGTTCTTGGATCAGTTCACCCTTTGGATTCACAGTAAATATTCTGCAGTCTGGAACTCCCACTTGCATGTAGGCATATACATCCTGCAAAAAGCATGAACAAAAGCAAATGCTTCAACATTTCCTTATTGAATGTGATAAAACAAACAATTTTTCTACGGAATGAGAAAACCTGATCCAAAAAGGATACAGTAAAACTGCCCCTACAAAAAAATAAAGCTTCCTAAACAACCGCCAAAAAACCAAACAAGCAAAAAAAATCCCAGCACACACATAGCATAACGAAACATTACCCCCATCCCAATCTCTTAATTGTGGTCCCAGGCTTGGGAACAGAAAACACACACAAAATCTACACCACACAATACCATTCCTTGTGACAATATTCTTCTTACAATACCCCCTCTCTCTCTAGCCCAATTACAACAGCACTGAGCTGCAGAGAAAATACAAGAACTATACAACAGGGAAAAGGATTTGAGACTGAGAAGCACTGAATGAATATCCTTAGGTTATAAAGCTGTCAAAAATGCTGAAAAAAGAGTATGGAAAGGTGGCACACATTCAATAAAATCCTGAAAATACTAACACATCTTTGTAACCTTTCTCATATAAGCACTTCTAGCAGCTTTTAAGGTATCTGCATGTGGGTTTTCCCTGACCAACTCCATAAAAGCACCAGTGTTCCATTTCCTTATTCAAATTTAAATAGACAAAAAGAAAAGCCTATTTCTTTTGCTTCCCAAGTACTTCATGCATTTTAACCCTTCAATTAGAAAGGGGCAGACTTACATTGGGCCTGTTTCCAAAAGCAGCATAGAAAGGCTGTTTACTGGGAGCAAACAAATTCTTGATATCATTCAAACATTCGATTTTGAACTTTTCAGGCTTCTTTTCTATTACTTCCCTAAAATAAAATTTCAACAGTCAAATTCTAAATCATGATTTGATAGAGGGTATCCTCCTTCCCCCATTTATCTGATATTTATCTTTGCATTGCTTCCTCTTGCTACTGTTAGTAGTTATATAGACATTGGTCTGTAGTTTTCCCAAGAATGACACAAGAGACAACAGAACAGTAAAACATCTGCTTTTTCCAACATCCATAGTAAAAAAACAGGTGAATAATCCGTGCATAAGCTAAGTAAATGGGATGAAAATTCCAGTTGTGAATGCAGTTTGTGAACTGTTTTTATTGTAGATGGCCATCTGAATCAGAAGACCTACTCAAGTACACATAAGCTTGTTACAACTCCTGTCTCTGACAAAAGTGTCAAAAGGCTACTTAGTGACCTTAATGGAAGTTACTGTCATTGCCAGTCAAGAATCAGTTGTTTTTACTAAAAACAAGCAAAACCAAAAAGGATTTTCCACTATTAGCTCTTCCCATCAAGGACAGGTAGACTAGGGCTGATTCAAAAGACCGAGCTGAACTGTACCTACAGTCCATATTGCTTTTTAAGTAGTCATATATGGAGCACCCCAACACTGCAAGACCATTTAGTATGACAGTCTACATTCCCCAGCTTTTTTCCTTTTCCCTCCATCTTGCATAGTAGCACTGCACTACAATCCTTCCTGATATACTTGAAAAGACAAAATTGTACTGATATAAACAGAACCTAGTAGTAATCAGTCATGGACTTGAGGAATGAGGAAAAGGGAAAATGAACTGCTCTGCGAATGACATTTTGCATTTTGTAGCCACTTCTAACATGCCCACAGAAACAGAAGCATGCTACAGGTGAAATTCAGACAAAACACATAGCTTAGAAGGTCACTAGAATCACTAGAGGGACATCAAGTCTCAGTAGCAAATCTAGAACAGAGTGGAATGTTTGGTTACAGCTATAACGATCAGCATGCCAATTCTTTTTTAGCCTGCTGCTTTCTCTGAGATGGGGAGGAAGTGGGTGTATGAAATCCCACATGCTTACCTATGAAAGGCAGAAAACAAACTGCTGGGGGACAACATCAGAGGACCCCTGGGAAGAATTGTTCCTTTGTCATTCACCCAGTGTAGGTATCCTCTGGTCATATCTGCCATCCCAATGGCACGTGCAGAACAGTACAGAAACTTGTAGCCATTTCTAGAAAAGAATTATCATTTTAGTTCATATTTCTGCTGAAGATTCTTTGCAAACATAAGCATATGGTTATAGCAATGTCCAGAGGCATTAGTTCAGGTATTGACTTGTTGCAGTGCTCTGCACACACACAACGAAAAGACTGTTCCACTCTTAAAAAATCTGCAAGGCATGTAATAGTTTAAATACATGACTCAAAACTGAGAAAACGTGAGTGCAAAAAGAGCAGGGATGGTGATACTCAAATTACACAATTAGATGGACTAGACTGTGTTTAAATCAGTGCCATATTGGTTTATCCAGCTTCTTTCAGCCCAGCTGTAGGATGATAGCAATTATTTAAATTATCTGCAACGCATAATATTAGATGCCAGATCTGACTTCGTTGGATTTTCTCAAGTTGTTGGCAGAACTTGCAGCACAGAGTGAAAGATAACAAGAAGCATTCACCAAACCCCTAAATTTTTCCTGCAGACTTTGTAGGTTCATCTGTTACACAGATTTGTACACAGTTACTGCATGCAGAAAAGGCTTGAGTGTTTATGTGCATTTTCAAAGACGCGATTCAATTTGGCAAGTAATTCTGAAACTACTCTTCTATTATGCCCCGAATAAAAAAAAAAAAAAAAAGCTCAGGTTATCTCCATAGATGAAGTTTAGCCACTGAATGAAGGCCACAAGAATGAAGGTCAACAATAGATTCTAAGACCCCAAATATTCTTGGGGAAAGACAGACTACCAAACTTAAAGATAAAAGTTCATTATTTTAAGTGGATAATGAAGTGTTTAACAGTTGATCATCCTGTGATCCTTCTCAGCAGCAAGCATTATTTCTGGTATCACTATTTTTTTGAAAAAAGTTTGCTAAACGAAGGCCCGAATTTGAAAAGGGAGGAAATATGAAGGTTTATTCTGCCCTAGGTTAACTGCACGTAAATATTATAAGGCTGTATGTCTCTTGGGTGAACAGTACACTTATAAGGGTGTGGTTCACAACACTTTTGAACTAAGCAAACACCACTGCTGCAAGGGGGAAGTTCCGCACATGGGCTGCCTCTGCAGGTTCTTGCAGAGCACAAGATGAGCGCATTCAGAGACGGGAAGGGGAAACTGCTGTTTTGCCAAATTACTTTTCTACTGTTCTACTGAACTGCATCCGCTTATGCTGTAAGTGCAACAGAATGACAGAAAACTTGAGCCAGGCCACCACCTTCCTTTTGTGGCAGTGGCAAGGTGTTAATCAGGCTTGTTTCAGAACATGAAATCTATCCTAAGCAACATTCACTTGAGTTTGGTCATAAACACATTAAAACACAGAATATTTATGCACTGGAAGAATGGAATTTAGGTTTGAATTACACTGTACTATGTTTGTAACAGGCTTTGGTATCAACCCGAGTTGGTGGAAATGGACATATGCATGACTGTGTGAGAAACTGTTCCTATTATGGTTCTGTTTTGTAATCACAACATTACACACATACTTCAAGAACTAAAATGCAGAATCAAGTGTTTGAGAAAGGAACTAGTAAAAATGTTGGCTTCCATTCCTGTAAAAGTATACATCTGGGGAAACAACCTAGTTTTGTTTGTGTATGGCAGAAGCAGCTTACTTTCCAACATTTAGATCAAAAAATTGTAATAAATTGCGTAATTATTAACAATGATCCAATTACCTGCTCATTCATTCCTAAATTCCAGAAAATCCTAATGGCTTCATAAGATTACATACTCACTCGTTTATGGAATGATAGAGTTTTGCAATGCCCTGATGAGTCCAGTCCTTGCCAAGCTGAGGGAGGATCTGTCCTAAAGCATCAGACCTAAAAGCAAAATCAGAGATACCTAAGTACATGCGTTTTGTTAAAGAAAAACACTAATGAATATACAGTTTATAATGAGCATTCAAAGAAATACCTCTGCAGAAGGTCCTAATAATTTTAAAAGAGAATTAGTAACTACTCCAGACAGAACAATTAGCAGGGCCATCCAGCACGAGTCAGTTTCCAAGTTAACCTATGGCTGCTACATCTGGAGAAGTCTAACTGAAAGGGCAATAGTCACATGGTAAACATTAACACCTTTGCATTATTCTTTTAAAAGACACTCTCTAGTTTGCTGTAAATGCAAGTACAAATTAAATCAAAGCAACGTATATTTTTAACGACTGTTAATGAACATTCTGTAATAGTTGTATTTATTTATTTTTTAAAGCAGGATAGGATCAACAAAGCAAGACACACAAACACACAAAAATTAAAAATTATATTTACTTGGTTATTGTTCCATCAATGTCTGATATGATGATTTTATCATTCCAGTTCCAGAGATATATTGTTCCTGCACAGCGGCAAGTCCCTTGATACTGGGTTGTAATACTAAATACAACATCATTAGGGCCATCTCTGAGCTTCAACTTTGCCTTTAGAAATAGTGAAAATAATTGAAAATGTAAGTTGCCCCCACCATAAGATTTTTAGAATCATAAATGAGTGATAGAAAATGACTCATATACTCTTCCTTGACTATTTTGATTAACTCATCAAAAAGTGAACCATGGTTTAACACTGGCACAGTTCTGCTAGTAAAGTCTGTTTTATAGTCTGAGTACATGTATTTGTCCACAACTCCCATAGCTGCTTACAGCAGCAGATATTTGACTTTCTGCTACTTTAATTTTTGCTATTACAGTAGACTCACAGTAGTACCAAATGGAACTCTCAGTTTGTTACAGTATGCAACAGTATTTTCCAGAAAAAGTTAGTGCATACCTTCCACAAAATTCTTTGCTCATGAAGATTACATGTATAGACAGTAACAGAGTTAACTTCAAAGTTAGACTGCGACGAATAAACTGCATACCAATTTATATGCGAGTTATTAGACTGTTCAGACCCCCGGGTATCCAAATTGCAGAAGCCAACAATGCCACTTTTGGGGCAACATCTTAATATAGAGATTTGATTATAGAACTTTGTTAGAAATTATTTTTTAATCCAAACACAGATTCTTAATAAAAACAACAGAAAAAAATAATGAAAAATTGCCTGCATCTGCCCCCACTACCACAGGAAATGATTTTAAATTTCTTTTTAAATTTTAAATTTCCCCACTCTTTTTCTACTGCTAGAAAATTAACCTGGAGATAATTTTTTGCTTTGTGAAATGTACTTATGTCACTTCTAAAAAGCAGAAGAATCCCAAGTCTTAGAATCAGAGTGGAATTATGAAGCATCCTATGTACAAGGAATGCATGCCACTTACTATTTGGTCTGAAGACAGTCTAAGTGATTTCTTATAAGATGTAATGCTCCCATGGGCTGGATGCTCTACTGGGGCAGAATCTATTTTCAGGGATTCCTTCAACTCCTGTGATGCTTCGTCACTAGAAGAATCATCTTCTGGAGGTCTAACATAACATCAACCAGAATAAGCATAAGCTACAGAAAATCCTTCTTTAATGGTGTAAGATTCTTAGGCAAGAGTAATTTTGGCTTATGTTGAGGATTTGCTGCTAGCCTGACAGCATAGACTAACAAAATCCATGGTCTATTGAATGCCCAGATAAACTCAGCACATGCCAATAAGCAAGTAAGACTTGTAATGCATGCTAGTATTGGTGGAGCTCTAAACATTATTATTACTAGCTGGCTCCATACACAATGGGTTTCGTAAAGACACAGTGTCAAGTGGTGACTAATACTGTGTTGATGAATTAGGTAAACTGCAGATGAAAAGGGACACTGAATGAGTAACAGTGGTTTTTGGTTTTTTTAACAAGCTGCCACAGTTACTACATAATTTAAGATGTGGGTGGTAAGTTAGTGGAGTATCTCACCTTTTAACTTTATTTGGACTTATTTTTCTGCTAATCAGAGATTTCAAGGTTAAAAGCAGCATTTAATCTCTCTAAAGTACTCCATCAATAAATATATGGTTTTAAACCTTTAAGACACCAATAACATTTAAAAGTATCTTCACAAAATCATGGGAGAATATGAATAATAAATTACCTGGACTGGGACAGTTTTGTGCTAGTTGTTAACCATAATTTTGGCCAACTTGTGCACTGTAATTAATATTATTTTATTGTTTCAATTACTTAACATTACAAA
Organism: Falco peregrinus; assembly: GCF_023634155.1. Lineage (NCBI taxonomy): Eukaryota > Metazoa > Chordata > Aves > Falconiformes > Falconidae > Falco > Falco peregrinus. Next base: position 59,082,360 of record NC_073723.1, read on the forward strand.
AAATTGTACATGGTTTAAGTCATGCAGACAAAATTAGGCTTTTACAAAAAACAAGATAAAACAAAAAAAGAATGACAAACATTATCTCAGAAACAATACCACTATATTTACAAAGCAGTGGCCCATTACTAAAGGTTACCATATATATGTTTGTTGTTCTGTCAGTTACGTGATTATTTAAGAAGTAAACACAGTAGGATTTAAGAAATAATTGTAGTGTATTTGTAGTTCCTACAGTGTTTGCTGCCACATTATTTTGCTGAACTGTTTGCTAAACACATCTGGTTCTGCAGAGGAAAGTTCTTCCCACAGTAAAATTCCTACTGAATTCTTCATTAAAAAACTAAAACCAACCAAAAATACCCCAGACACTATTCAGTCCACAAAACAGTCTTCAGACAGGAACACACCTACTATTAACTTGCTCTTTTATGGTTGCTGGAAGTTCATTTGCTCTTTGTGTCTCAGTTTTCCCCTCTTTTGCCTCTGGTATCTAAAGCAATGTAATAATAAAAAACATATTGACATTTTAAGCATTTTAAACTGATCCAAGTGAATTCATAGTTTGCACTTAAGCAAATAGCTATCAATGTAGTATATAAACTATAGTAAGTCTCAGAATTGCTTATTCTTATTCCGTAAATTATTTAACAAAAGGATGCTTATGAAGAGATCATCCGTTAAAGCTTTTTATTATTTCAGGAAACAAAATTCTGCATGTCAGAAGTTGAGAACTGCTAGTTTAACATGACAAACTTATCATTAAAGGAGCTGGCAACCTCTAAGTTTATAAAATTCATTTTTTGGGGGGGAAGTAATAAATTTAAAGTTTCTTAAGCCTTGAGTATGTGCCCAATTTAGTCTAAAATGGGGTGCCCTCAGCACAACATCTATTATGCAGCACAGCACCTCATTTATTTGTGTATACACTCCTAAAACATACTGCAGTGACTGAAGAGAACCCCTGAAAACTGCTTACGGCTTACAAGGAAGAATTTTAAGAACACTGTGCAACAGTTGAATACAATAAATTTTGTTGAAGCAACTAGTAACAGCAAATAAAGATGTGGTATTTAAGACTAAATATACAGAAGCAGCCACAACTACTACAATGCTGAGTAACTCGGCAATCAGTGACACAGCTATATGAGCAGCATTCTGAGGCACTTCTGACAGACTGCAATTTGTTCACCTTTCAACAGCTACAGAAAGGTGAACAACAACAACAAATATGAAAATAGGTCTCAGTTACCTGTTTAGTCATGCTTTCTCTCTTGCGCCAGAACCACCACCTTCCAGACTTCTTTGGCATCTTTTCTTTGACCCAAGACTCAACAGTAGCCTGAAAAGTTAGGCATGTTTTTAATTTGTACGGAAAAACAAAATAATCATGTGTTACTACATACAAAATCTTCAAAAAAACATATCCATGTATCTATTTACCTTAGGCAAACTCTTCTGAAACACCTGCAAGCTCAGAATCATTGGAGCAGCCAACGCCCAGTTATAATACCTGTTTTAAGACATGTTATTGATAAGATATTACAAAATCCAACTAGAGGTAGATAAGTATCAGCGTGCAAACTGCCCTTTTCTTGATGAAAATATTTATTTGCTGCCAAAAACTAATATTAAAGTTTTCTGCAAGCAGAGTTACTTTAATATATACAATTCATTATCAGTGGTAACTACTGAAAAAAAGTCTCACTTCAGTTAAAGCTAAATTTAATGCAAATCTTCAGTTCAAAATCATTCTCTTTGAGACCGAGAAACAGATCTATCAAAAACACAAATTCCAGTAGAAGCTGAGAAATACATTCACTTTAAAGGGTAGATTTTAAAAGAGATCTTCTATGACCTAATTACACAATATAGAGAATTTACCTGTTATAAATCCTTATTACCAAATTAGGATTGTCTATGAGTCCAGGGTTTTCAGCAAATTCATGGTAAGTAATAATATGTTCCATGAATTTTTCTGTAATAGAAGCATATTTTAATTAGAAATAATAATATAAAGTCCCAATATGTCCAATTATTTTGTATCTAGGAAAATGCTTTCTGTCGTTTCAGAGTCTTCGCTGATCTTGCAGGATCACTCAAGATAAGCCAGTATGGCCTACCTGTCAAGAGTCTTGTGACTGCCTCCTCAGTAACAGGGAAAGCCTCACACCACTTCAATAGCCACATTAATGAGAATTAAGAAATTAGAAGAGGGAAGATACGAAGGAAGTAGGAACTAATTCAGCATGAAGTCTGGAAAAAAGAGTTATGCTTGTCCAAGTTTTCTTTAAAAATTATTATGACAGGTAAGGGGCCTACATACTACACTAAAAGGGAAGCGAGAAGGATGCTGTCAGCTTTTCAGGTTTTTTTAATAAAAAATATAATAGTCAGTTTAATAAACTGACTACTAATAGCATTTTCGTGACTAGGGACAAGTTTGCAGAAATTCATGATTTAGTGTAAAACCCTTGCAAGGAAGACATTTTTTTTCAAATCAAATCCAATACTACCACCCTGTTACCAGGAGTGCTGTTCATTAGGGACACGATGACCATTAAAAGAGTAATACTAAAAATGCTGCAGGACATGTTCATGAAGACTGTGTGCTCCCTCAAAAATGCATATAGCTTCAACATTACAACTAACTAGAGCATGAAGAGAGAAGAATCTGCTGGTGCAAATCTAAAGGTTAACAAAAATTTAGGATAGGAAAAATACAGCAGGAGAAAAGGCAGTCCAAAGTTTTTTCATTGCTTAAAAAAACCCAACCAAACAAAAAAACAAAACCAGAAAATAAAACTGAAAAAGAAAAAATATCAGGCAACCGGAAAGAATATGAATTGTGAAGATTTATATAGGACTAAGCAAGTAATTGCAGCCAGAAACAAGAGTGGCTGGTTGGATAAGCAATATGTAGTAAGAAAAAGCAGACAAAGTTTCTCAAGATATCCAAGTGCTCTTGATTAATTTAAGGTTAAATTCTGCTATCTCTGCTTGGTAAATGCTTCAGGTTTTCAGAAAATGACAGATTATCCATTCCTTTTTCTCAATATAAGCATAATAATAAGCCAAAGCACAGCACAGTGGAAATCAGAGCATTCAAGCCACTTCATCTGTTTAGCTGCCTGAGCTTTATTACTGTTTATGATTTAGTCTTTCACATACCTTTAGAAATCTCTCCATTTTCATTGAGACCCCCACAAAGTGAAAGTGTAACATCAGGCAAGTCCATAGCAGAATCAGACATGCACTCTATACCGCTGTCAGCGGCAGCACTTCCTACTGATTGGGGTGACTGGGAACCGGAAAGGGTGTCTGACTCTGTCCACTGCCTGAAGCCTGGATCAGAATCGCTGAAGAGAAGAAGTCCACATTTTCCATAAGTATTTCACTTGCAAAAAACGTATACATTTTAGGTTACAGGACACACACTATAAGATTACTCAAAAAAGTCATCTTGCCGTTGCATTTCTTTTAAGTACTACATCAAATTACAACATAGACTTAAAACAAAACAAACAAAAACCAGACACAAACACACACCCCCAACCCTTCATAATACTGGCAGACTGACAGTTTCCAGGAAAATAATTACGTTTCTCTTGCCTGCAACACAATTGGATTTAAATGAGGAAAAGATCCTCTACATTCTGTTTTTGCAGAACACCACTACACTCTTCAGTCTTTACCAGAACGCTCTAGAACAAGACTAAAGAGAACACTGCTTGATGTTTTTAGAACACCGTGTTTGGAAAAAGTACAGTAGAAAGGAAAAGTATCCTCTTAAGTAAAAAAATACCACATTATCACCTAAGGTTAGAGTTATTAGTTTCATCCCAAGTAATGTAATCAGTAAGCACAGAAAAGTTTACAATTTTAGTTTTAACATAAACCAATAGTCTCTTCTTATTAAGCTGTATTTTTACAAAGTCTTCTACACAGTTATTCTTCTGGAGAATATTTTAGGAGTGTAAAATGCTTTGATTTGATTTAAAAATAAAGTGAATTTTGAGACTGAGCTGCCTTGCAGGAAGACCTGGTGGGATTTTTTTTGTTGGTCTTTTTTGATATTAAAAAAAAAAGTTGGAAGGGATGTACAGGTCATGCAAAAACCAAGCTGACGTGTGTTTATCTGGAGCTAGCAATATGGCACAATACAGTACTGGTGCAAAAGAAGCACGCAGTTTAAACTTATCCCACCTCTGTATCTGCAGAACATACATGTTCCACAAAGATGACAACTCTCAGTAATGACCTCCCATGTGATCTTTCAATGTGTTTCTTGTCAAATTAAAAACAGATTCTCACAGTGACATCAGTACTAATTACTCCACAAAAGCCTAGAAACCTGAAGTCCAATACTTTTTTTTCAGAACTGGTTCATAAACACCTAAATCATACATGTAATAACCCTCGTTCCAAAGAACTTTAATTCAAAATTACCTTTTGGGAAAATAGAGTGCTGCAACTTCAGGTTCCAAAGCTTTTAGGTCCTCCAAGTAAATATCATCAGGTCCCTGATGATGACTTCGCTTGTGCACCCCTATTAATTTTAACAAATAAGATTATTAAGATGATGCTATCAAATGCATTAAAGAGAAATGTGATTGTAAGAGACTCAGACTTACTTGTAGCTTTTATAAATGCAAGAGTTTAAATATACTTTTAGACAGGTAAGACTTTAAATAGAAAACATGGAATAGGCACTTTTATACTACTTCCACTACGGCCTCAAATTTGGTAGACCACACTGAAGGAGAAAATCAACAGCTTTATTATATACCTTTCTTTTTTGAAGGAGAGTCCATTTTTGTTGTTGGCTTTGTTTCTGGTAAAGGGTCCACCAACAGCCTGGAATGATGATCAGCATCTAATGGCAATGGATCTTGTGGTTCTATGATTGCAGAAGCAAGAGAATCTTTAACATCCATCTGCTTAAGCAGAGGATGAGTTCTTGGCTCAGGTTTCAGTACTGTACAGACAGAATCTTTCTCATCATCATCATCTTCAACTTCATCAGAGCTGAGAATGACCCTAAAATGAGTCTTCTCTGATGGAGTAATGGTAGCTGTTCTGAGATGTTCCAGTTTCTCTTTCTTGCTTATCTGAAAAACAAGACTGGTCAATCCTTTCACTTCACGTTTGTTTTATTCTGGTCTAAACATTGAATTTGTACTCATGGTAAAATTCTGGTCACAAATACACCAGGTAAGAATTTAAACATGTATTTTAGCAACATAAAACATGCCCCACCTTATTAGCAAAGTCCCCTGCAACAGAAGCTTCATACGAGCTTATTTACAAGTTCAGTAAAGAAACTGGCATAGAGGAAATGCTGACTTGACTAAACCAGAGCAAGAAAAAAGGATAAATGTGGACATATCAGGGCTTCTGTCACCAGCTGTCCTGTTAGATACCAAATTTACTCTATCAAGGCTAAAATTCCTCTGGAATGAACTAGAAATTAGCCTATAATAAAGGAAATTAATTTCTCAAGTTTCTTTCTTCGGTTTCTAACTAAAAATTTTAAAATTTCAGACTTTTACTGTTAGGTTTTCTGAAATTACTTTGTTGACCAGCTTTTGAACGTAACATATTCTACTATCTTCCAGCCACAAGGGGGCGCTACTTCCCCATTTCAGCTGAAGCCTTCTCAAGAACCGCGGCAGATTTCCAGTCTTAGGACACAATTTGAGATACGTCAAATCTCAGTTCACAAAGTGAGAGCCGACAATAAGTTTACCTTGGTTGATTCTGGGAATCCTCCCCACGTCCATTCCATGTGAGATTCAGATCTCAACAAGCTCTCAGCAGGTTTAACTTCCAGTTCTGAATCACTTTTAGGGCAGACTGGCTCAGAGAAAGGGCTAGCAAATCAACAATTAAAAAAAAAAAAAAAAAAAAAGAAAAAAAAAGAAAGCTACAGTGTTTAAAATGCGTTTGTTGTGCAGCTACTTTGTTAAGACTTTTCTACAGCTTAACAGGGCTTCAATTATACAGCAACATGGCAAGAAGCCCAGCAGGGTTTTCAGACTGAGAATTAGGTTAAAACCAAAATCACATTAAAGGACTTACATAGCCATCACCCTAAACAGATTCCTTCACTCTGTCTGCAGTGTAGGTATAGCTCTCCCCTCAGCCCATGCTCCATTTTTCAAACAAAACAGAACACAACAACAGAGTTTAATCTAAAAGTAAGACAGAAATTAGCTTCAAGTTCCTTTCCTCTGTAAAAATATAGCATTTAAGCTTGCTATGCCAAGACTTGAGTAATTGAAGTCCTGCAAACCGAACTCACAAATGCACAAAACAACACCAATTCCCAATGCAGCAAAAACAATATAAACAAAGTAACTTTGGAGAGGGGAGATCACTTGAAAACTTCCTTCAGATGCGTTTGGTCTATATGACTTTTCAAAATCCATCCTGTTTTTCCTATAGTGGTTATTATCCATAAATCCGAAACAGACCTCTGAAATTTACTTTAGCCAAGACTATTTTTAAGCTGGAAAAAAACCCTCTGCAAAATGCTAGAAAGGTATTATTTCAAAATCATTTTGCTCTTATGATCTTAGCAAGGACAGGAAACACAACAGGTTATTTTAAAGTAGCATTTAGTGTTGGGACAGATCCAAACCTCTTCTTTCTTGAACAGGGCAATTATACTGTCTATTATTGAAATGCTCTTTTTACACTTTGACATTCACAGTGTATTCTGGTTTGTTTGGGGTTTAGATAGATATATATATATATACACACATATGAAATCCTCAATATTTGATTTTGAATTTTAAGTACAGGAACTGGACACAGCACTCCAGATGTGGACTGACCAGTGTTGAGTGTAATGGGATGATCACATCTCGGTGTCTGCTAGTAACACCCCTCCAGATGCAGCCCTGGACCCAATCTGCCTTTGGTGCTGCAGCGGTGCTCTGCTGACTCACGTTCAGCTTGCCGTCCACAGGAGCCCTGGGCCCTTTCAGCAAGGCTGCTGCCCAGCCACACACATCCAAGCCCGTACTGGGCTCTTTGGTTATGCCACCCCAGGTCCAGGGCTCTGCACTTGTTGCACTGGGAAAGGCTTCATCCTGATTTAAGAGATCTTTTACAGTGAGAACAATCATTCACCAGAACAGCCTTCCCAGGAAAGTGGTCCCCATCATAGGATATTTTCAATTTGTGACTGGTTGGGATGCAAGATATCTCATCTAGTCTCCCTTTCCCACAAAAGGCTGGACCAGGTGATCTTTCAAGGTCCCTCCTAACTTGGGCTGTTCTATGACATAACACTGAAATTTTACAGTAACCCCTACAGGTATTCAATGTGTGGAATTCCCTCCCCCTTACAAAATTCCTGCAACAAGTAGTTATCTAATGCAGCATCACATCTGAAAACTTTCTGGAGGTTCGTGGAGCCAGGGTTTTGCAGTATCATACAAGGCTAAACTGATCACAATTCGGACTGTAAAAACAGACAGTACACAGATCAGATCACGATCCAGACAGTAAGAATCCCTCATATTACTCAAACTGACACAAAATCCAAGACAGAAGGAAGTTTAAACATGTCTACAGTGGTGACTCATGTCACTGTCAGCTTCCAACCTTTATCATCAGGAACACAAAAAAGAACCCATTTAAAGATTTCCTCCCTCAGTTCTCCTGTAACAATTTTCTACAGAAATTACATTTTCTGTACTGTTAGGAGGGCTTATTTAAAGTAACAGATCGATGAAAATACATGTACATATTTGTTTTCAATGGAATCTTCAAAAGGAAGAATATGAACTCATTTTCTCTACATGCCAAATCCACCTATAACACAAGTCAACTGGAAGCCATACAGACATTAACCTGTTTCTAAGCCTAATTCTTATTAATATTCAGCAGTACCTGCAAAAGATTTAATACTTCAGGACTTTGAGAACCTAAGTCCTGAACCTAAGTTTTCCACTGTCATTCTCAGGGAGAAGTCTTTAGTTAAAAAGGTACATGCTTGTACTAATGATTTAATCATGCTAGTATTGCTGTTAAAACAGACAGAATATTGATGGTATCAGGTATCCAATAGTTGATCGCTATGTTTCTTAGTTTTATTACAGTGAATCGGACAAGCAGAAGTGTCCTCATTGAAAAGACTTAGGCTATTACCTTCCCTTAGCTCCCTGCAAGGGTTCTGAAGAGCAAGACAACCAACCTCAACTAAAACTCAATTAGCTTTTCCAGATCTCCAGAAAGGAGGTTATTAAAACCTACCATTTCTCTTCCACGTTACGATGGCTACATTATAAAAAATCTTTCTTTGGTGGCTTAGGAGAAATAATTTCATGCAAAATTTATCTTCTTCTTGATGGTTCATGTGAGAGACAATCCCCACCCCCCAGCTCCCCAAAGAGGGAAAAGAAAATTGCCAATTTCTGTGTTGCACTGCAACGTGTACTGGATAGCTTCTTGTTTAAAAAAAAAAAAAAAGAACCAAAACTATAAGGAGCCTAGGCATCTCACATGATGCACAAACAAGTTGTTAAAAGCAGACTATCCCCTAAATATGTAAACAAGAAGAGAGACATGAATCACATATCCAAGATATAGCCTGGTAGTCTCTGTTAACTAGAGTTTTATAAACTCAAAAGGAGTATCAGCCTCTGTGCTGCCATTATCTGGGTGATACAACCCATACAACACCGCGTCAGTCCTCAGGGTCAAACACTGTGACTACTTTTCAGTCACAAACCACAAACGTTTAGGGAACATTTGAAGGCCACACATCACCAAGTACAATTGAGGATGTGGTTGTCACCCCAAAACATGAAAAGGAATGATAATGGGATTTCCTGTCCAACTGCTTCTGTTCATTAACAAGCTATGGACTGGGGGAATGAGCAGGCTCCAAGCATGGTGTTACACATTCAGACTCTACTGAGGCCACAGCTTTGGAAAAACTCAAAGCAGAGAGATTACATACACTTCAAGAAGTATTTTCTGAAGCTTAATCTCTTCTGTTCTGCACTACCACCTATTGATACAGAAGAACAGGCACCTGTGCACTGAGCAGCTGACATGCATCAATGGGTATCTCACAAAGGCTGACCGGTAATCCTCACTGACACTGAATGTATCTGCTGTGAGGCAGTTTTCTTAGTCAAACTGAACAGCGGTAAAACTATACACTCAAAGTATTAAAATGAATCGAGATACTGCTCAGCATGCTATATACTATATATATTTGTTCTTCCTTATGTCCAATGTTCAGGAAAAGTATGAAATTTACCTCAAGTAATACTGCATAGGGACAGAATGCTTTCTTTATGCGAACAGAAATCAGTATTAGTGGTGAAACCCAAAGGGTGAACCTTGAAAAATCTAGAAATGGAATGCAAGAGGAATGTAATAGCATGAACATCAGAAATTGAAGAGCTTGAATGTATAAACAGAAGCATACTAGTCACTGTAACTGAAAACTGGCAAGCTGTACTATGCCATTTGTAAGAACCCACCATCAGCTCATACTGTTTCTGGTATCTCTGAATAACCAGAGATACCACAATTCCAGTAACACAAATCTGTTCTGAAGTAGAATATGATTCAAGTTTAGGACCTAGCCTTACCTCCAGTAATTTGTGTTTCTTCACCTGGTAAAAGCTAACTTACATATTCAACATTGCTTTATGGCACATCAAGTGTTGTTTATGCTAGGGTGAATCACAGAGAACATATTTATTTTCCACACACTTCCCAATCTAAAGAAATTTTATTAAGTGTATTTTCTTTCTTTACTAGTGAATTTTAGTAAGAAAGTTGTTGGTTTTTATTTGAGTGGGATAAAAAAAAAAGCCACAAATTGTGTTTCATACATACAGTGGAGAAGGCAGCCATTACAAATTCAAAGTAAGTATCAAATGCTGCATTTGGTACCACAGAAGTTAGGCATGTCTGAAGTTTTACAGCTCAGGGGGAAAAAATGAATGAAACAGCAATTAATATTTTTTAATTATTAATCATTATATATATGATAACATTACAAAGTGACTTACTTCTCCAGAGGGGACCAGTCTCCATCAGATAAGGGGTAATGATCCTTCGAGTGATAGATCAAAGATTCTTTTTGTTCTTCACCCTTTGGTGATGAATTTGAGGAACCTCTATGGAGATACACGGGACATTAAGTCAGCTATAAGAAATCGTCATTATCAATTCAGTTAGAAAATTTACTTATATATTATTCAAAACTCAAAATTCAAAGAAAGGAGTGTATATCTTCATAAATTCCTTCTTCGCAACACACCTTTATGTAACTTAAAATGTATATGAAAACTATTATTAATACTTGAAAATACTGCAAGTTTAAAAATCTACTACTCCAACACATAGTAATTTAATATTGAAAAAGCCACAATAGCATAAATGATATTACTCTATACAGCTAACTAGTATTACCAAACCCCAAAGATGAAAATAAAAATTTACACATAACCGTTATTATGTAAATGTTAGAATCACTGGAAAAGTTAAATAGAAAAGGTAGTTTTGACAACGCAGTTTACACTGCACATTTCACAATTTAAAACCAGACAGAAAATAGGAATATGCATTAGCCTCACAATTTACCCAACAGTTTACAAATTAACATGAACTACAATAAGTAGCTAAAGTGCTGTACTTTTCTAAACAGTGGGGTTTGTTTTGCACTGGGAACTCTACTCAAGTGTCTATAGCAAAAAAAACTGCCAACCAATCAACAGCAAGACCTATTGAGTAAGCATGCACTATATTTTACACAGAAGTCCCTTTTAAATATCACCATCATAAGTACTTCAGATCTTTTTACAGCTCTCTGAATTTAATGGAATTAATAGCTATTCTCAGGATACAACTAACTTGTTTTGAGGTTAGATCAAGGGCATCATGGCTATACAGTGGATAGACTACAAGGAAGATAAGCCTGGACTTTTGAGTGTAAAATGCATTAGAAATTACTTTAAGACATTATTATGAAAGAAAAAAGCATTTTTCTTTATTTTCAACACTGTTGCACTGGACCTTTTTGGAACACTAATGCTAATTTCTCTTACGGATAGAGAAAAAAAAGATTTTAACATTATCTACTAAAATACATAAATATTTAGAATTTACATGCCTATGCAAAACAGCCCATTAGACCATAAGCAGTTACAGTGATCTACCTAATTTGCACAAGTCTTTCACTTGGAAGACAGTCTAGACTGTGTTAAATACAGGACTCTACAAACATCTTAATATCTCCACTTCTCATTCAGTAGTAGTACTCTTATGAAACTTGATGGTAACAGCTTGACTTGAGAGCTACAGACTGTACATCCTCGGTATTCATAAACCAAGCTAACCGTGACACAAAGATGTTTCATGCTGTCTTTGTCTGTATGCAGTGCTAAGTATCTCCAAAAAAGGAAAAAGGTATTCTTGAACAACTAAATAAACACACGCAAAAAATCAGAGGTCCTCAACATTATGACTTCAGAGGGGGGCAAGATGACACACAAATGGTACTGAACAGATTTTATTCACTGGAAATTAGTGATCAAGTTATTTCATATGAAGCATAAACAAAACAAAAAACAAAACAAAAAAAATCAAATTTCATCCATAAGTGAATAAATCTGAATGCTAAAAATCAAAATGCAGTCAAAGATTACTGAAACAAAGAGGAAAATCAGTATGCATTATCTTGAATTTATAAGTTGCACTACCAACTCTAATTTATTTTGCAACATTTATAAACAGTGCTACCACTCCTAATCCTTATCCACTTCATACATGGTCTAAATAAATACGTAAGATTTTAGAGACAGATAACTACTTTAACTCTTTAACATCTTAGCACTGCAGAAATAATGCCCCCTGTTTCTGAGTTGTACACACTGTAATCTCAGTCCTCCTGGTATTATTTTAGGTAAGTTAAGCACTATTAATATATCTAAATCACAGCTAGAAAATACAAAGGATGTGTTTTAAAGAAAGCTGGATTTTCCCAAGAACAGAAAACAGTTTGTTTTCCACTTTGTAAGAACAGAACCAGGTAAGACATTACATACTGGTACCTGCGGCTGAATTTTTGACCTTCCTGTTGGAACATCAGCCTCCCTTTTCATTTCCCAGTTTTTCACTTTGAAATCTAAAGTGGTGTCTAACAAGTTAGTTATGTTTCTTTATTTTCTTCTTTCTCCAGAGCCACACATTTATAACAAAAACAAACTCGCTGTTATCACCTTACATGCCCACAGGATGTGAAAAGAAAGCTTACACTTTTTCACAACCATATCTTTAGGTGGGAAGAAAGCAGTGTACGCCTATAACAAGGCATTTTATTTTGTCCCTTAGTAGCCCACTGGAATAACTGTATATGAACTCCACTATCAGATAACCTACTGTCTCTGGGCTTCCATTACTGCAATGTATTTTTCCATCCTGCACTTATACTTGCTATTCACAAGAAAACAGCATTCTTTTACAAAATTTTCTTCCTTCCACATCGTAACAATCCGAGAGTTCATTTCTACTGCTCTTTGTTTATATATATGTAAAAAAATGTGGTTTCCAAATAAAAAGCTTTTTCAATATTTCATTCTAAAGGATACAAAAAATAAAACCAGAGTAACCTTTGAACGCACCGTGGTCTGTTCAGCTATGACTAAACATCTGACATTTCAATCAAGCCTTCAATTTTTTATTCATCTCTAGTCAAACTAAGATAATTGATACAATAGCAATTTGAATTCTAAACACTGAATGAAAAAAGCCATTTTTGGCCTGACATTCCTAAATTCTTCATACATTTGTAATAATTAATTAACTAAAGAAATAACAATTCATGGGTTCTATTTTCTTTCTTCCTGTACTTGATGCTTGTTTTTATTTTTCATGGTTTCACTATGACAAGTTACTGTCTTAATACCCTCACACTGAAGACTGAACAAAGATCTTGTTTTTCTTAAACTGGAAAAAACAGGAAAAATCTCAAATTAAACAAAATGCCAATTCCCAGACTTAAACAGATGAGTATCTAAATGACAATTTGTTGTCATGACAGTAAAAAAATAAGGCAAATGAACTAAGAAAGCCACAGACATTCTAGAAAACACTTTAAAATCCTAATTTTGTTTGTTGTGTTTTGTTGGTCACAGGTGTGATAACAGTTAGTATTCATGTTTTTCTGTTGCATTAACTTTTTTGATCCATACTTACTGAAGTTGAGACACCCTCAAAGACCCACAATGAAGGAGTTTTTTCAGTTATACTTTATTCTTTTATAGCAAAACGTTCTTTCAATTCCCAGACCAGATCTTTAATTTATTCAGACAGTACTACATTAAACAGTAATGCTGTCCAACAAAGCAGCTAGCTTTGTCTAAAAACTACGCCCGCTTCTTTTGTTAAGCAGCCTAAGAAACTTCCACATAAAACTGATGAGGCCGCCTTTCCTGGATTTTAAGCATTTATATGCTTGATAGCTTTCTTCTATTACTATAATCTTTCCTATTACTCATATAAGCTTCTTCAGCTTATTAGTACGTGCTACCACTTTACCACAAGCTCCACTTTGCTAACAGTTTATCTACTTCAAAATTCCTGACTGATTTTTTCCCGCTCCTTTATGACTACACAGATGTAAGGAATTATCTTTTCTAATGTGAAGGATCATTAACTTATGTAGTTTTCCGTTACCAAAGTAAACTTGGAAGATACAGAGAAGTCAAATTCAGATGAGGTGTACTACAGGCATTCCACACTGCAGTTTATGTAGAGTTTACCAAACACTCTAGAAGATGATGGCAACACTTCCCTACCAGAATGGCCTTAATTGGATTTTATATTCATAATAAAATGGCCAAACTTGAAAGGTTCTAGAAGAACCTAGAAAGAGGTTCTGTAACTCTTACAGTTACTGAGTTAAGAGTTACAGTTTCTCCTCTAGAAAGAGGTGGAAGATAATGGTTTGGAGTTCTGTTTGTTTGAGGAAAAGCCTACCCAAAGCCTATTGAAACTTATGCACTGCTAGCACAGAGGAAAGGTACAAGTTACATGTTCAATGTTCAGTGATAACAATGAAAGCAGTCAGGAAGTATCTGATAGCTTACCTTAGGGGTTGAACACTTTTTTCATCATCTGAGCTTATTTCCATTTCAAAAATCTCTTCCGTCCCAGTAGAAGAGATCTGATCTTCCTTCCTGCTATCTTGTTTGTATTTCTTTCTTCTTCTTTTTTTCTTCTTCACAGAACCTGGTGTGAATACAGTCTCTGTTTCCACAGTGTGTGGAATTTCTGAGTTTGCACATGTCCTCTCATTTTCACCTGATTTCAAATGATTGTCAGTATCTTTAAAAAACTGGTCTTCAGTGGGTATTGGAGATGTTGCCAAATATGCAGGAACTTTTTCCTAAGCCAAAAAAGAAAATAAAGAACAGACTATATTTTTTACTATGTTTTGTGCATACAGGATAGTTGTCAGCTACAGATTAATCCCTGCATCTATATTTAGACACAAAACCATGTAACAGCCCAGTGGTATGAAGCTGATATCCAGAAAAGAACCACGTTCACTGGAAGGATTACAAAAAGTTCAGAGAAATGAATGCTAGTATTCTTACCGTTTCAGACATACGTAATTGATTTTGCTAGCAAAACAAATACCCAGTCAGTAGAATTTTTCAAAATTATCTGCTCTTGTGCACATCAGTTCTATCCAGGCTTAGTAAATGTGTTAATAGGCTAATTAGATCCACTGCTGTCTCCTTATTTCGAAACAATTTCACAGAAAGGTGTAGGTTAGAAGGGACATCTGGAGAATATCTGGTCCAATCTTCTGTTTAAAGTAGGGCCTCAGGTTAGGTTATCCAAGACAAAGGCTGAGTATCTCCAGTGAGGGAGTGTCTACCACCTCTCTAGACAACCCATTCCTGTGTTATATTGTTCTCATAGCAAAAGATTTTTCTTATATCCAGCTGGAATTTTCCCCTTTGTCCTATTCACCAGGCATCCTCGTGAAGAGAATGCTTCCATCTGCTCTGTAACTACTTGTAGGTACTGTAAGACTGTGGTTAGATCCCTCTGAGTCTTCTCTTCTCTAGGCTGAACACAATCATTTCCAGCAACCTTCCTTCTTATTTCAACTTCTCCAACCCTCTGATCACCTTGGTGGCTCTCTACTAGACTCCTTCCAATTTTCCATGTCTCTCCTGAACTGGGGAGACCACAACTGCATTCCAGGTTTGGTCTAACATATACTAGGTTGAGTGGGACAATCCCACATGCCTCCATCTGCTGGCTCTACTCCTGCCGATGCTGCCTAGGACACACTTGCCTTCACTGCTGCCAAGGCACACTGCTGGCCTTTACAGTAGAGATGCATTTCATCCAGTCAGACCCCAGCCTGTACTGCTGTGTGGAGTTCTTCCAACCCAGATGCAAGACTTCACATTTATCTTAGTTAAACCTTGTGCAAATCTTCACCAACTGGGAGACTGGATCAACAAGTTGGCTCTTTTTCTGGCCTGTCTACCTCCCCTCCCTGTTCAGCGTTACCCACAAAACTGGTGAAGATGCGTTCAGTCTCGTCATCCATGTCAGAAATTACTTATATAAAGTATCTTTCAAAAAGAAAACCGTGAATATAATTTACTCGCTAAAACCAACAACCAACCAACTCTCTATTAATTACAACTCACTGCCTTATGAAGGAACAATTCAAATGAAGGCAAAGCTTAACCAATGGACTGCCTGGGGTTTATTTGCATTGTAACAAGAAATTTAAAGATACTGACACGGAGATTGAAAGAAACACTGCAAAAGGACAAAGTGGAACAAAAATAGAGAATGGAATCTGCATAGCAAGGAGAAAAAGTTACCGAGCTTAATTTCACGGTAAGAATAGAACTAATTACAAGACGACTGTTATTTTACAGGACTCTTACACAGATTAGTCAGGAACTACACTGTGATCAGAAACAGCCAGAGCACTGATACTACTTTTGATGTCTTCAAAGCCTGAACTGATAATATTTAATATTAAATTCAATTTCTCCACTGAGTTAAGAGTTACAGACCACGTTTTATCCCAGTAATTGTAAAGTAGAGAGAAGTGGAGAAAGGAGAACAAAAAACAGCTTTATACTGCACTGATACAGATTTTGCATTGTAAAAAACCTCCAAATAAAATGATAGCACCTAAAAGTTAATATTCTATACAATTAATGACAATAAATCCAGAATAGCAAGACAAAATAATAAAAAAAAACCAAACAAAAAAATCCACCAAAAACCAGAGGAAAGGTTAGAAGAAAACTGGCTGAAAAATGATGCCTAAAAGTTACATTAGTAGTCCTGATTTATGTGAATTGAGGTGTGTGGTATTACTTCTGAAAGTCCAGATGTGAAAACAGCAAAGACTGACCAATTGAAAGAACTTTTCTGAATCCATCGAGAACTCTAGGAGAGCTTTATCACTTATACCTTAAGCATAGCTTCAAGAAGTGACCACAAGGACAAACTGATCAGTAGCAGAAATACTGAGAAAAAAATAAATTATGAAAGCCCTAAAACCAACTCAGTCCTCTGCTTTGTAGCTAACTCGATCTATAGTTTTGGCATGAACTACCAGCTTTCTGAAACACATTATACACAGATAAGGCACTCATTATAAATTAAAACATACTAAGCAAGTGCAATAGCTCCTTTAAAACACTGTGCTGGGAACAACAGTAGTGGTTATCACCCCTGCTTTCTGAAAAGTCTTAAGACTGATCAGTTCCCACCAATGGCTGACACAGCCCATATCTATAAAAAATTGCTTTCAGGTTTGATTTTAATCACGGTATATGCTAAAACAGAACACAACCTTCCTTTCTCTTAAATGTTATCATTTGGGGTCTCAATGCTTAAATTCTCCTTCCGCTTTAAATTATATTTAACTCCTTTCAAGATGACAGCTTCCTCCAATCACTCACAGTAAACAAGCAGCATAAACTATAAAGTGGATGAAGCTCATTTCCTTGAAAGTCTGACTCCTAATAAACAACAGGAAATTAACACTTCATCTTTTACTTCACTGAGACTTTTTTTTCCCTCTCTCCTTTAATGGGCTATTTTCATTAAACTTTTTGGAACTTTGTATTTAGAACTTCTTTCCTTCTGTCTTATTAAAAAATGCCAACAGATTCAAAAGCAAGCAAAACCAAAGCTCAGGACTGACAAATACTCTGACTATATAGGTCCCACATCCTTAGGAAATCAGACTAAAAATGAACTATTATTCCCGTTTTTCAGAGGCTCATTAGCTTGCAGTTGCAACAGGTTCTTGGGAAATTTAATTACTGTATTATAATACAGGATATATTCTCAAGTCAAGGAAGATACTGTTAACTGGTGGAAGTTCATATATAAAATTGTGAAAAACTATGCTAAAAGCTGTAAGAAAAATTAAAAACATGCCAAAACAGACAACCTTTATTAGTACAGAGGTCAGTAGCACAAGCTATAAGAACTTAAGGCAAAAATTATTATAAGGCACTGCAGTTTATGTAACTGCAGTCAAGAATGAATATACCAAAATAAAGTAAAAAATCCAACAAATCTTTTTTTAATTAGAGCATTACTTGAAAAAGTAGTTACTTTTTTATCACTGATAGGACTGTGCAAAGCACCAGGCATCTTGGTGGCATATGAAAGTGATGTTAAGGTTCAGTCACAGAAAATATAGCTTTCATAAAAGTTACAATATTGACAACATTATGTTAAGCATTTTTAACACACTACTCTGTTAATACTGCACACAAAGCTCTTACATTTTCCTCCTCAGTTTCTTGTACAAAGAAAGCTTCTCCATTGTCACCCAGTTTCATATGAAGATCAACAGCATCGCCATTAATTTCTATATCAATCTGCAGAAAGAGACAATTTAATGTAAATAATTCGTCATAGAGGAAAGCACTGACCTCAAGGCCCACTTAGCTCTGACAGTAAACTTTGTTCTGTTGTATAATCGCGTCTCATTGTCCTCACTCCGTTATAAGAGACATTTCAAAAAGCAACATTCTTTATTTTGTTAACCTGCAAAATATATCATGTTCCTAGCAGAGAACCCAACACCTACAAGAAAAATAGGAAAAAAATTAAAAAACATCTAAAGACTGAATCTTGTTCAATTAATCTGGAGAGCTAGAAGCATAAATAATATTCATTGATCTAGTCTTTATTTCCCTGAAGAATAATTGAGACTGTTCATATGTTTAAAGCTCAGCCTGAATTGGGGCCTGGTATAAATCTGAGTCCCGAGTACCAGGAGTTCAAGACAACAAACAGGAAGCCTCCTGGAGACAGGCTTTGCTTCAAAGTGATAGAGATTTGCCACAATTACTTCTGCAACTCAGTTAATGTTTCAGATTTTCCTTCTCATGAATTTATGGGGATATGACATAGGACCACAACCCTTCTGCAATCACAGTGCTTTTGTCAGATGAAGAATGGTTTTGTTCTTATAGAAAGATACTTTAACTTGTACAGGTGGGCGAGAGTACCCTTCCCCACATGTATGAAATAAAGGAAAAAGGAAAAAAAAAAAAGCCTTTCAAAAACCAAAATACAGTTATTTTACTTTCTCCTCTTTGTGAAACCTTGGGCATCCAGTTAAGTTTCATTTCAATTTTTTCCAAGCAAACCGTGTTCAGTATTCAGATAAAATTCCGATATTTTCCAGTAAATCTGCTTTTCTGTATATCTGCATTTAGCCTAGCTAATTAAAAATAATTTAATACATGTCAGACAGAAACACAATGGACTTGCCTTGCTGCAGAAAATGCCAATGGCATTTCAGATTATATATAGGTTAAACACTTCTGTCAAAAGGAGACCAAGTTAAATACTGTAATTGCTATGAGAGATCCAATATGTACATTACTCAAATTCTAGTTTCCTGTCAATACAAAACAAAAAATTAAACCCTAAGCCATACATCTAGCACTGTGATACAAACACTTATATTTATAGTTGGGTATCATGACATGAAACGGCCAGTCAAGAAAGGAAAGAGAACTAATTTTAAGATTAGCACATACTGCCAAGAAAAAAAACACACAACAAAAACCCCAAACACCACTACAGAGCTAAGAAAGACAGTATTAATGTATCGTAATCCACTCTGTTATTTGCCCATTTATGAGAATAAAACCATTAGCCACATTAGAAACCCAACCATAGGGTATGATAAATTACAGGAAGATTAAGCAAACATGCCTGGGGACTATACCCAAATGCTTAAGATAGCAGCTTTTCTTTTTCCCCACAAGAACTGAAAGGTTTTGATCTGAAAAACATATTTATTTCACTACTGAACACAGTTTATTCTTAAAATACTTTCTTGAATTTCCAACTCACTAACAGAAGGGTTTTTTTAGAAAAACTTACCTTAATGTTTCTTTTTTTCAACCTTTTCTTTATGTTGATTTAGATAGACAAATATCTGTACTTTTAGTACCTATACCTCACACTGGTTTCTGGAGACTTCAGTATGTATCTTAAGTATAGAGCTGAAGCACAGATACGCATATTTTGTGTTCCCATACATCTTGAGACTACCAATTGATCCTAGCCTCATGACATGCCAGTGAAAAATGCATACACAACACAGCAATAAACATGCAATTGACTACTAAAAGAACAGTCAAATGCAGAATGGCAACTCCAAGGATGAAGGGAGCAAGAAGCAGCACCCATCCACTCAAGCAAAAGCTGAGAAGTACATTGACAGCCTAGTACAGCAGGTACCAAGAGCAGATGTTTCTACTATTCAACAGCTTTTTAGAGGTACCCAGAAGCTGAAATCCTCTCAAATTTGGTTCAGCTTCTCAGAAGTGTAATTGAAGACATCCAGCAAGCTCAAGTTTCATGTCATTCCTGTTGTATGTATATCTCACTTGCTTAGACATTAGAAGTACAGCTACATCACCTCTCTCATACCTTGCCAAAAAACTGTAATGTATTCAGTTGCAGAATTGTTAAGGAAAATCAAATCTGTCATTGGTGTGCACATAAAGAAAAGTACTAGCAAGTGGAAGATCAAAACAAAAAAATGAAACAAGGAAACTGCTGCTAGCCTGTGTTACTATGATTAACTTGCAACTTTAATGCATGTAACTCCCAGTATGGACTATTAACAAAAAGGTCCCAATATAACTGTTCTTTTAGTTGCACTTTATTCTCCTTTTACCACCAAAATATAAAAATGGAGGCAGTTTCCTGCCGTGTCCTTTCACTTCTTAGAAAAGCAGCATATAATCTTAAGATTTTATGATCTGTTTAAATCAGTCCATCCTTTTGTAGCACATCCCCAGGCAATACTGCCATACACAGTATTCCCTACTGACAGTAATGCAAAGTCCCATCCCACACACACAGTAGGTCCATTTTTCAGCCCAATTTACAACCCTATCCAACTCACTCCCTAGGCATGAGTACTAAAGCCTATGGAAAGGGGACGGCAGGACAATCTCAGGTAGTGCCACAGTTTCAGACTGCCTGGACAGGGAATTACTATACCAGGTTCTCTGTCAAATATGCCCACATACGAATGAAGCTTCAGTCACAGTTTTTATTTGCTTACGGATATTAATAACTGCATTTTCTACTGCATATCAGCTTTGAAGCTAACAAGGAGTACTATTTATGCTAGGTCACCAACCCTTAAGATATGCTCTATTTGTCCTCCAGACATTCCAAAAATAGTTGCTTGTAACATCAAGCCTCAGTTAAATGGCAATAAGCATTTCCTTTCCAGCATACTTAAATAAGAAAATAAATAGCCATGTAAAGACTGTGAAGTTTGTATGTTTGTGTTGTTCTTTTTTTTTTTTTTTTTTTTTTTTGCAGAGCCCTTAGACTACCACAGGAAGTTCTGTTTTGCATTCCAAAACTGTCACTCCACAGAATATATATGCGAAACTGCTTTGTACTAAATTGGCCTGCTAACTGGGTATGTGGGGGTTGGGAAGGAAGGAAGAGGGGGGGAAAAAAGGAATGCATTGGTATTAAAAACTTTGTTTTGGCACACTTTCTGAACTTACCACTTTTTCTTTAGAGCGCAATACACCAAGCTTCCCAAATCGGACATGAAAAGGAGAACATTGGTATGTACCATCCTGTTGCCGGACCACAATGACATCAATGCATCCTGAAAGGGTTGCCTGATTAATGCCTTTGTACAGCTCCTTCACAGTAACCAGGACTTGTCCTGCAAGTTGTCCTACGTAGTTCATAGTCTGAGACTAAGGGAAAGGAAGAAAAAAAAAAATTATTTTTTAAAAAATAAAAAGGTTTTTAAAATTAGTTTTTTAAAAACATCTAAATAGAGATGTGCAGCATCATTTATTAATTACTCTGATTACTGTAACAAGCTTTACACAAATGCCTTCAAGTCAACAGAATTTTGAGCCAATTCTTGTATTACTAAGTCTCCAGAGTCATAAAAGCTATTCTTAATAGTTTACCAACTTGAATCTATGATTATTTAAACATTTTAAATTTTGAAGCATGTCATTTTTCATCCCCAAAGCCTAGATTCAAGTGATAATTACTCTGATAAGCTGAAAAGACAAATTCATTCTCTGAAAACTGCCTATTTAACACAACTGATCCTCTACTGAAAATGGAGATAAACTGTACACAAGGATGCAAAAAAAACCCTAAATAATCTCAAAAGTCATGAAAAGTTACGTATAGTACACTACATGTAATTCTTCCCTTTTGGCTCTGTATTTTTAAAAAGGCTGAGTCACCTTAAAGAAATTATCAAAAGGTCTAATGGGAGACAGGAGTTTGCACGTGTGTGGAGAAAACAAGTGTGGAAGAAATTCAGTTTTCCTCCCAGATAAGGAAAGCACACCACCAGTGAACTTACTTGCCGTTAAACAAGTACTAAACCTTCTTGCAATGTGAAAATAAATGAGCTTGTAAAAACCTGTCTTGAAGAGCACTGCCATCAACCTTCAAAAGTTAAAACTGAGAAGAGCAAGACTGCTACCTGTGGTAGATGATGCTAGATACTCAAAGTTACTGAGACTCTCCTATTAACTTCTGATTTAATAAAACTACAATACTTATCATGTATAGTTACAAAGTACACTTCCCTAAACAGCTTAATGAAGCTTGTAGGTACCTATATTTAAAACAACTGCAGAAGTAAAGTTTGCTCTGCAAAAACACAGTGAACCTAGTGACATGACCCTGTCCCAAACACACTTCTTGTCCATGAGAAGTGGATGACTTTACAAGTTAACAAACATTACTTCCACACAAATTACACCTGAAACATAAACCTAAATGCCAAATACTACATTTTCATATATGAAAGGCAAGTCTTAACGAAGTTTACACACTCATGCAATATATTATTTTAAGTGTAAAGAGTTATCTTACCCACTAACCACTTTGCATAGGTTTCATAGTTTCAGTCAATAGAAAACAGATCTTTTACAGGTTTTTGTGGTTGTTCATACTCCTGACATCCGAAAATTGAAAAAGAGCAATATGTAGTGTAGGCAAAGGAATCTGGGAGTGAGGAGTTCAGGACAGAATACAAGGAAAGGAAGATGCACACAGTAAGAAGAGTATACTATAATCAAACATATTAAAGAACACACAGAATCACTTATCAAACATTCTGTCTAATCTATTAAAAATACTTAAGTGAATGAAGGAATTTTGAATGATTGTATGTCTTTCAGATTACAAATACAACATGAACTACAACTGCCAATAAGAAAAGATGTCCAAAGATTTCTCAGAACATCTGAGCTTTGATAGAAAGAGGAAGGAAAACTGTAAAGGTGTTCTAATGGAAACTTAAGTGCAACCCTTCCTCATTCTGCTATCTCCTGCCTTCCACCCAAAAGACTGCTACAAGCTTGTTTCAAATATATCCAAGCAATTGCATGCCTCTGAAGTTAATGGTATTATTTGAGACAACAGAACACCGCTGCAAACAAGCAGAACACACAACACCAAGCACATAACAGGGCTTAAAGTATAAAAAAAATCTGGTTTGGGATAGTATTTATAAAACAAAAAAACTACAGTGAATTTCTTTTTTCTATTTGCTAATCTGTTTTTATTAGCCTCTGAACAAGGTCTAGGATTTTTCTTAATGACTCTAAACAAGACCATATTGCACTACAAGAGTTCTTCCTCCTGATACTGCTTTAATTACCTAGGTAATTAATCAACTATTTCTGTTCTGAGCCCTCAAAGTTTTCCTTACAGTAATGCAGGGTATATTGCATTAATTCAAAAGGAAGCTACTTTTATAGCATCTAACAGTACCAATATAATTGTAAACATGTAGGAAATCTAAAACTATTTTCACAGACTTAGAGCAGCTACAGAAGTATTTTTCTCCATTTTAGGCTTCTCAAGCCTAACATATGCTACCTAATCATATTTAGACTTTTGAAAAAAAAAATTCCTTCCTCTCCACAAGACTTAAAAAGGAAGAAAGGGCTTTTCCAATACAGTTTTTAAGTTCTTTTGAAATTATCCACAGAATTACTATGCTAGGTAACATCCTAGAGAATTTTCTCCTGTAGCTTTTGTACAACATAGTTGATGAAGACAGAAAGAACAGACCATCACTGAGTGACTAATGGGATTAGCAGAACGGACTCACTATCAATATCAGTGATTAATAAAATTAAGTTTCATCTCTAAGTCATTTAATGTACAACTACAAAACTGACTGCTTGGTAACGAAATAATAGCTCACCCTTGCTAAAAAGGGGAGGTGTCACTTCAACCTTTCCTCATCTGACCCTCTTAATGAGCTGATTTTAGCTCACTGACACAGCTGGCAAAAGTCTACCCATTTTGTCGTTGTTTGTTTCAGTGGATTAGTAGATTAGATTAACTCATGAAGAAGAACATGACAAACACCAGAGAGTCATGAGGCACACGGCAGTACCAGAGAGTTAGAAAAAAACGCTGGGGTAGGAAACTGAACATCTTCCTTTTGACAAGTGAGATACTTGCTGCATCTTATGGAAATGTAACCCAAGACAGAAAGGTAGCAATGTCTCTGCTTTACTGTTTATACAATTAGTCTTCTCCTACAAGGGCAGTCATCTTTATTCTCAATCTTAGGAAAAATTCTGTAACACATAGTCATTATCATTCATGGCTGCACCTTGGCTGCTTCCAAGAGGACTCTATGGTATTGGCTTACAAAGCAAAGTTGATTTCATGACACCGTGGAGACTGAATTTGTTAAATGTTTGGGCACAATCAGGCACAGAAGTCCTTAACAGACTCTCCATTCCACATATTTCATTTCAGCGAACAGGACTTGAGAAGTGGACATCAGCAAGGAATTCTCTATCATTTAAGAGGCAACTGTTCAAAAGATCAGAATTTCACACCAACTGCTAAAATTTAGTTCAGTTAATAATCTAGTTTTCCTCACATACATGCTGACCTTGTCTAAAATACAGAAAATCACCCGAAACAACCCACAAGACTGAAGCATGAACCTATTCTACATATATTCTTGCTTTCCTGTAGCAAAAGTTCTCTCTTTTATAGATCTCAGTTACATTTCTGTAGCTCACAGCACAGTCACTTTTATGATCATATATAAACAGAATAACCTCTTATGCACGAAAGTTACGAACTTTTCAACCCACTGAGTATTAAAAATAATGTTTATACAGAAAGAAACTTTTCATAATCCAAGTCTTAAAGCAAACATTGTTTTGTACATTGTAAGTAAACAAAACTGCAGATCAGAAACTAATGTATGTTATTGCTTATCAAGTTGTAGTTCAGCTTTTAACATAACGGTTCAATTTGTAAGATAAACAACTTATTTAAGAAGGCTTGAACTGTAGCAAGAAAATGATCAAATAGAAATAAAGTGTCACTACATACCTGAGAAACATGAGATATTTAATTTATTTCAAATGTCAGTAGAATCTCAGCTAGGAGACTTAAAAATGTTGGGGTGGTTTGGTTGGGGGTTTTTTGGGTTTGCTTTTTTTTGGTGTGTGTGTGCGCTTTAAGTTTTATTGTATATTGTTGGAAACCTTGCGGTCAGCAGTACTGAACCTGACCATAGAGAGGAACAGCATAAAATGTTGTTAATTCTTGCAAACGCAATAGAAATAGCCTGATCACAGAAAAACCAGTAAGACAAAGTATTTCCTCGACAACACTATTTCATGCTTAGTAAACATTTGTTAAATGTCATTGCCCTGAAAGCAGAGAAAAGTGGAGAGCAGCATGCCTTCATAACCTGCCATAAGAACCTAAAAAGCATGCCAATTTCCAGTCCTGCAATTCAAGACAGAATTCTGATGGACAAGACAAGCTAAGAAACAGCAATGCAGCAATGTTTCACAATACTGTTTGGCTTTTTTAATTTATTTTGATATCCAGAGTGTATATATATATATTACTTGATGCAGTCAAATTCCAGAACTCTGCATAAAAGCTAAAGTTAACGTAGCTCACTACTACTTATCCTTCTAGGATAGCAAATCAAAAGGCTATCAATACCTAAGGTCTCACAGCAGAAAAAGACTTTCTGTGTTCTGAGGCTCCAGAAAGACTGATTTTTGAAAGTTTATGCAATATTACCTACTTTGCAAAAATTCTTATAACTGAATATATTAACACTACTAAGCTAAGTGCAACTGTCTGGAATGCAGGAAAGGGTGTCTCTGTCCTATATCAAAAAAAAAAGATTTTGTTTCTGGCAAGAAGCCATTACACTGCAGAAGGCAGAAACAGAGAGAGAGAACATAAAAGTAAATACAAAATAATAAAATATCTACTTTGGAAATTCAAGAACTAAAAATAAAATTCTGTGCCTCATCTATAAAATACATCAGTTAAACTAGAATTAACCTTGCATATGTTGGTTGACTTCCTGACGTTGCAGCAATAAGCAATAGAATGGCTTTCAGATAGAATGATTAAACACTATGACAGCTCAGATAAGTCTCTAACATGCTCTACATGATAGACCACCAAATTGTCAAAACTCACCATCAGGAAACACTTACATTAGCAGAATTTAAGCAGGAGGTTCTGTGGATAGGAATTATAACATCTTTGTTGATGGTACATACATATTTTGGCTGCTACAAACCCAATGTGTATTCTTGAACAATTTTTTAATGTTACTCAGCAACACCCATATAAAAGTGCAAGATATACTCAAAAGTTGGACCACAATTTTGTGTTTTCTGTGCTTCTGGAGTACTGCTTCAGTAAAGGTAAACCATTTTTTGTGTTCTTAAAGCCATATATATAGGTGCACTTATATGAACAAGAACACTAAAAATGCCCAGTTCAACAACATAAAAAGAGGAGTACAAGTTACTCAAAGGCAAGCTATCCGATTGCTCTAGAGAGACACAGCTATAGAGGGCATGTTTTTTAACTATCACTGCAAAAAATAGGTACTTAAATGTAGATCTTAGCCTGCAAGAGAGTAGATATTTATATAACCCATTTATTTTGAGATACATTTAGAGGATTAAAAGATAGTCTAATGCCACATGATGTAAACAGTAAAGAAGTTGCACTTGTTTCAAGGGACTGGGTAAAACAAAAATCATGCATAGCAATGGTTTCCCCTCAATTTATCTCATCTTGCCTGTATGTGCATGTATATATATTTACGAGGCAGAAGCTCTCCTTAACCAGACAGAATCTTTAGCAAGTGTTTCACTAATTTCTACTTTGTACCCTGAGGAGATTGGCAGGGGGGGCAGGAGCAGAGGGAATGACCATGTGAAAAATCACCACTGTAGCATCAGGTCTACTCAGCAAAAACAAGCAAACAAAACCATCCTTGCTCTTAAGCAAAGATCTTAACTGGGGTTTAGGATTGCTCCTAGTACAGCACAGAGCACTTATGGAACAAAAGTGAGAAACAAAGCAAGTCTGTTGAACACCTAATTAAAGTCTTCCACATACATACAAATTGACTGCCTGTGTTTAATAGTATTTTAACTATGCTATAGGAAATTATATACCCATAGTAGCAATAAATCTGTCAAACTCACCAAGATCCCAGAAGGAACCCTCTCCTGGGCAGCAACAGGACTTCCACTGAAGTCATCTTCAAAACCATCCATTTCTGAGAAATGCATCTCAGAAAACAGGAAACTAACTTTCCACAGTACAAGTAAACCCAAAGTTTACAGCCATAACAGAATGTTGTATCAACATTTCTTCTCTTTCCATGGAAGCAGAAGAATTACGTAAATATTCTGGTCACTTAGACAAAAACACTTAGTATACTTTCCCACGCAATATTATGATTAAAAAGGAAAGGCTTCTTTAAGAAAGCTCACATAGAAACTCTCACCAATAGGCTTTACTGGAAGTGTCACAGCCCCCTTGCGCTCTTTGAGATAAGTAATAACATGGACAGACTTTGCCATATGTTTGCACTGATAGGTAATGATCTTGTTTTACATCAGCTCACGTGACTTTAGCTGCAGCTCCCACGAAAAGAAACAGGGATTTAGTTAATGATTCTTAAGCAATGTCTACATTGGCTCACTCAGGAGACTTTTTGCCCACTGTTGTAACTCTACCATCTGTAGCAGCATTCAAAGTCCTCGTTCAGCCTGCTGCACACCTAATTCAAGAATGCCTGCTGCCACTCCATGTGCCCACTCCCTCCACTGACGGCTTTACTGGGCTAGCTAGCCACGTTTTATAGGACAAATTTGATGACCTTTCAGGGTCCTGTGTTTGGGAGCTGTTTTCCCCAGTTTTGAAATGACATTAGAATAGTAAAGAGACAACTGACCTGGTGTCATTTATACTACGCCATACAAAAACAGTGCACGCCAAAATAAGCATTTTTTTTCCTGTGTAAGTTTTCCTGCTTTCTTTAAACTGAATTGTTAAAGCAGTGTAATTTGGGTACGTGGACAACACACAGAAAATTAATGTACACCTAGCTCCATGACTGAGAATAAGAATTTTTGATCTGAGGAATTTTGCAATGTCATTACATCTTTAAATAGTATCATGAATTGGTGAAATAACCGAGGAATTGTAGTAGTACAGGGAAAAATTCTACCCCTGAATGGGAAAGACATTCTCTGAGGACCATTAATATTCCCCTCAATGTAGACAGATTCTCGTTACCTTAAACCCATGCATTTCCTCCCCACTCCCATGGTGTTACTTTGCATCTCCTCAGAAGGCTGTGAAGGACTACTTTTTGAATTACCAGCTAAAAGATAATCTAGGATACTGCTACCATCTTCACGCTATCCTCCTCTTAAGTTTTGCAAATTTATGCATTAAGCTCTGATGCAAGGACACTGAATTACATTACCAGACACAGCCCAACGGCTTGCAGGTTTCCAAAATAATTTATGAACTGCACCCAAGGCCAAAACTAAATCAGTCTTGATAACAAACTCCTGACTGTCGGGACTGCTACATCTGCAGTAAGGTTGCTGCCATCTCTGGGCTGTCTTCTATGCACTAAGTTTGTATTTAATATGGCTCTTCACAGGAAAAATGACTGGTTTTGTTAGCAGACATGAGTATTTTCACAAGATATTAAGAATTACTAGTCACACTCAATTTTCCTCTACTTGTTCATCATTCCTTTATCATGTGTGTTCAATTAAAATATGGTAAAAAGCAGATATGAGCAGAATGGAAGCCAGATTTGTTAAGACAGTACTTCTTTTCAAACACTTTTGACTTAGTTTATGCGATTTTTGTTGTTGCGGTGTACTGTTTTCTCTTATATGTATTCTATTTCAGTATATTTCAGATTGACATTATTTTCTTCAAAGCTTCTAAAAGTGTTTTAGAAGACAGCCTTTCTAGAATACAGAAGAAATTGTGGTGACTGCAGTTAAGGTTAGATTTACACAGGTAATAAGCTTTGCACATTTAGTAAGCCTCCTTGTCTTTTGTTTGTCAATATTAATAAGGTAAATAAAATTCCCTCTGAGTAAGTCCAAGTACTATGTTATTTAGTTACAATTTACCCAGGAAAATGAGCTTTACTTTTGAAAGGCAAGTACTTCACATTTGGAAGTATTAGAAGCAATGTTTTTCATACAACCTTAATACAGCTCTTCGGGTGGATAGATTTTACTGTGGTCTAGCCTCAGAAAGCACATACAAGTTCTTTCACTAGCCTCATGTAAGTTAATATTGCTAACAAAGACCAGTCATCACCTTACGTTCCTTTTTTTTTTTTTTGGCTGCTCTTTGGGGGGTCTACACATCTTATCTCATTGCTCGTCAGTCAAAATCCCCGATCGGAAGTATGATTCCATTTTTAAACAGTACTTTCCTACAGAAATCTTCATAATATATTTCATTGCATTCATCTAATTTTACAGCATCCCAGAGACGCAGTAGTATTTTTTTCACCTATGTAATGGAAAACTCAGGCCAGGAGACTAGGAATTAAAAATACAGGGGATTTAGCACAGCTAAAACTTGACTTTGCAGAGTTTCCATTTTTCACCTCTTTGCATATTCAAAACATTGCTTCCACAGGCTACATTTGTAGCTGTTAATCAGATTTACATATCCCAGATGGTCATAACAACCAAAAAAAAAAGTCTAATTGCCTGTTAATATTACATTTAAATGATCTGACCCTGCTGTACAGGAGCTGCCAGACCAGCATGGCCAACACACAGCTACAGGACATTTCCCCAGCTTTCATCGGCACATGTCATTTTAAGTTCTGGAAGGAAGGAAGCTGAACTATAGACATGAGCTTCTACCAGTACACAATTGCAATACATTCAGATCAGAATAAATCAGTTAAGATGAATAAATGAGATAAATCCTCCTATAATCAACATATCCTAATGGATATGGCAAACGTAGGACAACCTTTGTTCATGTCTCATGTCTCTCCTTCACCTCATCATGCCCCAAATCATTTACTTACTATCAGCTAAGACTTAAGCACCACAGTTCTCAGCCTCACACCCCGTCCTGGCATTGGAAAAGGTCCTTTCTCCCCAGGCCTCAACTTCTATTCCTAAATTCCACCGCACTTCATTTTCATGCACCTTTTACACTTGGTCTATCAGGTGCAAACAAAGTAGAAGAGCTCCCAATTCTCCTATAAAGTTTACGAAAATCAGACTGGGGTTGAAAACATTTAGTCCTGTGCCCAAGTTCTTGATCCTAGCCCTGGCCTGAAGCATCTGCTCACTGAAACTGGAAATAAAGCTCTGTTCATTCCAGCTTGTGATAAAATACATTCAATACAGCATCCCCACTACTTTTAACTACAAAAGTCTATCCATTCTCAATATGGACTTTTAAAACTAATTCAAAGGCTAGTAACTTTACCAAAATAAAACAAGTTTAGATGTGAACAACAGAAGACATACTGAATGAAGACCATGTGCCTCATATCCCTTCTTGTAAGAGAAAACAGCTAGATTTTTTCCTCCAGTAGAGTGGAAACATACCATCAAGTTTTACTCCTTTTCAAAAACCATATACTTGCTAAAATTTTCCATATAAAGGCTGAAGGTGGCTAATATATAACTTGGAATGAAATATTCCGTTTTAGCAAAGTTATGTGCAACTACATAAATCAAGTTCTGCACAAAAAAAGCTGAAAAAGACTAAAAGGCAGTGTTACCTGCTTTTACCTGCAATTCCCATATGTCCAAAACATAAGAATAATGAAAAAACCCTATCACAAGTAATGCTAGCATGGTACAAGAATCCAAGCAGTTAACAGATGTTAAGAGAAACACCAGTAATATAAAAGCAATGCATTGTCCACTAAACTGGTGGTTAAAAAAAGAGTAAAATCAAATGTCTACTTTTCCATCTATGATGCAAATGGTAAATCCAATGCCTTCAAGATCTCCTGTCAGGTGGAGTCAAGAGACATTCAAATTAAACTATTTTTCAGTGCAGTTTAAGTATTTTTTATCTCCAAGGGGAGAGGGGAAAAAAAGATAGCAAGAAAGGAAATCCACAGTTTATTTGGACTTGGCCCTTTTGTAATGTGTCAGTTACATCTGCACAATCTACTATGAATCATCTGATTCTGGCACTATGGCATCTTTCCTTGTATTAATTTGAGCATTTTCTGCCCCCCCCCCCCCCCCCCTTATTATTTTTAGGGTTACCTTTTTTCCTCACTTCAGTGAAACAAAGAATACTCCAAGAGTCCATAAAGTGAGTTTCACTGTTAAAATGATTAGTTCAATCAAAAACTTAGGTTACATGCACACAAAAAGTTCTTATGTATATGAGAAGACGCTAGCTTCTTTCAAAGGACTGAAAAGAAGTAACTGGCTAATCCCAGAGTGCACCCCTTTGGGATTTGTACAGGCATATCCCACACAAGTGCCTGCCACACTTGAAATACATCTATTTTTGAGCAGCACAAACTCTTCTACAGCCACATCATCCTTGGTTGAACTTCTAGACACATACCACAGAAACCAGTTTCTGAATAGACATTCCACCCATCTCATTTTTACATGAGGTAAGAAAGCAGATGAAGCTTTTCCTGCATGTTTCTAGAAAGCACTAAGCATTTCCCTAATGAACAACTCCTCACCTTTCTATTTTCTCCATTTGAAAAGGTTTCTTTCCAGACACTGATCTGCCTCAGGTGCATTTACATTTTCTTGCAACCTTCCAGCAATAGAACACAGTCATGTATTTAGGCATGCAATGCATCCTAATCAGTTAGTGGTGAATAATTTGGTTACCTTTAGAATGGATATATGAATACAAGGTCTGAAACTAGTATTTATCTTCAGGCTAACAAGAAATATACTTATTGTGAGAAACA
This sequence comes from Falco peregrinus, assembly GCF_023634155.1. Taxonomy (NCBI): domain Eukaryota; kingdom Metazoa; phylum Chordata; class Aves; order Falconiformes; family Falconidae; genus Falco; species Falco peregrinus. The sequence goes on from NC_073723.1 coordinate 59,114,218, forward strand.
GAGAATACCAAAAAAATTCTGAATACAGTTTATATAAACAAGAAACCTTTTTTTACTCGATAAGACTCTCCACATTGTTGAATTGATGAACACGAACCAGAATGGAACAACATCCATAAATTTAACTTGAACATAAAACTTGGCTAATTTATTAGAAAACCAGGTAGAAATGCTCCTCTTACAGAATTTCCACACAAGGGTATTTATAGCATGAGATATTGGGAAGGAGAAATTTATAGCTGAGAAAGCAGCATATGCTTACTTATTCACCAAACACTACCTCTTGCACTACTGAGTTTTAATGAATGCAGAGATCACATCTGTCTGAAAGATACCTGTTCAGCCCTAGCACACAACAGCATGTCTGCATCATCTATATGGGATATGACAAACCTGTAAAGCAGCCTCACAGTTTTTCTTGTTTGTGTTAACATGCACACTTTTTATTTGGGGAATGAATGGCTTTAAGTAACTAGTAAGTAATTACATTTTTTAAAAATCATCGTATTTCAGTTCACATCACAAATTAAATTCTACTGTTAGCCAAGTGAGAGACAATTACTTCCACTTCTAATAGAATCTCAGCTACAATTCATTATTGGGAGCACTCTGAAATAACTTTGCAAAGAATTCTTTACATGTTGCCTTTAAAAGTCCTTTACTAACCATCAATCCAGAAGTACTTTTCCTGAGGAGACAGTTATGCAATCTAAAAAAAAGACAAGTTAAACTAAAGACACAGCCTAAGACTGGCTTAGCATGTTTAGCATGTGCTGGCTTCAGCCTCATAGACCAACAAAAAAATGTCACCTAGTACGCTGGAGACAGAAATGGGCCAGTTCCTCAGTTCAAAATCTTATCCATTCACTCAGTACGGATAGCAGCAATGAGGAAGCATCCCTTAGTTCTGGCAAAAAGAGTGACTCAGGACAACTTCTAGTGGTTATGCCAAATGACATTACTGCAAAGCTAAAAGAAACCGGTAACAATAAAATACTTAACTAGGAAGGGGAAGCTAGCATCCTTTACTTGGAAATGGCCTTGAAATATAAACACAAGTTTCTATCAAAATTTTAAAAAAATCTCCCAAAACTATGCTTAAGCTCTGTCCTCCAACACAAAGACAATCTGGCTTGACTTGGCATGACAGTTTCATATTAAAACAGCCTTCCTGTTCAAAGTTCAATGTAAGCACTAATGCTACTACACACTAGAGCATTTGTAACAACCATGATGAGATAGCAGCTAAGCGAATAAACACTCTTTTAAAGTGAAACATTCATTGCAAAAGCAGCAACATTTTTTATATGTTTGAAGTGGAAAATTTTATTTACAATTTTTAAAAAAATCTCTGCTTAACTATATTAACAGTGAGGTATTTACAGAGACGACATCTTTGTGTAACTGTAGAACCTTAAAATGCAGCTTCAATGAGATCAAAGGTTCCTAAAGTACTCCTGATCAGCACTGCCAGACACAAAATCATTGGGATACAGTATGCTATGTTATGTTCTCAGAATTTGCCCAGTATGGCATGAAGATATCTAATGCATACACTTTAGATTTGAATTAGATCACAAACATATAACCCATTGTTTTGTACAAGCCTGAAAGCTTTTTCACTGTGGACATATGTAGTATGCAGCACTGAATCTCACACCAGAAGGTGTCCTTTCATCCCTTTTCAATTACGTACAGCTTATTTGCAATTCATGATATAAACAAGGATTAAAAGGTACTTTATAAGCCAAAGCTATTTTAAAAAAAAACAAAACAAAACAAAACAAAGAAACCCACCAAACATTCTAATTCAGCACAGACATGCTATGACCCCACACAGACCGTGAAGAACTGTCTGTTCTCCTGTATGCTGTGATCTTGCACTTAAGATGCAAGACTGGAAAAGAAGAAATTTGTGATCTGGAGTATTAACCGTGTGAGCACCTTCCAGGAAGAGAGAAACAAATGCAACTAATGTATCCTCTAACTTTGACAGAGCTTCCTAGTGTGGCTTTGGGCAAAATCCTTTCAGCTTCATCTGATCTAGACTGCAAGTTGTCTGGGGCTGAGACCAAGTCAGAAAGCATGCAAGGCAAAAAAGGGCTATTCTGGGCCTCAAGATACATAAGTAGGTGTCAAGTGTAGTAACTGCAGTTTATATTTCCCCATAACTGAACATGACATTAAACGAGTGGAAAGAAATGCTATAGGTAGGGAGAAGGACAAAAAGTCCACTGCACTGTGAAACTAGAACATTTTACATGTCTGTCTTCCAAGTAAATAATAGCGAAGAACTAAACTAAATTTTGTAACAAATTAAAATGTTAAGTTCTAAAAATAAGACAAGTTCAAACACCACCTCTTTCACATGCCATTAAAAAAATGAAACATTTTCATATGCTCAACTGAAAAGTTGCACAACACTAAAAATTAATACCGTACCTGCTTACAAGGACCTTTCAGCACTATCTAGTTATTCCTACTGTAATTAAGAACAATACCAAATAATACAGCATTTCATTCGAAGTTCCTGACATCCTAAGTTCATTTAGATACTTTTTGACTTTAACTTGTTGGTTGAATATTCTACTATATAACAGTAATATGTTTTTACAGAGCACCTCACGTATCATACCCTCATACCCTTATTTCACTCTGGTAAAGGGATGTTTGTTGATTTTTGTAAGAGATGGTGAAATTGTTCACATTCCTGTGTGAGCTGGGATGCAAAACAACTAGCAGGGACTAGGAGAGAAAGCACAACTAATGGCCTTGACTGGAGCTAGTTTGCCGGTGTACATACAATGGTTAGGTATCAGCTACTGAGCGACTGACATGCCCACACTTTCATAAACACACAAAGCAAAGGCATTTGGTGACTTATGATTTTTCATCCTGACTAATGAATATATGTCCATTCTTAAAATGCATGTAACTGCACTTTTTCCCCTCTTTCAATGTATTTTGCAAATATTAAGAGCTCAGTATTCAAAACTGTCCTGAGAAATGTTATTAGAAAGCATAAAAAACCAAAATCAACCAAACAAAAAAGCAAACAACTGAGTTCTGTAGGATTGTCTGTCATTGTTATCCTAAATAACACCGTATACCATTATGGGATACAGCTAACAAACAAATTATCGTAACAATGGAATTGGGGGGGGGGGGAAAGTAATCAGATGATGCACGCACACAGAGCCAGCCAAGCAGCCAAAACACAGGTATATTTATGACATCATTTTGTAATGTAAACGCATGATGTAAACGCACACGTTTAAGCGGCGTATTGTCTCGCTCCGTTAAAAACCATTGATGTCTGCTACATGTACTCAGTAACCAGCAGACGAGAAGAAAAATGCAGCTCACACCAATGAATTCAGGAGTGCGCTTGGCCAAGGCGGGGACGCGCACCCCCACGAAGGGCACGGCAGCCGGTGCTCCCGCTGGCCAGCGCTCCGCACCGCCGCGCCGCCGGGGGCAAACAGAAACCGCGGAGGAGGCGCGCCCGCAGCCAGGCGCCTCGGCAGCCCGCGGTTAGGCAGCGCGGCGCGGCAGGGGCTGGGCAGCGGGGCTCGTACCGCGCCCCGGCACGCTGCGAGCGGTACCGCCGCGCAGGGCCAGCCGCGCCGACGTTTCCAAACGGTGCGCGGCCCTCGCGTCACCGCCACCGCCAGGCGGGAGGGCAGCGCCCGGGGCCACCCAGCGCCGGCCGGCAAGGCTGGCGGACTCGCAGCTCCCGCCCCCGATCTAACCGGCGCACCGGGCAGCCGGGGGGGTGGTGTCTGCCCTCTCTCCCTCCCCCCCCCCCGCACACCGGGACAGCGCGCCTGCCGCCGGCCTGGGCGGCGGGGAGCGCAGCGCAGCGGCGGGGAGCGCTTCCCAGCGGCGGCCGCGGGGGGCTCAACGGTCGCCGCTCGGGGCTCGCTTCGGGCTGGGGAGCGAGGCCCGGCCGGCGGCCGTGCATGGCCCGGCACCCCCCTCCCCCCTGCACCCGCCCGGGCTCGCTCGGCGCCCCCCCCGCCCCCGGGCAGACACCCCGCCCCCGTGCGCGCCCCCTCCCCACGGCGACGCGGCGGCACCCTCTCGCTTACCTCGAGCGAGACCCGGCGAGGCGGGCGCCAGCCGAGGAGGGACCGGTGTATGAATGGAGCAGCGCAGCCCGGGCACCGGCGCGGCGCGGGGGGAGCCCAGAGCGGGGGCGGCCGCGGCCGCGCTCGGCTGGATGCGAACTGCGCCAAGCGGCGGCGGTTGGTGCAGCGAGGCGGGTGGCGGGGGCGCGCCGCCGCGGCGCGGGCGACTGGGCCGGCGAAGGCGCGCGCCAGCTCAGCGGCGCGCTCCCGCCTCGCCCCGGGCGCCACGTGACCTTGGGGCGACGCAAGGGGGAGGGGGAAGGGCGCGCGTGCGCGGGGCGGGCGCCGGCGGAGCGGGAGCGGCGGGCCCGGCCCAGCGTAACTTGCGCCGTGTGGGACAGGGGGCGGCTGCGGGCCCTTTAACCGGTGTCAGCGAAGCGGGGGATAGAGGAGCTGAGCCTGTGGCGACGGCGGCCTTGCCGAGGCAGTCACCCGAGGCGGGTGCGGGCAGCCTCCTCCGAGCCTGCCTTTCTCGCTAGTCCACCTCCTCCTCCGCGCCCCCAGCGCTGCACAGCCTCTCGGGGGGCGTCGGGAGGCTGTGGCCCCTTGCCAGGCTGTGGCTTTGCTGTCACAAGCGCAGAGCGGTCGTGGCTTGTTAGGCGTCCCGGCCGGCCGCCCGCCGCGGGGACGTGGTTGCCGCCTATTTCCTCAAGGCGCGGCGCTGAGGTGACGAGCAGCGCTGAGGTGACGAGCGGCGGAGTGCTCTGTGCAGCTATTTATAGCCGTGGTCTCAGCGTTAACACCTCGTGACAGGGATGCTTCAAAAGAAACTGCACGTTCAGGGTCTTTGCTGCTTTATACATCCGCCACTGCATCCTTCTTCTGAAAGTTACCTGCCTACCCGGAGGAGGCTGGAAAAGAGATTTTTTTATGTATATAAATGAAAGTGTAGAATTGCAAAATCAAAACATGTCCAGCTGGCCAGGTATGTCTTTCAGGTCAGCAGCTTCACTGCCCATTACTTAGGTGATTCATGCCACTGCTCACTGAAGTTGGCTTGATTACGTGTTATTACTTACTTGACTCATGCAGTTGCCCAGAGACCCCAGATGATACTGAGACATCATATGTACTAAACCAGGAGGGATAGTATTTGCACCCCAAACTAGCAGTACAAAAAAAGGGAAAAGAGAAGTAGCATAATTGGGAATGCAGCTTAGGTTTCACAAATGTGAATGAAGTCATTTAGCACTATCCATGTTGCTTGGCTATTCTACTGTCCTTTGTCTATCAATTACCTTTTCATTTGCCAGTCTGCTGACAAGAGTCTTTAAAAGCTGGCTTTGCCCCACTTGGTGTTAGAGCCATTTTAGGCTCTCACATAGGTTTTCTGTAACTGTCACGCAAGAAATCAGGCTAGTTAACAAAGCATCCAATGCAACTGGCAAAAAGACATGCTAGCGTGCAAAGTATTGTACAGACAATGTTTACTGTAACAGTCCATGTCTCTGAAAGAACCTTGACCATCTTTTGTACCAGCCTTACGAAGAGAGATCTGTTTACTCATCTGTACTTCCTGTGGCAGACTGCCTAAGTCAGTGAGTTTCCTTATTTGAAAGTAATATATTTAAATCCTTCTGAGCATGGAGCAACAAAAAATCTACCCGTGTAACATGCAGGCTGGATTTTTAAAGAAAGCAATTCATGGAAGAAGATACAAACACAGAATTACATGGATAGGGTGACTATATTATACATATGTAAAAAGAAAGAAAGGTCAGATTTCATGCCTGCCCATTTTGATGATGTTATTTTTGTGTCAGAAATTCTGAGTCAATTTTGGAACACTTTCCAGGACTCGGGATACATGGATGCAACACAGACTAATGGAGCAACTTCCCACTCTTTAGTTCAACCATGTTTCAGCTGCAGCAGTTTTCTGAAGAGACCTCTCATTTGAATGTAATGTCATAATAATAATAATTACCTAGCCATATTAGCATAACATCTGTTGCAAACACGCTTCAACTAAGAGATCATTTCCCTGCTTTACTGAGTTCCTTATCTGGCATCTTAGTTGCTTAATTTGTGAAGGTTACCACATCAGCAGTTGCTCTAACCAAATATTTTTATGTTCCCATGATCTTATCTTCACTGGTCATAACAGCAAGTGGTTTTTTTTAGTTGAGGGGATTCTTCTTTCCAACACCAGACAGCCCTGCTCACAGGGAGGTAAGAGTTAAGGGCTAAATGTATGTCCTTCAATATAAATTTGAAGCTAGATCCTATTATAAAATTAAGCCTAATCCAAAAGCAGGCTAGCTTCTTAGGTGACAGGAAAAATCATTACTTGAAAAGCGGTAACAAATTGATAAGTCATACTCTTCTACTTCAGACCTGGAATTTGTGCTTCTGATTAAAAAGCCTTCATTTGAAAACAGTGTTTTCCCTTTAGATAACCTTTTCCATTCCAAAATATCATCTCCAGACAATCAGAAGGCTACAGAAGTTGACAGCCTTCAGTATTTTCCTTTTGTATTCTCTACTCTTTTGCACTTACACAGAGGAGATTACAATCAAGCTTTAAAAATGGCCTGGATTTTCCACAGCTGTATCAAGTGAGATTTGTTTCCATTCTGATTGTGTGGAGTTACACAACGTAGTGGTATAGATAGGATCTCTGTACATCTGTGCATGATTTGTGGTCCTCCTTGAACCATAACTCACTGGTAGTTAGTTAAACCAGGGCTTCCAGGCCGTAGAAAACCTGCCACTTTATTTACATTAGTTTTACCTTTTCGCCACAAATGTCACTATTATTTTTCCCATCAGGGACAGGGGAGGGTGTGATAAGAGCAACTGCTTACTTTTTTGGATTTTTTTTTTCCTCTCGTGGAGGGGAAATAATTTGAAAGTGTGTTACCTAGTGCCAACGGCTCTCCAGTTAGCAGCAATATGTCTAGCAGCAATATTGTGTGAGAGAGGTAATCTGCTTAGAGCTAGGCAAGAAATGATGAAGAGTCTCCAGCAAGTTAGGATAGACTGCCAGGGGTAAATCACAGGTCTGGGAGAGTATAGGGTGCTAGGCATGGCTTTGGTGAAGTCTGAGAAAATTTGTGGTTCAGCGGATAGAGAGCTGTAGGTGTAGGGATGTAGCATCAGCCAACCAGCTTGCATTGATCCCTGAGTGCTCAGCATATTACTGACATTTGTAAAGTAAAGAAAAAATGGCCTTTGCTTAGTTGTTACAGCAGTTTTAAAAAAAAAAAAAAGTCTTTGGCCACATAAGGCAAAAAAAGCTGACATCAGTGGTGAGACATTATTATGTCATTTGCCTGTTTGTATGCACGCAACACCTAGAAACAACTTTTGGAATACGTATTCCATGCCCACCATCATCCCTGTTCGTATTATGGTAGTCAGGATATCCTAAAACTTTTTTTTTTAATTGTTTAGACTCTAGCTGTTATACCTTACCTCTAGTAAACCTGAGAGATTCCTCATCTCTGTATCTTAGATCTCTGAGATCAGAATGACATTATGACAGGGTGTAACAATTTAGTTTATCTTTTTTATCCCATTTAACAGGTGGAAAAAAATGTGGAAAGTTAATAGCAACGATTCAAGGCTGAAAGGAAGTGTACCCTGAGCTACCAAAATACCTAGGTACACCAGTAGTCCCACTGTAGTTGATGGACTTGTTTGTAGGTTTAAGGTATTTGGTTAAGTCAGCATACAGATCAAGTCTCATGTGAGCAGTATGTCTCCATTCTTTGTCAATCATTAGCAGGTGGTTTCACAAACCTTTTTCTGTTAATAGATATGATAGGGTTTCAGGCCTCCTGTTAAGAGGTTCCTTATCTTTGCCAAAGTCACAGCCTAATTAAGTAGGAGGTTTTATTCTGTTCCTGTTAGCAGTAGTGATGAAACAGTAAATGGAAATGACTATCAAATAGAATGGACGGTAGAAGATGCAGAGGGGGCGAGAGGGAAGGAAAGGTGTTGCATTTGAAAATGTGCAGGAGAAAGATTACAGGAAGGACATCTCACATAATGAAATGGGAAGTGAGACAAGGGGAAAAGTCAGCAGTAGGTTGCAGCCAAATCTGGTGCCTGCCTTCCTCTCCTTGCCGTCAGTCTCATCCTCTCACCATCTTGCTCACAGTACCTTCATCTCCAGACGCCTTTGTGGAACAGAGCAGTTTTCTGTAACGTTTTTCTCTTTACAGCTTTTGTTGCTCTTTTCCCTGGCCAACATTTTGCTTCAGTTCTTAAAACTTACTGTCCTTTTAGCAAGACAAAAAAAAAACTTCTGTGGAAAGATTTGTTTCAGATATGTCTGGTCAGTATAAGTGCAACTTAGATGGAATATTGTTTGTGTGTTCACCTTATGTAGTTCAAGGATACAGAGCAGAAGTTCGCCCTATGCTAGTTTAAGGATGATCTCACTTTGCAACTGGCTGCTTCAAAGATTATGGCTTTATGTATTACCAGATTATGTTTTGTCAGTCTCAGACCACAGACAGATCTTCCTCAATAATTGTCTAACAAATCCAAAACTAATTCTCAGAAGAACTCAAGGACATCTGGAATCACAATTCTGTTACTACAGTGGAAGGTAAAGCCTGTTTTTCACATCGTTGATCTTCAAAAATCACCTTTTGTAATTTTGGAAGGTGATTGGATAATACAGATTGATGCAACACCTCCCCAAACTGTTAAATATAATTGTTATAACACAAGAATATAAATTTGTAACAGAATTATAAATTTGAATATGAAGAGTAATGCATGCTGGAATGGAATATGTAGGTAAGAACGAAGATACTATCCAGAAGTGGCACTTCAGATAAACATTGCAACCAGTGTCTGATTTTAAATATAGTCAAATGGTTCTCTGTGTTTGGTAGGAGATTCTGTTGCTTCAGGAATAATTTGTATTCTATCATTATGTAATGGACAGAGACTGAAACAATTTTTCATTATTATCATGGAAAATAGAACATAAATTACACATTTTGATTGCAAGAAAAAAGAATGTTTCAACCATGGTAGCATAATAAGCTTTAATATAGTCAGTTCTGTTAATAATAATTTTGAACATTTTTTATACATTTGTGAATAACTACAGCTTGAACAATCAAAATGAAAAATAAATAAAGGGGTTTTTTTAATCTTTGATATGTTTATTTGTGTATTTCATTTACCATGCATAACAACACTATGCTTCTGGATAGAAATAATTTCCAGTAGAACAGTAGGGATGTACTTCATTGCCAGCTGTTTGAGGAACCATCCAAATTCAACAAAAGAAAACCAAATACCCTCGTGCATTTTAGTTAAAAAAATTTTAAAGTATTTCTAGTAGGTTTTAATTGAAATACCAGAAAAGTATTGGGTTTTCTCTCTGCAAAAAGACCTGATTCTGCCACAGTGACACAGGAGAGATCTGCCATTGGCTTCACAGTGAGCAAAACAGTCTTTGTAATCTGAGGTTGGGACATTTTTAGAACATCCCTCTGAGATCCAGCTTGTTTTCTATTAAAACTAATGAAAAGACCCCTGTGGCATTTTGCAGGAATTGGATCAGGCTCTCAGTGGTACAATCTGTTCTATATATAACTTGCACGTTGCCATTGATGTTTGTGGGAGATAGGCTCCCAACCCAAAGGAGCTGTAAGAGATGATGGATTTTTAGAGAGGTAAGAAAGGCTGAAATAATTGCCATGGCAAAGATGAATTAAGAGTTGTGTGAAACAACCTGCAACTTTGTAGTGTTTTGAAAGGTCAGAACCTGTAATTGTCCGGCAGAGTGATATCATCACACATCTGTAGATATTTATCATTTTCTGTAACAGTTGCATGAGAACCTACATGCATTAAGGTTCTCATTTAAAACGTGTCCTACCATGGAAATGCTCCTTACTGCGTTTCTGTGTGGGACCTACCTCATGTTGTTTGCTGCTGGGCTACTCTAGTTTTCTGCTAAGTTAAACTATACTACATAGATGTAGAACAAGATGTAATGTAGAACTGAATCAAGCTCTGCATTAAACAGATGTTGGATGATGTTGGTTATAGTCCAGTCTGTATTTTGAGTTTCTCCCACTACTTTTTTTGTGTAGCAGTCAATATTTTGATTTGCATATTTTTTTCTGTTGCACCCTACATCTTTCTGTCACTCAGAATGGACCATCCAAATTATTTAAATCCTTTACCTTGTTTACAGTAAGGTTATTACTCTAACTGCCTCCATATAAGCGCTCTATCTTATATTTCATGCAGCAGGAATCTTTTTGTTGGTCTTAAAAAGAGTTGAACGGAACCCTGTTGGAATTCTGCTGGAAGAAATGGATTTCTTTATATCACAGATACAGTGTCTCAGGTGTTACACTTTTACATGCTATTAAGATTCTTTGTTTTCTTAAGCTAACAGTTCTGTAAGGATGGATTAGGAACAAATATTTCTTGTGTTTTCAGTTTTCTGCATTTGTCATAGATCTAACACCCTAGAAACATCAGTGGAGGTCAGTAATCTTTCAACAATAATTCATCTGGAAGAAGCCAATATAATATGATTGAGCCTTCTAAGAGTTGGTATCAACACAAATATTTTCCTAGTAATTAAAATACCTTATGTTTAATTTTTGTATTTAATAATTCCTGGTCACTTAAAAGTTGAATTCAGCTTGCATATTAACAAAATAAATTCTGACCTTTATTTTTATTGATTTGTTTTTCAGCTTGAACTCTACTTCTTCCAAGGTATGGAAGAAATACTCACCTACAAATGAGTCATATTTTCTTATAGCCTCAGTATATAAGCATGTGAGTGAACACAGTAATGATTTAAAGCGGAGATTCTTGACTTAATATTAATTCCTCGCTTACATGGACCATGAAGTTACACTTTCTTATAAGAAACCAGTGGGTCTGATCCTAGTGAGGGGAAGAAGGTATAGCGGTGGGCTGAGTCACTGAGAGGAAGGAGGACAGTGGGTTTAGCAGGTCTTGCAAGCAGAAATATGATTGCTGTAGCAAAGAGGGTGGAGAGAAATGAGCATGTGGGGCAGTGGATACTTTATCGGTTAATGCTACATCCATAGTACCTCACCAGAGCCATGAGGGAGTTAATGCAGAGGACCAAAAAGCAGTCATGTGGGTCTCAGTGATAAGGAATGGCCAGATGTCGTCCTGATCCTCCTGACAAAACAGGTTTGCATGAAAGAAATTTGGATCAAAAGAAAACCTATGTATGGCCCCCTTGCATCCATAGCAGATGGCTCTGTTTCTGGAGATCTTCCCATGTGGCCAAATTGGTTGTGGTGAAAAGTACAGCCCGTTTGATATTAAAAGGATTGTATGTAGAGTTTCCTTGAGAAAGTAAGTGGGGTCTGCCTCAAGCTGTGATGGCCTACAAATATCAATTAACAAATCCACACAACTGATACCACCATTCTTTTACAGTAAATATATATATATATTATATATAGTAAATATGTCAGTTCTGCACAGGATTCACTCTAATAAACTCTGCTTATCATGGACATTAATTAAAATAACTTTGTCAGTATGTGAATCATTATTAAGATACTTAGAAATGACTGCAGTGCAACTAAACTGGTATAGAGACATAAGTACCCATCTACTATGCATTTAAAGTTAAGAAGTATTACAAATGTTATTAAAAAAAAACTAATAAACTTTTGTGTTAAAATATTATGACTAGTCTACCACCCATGAAATCTCAGCTTGAACTAATTATCCAGATCATAACAAGACCACATTCTTCATTCAAGAACAGCAGGGTTTACTCAAGCTGTTTTTTCCAGTGGTTTCTTTCCCTGCTGATCCAAGCTTCCTGTGGGCTGAGGAACCATTTCTGCTACTGCTGCTGCCTTTCCATCAGTCATCTTTGCTGCTTGCTGGTTGCTTTTTGTATCCTTTTCTGTTTCCTCACAGGGGATTTCATTTGGGTCAGGTGTCTCTTCTGTAGCAATAATTTCGTCTGCATGTGGCTTCATAAAATCTGATTTAGGAAAAGTAATATAATTTCTCATATATTTACTATGTTCAGCAACACAGAGGTATGTAGAGTGAGCTTTTGCTTTCACATTGGTTATGACCCTATCATGTTCTGTTCCTCTTCCCATACCCATATAGAGAGATTCAGTATCACGAATAAAGTTACTGCTTTTTACAGAGCAAAAAGCAAGCCCAGGTCTTTATGGTCTCTAATTAAAAAGTTAAGGGGTAGAGCCTGCAAAATATTTACAGATGTAAAAAATTGTTTCTCACATAAGTCACCTCATTAACAGGACTGCTCAGATATGTCTAGGTTACCCACACCAATAAGACAAGAGAGGAAAAAAATGCAGTTAAATGTTTGTTCTTGCCTTAAGAGCAGAAAGGGGAGGGGAATAGGAACACAAATTGTTCTGTCAGCAATTATATAACATGTGTACACCCTGCATACAAAGAAAAAATACTTGGGCAAAAATATGTAGAACATGTTCTGATAATGTTGGAATTTAAGCCTTATTTGGAGCTAAAATGCTTTAGATGAGTTGTAACGAGGGAGTTGTAATTGTGAAGAATAAATCAATGTCCAAGTAGCAATTATATAGTAAGAGTCTAAAAGAACAGTAAAAATGTGTAATATACAAGGATGCTGACTCCCAGAGAGCTTTTCATTTTCCACCCTTTCTCTAAATTGGACCAAAAAATGTTCACCTATAATTCCAACTTTAGTATTCAATAGGGACATAAACCTAAGAATAACTGATTAATCTCAAATCATGGCTCTACAATCAGCATTTTCTAAAACACTTTGGCATTTAGGATCCCTTAATTAACAAAGCTTTTTTTTTTGCTTTTTTCTTCTTTTTCTTTTTTTTTTTTTTTGTTAAGTGTCAAATGTCTAGCTGCTGAAATAAGTCCTACTTTGGAAAATAACCATCTGTATATATATATATACATACTTAGGAGGTCTTCCGTCTGCATTCAACAAGTTGGAAGTATTTATTATGGCTTAACAAACTTTCATCAGCCAGGTGAGCTAAGGTGAGAACTCACAGCCTAGTGGAAAGAGGATTTGAAAGTGTTGATTTAAATCTCTTTCACTGAGGTTTAACCTGGCAATTCATACATTGCATTGTTGTTGGTTAAGAGCATACATACTGTAAACTTGATTGATTGGGACCTGAGAAATATTGATTGGCACAGACTATTAACTGCATCATGTTTAACAATTTTTTCACTGGAGAAGACCATAAAGGGGAAAGTGCTTTTACCTTGCTTTTCCCCTTCCTTCCGTTTGCTTGATGTTGTTTTTTTCTTTTTCGATGCAGTTTTAATTTTTTGATCATGTCCTTGGACTGTGGCAGTCTGTCCTGACACAGAAATCACAATCACCTGAACCAAAGGAAGAACAAAAAGCGCACAAGCAAAAAATGTGGATGCATCACAAACTCAGTTTGAAACCACCGTAACTGAATTCCTGGCAGCAACATGTTTAGAAGCAGCTATTGCTCTAACTTTCAGAGACACATACATCTTCTAAAGCAAAGACGCACAGGCTCCAGCCTGTTACCTGGGAGATGACCCGCTTTTATTCCCTCACAGTTCTGCCAAAAGGAGGGAGGCAGGACAGATTTTTGAAGATAAAATAGTAGAAAGAAACTGCTGCCAAAATGCAATCATTATTAAAAATATGTTAATGCTATGTAGGAAACATCAGTTATCAGGTATTGCAAAGAGCAAGTCATATTGTTGTTTGCACTCTGAAGGATGGGGGGGAGATGTGACACTGTTGCTTTTAAGGTGTATGTCCCGGGATCAAGATGGAGTGACCTTATATCATCCTTGAATTGGCTTCATGTCATACTAAGGAAAATACTAAATAATTTTACATTTGTTCTTTAAACTCAGAAAGCTTGCTGTATCTCTAATTACAGATTTTGTCATGATTGTATTTTTAAATCTTAGAATTAAGCTGTTTTACTTTATCTGATACATAGCACCTATAGTAAATAGTCTGGACTTTTTTATAACGTATTGATCTGTTAATGTACATAATTACACGCTTAAACCTTAAAATCGCTATAATATCCTTTGATATTTGAGTTTTAACTGTTTTAGGAGATAAGGCTGTGTGAACACATGCACTTGTTTATGTGAAATGCTGAAAACACGTTAGTTTTACATAATTTCATGTTAAAAATCCCTGTGATGTAAAATCTGTTCTGGAAGAAAAAAGATTTATACCAGATAAACTTAACATGTTCTTTGAAACTGGTGGTACTATTAATGCATAAAGTTAAGGACATGCTAACATGTTTTGGTAGGTCATAAATCTGATATAAATCTGTATTATCTTTTTTTTTTTTAACAATTAAGATCATAACCATTAGCTCTTTATAGAAACTTATTTAAAAAAACACTATTAAAAATTGCAAAAAATCACCACTTCCACCATTGATACCTGAGCCATTAAGAACTTCCTTATGCTTCCACTTTGTCTTTAATATTAGCTGACAGTAAACCTCAGATGGCAAGGGTTTAAGTGAGCATTAACTGTACAGAACTTACTTGTGGCATCCTCACAGAAATGAAAATACTGCAGTAAAATGAGTACTTGAGAAACAGCACTATTTCTGCAGTCACAGTAGCTAAAACCAACAGAAAGCATGTGAAACCTGCACAGATCATGCTTATACATATGTTTGTTCTTTAGATTTTGATGTGAAGAACTGTGTTGTGGCACTAATAATTAAAATAGTTAATATGGTATGTACATTGCTCTCCTAGTTATCTATTGGGCTGATAACTTCTGCTGATCTTATATGTATATATGATATATATTGTATCACATATATATAAATCATATATATATGTCCAGAATGGACATATATGTACATTCTGTTGCTCTTCCTCAGCTAACATTAATCAGTGGCATTGGAAAATAACTGACATGGAGTTTTTAATCTATGTAGGTTTGTTCAAAGATCTGGACAAGTGTTTTTTGTCTGATTTTTATCTGAAAAAAACCCACATGTTCCAGTGAAGATTCTTTTTGTAGCTTTAAAAGATCTTGAAAAAACGTGTTATTTCTGATCTCTCACTGTTAAGTTTGGATGAAATTGACTGAGGTCTCAGTCTAGCAAAATACTTACCTAACACCCTTAAATCAAAATTCATGAGCAGGTCCATTGAATTGCATGCAACTACTATGAATCTGCAAAAATACCTTGTCAAGTTGAGATGTGAAGGTCTGTACAGAAAGGTGCGAAGAGATGCTGTTGTGGGTTTTGTTGTGAACAGTAAAGTGAAGATTAACAGGGATCTAAGGGAAGCTGGAGGTAATTATGGTGGTAAAAGCATTAAGACACTAAGACACTGTGCACAACTACCAGAGCCGTGACTAGTAAAACAAGACACAGTGAAACAAGCTTGTGATGGAAGGAAAGAAGTGAATTCCGTTTATTTGTGAACATAGAGGAGAAGTTCATACATTTTTGCAGACACACATACACATTAGTATTCTGGCCTCCTCAGCCTAATTTTCATTTATGGTACAGTACTTCTACCCCAACTGGGCAGATTAAACAATATTTATGGGTGTAAATGACACCCATATTAAGGCCTCTCTAAATTAACACAGCAATACAAAGGGACCTTAATGTAGACAAAACCCAGCACTAATTTCTCCATGATTTAATTCTCTAACACATTCCGTCTATGCTACTTTACCAAAGTTGGAACAAATCTAAACTGCTGCTCAAAAATGCCTCAATCATTTTTTATCTTTCCATCTACCTCATCAGTTGCCTCCACTGAAATGATTCTTCACCCTTTCCATGTTTGTTGTAGGGTCAAATGCTCCAGGAAGAATGTCAAACAGCAGACTTGTGATACAGTGAGCATGCATTTGGTGCGGCTCAAGATGCTATGACTAGGTTCTGTGACGTTAGCAGTACGAAAACATTTAGGAAAGGCCCTGTTTTCCCTGGCACAATTAAGTGTATTAGAAGCAAAAGTGAAATGAATAGAAAAATTCAAGGCTGCCTGCTAAAGCAGAAAGCCATTTACACACACAGATTACATCAGCCTGTCATTCAAAATTTCCCCCATACTTCTGTTTTCTAGTCTTAAATTCATGCTTTTGTTTTGTTATCTTCATTCTTTTTCTGTTGCTGAGACTGTCTCTCTTCCTCAGGTATGAACACACTTACAGTGACGTCACTGGTCTCTGTGCCATACTTATTCTTCACCACAATGCTGTATTTCCCAGAGTCGAGTGTGGACACAGTAGAAATGGTAAAGCTGACTTTTTTTCCAGATTCATATTTCAGGATGCAATTAGCATCTGATACAAATGACTTTTCATTTTTCAGCCATGAGACCTCTGGGGTAGGATCTCCCCAGACAGTACAAGAAAGATTAAGTGCCTGTAGAAAAAGTACAAAAAGATTATAAGTAAAAGTCAGTAAATGTTTGCTGTGGTTTTTGATGCCTGATTCTCCAAATGTTCCTACTCCCCATTTAGTTTCCTGCTTTTAGTAAATGGATGCATATCATCATCAGTAATCAATAATTTTTGTCAGAGTCCTCTGTATCATAAAAGAAGAAACTCAATTCAAAAACTCTATTAAAACCTTTCAATATTTTATGGACCTTCTTCTCAACTCTCATAATCATTAGCACAGCTTTCTCCATATATGTTATTTAATATAAAATTAGATATTATCTGCATTTGCATGTTAGACCTGAAATGAGAATTTGAGGAACCGTCAGATGGATTTCTTCACAATAGACTCACTAGATGTTTACCCTAGAAGTAAAGAAAGTGTGCCTGCCTTTTTAAATAATTAAGAACAAAGGGTCCCTGGAATATTTTGTTTAATTAGAATGTTTTTAAACTATGCCCTGACACCTCTTCCAACAAATTTGAATTGTTCTGTATACTCCTGTAAAACTATTTGTTACTGAAATCAATACAGGCTTTACCCTTTCTTTGGTGTTCATATAAGTGTTTCTCTTTGGTATTAGTAATGTTCCTAAGGGCTGAATTCAGTCCCATCAGACCAAAGGAAGTCTCTTCATTGTCACAGTCAGTTGTTGGAGAGATCACTGGCATTTGGATATTTTCTGTAGGCTGGCAAGTCTATCATGCACACAATGTTCAGGCCTCCTTTTTTTGTTGTCAGCTGAGAAATTCATGTTTGGAAGATACCAATACATACAAGTGATCCCCTCCTTCAGTCACAGTGCTATGGGAATCTTCTCAGAAGAGTTTGCAAAAGTGAGTATCACGTAGAGAGTCAAATGTGAAAAATGTTCACATGAAACTTCAGCGGTACATAGACTTTTCTCTGGACCTTTTTTTAGGAAGGAATGCATTTGTATCTAAGTATTAAACAGCACATTGGTCTGGATTGCAAATGTTATTCAAAGCGGAATCTAACTTTCTCAGTTGGAAATTGAAGAATTTTTACTGGAGAGAAAACGGTCTTCAGTGGTTCATTAGGAATGCACTAAATGATACATAAGGAATGGACAAGCTTCCACTTGACTGGAATGAAGTTTCTCTTCCTTTTTTTTTTTTTAAAGGCTCTTGATAAAAATATGTGAAAAATAGAGACAACTGAAAAGCATTCACGTCATTGGCCCTATCAGCTGTCAAGATAAAAATCTACTGTGAGAAATCTACTTAACAGGCTACCTTCCCTTCGCCTCTCTGCTTCTTATCTGGTAGTGAAATGGTGGAAAGACGGGACAGAAGAGAGACACCCAAAAGGCTGTTGAAATGAGCAGATAGAAAAAATTGATACCTCTATAAAAACAAAATATTTTTGTACCTCTGAGAACAAAATAAACATCAAATAAATCTCACATGCCTTGAGGACCAAAATGAGAACAAAAGAGAGGGGGAAGCCTTTCCTCCATCAACAACACAATTCTTGGTACCGAGGGAAAGACAGGTTCCAAGGGAGAGGTGGTTACGGCACGGTGGAATGGCCTCTGTCTGATTCCCTGCAGCACCTGCAGCTGGCTACAGTGTGGGGCTGTTGACTGCCTTCTCTTGTAGCCCACTGCTGTGAACGTGAATGTGGTTTTGATTGCCGTATCAGTCCATCTTTTTGAAAAATGAGGGGAAAACAAGAGGTTTTACATTTCCCCCTCTTCCTTATCACTCTTGATACAAACATGCCCTCAGCCTCCACCAGGCATTGCATATGGGCCCCTTCAGGTGCTCAGTATTTCTTTATTGTCTTCTGATTGCCTAGCAAGCAGGAGATCAGCACCGAGTGGCCTCAGCTCCCACTCCAAGATGCTAATGAGCTGAAGTCCATGCCCAGGCAACTCTATTAGTGGCATCATTCAAACCTTGGGTGTTTGAAGTAGTGTCAGTACTCCTTAATTCAAAGAGATTCAAGTGGCAGTGATGACTTTTATTCTTCTAAATCATTCCTTAAAATAGCTGCGTTTTCCTTAACCTCGCATCACTAGTTCCTGTTTGACATCACTGCCTCCTCTTGATGTTCTCAACTCTTATTATTTATTTTCCAGCTACTGATGTGCAGAGATATGTCTTATCATTCACTATGTAGATGGTGAGATCTTTGGTTTTTCTGGAAGGTAATTCCATAATTACATATTATATATAGAGAGAGAGAGCCTTAGAAAAGGAGAAGTGATTGCCCACTGTGTATGCATCTATTTGTGTCAAGTTTTCTGTTCTTCAGGCAGGAGATTGTCTTTGCTCATGTATATCTTTATTACTCAATGAAACCCCTGATTATAGTGCTGTATTCAACTTTAAATCCTTATCCTGGTAAAAAAAAAAAAAAAAAGTGTGTCCTCTAATCCTGGGGGGAAGAGGCACCTTTCCCCTTCAAGATAATCCCCCTTTTCCAGTAGTCATCTGCCTCTAATGATTGCCTGGGGCAGGGGGGAGGGGGGGAAAACTGTCTGGATGTCGTGGTTAGTGAATGAAATCTGTCAGGAAATCAGATCTATCTGAAAAATGCTGGGTGAGTAAACCCCATCTCTTTGAAATGGATCTCAGCATTTCAGAACTCCACACAGAAGTTCCCATAACAAGTGTGGACCTGGGGCATTGAGGCATGTGCACCTGGAGCAACCAGCAGCCTCAGGTCCAGGCCCTTTGTGCTCCCCACTAGCTTTTCTGTCTTTCACTGCAGATTATCACAAGTAGGGTAGTGCGGGTGGCAGAGGAAACGTGTCATTGTATTTCAAGTATTCCCTTTCCTCTTGCATATTAGCACAAACTCACACTCATGTGTGGTTTGGGCTAAGATGCCAGTGAGTGAGTTGAAGCAGCTCAGTCAGGGGAACCTGCTTCCTTCTTCCAGCCTCCCTGTGAGGGCACCTACCCCTGGCAAAGGGTAGAATAGGGAGTAGGTAGGCAGGAGGATGTAACATGTTGCTTCTAGGTCTGAAAGTGACTGTCTGTCAGAATCCTAAGTCTCTCCTTTTAAAAATAAAACCTCTTACTCACTTACAGGTCTTCATTAAAACAGTTAATTTGGCTGGCTTTACACAAAACTTACACTAGAATTCTCTGTCAGGTCGAATTCCTCCCTAACATGAACTGACATTTAGCCTTTTCCAATTATATCACACTGCTAAAGAGCATTTATGTCTATCAGTGGAAGCCTCTTAGGCCATCTGGAAGGCTGTTTCATTAACACTGGGTAAACAGTGGTTCATTTATTCTCACACGTATCCTTCAGCTTACATGTAAAAAGCTAATAAATAGCATCACAGTCATGGTGTTAAGTTTAAGTCTGAGATATGCATATGCTTGGAAGTTCAAGCCAGGGGGACCAATCTGTTCATATAGCTCTGTAGTTATGGCTGCACTTCTATTCAGAATCAAAGCTTGCAATTGCCAGTCCTCTGCTACCTCATTTTCTGTTTTTCAGAATCCTGGGTGACTGTGCAATTTGCATGAATTACACAACAGAGAGGTGCATTCCCCTCACTCCAGCATATACGCAAACAATAGACAGATGAGCCAACACCACCCAAACAAGTAAAGTTTTCCCTGATCACTCTGTCCCGCTGCATTTCTCAAAAACATTATCTACTGAATCCAGAAACATAAGGTCAGGGATATTTGTCTCAAGTTCTGGGAGGTTTTCAGTCACTTACTCAAACATTATAAATGTCCTTGTGGTCAAGGACATTGTGTGTCTAGGTAACATTTTGCAACTCATTTTTTTATAAACACTACACATTTTGCTATAGTGAGTTTATACTCAAGTTCATATTAACTCTCTTTTGGCAGAAGGCTTAAAATTGGTAAAAACCACGCAAATTTATCCCCTGCCAAAGCAGCATAAGAATCTGGTCCCAAGCTCAAGCACTGTTAGCTGAGAATCTGCAAATTCATTGTTTCTTTGTGGCTTCTACCTACAGTTACAATTCTCATGGGAGTGCTTCTTTCTTCTACAGCATTTCCCAAACCGCTAAATCCTTTAATGAAAGGTTTAATTAAATGCTATTTCATTTTGTAATGCCAACATACTTAATTTTCCCAGAACTGCTGCAGTCTACTATTTGTTGGCTATGCTACATCTCGCATTGTTAAGCAATTCAGATCAATATTTTAGATTCTTAACACTTCTGCTCAGCTTATAGTCAAATGCTTCTAACCCAGCTGACCTACTGCCAGATAAAGCCAGAAATATCAGGAAGCTGCTGTAATGGAGCTGTCCTGTTACACGTTTTCAATGACATTCATGTGCCCTATTTCAATGTTCGCACGCACCATAAAGAGGAGCTGGCTAGTGGCAGACCAGTGGGAAGCAAAGCACAAGCGCTTCTTGGTCTCAGTACTATTAAGCAGCAACTTGTAGAAGCAGCGTGCTGGGAAAAGGTTGTGTGAGAGTGAGAACTGACTTTCTGGGTCATCTGTTCTTTGCTCAAGCATTAATGTAGCCGTGTTCCTCTGGGAGTGCCTTACAATAAGCTTGCGGCTAAACTCTGCTAATATAATCCAGCATGACCCCAGTGACTTCTTTTGACTTCCTTCTCATTCACACTGATGAAATAGAGAAAACATTCTCCTTTTGTCTGGATGAGAATTGAGTTGTTATGGTTTACTACTTTTACACCATTTAAAAGCCAGCCTTGATGGGTGTGACTATCTTGCCACATCGCAAGGAAGTTAACTGCAAAAGACATAGAATGACTAGCTATTTTGTAAAAAAAGGAATTAAACTTCTCTGATACCCTGTTACAAAAAAAAAAATCTAACTGTGAAACCTATGCATGAATTTTTAAAGAGCTGGTTATATAAAGAATTTAGTTTCAGCTCACATTGTCATCTCACTTTTATCTAATGCTTAAGAAAAGACACTGCCCTGAATACATAAACCCATCTGTGCAAGACCGCTGAATTATGTACAGAAGGCAGGGGATGAATAAATAACGTAGCAGATTTTAAAGATGGCATCTTTAAAAAAAAAAAAAAGGTGAATATTTTCCCATCATTGAAAGGCATTCAAGCTGTTGGGCTGTTGTGTAAAGCTTCAGTTACTTTACTGTACCTTGCCCTCCTGGATGGTGACAACATCGGGCAAACCTCCAAGTACCCGTGCACGATCTGGAAATAAATGAAAGTAATTTTCTTTAGTGTCTCAAAATCAACTGTGTCCCAGATCTTGTTTCCCCTCTAGTTTTTTACCTTATTTATGTACAAACTTGTCTCTGATATCTGCACTAGCAGAGAACTATTCAGCATTCTTAGCACAACATTTGGACTTAAAAAACCATTGAATTCACAGCAATAGATGTGTTGATAGCCGGTGTCAGTTACTTACAGAAGGGAATTAAAGTACATGTGCTGTGTCCTGCAGATTTTGCCATCAATTCAGTGTTACTTCTGAGTGCACAAAAAGAAGTCTGAATTTTTGAGATCCAGTGCTCTAAATTTTTAGTGACATAAGCTAAAAACTTTGGTTTCCAAAAGGAGATGAATGACACCTAATGAAGTGGCGGAGATTAGGTTTTAATCTAAATACAAAGAGACTTCAGGCTCAGTGACAACACTAAAATTCCACCGCTTTGTAAGCATCTCTGTGTAAATGACGTTGATACCTGATCTAGTTTTAAGCTCAGTCCCATAGGAATCTTACATAAATACAAATAAACTGATCACATGCAGTCTTTGGTGCACTTATCCTGGAATATGGATTTTGTTCGTTATATGTCTTGGTGGAGCCTAGCAGAGGAAGGAAATGACTATACAGAATGTTGCCCTCTAATGTATTCTGTAAAAGATGTGCTCTGCAGCACAGAGATAACAACCCTACGAGACCAGGAATGGGACTGTGTTAAGTCATTTAACATGCCAGCCCCTTATGAATGGTCCAGGGTTAAAAACTAAATGCCCAGGGTAGGACTATTACTGACCCCTTTGCGCTGTCTCAGCTGGGACATGTAGGGGGTCACTGTATATATACAAGCTCCGCTCTATTTGGAGTATATGTCCAGGAGGAGTTAGCTCAGATCTCTCTACACACTTTTCTCCAATAACTTTTCAAATGCCAGTTCTGCCCTCATTTTTATACAAGTCTGAAAGTCATCTGGAGTGGGAGATTTTTTTGATGTGTTACATTTTTTCCATGTGTTTTTCTGTAAATAGGGAGAATACTGAGCTCAATAGTTCAAGTTCAATTCTAATGACTTATTCCTTGGGTAGTTAATACATACTTTTGTTTTAGTTGCTATGTTGGAATTAACACACAGGCAAAACTATGAGGGGGTTCAGGGATCTGTCTTTAATGCAAAAGCTGCTGTTGCTTTCTTACCCATTTCTGTATGTAATGCAGAGTCATTTGACATTTTATATAGTTCAGAATTAGCCAAATTATTTCCTCCATCTTTGAAAACAAAGTCACTTTTGTGCATAGAACATGCATGAGAGATCCCAGCAATAAAGCTAATTTTTAGAGAAGTCTAACTGGTAATGACAACAGGAGCTTAGATGGGAAAAATCAACATAATCCATAACTGCAATATGATTAGCTGCAATGTGCACCAATGTTAAATCACAAAAAGGTCACTCTCCATGCTTTTTCTTGGTGTATGGACAAACTTGTTTTAGGATGAGCACATGCACATACACATGTATACAAGCCCTTTCTTTCCCAACACACAACCTTCCTGGAGAGGAAGAAAACCTTCATAAACAGTTTGTTGCAACCATTGTCAAAGAAGGCACACTTACTTTTCTCTGCAATCGCAGCTTGCCTGGAATTGAAAGAAACAAAAAGAAAGTCCAATTTCAGTTAAGGCTTACTTAGAGTGATTGAAAAACTGCTTATCTTTTTAACTGGCTTTAATCCATTAAGGAAACTCTCTCTCATCATTTGGCAATACTGCTTTTTCTTTATTACTCAACTGTTATATAAGGGTTACACTAAAGAAGTCACATGCAAAACTCCTACAGGCTTCTGTAGTCATAGCGTATGGTTAGCTCCAGCACAAAATAAGCCAACACTATTTTTATTTTATGACTGCCATTACTGTATTTAGATGGCATAATACTTACTTTAACCTCTGGAACTCGGCAAAGGCTTCATCAAATGCTTTGTAAAGAGAAAAGTTGATTTTAAAGGTAGGTTCAGAGATAAATCATCACAAGTTCAAATTTAAAATGCAGAAATAAATTTAAAATGTAGACATCATTAAAGAAATATTAATGGATGGATGGGTGTATATTGTATAAACCCTAAAACACTGAATGGTTCAACTAATAAAGGCCATCTATGGCAGCTATTATATACACGTATGAACACATAAGCACACTTTTTTGCTTCTAAAAGTCAAGCTTTAAGACAAAGAGATAGCAGGGGAGCAATAGATTGAAATAATTTCACAAGAAGAGGAAGAAACCCACAACACACCACCTAAATGATAGCTTATGGCAGTGGTCTCCCAAACTTTTTTTCACTTTACACCTCTATCTAAATTTTTTTTTGAGCACACACTACCACTATATGTATATTTATTTATAAATTATGTAAGTGCAGTACAGAAGTTCTCTTATATTTTTTTCCCACATCCCAGCAGATCATCTTGCATGCATCCTGCTTTGGAGACCACTGGCTTATGGAATACAAGACATCTGGCTTTCCCAAGTGCTTTTCACAGCTGCTCTGAAGTATCACACTGACGGCCATGAACAGACCAAACAGCAAACTATTGTCTCCTTTGTAAATTCAGACTAGGCTACCATCATGTGGGAGGTCAGCCTTTCCTGCTTTGAAAGGGAAGAAGAAACCTCTTTTCTCAGGAAGTGGAGATAGAGTACAGAAGGAGCAAGGGGGAGATGATTATAAGGTTGTGGCCCTTACACAGCTTGCAGACCCAAAGTGAAGCTTTAAGGGTGGAAATGGCTGGGGATGGAAACTCAACAGGTCGGAAGGAGTTAATCTGTTTCCTAGGATCCAAGAGGTCTCTCAGAGCAAAAGCTTCCAACAGTCAATCCAAGTAATTTCAGCTGTTCCCCTAACAGTCCTTCATCATGTTGATGAAAGGTCTTGTCAGCTCTGAAGAATAAGGACCCCTATTATATCCATCAAAGAAATACAGTAGGAAAGAAACAGAACAAACTTGTCCCTCACTTCCTCCTCCAACTACTACTTGGAAGGAAGAGATAGAGAAAGCGTTCAGTGCTACAGCTTGTACTTAAAACTGCCAATCAATGCCAGCAACACAGGGGGGTTTATAAGATAGCTCAGAAACTGGGCTGATGTCTCAGTAGGCAAACTGTAAGCGCCTATTTGAAATAGGAAAAAGCTGTTCATAATTTCCGACTCAAGAGCACAGCTTGGAGAAAACAAGTTGCACTGTCTCCACAAACACTGCTGGGTACACACGCCGACCCTACAACCCCAGCAGTCACAGCTCTGTAGCGAGATCCTGCTCTTGACACCCCCGCCCCACCGCACGCAGTACAATGCCCACACACACAGTGTTAGCAGAGGGAATGGCCTACCTTGTCCAGAAAGATCCACTGTCTTTTTGTGTCCTGTTTTACCGTCGAAGAGTTCCATTGTGTATCTGCCTTTGTCCTGCGGAGTTGGTTCATTGATCTGCAGCCAGATCTGCTCCCCGGTGACACCAGTCTTCACTCGGTCTGTAAACCTAATCTGGGTATCACTGGAAAATACAAAGCAACGTTACTCTTTCAGTTTACTGGAGTACAAATGGGATTTGCTCATGCTGAGTCACTGAGTACATCTGCAGTTACTACATGATTTCCAAGGAGCAATGGTACGTCAACATATGAAACTTTTGAAGTCAAATTCTTGCTAAAGCTGTAGGCCAGCTGGGCAGAACTGGTATGACAGTCTTTCCCTGCTCAAGGTCTAGCTCTCCTCAGAGCTTCCAGGAAGGTTATGCATCTTAGCCTATGACCTGAGCCACAGAAGAGTTATACAAATGTAAAAGCCTGATCTCTGAAGGGTAATCCATGCATCCTTAAATGTTCATCTTCTCTTTTTAGCATAGGTTTGTTTCTGCTTGGGCAAAAAAACCTATACGGCGCTGTACCTACAAAAACCCCACACTTTTGTCACAAGTGGTGTTTGCCCAGTTGGGCTGTTTTCTGATGCTCTGCTGTGCTTTGGTGTTTACAGTTAAACATATTTTGACATAAATGTATCCTCTTCCACAAAATTATCAATTTCTCAGCTTCCTAGATAAGCAGTTAAGTGCCCTGGATGAGGCAAAAGATATTCGTCAAATAAGCTACTGATTTTATTTTAATCTTTGAACTGATAATTTCGAATATACTGAAGGGAAAAGAACACTTTTTTCTAGTTTAATTTGATATGCTTCAAGACAAAACTAGTTTCTAAAAATTAATAAGAGAGAAGGGGCAAAAACTCAGAATACTTCATACTCACTTGCAGTTTTGAAATACTTAGGACCTCTGGTGATACCAGGTCAAAATGGGTGCCAAGAAACAGGAAAGCCTCAAATAGCTTTCATTTCTCTGACAAGGTTTCTGGTTAGCATCGGTGTCAATAATTACAGCCAGACTGCTACAGCACATCCTGGGTATTCTCTCAAGAAAACTCATGTAAATGAGTTTTCTTGAGATGTAAGTAATTCAGATTCCACCCTAAAGTCTAACTACTACCATGTCCACAGGAAGTGAAACAGCAAGAATAGCAATAATAGATCTGAAGCTGTTTACTTTTCTGGGTTTTCCAGTGCGTGCTGTTTGTGCTGGCTGAGAATTCAAAGCTGTCTTATGGATCTGGATATGCAACTCCCATTAATTTTGTGGGGAGCTGGGCATTCAAATTCTTTTTAAAAATCACAGTTCTTCTGTCCGTCTTGGTTAGGTTCTTAGCACTCACAGGAGGAGCAGTCTGGATTTTACTGCCCCAGGCACATGCTTGAACTTCCTTTGCCTCCTAACATGAACCCATGCATTAAAAGGACATTCCCACTTGTCCCAGTTCCCATGAATTGTGGCTTCTAGACAAGCAGACCTCCAGGCTAGGTATCTCTGAACCCACAGTGCTGGCCTCTTTTAAAGCTTGTCAGTCTCTCAGGTTATATTTGCATCACTTCTTAAAACTGATTCAGGGAAAGCTGCAGCTCCCATTTAGGAGGTGGGAAGCACCTGAAGCAACACAGCCCTGACAGCATCTCATGGCATGGGACTATCTGTCTCATGAGGGAAACAACAGGAGGGCCCTGCACCACCAACACCTGATTCGTACTGGTTTCATGTGGACGTAATTCACTGAAACTAACTCATATGAGATAAGGACTCATAAGAGGTGAGAAGAAACCAGGGCCTCGCCCCTCTCATATATCCAGGTTCTTTCTGAATCTATAAAACCAAAATTGCACTGGCATTTGCAAAGCTCTTGCATACTTACTTGTGCACCCAGCCTACTCTCAAATCTTCCACATAATGAGTAACATAGGAGTACAGTCTGATACCCTCAGCTGTGCTCTGGATTTTCAGGTCTGTGGCAGATAAAGCTGAAAGAAGAGCACATGGTTTTATGCAGCCGTGCAGCCATTCATTGAGTGTCACAATGAGTCATTCATTCGAAGAGAGAATGAAGTTCTTACCAATCCTTCTGCATACTTCATTCATCAGATCTGCAAAAGCTGTGGAAATAAAATCCAGAGACTAAGGCTCTGTGTCTGCAGCTCAAGCAAAGTCAATAACAGGACAAGGACTGGCTCTGAAATATTCTCACCAGTAGGGTTGAAAAAGAAATCGGACTGACCTTATAAAGCATATTAGAAACGTAAGCAATGCAGCAATATAGCCTGTTAATCCACAATTTCCAGGCTTTATTTAACTGCAGCCTTCATGAATACTGCTGCAGCTGAACAAAACTTTTTGGTTTGTTTTTGGGGTTTTTTGTAAATGACACTATTCAGTTGGAATGCTAAGCCATCTATATACATTCTAATGGATAGAGTTATTTGCCTCTTGCTTGGAAACGTAAGCGAAACTTTAAATATATAGTAATCACATTGAGTGGGAAGGCCCCTAAACAAATGAATGGCAAAACATAATAAAAATGTGTAATCTTTTAAAATTACGTAATTCTATAATTTCTTTCTATACTTGTAAACTTACACTACTGAAGGTCCCCTGAGGAAACCCATTATAATTTCGCTTAGCATTAGTCATCATATTCTTCCAAAATTAGACAGAATCCAGATGCAATAAGCTGCATTCAAACACTATTTGAACTGAAAAATCTCATTTTTTCTAACGAGATGACCTTGTATACAGGAGGAACAAAGCCACAGGAAGGCGACACATTGCTTGTACCCCGGACCCGCTTGCAGGCGAGCACCCAGGCTGCCAGCTGGTGTGGCTGACAGCATGCAGAAAGTGGCTCTGACCTGTGTCCTTAAGCTGTAGCTCAGTGGAGTCCTTTCCTCTGTCATCCTTCAGTATGACTTCATAAGTGCCAGCATCTTTCTTAGAAAACTGCAATATTGTAACAGCAAGACCAGTTTTCAGAACAGTTACTGTAGAAAAGTCTAGATTTTACTCCCGAACACAGCTGATGTCCTGTCCCCAGGGAGGTACCCCAGGCTGGGGCTTCCCCCGGTGCCCCCCAGCTGCCCTGCTGCTGGCCAGGGTGGTGGGATGGGCTTGGGCTGGGGGGTCCTGGCCTGCAGCTGTGGGGGAGCCTCCAGCCCCGGGGGGTCCTGACACTTCTTCCCTTCCTCAGCCAAAGAACCAAGAGCAAAGAAATGAAGTGGTGAATGCAGGTCACCCCCTCAAGCCTGCAGCAAGGCTGGGTAGCGACCAGACCTCTGGTGACTCCGAGGGTGGTCCTCAGAAAGCCTGAGTGACAAGCGCTTTCCAAATGCTATTTGAAACATAAATGTGGTTTCATTCTGTTGTTAAACTGACATAGAAAGGAAGTGACAAGCTTATTATCTCTTCTGTCATCATTTCCTGACAATCTGAACAAGCAGTTATAGACAGACATTTGCTCCAGCTAGAACGCAGATGCCTCATTTTTCCATTTTGAAAACCCACTTCCTTTTTTGATTGTTCTGCTGAAATATTAGATTAGATCGTATCGTTCATCTGAATTCGTAACACTGACTTCAGCTGAGGGCTAACAAGGACAGTCACTCACCTCTGATATCAGCAGAGTACACACGCCGTCTTTAAAGTCATGTTCTTCATCTACCATTATCTCCCTGTCATCTTTGTACCATACAATGTGTGTTTCCTTCTTAATATTAGCCACCTAAGATGGATGAAAACCACATTGTAATTGTTCTCTTCATTTGAGCAGGGGAACTTAGTACATGGGCCAGCTTGTTCAATCTCTCATAAAAGGACAGCGAGCTTTACAACTTGATCAGAGTGAGTTATTGCAGGCCTCCATTTTAAAATGAGGGATGCAAGAGGGAAAACAGCAGGGATGGAAAGAAAAAGGACTGCCAACAGCTTCAAGGAGCCCAGGGAACTAGTGAATCCTGCCCAGGGGATTTCTACCATCCAATGATGGCCAAAAATGAGAAAGTCCCAGGATTTACAAAGACTTGTCATTCCTATTCAGGTGCCTTTTCCTGAATGGGTGGCTGACAGACCTGGAGAAAAAAGTTCAAGCTATCTTCCAAGGTATTTCGTTACACACAATGAGCAGTTGCCCCAGCGTGATTAGCCTTCAGAGGCTCTGTCGGTATCCAATATGCAACTGGGAGTACAAAAGCAAAGGGTGTATCTATAGTCCCTTCCTACCCTCATCATCTAAGTAGTGGTAGGTCAAAGTGCTTTGAACATTGTAATCAATGTTTTCCTTGCCCCTTACCTTACATTTCAACATCACGTTACAGTCATCCGTAACTTCCCATCCCAGTTTATCCACAAAATGAGGACCTGTATAAAAATACAGATGTATTATAACAAAAAAATATTTTTAAAGGTCACATCAATGCTATTCATGATACAAAACCAAAGACAAATGTGTTTTTCTTGACAAGAATACTGTTATATTTTAATGTGGTTTTATTTTCCTATTTCTCCTTCAGAAGATAAGCAACCATATAACAACAAAAAACATCTATTTAAAATTAACATATAGAAATATAAACAAACTCTTAACAGACTAACACATGTGTGATTCTTATAAGTAACCATATTATCACCTTGTTTCCTGTGCCATTCTTTTCTCTGGAAATCTGCTTCATCCTGCAGCTTCTTGAATACTAGGAATTAAAACCAGCAAAAAAAAATCCAAGGTTAGACATGGTGTGCCATTTGTACGGTGCTGAATGTCACTGTAACAGTTAGGTGCAGCTCTGTCCCTTAGAGGTCAATGAGAATCCTGCCATAGGGCCAGGTTTTCACTGAACATTTCAAAGTGTCAGAAGCTGATTATGGCTAACTCAATTCTCCTAGCTGCTTGCAGTCATCAGAAGTTTGATGTGTCATGTCTGATGAAGCATAACCCCCGATCATACAGCTACTTTCTGCTCTCAATAGGAAGGCAAATGAGTGGCACCAGAGTCAACAAGCTGCATGAGCTCTAGGAGGTGCAACTACTTGCTCCTGGCTGAATGGGCTTTTTAGAAATTTTCGTTCCACACATAGAAAACCAAACCATGGCAGGCTGCAATATTTTACATTTCTGTAACAATTCCCCTCCCTCCCAGGACTTTAAAAATTTCAGTTGACACACATGCCCTGTACTATACGAGGCAGGCAAGCAATATGGCATGAAAAAACACTGGAACATCTATTAGTGTTGAAAACAGTGGAAAGTGAAGATGACAGCTGAGGTAACCTCAGGATAATTTTTCCAGCCTACCGCATAATATAGATCACTTTACCATCACCAATTAGGACAAGGCTTGATTGATTGGTTGCTTTTCCATCCTGCAGCTGGAAAGTATAAGTCCCTTCATCCTTGTCCTCGAGTTTATCCATAATCATTTCAACAAGGCCAGTCTTCTGGTCCACCTTCATTTTATATTTCTTCAGGAATGGAAAGTAAAGCAATGATTAATGGATATCAGAGTGATAAATATTTGTCAAATGTTATATAGTATCTTCTGGTGAAATTCTGCTTTCTTTAATCAGATTCCCACTTATTCAGATTCCCGCTATCTCTAGCTCCAGCTTTAAATGTATAACCAAATAAATAAGAAATCTGTTAAAGGTGAAGCCTATTTAATGGTACTATACAAGCACGTGACATGCCTGTTGTATGCATGTACCATGTTCTTTTTCATTAGAAAGGTTTAGATTTGCACCTCTTCAGAAAAACACTTTATTTGAAGATGGTTATACTTTTACAAGCTTTTGTGTAGAATGCTCCATCTCTGCCTTCTACCTGACATCAGCGTTGCAACAAAAGCATGCCATGTCATGTCTGTGGGAGTAACATGCTCTGCTGTAATAAATTCCTCCAAACAGCAAAGAGAGGTGAGAACCAAGCACACAGGTTTGCTAGGGCCATAGATGAAGGAGACAGGATGAATCTGGGCTACTGCAGTGACTCCTTCAAGACCACAGTAGCTGCTTACCTGGGACTACCTTGTTGCAGGAACTCGTATGATCGCCACTAGTTAACGGAACGTGATACTCACAAGGATGGCAGGAAGTCATTTAACTCCACTTTATAAACTGCGCCCAGTAGAATTCATCTGGAGCTCAGAACTATGGACAAAATCTTTCTAATGATGCTTTCAATTACATATGTTATTTCTCATGAAAATGCATTAATGTGGAACGCTATTTGGAAGTATATTTGAGACAGAGACATTAATATTCATTGATACTCATAAAAATGCAAACACATGTGAGCAATGAAAAGGCTTACCTCTCCATTGAAAATCTCCTTATCATTAAAAACAAAGTTGGCCTTTGCATTGCCAGACAGTTTTTCAGCTTGCAACCAGAATCTCACTTCTCCTTTTTCCAAAATTTCCACTGCCAACTCAGAGGCAAGTGGGACAGCTACAAAGAAGAAAGAAAAGAATAAGGCATATACTTTGCCTGTGCCCCAACAACTATTTTCTTCTATACTCAGAACACCACTTCTTCCTTTCATACTCAGGTACTGCATGCAAGGTAACTAACTTATGACAGCTCTTCATATAGACAGAATGCCTCTCCACCCACATATACATGGGATGAGAGTCAATATTTAATCTTTTGATCCTTCAATCACTAGGTCTGTACAGACTGGAAGTGTTCAGGATTTGAGTTATGCTCCATTCTGATACCAGGCTATTTCAAAGGTAAACTGCAACTATCTCTGCAGCATGATGTGAGTCTGTATGGCACAGACCCATGTTTAATGAGTTGCCTAACAATATTGCTCTAAGACAGTGAACTGGTCCAATGGAAAAAAACACAAAAATAAACCCCAAGCATGAAGCCAGATTAGAAAGTCAGCTGCTGAGCTGCAGGTTGGGATATTTTTGTAAGCACTCTGATCCTTTGCTGAGCAGTACCTCTACCTCCAGAATTTACCATGTATCATAACATACCCTCGATCTCCCCAATACATTTTCTTTACCTATAAATAATGGAAACCCCTACATATGGACCAATTATTTGTCTTAGCAGGAAAAAAATAGTGTAAAGGGTACTATACCATAGATAATATTAGTATCTTTTAAATTTTTTTTCCATTTTTCCTTGTTCTTGTTAGTAAAAGCCTTCAGCTTGCATCCACTTTAATTTTTCGTTTAAGATGTCTTAATCAGCAACATTAAACATGATCATTTAGACTCTGATATTGCTCATTTTATTGGCTTCCATAATTTTTAGCTGTCTTAGTGAATGCTCAGGTTCTTCACAGAAATCATACTCTGGGAAGTACGTATGCTGTATGTGAACTCTCCCCCAGTCTCCACTTTCACAGCAGTGTAAAGTCTGCATCGCTAGGGTGTAACATGGAACAGCTGAGGACAGTGTACAAACACATTGCAAAATGCTTGATGATATAGCCTGGTGATAGTGTAAAGACACACCTCCCAGACAAATCCCAGGGCAGGGCTGGTTCTTTTAGCTCCGTATATGCAAAGGCCCAGCTACAGCAAGAGAGGACTGGGACTGAAGCAGTGTCTAATTACTCTCATCTTTCCATTGGCACCATACTAAACAACTGGGGTGCCTTCTGGAGCAAAGCTGCCATCCCATCCCACTGCCAAAGAAAGTCTGAGAGTAAGGACCCCCCACGTCCTTCTTTCCCACGCTCACCCCTTTGCCGCATCTACGCCCTCCCACACCTGCGGGTGTGCTGAGCAGCACAGGACCCATCTCTGGTGAAAATAAGGCTTCTGGGAGGTGAGGGGAAAAAAGAGAATTATGGAAATGGTTGAGTCACCATCCCTGAAGCTATTTAAAAGACACGCAGATGCGGTGCTTAAGGATATGGTTAATGGTGGACTTGGCAGTGCTAGGTTAACAGTTGGACTTGATGATCTTAAAGGTCTTTTCCAACCTAGATGATTTTATGATTCTATGAAAAAGACACAGGCTTAACCAGAAAGAGGAAAGCCTGGAGCCTGAAGGGACGGCATTACCACAAGGGAGCAAGGCAAAGAACGACCCCATAGGAGTGTGCCTCAGCAGTGCAAGTGGTGCATGTGATGCTTTCTCACCCAGCACATCACTTTGCTCATAAGAAACAGAAGGAATCTCAGGTCTTGCATAATTTCTCCAAACAAAGCGACTGAAATACTATGGGAGACAGTGGAAGTAAGAGGGAGAAGGTGTGAATAGATATCAGGCTGCACTGCTTTTGTCTCATTGTCAGCTCTATGGCAATTTTAAACACCCACTTGGTTTGCATGTAATTAACTATGAATATCTTATTCTAACAGGGAAAAGAGGAAAGTGTCTCAAAAGCTGTTAAATAAAGGGCTGAAAGGATGCAAGAGAATTCTTTTCTGGGAAAAGGCTGTTCACTTCTCCACCCAAATGAACTGGACAAACCTGCATTACAGTCCTCCATGAGCAAAAGTCTTATTTTAAGCTATTTCCATAAGCACTGACTGACAGCCACTTTAGGCATTTTCCAGCCATCATGCTTGCCAGGTTTTACATCCGATTTGTATAGCATCACAAGTTACTCTGAGGACTTCAGAGGGAGTCCTCAGGCAGCTGCTCAATTGAAGAGCTAGAACAATTCATTTTTACCTAGCACCAGTACACTATCATGCCCATACTTAGTTGCATTCTGTAAGGCTGCAGATATTTCTAAGCAGAAGTTACAATTAAGTGCAGTTCAGAAATACAAACAATGCAACACACAGGAGCTCATGTTGAATCAGAAATGCCTAGCAACTAATTTTTTTAAAGAAGCTGGGTAATCCTCAAACATATTATCTGGAGATATGACTAAGGTTTCACATTGATCCATAGAAGCTCATTATTTTTCTAGCCTCATAGGCATAGCCAGGTATATCTCAACCTCTGTTTGTAGTATTATTTTTTTTTTAGTGTCCACAGGGCCTGGAATGGCCAAAGCAAGTAAGATAGTTTCCTCCTTAAAGATATATTCTGCAGTGATCTCCCTTATTGCCTGTGCTACCTGGAAGCTCATACACAACTAGAAGTGTCCTGTTACCTAGTACAATGCAAAAAAAAAAAAAAAAAAAAAAAAAAAAGAAGACATGATCTATGTCCTGAGGAGCTTATTTTGTGACATTGGTTATGAACACAGAGCATGGAAGAGCACTCAGAAGAGAAGGGTCAGGGCACGTCAGGACATGCAACAACAGGAAGGTTTTGTGATGACTGTCTTTAAATGTGAAGATATAATTAGGAGGAAAGAACTGGGAGGAGCAGGAGTAAACAAGGGGATGCTTGGGCTGTCATTAAGCTGTCAAAAGGTGATATAATATGATGAGAAGAGTAGAGCTGATATGGAAAAGACAAGAAGGAAATGAGAGAGAAGATGTGGGCAAAAAGGCCACTTCTGCATCCAAGTATTGACTGGGCTGAGAGGCGCAACGTGGGCTGAGTTGGCAGAGGTGCCACCAGTGCATATGCAAAGCTGAGGATGTTAAAACATAAGCAAGAGTTTTCGTGCCTAGAATGAAAAAGAAGAGAATGCCGTGGGAGAGCATGAGACCAGGTTCACATCTTGTCTCATTGTGTATAACAGGACTCATCACACAATCCAATTTTTTTTTTCCAAATTATTCAAATTACATTCCAGTGAAAATAACCAAGTTGTGCTACTATCAGGATATCACAAAGGTATGGAAGGTCTGTGGGGTTGACAAATATACCACCCTAAACAGCAGGAAGGTTGTTCATATTGTCAAGTGTTACAGGAAAGAGGGGAGGAATTCATTTCGTCAGGATAATTCTGCATATATATATATATATATATATATATAATTACAGCAGAATTTACTACAGCTTTGTTAAGCTTAAATTTAACTTATGTTAAATTCAGTTGGAGCAAACTTAGAGAATTTTTCAAATTCTGGTTTTCAAATCAGGTTAGGTGTGCTGAGTTCCACAGAAGAAACAAAGCCAATGGGATACTTATTCTCCAGCTGTTATACAGACTTACTATATGCTAGACCAGTAGCCTGCAACAAATCAGGAAGAACATCAGTAATACCCAAATGTACTGAAGGAAAGAGAAAAAAATAAAGGAATCTTAGATTTTTAATGCAAAACCCCTTTCACTTGAAAATACTATAGTGACTTCCCCAGCTGATGGTGGCAGGAGCTTTGTGATACCCCACTGCATGCAGAACATTTCCCTACAGACATATTTGATTCACTTACTTGGGAATTTGCGTTCATGGCTCAGAGCAAGCAGGCGTTTCATTTCTGCAAAAGACATAAAAGAAATAATACAAGGTGTGTATGCCTTATGGGTCTGAGATACACAGCAGCAGGGAAAAACAGATGTGAAAGCAAAACAGACATGCTTAATAGACATTGTGTTTACCTTCCTCATCAATTGTGTGGCTTGATGAGACTCCATCAGTGTCTGTAACAACACAAGAGTAAATGCCCAAATCATCTTCTCCAAGATCCTTAAAGATAGCTTTTGACCTTTAGGAAGAAAAAAAAAGCATTTTGATAGAAAGATGAGATCAGTCTGAACCAACCCCTTCCCTTATGTCTATAACACCAGATAAGAATAGTCTTGTATTAGCTTTTGCTCTGACTGAAGAGGCAAATGCAGGGCTCTGGCCAGTATAAACCAGGGTAGGTCCTATCACGTGTAGCACAAGTGGAGATGGCACAACTCTCAGATAGCACCAAAAGTGCTGGAGATAGCTAGTTTAACCTAGCTCAAGAATGCTTAAAAACACGCTGTCAAGTCTTGGGTGAGCGTGGAAGGAGATTTAAGTACAGGCTGATTCAATTTTCATATGCAATACCATGAGTGTGGTGAGGCACCGTTTCTTTCTGTATGGTTTCTAGAGCTAGAAGAGCACAGAGGCACTTCATAGGCTGAACCTGTGCCTTTGCCACTTCTTCCTCTCTGTTAAAAGCCTGAAGAAACAGAGTAGGCTTGTAGAGCATTAAGAAGTTACCAAATCAGGCTGTGGTGGTGCCATCAGAAGAGAGTCTTGCTTATTACAGCACCTCCAAAAATTGTGAGAGTATTACATGGCAAAAGCATTTTGCAAGCAGCCAAGTAATTTTACCCTTTGGAGACTTAAAATAATAACAATAGGAATAATAATAATAATAATTTGCCTTGATTAACAGGTTATAGGCTGACAGAAGACAGATTTTCCCTCCCTATGCCTCAACATAACTAAACTGCCTAAACAGGAGATCTGACTCATTCTGTGCAAGTTACTTCCTAATGGTCTGCATGTGGACTTGCTAGAGAACAGCATACTCATGAAGTAGCCTCACAGTAATGGAGGCAGAGGTACCTCTTACTGGTACCTCAATCCAAAAGGATGGATTTCTGTGACCAGTCTAGATCTCTCAAACATGAAACTATTGCTGCCCCTGAGGGTTCTTACTTTCCACCTTTGGTATCGATATTCAGTCGGGAGTCATCCGCAATTGGTTCATAATTCTTGGACCAAACAAACTCAGAGTTTGGAGACATCTGGTCACATTCAAAGTTCAGGGAAATTACTCCATTGTCATCTACATCAACCACCACTTCCTTGGTTCCTGAAAGAGCAGAACAAGGCAATTCCATTTTCTCAGAGAAGCCAGGAAACAAATGCATATAGATATCATTCATAGGGTGGATTAAAACAGATCCTTGCCATTTTCTCAGCTGGCACATCAACTGCTGCAAACATTGGCATCCTCAATCTTTTGATTCACAAGAACTGTTCTTATTCTAATCCAAAGATTAAAGAGCATCATAAATCAACTGGTTTATTTGAGCAAGTCTAAGCCTACATGAGAGTGATATTTGTTCCGGAAAAATCTGAAGGGAAAAAAATAAAGCAAGCTTTTAAATCCACTAAATGTTTGAAATATTAAATAGCAGTATTTTCCATGGTAAGGGGTAGACAGAACTTTTGTTATACGTCATGATTTTATTATTCTCTAGTAAGATAAGAACTTCTACAGGGAATACCGTGTGCAAATGTGGGTGTTTGAAGAGGTGCAGGAGGCAGAAGAGGAAACAATGGAGTTACCCTAGCAGTGCACACTTGTGCAACTGAGGCACATTTTCAGTGACTCTGGCTTCACTCCGGGAGGTTGGTTTAATTGCTGTGCTTGGCACCTGGCCCTGCTACCGTCTGCAGCATTAATCCTGGGCCCACAAAGGGAGCGAATATTTGCAATTAGCTGCTTAAGTCGCCCACCCTGTTTTGCCAGTACCTACAGTCCTTGAGCTGGATAAAGTGACCCAGTTTGTCCTCTAAAAGGCCCTGGGGCTGAATCTCAGATCAGAAACCCAAAGGCACCTCTATACTGATCCCTCGCATCCTAGTGAAGCTGAGGGAATTTTGTCTGCGATTTGGGAGGCTCAGCAAGCCCGTCATCTGTGGCATTAATTTTCATTTCAACAACTTGTCTGAGAATGTCAGGGAGAGCATGTGCACTGAGAGGTGCTGGAGAACGTCCAGCCTCCTTTTCCAAACAGCTCTGAGCTGGATCTTGCATCTGAATAGGCCACTCATGTTATGTTA
This sequence comes from Falco peregrinus, assembly GCF_023634155.1. Taxonomy (NCBI): domain Eukaryota; kingdom Metazoa; phylum Chordata; class Aves; order Falconiformes; family Falconidae; genus Falco; species Falco peregrinus. Next base: position 59,151,939 of record NC_073723.1, read on the forward strand.
CTTAGCCTAAGACAATTCTGGGCTGCCCAGAATGCTAATGACACACTTTTCCACAAAGTATTGTACCTTAAAGACAAAAGCCTTATTCCTGACATTGAGATTAAATGCTTTATTTTCAGCATAATTCTTAATGAGCCTCAAGCATACAAGGAGATCTCTGTTTCATCATCCTAATACTATTCAGGTCCTTTCCAGCACTGTGAGTAGCTCCTGTAATGACAATTTGTGTACATGCAGCTTTCTTAGTCTTTATAATTTGGCATAACCATTTAATGAAAGATGAGATTAATATTCCCATTTTGGTACTGTTATTTACCAACCCTTGCAGTAATGAAGCACTAAGTACTAATATTTGATAAATGAAGTCTAAGGTCTACAAATATTTTACTAGGCAGCAACATATTTGCAAATTTTTTATAATTTAATTTATTATATGCAAATTCATCACTTGACATTTCATTAATGTTTAGTTTCCTGTAGATCATTAGCACATGAATCTTTTTATGGCAGTTTATGCAATGTGCAAAGAATTACAGCCAGAAGGTTCATTTGAAGGACAGGATGTTTTATATTTGTTTTACGGCATTCTCATTATGATAACAATACATAGCATTTATTTTCAGAAATGATGATGGCATTTACCTCTAATATTTACACGAGTAAAAAAAAATATCTGTTTAAATTACTGACTAGAGGTCTCCATCTATCCTATAAAGTGGAACCAAAGAGGCAGTCGTAGTTACCCTCCTCTAGACAGCTTGGTGGTTTCAACATATCACCTAGACCGCCTCTTAAAGTCATCACAAGAAATAAAATACTTAGATGTCATATCAAATCTCCATTTATCTGAGTGGTTTAATGCATTAAAAGGAAAGAGGTAGCATGAAGGTAAAGCAGACAGCCTCAAAACACTGGAGTTAACGGCACCATTTTGAATACAGCTAGTCAGAAAAGCTGAACAGGACAAGGTTTCATTAATTTCTGAGGTTCAAGCCTTTCTCAAGTGACTGGTGCAGAATCACAATTTTTGCTTTGCACAAAGTTGCACAAGGACTGAGGGCAGCAATGGGGAAGAGTTGCAGTCTGCATTTCCCCTGCTTCCTGTAATATACACACACACTGAAGTGCTTTTGTCTAAAGACAAAGTTAGGGTTCAAAGGTAGCCTGGATTGGTATTTGTTTATATGGGTGGGTTTTTTAATTTAATTTTAGAAGATAACTGTAAAAATTAAATGTGGTTTTCAAACAGGAGAAGGTAGATGTAAAGTATCACATCATTATACTTACACATTTCAGTGGATAAAGACAGTTAGTACCAGTTGTATGCAAATATTTTAATTTAGGATATTATTTACTTACGTTCTTTGATTAGACAGCTCAGTCATCTTGTGATTTTACACATTTGCCAAAAAGCAACATACTAGCAGGGATTGTCTAGAGAGATCTGACACTATTTTGTCTTCATCCAGGGTGGTAATAAAGGCAGAATTCATTGGGCAACACTCAAAGACTTGTGATAATTTTTAAAAAGTTGTATGATTGTTCTTGAGATTTGTGTGGTTTGAGTAAGAAAGGTGGCAGCCTCCCCAAGAGATTGCTTTCTGAAATAATTATTTTAATTAGCCTTTTGTCCTTTCTTAATACTTTTAAGAAGATTAGTTTGGGGGATGCCATATCTGCAGATCTCTGCTCAAAATATGGGTCAACCGGGTTTGTACAAGTAAGCCATTTCCAGCTTCCCTGAGATTTCGCTGTGCCAAACCCTGACTTGCTGGTGATCCCTCAGACATTACACCTGTGAAGCCTGGCCTCACTTGCTAAAAGGCCATGATCCCAAGATGTAGCTTCTTCTCTACTGGTGAGGTCTGTAAACCAAATGTTCTGCTCAAGTTTATATTGCCAGGTGGGCATGCGTCTCATTTAAGTGAACACGGAAATCACTGTACAATTTTTTTTCTGTCGTGATGATCATCTTCACAAATTTACATTGGTGTGTTGTTTTGAATTGTAATGGTCTCACAGGCAGTCACCCCAGTCTCCCCACTCTGAGTTTTCCAGTTCTTTTACACCCCAGCTTCAGACCTCCTTTTTCAGACTTTCTTGACTTACAGCCTCAGGATTACCCTGGACATAAAGACCAGGCATTTATAAGAGCTGGGCCAGTGCTGCTGCAGGAATAGGAGATGTAAAAATGGACCTGGGAGTCAGAAGCAGGGGAATGATCCCAAGGAAATGCTCCTGAGGCAGCCAGGTGGGAATGGGAACTGTTGATGGGCAGTGATGGCTGCTCAACACCTCACAGTCAATACCACCCCAAATAAAACCCGACTGTTCCTCCAGGCAGGAGCAGCTATCAGCCTGACTGTGCAGACAGGTCAGTCGGCTGTTTGCCCAGCTAGGGACCTCCTTCGCCTGTGCCCCCACGCTGCCACTTGTGCTCCCCGTGCCCCGCTGCCCCAGGCCCCCGCACTGCCCTGCCTGCCTGCTGCCTGCCCACAGCCCGCTCCTGCCTCCGTTCCTGTCCTTGTAAGGCTCTTAGAAATCTTCCCAGGTGGGATCAGGTATGAAAATCTGCAGCTGAAGGAAGGGAACTTGTCAGGGGAAAAAGGGTGTGTGGTGGATCCAGGCTGGGTTGTACCTCTGTACCTTCTTGCGTCATACTGACCTTATACCAGATTTGGTTAAAATATCGGGGAGTTTGTTTCTCCACCTTGTAGGACCCTCCACTTCTAAAATAGTCTATAGATGACTAAGCCATAAGCCCATGCTTGTGTTTTCTGTTAGGGACTTAGTGACAAAAAGGTGTTGACTTCGATCAAAGTCACTTATGTTACCTGTACAGCTAAATAAAACTCAGAAGTTTTCTGAAATTCCAGGTGTGGAGATTCTGCCTCTGCACCAGTTCCTGCGTTTCTTGCTGGCATTATAGCCACGCTGGAGCCAGCCTTCAAGGATGACTCCAGCAAGTTGCACTTGAATTCCTACTGAGAGAGGCCTCCAAAGTGACTTCATTACATTTTTGAAATCTTTATTTTAAAGGCCAAGGGAAAAAAAGTAATTTCTTTTACCCTTTCTTTCCTCAGACATATTACAGAAGTTAAAGAAAGGAGAACGATAAAGCATAAACAGCCAGTTTACTATAGGAAAGGCAAAATATACAATTGTACCCTTTTTTGGTCAAGCTGATCTTGGTGGGTCCTCTGCTTATGCATCTATCTATAGCTATATGCAAATCTTACAGCTTTATTGTATTTTTGTATCCCTGGATGTGTTAGACAATCTGTTCTGACCTTAAAATATACCAGACATGAAAGTCAAATATTACCCTTAACTCATTTCCTGCTTAGTAAAAAAGTTTTACTTGAGGGGGTCAAACTGCATGCAGCCCGTGTGCAAACACATCACACAAACAGGAACCTGTTTAAATATGATGAAAAAGAGGAAGTATTTCTAACAAACCTGGTCGTGTTTCAGCTACGACAGGATCTGTGACATCAGATGGTTTCCCAACACCAGCTTGGTTTGTTGCCCGCACACGGAACACATAGCTCACACCTTGTTTTAGGCCACCTATCTGGAGGAAGCAAATATACATACACTATGTGTTACAAAACACTGATTTTAATTCCACACTTATTACAGATCAGTCTGGATAGTTGATAGTTATATTTCCTTTCTTTTTTTTTCTTTTTTTTTTCCCCCTTCTTTTACAGTGGACAAATATTTCTTCCTCTTTTTTTTTTTTCCAGTTCCATAGTGACATGACTAATCTGTATGGCTTGCTCTTTCCTTGTATGCATAGCTAACGTTTAGACAGCGTCATCACTGTCATCGATTTCTTTGCAAAAGGAGCATTGTTATTGGAACAGGATGTTTTTAACTCATGTACCTTGACCTCTGAAACATCATAGTCTTTTACTGCAGGTAGATCTGGCTTTTAAAAATGAAATTATCAGGGTAATAAGTGGCAGCCACACCTATTCAGAAACAGAAGGGCATTTAATTGTACAGATTTAATTATAGTGACTTCAGGAATCATACTGACATTATAACATCTGTGGATACTCCTTTTAAACCTATATAAAAGGATCACACTTTAAAATGAGTTGTCTTTCAAATATTCTGAAAAGCATACAAATAGCAAAACTACTTCAGACATATCTCTAGAACTGAGATACTGCTGAACCCTAATTTAGAAGTCATTCCACAAAATGATGTAGCATAATAGTGCAAAAAACTTGGGTTTAACTTGCTGTGAAATGTGAGAAGGTACTTTCTATTAGAAATGGTCACCTGCCACATTATCATGGCACCTGGTTTTGTGCCATCTGTTGCCATACCTATCTTGCTCTTGAACCAGAAAATGCTAGGGATGCCTCCTGTGTTACAAGAGTGGTATTTGGGTTTAGCAGTGCTTTCTTTTATTTTTAGCCTTGTCATACCAGGTTGTCTTCTGAGTTACTGTCTTCTCTGACTATACAGGCATTACAAGTATATATCCTTAGCACAACATAGACTACTATGTCTTTTATTAAATGGAACCATGATCAGCACAGGAAGATGCTATTGAAGGCTGACTTCTTCAAGGTTATACTGTTATACCAGTATTTGAATCTTAAGCAATTTACCTTCAAGAATTTCTTTTGAAGTGGCTTCTCATTGACACTTTTCCAGTGTTCCTCCTTTGCTTCAGTTTCCTTCATATCAACATAATAACCAACTATGGGACTACGACCAGTATAAACTGGTTCCTTCCACAGTAAAACCAAAGAGTCCTTCCTAACTTCTGTGCATGTGACATCATGGGGTGGCCCTGAAAGGTAAAAGCTGAAGTTGTGATATCAAAACAAATCCCAAAGGAGCTAGTGCAGACTTCAGAAACAAAACCAGACACCATGTTGTACACCTAGAGCTGACATAATATGTACAGCTCCTCTGTATCATATCTAGACCTGATATAAATACAACCCATGCCTATTAAAAAGACTAGCCCAAAAACCAAAAAATCGTTGAGGCTGGTATCTTGATCAAATATTTATGAACAAACAAAACAAATAAGTAATCTCCAAACTCAGGGAAATAAGTTAATTATTAAGCTAATGTGCTGCTTCAAGGACTGCTCTAAAGTCCACTGAAGTCAATGAAGGTTGTTCTCATTCATTTCAACTAGTGTTAAAAGGCCAGCAATCTTGACCAGAGACAAGGGTTGCAGGACCTCATTCTTCTCTGCCCTGTACCTTAGACAGGTATTTATGCCTACCATTTAAACTAGGAAGCAAAGTGGCAGACACAGTTCAGGAGCCAAGCAGGAAAGATAAAGAAAATACAAGCTGCTTGTAAAATGCTACTGATTAAACACGGATTGTTTAATGTATCATTGTAAATGTACTAAATCAAAGTGATGGAGATTCAAGCCTAGGTATGAACTTCAGTGCCCACTGACTCCCCTGGAAACTGAAAGCATTGAGAACTTAGGCAACCGACTGCAGAGCACCCTTGGGCTGTGAGTAACCTCCAGTTCCCACTCAGGATCCTACCAGGTACAGCAATGGTCCATTCTTCACATTTGAAGGGCTGGCTGGGTAGGGAGGGTGTCCCAACCCCAGCCAGGTTAGCAGCAGCCACCTGGAACTGGTACACCATGTTTTCCTTCAGGTTTTGAATCTGCAGAATTAACGAGATGGTACTTATTGACTTTGGATTACGGCTTTAGAAAAAAGTCTCAATGACAATTATTGAACCCATGAGTGTGCTTTTAAGTGCCTGAATAGATGAAAGCGTTATTGACATCATACATAAGGCGATAACTATCTTGGCTTTTCCCCTAATCCACAATGGAGCATACATGAGTGGTCTTGGCATGCTCTAATTGTAACCTTTTTCCTATTGATAGACACTTTGGTAGCCAGGGAGGGAGCAGGGTATTGCTCAACAATCACATTAATCTGTCTCTTAATACAGAGTAAATTCACTTAAGGCAAGAGGTGTCCTCACAGTGGGGTGCAACTCAGTCCTGGCAGTGCTTTTAATTTGTGAAGCAGCTCAACAAGGTTGTAGCTAGCTCTGTCTTTAAATTGGGTCAAGAAGTGATCACAGAACACAGCTGGCACAGAGCTGGTTCCAGCACCAGCAAGCACTGGGGTAGGTCCACCAAGCCCAGTAGGAATGCCATTTGTTGTGAGGGGCTGACTTACAAAAGATCAGACTATGTCTAGAGTAGTGAATTCACAGATGACAGTTGGTGCCAGACTAACAGGTAAGTGCACAGACCATTTTGCACAGACGTTTAACAGAGCTAAATAAATTTGTTATCACAGATATAAAACCCTCTGAACAGCAATCTGTACACTGAATCATAATTCATCTGAATCTGCTTTTGAGGTCTGTTTTGGAAATATTATCTGCACCCACAGCAATAACAGAAATTAACCTCTTACCCTGTACGCCCTTTCACTAATGGCCTTGATGTTGGCTTCCATCCATTTCCCAGGAACTCCATCAACCACTTCACGATAATTCACGTAGTAGCCGGTAATTTCTGTTCCACCAACGACTTTAGGTTGTTTCCATCCCAATACCATCGAGTCACGAACACTCTCAAGTATCGTGATGTCATAAGGTGGAGATGGAGCAGCTGTTTCAATGTGAATAATACATAAATAGGAAGTTATATTTTGATAGTTAGACTGGCATTCAGCTACTGTATTCAGGTGGCTCCCATCCTGCATTTCCTAATTAGGACAATATTTACGTGGTCAAGGGAAATTTCTGGAGCTGAAATAAGAAACGCAGGATAAAAGCTTCCATAAACCAATTGAAGAAGTCTAAACTGCACAGGAATTAGTTTTCAGGATTGTTTGTTTTTTGAGAAGCAAGCTGATACATAGTGAAAAAATGTGTTGCAGTTGCAGCTCTGATGTAAGTGCTCACGACTCGCTTCAAAACTGTGAAGAATGAGGAACTAAAACTAGTATTACAGGAAAAGTAAAAAAAAATGGAGATGCAATGATTTGGTTTCTTTTGCTGAAAACAAACCCTTTTTTCACACATACAATATTTGTTGTATTGATTGTTGTATCTTTTTTTTAAATAGGCCCACATTCTTCCCTTCCGAGAATGGACTTTATCTGTTCATTCTTTTTTTTTGGTTTTTTTCTTTTAAATTTACACACTGTGCAAATTTTATCATTGCACCCATCACATGATCTTACCTTTAGTGGAAGGAAGTGTGATCATAGGCACTGTAGACTGACCAGAAAGGGAACATGTCTGTTACTGGAACTTACATTAAAAAATCTGTGGCATAGTCTCTTTAGTCTCTTTCTTTAATTTCACTTTTTTTTTAACAACACAGAAATCATTAACTTCATCCCAACCCATTTTCTTATAAAGACTTTTCTGTATCTAGTGGGGAAATGCTTGCCCACACCCAATATGTCATGGACCAGTGAAGAGCCCTACTTGTGACCCTTAAGTTCTTTTGATAGAAATCCTACATCGTAGATGTTTCCTTTTCTCTTTCATGTTTTATGTCAGTGCCAGCTAGCCCCAGGTGCCTCCACTTCATTTTCTCTTCAGTGCTTTGCATAAGACTTTTGAGTCTCACTTCAGAGGCCTGGGGAGGAATTCAGTTCACTGGCCAGGTACCAGGACCTATATGAAATTCAAGCCTCCACATTTCTCAGGCACAATGGGTATTTAGGTGTTGACAACATAAAACACGATTTTGTGTGTGTACCTGCAACTTGATAGGTTTTCCTCACTACATATTGCTGTCAGTCAGAGATACAACACAATGTTCATTAGCACTGTGTCTCACAGGATAAGCTGTAGCTTAGGCATAAATCCACAAAGGATCTTCATACATCCTAACAGAACACAGATTTTCATGCTTACCATCCTAATCAAATTTTTTTTCCTTCACACATACATAACCCAGAGGCTAGGTAACAAAACACCTAACAAATTACTGAAGTGACTTAGAAATAATACATTAATATGTAGTCAAGCAAGCTATTAAATTAGTAAACAGATTTGTAGGTTTCGCTTTCAGTAGTCACTAAGTTTGTAAAGTGGTCTCCAATACCATTCCATGCACAATGATCTTAACGGAGCATGTAATTAATGGGTCTGATAGAAGATGCATCACTGGAGAGCGCTTTCACTTGTGGCATGGACAAGCAGAGGTTATAACTGTCTGAAGTGGATGTAACAAAGCAGTGAAATCTATTTATTTTATTAACTCTCACCTGTATCTTTCTTTGTCACTTTTTCCAGTGTCAAAAGATTCCCAGGTCGAGACTTACTTGCCTGCTTAGCAGCAATATTTTGTGGTGCAGATGTGACAGCATCTTTAACCATTTCTCTCATGTTATTGTCTCCTGTTCTCCCCAGTTTGTCAGAGCTACTGGGTAGTGTGTCTTTATTAAATTTAGCATTGCATTTTAGCAAAGCATCTGTGTCAAAGATAGGCTGGGAGGACTCATGCATGCCTTCCCAGCTGATAGTGCAGTCTGTTAGTCCACCAGCTTTACCACTCAGTTCAGGACACACACCATGAAGCAATCCTCCCCCTATAATTGCCAGAAAACAGCAAAGACATTTTGAATTAGAATATATTGTTTTTTCTTCATTTAGTCAACAGAACAAAGAAATGCATACAGTGAACAATACAGCCAAAGTATGACAAATCACAGGTTTTACATACAAAACGTTAAGCTTGCATTCACAAAAATTTGAAATGCACCTAATACCTCTCAACTTGCTCACAAGCAAAGCAGAATAAATATGGAAAGTTAATAGTAATCTACATTGGCTACATTTTTTTTTGTATCAGATCTTCCAAGTCATATTTCTGATCCTTTCAAGATGATTTCATAAAATTGCCATAGGCTGTATCTCTGTGCTCTAAGGCTGTGAGGTACATGGTTTTGATACAAATGAGTGAGGGTGTTGCAGACACACAACTTATTGTGGCTCGATAATCTCATTAATCTTTATGGATTAGTTCAGGCAGTGGTAAACAGAAATAATTAATCAACAAAGGGAGAACACACAGGGTTATAGAAGGTTTACAAAAGACACATTGCACTGATTATTAGATTTAGGTATGGAAACAAATTTCTTAGTAACTGATGGTATATAGGATGTGTGCATTAGAGGTGATAAATACCACATTACAGAATCAGAATGCCATTCCATTTTCCAGGATACCTATGAAGTGAACTTGGCAGTGCTCTCTTACAGTGGTTCACAAGAAACACCTGAAGAAGACTGGATGTTGAAGGTGAACAGTCTACAAGAGTGCAGTGACTGTGAAACTATGACTGTGAGACCATAAGATCTATGGATAAATTATTATTTGTGGATAGCATTGTAAAACAAAACAATTAGTTACAAATAGTTGCTGAAAACATCTTTACTTAATTAAACCCCAACATATTTATAATTGAAAAGAGCAATGGAAAATAGCTTACCAATGGCTGCTTGCACTTCTATAGGCTCTGAATCCTGTGAAAATTCACTGAGCCCCGCTGCATTAACAGCTCTGACTCTGAAAATGTACTTCTCACCATTGACGAGCCCATGGCAAATGAATCTAAAGTAAACCAGTGAAGGAATACTTAGAAAGTATGAAGAATATTAAAAAAACTTAAGAGGAAAATAAAGCATTTCTTCCATAAAATGTATTCTGGTTTCTGAAAACTGAGGATAAACCATGACCCCAGTCACTTAAATGAATGTCAGAGAATGCAGAAAGTATCTAAGCACCTCACACATGCAACAAAGATAATATCTAAAACCATGTCTCTTCAGACATACCATTTATCAACAGTCTTTCCTTCTTAAGAATACACAAGTTTTTGTGTTGCTAGAGGGTCTAACTTACTTCTGTTATTATGTACAATCCATACTTTCTAATGGAAACAATGCAAAAATCTGCAGACATAAGCTCTGTATTTTCTTGTGGGATATCTTCATAACTAAAAGACACCTGTAGCGCAAGTTCCCATAATTCACTTCCAATCATAAATGAAAAATTGCAGTGTTCAAAAAAAATTATAGGGTATTGTGCAAGAGCTATGCAGTGTCTGATTTTTTAATTTCACTTTCTTGCTTTCGTTCATGGCACAATAATCTAAGTCAGACAAACTCTTTTATTAGAATATTTTTTCTACTGGATTGCCTAATGATTACATGAAAAACACTCACCAATTTTCTCTGGTATTCACCCTGAAAACACAAAATTTCCCGAGACAGGAATAATTTCTTTCAGAAAAAATGAGTTTTGGGAATGTAAATACTTTATTTAAAACAACATTTATTTTTCAATAGGTATTTTCAGTGTATTTTATTTCACATTACTTTTATTTTGTTCTGCTTCATAATGTCACATCTTCCACTAGCAATGCTGACATCATGCAATGATGTACAAAGCAAATATAACATGGAAAACAATATTCAAAAATGAAAATTTTATTGTAGTGAAAAAAATAAAACCTGAATCAAAATTTTCAGAGCAGAATCTTCCCTACCCATTCAACCAGACTTTTCCAAATCATTTGCTTTAACTAGGATGTGTGCAGAAAACATATTTCAGAAGATCAAAATATACTGCATAATGCAAACTATGAGCTACAGCTAATGCCTTGAGACTGACTCAGCTAGAATTTACAGACAGCCTGTGCCTGACTGCATCATACATTATATTGCACTGACTAAAAATGCAATGATAGGAACCTAAGCAGTGTAGTAATATCACAGTATATAGAAACTCAGAACAATATTTTTATTTCTACAATGAATAAAGATCACATTTCATATTTTAACATCAGAAAGCAACATGAAACTTCACCAATACTTGATGCAACCACAATATAAATCATAGAAGTATATAATATTACCACATACAACTGTTGCAATATAAATGCACAAAATACTTAAAGGAAATTGTTGTGCTTGTGTTCAAGCAAGTGGGGGTTTAGGTACTTTTGATATACTAAGCATTTACAGTGCCCTTCTAAACAATAAAATTGGTCCAAGGGTATTTAGCAGAGTGTTACTTATTGCGATAAATGTTGTCATGGATAGCAATTACAAATAAGCATAATCAGTCATAACAAACAGGGACTGCTTCTGGATTGACATTAATCCACTTGTGATCAATTTTTGCAGTTACTCCTTTAGACTCTGAAGATTACATCCTCATTCAAATAAAACCAAACCTGATTTAGCTTGCAAAGTTTTAAATCTTGATTATTTCTTCTGACTGCAGACTGAGCTTCATGTCAGTAAGCAATGTGAGTTTACACCCAATATTTAAGAGTGTTCATTAGTATCTTGATAATTGCAAGAGCAGTTAGAAAGCAATATTGTTAGTGTGATATAGTCCACATGTCCTCCTGACATTCTAGATACACAGTCCAGAAATGTTAACAGCAGTCTTCCAAAACAAAGGACTTTGCTTCCAAACATTATGCAGTCTTCCGCATTTGTAACTTCAGTCATTCCTCACTGTACTGTTTTTCATCAAACTGATAGGCTGTAAAACAGCTAGAACTAGTGAGCTGCTTCTCTTTTCTTCACTAGCAATGTACATGTTTCCTTCCCCCTTGACTAATTATTTCTATTATAAGGTTGATTATAAATTCTTTTTGGAGAAGACTCACAGTTTGAAATATGTGTTTGTAATTTCTTATGAACTTCATCTGCAAGAGTGATTCCAGCCTGCTGGCTACCACACAGTGATTAACTCTACTACTACTACTACTAATGGCTGGAAAGCACATCTCTCCAGTAAATCAAAAACTGATGACCATAATTTCCATGCTTAAAATCTGTTACCTTGTGCCTTTCACTGGGTTGTTGTTGCATGGTTCCCAACGGCCAGATCCAACTACACTTGACTCAATGTAGTACCCAACCAGCTCCTTGGCATCTGGGGGCTCTGTCCAAGTGACAACAACAGAGGTATCTGTATTCCTCGTTGGCATAATACGGCCCGGAGCTTTGGGAATATCTGTGGGAGAGAAACAGAAATAAATCAGTGACCAGCCAGTCAAAATTTACAAATAAAATAAGGATGACATTCTATTCTTGATTATATTAGTACAACCAATACAGATTTAACCCTCAAAAAACTCCTCTGATTTAAACTAAGTAATCTGGCACAACAGGACAAGGTCAGTAGGTTCAAGCCTTCGGTGGTGAGCTGCCTCATTTCTCCATTGCCTATGATTCAGGGCATTTCCTTCAAACTACATCTAGTTTATTCCCTTGTGCTGAACATCTGCACTAGAGATGTGATTTGGAGCTTTCTAAAAGGGAAAAAGTTTAGGTGCACACTGAAGATTTTGTGCCTGCAGAATAAGTCAGAAACCAATGCCCCTGCTAAGTGTAAAAGGCATCTAAAGTGTTTTTCAGAAGAGCGGGTTTACTCTTCTAAAAGAATGTAGTTCATGTGCATCAGACTGCTCTGAGAATTCAAACAGTATGAAGTAAACAGAGACAATCCGGGAACTGGCTTGAAATCTGCACTGCTCTTTGGAAATAAATTGCTAATGTAGGTGTAGCTACTGATGCTTTACTGTGGTGAACATCTTGGCTTCTCTTGCAGTGGAAATAGACTCTGCATTCACATAAGTATTAAATTTCTCACTTTTGTTTAACTTGGCAAACAAGAAAGGTTAAACTCTGCTGATGTCTGGGCTTATTTTCAATAAAGACTGTAAGTAAAACAAAACATTTTTCTACTTCCTTGAGTATTCATTTTCTTTCACTATTTGCAGCCTTCGCAGTTCTTGGCATCATTATTTGCAGCTTAATTCCCTTGGTTTGCATCTGTCATTTGAGTATACGTTAAAGGTTCAACAACCAAACTAAAATTATTTTAGCTAAAGGGAATAAGTCACTGGCTACTGTTTATACTTGAATTATTTACTGGGCAGCTATCTGTCTTCGGCCAAAACCATTACATCATAAAATGAAAAGATACCATGGAGGTAATTGAATACATACGACCACACACTTACCAAGTTTGTCGTCCACTACAGTGGCTTCAGTTGCTTCTGAAGGTTCACCGATTCCAGCTGAATTGCAACAGCGAACTCGGAAGCAGTAGGATTTGCCTTCAGCCAAATCAAAAACTGCAAAGCGAGGAGACTTCACAGGGATCTCGGTGTTCACCCTTTGCCAGTCCTCTGTGCCAGCAATGCACTGTGGTCAAACCCAGAAACCATGTTTGGAACAAAAACATCTAAAAGCTGAGTGTCTAACCCAACAGGACATTCTACCCAGACCACCAAATGTATGTCTGCAATGGAGAAGAGGGAGTCATGTTCCTTTTTTGGGCCTTTCCGCAGAATGAATGCATTTCAAAGCTTATGAATCTGCCAAATGTTTACCTACCCCAGAAAACATACATAAAATCTTACTGGGTTTAATATATCAAAGCTAAACTCCTCTCCACCACAAGGAAGTGATGTTGTTATGAACTGCACCCAGTTCTGAACCACTTTCAAAATAAGTTCTGCAGACATTCAACATCATTGAAAGAACAAAATTCTAACATTGCCACATTGCTTCTAGATGTTCATGTCACTCAATTTTTTTGTGGTGGCTTCCAGAATTAATCAGGATCTGCCCTTCATTCTCCAGAAAAAATCAACATGTGCAATTAATTTGTGAATTATTTTTATTTCTGTGGCTAGAAGTTCTACATACTTCGACCATTTATACCATTAATATTAGTGATTAATTTTTGCCTGTGATTTACATTAAGGATAATCTCAATTAATCATTCTGGTTTCTGAGGGATTTCAAATTCTCAGGAGAACATTATCTATGTGACATTAGTGCTCAGTACTCAGCATGCAATATGTTATTACAAAGCTTTCTTATATGGAAACTCAAAATTCATATATTCATCCTCTCTAAGTCTGTTGCTAAGTGAAAGTCATCTTTTAGACCAGATTTTGTAAGAGAGATGAAAAACACATAATGGGAAGATATTTATGTCTCCCTTGATGACACCTCTAGATTGATAGGGAAAAGCATTGATAAAAAAGTTTGTGAGCCATGAGATACAAGTAAAAAAGGTGATGGAATGAAGAATTTTCTAGGCTAGCAGCCAAGCAAGAACATCTCAGAAAAGCAGGACACCAAAATTCAGACTTATGCTGTTCTAGAAAAGAAATTTTGTCATCTTTGTTGAGCTTGTGAAGCAAATGGAAAGTTAATGTAAAGGATAAACATGAAAAGACAGCTGGAGGAGAAAGCACTGATGCCAAGAAACTCTTGCAGAATGCCTCCATCCAAAATGTTAACAATCTGTCCCACCAGACAAGCTTCATTTATACAGATTTTATTTTACATATATATATATATAAATACACATTTTTATATATCATATATATGTGTGTGTGATATATATACATAAACATGTGACTTTGCTCTGTGCTTTCTCATTATGGAGGGAGTCTGACAGCTTGTCTACTCCAGGGTAGGTCAATGACACAATTCATAAAAGGATATTACAGTGTGTGACATGTTCTGCATCTACTTTTCTATTTCCCATCTTTCTTTTCTTCCTGGTTTATCTTAACCTACAGTAACAGTTATCTTGACGGAGTTCTAGTCCTGGCCCTAGTTTGGAAGTCTTAGGTGGAAATGAAAGTTAAGTAAAAGTCCAGAAGAGACGGTAAAAGAAATGTAAAAGATTGCCACAACATGGTTCTGATTTTGTCCAATTTTACCTTTTCCACAAAGTACATGATACCCTCATGGCCCCGCTGTCCTGGAGGTTTCCAGCTAAGCACAACATAGTTCTTGGTGGCTTCAGTAACTTGGAGGTCTGTAGGTGGACCAGGAACAACACCCTCTGAAGAACAGTGGAGAATAGGAAAGGGAACTGGGATTTAATTCCTTCATATTTTTATCAGAATTAGTGCCATTAATTAAATTATAGGAGTATTAATGTACTGTGGCATCTGATATTTTTTTTAAACATAAAGTTAAAAGCCTTCTAAACATTGGTTTTAAACGTCCTTCTAATTCTAAGCATGTTTATTTGTTAGGTCTTGAATAATGAAACCTCACCTTGACAACCAAGTTGTGAGTTATTCAAGGTCAAGTGACTCTCAGAACAACGGACTTTGGGTGTGTGCCAAAGTCTACTGAACTCACTGGGAGTTCTAATTATTCAGCCAGCTTCACATTAGGCTTTTGTAGGCAAAAGGACTGTGTTTACCTGCAGGTTCTTCCTCAGTGACAATAATCTGTCCAGTCCATGGAGCAGAAGGGTGACCTGAAACAAATGTCAGAGGTATCAAGGGAATGGGAGACTTCAAAAACTTTTGAAATAATGAGAAAACTGACTCCTGTGGTTCAAAATTAACATTTGCAAGATTCACATCAGCTCTATTTTTCGTTACTACTGTGACTGTTACTCACATAGTAAGCTAGTTACCCAAACTAGTTGTACGTTTACCAGCTTGAATATTAAAGGCAGCTCAGTGATCAATAGAGCTAGACAATTTAATCCACTGAAACAGCTATTCCTTCCTGAAACGTCACTGAGGTCACCGAGGTGACAAGCAGAGGTATTTGGCTCACTCAGCTCATAGTTTTCAAAGAGTGAACTTCAACTGTCTTTTCCATACCCTATTCACTTAGTTTAACAGCTCACTCATTAAACGAAAAGCCAAATTCCTGCAGGCTGCTCTTTGTCTCTTTTTAACCACTTTCCCTCACATTACCAGCTTTCAAATCATGGGTCACAGTCACAAACAGAAATGGCTCAGCCTGACTCAACATACCCACTTGATATGATTTGGTGGCTCTCTCAGCACCGCTACGTCAGCATATTACTGCAGTTATGCATTCAGCTATCAACCAGGTCAATGCACTTTCAGAGATAATTTTTGCAAATTCTGTTCTCCACCTCCACATGCTTGACCTTATATTGGCTGATCTGTTGGATCATGAAGGATGAGAGGAGGAGATCAGTTTCCACCCTTCCCACCAAGGAGTCTCCTCCAGACTTCAGGTTTCACATGTTTGTCTGAGCACAGTGCTTCCCAGCAGCGCCAAACCTTCTTCCTCTGGCCTTTTGTTTTTCTTTTGAATGGGAACTATGATCATCTGACTGCAGCCTGTAGCTTGCAGCTTTGTAGACATACAAGCTGGGACTGTGGGAGCCCTGTAGCTTGCATGCAATACCCCTTCACACTGCACCATTTTAAATAACAGGACTTCCAAAATTAGTAGAAATAATTGGATTTTAGGCATATGATTTTGGCATATGGGTAGAGAGATGTATTTGGAAGCAAAATGTCTGTGACACAGGAGAAATATCCTTGACTGGCAAAATGTCAGAAAGCAGGGAACTTGGGATCTGTTGGGCTACCCTGGTATTGTACTGATGTTACTGGAAGACTTCAATCATCACATGAGCCCAGAATGAGCCACCCTTGTCTGCGACTCAGAGACAGACTATTCACAGGATCCATTCAGCTATTTTGTTGGCTGAACAAAAGCAAGTCTCTTTAGGCAATTAGCTCTCCTGTGCCTTTTTCCCCCCTTCCTGCAAGTTCGGAGCACAGCACCACAGCCAGCCAAAGCCACTTCAGCCAACAGAGCACTTTGTGCAAAGAGCACCGAGATGATTTCTTCCTGGCAAAGCTGTTTCCAAAGAATATTTTGTTTTTGCATTGCTCCCTCTAGTGGTATTTCAAAGGTTTATGAGTAGATCGTTATATTATTATTTTTTTTTAATTACTTAAACCTCGCAGGTAACCTGCAAAAAGCACATCTTACTTCTAAGCCTGGCTCTGTCAGCAGGATCCAGAGCAGCCACGGGCTCTGACACCCGGGATGGTAGGCTGATGCCAGCTTTGTTCACAGCTCGGACTCGGAAAATGTAGGAACGGCCTTCAATCAGACCAGTGACAGGGAAACGAGCAAATTTCACAGGAGTCTCATTGCACTGGGTCCAGTGGGCCGTGCCAACCTCACACCTGAAAAACAGAAAGAACAAGAGCAGTGCTGGGAAGGGGAAAATGCCGACTTAGCTGGTTCATACCAGTTTCCTCTGCAGCGTTGTATACTGGTGACAGCAAAGCAGCTGCACCCACGGGTCAGGGATGAAGTACCATCTGGGCATGCACTAAATCCCTCACAGCTGCACCCCTTCTTTCCTGAACTGAGGAAGGCGCATGAGCAGAACTCAATTCACTGTTTAAACTCTCCGAAGTATGCTTAAGGAGTGTCAGCTTTAGCATTCTTGGAGTGACATGAATTACATGTATCTTTTACATTTGCCAGAAGGTGACCAGTTCATGTTTCATGCAGTGCTTCACTACATCCTACAAAATGATGGGCTTCATGGGGCATGGAGACCTCCGTTGTGAGTTCTGTGACCAGCCCAGCACACAGATGGCTGTGAATGGGGTTAAAGTCAGTCACGCAGCTGGACCCTGCTTCAAAGGCTGCTGGGGCTGCCAAGGGAGCCTTTGGTTTGGTGGCTGCAGCCACTGCAATGACAAGACCCTGCAAAGTGATGCTGGTCCTGCTGCTGCAAAACCTCACACCTGACAGGAGGCTGTTTTCTGGCAGAAGAGATAACAAGCAGCAGGAAGGGACTGCAGTGACTTCAGCTCAGGCAGCCAGGAGGAGCCTGTGGGGATGGGTTCCCTGTATCCGCAACATGGTCAACAGGAACATGAACTAGCAGCTTGGGAAAGACTTTTTATTGTTAATGAGATACCTGCCAAACTGAATGTTGCAGTGCCTACCCAGATTTCTTGGCATCTGTGAGCATCTCTTTTCTGGGAATTGTTACCATCTTGCTCAGGGTGGTTTTGTGGCTCTGGTTTCTGCTTGGGGCAAAGGATGCCCACGCTTTGCCCCTAGCATTAGCACAGACCCCTCCTGCTGCCTTGGGTTACCCACTTACTCTAGGGTCCTTACTCCAGGTTAGGGGCTAACCTGGCTGAATATTTGGGTGCCTAAATACCTTCAGTGGGATCAAATACTGGAGAGCAGCAACACAGCTTTGAATTTAGGAGCAAATTTAGAATAAAGAAGGTGAACACAAAGGAAAAAGCAAAGTGCCATTCATCTTGAGGTTAGTCTTAGTGCTGACATCCCTCAATAGCCTAGTTTTAAAATGAGATTTTATTTTTCAGAGTCTAGTCCTGTCTTTTGTTTAGGCTTTTTCAATGAATGTGAGAACCATAGCTTAGGTCTAGCGCAGCATAGTTACAGTGGCAACTGACACTCAGAAGTTAGAAAACCATTTTTTTATTATTTTAATTATATTTGAATTGAACGTACTAATGTTAGATTTATTTCACAAAGCAATGACTTCTTTTTCACATATATAATTTATATATATACAACGGCATAATACAGTGGCATATATAAATATATATATATATATATAAAATGTTTGCGGGTTTTTTTAACATGCATCTGAATAAACCCACAGGAACACCATACTACTAATGATGTATTCTGTTACTGACATTCAAATAGATATTAGCAGCTCCGAAGATCATTGCAAGTCTCAAAATACTGACTGAATTTCTTAAACCCCAGGCTTCTGGAATCCTGCCACTGTGTGACACATTGACGTTTCATATTTTTAAAAATTATTTCAAACTCTTATTGTTACAGAGAAAAACACCTACGCGTGACCTGCATGCAGCTTGTCAATCTAAGAGTTTGGAAAACAACAGTGCATAAAAGAAATGTAAGTCCCTTTGGGATAATATTTTGCTTTGTGCTACGTAGTAACTATTTGGAAAGGTGCAGGAGAGCACTGACACAGAAGGAGCCACAGCTGCCTGATGGAGCTGATTCTGCAAGCTACCAACCGCTGCAAAGTCCCAAAGCCTCTCAAGCCCCACAGGAAGCAGCGAGGGCTGAGCTATGCAGTGTCTCACAGAATCCTTTCTATGTAGTTAAATGAAGCAGGACGTAATTATTTCCATGAAAGTTGTATCAGGCCCAGCCAATCTAAACCAAAAAAAATGATTTTCTTCTGGCCAGCAACAAGAATTAAAATAACAAAATGACCATTTTATCTCATGCTTTTCAATGTGATTTTAGATTTTTGAGTTAGAATGAGCAGCAATATAAATTCTCCAGTCTGGCGTGCTCACTGACCTGTCAATGAAATATCCAAGGATGGGGTTTCCTCCATCAACAGCAGGCTGCTTCCAGGAGACAATGACATAATCTTTGTTGGCATCTAAGCACTGCACATCTAGTGGTGCGCCAGGGGCTCCTGGGATTTCAGCGTCAGCATCTGTGAGGATGGAGACATGTTTCCAAATGTGAACCATAGTTCTTTCTCAATTATTAATCTTTAGGACCAAACTCTGCACCTAATGAGCCAAAAAAAGAAGTTCCATTACTGGCTTCAAAAAGTATTTATTTTTATATTGCCAGTGTTTTTTCTAGGTTTTGGGTTTCTCTTTGGCACATTTACAAATGCTTAGTATGTTATAGCATACTGTACATGTAGTTCACCTAGGCATTTTAAACAAAATTAGTAACATGCATTCTGGTTGGGTCACTGTCAGAGACGTAGCTGAATGAAAAACTCCACAGACTGTATATTTACCTGCTATTCTACTTAGGAGAAGAGGCTGATATATTGTCTTACTGCCAGGTAATGGCTCAATCAAAAGTATTCATCCACTGCATATACAACACTGAAAGCTCTTACCTCCACACATGGCCCTTCATTGTTTGTTTTCGCTTACCTATGAACTGCAAAGGTATCAAAACCTTTTGAATTTTAATTATATTACACATACACTATCACTGTGGAATATAACCTCCATAAGAATGAGCATATTGTTCCTTTCAAGTGTTTATCACAAACCTGGGACTGCTGATGTCAAAGGGTCCTGGCTTCAGCTTCTGGACATATCTTATTGAAAACTTTAAAAAACAGAGCACAGTGCTGGGCACTGGGGAATTTTACTGTTTACACAGAGTCTGATTGGTGAGATAGGGTAATTTTCATGTCGAGAAAAATAACCTTTACTGGAAGAATGTATGAAAGATTTTCAAAGAAAAGAGGTGGTTTCTCTGAAGAATAGCACCAATTTGTACACTTACGTGTAGCATTTTTCAAGCCCTGTTGTAAGTTTAAAAGAAGACCTGACTTAGACAAGAAAGATGTATAGATCTGAAGAAAAAAATACTTTGCTAAAAAACCTTTTTCATACATTCTATCTAAACCCTAGACTTCTTAAACAGTATCGGTGTTTCAAGGCATTACAGGATTTTGTACTGCAATATACAGTAATCCCTATTTTTTATGCTTTTGGCCTTCAGAAAAAAAATGGCTTAAGTAAAACAGTAGTCTTCAGAAAAAAGAAACCCACATTTTACACTGTTTCTTCTCTTACAGGCAGAGTAGCATCATATGGAGCTTACGTGCTCTAATTACAGCTAACCTGATGTATTTTTAAAAACAATAACATACAGGATATAAGCAATCCAGATAACAAAATAATAGGAACATTAAGAGCAATAACAACATGCATTTAGTGCTCTCCATATGAAAAGTTTTAGTTGCCCGTATTTACCACTTGATGGAACATGAGACACCACAGTTTCTTTCCAAGACAGACTGGGAAATAGCTGGGACAACCAGCATTGCTGATCAGCCTCCAGGAGGCTAGGATTTCACCCCTGATGGGCTTGCTGACAAATGCTCATCTGTAACCATGGCAGAAGGGTCACACACCCTCTCTAAGTCCATCTAGAGACTTAACAACATGTACTTGATCAGTGCAGTGCTCACTTCCATCTATACACAGGAATTTCTGTGTGTAACACAGAAAGACAACGGCTTGTGCCTAAATACCATAGCTAGCCATTTACAGCAAATCTGTCTACAGTTTAGAAGGAGCAGTGAGGAATATAGTAGCTAACCTGAGACTGTGGGGACATTTTAAGTAGGAATGTATAATATAATTGCTCTAATTAGAATTTGGCAAACACACTGATTGGCTAATAAGATACTCTGGTGAAAGGGATTGTGGGTTTGCAATCAGGTCGTACCTGAGCTGCTGGAAGATGTAACAGGAATGAGGGTGATTATTTATTTATATGGCAGCACAATTTTAAACAAAGCAAGAAAGGCAAGTCCTATTTCTTGTCACAGCTGCTCATTTCAGTAGAGTCTTTCCTCAGGTGATGAAAACATCTGCTCCAGTCATATTTTCTGAGCAGGCTGTTATCTCACACAGCTCTGCTGGACTTGGCAACATAGTACCATTCTGGGCATGGTCTTAGAGCCAAGAATTCCCAGAGCATTTTGAGTTAGCATTACACACTTCAGCTGCTTTTAGCAGCTGGGACAGATATAGAATCAGCACACAACCTGATAGTCATGGCTCCTTTTAAAGAGATATTTCTCTAATAGAAATTCAAGGAAGTTTTTTTGTGGTACAAGCAAACAACACCTGGAGAAATTGCATTTTAATTGTACACTCTGCTGCTTTACTATAGAGAATCACAGAATGGTTGAGATTGGCAGGCAACTCCAGAGATTGTGTAGTCCAACCCTAAGATCAAAGCTGGCTCGGCTAGACCTGGTTGCCCAGGACTATGTTAAATCAGGTTTTGGATATCTCCAAGGATGGAGACTCCACAGCCTGTCTGGGTAACCTATTCCAGTATTCAGTCACCCTTGTATTAAAAAAAGTGTTTTCTTATGTTAAAATGAGCTTTCCTGTATTTTAATTTGTGTCCATAGCCTCTTGTCCTGACACTGGGCACCACTGACAAGAGCCTGGCACTGTTGTCCTTACTCCCTTCCGTCAGGTATCTATACATATAGATAAACTCCCCATAGCCCTCTCTTCTCCAGGCTGAACAGCCCCAGTTCTCTCAGCCTTTCTGCATAGGAGAGGTGCTCCAAGCCTTCAATCACCTTCACAGCCCTTCACTGGACGCACTCCAGTAAGTCATCTCCCTTGTACTGGGAAGCCCAGAACTCAATCCAGCATTCCAGATGAGTCTCACCAGTGCTGAGTGGAGGGAAAGGACAACCTCCTCAACTTGCTGGCAATGCTTTTCCTAATGCAGCCCAGGATGACACTGTCCTTCTTTGTGACAATGGCATGTGTTCACCTTGGCATCCACCAGGACCCCCAGTATCTTTTCCGAAAAGTGGCTTTTCAGCCAGTGAGCCCCAAGCCTATACTGGTGCATGAGCATATTCTTCCCCAGGTGCAGATCTTTGTGTTTCCCTTCCACTGTATCTTTTCCTGCATTGTGCATTACAGACCCCTCAAATGGTGCACAAAATCTTGATCAAAACAGTGTACTTTTGGCTGGCAGTGAGAGGGTTACAAAAATAAATTTTGAAGTTATTATGTAGATTTTTCCTCTTTATGACTTATGTCCAGTACTCTTTTCAGGCTGAAATTGAGAAAGAGTTTTGTTACATCAACACCCTAGATTTCCTCCTCAGAATGCCAATGGTGTCTGGAAGTCTTCTAGCACGTGACACCAATGCATGAGATATACATTCAGTTTTTCCAGAGTTAACAATTGGAAGCTATATTTCTAGAATATATGAATAGAAAATCATTATCCTCTTTCTAATGGGGGAAAAAAAAAAAAAAAAAGCACCTCAAATGTCTAAAGCTTATTTTGCCAGCATGTTTTCCTCATTTTGGTATCCTACCAGTATCCTACCTCGAACGAAGACATAAGCACTGTACTCTTCATAGTAGTCTCCCATCACCACTCGTAGAGTGTAAAGACCTTCATCTTCCTTGTTTGCATGAGTCAGTGTTAATGAAGCTCGCTCCCCACTCCAGTGCATCTGGACCCATTTGGATGGTGTAATAAGAACACCTAGAAATTAGAGAATTTCATTATGAGAACTAGCTGGATATACTAAGGAACAGAGTCCAAATATGAAGACTATATTGGAATAGATTGGAAATACACAGGAGACCATTCTTACTATGCAATTTTCTGTCTTTGAACACAATCATAAATTATAAATCATAAATGTTCTCATGCCAATTTTGTCTTAGTTTTCAATGTGTAACTTCAGAAAGCAACAGCTTTTTAGTCAGCTGTTGCACAACACATTTGTGCAACTACTTAAGAAATGTCTTGTCATATAAATAAATAGTAAAAACTACGTGGGCTATGTAGATGGGCCACATAGATGTTGGAGCTGATCAAAATGCTTCTAATTTAAATATTTTAAGGAAGAAAAAATCCCTAGAAGACATTTTCACAGTGCTTCATCAGTTTTCTAACTGTGGTTCCACTTCAAAATGCTGGATTTTGAAAAACTTTTAATTGAAAAAGAGAAAATGTTACTCTTTGAAAATCTGAGAAAGTGACGATCAAATCATAAAGTTCACATGTGCTGAAATAAGTAAAAATTTACATAAGAGCAGTTTTTATTTCTTCTTGTCAAACTTTCTCACCATTTCTGTACCATTCGATTTCTGGTTTGAAGCGCTTGATATCAGGACTGATGACAACTGTGCAGCCCAGACTCATTGTCTCGCCTTCTCTCCCAAAGGCTACATCAAACTTGTCGACAAAGCTGATTTCAAACCTGGAAGCATAGCCATGAGGGGTAACGCCAACTGTGTAAGGGAAAAAAAACATCTGGTTGGTTACTTTTTCTTTCCTTTTGCGACAAGAGTAGGAAGCAAAAGTACCCAATAATTATGAGTACAATCTCAGGCAAAGTTTAAGGTATAAATAGAAACAATGTATATAAAATCATCATCTTCAGAGGTAATTGCAGTGTTAAATAATCCAAGCCTTTACTATCACAGAGAATCAACTATTTATTCATACAACTCTAGTTCTTGCAGCTAGTTCATTTTCTCAGGGAAAGGCTCCTGCAGAATTTCAAAATTTCAGATCCAGCATTTTATCATAAGGTTTGTTTTATAACTTTAAAAGACTTCTATTTATGATTAATGATTTGTTCAGGCCCAGCTGATCTTTAGCTTATATGGTTCTTCTCTTTCCCTAATTTAATTCCTGCTCCATCTCAGGGCAGTCATGTGTCCCCTCAGCCTTCATTTTCATAAACTAAATAAGCCTTTGGGAGGGCTCTTAATATAAAATTAGCTCCCCATTCCCTCAGGCATTCAGGTAGCCTGTTTCTGTACTTGCTCCCGTATTTATCTTTTCTGGTGCTGTGAGGCCCAAGTTGTGCAGTACTCCAGACAGAATAGCCGAAGTGCCTTACACTTGTACTGAATGTACATGGCACGGGAGCTTCCATGTTTCTTTTGAAAACAGCTCAGCTGGTAAAACCTAGGGTCACATTTTCCTTTTCCACAACTGCCTTACACTGGTGGCTCTCAGTCTTCCTGTAATAAATGAATATATGCAGATTGTCATCTTCCTTTCCCATAACCAAGTCATAAATCCCAAATTATATTGGAAATGTGTGGCCTTGCATTTTGTAATGTGGTACATAATTTTGTTTCTATTGTTTCAGAGCTTTGGTATATAAATACCAGCTAGTATGCCTTTGCAACATATCTCTGATTCTATTTGTGCTGCTACAATAAAAGAAATGTCCACAAGTCTCATCTGTCAAGCCTTTCAACCACAGGGCCCCTAGGGCACTTCACCTGCATGACATACACGGGTGGATTGTCTTAACGTCATGGAAGTATCTATGCAATACTGTAAATCACTTCAAAGTGTGAGTTTCTTACGTAAAACAAGCTACCATTTTTACCTTGATATATCCAAAATATTCAAATTGGATTCTGGCTCTTTGATCTTTTCTACACATTTACGCAATGCATGGAGTCACATAGCTGCAGACAAGAACAATTAAGTCAACTATTCTACTTAGGTGCATGCACCCCCTAGATTTTTTTCTAGGCCATGTTTTACATATTGCAAAAGATGAAGTGTCTCTTCTTTTGACAGATTTTATTCCACAATAAAGTGCAATATTAAAAAATTGTTTCTTATATAATCAAACAGCCATAGTCCTAGAAGGCAGTGTCTTTTTCCCCTATAGGTGAGGCTAACATAATCTGAAACTGTAGAGCTCAGTACCTTTGTAAATCAGACCTGCTTCCTTTTTAAATAATGTTAAAAAATAGTCTGCTTAGTCATTTCTCATAATGTGCAACTGTAAATGGATGGGTCAAACAAACATATGGTGCAACTTACAGCCCAGAGGCATGGAAACTGTTCCAGCATGCAGAAGACTTGGATCAATTTCTCCTTTGTATCCTAGGCAGAAAAAGAACAACTTCAGTCACTATCACCAAGAGGTAAAGGCTCTCTGAGCCACAAAACCAAAACTGGTAATGTGCATCTTAACAAAAAAAAAAAAACCCAAAGGAAATATTTTGCAAACCTACTCTTTACCACAAGAGAAGCATAAGCCGAAATTTCTCCTTTAACATTCATAGCAGAGGCCCGATACTGAGCAGTGTCATCAAAATCACATCTAAAATGAAAGAAAATATTAAGCAGAGCACCCATTTTACTCCTTGTCATGGCCTCTCCCGTTTCAGATTAAAAAAACACTAAGAAATCTAGGCAAAATCTATAAAGAAGTAAAAGCTTGGAAGAAAGACACACTGGACTAACTAGTTAAGTTTTTATCAATGTTAAAAATCCAATATTTGAAATAAATGTCTCTTTTCAAATATCACCTACAGATTTGAAATTAAGAATACAGCATAAGTAGGAACAAATTGTCTGATGATATTTATCTAAGTTATCTCTAAGTGTTCTCTTATTTACTGCCTCCTATGGAGAGATGCCTAATGTGGAACCTGTAGAAATGGTAGATACCATAAAATATTTTCAAAAGGCACCCACTAGTATCTGAAACTAGTCAAAATCTATATCAAATCTAGATTGTTACTGATTGTCAAATTAACTGATTGGGTCTCATGTTTTCAGTGTTTTTTAAATCAAAGTGACTGCAAAGAACTCCTATTTGGAGGATGACTACTGTTAGAGATCTTTTTTGTGTCTAAGTGAGGACATCTCAGTTCTGTTCCTCATTTCAGTAAGAATCAGGAACTTTGCTGTATTTGAGAAAGTTAACTCACATATTTTTATCCTGGATCAGATTTTTCTCATGTTAAACTATACTCATGAAGCAGACAAATGGAAAAAAATAATCACAAATGTCCCACATGTTTTTGACTCAGCCATAAATAGAATAACAATCCAGATAAATTGCTCACTCAGGTAAACTGCATACCATCTACTGAGGAAAACCAGAACTGCTTCAACATTTAGTAGACAACATTCATTTCAGCAGTACAAACTTGGTCCGTCTTACATCCCCAAGAAATATGTTCACATCTTTCAGGTCTCAATCTATACCAACATTTCAGCTTAAAGGGTTTGTTCTAGTATCTATTATTTGCTTACGTGCTAATCTCCAGTGAGTGCAGCCCATACCGACTTTCAATGATATACTTGCCAGGGTGAGTCTGTACATCAATGGGTACATTGTTTTTGTACCTATGGAAAAGCAAAGAAACCGTGTGTCACAAATGGAAGTGTATAATTTTATACTTCAAAAGGTCAAGCGCTTGATGTTTGAAATAGAACATCAGTTTCTGCATATTTCTCCCAGATAAACTGTGAATTTTATTTTCGAATTATAAAGAGAAAATAGTCTTGAATGGGATGAGAATCAGTTTCTATTACTATGAACTTAATGTTACTACTTGTAAAGGAATGGAGGAGTCACATTAATAACACCTCATGAGTAACATCTGTGAATTGCAAACTGAAAATTCTGTAGCATCCTTACCTACTAGATATCGTACGCAATTTTTTTGTCCACATATTTGATCTACTTTCAAAACCTGCATATTCACAATAATGTCAGGTAGGAAGTTAACTTTTTTATTATTATTTGCATAGCTAATTTGATGGGATTAGACTGGTAAAGAAAAATTGTCTTGCTGGTAAAGTGCATTGCAGCGAGGGATCAGGCAAAAGCTGTACTACTAAAAACTTCTCTGCCTTTACAGGTATACACTATGAGTGTTTTCTGGTACAGTTACATCTTCAGGTAGGAAAAGTTTACTGTTCAAAATCCCGAGTAAGTAATTTGAAGGAATGAACAAATACTGATCTGTAGTGAGCTGGTACTGCTAATTTCAGAGTTGCTGTAAACAGGTTGAGATTCACAGAGGGAGAATTCAGTGGTTCATGCTAAATTCTTCCTCATCAACCGTTGCATAGAGTCATTCATTCTGGACAGCACATGTATAACCAAGTAAATGTTCAAGTGAATCCCATCTTAAGTAAGCACTAGTAATAAACCGTCAACAGGAGTCTAATAAAATTACACACTGAACTGTATTCAGTACATTTGGGATTGATTTGAGGTCTATAAAGAAACAACGTTTCCTAAGATAGTGTCATCCTTTAACATAGCTTTCCCTGTGCTCCGTAAGTTACATATATAAGGGAAGTGGAAATAAAAATTATGATTGATAGATAGAAGTATCTTCATCTCTTACTTTGATGTAGCTTAAATAAACCTTTCCCTTCCTAAGTCGTAACAGATATCCAGCCAAAGAGCTTTGCTTCTTCATTACAGATTTTAAATTTTAAATCTCTCATGATTTGCAGTCAGGAAAGGGAACTGGTCTTGTGTCAGTAGCTTGTCCCACTTCACCCAACAGGTCAGTAATAACAGATTTTATTTTTACCAAGAATATTATTAGTTTAATATATGTCGAGATGAAACCATATCCATGATAAATCTGCAAATTGCCTTTCAGCACTTTCAGTGTTGAGGAATAAATAATATTTCCCTGGCTACAAATATTTTTGCATAGTAATACACTGGGATTTTTCCAAGTGCCAGAGTAAGGGAGGATCATAATCCCTTATGCTTTTCATCCTGATCTTCTTCTTAGCAAGGTATTTATGAAAAGGGACTCAATGCAGGTCAAGACTTCAAACACTTGCAGAGATGCTTGACCTCATTACAGATCTCCTACTGCGTTATCCTGACTTACAACAAAGAATAATGCATGAGTCCAATAAGAGTAATCCATTCACCACCACTCTTCACCTCATCTGTGCAATGGTGCCTCCCAGACTGATCTGCCTGGGAACATCTGGGCATCTTTATATTCCATGTAGTGCATCAAATAGTTTAGAAAAATAGGATAGTGCTATCAGTTCCTAATATTTTCCAGGGAATATGAAATCCTGTGAAACAGCACTTGACTCCATGATCTCTTTACATTTTCTCCAAAGGGCTGGGCAACCCTCAGATCCTGTTGGCAATGAAGGCATTTGGTAGCATGTGATGCCATGCAGAAACAAGCTTTGACTGAGTCATGCCAGCAGTGATATGACTTGCACTTGTTTTATTTTCATTATCAGGTTAGTAAAAAATAATTGATTTAATTTTCATGTACTTATATTCATCTATGGAAAGCATATGGCTTGTGTGTGTTAGAAGGACCACTTGTTATTTCTGGAAATGCGAGTTCCAGAACAGCCAAGTCATTAGCTAATGTTGGACTGCAACCTCCCACTGTCATTATGCACTGATAGTTTATGCTTCTGCTACTGGTTTCAAGTGTCCTGGGTTTTCCATATGCTTTTTCCAAGGGAGTCAGAACAGCTGCATGAGACAGTAATGTTTTCTTTAGAGAAAGTTCATTAAGTTTTATAACTTTTCAGGTACGTGAAAAGGTCTTCGTTGCTTATGCAAAGAATGACTGTTTGGAATACGCGACTGACATTTCGTTAGAAACGCTGAATGAAAGCTGACATCAGCATTGTTCTGTGTCTCAGAGTAAAGGCACCTGCTGAAATGGCTGTGAACTCTTGGGGTTTTTTCATTAGTAGTCTGTGCTGAACTGAAATCCCTTTGGAATTCAGATGTACAGTAAAATGATATATTAATATCCACCACCC
This sequence comes from Falco peregrinus, assembly GCF_023634155.1. Classification (NCBI taxonomy): domain Eukaryota; kingdom Metazoa; phylum Chordata; class Aves; order Falconiformes; family Falconidae; genus Falco; species Falco peregrinus. Next base: position 59,180,892 of record NC_073723.1, read on the forward strand.
ACATTTAGCACTTAGATGAAAGGCAGGTTCACAGTGAGAGCAACAGCAGACAGCTGAAGGTTTGCTTTAACCACGTCAGGTTTCTGGGATAACGTGTATCGCAACCAAAGTGAAAAAGCCTCAGCTCTTGCATTCTTGGCTAGGATTCGGGTTACAGAGCTGGATTACAGCCGTGAGTGTAGCTGACCATTCCTTATGTCCAGCTGAGACCAGACTCAAAGGGTTTGTCTGGAATCTTGTCTAGGAGCAATGTCAAAGCAGGGCACTTGCAGCCTTTACACGTGTCCATGAAGAGCCTGGCTACTGGTTGTCATAAGTCTGAGAAGAGAGACCAAGTGAACTCGTGGGTATCAGCTCTGGCCTATTAATGTACCTCTTAGCAGCACTTTTTATGAAGCTCTGAGATTAAGGTTTTTAAGACCTAAATAAACATAGAGTCCATTAAGCAATTCAAGCAGTAAATTGCAAAAAATTAGTATTGCTTTACATCGTGATATAGTAAACGTTTTCTGTTTTCTCCACAAATAGACTCCCCATAGGACTTACGCCTAATCAATGTTTACTGCTGAATGCAGGCTTAGGGTTTTTTAAAACATTTTATAAACACATACACACATTTTATATACACATTCTAGAATAATCTTTTAAATTAAATAAGGAGCATCAAATCTCATTTTATGTTTGGAAAAAAGTTGTTACATATTATATTACCGACTTGATGGTATCCGTGTAGCATGAAACATAAGAAAGATCAGCGCAATAGGTGGTGAGACAGTAAAGCTTCACAAGTCACTGTTAATTAAGTTAAATCAATTCCAGTCAGGGTAAGCTTTAACCCAAGAGTCAAATTAGACCTTCAGCTATGACTAAGAGTATCTTTTGGGTTTCTTACAGTAAAGGTTTGGTTCAAAACCCATTCAAATGAATGGAAAGTTTCCACTAGACTCCAAAGCTTTCATAATATTTGAATGGTCCTGGATCCGAGTCTTTGACTTTGAATAATTATGTCTGCTATGAACACCCTGTGTCATGAAATTCCAGTTTCATGGAGATTCAGTACTTGGCTCAACAGCCAAGCAGCTAGTTTTTAACCACAGCATGCTTTAATGCTTCAGAACATTAATGGCATTTGTAGACTAAATAGAACTATTTGGAAAATATTATTTTAAGGATAGTACTGGTGATAAATTAAACTGCTATTTTTCCTTCATCAGCAGATGGAATGTACTGGATGTCTCTATGAAAAAAAATAATCTATGCATTCCTATTGCTGTTACACAAAGTATTATTCTGCTTTTTAATATTTTGCTTTCTTTTTGTATGAGGTTACTTGAAAGGTGTTTGACAGTCCTCTGTACCTGTTTTTTTTTTATCGAACTTGCATCTTTGCGTCTTTCTGGAAAAAATACCACATTCGCTAAGGTGACTTCAGATATTGGTTATGTGGTGACTTTCAGTGCTTGAGATACAAACTTACCATGTAACACGGGGTGCTGGCCAGCCAGCTACGGAACAACGAAATTTGACATTTTGCTTTTCCCAGACAGTGTGGGAACGAGGCTCAATAATAAACTCAGGAGCATGTAAAAGTTTATCTTGATTCAACTTTTTGTGGAATGCCTGAGTATCTTCTAGCTGGAAAAGAAACATTTCATTATAAACTCCAGCAGCTATAAGTGCAAATTATTAATATGCAAAAAGCTTTTTTTTGAAGACCAGTAAAAAATTATGCTTTTTTTATTTAAAAATCCAGACAGACATACTTCATTTATTTATCTCACCTAGACACAGAAAACAAAGTTTTCATCTTCAAGAAGCTCTCCTTCCAAAATAGCTAGAGTTGATTTTACTAGGGTTTTTCCCTTAAAATTATTCTAAGTAGAATAATTTTCCACATTTTTTTTTAATACAGAGTGAAGGGTGAAATATGTCTGAAACTCAAATGTCTTCTGTGCTTTTTCTCTAATGCAAGATCATGTATGCCTAGATCATCTCTTACAGACCTGCTCTCAAACCTTTCTTACTGATGGTATCTTTCATCCTCCAGGAGTAACTGTTTCAATTGCATGGCTATCCACAAAGCTGCAAGAAAAAAATCCTAATATACTATAAATCTTGCTTTCTTCAGACTATATGATTTATTTTCTGCCCTAATTTTCACATATATGGAGAATTACAGGTCCCTGTATTAAGGTTATTGAAAGAAGACACTTTCATAATCCTCTCAGTCTTCCATAAACTGCACAATGCCAATTGTCCTTACAATTGTTTCTCAGTTCTGGACAGGTTCTACTTGTCCTCAATGTTCATAAAACAGTAAATACTCATTATCAGAGGTCAAACAGTCTCCACACAATTAAATAATTCCTCCCCATGTTTTAGTGACAATATTTTTGTTAAAACACTCTAGAATGGCATTTGTTTTTATACATCAATGACTGACATCAGATTTCTGACCTGTCACCTCAGGTACTTCTACCTAGTCAGGTATTCCTCATTTACTTGTTCTTTTCCTTCTGTGTGTAGTAAGCTCCATTGCTGTTATCAAATTTTACATTCACTGTTTCTCAATTTTTGAGATGATTTTGAACTTTTACCTTACGTTTAAAAATGTATATGCCCTTTCCAACCTCATGTCATGAGGCTATTTTATAAGCATATCACCAGTTCTTCTGCTCAAAACATTAATATATTTGCTAAATTAAACATATTTTCACTTGATATATTCTGCCATTCTGGTCATAACGTATTTGTACCTTTGCTCTGAGTACTGGTTTTTAAGAATTTGCAGGATAATATCAAAGCTACCTACAGTTAGACATTCAGTTCCAGATGTCTTTGGCAATCCCTGGTTTACACCCTGTGATTAAAACTCTGGAGTAAATATTCTTCATGAGCTTGTTCCCAGGCCATAAAAACCTAGAAACTGCCCCATCACATTCTTATTTGCAAGATACATGTATTGGCAGCTTTCTGCTCTGCCCAGCCACTGCCTCATTGTCCAGGCGAAGGATGCTGTGCCATTTAATTAGGTGTGGGCATGACCAAAGAGTGTTCCCCAGCCCTGCTCTCCCTCACTTTCTCCCAGCACAACAGAAGCATTCCAGCATACCTCAGGCACAGTGCCTCTTTTCTTATCTGCCTGACACCAAGATAACAAGACTTTAAGTCATTGAAAAGGTTTCCACTGAAAATCCTTTGTTTTTTTACTACCAGTATTGCGGTTGCCCACATGGTGTAAATCAGGGCCCTATTGTGCTAGGCACTTTACATACACCAAACAAAAAAGATCCATGCTGTTTATAGTCTAGGTGTTCATTTCTAATTTTTTACCGTTTTCTTCAGGGCCACACGTTCAGCAGACTCCCGGATCGCTACTTTCCTTGATTTTTTTTCATGACGTTCCTCTTCAGAAGTTGACTTGGCCACCTTGCTGACACTAACTCCTTCACCTGTGGCAAAAAGGTTCCTCTTGGCAACATATGCAGCACTTTCTTTAATTCTTTCTTCTTCTGTGTCTGTGATCCCACTGATACTTACTTCTCTGAAAGAATTTTTAAAAAGCAGAATCCCATTGGAAAATGCTGAAAACATATTCCATTTATACTTTCTATCAAATTAGCCAACTGCAGTGACCAACACTTTCATATTTCTGCTATTACAGTCTCATATCTATTCAAAGCTGAAACATGGAAGGGTACTGCGGTATGACTAAGTATTTCACCGTCCAAAGTCATGGCTGTTGTCAGTGCCTCTCTGTGTAACTATGCCATACATGTTCTCAGTTTAACCATTATCCTGCTGTGGTTTTATATGTGCATCACTATAAAGATTAGCGTAAGGTGTATCCACAGATCTTCAGTTATTGACCTAGGGCTGCAGCATTTATAATAACACTACCAAAGTGGTAGGAGATAATTGTAGCTGTATAAAAATGTCCTCGCTTGTGATTCATACAGAAAAACATGTTACTGTATATCACAAAAAGTTCTCTTTATTCATAGAAAATGCAATCCTGTACTGTTTGTAGGGTGACTGTTCTTCCAAATGTTACCAAGAAGATGATTAATGATTTTCTTGAAGCACCGTTCTCAGTCTTTCTACAGAGGAGAGATGCAAAGAACGGTTACTCTTAATGGGGCAATGCTGTTTCCATACGCACATGTGGAAGTGTCATTGCAGCCATACTGTTTTGCAACTGCCAGGACATTATAACTGCTACAGTAGTGCATACACAATGAGAGTTCTTTGGCTTAAGGAGAACCATTAATATCCTTCTGCTGTATTTAGTTACTTTAGGGTGACGTTAGATGGCACACTGAAAAGAGGTTCTGTTTAAGTTATTAAGTGCCATCTTGCAAGCACTACGAAGAAAGTAGCCTCTGTTTCATTCCAGAAGGCACTCAAGCATAACCTCACTATTATAGCATAAAACACTTAGTACTGCTACAAAGCAAAAAGACTAGGAAGAATTATTTTTTTCTGTTTTCTTTAAGTTTGCTAATATTATGCATTTGACAGCACACCTCAACACACAAGAAAATCTGGATTCAAACCCATAATTAACTGTCCAAAACCTTATCTTTGGGCTATGAAGTCAGTTCAATGAGATGCAAGACAGCCAAGCAGTGGAATGTGCTGTGAACTTAACTACACATAAAAATTGCTGAAAAGACTAAAAAAAATTACTTAACAGCATAGAACTTTGACCTCCCTCATGCCCTCAAACTCTGCCTTGAACTTTCTGTGTTTCAGGCTACTTTAACAGGATGACTCTTAAAAGTGCCAGTGGGATGATGGATTCCCTTCAGTTAGGCACAGCAGCCCCCCCACAAACAACATCTGAAACTGCAGGTATATGGCAGAGGTTTCTAAAGAAAATTTTGAAAACCCACTTTAATGAATATGAATGGAGCTACATGCCATTTAAATGAATCAGTGCCACTTTCCTTCAAAGGCAAGCTGACATTATTTCCTCCCTAATTACAGTAGTTAAGATCTCAGCAACTTCATTGTATGGACCTGCTCTTCAAGGCATAAAGCGTCTTCTGGGAGCTAATGAATATCTTCAGACTAATATAGGACTCAGCCTAGTCATCTGCAGTAGTGGTCTCCAGATGCTTTTGATCAACAGTATTAAATAATTAGATTTGCTAATAACTTCTTCCTGTTATAATGTGCCCAGATGAAAGAGAAACGTGTTCCCTGAAATGAATGCATCAAAAATAGCACACAGTACCATTTAAGAATTGATTCTGTAGTCAAGTCTCAGGGGTTTCAGCAGAAAACACTTTTCAAACAGAAACAACAGGATCAAACCCCAAATGGCACACACAAAATACTATTTAAGGGTATCTGCCATCTGCACTCCTTTGGCATAGGGTTATTGGTGGCTGCAAATAGTTCCACAAGCCACATTCAGTATCTTAGCACCTATGGCATTAAATCAAGCACTGGGTGTTTAATTATCTACAATACCGGCTGGTTGTCCTTAATTTTATCTTGCAAGGATTACGCTAGGTGTTTAAGAAGAACAGTTGTGATGTCAATAATCTGAGCAAGGGAGGTTTTTACAGCAGAAGCTGAGAGCTCCAAAATAGAACCAAATAATGGAAATGGTGACATGGCACTGAAGGTCGTCCAGCAGAACAGACAACAGCTCTGATGAACCCACAGAGAGATGACCTTTATAAATACTATTCCTTGTAAAAGTTATCTGCCCATGGGAAACAACACATCAATTTCAGAGGGGAATTTGGGAATGACATATAACATGCACATGGTTCAATGGGCTTCAGCTGTTATCTTACAAACAAAAATAAATATCTGACAGGAATGTGGCATGCAGCTTCTGCAGTTTTGGCATGTGGTCATGAACATGATGCCAACAGAAAAAACGCCTAAAACAGATACCCCAACCATTTCATGACATGTTGAGTTGGGCACCCTAACAATGATCATATGCCTTTTTTATATTTTTTAACTAATTAAAAAAAAAAAAAAAACACAACAAAAAAACCTATTTGGCTCATTTCAGTGGTACAAAACCACACACAACTTCCTCAGCTGCCACGTGCAAAAAGTAAGATTCATACCAACAACACTAAGAAGAATAGTAACAATGATGTAAGAATCCAACAGTATCTTTTGATGTACAATCCCAAAGTATTGCAGAGACACATATAAATGAAGTTACACACCACCACACTAAGTTAGATATTACTGTATGCATTTCAAAAGAAAAGAAAAATAAAAAAGATTATTTGTTAAGATGTTAACATGATGTTGTAACATCACAGGGGCCTGTAAAAAAGCTAAGAACATCATCCAGGAGTACTAGCCATCAGTCATGATTTTCAGCTATTGACCAGCACTATAAATTTTACTTCTGTAGACTCAAGACACAATAAAAAGGGAGAATATTTGTACTTGAGGGCATGGGAGACAGATGATAGTGAGCTGTAAATCTACTGCTATGTAAGCAGAAACAGCAGGTGAGACACAAAGGTAATGAGAAGCCTTGAAAATATGTACTGCAAGTTTTGTGTGAGACATATTTATGTATTTCTGTCACAGAAGATATAGCTGAAACTCCAAAGCAATGTTTTAAAAAGGCAACAGTGTGTGCTTCTGAATGTTGGTTGGATCAAAGAGCAGTAAGGCAACACAGAAATGTACAAGAGGTGTAAAAAAAAATTACTCTCGGATAGTGAGAGGAAATTAATAAAAACAAAAACTGCTGGTCTCATCACAAAAGCACCACAAACCCTCAAAAGGTTAAAGCAATACCATCTCCCCCTGACAAAGTGGAACTCAGTTTCACATGAAAGCACAAGTTTAGATGCAAAGCATAAGTGACATTGGGTGCTGATTAAGCAGTAGACAGAAAAACACTGGCTTCCAGGAACAGCTTGGAAGTGTCCCATGAACAATGCTGTGCTGCAGAAGAAAGTCAAGTTGAAGGAAAGTTTCTGTTCAGCTGCAGGTGGGCAAGAAATTTTCCTCTTGGTCTCCAATCAGGAACCAGTTTTCCACACCACACCCCAGTATGTATTAATCTGAACAAGTGACTATGCTTGAACTGCCAGAGACTCCTAATAAAATCAGCACGCCATTCCCCAAAAAGGGCAGGGCAGCCTCCGTGCTCGTGTTGGTTCTGGCTTCCACATAAAGTTCACATTCAGCTTTACTGAGGGCACTGCTGCAGTACGGTGTATTACATCAGTAGTAACTATGCAATAAATGCCACAACACGTGAGATCAGTATGAATCATTACAATGGATTTGAGGAAGTATTTGGTTTCATTCCAGGTTTTCCCTGTGCCAGGACAAAGTATTAGCACATTGCTTCATTGTTTCTATGATTAATGCTTGGTAAGAGACATTGAATTACAGAACAAGTCTTCAAAAGAACAAGCTAAATAATATGGACAACATGCTAGTCTGGTTCCCAATAAGCAGAGTTATAATTATGTCTTAATTTCATAGAAAGTGGCCCTGGCGATATGTTCAAAACAGATCCTGGCACCTAGGTTCCTTTGTCCTGGCTTTCGATGATCAATGTCTGATTTTCTGCCAGTTAGCTGATTTTGTCTCTTTATCACTCATGTGAAGTGCAAACAATCACCTTGAGATCCATGAGTGTAAAAAAAGAGTAATGGATTTGTTATTTTATAATTTGTTAAGAAAATGTCAGAAATAAGATACCAAACAAAAGGAAAATCGACATACCGCCCTGTGAATATGGGCACTGAGTAGTCCATGGCTTCGTTCTCTTTGTCCTCAGATACAAAATTCTGTTTTGCTCGCTTTGCTTTGGGACTCATCTTATAGGATTGATTTTCAATCATTAAATTAGAATCTTTCAGCCTGAAATAAAAATAATACTGTTAAGTTCAGAAAAAAAAGCTGTTAAGAAACACTCCAAAATAAGATTAAAGTACTAAAATTTTTTGCTGTCTTGTTTAATAATAAGAAAATATAACTTTAAATAGCCATCACTTCAGAATTACTAGACACATAACTAAATACACTTTTGACAAACTCATTATTACAAATATAACACTGATGCCCCTTGATATCAAATCTAAATAAAGAGCATAAACAATATACATGATAGCAATGCACATTTAATAGCTTCTTGGGCTGGGACTTGGAGAGTTTGGATACTCAGTAGACCCTGAAGTCACTGAGACCACTGTGTAATTCTGAAGATTGTACCCGAACTCATAACCTCTACTTTTCCAGAATTTACTGTCCTGAAATTGCCTGGTCCCCCACCAAAATGTTGGTGTGTAAATGTATTCAAAGTAATAATGCATTTAAGTCTCTATAGAAATTGTGGGGCAGCATATCGCTCAGTAACCATTGCTCAGTTGCCATTCCCACTGCTCTCCCATACCACCCCAATCCATTGGAAGCAGAGAGCTGAGTCAAGTACCACCATTTAACACAGCACAGACAAATGGAGAATGAGTGGAAAGAAAGAAGAGCAAACCAAAGAGAAGGCTTCCCCTCCTCACCCGCCTGGGAGGGATTCTGAAGAGTGTGAAGCATATTTGAGGCAGTCATTTGGGGTTCATTTTTAACGTGGTTACAAATTGTGTTAACAAAGCTCCAAATGCCTCTGCCTTTTCCCAATGCAACACATCTTTAACTCCCAGAACTATGCAATATCTTGATCTAGTCTGGAGATTTGTCTACACAGCATAAGCTTACCACTTATGTGCACAGATACAGGAGCAGGATTAAAGCACATGGTTTCTCAGCAAGGCTCATTAGCCCAGACACATACCACCACAATGGCTAACCTGATTCCCATACTCTGGGTAGCTTACACCGGTGTCTCTATGCAACGTGCTGCACACATACAATTGAAACTCATGCTAGCACTGGATCCCTGAGGATGTTACACATGCATGATGTAAGATTACAGATACATAATTGAGCTGATGGTTTTCTTAGGCTACAGCCTTGCAAAAGTACCAAGCTCCAGAAGTGCCACCAACACGTCATACCAGCAACAGTGCTTACTTTCCAAAATACGTGTTAATAATCTATCCATGTGGGACTCTGTGTGTGAGAACACATGGGTCCAGTGTCATTCTTCTATCTTTCCTTCCTTTGTTTCTTTGTGCCTGTCCCTTTGCTCAGGCTGAGTTTTCTCCCTAAGTAGTGCCTATTAAATCAGTCTCCCATTCCCTAGCTCTTTTAACAGCTTTCTTGCTGTCATCTCTTCTCCTTCTTCTTCTAGTTCCTTCCCTGAACTTCACATCCCCTCCCACATCTGCTTTCCAGCCCTTATCTCTTTGCCCTGCCACTCCCAGCACCATCACTGTTTCCCTTCCTTTCTGCTCAGTCCCCATCTCATCAGACTCATCTGTATTCAGCTCACCCACATCACAGTGAGACAGCACCCTCCCCTGTGCTCCTTGTGTGCCCACTTTATAGGCATCACCACTGAGCCTACAGCACCACCGCCAAGACACACTCAGTACAGGAGGTAAAAGTAACCGTGCACTGATTCTCCTTCTTTCCTCATCCTCCTGGTTTCAATGCAAACAAAAGCACAGCCAGCGAGAGGCTGTGGCACACACCACAGGGCTGGGGCCAAGGGTTTACCACAGCAGGCACCACTGGGTCAGCCAAGGCACAGACTAAGCCTACAGGAGAGAGATGCTATCTGCTCCAGGGTCTGATGCCAGGTTCTTCCTCCAGGGAAGGAGTCCAATTGAGGTGGAACGAGCTTTAGGGACAGAAATCCAAGCAGAAAACACTCAGGAATGGTCCAAGCAGAGTAAGATAAAAAGGTAGAGACAGAATGAAACAGGGTATGCAGTGGCCTCGCTCCTGGGTTGGGCAACAATGTAGTACAATCACTATGGCCAACCACAATGTATTGGGAGAACTCGCCATCAAATAGGTGGTGAGAAACATCAAAGGCAAAGTATTTTCATTATTTTTCGTAATTGAACTATAGTCTGTAAGGAACTGCAGTTCTTTACTTAGCAGGCGACTTTTATTCCTGTCCTATTTTAAAATGGGACAAACCTGGAATTTTTACTCTAACTGCCATCAGATTTCCTAGGGACTTTAGTCTGAACCCTTTAGGAGGCCACTTGATTCCTTTTTTTTTCTGGATTGTGAAGGATCACAGTATTATTTAAACTTCAGTTTAAATGTCAAAAAGTTTCTATTTTCATAAAAGCAGATGAAATGTGGTGAAAATTTCAGCTCAGGCATTTTGAGCACAGTTAAGTCAAGACTAGCTCTTTGTTCCTAAAGAAGAATTTGGCTGTTCTGTTGGTTTAGTTTTCAGTTCAGGTCCAGGTTACACACTTATGTAGGGAATTAATGGGGAGCGTACGTAGCAGTTCCCATCACTCTTTGCTAGGCCTTTTGCTGATGTCTTTCCTACATATTTTTTTTCTATCTTTCACTTATAACTCGCTAAAATTATTTGAAAAGGAAAGAATAAGTTGCTCTAGGTTCTGTTTGTTTGGTGTTTGTTTTTTTAATCAAACACTGCAAGTCTTTCAAGTTGAATATCTCACTTTCATTTTTAATGCCTTCTATAGCTGGCTTCATCAAAATATCCCCCAGACCTTTCAGATTAACACCAGAGATCTCCATCACAATGAAGCGTGAGAAACAGAGATAGAACCGGGACTTTTATGAGGTGTGATGACTAGGTTAAACATACTGTACATGCACAGCTGATTCCCGCTCTCTTTTAAGTTTTCTAAACCATAATGTCTCTTGATTGAGGCACTTTTGCTGCAGCCACCTGATTCTTTTCTGGATTACTACTCTTGGATCCTTCAAGTTGTTGCATCCTTTGGTCAGCCCTTGTGTGTAGGTGGTCAGGACCAGAAAAGCACCTTTCCAGATGCCTTTTCCTCCCTTCTTCTTTCTCTGGAAGGTACAGCTGCAGTAAGAGTTGTTGTGCTGTCTTTTTTTTTGTGTTGTGTTGTGCAAGGGTTGGGTCCCGATGCTTTGTAGTGGTACAGAAGAGGGAGCACTCAGCTATCAAAAGTGCAGATGGTAACTATGAGCTGAATAATGGATCCATGTGGATTCTGTAATTGTCTGCTGTTCTCAGATCCCTAACACAACACTCCAACCAATTTGCTTCAGACATTTGCTCTTCCAGAAACTTGACCTGGACTAAGCGAGGCTGCAGTGAAAAGCATTCCATTGAAAAACACCAATGGTGCTTTTAGACCAGTTCCCTGTTCCAGCAATGGTCAAGAGCAGGTAAAAAGAAAGTTTATGTAAAGAAATACCTCCCTGGATAAATCCTTTTGGTTTCAAGCAAAAGCCTAGGGATACCCTGAGCCAGAGGTTGCATCCTGGCTGTAGCAGTGAGCTTACAATGCATATATGAAAATGGCACTTTCTTTTGTGATTCTTATAATTTCTTCTGTGTTTACATACCCCTCTGTGTGAAAAATCATTCTTTGTTCACTCTGCACATTTCACTATTTTATACATTAAAGTTACATACCCACGTTTGCCTCTGTCCCAAGGTAAGAGCTCCAGTGTCTTACCTTCTCCCAATAGAACATATTCCACACCTCCCACTACCCTACTTGCTGATATCTGATCTTTTTTCTGGTTTCAGACTGTACTGTTTGAAATTAGATGATCAGCACTGTGCCTAGTATTTCAGCTACAAGCATACCTTGGATTAATGCACTGACATAATATGCTTTCTATTTTATTTTCACTTTCTCTCACAGCTGTTCCTAAATTTCTAATTTCTTCATGACCACATCAGAGCATCCAGCTGGTGCTTTCAGAGAAGTATCCAGAGTAACTCAAAAATCTTTTTTAGAGTTGCACTCCATAAACCACGAGCTGAAACAAATGCATTTGAAGCAGAAGAAAATGTTTCTCTTTTCCAAATCCTGTTATCATTTGCTTCCATTCAGGCAGAGCTATATGGATGCTAGTAGAAGTGCATATTCAAATGGAACTCCTCACACAGGAAAACAAATTGATCACTATTACTGTCATGATGTTTATTTCCCTGTTTTCCTTTTTTTGTTATTACTATTTCTTCCTGTGCAACACAAAACCCAAACCCTGCCTACAACCTTTATTTAGGTAGCCCAAAGAAGGACTCTACTTTCTTGAACCAGATTCTAAAATCTTGCCCTTTATTTTAAAATGTTCCAACCTTTTAGCTGATATGTGGAACAGAATCTCCCTGGAGGAGAAGGAGCAGGGTATCAGTGCTCTCTAGTTTCACGGGGAGGAACAGTACCATGACCTTTTAACAGCTTTCAGTCTCATTTGATATGCCCAGAGCGCATATGTATGGTTTTTTACAGATCAGATACTATCTGTACTGCCTTATCAAGGTTGGTGACCCAAGCCTACTGTCCTCATTTTTTGATGGCTTTCAGCATGTTAAACTATCAACACCAGCATTTTCCTACTTTCTCAGCAGTCACTGAATTGGGAGTTGCGTGACTGCAAATGCTAAAGGCACAGGCATTGCCCTGTAGAGGTGTGAAAAACAGACACTATTAGCTTTTTGCTTTAGCCCAACAGAGGAACTAAAGACAACAACACTGTGCAGGACATCTGAAACTCCCCAAACAGAGGTTTTCTTTTGTTGTCTTATTCTCAGATAGAAATGTACTTCAATATGTTGGCACTGCCCTTGTTTCTGTGCCTGAAGGGACAGGTTTCCCACCCTGCACAGTCTGTGCCCAGTGGATGCAGAAATGTGTTCTGTGAGTGGACCACAACACCCTATTCCTTAGTTATTCCACCCCTGAATGAAGAAGCACCTGTAAGCTCTTTTATACCTCTAGAAAATCATGGGTTTTGTCCTTAGCATGCTTTTGTTACGTCTCTCTTTCACTTTACTTGGACAGCAGAAAGGGATGCATTTGGTACGCACAGTGGCTGCATCTGCTGAAGGAGCCCCATTAGCCAAGAGGCATTTTCCAGGCTCTGTAGCAGCTGCTTCTTTCCTAATATGCAATGTTTGAATTTATTCACCATAAAGAGGAGATAGATTGGCAAACTCAGTTACAAGAAAAAAGAAAAAAAAATATTTCAGCAAAGAGCTCTTTAAAGCCAGCCTCTAAAGATGAGAGGTGTTTTCTGGTTACTATGTTCAAGTTAAGTTGCTGACAGATTTGTCACAGGCCCAGGCATACTGCTGGCAATAATCATGCTGTTCCCTAACACAGCTTCCACAAAAAAATTTTTTTGAAGTGGGATTGTTTCTTTGCAGCAGGTCTCATTAAAACAATATCTATGCCTGGTTATGAAGTCTGGAAGCCACCTTCTTAACCCTCACCTGTAATAAACCAAAGGATGAGCAATGCCAAGATCATGGTCTTCTCATATTTCTTTAAGTATATTATTTACACAGCCCTGTCTCAACCCTGGTTACAACATTGCTCAGAAGAGCATTCACTCTTACTGTCCGGCAGCCTAATTGATTGCATGCTAGTAGGGCATCTCTGCCCTGTTTGCTTGGTTCACCTGAATTATACCATGTCTTTTCTGTTTCTCTTGACCTGCAAAATATATGCAAATGCTTGAGCCACAGCAATAACTGCTGGTTTCTCTCTAAGCAAGTCTCTGGCCCATTTGGTGGCAGATAACCTGTCTGTGTCACGATGGGATTATCTGATGCTGCTGGCCAGGAAAATTACTCATGGAAAAGCAGTGAAAGTTTGAGCAAAGGCAAATGACTGAGCTTCCAAAAAAAGAGGTAAGCAGGTTTAATCCAGCAGTCTCGTTTGACAGGCCTGTAGTGCTATAAGCAGCTTTGGCAGACCTGACTCAAAGCTTCTTAGAAGCGCAGAGGATGGAGTGGTGCTATGGGAAGAAGGTTCTCCCACAAGAGCCAAGCTGCCCACCCCAGCAGCTGCTGAGGATGGGACAGGGGAAAGGATGGGGTGGCCACAACAATGGCTTGTGGGAGAGAGCTGCCATCCCTCTCCTGCATGGATCCTTCCTTCCCTTGGGGGAAGCGGCACACCCCACTCTTCCTGGCTCTGTGGAGGCCAAAGAAGCAGTGTACGCTTACAGACAGCCCCTCAATCTGGTAGAGAGGGCTAGGTGTGAAGCAGCAATCTTTAAATAGTAAGACTTGCTGTCTTTTAGGAGCCCAGGGTTTGGCACTTTGGCAAACTGTGACCAGCAAAGCTGCAAGCTTCCGTACTTGCTCTTGGTTTTGCCTGTTTTCATTTCACTCCTTTTACTTCTTCAAGCTGTCATGATGTAAAGAAGACTTTAAATGTGGGGAAAGGATAGCCCACTTGCAAATGGGGACTTCGTTGTCCTCATGAAAAAACAAGCTGCAGCTCCTTCAAGCTGTCCATGTCCATGCTCTGGACATGTTTTCCACTCATGCGAGGCTTCAACATCAGAGAACTGGGTTCAGGTCAAGGTCTTATAGGTTACCTAGCCCCAAGTCCTTCTCCAGTCTTTTCCCATGATAAATTTCCCACATAGCACTAAGCGGATGCCAACACTGTTGCTTCATGAACACTCTCTTTCATACAGTTGCTACAGAAAAAGAGGAGACTTAAATTTTGCAAGTATAATAAAGTTTAGCAAAAGGTATTTTAGATAAAAATAAGAAGTGAACGGAATAAAAGTTTAATGTTTGAATAGTAAACTTTTCCTGTTAAGCTTGGAGGGGTTTATCCACAAACTATATCCATTATACATAAGTGTATATTTGATGTTAAAATTCAGTGATTGCAATAATCAATTGTTAGACAAAGAATTTTAGCTGGATTTGGATTCATGTGTCCATTCAGGTTTCAAGCAACCACCACTGTTGTAGGTCATTTAGATGGAGCATTTCAATTCAAGACTCTTTCTACTTTTTGAAAATTGAAAGAGTTTAAAGGCTCATTTTCTTTTTATTTTTTTTTCCTTGCTACACCATTCCTTTCATATGGGCAAAAAAGAAAGTCTTTGATTTGCTGAATTTATTTTAGTAAAACTTTTTGTCTTCACATTATCCCTGGGAGTGTTTTGGGACAGCTGGGGAAGACAGTACAAACATGGAAAGAATTACTTCAAATTGCCACTACATTTAACCATATAGTCACATTATTTGTTCTACTTTACCTCTTGCAAATTACAGCAAAAATGGGTTGCAAAACCCTAATAAGTACTAACATAGAAGTCATATTAACCATAAAATTAGGTTAAATATTGGGATTATAATTCAGAACCATATTGTGTCAGGTATTAATAAATTTTTGTGCAAAAGAGATTTAAATAGCATCTAGTCTTACATAGCAGCACTGAGTTTCTCAGACTTCCAACACAAAGACAGTATCACAGAAAAAAGAGAAGTTACAACTGAGACATTCTTATGTCTGATTCCTAGGATAATATATCAACCTGTTGGCAACTCTTGTACTACAAAGTAGTTTGGAATTACCACTAAATATACTATTTTAAAACAAAAACTATTATCTTGAACAAAACCTCAGGAAACCTGGAAATGTTTTAAGTTCTCTACTAATTAAGCAATTCCATTTCCTTTAACATTACTTTGCTGATGTTAGAGGAGTTCTTGATGAGAATATACAGGTTTCAGAAGAAACTCACTTGACAAACCAGTTACTGAAGCGCTTGTAACTGGGACTCAGAAGCAGGTTACTTTACAATAATTTTTTGCAACTTCAGATAATGTTCCCGTAAGAAAATTTTCTATGAGAAGAAGGCAGCTTTGGGTTAGAATCAGCAGTAGCATGAAGGCACTGCTGCATCACTGCAGAAATTTGGGATATTTTCCCCTACCCAACTCTCTGGAAACATAACCACCAGTCCCAGGATCTCCAGCTTACTTCCCTTCATCAGCAGATTATAAACGAGCTTCTTGCTGCTCCACTCAGTGGTTAATTATTTGCACAAGTGAAATTGCTGCAACAGCAAAGACTTGGTATGACCCAGCCCCAGATAGTCAAGCCATTCATCTGGGCTCTAACAGCCTGAGGTTCAAACTCCTGAACAGACCCAGGCAAACAGAGACTTGTCCCTGAACTTCCTGAAAGCCAAGTGAAGGCTGTAATCACAAGGTATTGTTTACTGTGGTACAGGTAGTCTTTCCCTCAGTGTTTTTGGCCAAAATTCCATCTTTATCCACAATCCTTGGAGGATATTCAGTTTTCAAAACTTAAATTTTCTAATGGACAAGTCTTGACCAGTTCTGTTAATAATACTCTAAATCTTACAGTAATATAACAGTAAGCAGATGTTTTGGGCTATAATTTGTTGATTGTTTCCCTTATTGCTAACAGCTGCTCTAATCTTATTTTAATATGCCCCTAATTTCTGTAAATCTCTGCAATACATAGACATAATGTGAGGCTATGATATCTGAAATATTCAGCTAATGTAATTGCTTAGGCAATATCTATCATCTTAATTAAACAAAAACCATGGCAGCTAAGCATAACTGCTATTCTAGTGCAAGAAACACTTCAGGGTATTCCTACTTTGGAAATAGTATGCCTCAACCAATATACAGTGTGAAAATTTCTATTTCTTGAATCACTCACCATAAAAGTAAAACCATTAGGCAAAAGGACAATGGTTTAATGATATATGGATATGTCAGCTCAAACTTGTGTGAACAGCCTTAAGTTATTTTACTGCTCCAACCTGGCCAGATAAAAGCCAGCCTCAAAGCAAAAACTATCTCAACACTGCATATTAAATTCAGCTGTACTAATATGGCTAAACAACTTGGAAGGAGAAGTGGTTTGCGCCTAATCAGTTTGGAGCATGAATATGTCATCATTCAACCACATCATCACTGCCAGTGCTATTCTTATGCCAATCCAATCATCAAACATGGTTTAGTCCAACAAACTAAGCTGGCCACAGTCCTTGCCACTGCCAAAGCCAAAGGAAAACACCACACCTGGAAAATGCATTAACACCAAGTTACAGAGACAATTTCTGTGGAGGAGGAGAGTTTTGCCATTGATTTCAGTGGGAGGTGGTTGGACATTTTTGTTTCAGAATATTGTTCCAAAGACGGATGTACTTACCCGAGACTGTAGGCTTCAGATCCCAGCCTGTAGGCTGCAGCCAGCTTGTTGATGGATTCAGATCCATGGCTGTAGGCAGCTGAGCTCTGGCTGAGGGATTCAGAGTCAAGACTGTAGGCAGCAGATCTTTTACTTTGTGCAGCAGAGTGATCATAGGCTGTAGATCCATAGCTGTAGGCTGCTGACTCAAGGTCATAGGCTGAAGAGCCATGACTATATGCTGCTGAAGAGGCAAGGCTGAAGTCTGCTGCAGATGCATGGCGGTAGGCAGCAGAGCCCCTAGTGTAAGCTGTAGATCCTTGAGCATAGACAGCAGATTTGCTTTTTGTTTCCTTTTGGTACTGGTTTAGAGTGGACTGCAGTGCTTTATGGCGGTACGCACGGTCATAGTGCTCATGGTGTCTTTGGTAGAAAGGTAAAGACATCATGGGTGTCTTCTAATTTTGTTTTTTACAGTATGTTTCTGAATGTAAATAAACAGGACAGTGTCTGAAAAAGGACAGAACAAACATAAGGACTACTGTCAAAGGAAGTTCTGAGTTAGCATACAATTAATACACAACTTCCTACAAACTAACACAGAACTTAAAACTTCAAAAATAAAATGCAATGAATTTAGAGTTATCTTTCTATGATGTGTGTTAGACTCTAAGATAGGTTCGAATTTGAGTTTCAAGATAGTCATATGCCATTCATCATGAGAGAAAACCTGCACTATTGTGTCTGTTTCATTTGTAGTTGGTCTCCCTGTTACTGCAAACTATTCAAATTTTGCATGCTCAGATTCTCCATTCATTACTGTGAACTAATGAAATTGTATATGTTCAGCTTCTTCAGGGATGGTGTAAATACTTTTGTTAAATTACAAAAGTGAGAATAAGGTAATGAATTATTTTAAAAGGCATGAGGAATTCCAACAAGGCTATATAAACTGAAATACAAATCTATGTATATTTCATTCATTTCTGTAATCCAGTTGTCAGATTGAATTTAATATTTAGTTTAATATTTTAACAGTGAATTAAAAAGTGAATTAAGATTGAGAAGGATGTAACTTTTTCTGTAAACGTGCATTACATTGATTATTTTCTATGTGATATCAGAGATCCATTTTAAATGGCTTATTGTACTTTTGGTTTAATCAGGGATACGATCTGTATGCAATGAGTAAAATAATGTAATGCTCCTCAGTCCAAATGACCCTTTTTATTTAATCTAGAATGTCATGTTCAAGATTGTCAAGTAACTTCCTCCAGATGACAGCCCCATCTAAGTTTTACTTTGCACAGTCATCAGATTGTCTTGCAGTCACTCATAGTAGGAAATTTGATCAGGTGAGAGGTGGTTCCTCTCTCAAAATCGGATGAGGGTTGAGTGCAGAAAGGATTTCCCTTGTTTAGTTGGGTTTTTTTTAAGCTGGCAATTCACTCTTTATTTTGTTATTGTTTTATTTTGCTGTTATTAAAACTGAATTCTTCTCCTCTGATGTGCAAGCTTGCCTCTACTAATCCCTATGATAACCTTTCTCTTATCACTGGTGATTAGGCTTACAACACAGCTAGGATTGTTCCTGAAAGGCACATGATTATGAACAGAAATGAGTTACAGTAGGGAAATGTTTAGATGAACTTAAAGAAGATCTAAAAATAATGGTGAGAAGTGGTTGATGGGTTTTTTTTTACTATCAATCACAACAAAAGGAGACTTGTTCTGCTTCTGGTTTTGTTCATGTTGTTGAACAATAATCTGATGTTTTGACATAAAATGCACTTACTGAGCTGGAATGTAAATCATGATTTCATGAAAATCAAGATATTTTTTTCCCTGGTTTTTATGCTTCCTAGGTCTCAGTCTTTGGCTTTTTCTTCAGTATTTGGTTCTGACAGTGAGTCAACAAACTGCAAACTATTCTCTTTGGTAACTGCTCAGATACTCACCCTGACTAAAGCAAATTATGGAGAAAAAAAAAAGTTTCAACTTTCTTGTATTTCAGGGCTCTCTCAAGGGAACTGCTCTTTATGTGATAACAGAACAGATCACTTGTTGGCAGAAAGCCAAAAAGAAAGCCAGTCATTCAGAAGTCTTTAAGTATGTAAAAAGAAATTGCTGATATCCTGACCACAGTGAAACTGTGACTTCAGGAAGACCAAGTTATGAATTTACTTGATTTTTACCTGAGGAAGGGGGAGGAATGAGAAAGTGGTAGCTCATTGTTCTCCACGGCAAAAAATGATGTTCCTTTTCAATCCCCTTATTTCTCCTGCTGGCTATTTTTTCACATAAGCCTGAAGAATGCAATTATTCTGTCTAGTAGCCTTGTGTCTAATACCTAGCAATATTTTGTGTCATTATTTCTTTCATTTTGTTAGCTTCAGGTATTATGTAGTTCCTCTTAATTTCCCAAGTTTCAGAAAATTTCTTCTCCGTTTTTCTTCATTGCTTTCCCTCCCAGCTCGCAGAGCTAGGTTAAGGGTCTGCAAGCCATCCTGAGCTCTGCTGAGCAAAGTTAAGGCATACAGATGAGTATCGACCCCTGCACACTGAAAGGGAAAGAACATGAGAACATCCTGTTTTCCTTCTGTAGAGTACTACAGTTGTCTCCCTTCATCTTCACCAGCTTTATTTGTAGCGTTGGCTGGCTTCATTGTAGATACAACAGCCACAACGCTAACAGCCATTTAGCCCTGTTGTTCAGGGGTTCCCAGAACCTTCCAGGCTTCAATGTAAGGAAGACGATCCACAAGTATAACCACTGCATGTGCTGCCCATTAAGGAGAAGTTAAAAGAGGCATTTCATTCACATCTTACCAGAGCAAAAGAATAAGCAGTGGACTTAAAGTCAGCATAGTTAAAATTCACAAAGGCAGCCTTTTTCTTCCAAACATAAAAGGTCTGGATCTCACTGTCCTCAGGAATAAGAGAAAGAGTCTATGACAGGGGTAAAACTAAGGCAGTAAGGCGGGAGCTAAGCACTGAGTCAGCTCTCATGGTTCAAATCAAAGGCCAATACTGACGTCATATAAAAGGAAACGTCTTTTATAGGTATTTTATCACACTATGAGTTATTTTTTATATTTCCTCTGACACATCAAGCATTGCTCACAGGTCAGGATCAGTTAGTTACAATAGTCTGATCAGATATAGTAGTTTGATGCTATTGGAGATGACAAGAAACTCTGAACCTTGTAAGGATTTTGCTCCTATTTGAAGTACTGTCTGATTATCTGGTTGACTGCAATTTCTTAGATTTTATGAAATCCATGCTATCTGCACCTACTTAGTTTGTGTCCACTAATCAGCCCCCTTTAGTGTGAGGGCAACACTCCCTCTCAAGATCTGTGTAGCATTTCATAACTGCAGAGCTTGGCCTAAAAATATTAGTGGCCATAGTTAGATGAATACGCGGGGTTTGGAGCTATATGTTAGCAGCTGTTGAACTGAATTTTCAAAATGACTACTCAGGAGACAAACAGTTCTGTACTTGTTCATAGGTCGTGGCTACACATTAAAGACAGTGATTTTCTTGGCATTATCTCTTGCACTGTTTGCCAGTCTGTGTAATTCTTTAAAGACCTACTCCATCAATCAGTGAAAACAGTGAAATAGGTGAAAACCAGAAACTTGTAAGCGGGAAAAAATGTGATAACATTTCCTTCAGCTCAGCTAATGGTTTTACAAATCACAAGACATCCTATGCAACTAGAAAATATTTAGATTATATATACGTTCTCTAAGCCCAAAGGAGGTTACATGACAAATTCCTCCTGTATCTCAGTAACCCATGCTTCATCTGAGACTACTGGACAATACGCAAAAAGTTGTATTAATAATAAGTGACCCTTTGCACTACTTTGCTTTGTTTCACAGTGGAACCCTCAAATGTCTTCCGTTCATGTCCCCAAGTCCCTTCAAGTAACTGCTGAACTGAGAAGAATAAAGGAAGCTACTATCATCTCGTCATTACAGATTCAGATTAAAAATAATTGAACACATAAAATCATAAAGGAACACTTACCAGAGCCCAAATGAATGGCAGCAAATGGAATAGCTCTCAAGTGGATGTAATAGCAGAAAAACAGAGCAATGATGAAGCCAGCAAAGAAAGAGGTAGTCAGGATGAGGGGTAAGAACTGGACTTCAAGGTCCAGAACAAAAATAATGCCTGCAGTCAGTGGAATGTCAGAGCTCCAGTCCAGACCTTTTATGGCCAGGAGGGTGATAAATATAGCATCGAAGAGGGAGAGAGAGAGAGAGAGATACCGATACCCTGTGCTATCTCTGTGCAAAGACGTGATGACAGGAGCTTCACACTGAGTCCTCCCCTTAAAGCATTTTCACTAAATTCCATATAAAATCAGCATTTCATTTCAAAATTATTTCTAAGATTTTTTTTCTTTAGTTAAATCAGATTTAGGAGAGAAAAAAATATTAATTGTGTCATGAACCAGAAATGAGGGAAGATCAGTCCCCATATTGACCTCTGCCATGGTACAAGAATGTGAATATTTTATGGGTTCCTTTCTTTCTTTTTTCATGCCAAGCCACAGTGTGTGTAGTGTAGATATTTCAGCTTAATAACAAAAAGACAAACAATCTAGAGAAGTAGTTAGCAGCAAAACTTTATAAAGCTATTCAACATGTTAAAATTCAATAAAAATTTACTTTGTTCTGTTGACAAAGTTTTACTTTTTTATCATCTTATTTAAGATAAAATACTACATTAAAATCATGACCTCATGAGGCATTTAAGTATATATATATAACGCAGCTCTAAGATCCAACCTTTTGTTTCTAAATTGAACACTGTTACCTCTAGGTATAATTAAATGGGCTTGTCTTCTTTCATTTTGGTCACAGCATTTTGGCACAGAAATGTACAATCAGCACAGCTGAATATTACATCACAACAATTTCCATCATCTGAGGTCTAATAGGTGGAATACACTGTGACTTCGTTGTAAATACAGATTTTGCTCTGCACTGTATATTTAACTTTCAATACAAGTGATTAGTCCACTCTCTTTTGTGCATTTGCATTGACAGAAATATTAACCCTCTCAGTTCTGCTATAGCACTTTCCACCACACCCACCAGGCAACAAAACTGAGGACTTTTCAGATCTTACTCCTCTGCTGAGGTCTTCTCCCTTATGGGTGGAACCACCAGCAGAAGGTCAGGATGAGGCCAACAGGTTTCAGGTTTTTCTGTACGGTGGTTCATCAGTATCTTCTTCTTCACCTCGCTGCCTTGATTCCACCTGAAATCTCTTCATTCTCCCCAGTAGCTACTTGTTGCCTGCGGAGCTGCTAACTGATGCCTGATGCCTCACCATGAAGTAAGTTCACACGCCTCTTCATATCCCACACCAGGAACTGCTCTGCTACATTAACCATATGGGCTTTTGGTCTTTGCTCTTCAGCACACAAAGTATGTGTTTGTACACATACAAAAGTTGTACAGTCATAGAAACCGTGTCTTGGCTAAGGAAACTGTCCAAAATTGCAACAACAGAATGAAAAACGGGAATCCAAATACAACCTCTACTGCCCCCCAGAATTCTGTGCCAATGGCAGAGCCACTGACCTGTAGAATCTGGGCTATAATATATATTTTTATGCTAGAGAAGATGGGGGCTTCAGTGGGTGGACTCTTGGATTCTATTACAGACTCCTAATCTGCTGTGGATCATTTAAAGACTAAATCACATGCAAATTGCTTTTTAAAAATTCAGAGATACAGAGAAATGAAAACAATTAAACATCTTGTTTCTCTGCTTTCATTGCAATACAATTTGTATAGATCGCAGGTGGGATATAAAAATCTAAACAACATTTTCAGTGTTTTTCCGGGTATAATGGCACTACCAAGTCCAATACAGTTTTCAAATTCTGTGCTGCCTCTGTTTATTCTGTAAATAAAATGGAGATAGGTGGAGTGTGACAGCAAAATTGTTTGGGTTCTTTCATTACTTTGCCACTTAAATTTACAGTTATATATGACTTTAGAATAAGATAATACCCACAGCTAATTTTAAACCACTTAACTCTTATTTGAATACCAAAGCACATGTTTCAAACCACTTGGAGCTCTGTAAGTCTCGGAATCCCTGAGGCACTGTGTAACTACATGTATTTAGTCACATCAGTCCTGGGAGAGAAACTCTTTGGAAATGTTAGTTCTGTCTTCTGCTTATTAGAATTACATAGTGCCAGAGACCGGTTTGTTTTTCTGAATGGGAAAGCTGGAAGATTAATTTAGAACCTGACACAGCTGAAAAAATAACTTGTCCATTGAAGTATTGAGAGCTACAGCATCCTGTAGCTGTGGGTATTAGTCAAATTCCACTGCATCCAAGTCCATCTCTTTCACTAGATTCCTAAATGAAACTAGCAAAAAAGTTTTTGGAGGACAGTTTTTGAGTATGTGTGTTGTCTTCTGGAATTTATTTTCAAATTTAGGTCAAATTATCAAATGGATTCCCAAAAAAAGATATATTTCTCCAGAAAAAAATGACTTTGGGAAGATGTGCTATTCTCCATTATACCCTAATTAGCCATCTTCATAACCCACTGAAGACAAGGGAGATCTGTGTTCCCTTACCTTCACCCATGAGAAGATCTTAATTCCCAGGTAAAGTCAGTTTTTCTGTTTATTCTCTGCATCACTCTCCATTCTTGTATTTCGTGTGGAGTCAGACTTCTAACAGAACTGACTAGGAACAGCCTGCTGCAGTTTGAGAGTCGGGCCTCACACCTGGAAGACCAAGTGCACTTTCTCCTTGATACGGCTAGAAATCTCATTTGAAGTTTCCTGTAGTTCTGATCAGCAAGTTCCTCCTCACGGACACGGCAGCTGGGTTGCAGAAAGAGGAGGATGTTGCCACTTCCTGCACTGCCAGTCTGTGATTCCAGCCCTCCCGTTGTTGCTCTGCATGAAAACAAAGGTTAAATAAGAAACCTTATTTCTCAGATCTTATTTTGACACGCAGAGGTAGGGGGAAATTAATCAGGTATGAAATGAACCAACACTGTTGCAAGTTTTTCACTACGAGTGCTGAACGTTACTGCTTGTTTTGCATTGGGAGGTGCTGGTCTGTCATTATCCTAGTAAGAAAAGCACTCAGACTCTGGAAGGTGTTAGTCAAAATGTAATGTATTAGTGCCAACGCTGTAAGAAGAAAATAGTACAGATAATCTTACACCCCCTTATATGCTGGGAACCCCGGGCAGTGTAGCATCAAACAGGACCAAATGGCAGAGCTCAGGGGCTGTGACCAGCAGCGCAGAGCCCAGCTGGAGGCCTGTAGCTGGCGGGTTCCCCAGGGCTCAGCGCTGGGCCCAGCCCTGTCCAACGGGCTCCCCAGCGCCCTGGGTGAAGGGGCAGAGCCCTCAGCAAGGCTGGCGGTGACACAGCCCTGGCAGGAGCGGCTGGTACCCCAGCGGCTGCGCTGCCGTTCAGCGAGGCCTGGGCAGGCTGGAGAGCTGGGCGGGGGGGACCGAATGCAGTTCAGCAAAGGGGGTGCCATGGGGGCCTGGGGGGCATCGGGAGGAACGTGGCCGGCAGGTGGAGGGAGGTGATCCTGCCCCTCTGCTCTGCCCTGCTGAGGCCGCACCTGGAGCGCTGTGTCCAGTGCTGGGCTCCCCAGTTCAGGAGAGACAGGGAACCACTGGGGAGCGCCCAGCAGAGGCCTGCGGGGATGATGAGGGGACTGGAGCTTCTCCCTTGTGAGGACAGGCTGGGAGAGCTGGGCCTGTTCAGCCCGGAGAAGGGAAGACCGAGAGGGGATCTTATCAATGCACACAAATAGCTCAGGGTTAAGTGTCAAGAGGACGGGCCCAGGCTCTTTTCAGCGGTGCCCAGTGACAGGACAAGGGGCAACGGGCACAAACTGCAGCACAGGCAGTTTCGTCTGAATATGAGGAAAAACTTGTTTACCGTGAGGGTGGCAGAGCAGTGGCACAGGCTGCCCAGAGAGGCTGTGGAGTCTCCTTCTCTGGAGACATTCAAAACCCGCCTGGATGAGATTCTGTGCAACCTGCTGTAGGAGAACCTGCTTTAGTGGGGGTAGGCCTAGATGATCTCCAGAAGTCCCTTCCAAAACCAACCATTCTGTGATTCTGTGACTCACAACCCATATGCAGCACACCATGCAGACCCTGTCAGAAAAGGATCCCCCATTTCAGTCATTTCAGCTATTAGAGGATTTTCTCACAAGAAAACAACTATTTATCAGTTCTACTGTCAAACAGAAAGGATGTTCACAAGAGAACTTCTCACTGCACTGCTGGACAGACAGGCGAGGCCATGCAGGTGGTGTAATTGCTGGTGCCATGTGGGAGCTGCCTGCAGGCTCCTTGGTGCAATCAGCTGGAAAAGTTAAACCCACAGCTAAGGCATGTGTGCAGCAGCCCGAAGGCTGTGCCGTACCTGCAGCACAGCCTGGCACAGCACAGCACAGGCCTGAGCATGCTTGGGTGAACTGCTGTGTGGATCACTCCCCCATGTACAGAGGTCGCTGGTCAGGATGACTGCATAGCTCCACCCCTGGTCCCGGCTTCCTCACTGTACGCGCCTTCCTTCTACCTGCTGACAGGCAATGATGGAAAAATATTTGTCATAAACTTAGCAAAGCCCACCTGTACCTGGTCCTGCTTGGAGTTATCTTTCTGCACCAGGGGTGACCTGAACCACATACAGTACTCCAGAAGCAGTTTCATTAGAGACCGTTACCTTCATACTGTGACACATTTCTGTCTCTGCTGAAAAAAACTCAACTGATAAACTTTATAGTTGCATTGGCCTTTTTCACACACGCATTATATTGGTAGCTTACAGTCGTTCTGGCTGATTAACGTCTTCAGATCTCTTCAGTCCCCTGTCACTTCCAGCTGAGGCAATCTAGTAACAACTTACATCTCATGACCTTGCACTCTGTACTACTGAATTTCTTCTCAATTACTCTAAGCCTTACTGCTATATAATACTCTAATCCTTCTTTGCAGGCAGATGCCCCCCAATGTTATGTAGTCAGCAAATTACATTAGAACCTTTCTATTTTTTGATAATAAGACTACCAGCAGAAAAATTAAATACCACTCCCAAGACTGTTCCTTTGCTACTAAAATCTCTCCTCCAGTTCTTCCCTTCTCACCAAAACCTAGTATTGCTTGACTAGCCATTGGGCTAGCGTAGGGCTTGGCTGCCCTACATCTCTTACGTAAATTTGCCATTTTAATTAACAGTTTTCCAGGTGGTAGGATATCGAATCCAGATGGACTCAATCTGTTGCACTTCTATTGTTTGGAAAATGATTTATCATGTTATAGAAAAAAATAGGTTACTCGATCTGTTCTTCCTGATTTTGGGTTTTTTTTTTTGCTCTAGGTGGGCTACATGATTTATTCCACAGTGTGTCTCTGGAACTGCAAGTGTCCCATAACAAGTTTATTGCTGGCAGCGTTTATTTTCCTTTGTAACATTTTAAAGGTTTCTTTTCATTTTAAAACCTCACCCTGAGAGCCTATAGCAGACTCCTAGAGCTATTCCAACAGAAATTTCTTGTTATTTCTTTAAGTGCCTTTGGCACTCACATGGTTTTTCAATCCATAGTATCTCCTGTCATTTAAAATTACTTATCAAAAGAGATGATTGTTAAATCTTGTCCTATACTGTCTCTGTCAGTCTTTTCTAAACACCACAGGTCCTTCCATACCTTTATTCCAATGATGATGGATAATTTCTGTTACCCTTATTCTATTTAGGTTTTCACCTTGGAAAGACTGGCCAAAACACCTTGACACGAGACTGCTGAAGGACCAGAGAGTTGCTCCAACTGCAGATAACCCAAAGTCAGAAAACTGGACTGAGGCATATCATCTGAGCTCTTGTCATTTAGTTACACAGCTTTCAGAAGCAGATAATACACTTCAAAACATGAATTAAGTAGTTTGGTCAGGATATTGGCCAAACAGAGGTGTCCAGTGCCTGGAGCTGGAGCTGCCCAGGTGTCCCCCAGCTGCCCTGCTCCTGACTGGGATGGTGGGACAGGCACTGGCTGCCAGGACATGCCCTGATGTACCCCCACGAGCAGCCCCCATGGCCCCCAGGGAGCCCAGACACTTAAACAGTGACTTTATATTAATTGTCTTCCTCTTTCCTGTTATCAAAAGTCTGTTTAACTGCACTATTCCATTACAAAGAAAATAAACTGCAGATATCATCCCACTCAAATTAAAGCCACTATTGCAATAATATGAAGCAATTGCCTCAAGTATTGCAATAATCATTACCACAATCATCCAGGCATAGCTAACACAAATTTACCACCCAGTAGGCAATAACAACTTTAATTTTCCTTGTCCTCACATTGATTGATGAAATGTTTTTGAATCAATCAAATGTTTCCATTAAGGGAAAGATAGTGGCAATATCTTAATAGAAAAAAAAATGGGTTTAACTACCACAGTTGGAAATTATTTCCAATATAATAATAAAGCTGAACAAAGTTTGGAGGAAAATTTGCATCAAAAAATTACAAACTGATTGTTTTATTCAATACTCCCTGCAAGACAGAGCCATCAAATTTAAAACATCAATTATGAATGAAAAACTTTTCCAGAAGCTGGGGATGTAACGCAAAAAGACCTGGGGAAGACAAAGAGAGGAAAACAGACTGGAGTTCAGTATTTGGAGAAGGAGGTACACTGAAGAAAAGAAGGAAATGAGATTAGAAGGATCTGATGGGTGAAGGCACAAGCCAGAGACGATTCTGGTGATTATTTGCCATGTGTGATTTAGCTTTAAATGAAACAGCTCAAATACCAACAGCAGAAGCTGCAGCAGCAAATGATTTTGAGACAACCACCAAACCTACCAGTATTTTTTATAAATATTAAGACAGTTAATCAAATTATTTGAGTAGTTTTTTTCTGGTCACTTAAAACATCTGCTATAGCTGGTGGCTTCAAGCTGCAGTGCAATCATATTCCATGAGGGAAGCAATGTGTTTAACTTTGAAATGGATCAGTTCTGGGTTTTATGTGATGGGTGTTTGTTCCTCCATCCATGCTACAGGACAAGTTTCCTACAGTTCTGAGCAAGTTCACGTTTGGAGACCCAACAAAAGGGACCAGCATCAGCTAAAGTAAGATGCTTCAAAGGCTGGAGAATATATGAGTTTTTAGGGGGCAAGGCTGGTCCAGTTTCCTGACTGACAGTGGTCCATGCTAGATGACTCAGGAAAAGATGCAAGAAATCACACAGTGGGCAGGTTTGCAATATCCTTTCCAAGGGGATGTTTCACCTTAACATTTGTTGTTTATCAGTTATTTTATGATCTTATAACTCATGTGACTTATAGGAGAAGTTGAGGTGGCTTAACAAAGTCCTTTATTAAAAAAAATAAGATTTGTAATAGCTATTTGTAGTAAAACTTCAGAAATCAGTATAACAGTAGTCCTACAGATGACAGCTCAACCTTTACTGACTGTCTGAAAATCAATTTGGATTTGGTTGCTTTATAAGCTGTCAAAAGTTACTAGTTCCCATCTGTCTTTTTTCTCGATATAGCTTGTCCTTGGCTTTCTACCAGAAGTTGTCAATATCCTGTTAGCACATCCCTGCTCCTTCCTCTGAAATCTCCTTCAGCAGGACACTCCAACAAGGTGGCAGCAGTCTTCACCCACAATGACTGGAAAGAAGCAGAGGACCACTGCTTCGTTTCTAATGACTAGGATTCACAACTCAGCATCTTTATACCGAAAGCAAGCCTTGTAAGCCACTGTAAGGTTAAACAACAGCAGTGGCAAAATATGAATCCTAATCTAGCAAACCCATCTCCTCCAAGTCATTTAGCCACACTAAATTTCAGAACTGCTCCTCCAAAATACAGTGCTTGTGTATGCCACCAGTGAAAAATGAAAGTGTAATTTACACCTCTTTTTGGTATTTCCACCATGTAAGCTGCAGTGGTGTTGAGTGGGAGACACAGACCATATGGGCAACAGATGTGCCCAAACCCCACTGGCTGACATGGCTCCTGAGGAAAAGGGACCACAGGTTCACTGCCAGAGAAAGAAATCTCTGAGACTGCAGGTGGGGGAATAAAGAGGAGGTATGAAAAGCAACATACCGGGCAGGGGAAGGCCAAGCAGGGGGTGAGCTTCAGTTATTAAAATATCCTCCCCTGCCTACACAAGCAGCTGGCTTAGAAAGTAGAACATCTTTTCTTCCTGCTATCTCAGAGTATAGATTTATCCATGCTAGATTTAACTAACTAAATCCAGCATCAGTGATGGTGTAGCTCTGGCAACACGAAGCTCAGCATGGGACTTTTTCAGCTGCTAATTACTGAGCTAATCAGTTTTGGGTAAGTTTTTCAGTCAGCCCTGAACTTGGTATTGCTGCAGGTATACAGCTAGCTGAAATAAACTAGTTAGTTTAAAGTGCTCGCAGGTATATCTCTAGATGATGGCTGTGTGGACATATCATTAATTATTTTTTCCTGCACAAGAGCCTGAGGTCACCAAGGCTCTGTTAAAACCCAGATGATGTTATACAATAAGGCACATCACAACATTGCATAATGAAAAAGTCCTGCCTCCTAGTGAAAACAAGAAAGAAAATTACTTACCTAGCATATAGAGTGCTATTACATCAAGGCTGCGCTTATACAGCCTTAATTCTGCCCTTGTGTCTGATTATGTTTGTACTTTGAACCACTCCTCCCAGTACACATCATGTCCACATTACATGGATGTGGATGCACATTGATCACCTCCTCCCTCATTCTTCTTCTTGTGCCATTCATAAAACCCCTACTCTTGTTTACTTTTCACCTACATATTTTCACTTTGAAACACCATTCTGCATGCTGATGTTGCATGTCACCACTTGAGACAAAATATTAAACCATATTTGGCATGTTTTATTTGGCCTTAGAAATATAAAGTTACCATTCTACATGCTGTCAAACAGGTAAATAGTATCCCAGGAGCTCAATTTCTGAGACCTTAAATAAGGTCTGAAAAGACTGAGATATGATGTAATATGGCATAAACAAATGATGTATGGACCATTTTTGTGGTGCAAAGCACAGGCTGTAGCACTGTTGAGTGTACAGCCTGGCCCACGCTGCGTACTCAGTTTCTCATTACGGTATTTTTCATTTGGTGCTTCAGTCATTTTAAATGGATGTTGAAAACAAAACATTGTCCAAATGAGCTAAAAAGCTTTCCATTAAAAATCTTTGTACTGTTTCACACCAGCTACTTTGAACCTCTTCCATGCTTTGGCACTGTTCAATCTCTGCATGGAAACTGTACAGAGATTTTATATGTGCTTGTGAATTTGACAGGCATATGTAATAGAAATTATTTCAGAATATGCAAATTGATAGGGGTAAACATTCTCTTGCTCTCTTTCTTCCCTGACTCTGATGATGATTACTGTTGCTTTGCATAAGTCAGAGCAGAGCTGTAGGAGCTGGAGAGGTACAAGATTCAAGCTTCCTATGTGATGTCATTTGTCAAAAATCTTCCACATGCTGATGTGCTCTCCATAAAAAAAATCACCATTTTAGATTGAAGATATTGTATCTCACATCTCCCAGTTATTTCATATTTTAAATATTACTTCATTTAACTTTTATCTGTAAGGCTGGATTTTTTCATCAGTTCTTATTTTCTTGTGTCAAAACTTTTCCATGTAGTACCTATCATGGCTGTCTCAGCTAAACTGGAATTCCCTATATGTTTTAAATTGGACCCCTTCTGTTTGAAAGAACAGTTGGTGGGGTTTTTACCCATATTATGAATTTTTACATTTAAAAAATTCTGAATGTTGGCCCATAAATAATAATTTTCTTACCATATTAAAAAACAGGCAGGAAGACTGCAAATATAAATTAAATTTATTTTAAATAATTTTTATTTTAACTAGTCCTTTATTCAAAACCATCAAAGATCAGTCTATCAGACAAAGAAAATAATTTAATGTGGAATCTTAACAGAAACCCAGCTGCAATATAATGGTTTGCAAAAGGAAAAACTCATTCACTGTGAGGGTGGCATGACACTGGGCCAGGTTGCCCAGAGAAGCTGTGGATGCCCCATCCCTGGAAGTGTTCAAGGCCAGGCTGGATGGGGCTTTGAGCAACCTGGTCTAGTGGAAGGTGTCCCTGCCCATGGCAGGGGGGTTGGAACTAGATGATCATTAAGGTCCCTTCCAACCCAAACCATTCTGTGATTCTATGGTTTTCTCCATGCCTGTGGGTCCTGTTCTTGCAGCCACTGGCTCTTCTGAAGTACTAGGTAAACATGAGCTGGAGAAATCCTGCTGGAGGCTCTCACAGATGAGTAACTGTCAAGCATTGCTAGTAGGCTGAGTACCAGATTTTTCATCTGGGTACCAGATAAAAAATGAACCTTTATAATGTGATTAACTTCTCATTCTTTTCTGGTTTCCAAGAAAAAGACTCACCCAATATCTGTGGCAAAACATCCCCATTTTGATGGCCAGATGGGTAATTTGGTACTGCTCCCTTTACCAAACCACAGGAATCAGGGAAATTTTCCCAGTGTGTAACCATCATCTCTGCATGCTACCCATGGCATAAGAATCAGAAGACTTTGGTTCATATTTCTTCTCTTTATAGAACTTTCTGACTTGTTATTCTGTGCTCTTCCTTTACTTTTTTTCTCATTTTCCTCTTTCCCGTCAGTGTTTTGGTCTTCACAGGATCTTAGTATCGTTTGACTGTACAAGACACTGATTTCTGAATTTTCCTTACACCATACAGAATTACTACTTAAAACAATGCACCACCGCAGAATTCCTAAATCTAGCTCTACTTCATTTGTGGTTTACAATCACACTTCTCTCTAGCAAGTCTGAACTGTGTGCAGCAGTATAAGACCAGCCTTTTAAGCTACTCTGATTGGTTTTACTTCAGACATGTAAACCAAAGAGTGATTATTACTTTTATTCGACTGCATTTACGCACTTGGAACAATATTCAGTTACCAAGAAAGTCATTACTGATCTTAAGCAGAGAAAATCCCTCTTGGAAAAAATTAAGCCTATGTGTAAGTGAAGGACTTCAGAAATTGCTCATATATTTTTGTAAGATAGGATTGTTGGTGCTAGACAGAGGACAAGATTTTACTATCATCTGTCTATTTGACATAATTAGCCCTATGTTTGTAGAAATTTGCATACTGTTTTCCATCTCAGGGTACCATACTGTTAGTCCAGCTAATAATTTTTAGTAATTGGTTGACTATCAGCATACAGTAAAGCGCATCTGAAAGGCAATTTGGATCTACAATGAGAACCACAGAATCACAAAACAATTCAGGTTTGAAGGGACCTGGGTGGTCTCTTGTTGAACCTCCAGCCCAGGGGTCCTCAAACTACAGCCCATAGACCAGATTCAGCCCCCCAGGGTCCTCAATCCGGCCACCGGTATTTACAGAACCCCCTGCCCCACCCCCCACCCCCCCCCGGGGGTTGGCGGGGGGGGAAACCAAGCAGCTGCAGATGGCTGCCTGCCACTTCATCCACGCGCCGGCCCCCTGGTTAAAAAGTTTGAGGACCCCTGCTCCAGCCCAAAGCAGGGTCAGCTGTGAGATTCAGCTGTGAGATTGCCCACAGCTTTTCTGAGCTGTATCTTGAAAACCTCCAGCAAAGGAGACTGCACAACCTTCCTAAGCAATGTGTTCTAGCTCTTGAATATTCTAACAGCTGAGAGACAGAAGCATCATCCATAGATCCTCACAAATCTGGGGTTTCCCCTCCAGAATCATAGTTTGAGTCTTTGTTGACGTTCTTAAAAAACTGTGACTTTTCTGGCTCTACAGACTAGTGTTTGAACACCTCCAGACAATTGCAATGCACACAGGTTGCCGGTACTCTAAAAGTTGCAGAACAATAACCACAGACCACGTGGAGGTCTGATGACAGATTTGTTTTAAAACTCTCCACAGTTTAAACAGTGTTGTATTTTACTATTCTTGTTACTGGTTCAGATCTGTTAGGATCAAAGTCAGCCCCAGAACCAGTAGTCCATCAATGGCACAAAGCCAAGTAGTTTTGCTCCATTGTACATTTCCAGTGTCTTAACTATGGTTGTAAAGCTTTCCTTAAGTCCAAAGGATGACTTCTGACAGTGACAGGCTCTAAAGATTTAAAGGGTATTTCTATATTGCAACCTACTTGCCCAGTTTTCCATCTCCCATCCTATATCCCGATCTCATGCTTTCCAAACTTTGCCTTACCTGGAAAATCAGTGGCAGAGCTCCAGTCATTGGGCTGGGAGCATTTGAAGGGATGCAGCTGGTGAAAGTCTCTCAGGAGAACAGGTTTCCCTACCATCAGTTGGTTCTATCACCAGAGGGGAGGTTTTTCCTAAGAAGGCAAACTGTGACATCTGGATGATCCCTGAACATAGTTCAAGGAAGGGTTAGTGCTGCCTCTCCGCTACGTTGTCAGGACGGCTCACAGAGTTACAAACATTTAATATTAACAAGCATATGATGTCCAGAAACATGGTTAGGTCTTAAGCTGCATGTTCAGATAAAGGATGTGGACCTGAGAAGAAGGAAATAACTTTTCCATAGGTTCTGAAAGAGCTGCATACCAATGCACAGAAGCTGAAGTGGCTTCAGGAGCTTAATGACCTGTATGAAGGAAGATTAACTTCTTCATGCCAGACAATGGCAAGGGAAAGCCACCAGTAACAGTCATGAATGTCAGAGGCAAGCAGTCTGTACTTACCTTACACAACACTGAAAGCACTGAGCTGTACCTGTATTGCAAGCTGTGAGAACATGGAGCTGTGGCAATCACAGGCATTTTAAAAATTTAATCTGCTCACTCAAATTGCTGAACAACATTGATTTTCAGAGCACTGCATCTCCGAATTATGTGTATAACTAATAGATCAGTATTCTGAATGTAAACTCAGACTAGCTAATCAACCACACACTTATTTGCATAGATCAGTGAAAACTGCTGAAAGCAATATTGGTATTCACAATCTCTAGCGAATGCAGCAATGCCTTATTTGTTTTTTAGTTCTTCTTTCCAAGTGTCAGATACAAGCATAGTATTATTTCACTGAAAATAACTCTGAAGTAATGAGCAAACAGAAACTGGCTATACAATTCACAAAGCTCTTTAGTTCCAGTCCCTTCTCAGCACAAGTTCTTAAAACAAGCTTGTAATGTCAAATTGGTTTTGGAATTCAAATAATTTTACTTAGGAGAAGCAATTACCTGGGAAAGACACCTCTTAAGAATCCCAAAATACTTCAAGGAATAAAGACTATACACTAGGGCATTACTATACAAGCTGTAATATTCAGGGAGTTTGTGAACAGTGTTCACTGGGTGAGCTGCATGTACACTTAATTAACAACCAGCTTTTAATAACAGTGGACTTAGAGTTCATGGGAAACTAAAGATTCATTCACCTTTATCACAACCTGGGCAGGCAGATGTAGGGCTGACATCTGAATGCAGTCTCAGGGAATGGCACCGGTAGGATCTGGGCACAGAGGGGTTATCTTCTCCCTGCCTTTTCTGCTCTGTGATCTCTGCTTTTTCAGCCTGCACATGGAGGTGGCAGGCAACAAGGAGATATGACATAAGAACCAAATATGTGCAAGACTGACCAGAGAATGTAGTGGTGGAAATGTATTTCAAACTCCAGTTATCTAAGTCAAATTTACAAACATTAAAATCCTGCTACATAACTGACTTTGTAAATTTTCCTTTCTTTCTTCTCTCCTTTCTCTGTAGCCCAACTAAATGGAGATCTATTTCCAAAGTACATTTGCAAACTATTTGGTATTTAAAGCTTTTAAGTCACAATCACTTTGCTGCTGCATAGCTATGTCTTATTCTGAAAAAGGGTCCTCTGAGAGCTTGTTCAGTACAGCAGGTACTACCCCTACTAAGTGCCAGTACTAACTTCACTGGCCAAGGAAGGTGTTGCCACCTAATTCTCTGCAACAGCTGGAAGGTTGGTGACCTTCTTGCTTTGCCTGGGTTTCTCCTGCTCACCTAGTAAAGGTGCTACATGGGCAGCATGGCAGCCATTTGAAACCTGTCTGGGATCTGGCATTAATAATTCTGCATTTTTGTCACAAAATGTTTTTAGTTCTAGTGTCCTCATATACACTTCTTCTGTGATTAACATTAGCTGTTTCCAGTTCAAGAAGCTAGAGATTTACCGACATCATGGGTTTTATCTTCCTGTGAGTCTCTGAATTGTTCTGATAAAAGTATTATAAAAAACTTTGTCAGCATATGGTCTTACTACTTGATCTTACTGTTGCTGGTAGTGAGCTGGCAATGGGGCGGAAAAGTCTTGCCTAGGAATTTTGCTTCTGAACTGCTTATAATAATGGTTCCTCCAGCACTCTTCCCCTGTGTATTAAAATGGGCTAGATGAGTAATCCAAAGAACTACACACAGAGGGCTGAACTCTTTATGGATAGACGCACACATTACATGATTCTATAATGCCTACTAGCATAATTGCAACACAATCTCTTTATCACAAGAGATGCCACTCTGCATGGCCCATCACACTGGTAACCCCAATGGACACGACTCCGAATCTCTATATCTATCAAGAGAAAAACAGTGGAAGGGAGATAGCCTCTAGAGTTATCTCTATATACACACACTCCTCGGATTAATTAGAAACATTCCTATAGATAACGGCATAATCTTTGTAGGAATAATTAGAACAGTGATACAGCCCCACAACACTTGAAGTTGTTAGATAAAGTTAGAAGAGTGTGGAGCCTGGAGTTGATTCACTGTGTTGTAAAGCTGATACCAACCCAAGAACTAAATATGCACAGCAGAAAATACAGGGTGTATCTTTGTTTACTATTTATAGTCACATGCAGGAACGGAGGGGAAGCATTTGTCCACTAGATATGTCTTATTTTCTATAAGATGGTCCAAATTTGAGCCCATCTGTTGACCATTTATCACCTCCTGGCAGTTCTTTGAAGTTTAGCCAGTTACTGTATTTGCTGTTACAAGAAAGATTTATTTAAACATCACTTTAGCTCTGGCCAAAGGCCAAAGAAAATTAAAGTTAGCTACCAGGGAGAGATCAAACTGAATAGTTCAAGCCTATTTTTATATTCTGTGGTTTTATGAATTAAGTTTTAGATTACTTAACTTGCAGAGGCTGAACTTTGTGAAAGTTTCAGATTCTGATGGGATTTGGGGAAAAATCTTTGCAACTAATCCACACTGGGGGGAAATAGCAATATTTTGGGACCAGAAACATTATTATTAAATATTTTTGCCAGTATTTTCTTGTGTTTGTCTATATATGATGAAGAAAGTTTTCATCAAGCTATCCAGACACACCTTGAAATTTTTAATACATTTATTTATCATTACTTCTGCAGGTTGGTAAGTGTCATTAAAATAAAATACAGAATGAATATATTTCATCTGATATCAGATTTCTGTCATTTTGCCTACAGAAAAAAAGTTAATAAGTGTATCACAGTACTTTACACTTCCCATCAACAAAAAAAGTCCTGTGCTTGGGGTTTCAGAGTGGAAGGGTGTGTGCTGCTCCGACAGCAATCGTGGGCAGACAGCTGAATCCTCAGCATCCAGCTCAAAGCACAGGGCACATCTGAGAACAGCCCTGCTAAAGGTATTAGTGGTTTCCTGATGCGGGCTGATTCTCTGCTTACCCTCCTCCATCTACATACAATTTTACTCTTTCATTATAGCTCTCTAGGGACTGTTACAGTAGCTGGTAGAGTGAATACGGAGGGAATGTGTCCCTTCCCTCTGCTAACATCAGCAGGGACTCATAAGCAAGTGCAGCTGCATAATGACTCCTAGAGGGTTAATAACAGCTGATGATGAGCTCCAAATACACCTGGTGGAGCAATTAATTTTTTTTGCTGCTGGGTTGCTAATGAAAAAGTCTGCCTGCTGGCAAATCTCAAATGAGCGGTGTCTGGTCTTGTGCATGTGCTGGCTGCCCTAGCAGAGGGATGCCTCACTGGGAGGGTGCAGGAACCCAACCTGCAGCAAGGAAGCCAGAGTCACTTGTTGCTCCCTGCAGCTGCTCAAGAGAGAGCAGCGAGGGCTGGGTGAGTGGAACCTGGTGGGAAAAGGACCAGACAAGGGCTTCAAAACTTCCAGTTGGAAAAGTGAGAACTTGTCCTTTTTTCTTCTTTGAAATCAGTATAAGAGGAGGAAAAGGGGAAAAAGGATTTTTATCATGTCTCTCAGACACCCAAAGGAAGCCTTTTTGGGGTGCAGTCCTGGGGGAGCATGATCTGTCAACAGCTGTTCAAGACACTCACAAGAAGACTACCTTTAAAATGTGAGTAACTAGATGGACTTCAAAACAGGTTGGTTTTTTTTATTCTGCCTACCATTTGCAATCAGCTCCTGTTCACTATTATCACTCCAGAGCCGTGGGTCAGATTACAGTTTAGGGTGGAGTGTCTGGAAAATGATTATGCTTTCCTTTATCCCCACTTTTAGTTGGAGAAGTTGAGTCAAGTTACACATGCCTTTTCACCTTATCATCTGTTTTCTGGTCTCAAGGCTGCTTTCATGCATAAAAAGGCCAGAGACGTAATACTTTTTTTTTTTTTTTTGGAAGTGAGATTTCCATTTAAAAAGCACAAAAGCTGGCTCTCTAAACAAGGGCTTTTGAGACATCTTCCCAGCTCATCAACAGAAAAAAATGTCTTTCCATAGCTGGCAACAAGGAGCCAGTGGAGTCCTGGGTACAAGCAGAACATCCAGATAATGTTCAGTAGGATAGGCTTGCATACAAGAAAAGCTCAGAATATTTTATTTTAAAAGCATTTATGTCTCTTGCCAATTTTTCACAGCCCTCATTAAGTCATTATTATTTTTCCTATGCTACACAAGGGAGAGAACATGTCCTAACATCAAAGTTAACATGTTCCTGCGAGCTATCCAGGCAGACTTGAACTAGGAAGCATGGCTAGAGAAGGAAGGTGTACCTAGAGCTTTGTGAAGCTGGGTTTAATTTGCTGTGTTCATTTGCTCATTTTTTCATTGTAATTTGTTTGTTTGTCCACTGCTGTCCATGGGCTCATTTCATCAGCTCTCGCTGAAAAGGGTTCATAAATTATGAGTTCTCCATTGGCTCTCAGGTTTGAATGAAACTCATCCCAAACCTCAATTTTTCCAGCTCTTGGTCTGCTCTAGAATATTTGTTTTCATATACTTTCCAAGCACTTAGATATTTTAGTCAAGCCAG
This sequence comes from Falco peregrinus, assembly GCF_023634155.1. NCBI lineage: Eukaryota > Metazoa > Chordata > Aves > Falconiformes > Falconidae > Falco > Falco peregrinus. The sequence goes on from NC_073723.1 coordinate 59,219,231, forward strand.
ATTTATTCAAAATTTCCTTCTGGCCTGTTCTAAATTCAATCCAGATTCAGAAGACTGCAAACCTCATCTAAGCAGTAGGTCAGCTCTGGCTCATTACACTCACACAGGTACCTCTGCTGAAAACAAGAAGACTAAATTTGTTATACAAACAGAAAACATATTTACCATAGGTGTTATTGATTACTATGATGTTGTACCTGTTATTGCATTTGTGACTTTGATTGCAATGCCATAAAACAAAATGCTTTCCATCCCAGGAAAAAAAAAATATTTGAGTTTTTCATAAAATGAACACACTGATTCCCAGCCTATATCAAAATCAGAGATACTGCTCGGGGTTTCATCACAGGTGAAACTGTGATGTCAGCTTTCACACAGCTTTAACAGCTGTGATAAATCCAGCTCTCAGGAAAGCTTCTGAAGCAACCAGAGCTTGGAGACACATCTGTAAGTTTCTGATGATTTGGGGAAAAGCAATTAACAGCAGTGAAGCAGAGCAGAGAGGGACTATTACAACAAGGCAGGCCCTCGCTTTGTAAAACATCCAGCGATTTTTCTCTGTAGAGGCAGGCAGACGATTGCTACAGGCATTTGAGGAGCTCAGAAGCACCCCAAGTGTCACCCCGGAGGCCGCGGCACGTGTAGTGTCTTTCCCCTTCCTTTTCCAAGCCACAGTAGGATTTAGCCCAAAATCGCTTAATGGCTTTTTACAGCGCCCTGCCCCGCCCGTGGCGGTCCCGGGCCTCGCCTCGCCCTGGGTGCCCACCCAACTGAGGAGCGCCCCCTGCTGGTGACAACCGGTACGGGAGCTGCCCGCGGCGCTTCCCCCGGGCGGGCGCTCGCAGCGGTGCCAGCGCGCCCAGCTCAAGGTGGGAATCGGGCATCAGGGTGGGCAAAGCACCCTCAGCCCCCCAGGGCCGGGCGGCAGCAGCAGCAGGGCCGCCGAGCGGGTGTCTGGCACCGGGGCGAGAGGGGAGCTGCAGGAGTATGGGCTCTCGGGCCTGATCCACCGTGTACGTACTGCTGTGCTGCCTCGGGTGTGCAGCCTCTCTGTCCCAGCGTTTGTAAGGACAGCACGGAAAGGTAGCAGGCCCCTGCTGTAAATAAAACAGGCCCCTTCCTCCTGGAGCAAGGCACAGCCATAAGTGCTATTTAGTCTTAAACGTAGTACAGTCAACATCCACAGCAATCGGGAAAGAAATAACCTGGAAAAAATAAAACATTTCTAGTACAAGTCATATATAAATTACAGGATGAGGATTACAACAGGGGCTTAACGAATAAAGGAATGCTGCTATAGAGAGCAGGGATGTCTCACCCGCCAACCAGGGAGGCCTGGGACTCCACACAGTCGACACTGCAGGAATGTGGCTGTGCTGCTCCCAAACCTAACCTGTTCACACAGCATCCGCATCGAGTCTGTGCACCCCTGACTGCTGCGCAGCCTCCGTAACCTGCCCACAGAGAACTAAGATGTGACAGAAGTGGTCACAGAGCAGAATGGGTGTAGAGGATGGACGGGCCACTATTCCTTTTACTTCCAGTACTTGCAATGTCCAGGGTGTGGCCTGACTCCTTGCACTCAACATTGGAACCAGGTTTTGTCCCAAAATGGGAAGACAAACCTGCTTCACACATAATGCAACAGTAGATATAAGAGAGAGAGATCCATTTGCAAGATTAAAAAGAAAACAACATTACAGAGTTGTTCAAACTCAAAACGTTCTTGTAGTACTGATCATGGCTCAAAAAAAGTAACATAGCTTACGTGATCGACTGCAGACAGAAGTCTCTGGAAAGAGCGAGAAGGTTGAATATCAGATCTGATGTCATCCAGCATACCGTAATCAAAGGTAACTGTATTTTTATTCATTAATTTGCAGTTATTTGCTCTTCAGCAATATCAGAGGACTAACTCAGTACATAGACACAGTATAGACAGTCCACCAAAGTGCTCTTTTTTAACACTTCAGACACTTTGGTCATTTCTCTTTCTTTCACATGCTGTCACCTACAGCCTCCTGGCGCTGGAGGATGGCAACTTGACTTAGTGCTTTTGTTTGGTTCATTCTTAGGTGTATTGACATCACTTTGCATTTTCAAAGTATTTCTTCAACTGTGAGCAGTACATCTGTGTTGTGCAAGAAGCAAATGGACAGTAAGGCTCGACTTGCAGAGTGAGCAAGCTGCAGCATCCCTGCTTTCTCCACAGGCATACCTTCACTGGTCACTGAGGTGCAGGGCCGTGCTCCCATGCTAGCAGTGCCCCAGGAACAGCACCACCAGGCCTGCCACGTGGCACCCACCTTCCACAGGCTGGTATCAGCTGGAGTTGCACTGTTTAAGTAAACTCATATTATTCGCTGTAGTATGGAAGATGTGTGTTGATTGCTGGAGCTAGTAACAAGTCAAAGCATGTTCCTTCTTTCCTGACTGTAACTATAGTTACACTTTCCCAGAGTGTAACTATAGTCCGGCTTCCTTGTTGTTTTTTTTTAATAGTCTGACTATACTATTGTTTACATAATTGAATATCAAAATATATTCTGACCTTTGTTTTAAATGTAATAAATTTGTATTACTGTTGTTGTTATTACTATATTTTGATATTATACTATAATGTATGATTATATTCTGTTATATTACTGCTATTATTTAACCACTTTGGTAGTTGTTTCATTTCTAGACAAAGAAAATAAAACATGAAAAGCATTAAACAAATTGCTAAATTTGAAGTATGGTTAGAGTAGGTAAATCATCTGCTTGAGGACAGTGCTCTGATTTTGTTTCTTTGAATGCCCTAGGTCCTACTGAGTTGTTTGGGGATTTTTATGAAGCATGAGCTTCATTAAATTATGCAGTTCCCTGAAGTATGCTTCTCCCAGTAAAATGCATCCTCACAGAGGAGACACACTGATGAAGAGGTGTGACATCCTGGCCCTTCACTTCCATGTGTCCAGGATTTTGCTGGCCACAGACTCTTCTTGGTAATTTCATATAATTAATTTTAGGCTGCCATTGCCAGCCTGGACTGCAATACAATTGTTTCCATGGAGCAAAATTGTATGGCATGTATGTGGAAAATACTGATTGACATACAGAGTAAGGTATTATTGAGAGTGAGAAAAAGTTCCCAAACAGTGTACAGAAAGCAGCAGGGGAGAGCCTTATAATGGTGGAGCGTGAAAAGACATGGAAGATGCAAAACCCAATAACCAAGCAAGCCCAAGAAGGCAGACCCTTCCCAAACAAGCAGAGAAGTTCCCAGGCAGATTGCCTGCTAGCCAAGAGAGGAGCCTGGCTGCTCCATTAATACTGTATTTACTTCAATGTGACTATTCATGCATTCAAAAGAGACTCCAACCCAGAAGGATTAACCTAAGTCTAGCATACATTCAACACCGAGTTTAAAAGCAGCCTTGGCAAACTTCCTCCTTTATGGACCTCTGGCCTCTGAGAAAGTAGCAAGTAAGTCACTTTAAGGTATATTCTAAAGTTATTTATGTGTCCAAAGACTGGAATCTCATAGGAATTTTGGAAGCGTGCAAGCTTCCAAAACCCATTGAAGACAGACTCTGAAACTATTTACTTTAATGAAAATCCTTTTACATTCCCAACCACATCTTCAGCATTTATGTATGTTTGTTTGGGTTGTCTAGCCCACCTGTGCTTCGTTTTCACCATCTGTAAAGTGGAACTCATTATGCTTTTATACTGTCTAAGGAAATGCAATGAAAACTAATGAAGAAAAACGTTACAAACAAATAATGTTTGTTTTATAACTGGTTAATTGTTTTTTTCTGGAAACACGAGTGCTCTTCATAAATCAATATTACTGGCATCTGTATTTCTTAAAGATGCCAGAAATCTACTGAGTCTCTAAATTCCTCTCTACCTCACAATATAAAAGTTTGCACACCTTTTCCCATTAAAAAATTACTCAGGAAAAAAAAAAATCTTGCAAAAGGTCAATGGGCATTAAGGTAAACTCAGCTATGATAATTTAGAGTATAGGCTGAAGTCCTCTGTGGTTAGTCAATATATTAAGTATTACTCATCATGTTAAATATTAAACGTGGCAGCTACTCATATCCAGACACTTCCGACGCAGATCCCAGATACAAAAGCTTATTCTGACAGGTCCTCCTACATATTCTTTATTCACATTTTTGCCTTTGATTGTTCTTTTATTTGCACGTTTCATTATTCCAATTTTGGGTAAGCTAACAAATTATTTTAGAATAGGTCATAAAATAAACATACCTATAAATCATTGAGTTAGTATTGCATTAATTTTTGAAACAAAAAATTAGCAAAACATTGGGGTTTAGTATTATTTATTTCATTGTTGGATAAAAATACCTCTAAGATAAAGATCCCCATTCCTGCTCTTACCAAAGCTAAGTCTGCTAAATTACATGTCCATTTCGCCACTGACTTCAGCAGTAGAAGTACTGGAGTCTAGAAGCATAAGTAAAAAAGATTAAAAAAAGTGGTTCAGAACAGCCATGAGTTTCATCCGTGGCACAAGGAATAACCTGTTTCTGGATGACCAGAGGAAAGGCTGTCTCAGCTTCCACATCACAGCCGCTCTGCCAGAGATGCAGAACTGGGGTCAGGCACTGCCCGATAGGATGCAGAAGGCTCGTACCGAGCGGGTGGCCTGCAGCACCTCACTAGCACACCAGAGAAACGCAGGGGATTTGACAGAGACCATCAAGCTTCCCTGTAAATAAAAAATGCTGCCGGCAGCACCAGCAAGAGGGAAAGCCGTGCAAGCAGCTCCCCCTGGCCCAGCGGCCCCCCACAGCCCTGCTCTCCGCCTGGCCCAGGGAGCCTGTGGGGAGCACAGCCTGGCACATGCACCTCCTGGTCACCTCCGTTAAGTTTATTTCCCTCAAAAAAGTCAGAAATATGGGTAATCTTTCACTGTTTTCACAAACTGTGAGAACTGAACCTGCCTGAGGCCGCTGGCTGCCCATTATGCCTGCTGGCATTGGCTAAAGCGAGTAAAAATTATTCAAAGATGGGAGGACACTGAGGCAACAAACCGCTGTAAGCCCTTTTCCTCAGGAAGCCAGGCCCGGCCTGCTCCGAAGCCCAGCCACACCACATAGTTAACTCGTTAACAACAACCTTCCAGACCGACCCGCTCCATCGGCTGTTGTGACACTTCACCTGCCGAGCACACACGACAGCTTAATAAAACGTACTTTTAGGTTTTACTGGGCTGGCTGCCGGCGCCACCGCGCCACCGCCCCACCCCGGGTGGCCCGAGGCGGCCGGGAACATGCGCTATTTTTCTGTCAGAAAACGAGAACAGCTGAGGCCGGTGGTGCGTTGTGAGGCAGCTGCAACCCTAACCAGCAGTACGGACGCCTGGGAACGGGAGTGCGGTGACGGACAGCAGGAGGGACCGACGGCAGCCCAGCACGGCGGCCCCAGGGCGGGGAGGTGACACCGCGGACCCCGCCCCGCCGGAACGGCGACCGCCCTGTGGCCACACCCACCGCGGGGCGGGGCGAGGGGATAAGGCCCCGCCCCGCGCGGGCAGGAAACTCCCGCCGTTGCCTTACAAGGGCAGACGTGGCGCTGCCTCCGCCTCCCGCTCCTGGAATGCGGTGACCGTACCGCGCTGCACCACCGCTGCGCTGCGCCGGGGGGAGGCGGGCGGGACAGAGGCCGAGCCCGGCGCCCGGACCTCGTCCTCCTGGAGACGGTCGAGACCCCCGAGAGGACCCGCGCAGCCCACGGCCACTGCCGGGGCTTGTCCTTGGCACGGCCCGTGGCACCTTGCCGCCGAATCGAGGAGCCCCGCCGGCACCCCTCCGCCGCTCCGCGCGGATGGTCTCGCCCACGCCTTCCTTCCTCTGCGCCGGCGGGCGGCGGCCGCTCGCTCCCTCTCCGGAAGTGCCGGCGCCGCCGCTTCCCGCCGCTCTCGGACTAGGACCTTTTCCCGCAGCAGCCAGGTGAGGCTGGGCCGGGGGCTCTAGCGACCGCCTGCCTGGTGTGGAGCTGGGGGGCGGTGCGGGGTGCGGCGGGCCGGGGCTGTCTGATGAGGCGGGCCGGGGGTCCCTTGCGGCGTCACCCGCCTGCGGAGCAGCCCGCCTCGGCCCCCGCCTCTGTGCTGCCGGGCCCGGCCGGAGCCGAGCGTGGCGCGGACGCCGCGGCGCTCCCTCAGCGAGGAGCCGGGCTGGGGCTGGGGGCCGGCAACGCCCGCGGGCCTGAGCAGCCCGCTGTCGGGAGGGGGCGGCTGCCTTCCAGCCCTCTCCAGCCGTTTCCTCGCCGCCGTCGGAGCGGGGGAAGGGCTGGCCTGGAAGCTCCAGCCGTCGGAAGAGGCTGAGATAGCAGGAGCTGCCGCGAGTCTGCCCTTCCGTGGCGACGTTTGGAAATAACTATGGCCGCAACGACTGCTGGGGACAGCCCGTAGCGGTTTCCATTCCCTAACTTGCAGACAGGCTTCGTTGAGTCACAGGCATTAGATTTTGAGGCAAGTGTGGCTCCTGTACAAGGCTTTGGGAAAATTATTGGTGAGAAGTGTATTAAGGTGGCTTTCAAGACTAGGTGAGGTGGCATAGGGCGGCTTTTTTCCTGGAGGGTGCCTTGGTCTTGCATTTTCCTGCTACCCCCAGACCGCGGTGGATGCGTGGTGGTACCTGATGCTGTAATTGATGGTGTGAGCAGAACTTGGGGTTTAGCTTTGAGGCTGACCTTTGAATTTGATGGTTGAAAAAGAAAGTGACTATTATATCTTAGCCCATGTAGAGATTTTTTGGGGGGTGGGTTGTGGGGTTTTATTGTGTGATGGGCTTCGGGTTTGTTTTTTTTAATTATTTTTTTATTTTGAGTGATAGACGGTTACAATCATTGCAGCGTTGTTTTTATAACGTGAGGGTGTCTTCTAAAGTATAACTTTCCATTACTGCCTCTGAACAGATATAGCCTACCACCACTGTTAGTGGGTTGTAAAGTTTCCTATCTTACTGTCTGGCTCAAGCTCTTTAGTTGTTCAGTTTTGTCTCCTCCTAGGGTTTATCCTTTTCCCGGAGGTAAGGACCATAAGATGACTTTCTGTGTGTCTGTAGTTTGATATCAATTGCTTGACTAAGCAAACAAATGTAAACATGCAAGCAGCACGGTGCTATTACTACCTCTCCAGTCTAGTGGGTGTGATTTATTACTTTTTTAATATGTGAAAATCTTCCTAAATTAAGGTTATGTTTTTGGAAATGTCTTGTGGCAAGCGTTACAGGCAAGATCTTACATCTTACATTCTTGAACAGATGCCAAAAAAGGCCCAGACCATTCAGTGCATCATAGTATTAAACAACCGAGACTAAACCTGTCTGTCACTACTTGTACTGTCTAATGTGAAGTTTTTCCACTTTTTATCTACTGAAATTATATTTTTTGGTATATACTTTATTTCCATTATAAAAGCATGATTTTTTTAAAAATAATAAATTACCTCGTGGATTTATCAGATGAAATATTATTTTTGTAAAATGAGTGGGTTCTGTGCTTGACTCCAGTGAGGTTAGTTCTGGGTTGTTATTTGTTCCCTGTTGTACATGGAGAGATAACACTGAGTGTAAACACTTGAACTTTCTCATCAGAAATTGATCTCTTTGGCTAAATGTATTGATGTCCTTGTTTTTCTGAACATGTTCCAATTTATAATTCGTAATAGAGCTTCTCAGCTCTGAGTGCCTTGATTCAGGCATAGCTGAACCAAACTTCTGCTGAAAGGCATTACAGTTCTGCGAGACCTAATGTTTCTCTGTACGCAGGCTGACAGGTCTCTTGAAGTGAGAATTGTGTCTTCTGTATTCTGTATGGCTGCTTCTCAAGCCTGGTTGAGGATGGCTAATACAAGCATTGGCAAATGTTTCATCATCTTTAGTATGATACTCTGATGTGGCAATCTTCTGAACAGAATTAAAAAAAAAAAATAGGCTTTCTTCCCACCATGTGTAGCTACAGTTGGCAGTAGTCTGCTTTTGTTACCTCCTCTTAGGATTGAATTGTACATGAGAGAATAGCAGATAGTGGCTTGCTGGGAGCACTGCCTTGCAGCACATGCAAAGTAAAATTTTTAGCTTACTTTGGATAGGCCATATCCTGAAAACTATGAATTGTTTCAGACAGTTATTAATAGATACTGTTTGACTCTGTTTTGGGTAGTTGAATTTTTAATCAGTAATTCAGAGTTTTAACAGTAACTTCTGTGAGTGTTTTTACTGAGGTAAAAAAAAGACTGAAGTTATGCACAACCCTTCACTGCTGCTTGAAAGCTAACTACCTTTATTGTCAGCTGTCTTCATAAATATCTAGATGTCAGGAGTTCATATTTATTTGTTGAAGTGTTGTTGGAGGGCAGACATCTCAGATAGCTTGTGATTAGTGAATGCAATGAAGAGAACTTCAGTGTTGAATGATGCGCAGTTGCATTTCATATGCTATTTATAGTTCGGGACATAATGGTTTGGTTTATACGTCAGAAGAACGTTGTATATGCACATAGGATTTAAAAGTGTGGAATTAGCAGGGGAAATCAGTAACACTCTTTGTAGACAGGCTGAGAAGGACGTAACCATGGAATATCCTTTTATGATCCAGATGCTTGGTACAGCATGTCAGGTATCTGATACAAAGCAAGGTAAAATGTCTTTCATCTTAATTTAAAAAAAAAAACACCTGCTTTTTGCCTATTGGATTGATTAACTGTGTAAGGGAATGAATTTGCTTAATTTTATTCTCTGATTTTTAAGGTTGAATCCAAGTTAGTGACTTCAGTCTTGGCTTTCAGGAGTCTTAACAGCAAGTATTGTAACTTTGAGAACTATATGAAAAAGTTAGACCTGTGCTGTGACTGATTACAGTTGCATTTCTGACTAGATATTTTTTTAAAGTTATAAAAATTAATACTTGGTGTAAATTTCAAAATGTTGGTGTTCTTGTGACTACAGGTGCAGCTTAAATTTGTCCTCTTTCAGGACATACTTGCTGCAGGTGCTTCCTGTAAAATTCAAAATCAAGGATGGAAGGAATCTGGTTTACATAACACTTGGTTTGGGCATAATAATGGGCTATAGCTGTATAGATTGCTTGCATTAGATAAAACTAGAGCATAGAGGCATACAAGACTTGTAGAAACAACATTAAACAGGGTCTGTTTCCTTCTGATCTGATGTTGAGGCCTTTTGTGTTTGTGTTTCAGTGAATGACTCAGCTTTTTGTGATAGTACCATCAACCATAGCTGAACACTAAATGTATCTTCCCAGCTAAATAGAAGCACTTGAAAGCCTCACTTCTATCCTGATTTTATTAGTTATAACATGTTAACTACCACATTTATTTTTCATTTGACAGCTCAAGGGTAACAATGAAATCAGTATATTACTGATGCATGGAGCTATATAAAAATTCTAAGAATATATAAAGTTTTTAAAGGTTGATAACTTACAAGAAACAGTTAAGATTTTTAGAACTATGGTGTCATTAATTCATTTAAAGCAGAGTATGCTGGCATTTGCATGTGTAATGGTTCCACTGTGTAAGAGAAGAACAATGCACTACTTTTGAACCAAGTTCATGTCCTTTCTCTAACACACACAATCCTGTAGTTGACTTTGATGAAAGAACTCTAATAGGACTTCTTTAGCAGATATTTCTCCCAGCATCGTTCAACAATCTTCACAAAAACCTTATGCTTGATTTCTTTAACCACTGTATACTATGCTAGGCTAGCAGCCCCATATACTTCTACGTGGTAGGTCAGCAGTGTGCCTCCTGAACTGATAAATAATGTAGTCATCCTAATGTGTGGAAGATGCTGATAAGAGTATTGACTCAGTAATTCAAGCACTGTGATTTGATTTGTTTCATGTAGCCTGCTATTGGCCTAGAGTGCCAGTCCCTGGATCCTGAAGTGTTATGTTTAATAGCAAGTGAAGTCTGAGTGAAACGAAATGGAGCCTGAGATATTAAAATAAATGTGTACTTTGGGGTATTTGCTTATTACATGGAATTTGATACACCTTTATCCATCCCTACCCCAAGGACTTGTAATATGATTTAATAAGGCTAAATCTTTAGTATGTTTCTGTCTTCCTAGAACCAACAGTCAACATGTCCAGCAAAAGGGCAAAGACAAAGACCACCAAGAAGCGCCCTCAGCGTGCCACTTCCAATGTATTTGCAATGTTTGATCAGTCGCAGATTCAGGAGTTCAAGGAGGCCTTCAACATGATCGACCAGAACAGGGACGGCTTCATTGACAAGGAGGACTTGCACGATATGCTCGCCTCCCTTGGTAATGTCACTTTTCTGTTCATGGTTGCCAAACAACTTTGTGCAATACTTACATTATTATATTCTAAATAATATTTAGAATACTGTGTTTGGGATAGCTTATGAGAAGTGTCTCCATTTGTATTGAGCTATTCAGCTTGCTTTTTCTTTTAGTTTGAAAGCTAAACCAAATATGAATCCCTTTATCCCTAGGAAAGAATCCAACGGATGAATACTTAGATGCCATGATGAATGAGGCTCCAGGCCCCATAAACTTCACGATGTTCCTTACAATGTTTGGTGAGAAGTTAAATGGCACCGATCCGGAAGATGTAATCAGGAATGCGTTTGCTTGCTTTGATGAAGAAGCAACAGGTATGTGGGTAAAGTAACAGTGTATGTGTATTAGTTTTGTAACAAATAATCATATTCACAGAGGTGGTGATGACTAGGTCTGGAAACTCTTTTGATTTCTGTAAACTGAAAATCATGCCTCATCACCTGAAATTACATTTTCAAAGACTGCAAAGCTTAAAATCACAGACTTCTGGCACTTCTTGCTTCTGTTGTTCAAGACGGGTGAAAGTAAAAAATGTGGATTGGAAACTAGGGTCTTAAATTTTTCCTAACTTAAGTTGCCCCAGAGCTGAGTATTATGTAAGGGGAGTCCTTGTCTTCAAAGCTGTTGAGCTTTTATGAAGAACTTATTTTCTGTCAGCAACTTGTATCCATGCACCTTCCCTCTTTTAAGCTACACTTAACTGGAGAAGGAAATGAATCGGGGGGGAAGAACCTTGTGTGACTCAAAGTGCTGACAGAAGGATCACAAGTTCTATATAAGGTTGCTTGTTTAATAAACAATGCCAAAAGTGTATTCTTTGCAGCCAGTCAGTCTAGTAAATCTGAGTGGTGTCGCTGATTTAAGATCAATTTAATATCTTTGAAATATCTCAAACTTTCCTGTGGTTCATGCACTTCTTGAACACTGGTAGTCAGGTTCCATCATTTTTTTTTTTCAGTGGTTTCCATTAGGAATGTTCAAGACCAGATGGATTCCCTTTGTGTAAAATACAAATTTGTATATTCTTTGAAACAACACAGGCAAATCTCAGAACGGCCTTTACCTGAAGTGAGAGCATGCAAATTAACAAAGAGGCTTGACTTGATTGAATACTTGTAATTATTCAGTAATTACAGTAATAGGTTTTAATGGCTGTTTTCATTTGGCAACAAAAACTGTAGGTATCATTAATTGAACAAAAAAATTTGAAGACAGACATTATTATCTGTCTATCAGCTGATAAATGTAAACACTTATGTCCTCTTCTGTTGTGTTCAAGGGTTCATCCAGGAAGACTACCTGCGGGAGCTGCTGACGACGATGGGAGACAGGTTCACAGATGAAGAGGTGGATGAGCTGTACAGAGAGGCCCCCATCGATAAAAAGGGGAATTTCAACTACATTGAATTCACACGCATCCTGAAACATGGAGCAAAAGACAAGGATGACTGAGCAAATCACCTGATACCTGCAGATTATCTCTACTTTACACTTACATTTATTTTTGAGGGTTTCTTCCTGATAGAACTTGTTGCATGCATTTAGCTTTACAGCTTTTGCCTTTGTCAATGTATTTATCTATTCCAGGCCGTTTAGGCATATTTGCACCTGTGTAATCAGACTGGAACTGGGGAAAATATTGTGAGGAAAAGGGTATGGGGACAAAGATGCCTGGATTTGATGGTCCAGGAAAACAATCTCAATGTTTCTGGATTAGCTGGATTTTTACACTTTTGTAATAAATGCCATTTTGGAATAAAGATTGCTATATAGATAAATACCCTAATTTTTTTGTGAAAAATGACACTTGTTATGCTTTTACAAATGCAGGGGTTAATTTGCAACTGCAAGTAAAATACAATTAAGCTGGAAAACTCATTTTCTTAATGTCTTGTTTGGTGTCACACAGTCCTGAAATGTGCCTAGTGGGATGTGCTGATCTTTAAAAATGTAGCTGTAGTAATTTCTTAACTCAGATTTTTTAAGTGGGATTGGACTAGTGTAAGTAGTTAGCCAAAGAAATGGTTAGGGAAGATTGTTAGAATTGCCTTATCACCAGCAGAGAACATTAATGATTATTGAGCAGGTATCATGCCCAACTTTTATTTTCTTTTAATCTTGCTTTTTAGCAATAATTTCATGTCAAAGTTTGCATTCCTGTTTGCTAAGTTTTTATGTTGGCAATAACTGGGAATTAGGCATATTTTTTTCCCTTCAGTTGAAGGAAGCTTGTGCAATGGAATCTGAGAAGCTACAGTGCCTGTGATAGCACTAATTAACAGCAATACATGGCTGGAAAACCTATATACAGCTGTATTCTGTATCTTAATGCGTTTGCATGTCAGAATGTCAGCAAAGTTGTTCTGAGAATTAACTTGGTAAAGTGCTATACATGCTGAAGTCCCTCTCACTTTTTAAAAGGTCATGCATATTCCTTAGGTACATTGATGACTTTTAAGCAAGCAGGAACCATTCATTCAACAACATCTATGCTGATGCTGTTGCCGTTGCCTCAAATACCAAGAAAAGAGGAAGGTGGTTCTCTTAAGCATGACTGTATCCTTCCATGTGTCTTATTTTTCTGGCTACTGCCAGCTGAAAGAAATAAAAGAAATTTCTTGCCTACATATTTTATCAGTTAGTGATGACCTCTTACCCAGGAACCCTGCCCTCAGCTACTTTGCATGACTTAGGACCCCAAGGAACAGAAATTTTACTTCAGCTAAAGGGTTGTAAAGGCTGGGACAGCTTATCTGGTAAGGAGGGTTTGTCTCGTTTTGCAGTGTGGTAGCGTGAAGGCTCAGTTACTTAATCTTGCTTCTGTTCCCAGTATGGTAGTTCTTGAAGGTATTCTGGCTTTAGCTTTGTAAATAAATTAGTTTGACAAAGTATACTTGGTAGGCGTACTTTTTAATTTTTTTTTGTTATTGCTGTGTAGCTTCTACTTCTAGGCTTAATTGAAATGAGTTTTCAGCCATTCCTTTTCCGATTTTCTGGTTTATTTGCTAACTGGAATGTAGCCTTAGTTTTTGTTTTTTCCTACCTGTGTTATTTGCTGTAATACTACAGACTGCCATGCCTGCTCCTTTTTTTTCCAAAGTTTGTTTTTAAACTATTTCAGTGCTCCTTGCAATGGTGGCTGAGGTATTTCTCCATGGCATGCCTGCAAGATTCTAGTAATGGCTGATTTTTTTGGAAGGGACACATATGGAAGTTTTCACGTACATAGCCCGTGTGACAAAGATAAGAGTGGCGATCTAGGAAACATTTGTCTTGTTGAAACGTTGCTATGTAACTAAGCTGAAGAAGATACTGTCACTTCTTTAGACCGATCTTGTCACATCCTTGCAATTTAATACTGTGTGCATATGTGCAAGCAGCCTGTAGAAAGGATAGATGTTAGACTATGTTGATTTTTTTTTTCCCATTGACTGTCTAAATGGTGTATCAGTTTTCTTATGTTATGACCAGTGGGCGCCCAAACCATTCTTTCCCTGGTACTATCTTCTCAGTAAATTTTAGGTGCTGATATGTTACACCAAGTAATAGGCAGACAAGCCAGCTGGCTGCTTCTTGCTGGAAATAAGTTTTGAAGTAGTGATTTTTAAATCCTGAATATGAGTTACATAAGAGAATCTGGTATCCTCCTTGAGAGGAAATTGTCCGCTTAATTTTCTGTACCTACTGCTCTCTGTTTTTGAACAGCTAGCTGAAACATGGGATGTAGCTACTTTGTTCCTCATCGTGCTGCACAGGTGCTAGGCTCTTGGCTGCTTTCCCCAGTTAGGGGGTGGTGAGGGCAGGGAACTGTATTAATGCAAAGGTACCTGCCCAGGAAGACATGCCATTGAGAAAGAATTTCCAACTGTGTTCGAGTATATTTAATGATGGCCTTCCAAGTTCAGGTTTCCCTAGTATCTGTATTGTAATGTGGGAAACTAGTTAACCTGCAAGTGGGCACAAGCCCCTTAACCGCCAGAAGGCTACGAGACCTACAGACCCAGCCAAGAGACCATATAAGAGCATCTGATGCGTTTTGTAGCCAGGCAGCGAGGAATGTCCAGACAGCTGAGGCTGCATGCTGAGGGCTGTAGGGATGTGTCATCAGTGATCCGCTTCCAAAAATAAAAATAACTGGTCACTGAAGCAGCTTAAGCTTCTGATGACTTAGACTTAGCATTTTGCAGTCAAAATCTTGGAACCTAATCTCTTCTCCCTTGGGGTTCATATATAATGATCTCCAAGCCCTATGCCAGAGTAAGCTTATGATGAAAAACTATTTTCATAGGCTGATGCACACATTTAATAGCCTTACATCTACAGTGATATAAATAATGCCTTGTGAAGCACTACTGAAAACCAGTGACTTATTTTATGTGACCCATTTACCCTGTTCTAAGGCTACATCCGCAAAGGCTGACTGGAAGCCAAGGAGCTGCTGCGGCTGCATGACAAACCTCCAAAGGGGACTACGTGTGTGTGAAGGGCTGCCAGCGTGTGCCTACCTGCTGCCTTCTTTTTTTTCCCCTCCTCTCACTGCTGCTGGAGATACAGGTAATATGCAACACTTTAACCATTTGTTTCTATTCTATTCTCTGTGCTGCCTTTCAGTGAATGAAACGATCAAACAATCTTTTATCACGCGGTGATCAGGTGAGTGAAGCATTCTGCAACATGAAGTCAGCTTAATATAAGAGCTTAGCAACTAACGGATGTCACAGAGGTGGTGTCGTACGCTCTGAAGTAAGGCTCTTTCACCACTGCCCTAAGAACTATCTTTAGATGGGTTGTTTCTAGGATCACTGTCATATGTCGGGAAACAAAACTAACGCAGGGGCCCCATCCTGGCACAGGAAACCAGCAACAGTATGCCTTTGTGTCCTCCCCAGTGCATTTGTTCCAAAAGCTGGAAAATACCTGAAATCTCATCATCACATGTTTCTCGTGACCCTTTCTTGTCTGGAATGTTACTAACATATTCCTTGGTATGTTCTTGCAGAGTTTCAAATGGCAACAAATAGCTCTTTTGCCATACTGAAAGCATTCAGGCAACCTAAGTCTTAATAACAGGTGAGTAACAACCAAAGTTGAGTCGGGAATATTTTAGCTATCACCAGTTAATCTGCCATTGGTATTGCCTGTGCACCCATGCTCCTCTTTTGGCTTGCCAAAATTAATTTTTCAAACTCCACTGTCACTTCTAGATAATCTCCTCCTTTTGAAAAATTATTTAGGATGACAGTAACTCGGAAACAGTATTACAAAAGCCAGGAACAATATAGAGGCGAAAAGAAATCAGTAAATGCATCTCAAAATGCAGCTTAAAAATAAGTTATCATGAAATGTCGAAAAGCGATACTGGGGGGCAAACAAATTCCACGCAGCTCATTTTTGTTGTGTTCCAACAGGTGTTCCACAGAGATCACTGTTTTCCCAAACTTCTCATAGACAGAAAACTTTTTATCTCCAAAAAAAAAAAAAAAAAAGATAAAGAAAAAAAAAGTAGCAGCACCCAGCTGCTCTTCCTGTTTTCCTCTGCAGCCCATGGGCCTGTACCCACATCGTTGCCTGTTCCTGGGGACCACTCATTGTGGGTAGGAGCCAGCTCGGTGCTGCGGGCAGACAAAGCAGGCAGGCTGCTGTGGGAGCAAGTCCCTGTGCTAGACCTTGGCGGGAGCAGGGGAAATTGTCTTGCAAATTTCAACAATACAGAAAAATATACTGGAAAGGAATGTTTTCAGACCAAAGGTGTGATACTCCCTAGAGAAAAGATGATACGTAACAGTCGTTGCATCACAGGGCTTAAGGGGTCATTCGGTTTCTAACAATGTAATACATCTAAGGGAAAATATTTACATGTTTCTCAGAAGCACTTGTTTAACAGGAGAGCAGGAAATCAAACCGCCTCCTAGAAAATCCCAGCTGCTTGCTGTGCTGCACGCAGGCTCCCGGCCACGCAGCGTCATCCAGTCCCTTGGCAAACCAGCCTTGCACCCTTACAAAGCTTGAAAGACGGTTACAAATACTACAGGATTAGGCAGGTCAAGCCTAACTTTAGGACGCACGCCTCAAGGAGCAGATGGTATGTGACAGCAGCATTCATTTTACATGCTTGTAAGCTGTCACTGTTCAATTTTGCCACGTTTATTTAATCCTTAAGTTGTAATATTTCGTCACATTTTAAGGTATCAGTGAGTACAACCTCACTAAATACTGAACTAAGTTTTGGTTTTTTCCCCATGAGTGTTGTGGACACAGCTCCTTGGAAGTTAAAAAGACAACATTTCACATTACTTTCCAGCTTCTGTCTAGCATATTCAAGGAAGTGGGTGTAAAAAGAGGCCTGCGAGCCCTGTCTTGGTATGTGCTAAAATAGAGCTGGCGTCAGATACCAGTAACCTGAGCCTTGACTTAGCGTTGTATCTAACTGACTGGGTTTTTTTCCTTTGTTGAATTCTTCTTCCTTAATTGTGAGCTAACGATCTTCAACACAATACATTTTATACTGGTAACATACTACCACCCCACAAGAAGCATGTTGATTTTGAAATGGTTCCACCAGCCGACAAAACCTGCATAGGCATTAGCTAGTGAGAAAACTGGCAACAGCTTACTTTTTATGTCAAAGACCTGACTGAATTTGCTCCTCCTTGTTTTCTGAGTATGTTTTAAAATATCATCTTAGGCCTTCAGCCAAGCATTGAGCACATTTCATTTTCTTCCTTATTTGTACATACATATTGTCAGATAGATACAGAAATGCAAGGGGAGGGCATATACGTAGGTCCTTAGGTTTAGCAGAATTAATTCCATGTATTTGAAAGACCGGTGGCCTCACTCTCTTCTTACTAAGAATACCTTAGGAACACTTACTTTTGTATTTCACTTGTAAACATTGTGGAATCATGGTGTCTGGCAATACTTCTCATTAAAGCTAGTGCAAAAAGGGGAGAAAAACCCAGAGCCTTGGGTAAAATTATTGGCACTTACTAGTTGGAATAAAAAACAAGTGATGGACATACAGCACAAATAGCAGTACGGTGACTTCTTTGTCATAGAGAACAGGTAGCAAGGGACAAAAGCCTAACAGAAATCAATGGCCCAAGATGTACTTTTCAATTTTTCCTTTATTTTTTTAAATTTGTGATTGTATATATAAAGGACTTTGGACTTAGCAGACAAGGTGCTCCTTGCATTTCCAAGTCCAGTCCCTCAATACTTTGTCAGATGTGTTCAGTGCCCATTCATATGGTGACTGAGGTGCAGATCTAAATAATTATATTGAGGTTTTTTGTTTTCTCTTGTTTTACAACACTTCAGAGGCTATTTTATTTATGTTCATTACATTTCTCTGCTTTGTCCTTGGCCCTGGCGTACTGTTGTCATATGATGCTCTAGAGAACTTAGGTCCTCACCTTTTTCTCAGCTATGCACAGTGGAAGTTACCAGAAAGTCAAAACAGAACTATTTCTCATTTTCAATGTGGAGAAAGATTGTATCTTTCTTCTATAGGCTCCAGTACATTCTTTGAGAGCCTTTATTTTTCATGTTTTCAGCATCCACATTGTGGCAGGCACCACCTGGAAATGCAGTAATTTACCATTTTTATTCATGAGGTGTTTGAATGAACACAGGGAACACCCTGCAGCCAGTTAGAAGTCTTGCTCTGAGGCCCTCCAAGAAACCCAAGCAAAGGCATGCATTCAGAATCCCTTCTTTCACTCATGACTTCTCAAACATTTTCCCTCTGGATGACTGCACGGGAGCTATTTTTGGAGAAATTCCAGAACAACTCTGGGACACTCCCAGCATCACAAAAAGAATGGCTGTCACACTGATACAGCACTGCACTTGGGATAGCTTGGCAGAGATAACAGATGCCAGCTGGAATCAGGGAAGAAGGGATGATGGAAAGGCAGATGAATGAGCCAAAATACAAGGTGAAGAAATTGACAGTCAAAATGCTTTTGTTAAATGACTGTTTACACCTAGAACTGTCTCAGATGGATATATTTAATTTTGATTGTGCTGTCAATACTAAACCTCTGTAACTAGCATTTGCTGCTTTTGTTGAACAGTGATAACATGCTCAGAAAAAACCCCTGCACTTAACCAGCAAAACTTTCCATCCAACTTCCACACGTTGATGTGAAAATCACAAATATACTTTTTCATCTAGTCTCTCTTTTTAGACTCTTCTGTTCATTCCCTATGCATATCCTCAGTCTTCTATGATGACCAAGGGTATGGAATAGCTTCTGTACAAAATTACTGAAGTGGGACTGTGCTGTAGCTGACGGAACATGCAAAAGCTCTGTAGAAGCAAAAGTAACATAAAAGAGGTGGACACGCAATTCAGCCTTAGCATTTCTTCCAATATAAAATCTAGACCATCAAATAAAAATGGGAATAGGTAGGTTCAAAATCAGTAAGGTGAAGTTCTTCATGTAACAAATAGCAACCTTGCAAAGAATCCAAAAACACCTGCAAAGGATATCAGGGATGCTAAATTTACATCAATTCAAGCACTGCGTATTAGGCAAGCTTGTGAAAGAAGTTCATCATGGGTTACTAAATACCACATCTGGCTCAGGGTGGCTTATCCTTCCATGAGCTAAAAATAGCAGAGGTTGGGAGAAGATTCTGGGAAAACAGGCTACCCTGATTGTTATTCTTCCCAAAATACCTGCATATGGCTATTGCTGCTGTTTTCCCCCTCAAGAACAGGCTAAAAGCACCCAGTGTGCTCTATTCTCTAAAAAGAAGAGGAAGTATAGAGAAAGAGGTTCTCAAAAAATCTGATGATTTTTAAGTTTCATAGAATAAACCAAAACAATAAAACTCTCCAGAGACTTGGAGACTTCACAGCATCTATTCTTTGTTGAAGGCACTCAGGGAAACAGTAAGCACATCCCAGCGGTGTTCCACCTAGAAATGCAAGAAGAGGACACAGCCGCTGGGCTTCCCCTTGCCCACTCTCAAGACGAATTTTGACTTGCTGAAAAATCAGGGTGAGACTTGGACAATCTCATTTAACCCCAGCTTCATGGTCATCATTATCTCAGGAGGCAGCAAGATCTGAACGTTGAGCAAAACTCCAGCTTGAGCAATCATGACAGGCTTGCTTTCCTCCTCACCACTGTGTACGGCCAAAGGTGGGCGCTGGGGGTGATCCTGGTGCTTTTCCTGGCCTTGCAGTGAGCAAGACTGCACAGAAGCAGACCAGTCCCCTGGCCCCGACTTGTTCAGTACAGTTGCTTTTGTGGAGCAGACAGCACAGACACACGGTCTGTGGGAACGGCAGCACAGCAAAGGATGGCCAAGACTTTGCTCCCTGCTTTCCACATCCAGAACACACATCTCTTTACAGCCAGGGTGCACTGGGCTAGGCAGACTTCTACTGTGAGCCAGTCCCGTTGTTCCTGTAACATTAATTAGATTCATACAGAAACATCATATGACACAGATTGATTCTGCTTCATTAAGCAACCAAGTTAATCATAAATATTTGCAGTGTCATCATAACTCAGCAGAGGTGGTGAAATGGAGAGAATTAAACGGAGGGAGAAGGTTTACTGCAAGTCGCTTGCTGTCACAGCCTTAGAACTTAAGTATGAAACAAATAATTTTGAAGGCTTTTAGACAGTTCAAAGAAAATAAGCCTAGGAAAACATTCCAACAGCACCAAAGTAGTTGAGTATTTTAGATGGAAAATACATGGAAAAATTATACATTTAGCTTAAAAGTTTTTTTTTCTAATGACTGACATAAATGAGAAAGTGGAAGTAACAAAAGTAGTAGAAAGAAAACAACCGAAGGATTTAAGAGTTCAGCACTTGAAAAAATGTTTTCAGAATAGATAAATAAATTCCTGTTCTGTGCCGTTTATGCAGGAAATCACGCGGTACTGACAAATTAACAAATTTTTGGCACACATTCTGGGACGCGGTCGTGCAAGCGCTTTCCCCCCGCCCACAGAGCGAGCGCTGCCTGGGACCGCGGCCCGTCACCAGGCGGCGCTGTTGCGGGTCGCAGCGCTGTTGGGGGCGCAGCCCCGCCCCCGCAGGCGCACCCCCCCGGCACACACGGCCCGGGCCCCCCGCGCTCGTTCTGCGGGGGCTGCACGGCCGGACCGCGCCGTTCCTGCTGGTGGGGTGGCACAAGGCTGGGTGAACGCTCCGCAGCACAGCTACCCATCCCCGCCCTGCGCTCCCCAGAACGCGCTCTGCCTGGGATGTGCCCGGACCGTTCAGAAGCGCCCAAAGGCCGTATTCAAGACCAGGCCTGCGGTCCCATCAGATAGCGATCTGCAAGCGCAGCTCTGTACAGTCAGGAAGCGCCACCGGAGCGCAGAGCAGCCTGCGTACTCCAGAAACAGCCTGTGGCTTCCTCAGAAAGAGTCTGCAAGGCAGCAAGGAATGGGATTACAGCCAGCATCAGCCAGGGATGCACAGTCACTGTGAACTAAGCGCTGTTGGAGGCTGCGGGCAGCTCAGGGGTACCATCCTCAAGCACCCGGCCTCTCCAGAGGGAGGTTTAAACAGCAGAAACTAAGTCCACCCTTCACCTGAGAGATCACCACAACCACCTTAATTAAAAGCTGAAGTACAAGCTAACACATTCACAAAAAAAAAAAAAAGGCCTTTATTGGTTTTGTCTTTTTTTACGATTTATGTTAATAAATAAAAAAATATTCACAAAATATTATGAGGCAAAACAAATCCCTTTTTCCCCCTTTAAATTCCTTTAGTTGTACCATGAATGCTGGAATCAAGTAAAATTGAACCATTTGTAAAAGCATTATATAGATTTACGTCACACAGAAAATGGTCTGCTTATAACAACTGCTTCTCATTCCATTATCACGGAATCACAAAACGGTCAGGGTTGGTTATGATGCGATAAATTGAAGACAAAAGCCGAGAGAAAAGAGAGATTGAAATTGAGATTTGTCAGTAACAACTGATCTCACACTGGGCCAACAATATTACCGTATCTATTCTCACGTCTTTGAAAGTTAAACGCTAAAAACAACATACACGGTGACAAGTTTCATGTAACACCTTTTTAATAGCATGAAAAACAATACACTATAGCGTAGCATGTTTACAGCAGTGGTTCAATTTGAAGTAACTGATGAAAGGATTTTAAATGAAGATATCAAATAACTATTTTCATAATTAAATTGCAACACACAACTCAGTTGTCAACATTATCCCAGGGTATTTTAATAACTCTATTACTATCTTGGTGTTTCTACAGCTCTCCTGCCCACTCACACTTTGCATATAATTACCTTGAAACTATGTGCCATGTCTAGTAAGTACAGAGGATTTTCCCCTAAAACTGTTTTCCATTAGCATGCTCTCAATTCAGCAAAGTTTAGTATTTTTTTCCATTGCATGTTGAGGCAAATTTTAGAAAAGCAATATTAAAATTCATCGGGGAGGTATTTCTATAAGCTAATTAGGCCAAATTCTCAGACCTCATGAAGTAACTCTTCTGGTTTAAGGGGAGGGCAGGAAAGAAAGTTGGCCCTTCTAGCAGTTGTGTCTTCAGATCTCGGCCTGCGACTTCTAGATTGTATATTAACTTCAGTATATACAGTACCTAAACATAATCCATTTGCATTTGTAAACACAATCAGTAATTTCAACAAATGCACGTTCATGTGGTTTTTTCCATTTCCTCCTTAAGAGTTACTGTTTAATAAGATACTGATCGTATACCAACAAAACTGATAACAGACAGCAAAGGAGTTAAAAGAATGATAAACTGACAGTGCAGCTTTCCATCTGACAATATTCAGAATGCCTTTGTGTACCAAACCACAGCTACTTGAAGCCCAAGTGATTTCTATGGGGCTTCAATACGCAAAATGTGAATAAGCATGCCCTTAAGAAAAATCTCAGAAATGCAGAAGCGGTCACGGGCTACAGACCAACTGCTTCTGATGTCATTTCAGACCCCATCCTCAGGGGAGCTCTAAAAAGACCTTGTAACTCAATTTCTTTGAGATCCTACATCAGTAAATGAAGCAACAAAAAAAATGTAATAGTGTTCTCCTTTGCACTTTTTTCATGAAGAAAATATAAGAAAGTATAAATCCTCCGAGTATGGCTGCAAGAAGTGTAAAGTCTTGCTCCGGCGGCAGTACTCGTTTAGAAAGGCTTAAAGATGCGAACGGGATTTTTTCAGGTCCCTTCAGCGGCGCCCGAGGCGGCCCGAGGGCACGGCTCCGGTGACCCGGGCGGTGCCACCACACGGCCAGGCTTCGCTGACCTCGCCGCGATGGACCGCGAACCGGTAACTCCGCGCTCGCCGGTAGAGGCTTCAGGAACACGGAGCGAAGCTCCCTTTTCCACGTGATAAATAAACCTAACCGCGCGGGAGGAGGCGGCTGCCCCCAGGCGCTGCCTGTCCGCCTCTCAAACAGCGGCGCCGAGCGGGGTGTCCCCGTGCCCCCGCCCCGCTCGGGTGCCGGCGGCCCCAGCCCGCAGCAGCTCCGCGTACCCCCGGTCCCAGCCACGCGTTTTTCAGGCAGTTCGGGCTTACCTTCCTTCCCGCATCACCTTCCTGGGCTCTCCCCGGCACGGCACGGCACGGCACGGCTTGGCTCGGCTCGGCTCGGCTCGCCCCGCTCCGCAGCGCCAGCCGCCAGCGGCGCCCCCCGGCCCCTTCCCCGCCGCCCGACACCTGCAGGCGGCGCCCGGGGCCGCGCACCGGCGGCGGCCACTTCCCCCGGGCCGCGTCAACGCTGCCGGGGCGGGGGGGGAGACGGCGGCGGGGACGTCCCGAGCCGGCCGCCCCGAGGAGCGGGGCGCTGCCAGCGGTAAGGGGCAAGGCCTCGCTGCCGGTCTGCTGCTCTCCGCTGCCTCTCCCGCCGCCGCCTGGTGCCCCCGCCGCTCGTCGCCACCCGCCGCTCGTCGCCACCCGCCGCTCAGGAGCGCGATGGTTTCTCCGGGAAGCGCCGGAGCCGCCGCTGCTTCCTCCCTTCCGCGTCTGTTTCGCAGCGGGTCCCGCCGCGGCTGCTGGGGTGAGGCGGGGGGGCTCTGGGGGCGGGAACGGGCTGTGGGGACAGTGACCGTTGGGAGACGCGTTCGGGCCCGCGGCCGTTGGGGCAGCTGCTGCTGAGGGGAAGCGATGGCGCCGGGGCCGCCCCCACCCTCAACCGGCGGCGGGCGAGAGCGGCCCCGGCCCCGGCGGCGGTGGCGTCGACGCTTCATGGGGGCAGCGAGGGTTCTTCGGCTCTGGGCGCCCTTGAAGCCTAGGGGAGGGATGCAGCTTTTCCCGAGAGAGCTCGGCGTGCCTCCGGCGCCAAAAAATAATAATTTTGGTGAAAGACCTCCTCAGTGGTGTGCGCTGGAGAGCTGAGCGCTGTCACCGAGCTTCATTCTCCCCACGTAGGGCGAGGGGCGGCTGCCAGGTTGCTTTCAGGTCACAGCCTTCCAGTTAAGGCGGAGAGGGGCTGCATGCAGGTTTCCCCCATCCCCCCCTCCTGCCTACCCAAAAGGACAAGCGTAGTCTCCCCCTGTTCATTTTATAAAATCTTAAAGCTTGCTGTGCAGCCCCGTACGATGGAAACCTGAGCAGGCGTAGCAACAGGTAAATTAAATGACAGTGGTAGTGACAAGAATGGCCGTGCCTGGATCCGTTTTCTGTGTTGTTCAGACCCAAGCTCTGGGTGTTACAGGTGACAGTACCTTTTTTGGAGCACTTGGTCGAGGGAGATGAGCAAAAGCCGTGTGAGTTTGTCGCTTTCCCTTTTTGCTTAAAGGAGTAGGCAGCAGAAGTCAGCTTTCAGGTATGGCAGACCTGTAGTATATTTCAGGTAAAATTAAATGCATAAAAGTAAATGGAGGTCAGGCAGAACTTGTTGGTATGAGCAGAAATATACCTTCCATGGTTTTAGGCTGTTTTAAATAATGGAAGGCAAGGCAGGGAGAGAGACCCATCATACAGACAGCGGCTTCTTACCACTGTCAGGTGTCAAGTATAGGCAGTTCAGAGTTTGTTCAGGTCTACTGAGTTGCGTTTCTCCTTCCTCTACTACCTGATATTGCACACAGTTGTTGTGTATCCGTATCCATACAGAGCTCTTTCACAGGCTTAACAACAGCTTTCAAAACCTGGCTTTGCTCTTTTACACTTGAGACCAATTTGAGCTCCCTTGTTGCAGGTGCATGTAGCAAGAAGGGATACCAGATAAAAGCTGTCCTTTTGAAGAGGGAAATTCAAGTTTAAATGTGTCTTCTTTTAGTGACTGTTTTTATTTAAGAGTCTGTCTTTCAGTTGTTTGTACTTCATGCTTCTCTTTTTTTCCTTTCTTGGTTGGGGATATATGTTCTGATGAGAGGAAATGGAAGTGTGTTAGATGTTTTTCTGTCTGTGAACTTTTAACATTAAACCTTAGTATGGGGGGGGTGCGTGTGTGTGTGTAAGTCCTAACTCTGATCTTGTATCTTACTGTATTTACTTCTCTCCCTAGTGTCCAAAAATCAACATGTCCAGCAAAAAGGCAAAGACGAAGACCACCAAGAAGCGCCCTCAGCGTGCCACTTCCAATGTATTTGCAATGTTTGATCAGTCGCAGATTCAGGAGTTCAAGGAGGCCTTCAACATGATCGACCAGAACAGGGACGGCTTCATTGACAAGGAGGACTTGCACGATATGCTCGCCTCCCTTGGTAATGTCACTTTTCTGTTCATGGTTGCCAAACAACTTTGTGCAATACTTACATTATTATATTCTAAATAATATTTAGAATACTGTGTTTGGGATAGCTTATGAGAAGTGTCTCCATTTGTATTGAGCTATTCAGCTTGCTTTTTCTTTTAGTTTGAAAGCTAAACCAAATATGAATCCCTTTATCCCTAGGAAAGAATCCAACGGATGAATACTTAGATGCCATGATGAATGAGGCTCCAGGCCCCATAAACTTCACGATGTTCCTTACAATGTTTGGTGAGAAGTTAAATGGCACCGATCCGGAAGATGTAATCAGGAATGCGTTTGCTTGCTTTGATGAAGAAGCAACAGGTATGTGGGTGAAACTCAGCCGCATGGAGGGTGGGGGTACTTTTATGTTGTTTATTTGGGTTTCTAAATAGCATGCTGATTTTCGCACCTTTATAAATGAAACATGGCACAGTAATCCTAGATGACGTTTTCAACCAAGTAATGAGAATTTGTCTTGATTACTGAGTGAGAGTAAAACCCGTCTGGGTGTTCTGGGGGAGTACTGAGGACTAGTAGTAATGTTCTTCTGTGAGGCTCTGAAGAAGAATGTTTTAACTGGGCAGTTTGTATGTTCCTCAGAGTGCAAAATAAGATGCATTTGCTCTAAGATGAGGAATTCAAATTGGTAATACGTGATATTCTATGACATTGAAAAGGTGACAGATGTGAAATCTGTAATACAACTGAGTTTGTCCTCCCTTGCAGTAGATCTGAGATGCATCTGAATTCTTTAGTGTTTCCAGTATTTCAAGAGAGGCGGTCCAGACTACATAAATTCTTTTGAACCCTCATCTTGCCTAGTGTATGTTATGGCTCCGATGACAAACGCCATGTCGTGCCCTCACTCGCAGCTCTGTTTGTTTTCAGGTTGCAAGGAAGGGCTGTACCCTTAATGATCTAAAGATAAAAACCAGTTGGGGTCTGGAAGATGGGAATGACAGATTGGACTGATTTGAGTACTGAGATATAGAGAAAGAGGAAAACACAAAGCTCAGTTTTACTGTATCGGACTTTCAAGGTTGTGTCTGTGATCTTGAGGTTAGAGTTTGTGCTTTTATTTATTATGTAGGATAAGATTCTGGAGAAGTGTGTAGCAACCAGGGATGAATCCTTGGATAGCTCTGCAGAATTACAGAATGTCAGCACTTTGACGTGTTGTGAACATGTCTTACTAGCGCGTGCCATAATTACGTAGCCTCTTCACTAGGGATGTCATTGCACCTATAACTTTCCTCACAACTGTCCACCGCAATATTTCAATCTGACCTGTGCATATGTGCTCTGAACCTTTCAAAGGATATTATTCCATTTCAAACAGCTATTCTGAGTCTGTGTATTTTTAGCACCTTTTGCCTTTTCAAAGAGCATCCCCTTCCTGCTGAGGTGTAGGTAAACAGGCCTTCTGTTGGTAAGGCCTTTTCAAATGTTAATTTACTTCCTCCCTCTCAAGGGAAATCTCTTTACTATCTCCTAGAGAAGGAAGTTTTGTTAGTAGGTTAATTATTTTCTCTCCACAGGTAGTCTGACTCACTGTGCTACAGGGGTTTTTTTGTGCACACCAAAACAAGAGCCTGTGAATTACGATATAAAGAGAATTATTGTCCTGCCAGTTCTTTTGAACAGTAACCTTCTACGTCTGTGTAAACAATAAGTTACTAGTTCAGGCCCCCACGTACTGATAAGATTGATTTTATTATCTTTCAACTCTGTCCTAGGATGATTTGATAATGGTTCCAGCCACTTTTGTGTCTCATGTCATCCTCAAATTTTAACCAGGAAACATGTTAGTTATGCTGTTGCATTGATTTTTTTTGATTCATAATAGTAAAAATGCAGTCTTCAAAATACCGTGTGATGTATTTATAGAACTCGTGTTATGTTTGCCCTTTATTCGTTTTACTCTCAAATTTGTCTTCCAATCAGTTTGTTTCTTTTAAAAACGAACAAAAGCATTTCCAGCTATGTAAACCACCTTCTTTTTCCCTTCATAACCTCCATGTGCGTGTGTGTTACAGGCCTGATTTTCTAGCTCTACATCAGTGTAGTCCTTTTGAAATAGAATAATATAAATCAGATGCTTTTGATGAGGATAAGGTAGTTTTACTTGTTGGTTTTTACTTACATTTTCTATATTGCAAATCTAGTTGGGTATATTGCTTCAACATTACTATTGTGTGTAGTACTGTAAAAATAGTATAAAAATCCTATCTGTCTGCATTTGGTACATCTTTTATCTGCTCTTTGATCCTGCACTGCATCTGTTTTGTGCTGTTTGCCACAAGATAAATCTGAAATTTTGCTTCGTTAATTTGTTATTCCCCATCTACGTTGAAGGCTGGAGTATGCTTTGCTTTAAGATTTTGCTTCGTTAATTTGTTATTCCCCATCTACGTTGAAGGCTGGAGTATGCTTTGCTTTACAATTTGTTGCTGCTAAAACTTCTAGCATATTCCTAGTCTGGCAATCTAGTTCAGTGTTTAAGATATCTAGCTGTTCAGCCAGAAGTAATTAAGTCCTTGAGGCTAAACTTGCAGCACCAAAGGCCTTGCGTTATCTGAATACTGATCCCTGTGTCTTCTCTCATCGCTGCCGGTAGGACTGCAGAAATAGAACCTCATCTGTTCAGCTGGTTTTTCCCCTTCTTTTTGCACATCTGCAAAAGACGACTCCAAAATTTGACCCGATTAAGATGGGCTTGGCTAACTAAACGTTCTCCCTGGTTTTAACGTAGAACACTGCTGTTAGCCTTCTTAATTTGGGGTCAGTAGTCAAGGGCTTGCCTACACTGGGATACGATGCCATTTTAATTAGTGTAGAAACACAGGGGTTTCTCCCTTCCCTGCAGCATACACCAACCCCATGATAATTTGTCATGCTCATTGACTGCCTTTTGGTCCCCTGATGCCCCGTTTGGCTTTGTCTCCCTACTGAATCTGCTTGCTTAAGTTATTCAACTCTTTTTTTCCAAAGCAGAACTTTTTTTTTTTATTAATCACATTCTAATTGAATCTGGATCAGTTGATGTGGGAGTCTACATATGATTTCCAGCTGTTCTGCACAGTTTACGTTGGGGGTTTTTTTGGAATGTACTTCTACTTCCTCTGTTCAGTTGTTATTTCTCCAACTAAAGTTCAATAACCAGTTTCTTTCTCAAATGAAGCAACTGTTGTGTATTTAAAAGCATGGCAGGTCTTCTTTCAACATTAAGTAGTTTCTGCATTCTTCTGTCTACCATTTGTTATGTGCATTCCTTTTTTCATCTCTCAACTTCCCTGGAATTATTTGGCAACTGGTGGTTCTGCCCACCTATTGAAATTGAATTAACAGAACATACTTAGCAACTGCTCATTTTTGTATTTTTTAATTTCCTCCAAAATCTTCTGCTAATGTTTTAGCCTAAAATAAATAACTTTAATATATCCTACCTTCTTTTTTTTACTAGCTTCTCCATCTCTACCTCTCCACAGTAAACATTCTTCCTCCCTCCAGAGTTAACTTGCTCAATCTTGTCTGAAAGTCTTTTCTGTTACAAACTCTTTCCCTGGACGCTTGCCAGCAGTTCACTGTGTGCACGTAAACTGCCTCCAGCAACAGTATTGTGCAGCAGTGAAGAGCCAACCAGTGGTTTTTTAGTCCCCAGAGGAAACTAGTTCATAGAGGATGCAAAAATATATCTAATTAAGTCAAGAAAAATATAATTCAGAGAACAGCTTGCGTAATCAAGACTAGCAGTGACAGGAACTTGTTTTCCCACTCTGAGCTGTTGAAGATCAATACATGGAAACAGCTGTTATTAGATCACAGCAGATCAGGCCCTCTTTTCTTAAATCTGTATGCAATGCATTAAGCTTCCCTCTTTTCCCTTTTGCATTCAAGGAATTTCTTTAGAATTCAGTTAAGAAAGTATTTTGGGCCCTTGGTGCAAATGCATATATTACATGCTGTATAAGCTAATTCCATGTCTTGTTGGTATGTCTGTCTTACTGCTTTTGAAGACTCAGCTAAGAAATGGCTTCTCTTTTTTGTTTCTCTTTATATGTCTCATTCTAGGGTTCATCCAGGAAGACTACCTGCGGGAGCTGCTGACGACGATGGGAGACAGGTTCACAGATGAAGAGGTGGATGAGCTGTACAGAGAGGCCCCCATCGATAAAAAGGGGAATTTCAACTACATTGAATTCACGCGCATCCTGAAACATGGAGCAAAAGACAAGGATGACTGAGCAAATCACCTGATACCTGCAGATAGCTTCCCGCCTCCCACCACCGTTAATTTCATTTCTCAGGATCTGTTTTTTTCTTTTTTTTTCTTGTTGGGACCTTTTGCATATATTTCTGACATTCCAGCTTTTTCCTCTGTGGTCTCTGGGGCTACTCAGGCACACCTGCACCTTTGTAATAAGACTGGAAACAGACAGGGAGAGAGGAGCAGGGAGAGCTTACAGTGACAGAGGTTTAGGGACAAAGATCAATGAGTGTGGAGGCCCAGGTAAAAATGTCAGTGCTACTTATCCTAGCTAGATTAATTTTACATTTTTAATGGTAACTTTTCAAATAAAACGCTCCTATATTAGGTACATCATTATAATTTTCATGCTAGAAGTGGACTGTGTATCTAGTCATATCTGTGAATATTTTTGCAACTGTATGCAGTTGTGTTGTTATCCATTTTTGCCTTAAAAATGAAGTGTAAGTCACTTAAGTGTACCGATGTTTGTACTTCAGCGATTGAGTACTTCACTTACTACTGTGAGCGTATACAATGAAGAAATTCCCATCCTTCAGATTTTTAGTACATTGTAAATTAATGATTCCTGTCCAGGACTTGCACATTAAACATTTTAAATCATATGGATTAATTGAGGGGGTGTTTTACCACAGTAGCGCCCCCATTTCGTGATACTGAGTACAATATTAACACTGCTTTTTAAAAACTTATGGTGTTTTCTTAAAAAAAAAAAAAATACCACGTGTGAGTAGAATGCTTAAGTGATGCCTCTTACCAGATCTGCAGGACTGGCAATACAGAACTGATTCCATTTCATTGCAACTTTTCTTCTTTCTTTTCCCATGTTTTTTCGAAGTGCAGTGGGGCTGGATGAAGAAGGAAGGTGTGCTCTCTCTCTGTTTTCTATCCAAAAATGTTATTCTTGCTTTCCAGATGAAACCATATACAATATATTTTTAAGAGCTTCTGCTGAGAGTGGTGCTTTGGAGGTATGAGAAGGAGGCAGTCTTCCATTTCTTATAATTAACATTGTCTAGTTCTTGTGGTATGGAATGCATAGCAGGTTTGCTACAGTACTCTCAAGCAACTTTGTCCTAATCTGAATACTTGTTTCTGTTGGTCTTGTGAGAAAGGGTGATCAGAGCTGCTTCTGTCACTTCTAAGAATGACATTGTTATCCCTTAAGAATTTAGGTTACAAATTTAAGAGAAGTCGTTGGGCTGAGAGCCTTTTGCTGTTTCTTGGTAGGATGCTACTGCGAACTGAACTTTTATTAAATTTCATTAGAGGACAGTGATTACTTGTTTTAGAAATACACTGTTCTTTCACGAATAACTTGCCAGGACTGTCTTCTCTTGAGAGGGGCAATGCCGTAAAAATCATCCACTGTACCTGAGGGAAAGGGCTCTGAAGCTTCTGCTCTACCTCAGCCCCAGTTCTCTGCAAAAGAAGGGGAGCTGTGTGAGCATACAAAGGATTACAGAATGCTGACATAGGTCTGTAAGAAGAGTAAGGGAAGACCCTGAAAAACAGAGAGGTGGGCGAAAGGGTTCAAAATGCTTTCAGGGATGACAGAAGGAGAAATCCAAGTGCTTCAAAAATAAGTTTTCTCCCAGTTGCTGCTTTTTTGCTGAAAATATTTACATTTAGACGGGGCAAAGGTAAAAACTCGAAAAAGAACTTTTGTCAACTCCCAGTGAAACCACTTTTGCCGTCTCTGAAGGAGGCGAAGCCCCAGCCCACCGGCGGAGGGCCGTCCCCCTGCCCGCGCACCACCGGCACTGCCGCGGTGGCCGCCCGGCTCCCCGAGGGGAGGGGGCTGGGCAGGCGAGGCCAGTACCCGGGGCCATCAGTAGGTGGCGTTACAGCTCCTAGCACGGACGGGGAGGGCAAACGGCTCGCGGCTGCTGGGTCGGGTTTTTCCGAGTCCCGAGGCGCTCACTGCTCCGTGCGTGCAGCAGGGAGAGGAGAGCGCGGCCAGTTCCCGCAGCAGCTCTGCTGTCGCAACCAAGCGCTCGTGCTGTCGGGATTTTTCACCTTGCAGCTTTTGTAGGCACTGAATTTTGGCTCTTTAATCAAATTCATTCATCACAGAAGACAGTATAAAGAGGTATGTGTAAGCTGGTGTTGCAGTCGTGTACGTACAAACACGCACGTGGTGTGTTTGAAAAAGATTGGGTTTCAAAAGGACTCAAGGCCTTCCGCGAGACAAACCAGTTACACCGCTCCTGCATTTCATTTCTCAGCATCTCAGTAAGCATCCTTGTCTTGTAAGCACTTGTAAGATTAGCTTTGAAAAACTCCTCCAAATTCAAATGTATATGCTTACATAACTTTGTTTACATATGAAAGACTAAACCCTGTGATATAAACTCAACTGTTGAGGCTCTGAGTGAGGCAGCTGGTATTTATCTGTAGCAATATATGCCCAATTGTTAAACCCCAGTTCCTGCTTATAGGCCAGGGCTGTATAGCAACACCTATATGTCATTTGGTCTTGTGATGATGAACTGGAATTCACTAATGCTATTGTTCTCAGCCTTGCCTTTGGGAGAATATTTGGTTTACTCTCTCAAGTTTAATGGCTTTTAATGCTCTCATAAAAACATGTCAGAGGGACTGATAAAAATGGACTTTTGGTGGGTAATTCAGAGGCCTCTTCCAAAGAAATTTTAAACCCCCACTCACCTCTGATGACACCTTAAAGGTCTGTGCCTGTCTGAAACTAGTAACACTGGTTTTATAGACTAATTGCAGTTCTCAGTCCTGGCAGAATCAAGTCTCGCTGACAGCCACGCAGAAGTGGGTTCTCGCTGAAGTGGGTAAGCAGAACATGGAAGCGTTCATGGTGGGGTATTTTTTTCTTTTCTTTTTTATTAATTTAGTTGTTTTGTAGCTAGGTCATTTGTGTGGAGGGCTGGAACAACGTGGCCTTGAATCCTCTCAGCTAGAAGAGAGAATTAAAAGTAGGTCTGCAGCATTCGGGCTGAAATGTTAAACCGCTGAACAATTGAATAAGGGAGGATGGGACCACCACAAGCAGCTGTGTTTCTTATTGTGCGGGGTTTTTGGGGGGGTTTTTGGGTTTTTTGGCAAATGAAGGAGCTTAGTCAATGATCCCAGCAGAAAGGATTAACAAGATCAATTCTACCTGAAGAAAGACTCTTTCCTGCTCTTCAAGGTGAAGTTCCCAAAAGCTATGATTCACAAGTGGGGCCGGTATGCTTGTTTCCTGTGGCTGCGGAGGCAACAGAGCTAAACCCTAAATGAGTTTCAGGTTATAAACCGTTTCCTCTCTGGGACTGTTTGTAAACGTTTTCCTCTCCAGGACTGTTTGTGAGAAGCAGTGCCTCACCAGGGAACTGTCTCGCACATCCTGTATCTGGCTAACACCACCCCCTGCGACTCCCCGTCAGCATCGGTAATAACTCATAAAGGGTGCCGCTGCCCTTATTCTGTTTTAACGTTGTGCACTGTAAGATGCTGAGGCTCAGCACCCAATTATCCTTGAGTAACCCGGCTATCTCTGTACTGGAGGACGGTTATTTTGTAAGCTGTGCTGTCCCTACTTGTGAATTTACAGCCCTAACTCCTGGAGAAAGAGCAGTGGTGACTCCTTACCTTCTCTTCAGTATTTCTTGTTCATGAGATTCAGCAGGTACTTACTCAGTAGGCTTGTTTTAATAGTTACTAATTTTAGTGCCGAACTCTCCTAGATGGGGAGAGAGCAGCATCTGTCAATCTGGCAGGCATGCCTCACTGTGAATAATAGCAATGAGGTCAAGCATTCTTCCCTGTCATCCAGATACCAAGTAGCGGGTATTTAATACAACAATATCCAAATGCCAAATAGAATGATGTTTGGTCTGAAAAACAGGAGAGTCTTAAGAGAATTGGTGTCACCAGGGTGGTAGTGTCTAAATACTAGGCACTTGGTATGACCTTTGTGGACTGTTTCCTAGCGGCAGGCATGGTTTATATTGCTGTTCAAATAACCTTAGCTAACTGCTGACTCATCTCTAGTTCCACTCTATGTATCCCATTGCTTATGTATAAAAATGGTTTTAGTAGTACTCATTAGCTGTGAAAGGCAAACCTAACTAGAGTTCTCATGTAATCATCATGAGATCGGAAGCGTCATGTAAATGGAGTGTTTAAAAATATAAAAAAGCATTCACACAATTTTAATAGGGAGGTATACCAGTCCCAACAGGCTCCTTTCAGTGGGCAGGTAAGAGTTGCAAATTAAAGATACTTGCAGCTGAAAACTTCCTTTTCAAATAACTGCAGGTCACTGTGACATTGGAAATGGTTGCAAATAGCTACAGTGAGACCACAGTCATTGCCTGCTGCCTCTGTCCGAGTCCATCATCCCCTCCTGTCATTGTCATCGATGTCCCTGTCATCCCCCCCACAGCCCGCCCAAGACTTCCTGAGAATCTGCTCAGCTCAATGCCCCACAGCCCTACGGAGCTTCAAAGCTATAGGGCTGGAGTCAGTTAAAAGGGGAGTTGACAAGTTTTGCATTAGCAAGATAAGGAAGTGAACTTTGTGATTCAATTCTCTTCCAAAAATGTATGGAACAAAACTGCTTGTAGCTAGTGCTTGCCTACAGTTTCTTTTACTGATTCAGGGATAAGGTACTGTATATTAATTAGAACCTGAGATATATGTTGTGCAAAACACAGGTTATAACACTGTTATTGCTGTCCTGTTGGCATACAGTGGAACTTGACCGTGAATCTAAACCCTTTGACTTTGCCTGCCCTCCTCCTCTGCTAATTAAAAAAAACTCCAAAAGATAGCAATGCAATTTTCAATTGTCAGAAGACAACATTTCTTTCAGACTTTGACTTTTTTTGTAACTAATTGAACATAATCTTAGAATTTAATTAACAATAACTAGTTTCTTTGCTGAAACAAGTGTAGGTACGCAAATTGCATCTGTCTTGCTGGTGTTTGTTATTGGTGTGTTTTAGCACGTCCATCTGTTCCATGGCCCCTATACCTAGGTAAGGCAGAGTGCAGCAGCACTGTTACAACCATATTTGAGGATGTCCTGCTACACATGGACCTAAGAGGAAGGAGGGAGGAGTCATCAGGCTTGTACAAAAGGGTGAGTAAGGAACATGTTGAAAAAACTGAGAACTCTGATTCACTTACTGGAAGATGACTATGGGCTACTTGAACCAACAAAGAGGAGGATAAACTGTTGCCTTGAAGTGCTAGTTATAACTAACCGTGCAATTAGCAGAAACTCCACCTGGTAGCAGCTATAGCCAAATTTGGAGGCAAGTTGCAATGTCGATGGAACAGCAACCAGGAGACAGTGATGAAGCTTGTTGGAAGTACCTGGGTTTACTCTGTCCCTGTTGCAATGCATACAGCCTGTTGCCCCTGAAATTTTCTGCGCCAAGGTCTGGACACAGAGTTTGGGTAGCAGAGTAGCCATCTAAACTAATGAGGATTAAAATTTCATAAAGAAGAGAGGAGACAGGGGATGAGGCACTTGATGTAATTCCTGATGCAGCTGATTAGAGATGACTCTCTAGTTGAGATCCCAGTAGTAAGCCTTCTCTAGAAGCTCAACGTCAACGCCTAGTCAGCTCTTTAAGTAGCCCCTTACTTTGGCAACCCACAGCAGCTCTTCCAGAGTTCTGTTTTGTATTTGATGTTTCTCTCTCTCTCCCTCCTCCCCACTTCTGTTTTTTTGCAAGCACTTAAATGCCTTCCACATGTCAGGGGCCTGCATCTACCCCTTCTGCTGCAAGATTTACACATGCCAAAGGGTGGAGGCCCACAAGCAAGAAAGGCATTCCCTTCTCCACTTTGTGTACCTTGGGGCTCACCTCACCTTGAGCTAAGATTCAAAGCAGCTAATAAGCTAAAGCTGGCTTTTCAAATTTTGATGATTAAAAATTCAGGCACCTCAGGATTAAGGACTAATTCAGCAGCAGCTTGGAAAATGCTGGCAGTATCTAAAAGGGACATCAGTAGCTCAGACATTTCAGGCTCTTGGCTGAAAGTTGGAATCAGATTCGCGTGCACATCTCTGGATGCACAGCAATGGGGCAACGTGTGACAAAACTGTCACCTAAGGGCGGTAAGTAAGTGTGCTAGGAAAACAGGAGACTCTTTTGGCTGGTGTTCTTACTAGTGATGCCTGGAAGATCTTACCCTATGCCAGGTTTTCAGGGCTAGTAATTATGCCTCTTCCACCACTGATCTCAAGTATTGCTAGGAAGGGGCAAGTATCAAACAAATGGGTGCTGGCTGCTTATTTTCACAACCACTTTCCAGACTCAAAAGGTACTTTACACCTATGTGACTGATTCTGGATTATTCTTACCTATGACAGATCTAGTGCTCACACACACCCTTTGCAGGAATGTTTTTGTTACCTACTGGTGTTTTTTAAAGTGACTATAAAAGCAAGGAAAGCATTTGGGAGATGCTATTATGAACATGTTAGAGTGTATTTGTTTTAGTTATTTCTTCTCCTTCCAATTCCTCCATGCCTCCCTTAAGCCTATTCACAGGCTTTCCTTCTGCAGGGAAATTGTACTGAATTCAGTGAGGCTCATCTAAAAAGGCCATTTCAGCAACGTTATGTGAGTTTCCAATATTTACCTTTGCATACCAATACATAATTCTGGCTCATTTCCTGACTCTGCTGTTCTTAGTTCAGGGGGTGGTTTTTTGTTTTGTTGTGTTTTTTTTTAAGGTACAGTTTGCTTGAGTTTCAGCCTCTAACCAATTTTACATTAATGACTCTCCTATACAGTTTGCTCCATTTTATCTCTGTGGCAGTTGCAGTTTTCATTTGGTGAATCTCCTTGCATTTCTCTGCTATATGTGGCTGATGTCAGACACCTGTGATATCTGGGCATGTTCTTACATAGTCCACAAAGGTTTGTTTCAAGCTTTTGTTCCCAGAAGCTATGGAGAAAAGGACTGTATAAAAGCTGTTTAGAACTGAAGTTGGTTGGGGGTAAGGGGTGAGAAGTTTTATCCCTGGAAATAAAAGCAATGTGGCATGAAAGTATTTGTAATATGGGCTCCTTTTAATGAATCTTAGCCACTTAGTTGACTGAAGACATTAAATTGTTCTTTCCCTAAAGTAAGTAATTAACTTTCAACACAGAAAATTAAATTGCTTAAGATTATTACACAGCTATCTGAACAATACTTCTAGTGTCTCGTTGCATTTATTGCTTTTTCGCCCCTGGCATTTTGTATGTAATCATCCAGACACCATGAGACATACTGATCAAATAAATTGGAGCCCTTTGCACATTGCAATCTTTTTTTATATAGTATTATACAATATGCTATTACTGTAGCCAGGTAATAAATAAGAGTAGAGTTAAGACAGAAACTTCAGGCAAAGCCAGTCTGTCCTGTAATCCATAGTCAAACATGATCTGGACTCCTGAAATGAGCTACATCTTTACTGGGAGAGAGACAGACTCCCGAGCTGACTTTAGCAGATACTTCGCTATGAGGCTGAGCACATTTCCTCCTA
The DNA here is from genome assembly GCF_023634155.1 of Falco peregrinus. NCBI lineage: Eukaryota > Metazoa > Chordata > Aves > Falconiformes > Falconidae > Falco > Falco peregrinus. Next base: position 59,256,079 of record NC_073723.1, read on the forward strand.
CTACGCTGAAAAAAGCTGGCTGAAGAGCAACTTCTGTGCCAATGCTCACAATGCTCCTAGAGCTCCAGACAGGTGAGTAGGTCTCTCTGTGTAGTGTCTAGCAAAACAGAGCGGGGTGTAGGTGAGAAAATATAATGTCTTAAGGCATTTCCATAAGAAAAGTAATAAGCACTTTTTCAGTAGGGGTCACAAAAGCCATGTTTGAACAGCTTCCACTGGGCCTTTTCTAATTCATCAGAACATCATTTTCACCCCTGGCTTTGGCTATGCTGATTTAGCAGCTTTCTGTTAGCAGTGTTCTAGATAACAAGTGGCAACCAAAATATTCCAAGGCTGCCTCGTCCTTTCTTATCCTACAGCCTAATGACAAAAGGAGGCAATTGTACCTTGTTTGTTAACTGCATGCTGTGCTTTATCTTGCAATTTGGCTTATGTTGTCATCAAGTTGCTAATCATCATTCTGTGGCAGTGTCTGCACAGCTCCTCCATGCAGCTCTTGGCTGCATTGCATGGGCACGGTGTCGCAAACTAGCAAATCCAAGCACTGGCACCTGTCAATAACTGTTGTTTAGAGGGAAGTTGTTCCTTTTGCCAGCCAGTGGAACATCAGCTCTCCAGGCCACTAAATAAATGCTATTTTACATTGTCTGGGCACCATATGGTCCGCATACTTCTGACTAGAGTTGAGCCACAAGCTCCCCATGCAGTCAGGTGCAGGTGAGAGAGCCAGCTTCCAGCCGCAGTAGCCATGCCTTCCGCTGGCGTGTTGTGAAGAGAATCAGGGAAAGCCTTTCATAAAGTACCAAAAGGATTTTGTTCCCTTGCCCAAGCGCTGAAGTTTTTGTTGACCCTTCCAGGCATTAATGAATAAGTAATCTAGCTGTTCAACGTCGTCAGTTGTGCTACACAGCCCACAGGTCTGCACCCTGGTGTACCTGCAGCTCTAGTGCCTCCTCAGAGAACTCATCTTGTGTTTGGATGTCCAAACCTATGGCTTAAATGAGTTCATCTCATCTCACGCAGCTTTTATTATGTCTTGCAAAATAAATCCATTCTATGCTGGAGCCTTGCTTTGGCACCATGCTTGAACAGACAGAACCAACATGTGGGCATAGCTGGAGGTGACTGGGTTGAATTTGTCAGCAGGCAAAGTCCTTCCACGTAGGGAAAGAGGAAATGAGGTCTGAATCAGTTCCTAGAGTAGCACAAATTAGTGAGCTACTAAGAGCCCTCAGAGAGGTTCCCAGAGAGCCTCACACTTAACCCAGGTAATTATAGCTGCAGGTGGCTGTGTAAGCATGAATCACATAGGTGAAAGTCGTGCTGAAGCCTCAGCAAGACTGGTTTTTTAAGCCTAGGAACCAAGTCCAACTATATTTTATTGACCTTACTGCCAAGACTCTCTCAAGCCTTGTAGTAACGGCTAGCCAGAGTACCGCATGTTATTGCCATTTAAAACACTTGGGACTGGGACAAGCTGTATTGGCCAAACCCTAGTCTATATCCATACAAGTAAACCCAGTACTCATACAAGTTTGACAGGGAAACATCGGCTCTGTGCCTGCAACTCACTTTTTAACAAGCAAAGATCTATTTCCATCCTAAAGTGCTTGAAAGGAACTTCTGCTTTTGAGAACACGACATAACTAAGATAACAAATGACTTTATCATCTACCAATGTCCTTTAAGTGTGGACACACAGGTTTTGCAAAGGAACTTTAAACTTACAGGTTTCAATCCATACTGAACTTATTCTTTGAAGTCTTAACAGAGTGAACTGTACTTTTTCTGTCCATGCCAGATTGTCTGGAATGGCCTTTTACAACTTTTTTTCTAGAAGACTCATAACATATCTAATGTTCCAGGCTGAGCTGAACAGCTTCATTGTTATTTCCAACCTAAAGCCACATGTGGTCTACAACGTGATGATGTCTTTGGGCCTAACTCATGTCCTGCTCCTTCACAGCCTGAGTCCAGCAATCATACGCTGAACATGTTTAGCAAGGGTGGACAGCACTGAGTTAAGCACAAGCACAGTGGTATCTCATGCAAAATCACAACTGATGAGATTCATGCCTTTTGCATTCCAGCTCAGTATCTAATGCTTACATACAGCAAGTAGAGACCCGGGTGCAATTTCCTATTGTGCTTGAGAAGGGTCAAGGCTCTTATACTAGAAGCCGTCCTCGAATGAGACCTCTTTCACCAACAGAAAGATGGCCAAAGCCCTATATAGCAGGTACAGCCTAGGGCTATGATGTGTAGAAAATCATGGCCAAGCTCCTCAGACTCCTAGAATGGTCTTCAGTATCAAAGCACTTGAAGCAAAGCCCAGTTTAGAGGATTAGCATTTGTCAAGCCCAAATAACTGTAAAAGGTAGAGGGAGAGGTACATAGGAACATACCAAATCTGTGCTACAGATTATGCCTGCTTCTGCTGAGGTTCCTGCCAAACCCCATCCTCAGACACCAGTCTTGCCAATTTTTAGCTTGCTCTCAGCAGAGCTGTTATACCACAGCCCAAAAATGCCAGCACACAGGACTCCGCGCCTTTAAATAATGCTGCTTTTCCATGCATGGATTTTCCTTGCCCTCAGCTCCCCAGCCAGAGTGCCTCTCCAGGATGGGATTAATTTGAGAGGGACACCTTCAATGCACTCCCACTGTATGAGCTTACCGTAACAGAGAATGACAGAATAATGGTCAAACACTGGGGGGGAAGGGGGTGTACAAGTGCCTGTGTGAGTGAAGTCATGCATTCACTCTGTTCCATTTTTTCCAGATGTGGCGCTTAGTATTTGTAACATTGCAGTAAGTCCTGTAGCTCTGTCCATGTTTTTACAGCGTACTGTGGGAGAATTCATCTGTCCCTGCCCCGGATCCTGGCAGAAGTAGCATGGGTATGGCAAGGCATCAAAGTGAACTGGTTCTGGCTCCACATCTGTGGTTCCATCGGTGGCAAGGCATTGATCCAGTGGTTCATTCTCCAATGTATGTCTAAGTTGTGCAACAAGCCTGCTTGTTTGCAACTCTCCTTTTAATTTGTGTGGAGTCAGTCCATTGAGTCTATTCCACACTCCAGACAGGTCCATTTTCAGCTGTCTGACTGAGGCAGCCCTTTGCATATCTGCTGCATCCCAAGACATCCTGCTCTTAGCTTTGGTGCTATGCAAGTCAGCACATTCCCCTCCTACTGGCACATTTCAGTATAAGCCTCCCTCTTCTCAGCTTTCTAAGCCAATTTCAGCAATGTCAGCCTGTGCCACATTCCATGCCTTTCTAGTCCCAGTTTCTATCTAAGCTCTGTGAATCCACAGAACAGCACAAGATAATCTGTTCACAGCTCCTGATCCAGTCCAAGCAGTCAGAATATACCCAACTGAAACACTTTTTGGTGCAAGCTGACATGATTGCAGGGGAGAAAGAATTAGGACCAAACATCACAGTCCGATACAACCTTTCCAGGCTACCCTGGAAGGGAAGTCATGGTACTAAAAGGGAATCACTATGGGACTAAAGGGAAGCAGGTATCCTAACGGGGAAGACACCTGCATAACTAGTATATAAGCAGTAATTAGTACAGAAGGTGGTACCAAGTTCAAGAACACAAAAACTATCCAGAGAAAGGTAAGTATTAGCAATACTATTATTAACTACTTACTGCAAAAGATTAATAAAGGTTAAAATTAGTTTCAAGTGTATTTGGTGAAAAAACTAGAAAATGAAACAAAGGTGCTTTCATGATTCACTTGCTGAAAAGGAAGATTTTGAGATTCAAAAGGAAGCAGTTGGACTGTCAACATGAAAGGAGCAATTGATCAGAGGAGAGTGCAGAGGGGCTCCTGCTACAGAGCGAGCTCAGGAAATCTGTACAATGAGCAATAATGGTGATGACTGAGAGCCCAGAACAAATGTTATAGGGGGGTTTCTTAAGTGATGGGAAGGCATAAGAGCCTACTGGTATGAGACAGGAGGAAGCAAACTAGTAGTAGTAGAAATTGGTAGGGGATTTTTGAAGGAGGGAGATAATTTAGATTAACACAAAGATCAAAAGTCTTTGCACATGGCTCAGGAAAAAGGCCAAACCGGGAAGACAAACTGAGGAGAGATGAAAGTCACTGGTATTGAAAAGGGAGTCGGGATTATTAGTGTCTTCTGATAGCAGTGAATGGCAGAAATTAGTGTGCTGCTGAACGCAGTGTAGAATAGTGTGGCATCGCTATATCTGAAAAATGAGGAAAGCCATCATCTTTGTCTTTTCTACCTGAGAATCCCAAATTACTTTGTGCTGCAATACCCTGTGGTGTGAAGAAAGTTCCTGGTCTTGAGAGGAGATACCAACAGGCCAGATATAACTGTTTATAATGGCTGAAGGTTAGCAAGGAATGGAACAAGATGGTGAAATCTGGCTGAAATATGAACACTATGTTCAGAAAGGCACTGGCTGGTCATTTTCTGAGCAGCAAGACAATGGAAAAACATATAGAACAAAGGAGCACTGGGTAGGTGAGCCAAGGAGGAGTTTTGGGTGACAAGCAAAAGAATCGTTCCCAGAGAGGGCAAGAACAGAACTGACTGTATGGAGCATAATCAGACTGAAAAAAAAGAAACCTGAAAGGAAAATTCAGATCAAACCACGTTAGTTTTGCTGATTTGCTTCATTGAGAAGTTTACTTAATATTTCATGTGGAAATCAAGAGTTTCCACTCCTCTGTGGTCAGCTTTAACAATGTAACCCCAAAACTCTGACAGCCATTTTAAAGAAAGAGGAGGAAACTTCCTGAAAACCAGAAGTAACACCATGAAGTTAAAGTTTTGTCTCCTGTGTCCCCCTCCTTTTTCTACCTAGAAAACACATGTATAGATCAAGCCTCCTCTTTTCCCTCTAACAAGCATTGTCCTCTGTGTGCTGCCCCTGGGACGGAGGATGGAGGCTGGGAAGCTGAAGTCAAAGGTTTGTGGGGAAGGGGGGCTTTGTCAAACAAAGGGTGCTAGTAAATGAAGAGAGAGAGGGATGGATGGAAGAACAACCTGTGGAGCTCATGGTTTGGCACTGCAAGAAGTAACAGTTGCAATCAGCAGTGCTGCACAGGGCACAGGTCCTGGGAAAGGACCAGGTAAGCACAGCACATCAGCTGTGGCCAGGACAGGTAGACTGGAAACCAGCCAAAAACTGCAACTGGTGAGTGAAGATGACAGACTTACTTGGCAGGGATGGCACTGCTCTGTTTCTAATCTTCTCTCACTTTGCCCCTTGGAATTTTTTGAAGCCATTTGTCATCCTTACTCATGCAGATCCATTCTTACCCTGAAAGTGACCCTACAGATTTAAATTCAGATGTTAACTGTACAGGCAAAAGCATGTCATACAGAGCATTTAAAGGTAAAATTGTGACCTAAAAGAAATACACAGGATAAATATTTGCTACACAAAATAGTTTCTAGTGTACGGGTTTTGTTGTCAAAGGCTGTGTTGCAACACCGCTACCTAAGACCAGGACTTCAGGCTGGCTAAGACTGTTTTGCCACCCTGCATGGGCTTTCTTTCAGAGGCAAACACCTATACTGCCAGTAAGGTCCTACAGCAGACAGCTGTACATAGCTACTGAGTAAACCAGCAGGGCTCAGTAGAGGACACATGCTACTATCAGTGAAGAAAATGCTGGAGGTGGTTAAGGACCTAGATGGCAAACACATACAGGTAGAAATTCTTCGATGTTCACAAAACATATAACCAAGTCCAGAAAACAATAATACTGAAGTGGCACCCAGATCTGAATCAGGTACTGCCTGTCAGCATTCATGTGCAGAGGACCTGACACAGTGGGGCTTCAACAGAACAAACAACTCCTCCTCCTTCCTCGGTGGTTGACCAAATATTGGACCACACGGGCTCTGCTGGCTTCCCGCTCCCTTCCACATTCCAGACAAGAATGAGGATTCATCCTGAGAGGCGAGAAGTTACATAGACAGCTATTGCTGCCTTTCAGAGAAGGGAAACAAGCTAAAAAGCCGCATAGGAGCCGAGATTAAAAGTGATGAGCTTCTGGCTGGGTGCACTCTGAAGGTCATAGCACTCTTTCTGATTAGAAAGAAAAACATTTGATTTACATAGAAATATTTTTGGCAAGAACAGGGAAGAGACATGCTATATGATGGATATGGTTTTGATTACACTTTGAAAGTTTGCCCAACTAGAACAGTAGCAGCAAAATAGTTTGATGTTTAAGCGACCCCCCTCCAAACTTAAAATAAGGCTTTTCTGTTCAGCCAAATATTAAAAGACATTTCACTACAAGTTCAATCACCTCCCAAAGCTGCTTTCTCTTCACTAACAAAACTTTTGACTTGCACATTAAAACAATGATGGGTGAAAATAATCTTGATCAATCACTCATGGATCATCTCCTCCTGTTTATTCAGATGTTAACCCAGTATCTTTTTCTTTTCTCATTACAACCATCGCTTTAACAGCAGACTTGCATTTAATGTTACAGGAGCCTTTTAATGATGACTGATGAATGTGAACAAAGAGAGAGAAGTTATTTTTGCAATTAATTATTGCACAGCTTTATTGGTGCAGCAAGCACTCTGTGTTAGAATGTGCATAGGAAAAGCCATATAGCTGAAATTATTTGCAGATCTCCATTTTAAACTCTAATTTCATGTACTTGAGACATCCCATTTGTGGTCTGAGTCCAAAGGAGAAATATTCCTCCTTTTGTTTAAAAATTACTTCTATCTCAGACCAGCAGTATTTTGTTGCTATCAGTGTTCCTGCTGTTCTTTAACCTTACGGACATTGTGGATGACAGGCTGGAACAGAACCGTAGAATACCATTCATTTCGGTGCAGATCTCTGAACATTAGAAAAAGGGCTGGCAAAATAGGGATCCAAATACTGGACCTGGACTGTTCACGTTTGGTCAGGATATGAGCAAAGACTTTTCCCTTTTTATTTGCATACTCATACGGGGATTTGGGTTTCTTATTCATTCTCTGTCACAAGCACCATGAAAAACATGTTACTTACCAAATCACTCTGACTCACTAAGCCTCTTCATTTCAAGGCCTCATCTTTTATATATTTGACCAATGTCACTGGAACCCTATTTCATGGCATAGCCAAAACCTTCTCTTTGATTATAAGTCATGACCATGGCAACAGTCCAATTGCAAGATCTGGTGAACTGGATGTCCTGATAAAATTAACATGATCTTATAATTGTAAGTACATATTTGCATTTCCAAGCCAGAGAAAATAATGCACAAGGTAAATATTAATGTTGCTGGATGCATTGTACAGCAAAGGCCAAGGTACTGAACACAGAAGTTGCTTCTCTTTTTATAGACTCCTAGTTTAACAACTTAAGAGTATCAAGGTAATCTTTAATGCATCCAACATTCCTGGGCAAAACTACCTTATTATACTGCACCGCCATTCTACTAAACCAGCATTCTGAACATGAGCAAAAGCTTCTTCCACAACCTTTATTTAAAAGTTTTCCATCAAAATCCTGTTGGTGGTGGGCAGCTAATTGTCTTTTTAAGCAGACTAAGGTTTTTTATTAAAACCAAACTTTTTCACATAAAACTGGAAATTAAAACAGCCACATCAAATCTGGTACTTGGGAAGCACACCCGATTAAACCAGGATCTGCATTTTGTGAGTGCCACTTTCTGACCTGAGAATACTCTGCACCCATTATATCAGGACACACTAAACCAGAAGTCCTCTTCTGTGTGGAGCCTGAGCTCTCTCTCGGTGCTGCCTCATGGGCCTGCTGGCACAGTCCTCACGTTGCCAAAACTACCCTCCCTTCCATAGTCAGATGAGGTACAGTGGTCACAAGCTTCACCTTGCACCCTGAAGGCTGCTGCCCTGAATATTGGGGAAGACCCAAGTACAGAACAGGCAACTCAAGGGAACTGAAGTCTTCAATCTGTTGCAATACCATGGGACTGGACTCATCTCACAAACTGAACTACTGATTAGGTTGTTTTCACTGGTGGAGCTGGGTGTGCTGGGCAAAGGGGACACACATCTCAAATGGGGTGCTGCTGGATTTGTTGCTTTGGCTGTTTCAGTAGAACCTCCTACATCACCACTGCCTGCAAAGCACCCCACCACAGAAGGTAAGGCCTTTCACACCCGCCAGGCCAAACACACAATGTAGGTCTGCAGAGCAGAGCCATGCCTGTAACACTTGTCTTCTTACAAGGAGTCAACAGTTCAGGTCGCTGTTATTCTCTCTCCCCTCTGGCAGGTGAAGAAAATTCTCCCTGTTGAGATGCCACTGCGCTTTGCCCTTCTCACAGAGGAGAAGCCACCAACAAGATCACTACTTCTGGTGGAGGTGAGCTCAGTGGGCCAGATGAAGGGGAAGCTCTGGTTAGTCAGGTTTCTCCCAGACCTCCTCCCTCCACCAGGAGGTACAGACCCTCCTTCAGCCTAGTTGCCTGTAAGGTGTTTCCACATGGCTGTCCTGGCTCTAGCCGAGCCACAGACCCCTCCCCAGTTCTGCAGAGCAGGGGCGGCACACTGCTCGTAAGGTTTTGCCTTGCATGCAAAAGGCATGGTGTTAGTCCATGACAGTTTCAGCCCCTGTTCCCTAAACATGTTCCCCAGAAACGCCCAGCTTTGCTGTCTACCCCCAGGAAAACTGTCCCTGCTCAGAGGCAATCATACTGAGGCTCTTCCCAAAGACTGCAACTGCAAACATCACCCCTACCTGTTCACAGCACAAACCGAGGATGCCGTAGGGACCTTTGAAGGTTTAACTGAAAGCTGCATTGGTTTTGCCTTGTTACTGAGATGACTGATGTGCTAGAGCAGCTTGGCTGCACAGTCCTACTGCTCATGAGTGCCATCAGAAGGAAGGTGTGGATGTGGAGGCTACTTGTGAGCCTTCAAGATGTTAGAATCTGTGATGAATTAATATGCACAAATGTATCAAGAGGCATCATGCAGTGCCTCTCTCCAAGAGAAAGACTGAACTAATTTATTCTTACATATAATTACGTATCTTAATCCTGTCCTAACTCTACTCTGCTGTTGCTGAGGGGTTTTTTTTTCCTTGTCTCAAATTCAAATCATTGTCAGGCCTAAACATCAACAATATTTTTTTCAAAACAACTGTGCGAAAAAGACAAGTACAGAAAACATGCAATACTTGTCAGCATAAACTTAAATAAGCACTGAAAAGAGAACTGTAGAAAAATATGTTGTACTTGTTATGGTTTAGGCCACATCCTGATTTCACATCCTGATTTAATTCAGCACAAGTCTGAAACAATGCCATTAAATCCACTTTGCATTTACCCCAGGTAACTGAGCAAATGAGGACCTGGAATGAAATTAAATTTGATGTTAATTTAACAGTTAGTTTTAGTAGCATAGATAAAATTATAATCCCAAAAACTGTTCTTCCCCTTCCTTCATGTCAATGTTGCATTTTAAACTCATCCAGACACTGAAACTACTGCAGAGTTGGGCAGTTCCTTAGTTACAGGAACCCAGTTTTCACGGAGACATCAAAGGTTTGTGCTTTGAACCTGCATGGGTTACTTACTTAGTAGCTGACTGAATTTAATCAGTTCGTTTTGCTCTGGAGAGCTCCACGCAGCCCTCAAATCTATTGGGTTATACTGCTCTATGCAGTGAGCTAGTACAGCCTGTGTATTTTCTCCAAAAAGGTTGCTCAGCTTCCCATTGCCTGACAAGGCTGAAATAAATTGCTTTACTGATCTTCTGTCCATGCTGTAAAGCCTGTATATTTTCCTGACTTCCAGAGTCTATGAAAATGCTCCTGAGAGAAAAAAACCCCTGACTGTTAAACCCTTCCTTTTCGAGAGGAAGGGGGAGGTGTTATTCCCCCAAGCTTACTACGATTATGTCTTTAGTTGAAATGCAGTCCCTCAGTCTTTTTTTGTAGTCACATTTTCAAATGTGTCAAGAAGCACTAGGAACAAGAACCTAAAAATCGACAAATAGTTGTTTAGGTCTGTTTATTCCCTAAGAAACTTAGATACTTTCATGAATGCTTCAAGGACCACCTTACCTTTTTTGGTTTTCATTCTAAAATGACAATACTGGGACACATATAACTAATCCTTTCCTGTATCAGTAACTCCAACTTAACATATAAACATGGAAAAAAAGCTCCAACATCAAGTGATACTAAGGCCACTACAAGAACTACCGATTTCTGCACAAGCTGCTCGCTGACCCTGCGGGTAGGTACACTTCCATGATTTGACATCCTCAAACCAATCCTAGGATCACTCCATAGGTACATCACTGACTGAAGCAAAACCCTGAAGTCTCACAGCAGAAACCTGCAACCAGGCCCTTCCTCCAGCATGTTCACTAGGACAACTGGAGCCTGTAGGTCAGCTCTGAACACCCCTAAGCTATTGTGTAGTGCTCACAAAAGCCAAACCAAGACTTTTTTTCCCCCATACGTTCCCATATAATCTTCTCATATTAGCTTAGTGGTTAAAGCATTCACAGCTACCATGGAAGATCTTGTTTCAGGCCCTTAAACCGGACTTTAACCCAGGGGTCTGTAACTCTGTGTAACACAGGCTGTTGGGTAAGTCTCTATTAGGTAAGCTGTTTAAATAACTCCATATAGCTTTGTATAAATAACTCCACACCTCATTAAAGTGAAGATAGGAACCGAACTCAGTGACAATGCAGATGACAGAGAGGTAATTCTCCCCCTCTGACTTGATAAATATTTAGTTACAAGAGACTGGAAGAGATCTCTTACAGACCACGCAGGAATCCTGGAGCTGGAACATTCCCTTGGGATGTATGTCACTTCATGACTAAGCAGCACATGCTTGTTCTAGGTAATGACTGGCATTACCTTTGAATGACTCGCCAGATTTAAAGATCACAGCTTTAAAAAAAAAAGTTTCCGCAGAGTGGTGGAGAAAGAGCTCCAGGAGAGGATGATGACAGAGACAGAAAGATTACAACCTTAAGGAGGACTTAAGGAAGGGTCCTCGTGATACTGAAAAATCACAGCTGTTCCAAGTTCACTTTCCTGTTTGCACAGCCAGCTCAATATAGTGACCTGGAAAAACAGCAGTCCTTTCAAAAAAGTTCAAATGCAAAGGCAAGACAGGCTAGCTACCTACTCACAGGTGGAGTGACCCAATGATCTGAATTGAGAACTGAAAAAATACATAGTAGACTGAAGACAAGGAACATGTCTCTTTAACAGTCATCAAGCCCAATGTGAAACTGAATCCTTGACAAAGAGTTAACTAAGTGGCAGGGGTGAAATCTTTGAAAATTAAGCTCCCTAGAATCTTACTGTATTTAAATTCAAGCAGAGGAAACCAGCAAGACTGTCTGAAAACGTTAAAATTTCTAACCACCACCTTATTTCTCCTTTCCTCTCTCCTGCCGTGTTGGATGTAAACTCTGGAAAGAGTGAATTCTTCAAATACCAAAATAAATGTCACCCAATTTTAGTTGTTCTAAATCGCAGCCTTCTCAATATGATCTCTAGATCACAGATCAGAGAGAAAATGACATTCTGCACAAAGCCATGTTTGACCCAGACCTCTGGATCACTGAATTTTATCAGGTGACCTGTGGATGAGAGTTGGTCACAAGGCATCTAAAATGGTACTAAGCACAATGTAAACAGCTTTCTGTAAACACACAATGGACACGAATAAACATGAGGGGTGGGGGGGGATAATAACCATCAGTTTAGACGTATTTTTAATTTGGCTGTAAAGGGGTAAATCATTCCAGCAACATCACACAAAACGTGTCTCCCACCAAGGTAAGATCTGACATGACTCAGCATTCTCTGTGCCATGCCTTCCGTGTAGGACAGCCAGGCAGGAGCTGGTGTACACGCTGTCCGGTTTCCTACTTGGTATGAATGAAGGAACAGGATGTAGAGTGCAAGCATACAATTGCGTGTATTCATTCCTTAAAGTAAATTCAGCCCAAGCCTTCCTTGGACAGAGTCAGTGTTAGGGATTAAGCCAGGGCTGACTGCCTAGTCAAACAAATGCCATTTACAAAGCTAGACTTTGCACTTCAGTGAATGCAGAGATGACCAGCACTAAGAACTCAGGTCATTGGTCCCAAAATACTTCTAAAATTGCATAATCACTCTTTCTAATGGGATAACTAGATCTAATCAAAACCTTTCCTATTTAATCCACTGTTTTGAAAACAAATGATACTGGCACCAAAGAAGAAACATTGCAGATCCAGGTTTTAATTACTTTAGCTGGGCAGTTCTACCTCAGGGTCCCGATGTATGGCTGAATTAGGACATTTTGCAGGGTGCTGCGGAAACATGGTATATGGCTGTTTTTAGCTTATCAAAAGGAGACAATGATTTAACTTAAACCTTCTTCCTGGAGGTTCATGCTAACATATTTTACCTTAGGCTTCCTATAGCCTAGCAGCACATATGCAAGTGGCAGTTACCACAACACAGCTGACACACAGTAACCCTAAGCAAAGAAATTCAAATGTGTTGCCTTTACCCAGATCTCCAAACTCCCAGTTTCTTACACAGAACACTTCTTGGAAAAGCTAATTAATTATTTTCAGTAAAAAAATCCCTTTTTATCCTCTCCTCCTATCTTTTTTACATTTGTTTTCTTAAATGGTGAAATAAACGTTCATGAAGGAAGTACTCATCTGTTGCAAATTGGTGCGTGATCATTATAGCTTTATCACAATGCTTTAGCACTGAGTTTATGTCTGTGAAGGCATTCTGTTAATTACAAAAAAGGGAGTAATTCTTAACAAACCTGAATTTTAGCAGCTAATTCACTATCTTAGTAGCAGATACTGAAATGCTGCTCTATAATAAGCTCTAGAAGCATCTCAGTACTATCACCAAGAGGTAAAGCTACACAGAGCAAGGGAAGACTACAACCAGTGTCAAGGTCTCCCCACAGAGAAAATGCAAGAGCCTAATTCTTCTGCTTCAAAGGATAAAAACTGTGAGTAATAATTTCACCAATATCAAACCTAAACTCATGATAAAATACTATCAGATTGGGAACAGGTCCAATGCATTCTCAATGCTCATTACACAGTATGTCACCTCTTAGTAAGGCACCAAGTAAGAACATACAGCGCCTATATTTAGGTACTGTAACATTAACATTTGAATCCAACTCACACATTAGCATCTCCACCTTTCAGTCTTAAAACGGGGATCATGACTTTCCCACAATAACACAGCAAATGAGGACTGGCAATGAACCACAGCATCACATTGTTCCCATTCCACGAATGCAGCCAGATGAGAAGTGCCCAAAAGCTGCCACGAAGACAACAGCTATTTCTGCAACTTTTGCTGTTCTGAAAATCAATAGTATTCACAGCATTAAAGAACTGCAGGATCAAAGATTGCTATAACTCTTCACTGAAATCCAAGGCTGAGCCCCCAGGTGCTGTTATCCCCAAGGATAACTGATAACCTGCCAGAAGAGTCAGCTGAATCCAAAGCCAACTATATTTAAATCGACTTGGTTACTGTTTCTAGCTCTGGATCAGCACTGCTCTCAGCCAGGCCCATATTCCTGGTGCAAAGCCTTCCCTGAGCCACACTGCTTCCTGACCCAGCTATCGAACAGCTTTAAACTGCACTCTCCCCTTGCCTATTCAGTAATCTTATCAGAACTCCTCCTCAATGCTGTAATTCTAGTTCAACACCTCCAGGCACTCTCTCACACACAAAACAAAGAACCCGAAACACATGGTACTTCGTACTTCGGCTCAGCAAAGGAATTTCTCAGCTAGATGCTTTATTATTAAGAAGTGCCGCAGAGTCCCAGACTTCTGTCAAGCTCAGCTTTGCCTCCATAGCAGTCCAAGTTTTGTCACTGTTTCAAACCAGTTAAAGATTTTTCCTGCTTCCTCTCTCTCCAAGTGCCCTTGTTCACAAAGAATCCAGGTCTACCTGGATTCCACCTGTCTCTTTGGCCAAGCAGGCTTTCCCTGTATTTGTTATGTATTCCTGCTGAGAAGCAGCAGGTCTGTCAGCCATGCTGGCTCCCTCCTGTAAAAACAAAGCAAAAATTAAAACTAAAAAGAAAAAAATAAATCCAGAGCCCTCCACCTCAAGGGCCTAGTCCAGCAGTTCTGAGATCAATAAAAAATTGTCCTACCATGGCTATTCTCCAAGAGGTCTAAACATTCTTCCTGGGAACAGAACTTATAATTCAAAATGGGTGTCTTAAATGCAGTCTCCATTTTGAAGAGTGCAAAATTCTCCAGCAGAATGATGACAGAAACCTGCCAGACAGATTATGATGCTGATGCAGAAAACAAAAATTTATAAAGTATCTGTAACGCTTTTTTTATCTTGCTGCATGTAACTGTATGTGGAGACACAGACCTGCTACACTGATTAGACTCTCTGGGGGCAAAAAGAAAATTCCATGACATAAGGTTATATGGCTCACAATCATGAATGAAGAACTGCTAATTAATCGATTGTTCTCACTGGACAGGCAGCTTTCCAGGGTCCTCTTTTCATGTCCATAAATCAGATTTTTGTTAGAAAGCTAACTGATCTGATCAGTGACAGTTGCAGTAAAATCTTTTTTTCCTAAGATACATTCTCACAGTCTGTGCAATGTCTGATGCATGCCTCTTATTTTTCATTAAAAATAAATCACTCTGTACCTCTAACAATTTCAGTACAGACCACGAAGAGTTGAATTAAAATTGAACAGAAATGTAAGCTTTCAGGATCTAAAGGACAAACTGAGGTTAACACTTCAGATGCTTTAAAAGATGAATGTACAATCTGACCTGAACCAAACTTCAAAGTCAGTGAAGGCCAAGTGAAGATAAAAAGAAAAATGAAAAAGATTTCAGCAATTACTTAGCACTGGTATTTCAGTAGTAGGGAAACAACATGTACTTAGGTTAGAAGAAGCTTTCATGCCTCTGATAAATAATGTGATACTTTAAAAAAAAAACCCACAACATCCCAAACTGTGAAATACAATATTACTTTACTCTTTAATTCATTCTTTTCATACTACAGTACAAATAGCAGTAATGACTGTTTCTTGTAACACAGATATTCTTCAAATAAATAATAGCAAGTGGGAAATAGTAGCAAGGGGAGAAAAGGGGGGACAAAGAAGGAAAAAATATTAACCTAGAGACCTACTGAGCTATATAAACACAGGGCGGGGAGAGGAGGAGAGGCAATTTCTTTCCCAGATCCATAAAATTCACCACAATTATCTTTATGGACCCACTTATATCCATCTCAGCAGAATTCTACTACTTCAAAATAGCGTAATATTTCCTAAAAGGAGAATTACTCAAGATCCTTATGAAAGGCTAGAGAATTCTGAGGTCTCCCAAGCCTATTGTTCACTGTAAGAGCTAGAAAAGCTTGGAAAATACAGCTAAAGATGTAAGTAGCACATGGGAATCCTTGCCAAAACTCCCTTCCTAACGGCTTACCGCCTCCCGCTCCTTTCTCCTGCTGCAATCTTTACATCTCCACTGGGTTTTTAAATGATCGTTCTAGAAGCAGTTAAAAATGACTTTTAGGTTAGATACTGGCAGCAGCATGGTCAAAACATCTGATTTGATGGTTTTGGCCCAACAAAGGCTCTACCAACAAATGCTATCCCAATCCCCTTGCCATGTTCAAGAGAAAATCAACTAGTAAATCTGTTGCCAGATTAGTAATGACAAAGTACTATTTCCAACTGATTATTATTTAATATGAAATGAGCTCATGATCTCAGGATGGTTCTGGCTGTAAGGTGGCATTACATCATTCACTCTCACTGTTGACACTGGAGTTTTTGGCGCACGTTCAGCAGACAGCACCTGCCTTACTAGAACTCGGATATCTAATTCATTACTAGCTCAGCTCCCTGATATACTAATCAAGGAAGTCACAACTCAGAAAAGAATAGGCTTTTTTTAGCTAGGACATCCATATCTGACTCAAAGGACCAGATAGCATAATCATAAAAAGAAGTTCTAGTTTTGTCTCTGCAGCAGATTCTACATTCATGACCAACTGCAAAACCATTCCAGTAAACCATAACTTAGCCAAATTAGTGAAGATACACCAGCAGAGAGATCACTTACAACTGACAATAGGTAGTGAACTCGGAATCACATGCATGCCCACATTATCTGACCATCCAAACTAGACACACACCCCCCCCCAGGTTCTTTTCCTAGGGCAAGTAAAACTTCACTACCAAGAACTCTCTGTGGCATTCAAATACATCTTGGTCTGTCATATAATTTTATTAGTAGCGAGTCTGCAAACCACACAGCCCAAAACCAGGGACACTCATCACTCCTTGCTCCTGTCTCACACTCTGCACACTATCTCTTCCCTCTTTGTCTGAGGCTGGGTAATGCTTTATAGTTTCTTTTTCAGCCTTTAACCCTTTCTTAAGGCCCAAGTAGGAAGCAGAGGTGTCACTGGTAATCCATGCACTGTCCACCCAGTGAGGTACTTTCTTGTGTGACCCTCAGAACTACTTGTACGTTTGCAGGGAACATACTAAGCACCATTTCATTGCTACACTATTAACTTCAGAGCTGCCCGGTTGGATGGACTGCCATCCTGACAGACTGCAATGCACAGAAAACACTAAGCATATACAATGACTTTACACAAAGGCAAAGGATGCATATCAAAACAGCACAAAGTAATCTTGTGAGCTTGGTCATGAGAGAACCTTTTCCTCAATATTTGCCCAGCAGTAAGAGCCGTTCTGGTTTTATGGATATGGAATATGGAAAGACCACTTGTTCCTTGTGCGAAGTCCTTCAGTATCAGATATGAGTCAGGTCCCCTGACTCTTAATTCCCCTATTCTAATTACAGCTATCCACATAATTAAGATGTGTTTCAAGTGTTTTGGAAATAATTATTAAGTGCACATATTGCAATTTGACACTGCAAATACCAGACAGATTTTTAACCTGGTTCTAGGTTCTGAGGACTGCACACTAGTGGTTATGTTGTGCCTTCATGACTGGACGTAATTTTTTTCAAGCTGTAACTGCTGTGATCACTGCTATTGACAAAATAGGATCATCAACTCTACAAGCTTCCATAGCCATGAAAGTATGAGTTAGTAAATTGGGAGTCAGAGATCAGAACTTGTATGGAAATAATGAAATCTCTAAATTCAGTAAGGCCATCTAAAATAACCCTCTTGGGTTTTGTGAAGCAACATGAGAAGCTGAATGTCCCAACTTCCTTGCAAATATTCACTCCTGTAAATTTTTAAATACATCAAAATTATCTCCTTGGCACTCTCAAGACAAAGAGGATTTCCTCCATTCTCAGCACCAAAGCAAGAGGCAAAACCACATAGCTCTGACAGCACCTGAATTAACAGCACCAGAGGTTCACAGATAATCTCTGACTTGACTATTACGGTTTGTTTTAATGTTTCATAACCATATCCCCTTTGATCTGCAAATCTTTACATTGGCAGTTCTGTGCTTTGAATTTATAGGAACAGCCACTGCTTTAACCAGTTTGAGAGGGAACTGATTTACATTACTTGCTCAAAATTAAAAAGAAATACTTCCAAAACCATAGTCGAAGGTATTATTCTATTACCAGCAATTGAAATAAAAGTCTTGTCATCAGTTAGCCATCATTTACATTCCACTGGTGATCTACTGTAAATAAAAAGAAGAGGAAGACAACTGAATGTATTACTGACTTCTTTGTGCTGGACCCTAGAACTTGAACTTTGACTAGGGACAGACAAGCCAAGCTACTGGTTTAACGCCTTTGCAGAAAACTAACTTCACCAAGACAAATACTTGTTTTGGTTTTGTGGAATTTTTTTTTTTTTGGTTGGGGTTGGTTGGTTTGGTTTTTTTTTTTTGTGGAGAGAAATCAAGTAGACATCAAATTAATAAGTCACTCATCATCTATGTATGTATTGTAGTTATGCTTGTAGATTGTAACTATAAGCAGCCCAATCTTGGCTTTAAACACACAGATGATCCATCAAATCTTTAAAAGGCCCAAATAGTTCCACGGGAAGTGAAACGTTCTTCACGTTTACCTGAAGCTTTGTGTCTCATATTTGTATTATCCCATTTCAACTAAGATGCAAACTCTTGCCACCTTTTCTTTTGTGCTTGGGGCATTAAAAATTTCCCCCTCGTGGGTCTGTCACTGTCTAAGAACATAACTGAGCCCCTGACAAAGCCTTTCCTTCTGTGGTGAGATTCAGGCCTTTACCCATTCAATCATTTTCATCACAGACAAAGCATCTTTAATACACTTTAATGCTGGAAAATTTATCTGAAACTGTCCTACAAGTTTTAAAGTTACTGAGGAACCCCAGCAGATCAGCAGGCAAGGGTAGCACACTTCTGTAAACCTCCTTTCCTTAGGAATCACAACTAAAATTCCTGACCTGGTTCTTCTGTAATGTTATGACATTTCAAGGTTCATTCAGTGGCACTGGGTACCCGTTGCTGCCTGCTCCTTCAAAGAGAAGCACTCATTTTTTCCTAAAAGGAAACTCCATGCCAAAGCAGCACCTGGCAGCACCAGCTCCTGCCCTGACCCTCTGAAGCCTTTGCCCTGTTTTCTGACCAAGTCTCAGGGGTACAGCTTCCCTGAGATAGGCCATGGAGATAGACCACACTAAGTTTTTGGTTTCACCTCTGTTCAACTTCCATGAAGCTTATGATTCCTGCTGCTTTCTTAGCTTTTAACAGGAGCAGTACATGTTAAAGAACAGATGACCAGCCAACCCAGAAGCAGCTCTGACTTGATTGCATCTGAGAAGGCAGGTTTTCCCTATCCCTCTGCCCCATTTTTATTTAAATCCCCAAGTTCCAATGGCATTAGATGATGTTTCTAAAGAGCATTAGGCACACTCAAGGCCCATCCAAACAAAAAAAAAATGTACTGCCGTGATTTATAATGCATCAGGCAGTGACTCATATAACTGGCTCCCCTGAGAGCTCTTTTGAAGCGTACATGAGTCAACAGACTGACAGGACAGCACAATATGCCATCACCAGGCATTCATGGGCAGCCTCGCCGTTTCTTCTGCGGCATGCCTCATTCTCCTGTCTCCAGTATATCTCTTTCATATCTCCCTCTGGCTCTGTCAAAGCAAGTTACACTTTATTAATCTGCTGATCAGGTCTATTCATATTGCAGAAATTAAATTAACTAGAAGTGCAGCATCTTTGAGTGCTAACAGAACCAGAAGTTATAGTACCTTGCCTCACTGAAGTCTGTGGAAGTTTTTCCATAAATCCGAACTAGGCCAAAGTCTCAATTCCAAGCTCTAAGACCATCTAAACCCTAAGTGTGGCTGCTTGAATAATGCTGAGCCTCCCACTCAAGGAAGCTTACTTGTCCATGCAGTCTGCAGTCCCAGGTGGTCTTGTGTTTATCTCCAACGCCTGCTTGCCTTTCTGCCTTAAGCTAGTCCTGACACTGGTCCACCAACAAGCCTTATCTTATTTGTACTGAATTTTACACTTTTGAAATATAACAGACATTCCTGACAGAGTCACTGTATTTCTGAAACAGTGGTTAACAAGTTGTTTGGCCATTTCGTGGAAAGTGTATTGCTGAAAATAATCATCACCTTGACTTTCTTAGCAGTTGTCAAGCATTACACTGTGTTATGTGGACATGAAAGTCTGAAGTTGGCTTTAAGAGTGAAAAGCAGTATGGCTGTATTAATGTGGCGTTTCATCAACACTAAGCCTTATATCTCAGCTAATTAGTGAAGCAGGAATGCCACAATGACAAGATTATACTGTTACCAGTGCTCAAAATTAATTTAGCATGACACGTGTCACTTGGACAGGACTTAAATTTTGGCCAATCTACAAAGAACTTTTACAGAGGCATCTCATTTCCCAGTAGACACAACACACACACACCAGAATGATAATTTCTGCTAGGCGTTCCATTCACTAAGCCTTCCAAAAATAATATTGTTACCAAATTTGCAAAACAGTATCTTCCATCTGCACATGTATTATTATTAGTGTGATAAGGCAACAAGGAACATTGATAAAATGCCTTTGTCAAGAATCAGAGTTATATAACTAACATCATTGTGTGCATATTTATACACACATAAGTGTACAGATGTATCAAAATATCACTTAATGTTCTCTGGTTTGTGTTTTGTTCTAAGATTTACACGAACAGTGACGGTCATGGCAGGTTACTACACTGTAAATACATGTTCATAAGCACATACATATTTGTAGGCACAGGACACATCCATACACATAGACCAGAACATCAGTCTGAAGTGCTCTGTATACTCTTTTCCTCTTAGATTGGTAGATCTACCCATGAAATTAAATTTTGCTTTATTAGCAATGTTCAGGCTTTCATACCAAGTCTACATATACGTTAACTGTGTTACTATGAAAGAAAGCAAGAAACATTACAGCACTGTAAGAAAGCAGCAGTCTTCTCTCCATACCATAGAACAAGTTTTTTAAACTTCTGCATTTAACAAAATACTGTGTAATAGTGTCATTTAACACTCTTATTTGTTGTAAATACTAGCTGTCAGAGTTTTAACCTTTACACAAGGTTATAAAGGTTAAACCAAACCCTTATAAAAAGGTTTAAAACAATTTGAGAAGTCTTCTAAAACCCAAACAATTTGAGAAATAGTGCTTCGGAAGATGAGCTTACTACCATCAGATTAATTGCCAAGCAATTAGTACTGTCTCTTCTGTAATCCTTATCTCTGTCTCTCTCAAATATGCAGTTCAGTGTCTTTGTTAAAAAATCAGACTGAAACTTCAGTTCAAGGGGGGGGGGGGGGGGGAGGAGACACACAAGACTAAAAAAAAATAAAAAAAGGGGTGGGTGGGTAAATTTATTTCAGCATTTCCACCTTCTGTAACTGGACACAGATTGTAATCCTATGCATTGCATAAAGTCCCCCTTTTCCCTAAAACCTTCCAAACTCTCAGCAAGGGTAATTACTTGGCCCTAGTTTTCATGTCCATTTCAGTGTTGTACATCACATACAATGTAGCGTCTATCCAGTTATCACTGTTGACCAAGAAGCGCTTTATTCTAGAACAAGAAATGAGGTTCACCAGAACGAGCTATTGCTCTACCTCCCTCCTGACCAGCACTGCTCATGGCAATGTGGCTTCTCCTAACCACATGACATTATCACATACACCTTGGCATTTCTATATTTTATCATGAGTCAGGTGTGTTATGTTAACCATGAACAGGTACAGGTTAACAGTTTGACAGTATACAGGTATAGAGCACATTGTGTCTGGAGTTTACTGCAGGTACACGTGATTTATCAAGTATTAAACCTGGCAGCAGCTTCTTTCCAGAGAAAGGAGTGAGAAAACATTCATCGGTTCATTACCAATTTGCTTTCAGTTAACAAGTAAAAAATAAACACGGGATTTGTTAAACTTTCAATGTTGGGGTTTTTTTTTCACATTTAAGGCTAGAAGTTTCTGTCTTCAAAGGGCAAGTTACTCAGTCCTAAATAACATGATTTAAGAACAGAAATGCTAGCCAGGAGCTAGCTATGCGCAGCTTGCTTCGATTTTGTGACTACAGGCACACTTGCAAGAGCTTGAAACAGATGTCAATCATCTGCCTTTACCGCACACAGGTAAGACAGACAATTAGCACCTTGTAAACAATTCAAACAAACTGCAAGTCACTCAGACTAGCTGTAGCCTTCTGTTACATTGCTCAGGACTATCCAGTTAATCGATCAGCTCCACACCTAAGGTTTATCTCTGAACAGTTGAAGTCAGATCCTCAGCCATCTGATGACCCTACATAAGACTGTTAGCATCCAGGTGTTTCAATCCCAGCTCCTCAGGAGACTAATGACTCTATTTAGACTTGTCAGGTTTTGTTACACATCATAAGAGGTACAGGGTTGGAGTAGGCGTAAAAGATTCTAGTATTTGCTCTTACTATACTTCTTAAGTGCAATGGAAGCAGGAAAAACAGATTGTAGCATCTTAATAGGTAACAGATCAACATATGATTAACACCTGTGTAAAGACCTACATTTGCTCCATAAGGACACACAGTTTATTCATCTAGTTTCACTTCATCCTTAAATGTCCCGAGCCCCCTTCTTATCAAGGCATGAAAACTCCATGCTGTACTCACTTTACACTGACTATCCAAGCTCAACTACTTGTACTTTCAGTGTCTCCTAATGCATTACCACAATTTCCCTCAGCTCCCAGGGCAGTTACCCCCACTTCTCTGACAGAACAACCAACCTGGCCCTGTCTACTGCAGGACAAAGAACAATTAGCTATGACTTATCACCTAGCTAATTATGCAGCCCACAGAGCACCCATGAAGTATGGAGAATGCCCTCATGATTTCTGGCATTTGAGATGACTGTGTTTGAAAACTTCAAAAGATCAAAATCATGAAGACTATTACAAAAATATTTCCATGAAGGACAGTTCACGCATTTACACTCTAAAACCAACCGAATGCCCAAATCTTACAAAACCAAAAAAGACTGCCTGCCATAAAGTCGTTCACTTCACATAAATAGTGTGAGAAGCCTTAATTTAAAAGTGTTGTCACAGGTTCCACACTGTGCCCACGACAGATATTCATAGGGTCACTGTGTTGAACCCTCATGTTCATTTTCGGACATTGTGAAAGATCACTTGGTGACAGGTTGCCCTAGGCCTTCACAAAACAAACTAGTTGCCTCAAGCTGTTTACAGACTGCCCAGAATACCCATGTCTTTAAAGTGCCATTTTCCAAAAATCTGGTCCTGGGGATGCTCCTGGGTTACAGTTTACCCTTCACCAATACATAATAGTAAAATCAAACAAACAAACAAAAACCCCAACAAACAGAAGATTACAGTCCTGTGGGCTGCATCATTTTACTTCAGCATTCACAAGAAATATCCTGACATAGACAAAATACTTTTATATAAAAAGCCCTGTCTCACTTTTCTTTTTGTGTCTAGAGTGGTTTGTTTGGTTTGGTTTGGGTTTTTTTTGTTAAATGGACTATTTTTTTCAGTAAGCAGTAGCCTTTTCCCTGCATCAGGCTGGATCCTACACATCCAAATGGAAAGCTGTCCTAAGTAGTGCTGGACTTGATATGTAGGAAGAACACACTACATCAAGAGCAGTGAGCCCTGTGCAGACTCAGAAAGGTCAGTCAGCAGTACTGAACAGATAGCATGCATTCCTGTTTCTCTCCCCTGCTCGATCCTCCATTATCTGCAAGTCTTCAAGATTTGAGTTTTGAAAAGCAGGCATCGACACCTGACTCACTTTCCTTAGTACAAAGTTATTGAGGATGAAAGCACTGTGATCCTCCCCAAAAGAGCAAAACCCTGATGAAATCAATTTCCCTAGACTGTAGCTCTCTGTCTCCTAACATTCACTCTTGGATGGGCCACACGCAGATTTAGTAACCTTCCTTGGTGCCCTAAATCATAACTGCAGAGAGGCACAGCCCCAAATCATCACAAGATGCATTTGCCTTCAGAAGGCTAGGGCCTCAGACTATGTCTAGGATTTTACAAAAAGGTAGCCAACACCCATTACCGATCGCTTTAAAAACCTTACACACCTTTTTCAACAGTGAAAACCTAATTCTTTTCTCCAGTCATCAAATCCTCCTTTTCATGGCTCCACCCAGGTGAAAAGATCAGCTCAGCTCACTGGTACCACCTGCAAGATAGGTGCAGTAGTCCCCAATTCTACAGATTTGCTCCTTTAGGCTGGGCCTCTCAGGTAGGCACTGATTCTTTCCAGCTGAGTACTACGTACATAAATGCTCAGTAAATAAAGTAACATTAACCGCTTGCTTATACGTTCAGTTGATGAAGCTGTCCCATAATGCTGTAAATTTGACTGGTCACTCAAAAGTCTGTAACACATTATAATGTCAAAAGATTATTGTGTCTGCACTTAAATATGTGAAAATTACAGCTAACTTACAATAATGTAAGCATCAATTTTATACTGTTTTATTAAAAAGTCACAGCAGCAAAAGTAATGAAGTGGATGCAATACCTATAAAAGTACAAAGCTAGTAACTTTGAAAATAGAGCTCCCAGGTACAGCATAGACAGCAGTGAAAGCTTTTCTAAATTCAGTATACAGTGTTTAATTGTGGCCTGTCATAAAATCCCACTATTTTTTAACTAGTCTGCATCCTTTTCAATATTTGCTGAACATAAGGTTATATATCTGAATAGTTTTTTTCTATACTATTATGTGTAATTGATAACATATGAGTTTACATTCTGCTAAAAAGGCATGGAAAGTCTGCAGTCCCAGAAGGCATTTTTATTTCTGGCATAAGCCTTCCACCCTAATGACAGGGAAGGGTAATGGTGCATCTTTAGCAAGAACTTTAAATTTCCAAAGTATTAAGATGTGGTACCATCACTTTCTTAGTTCACAGGCATAACAAGTATTCCAACTTAGGTTTTTGTTATAAAGAAAACAAATTATGTTATTTATTGTCACACAGAATAATATTTCATGTAATAAACAGTATATTTCATTCATTACCATTGCATTGTTTTGGTCCTTCTGCAAGTCAAATTTAACCTTGTCTTGTAAGGACAGACATAACTTCAGAGACAATGTTCCTAAAATGTAATTCTTAAAAAACAAAACAAACTTTTAGTGTAGACTCAACCAAGCAAATACTTGGCTGACTGTTAATTTGTTTAGAGTGGACTACACTAAACAGAATAAAAGTGCCCAGATACAGCTAATAATAAAGAATTGTTTGATTTTAAACTAACTTTCTGCCCTGAAAAAAATACCACTTTCCAAGTGTAGACATCTCACAGGCTTTGGTTTTGTTGCTTTATACGGTGTTAGACAGATATAGTGTACAGTTAGATATAATTTGCTGATGCAAAACCTTAAGTGGAATCAGACATTTATACATAAATAATATACATATGTTAAAGTATTATATAAATTACACATAAAACATATAACAGTATTTAGTTAGACAAGTCAGCTAAGAAAGGTCACTCTTGCTCTGAGCACCTTGCAGTAAACCTCCTGCCTTATCTTTGGTATGTGCTAACCGTGTGGTAAAAGCAAGTTAGGCATCCCATAATTAAAAAACAAACAAACAAACAAAAAAACCCCAACAAAACAAAAAAACCCCTAAAACTACTTTTTTTTTTGTCAGCCATACCTGCTTTACTTGCTCAACTTCTTACAGATAAGCAAAAACTGATTGCATAAATCGCAAAATTGCACCCACAGTTTCAAATTTCAGAAAAGAGGGATCTGTTTCCTTGCATGCCCAAAGTTGTTGAGCTGAGCCAAGACTGTAAACGATCATGCCATGCGTCATGCAGATTTTTATACACTTAATTGTGTGCACACAAAAAAAACCCCAAACAACAGAGCCAGAGCCTCCCCTCTTAGATAAGGGGACAAAGCAGTTATGAGATGTGCCTGTGGTGGACAAAACCTCTTACTTCCGCATAACTGGAACACATGAGGTCTGTTCCTTGTCAAACTTGTACTTTTATTTTAAGTTAAAACCTGAAAGTGAACACAATTACTCCAGGCAAGATTAAACCTACAATTCACTTTTTTAGTTTTAATTTTACACAGTGGTCTGACTTCAAACTATGGAGAAGAAATTGCTTTTACATTAAGGCAAGTTTCAAAAACCACTCCCCAGAGTAGCCACACAGCTTTTAGTCTCAGAGTGCAAGTGATTATGCCACTTAGGAAGTTTCTGCATTGTCAATCATATCTAACATTATTGCATGTACTTAAGTTGCCCCTACAGTAATCATAAAATTCTATTTCCATATGCTTGTATACTGAGGCACAGACACTGGGGAGGACCATGTGCAGATCTGGCCCAGGAAGAGTTGAAGGAGTCCCCAGAGAGAGACTCCAGAGCACTAGAACCTGCTAGAGAAGCCATTGCTCCCATTTGCCAGCAAATGTCTGAAAAATCTCAGTGGCAAGCACAGCTCACTTCAGCAGCTGGTCCTCATCAGGAAGGATACATATTAAAATACTGCCCGTTACCTCAAGTCCACACTAAGGACCAGGCTGACAACCAAAAGCTTGCAAACCCAGTGCTATATGAGACAGAAGTCAGTGTGATTCTACATAAGGAATTCCTGAGGCTTTTGTTCTTGTTTGATCTTTGATAACCACAAGAATGCCCACATAAAAAAAAGTTAAAAGCATATTCAAGTTGCAGAGTACGTTATGCAGAAGTTCTGAAATCTTAGGATTGCCTTCAGGACTTTGAGTTACCCTTTTTGCCTTTGCACAAAAGGCGGCAAAGTGAGCCCTAATTATGGGAACACAGCTGGTTAGTATAATTTATTTAAATTTCCAAAAGGTTTTTGACAAGGTTCCATGCAAGGAGCTACTGGAGAAACCAAGATGATGTTAGGGGAAAAATGCAAATGATTGTTATGAACGAATATCTGGTTGGAGCAAAAGAATCAAAGTGTAAGGTTAAATGGTTGGGTTTTATTATGACAAAAGGTTAACAGCAGAGTGTTTCCAGGTCCTTATACTCAGTCCAGCGTTCTTTTAATATATTAACTCATTCCAGTGAGAGAGGGAGAAATAGGTGCCAGAGTCTGCAACTGTCAAAAGTATATTCGGGAAAAGGGAGATTTGTGTGCAAATTCAGTATGACTTCTCTTAGATGAATGAACAATGCAATGACAAAAGAAATTCAACACTAGAGATGAACATGAGACCATGCTCAAGTCAAACTTCAAACAAGCTATGTAACATCCAAAGTTGACAGAGCCCCATGCTCAGTATGTAGCAGCAGCCAAAGATAAAGCCGAACGTGCTCGATTCCATAAGAAAGAGGTCAGGGAGCAATATCAAATACATATATATTGTAATCAGAGGCATAACTTTGCTTAGAATACTGCATGCAGCCTAAGTCACCTTTACTGAAAAATGGAATGTCATAGGACTAAATAGACCTGGGAGAGAACCAGGGCAATGAATAGGCTGGGAGTAATTCTGATAGGAAAAGAGATAGAGAAAAGTGAAAAAAATTTATCTCAAAGTATGGTGAAAGTATACAAAATAACAAATGGTACAGAGAAGGTAAAAACAAGGAACTTCTGTTTTCATTGTCTCAAAGCACAACTAGATATTAAATGAAATAGAGAAGAAAATTAAAAATTAATGCATTTATGTAATTCACAACTCAACATGCTACTCTGCCACTGACTGCCATTACACAGTTTTAATGCTATGAAGTTACTAAACTTTCATACCAGTATAAAGACCATCCAGCTATCTCATTACCAAAGCCCGATATTAAACTATTGTTCTAGTGCTTGTATTGAACTATTAAAGATTTGGAAGGGAATTTATGTGAATACGTTACCTCACATCTGCCTTCTGTAGACTCTACTTTTTGTCTGATACACCTGAGACTAGTCAATGTCACAGATAAGAAAAACTGAAGAATGGGTGTGACCTACGGGAGCAATTCTCATTTTTCCACTCATAGAACAGATTTGTTAACTGGAAGAACAGTTAATTGTTACACTGCTCTATTCTCATTGCTGAAAGTATGACCTGCTTAACTTACTGTGCACTACTTACTTCTGTTGTGAATATAAAGGAACAAATTTTCTCACAATCATTGCAATGGCATCTGAGCATTCCACAAGGATCAACAGGTTTATTTTCGTAACATCCTATTAAGTGAGGAAAAAAAGAGATAGTCTCCAGTTTATAAATGGGAAACTGAAACAAAGATAACAAACATTGACAAGCCTGAGGTGCCTAGGTCCCAATTTTCCAGAGTACTTCCTTTAAGAGCTTCTGTTCCCAAAGCATGGCCGTGATGACTTTAGTAGCTAGGCAAACAGTCTCAGCATCTCAAACCAAAGCAGTTGTAAAATAAGAAACATACCATTAGTCGTGCAAGATACCACATGTGATAGTGTGACAGGATAGAAACACATGTGGTATCACCACAGAACACTGACAAACCTGTGATACGGACAACCATTGAGCAATAAAAAAACCTAGCCCCTCCAGTTTTATTTCTCTCCCTTCTTGGAATCCAGTTTTACAAATACTTAGCAGCATGTCTATGCAGATGGGTCCAGGCAGAGCCGAACTTGCTCTGACTAAACCAAGCTGTTCAAACCTGTTGGCACAGATGTATCTTGATGCACATGTATACCACACTTACCCAAGGAGCTGCACAGATGCCAAAGTTGCTCATTGAGCAGTGCGAACTGCTTGTGAGACATGATGATCAGTGCTGATGTAGCTCCAGCAGATTACATAACACTAAAAAACAGCCTCACCAACACACAAAGGGAAAAGAAACACTGCAGAAAGTTACATATCGTCTTCTGTACCACTTACTACTGCCTGCAATCAGCAGTCAGTACCAGCACCCGTCATCAACTTACAGGTCACCAGGTTGCTGCATTCATTGCAAAATCAAGTTGCTCTGTTCCTCAGATCTGAGGTCAGGACAGACGAGAAAATCACCTGCCCTCTCTTTAGGTACAACCTTGTTTCAGGTGTGTTGAGGCTTTATTGGTAGAGAAGGTTGCAGGGGTTTTCTTGTACCCACCCTACTTTTTTGCAAGTTTTATGCACTCTACCACCTCAATCATGAAAGCCAGAATTTGTAGACTGATCAAAGGTATTGCCTAGGCAACAGCTGCGAGATGCACTGCACATTTTCTGTCTTCCCCAGAGGTCCCAACTACAGATACCCCCCTTCATGCTCACATCCATGGAGTAAGTTGGCTCAAAAAATCCCACCTCTCTGCATTTTGTACTCAGGGAGCTAGGAATGACCACCACAACATGAGCTGTGAAGCGGCCCACTGCCTGCTCCTAATAGCTAAAAAACTGCCATGCAAAGTTGAAATCAATCTTCTCCTAGCATCCTTTGAGACAATTCCGAGGAACCCACATTCCAACAGAGCTAGAAAGACTGTTCCTAACGCTCTTAAAAGCAAGCCTGAGCTCACTGTGAAAATAAAAACTATTTTTTTCTCCTCATAAAAGTGACCTTGTCAAAGAAGAAAAGAAAACCCCAACCTCAAAAAAAAAATAACCAATCAAACCTCAAAAACAAAACAAACAAACAAAGGGGAGGAGTTTCACGAATTTGCCAGCAGTCCCCAGCACAATAAGCATGGTGAAGCGGCTGGAGCGGTGTGGAGAAAGGGAAATCTCCTCAAATCCTTGACGTGTCTTTTGTTAACTTCCCGTCATTACTTTTTTTGCATGACCGTGTCCGGACGCTCAAAACACCAGTTTGAAGGGTCAGCCCTCAGTGCTGGGAAGCAGGACTTTCGAAAACAAAAACAAAACAGGAAAAAAACCCAACCACCAACCACGCATACGGCGGCGAGCGCGCACACCCCCCGCCCCTGAGTCACCAGTCCCTCGGAGACACAAGCTCGCGTCTTGTCACGTTAAAAACACCCGCCCCTGAGCGAGCCTCGTCCGAGCGAGCTGCCGCCGCCCGAGCACTCTCGCCCCTGCCCGGCGCCCGCCGAACGGGACGCACAGCCGCGGGGCGACAGCGGCGGGATGGCGGCCGGAGGGGGGGCGCGCGCCCCTCGCCCCGCGGGCCGGCGGGTAACGGCCCAGCTCGCGCCGCCGGCGGCGGGAGCCCAGTCAGCGCCGCGCGGCACAGCCGCCCGCCTGACGCGGCGTGAGTCAGAACGGCTGGGCCGGCCTGCCCCGCCGCCAGGCACCCGCCGCCAGCCCCAACGGTCACCCGAAGGCGGGCTGCCGGCCCCGCAGCGGCCAACACTGGGGCCTTGTTAACTGGCGTGACTCACCAGCCTCCCTCCCCCCGCACACGTCCCCCGTTCAGGATGTAACAGCTGTTTTATCTCCGGCAAGGTCGCTGTAATTACGCCACATAAAAATAGTTACAAGGTACTTGGGAGGATTTGCTGTTAAAACGCTGTTGCTTCCTCTTCTGTTGTGAATGCGCGTTTGTGTGGATGCCCGCGCCGCCGAGCGGGAGGGTGGGGGGAGGAAGCAGCCCTGCTCTGCCGTAGGAATTCATTATTTCATCAGCCGTTTAACACGTTTGCTTCTCAACCCCCACCGCCTGCCCCCGCTGCTCCTCGGCCGGGAACAGCCCAGCACGTGGCGGTGCAGGAGTAACACAAATACGTACACATACACACACTGCCCGGCGTAACAAGCACGCTACGGCCGCACGCCCGTGCCGAGGCAAGGCGGATTATTTTGCTTTCCACGCCGAAACCTTCGTGCGCGAAAATTCCAGCCCGGAGCTCGGCGTTCAGCGCTTTGAAGTACGCGCCTGGCGCCGAAGGGCGTCTCGATCTGACAGGGGCGGGGGGGGGGGGGGGGGGGGGGGCAGCGCCGGGACCCGCCGGCGAGGCCACCCGTGCTCGGGGAGGGCTGTCCCCCCCAGCTCGGCGGGGAGCGGCACTGCGCCCTCCGCCAACGAGCTGCTCGCAGGTACCGCGTTCCCCATCCCGCAGGAAAATAAACTGTTGCTGCAACGCGTGCTCGCCCGAGAGGGATGAGTCAAGCTGCGAGACTTTCCTCTTTTACAGCTACGAGCATGTGCCGCAGCAAAACCCACCGGGCTGGGAGGGAGGGAGCGGAGGGGGGAAAAACAACCTTTACGAACTGATGTAAAAATAACACTAGGAACGGGGCTCGTCCTCCCCGCGGGAGAGGCCGGCCAGCCGGGGCTCGTTCAGTGCCATCGGGGGGCGGGAGGGGGGGGGGAGCAGGAGGCGAAGCAGCCCGCCCTCCGGGCCGCTCGGCAGCCGCGAGGGGGGCGCCGGGGCCCGCCAGTCTTTGGAGGGCTCCTTCTCCTGCTGTATGTACTCTCCTTTATTCTCTATTCACGCGAAGGAGTGGGTGGTTCATCCGGCAGCAACAGGAGGAGGCTAGTCAAGGGCAGCTGTCAAAATCTGCCCCCTCCCCCCCGCCCCCTTCTCCTTCCAGTTTAATGATCAAATGTCTGCCTGGAATAAAGGCGAGGGAGCGGGAGGCACGGAGCTCTCCCCCCGCCGCCGCCGTTTGTGTGTGCTTGAGCGAGCGGGTACGGACAGACACCCCCCCCCGCCTGCCCGTCCCTCCCCTCCCGTCTGACAGAGCCACAGCAGCCCGGGAGGGGAGGGGAGAGGAGGAGGAGGCAGGCGCGAGTGCCAGTGCAGCGCTCGGTTACTCTCCCGTACTCGCTGCGGGGAGGTGGGGGAGGGCGGGCGCTGTGCACCTTTTCCTCCCGTGCCTTTCCTCACTTTAACAAGCCGGGGCCAATCGCCGGTAGGAGGGAACAAAGAGAAGGGGGGAGGGAAGCCCACCCGGCAGCAGCCGCACCAGAAAACCCCCGGGGAGGCAGAGCCCTGCGGCTCCCGCTGACAGCAGCACGGCTCCGGACTGGGCGCTTGGCTCCGTGGCGGTGGTTCTTCATCTTCGTCGTCCTCCTCCTCCTCGCCGAGTTTAAAGGGGGAGCCGCGTCCGGCGAAGGGGGAGAAACTTGGGTCGGTGTGCGGGGTTGTCCGGCGGCGGCTCGGTCCTCGCGATCAAGATGAAAAGTAAAAAAGGTAGTTGTGATGGGCACGCTCGGCCGCTGGGAGAAAGCGGGGTGCCCTGCACCTCTCCTCTGCCCGCGGGAACAGCGGGGGGGGGGGGGGGGGGGGAAGGGGAGTGGGGGGGCTGCTGCCAAGCCAGCCGGAGTCTTGTTTTCTTTCTCGGCCGTTTTCTCCCTGGTGCCCCCCGCCACCCCCCGGCGAGCTCCCGCCGAAGATGGCAGTGGATGCTCCGCTCCCAGACAAAACATGCGGGGCTGTTGTTCGGAGGCGGCCGCCTCTCCGCGCCGCTGGCTCTCGGTCAAAAACACGGCCAGCCGCCCGCCTCGTGCCCCCGCCAAGTTTTGTTTTCGTTCCCTCCGCCGAGCCTCTTCCGCCTGTTACCCGCTAAAACGCCTTTTGTCGCTTTTCCGCACCGAGCCCCCGCCGTCCCGCTAAGGTGGGTCGAGGGTGCGGGTCGTTTTCCCAGCTTGGGGCGAGGAAAGCGGGGCCGCTCGCAACTCGGAGCGCAGCGGCCCGCGGGCGGCCGGCAACTCTTTGTTCGCGACGGGAGCGGGCACGGCGGCGCGGGGCTGGGGGCGGCCGCGGCCGGACGGCTTCAGACCCCGTCCGAGCCTCGGCCGTGTTATTTTGCTGAAAGTTGCTGGTTTTTTACTCCCTTTTATCCCTTGGGGGGGGGGGGGGGGGGCGGGGGGGACGAACGAACCAAACGAGTCCAAAAGTTTCGACACAGTTAGGGTTAAAAGGAGGAACAACCCCCCCCGCACCCCCGCCCTAAAAATAAGGCTCATCAAGTTTTCCTTGTGATAATTTATAAACAGACAAACTTTACGGTTAGAGGGTTGTTACTCTTTGCGCTCGCGGTGCTTTAAGTGCCTTTAAATGGGAGCTTGGCCACAAAGGCGCGGAACGTGCTTTCAGATTTAACACATCTGTGCTGGCTGGGAAGAAGTTTTTCGCAAAGCAGAGCCCATTCAGTTGCGATGTAGCAGTCGGTAGAGTGGATGAAGGGTGTTTTGCTTTCAAAGACCATTAAATTACCCGAAGTGGAGGGCTAGAGGGGAGCAGTGCGCATGTTCAGTACTCCACAGAGTTGTGCTGTTTTTTCCCCTACTACGCATTCCAGCGGCTCTATAGTAGAGCAGCCTCGGTCATTGTTAATATCCTTGGAGCAATTAATGCATATGTAGTTCGTGAAATCACTGGGCTGCTGGAAGGGTGATGTACTAATATGGTTTGTAGCCCTCGTCAGAAGTTTTGGACGTGCCGCCCATCTGAGAGGAGCACACACAAAGGGAATTAAGCCACAAAGACGAAGTTTAAGCAGCGGGCGGGCTGGTGTTTAACAGCGAGGCGTTGCGAGGTCCGCAGGCGCAGGGCGCGCGGCGCGTTGCAGCCTGCCTGCGGACGGCACGGATTGCTACATTACATGTGCTGCATACCAACCTCGGCCGCTGTGCCTAGCCTGTGACAGCACTGACTTTAAAATGTTGCAGTCCTCTTAGGTAGGTTGAGATTCTTAACCTTATTGCAAGCAGTTGTTTGGTGTGGGTTTTTTTTTTTTTTATGGTTTCGCTGAATTAATTTAGCCCAGTTATTTTTAGGACATTCCTATGGTCCCTATTTGCACAGCAGTGGTGAGCTGGTTTCCTGTCTGCTGTTGCTTCCATTGTTCAGACTTCTCTCCCCGAGGGCAGCTGCTAGTTGGTGAAATACCAAACTCCCTGCACTTTCAACTGTTGTTCTTGCCACCCCCGAAATAAATGCGTGTGAAAAACGCTGACGTAGTTTCTAGGTATGCATGTGTAGGGCTTTGTGTGTGAGTGTGTGTGCGAGAGCGGGGGAAGGATCTGCTTTGAGGATTGCGAGTCCTGGGCTGAAACAATGGAAACAATGAAAGGTGACAGGCAGGAGGGAGAACTTTTGAGAGGGGCCATGGGCCCGGGGTTTGCGTGGCAGAAATTAAAAGGTGAGGAGACAAAGACGGGAACTTTTAAAAGATGTTAGGGCTAGGGTGCCTTTGTTTTATTAAAGGTTGGGCTTGTAGTTATTTGTGACCTCCTGGCATTTGAGGATCGTTCAAGAAGTTTCAAAGAGTGACTCTTGTTACAGATTTCTTGCTTGCACTCCTAGAAAAATCCCGTTTGAAGAAAAAAAAATTGTATAGCACAGCCAAGTCTGGCAGCTTTAGAAGCGATAGAGCGCAAGCTGTGAAATGCAGAGGAAAACAAATAAGCTGGTTCCTCAATTATGAAACTTACTCAGAGGAAAAAGTTTGGTGGTGTTTGGTTTTTTTTTTTTTTACTGTGGAAATTCCCTCCTGCATCCTTGTAGTTCATGGTTACTCATGAATAATTTCAAACTAATTTAGTTTTGTTGCTGCCTTTTAAATTCACATTAAATTTCAGTTAGGTTTTTTGTTGTGTGTTGATTTTTTTACTTTTTGTTGTTTTGTTTTTTGGGTGTTTTTTTTTAGCTACCAGACTGGATTAAAGCCCCCAGGACTCTTCTGTGGATAGTTTCATTTACAAATAATAACGTGATAGCGATCACACTGAACGTACTCGGCTTGTTAATTAGCTGATTTAGACTACAATTTCACAAAGACACAGGCATGTGCTCAAGTTTATACATGCGAAGAATTTTATTGAACTTGGTTACAACAGGATCGGGGCCTTAGAAAGGAACAAGTTCTGTTTATCTGTTCTCATTAAAAAAAAAAATGCTCACCTTCAGAAATTCAGAGAAGCCTAAGGGCGTGGGATGGGAGGTTTTGCCTGGGGTGATTTTTGTCCATCCCCTCTCTGGAGGGCAGAGATTGTTCCTCGTGGTATACTTGTCCCGTTTTGATTAACAATTGGCTTTTGCCACTTCCTCTGTGAAGCTCTTACTCGACACAATGAGATAGTTTTTTTTTTTAATCCTGATACTCAGCCTAAATTTTTCACTTGCTTAACTTCGATTTCATTTGTCTCAGCCCGAGTACTTTGTCCTCCCGCTCCAAGTATTTCAGCGAGCCTTCTTAAGTAGCAGTAATTTATTTTGAAATCAACTTTAGTTATCGCTGCACTTCTACTCAAGTTGTTTCAGGCTGTTAACGCTGGGTGTTGAGCTAGACTCGAGATCCTAGGTGTAATCTGCCCTGAGCTGATTACAGGAGGACCTGTAAAGTCTTTGGGCTGTGGTACAGCTCAGCAGTGCATTCAATCATGCATATGACTTCAGCAGGGAAGCCGGGAGGATAAAGTAATTTATAAAGAAGGGATGCTGATCATGTAGTTCTTAGGTCATTAATAGCGTGGACTGCTCATCTAAGTAGCGATGGCAGGAGCAGAGAACTGTTATTTTGTATTGTTGGTCAGACCTCCCTGCAAATGAACTTGTGCTGCTTTAGTTTAGTCCTGTAAAAGCAGTTTTTCTGTTTAGACTGAATGTATTTAGGAGGCGTAAAATAACCTGGTGCTGGCCTGCTTTTAAGACTAAATAAATTAGTAGGTCAGTTGGGCCTACTCGTCGTGTCCACAAGCCTTTATTCTGGGTGTAAATAGCAGTAAGCCAAAGGTCTAGTCATGGAGCCTAGCCAGAAGCCTTTTCAGTTGGGCCCTGTTAAAACAGGAAACCAGCAGCGAATAGCCTGATTACTAACAAGACGGAAAAACAAAGCTGGGTTGTAATCAGCAGGAATGCTTTAATGAAAACAGAGCCTTGACAGCAGCAACGTGGCTCCTGCTCTAGTAAAGAGTATCAGCTGGGGCAGTGCGAGATTTCTAGCGATGACTTCCTGTTGCTGCTGGCTCCGCACCACTGCCGCAGGTTCAGAGGGCTGATCAGCTATTTAAATGAGCTCATCTGAATGAGGAGAAGTCGTACTACGCTGGGTTTCCTGCTTAACCAAAACCTGCTTTGTGCTACTAACTTGCTGTGTCAATTAGTATGACACGCTGAGCGAGTGGGTCAAAGGGCAGGCCCTGCTGTTGACTCATTTCTTGCTAGGTAGGTTACGGTTAGTCAAATGGCAACTTTTACTTTAGCAAAATATTTTGTTTGCAAAATAGAGCAACGTTCTTACGCTGTTGACTTTCAGACAGTGTTTTCTCACTTGGCTTTCGTGTGAGAAAGAGCAACGGTTCCAGAAGAAGTTTTGCTGTCAAGTCAGTTATCTCATGTTCAGAGAGGCACCCGTGGAATCTCTTCACTGTTAACATCTTGGAGAGGTTACTGCACATGGGGTGGGGTGTAACAAGAACTCCTCCAGATACGCCACGTAAATATGGTTCACAAACCATTAGACACCAAACTTTCTCATAGGAGTAGTTATTTTGGGTTCTTTTCCCTCTTTTTTTCCAACCCTCACTGTTTGCCTCTCCCTCTTTTCCAAGGTCCTGTCTTGGTCTTGCTGCCTGTTACGTCTAAAAACAAACAAAAACCCCAACCCACTGGAGTGCTGCAACACTTCTGGTTTCTGACAAACAAGAAAAGCACACTTGAAAACATTGTCTGAATAGTGTAGACTAGTTTTAGCTAGTTTTAAAACTCAATTTAAAAGGGATGAGCTGCTTTGCAGAGTCATCGTGTTGTCTGTGCAGGATCTTTGTTCCAAGAAGTGCTCCGCATGGCTCCAGGAGCCCATTGTGCAAGGCATGTTCTCAGGTTAGGTTACAGGCGTGACAGCACTTTCCGTGAAGCTATGACAAATACAAAGCTGTGTAGCACAGAATCATTTTCAAGCAGACTTGACATACTTTCTACGTTAATTAAGAACCTGTTTGCATAATTTGGAGTTTATCTTGTGTTGGCTACTTAAATATTGTCCTATTGTTCCTGTTCCATGCCTGGATAATTTATGTAGCTAATCATCACAGGAAAAATTTGGTGTGTCAGTTTGGTGTTTTGTCAGTTACATAAATCAGCGATTGGGAGAATGAAAACAATACAAAGTAAGTAACTGAAGTAACTATGCCAGACAAATTACAGATTGGTCATACTGCTGGGAATGCTTGCGTATCAAAAATATGCATTGGAATTTAGTTAACTTAAACTAGATTTAAGGATGTTGGAGCTATTCATAAATAGGGGAAGGAAAGAATAACTTAAACGTCAGCTTTGGCTAAAGTTTGGAAGTGTGGGGAAAGGTCCGCCTGCTCTCGGAGTGTCACACATACACACTCCCCCACCCCAAGTATTAAGGGAAACTTGCACACAGACACTTTTTTCTTTCTTTTTTTCTGTGTTCTGGATTTTGTTTGTTTGGGTTTTTTAGATGACGTTTATTCCATCTGTTTCTTCTGGATAGAACTATCGCTTTATATGTATTTACACTTTCAGGGCACACTTCTTGTATTTTAGAGCAGACTTTGTTTCCTTAAACAGAAGGAATTTCCTTTTTTAATTATAGGTGTTTGTCCACATAAAAATTTTACTTTTTCTCTCCCCCAAAAAAGATTAAGGGCTTGTTTTTCTTCTGTAGTTTCTAGAAAATGCTTCTGAAAGCCACTGCAATTTCACTTGAAATCAGTATTCAATTGTACTAGTTGAAAACGTGTGGTATCTTATTTAGATTTTTATATACTTCCTGAGATTTTAAAAATTTTTGGTGAATTTAATCTGGTGAGTATTTAAAGCATGGTTTTCTTTGTAATTTACAGTACTGTTTGTTTCCTCAGTGACTTACATATCCTAACAGGAGAAGAATTGTGTAGTCTTCCTAACTATTGAATACTTGGTTGTTTTATGTGTGTACCATAGCTTCATTTTACTAGTAGTGTGATGTATGTATGAAGGAATAATCAAATTTTGAAATCTGTTCCTTCCTTTGTGTTGAAGGAAAAAGGTAAGCAGTTAACTTGTAAATCTAGAGCCTTCGTAGTAAGTGTAGCACAGAACACCATTTCCACAGATCAAAATGAGATGAAAACTATGAAGTTGAAAAAATAATCAGGATGCAAAGTGAGTGGTACGTTTAAACAAACAAACCTGCCCAAATGTTAAAAGATTGTTGTTCTTTAGTACAGAAAGGCAATTAAATTAAATAAGTCCATCTCCTGATAAACTGGTGAACTCTTAGGTACCTGGTTCTTTCCTTTTCTTGCATGTTTTTTTTCCTTCCTAAGTGAAAATCCACTCGGATGGAGGCAAACACAGTTTTTTTCCCTTTCTCCTTTTCTTGTTCTATTTGTTTTATTAATAGATCTGCAATGAACTATTAATTTATAAAATGTACAAGATACCTCTCCCAGGAGGAAAACATCAGCCTGTTAAGAAGTAATTAAATGACCCATTACCTGATTTGGGGTGTCTTTAAGTTCTTGCTTATTGACCTTTTGCCCAGCCACTGGATAGTTATCCTTGAAGAGAAGTGTTGGATGCATACCATAGCAAGCAAATTTGGACAACATTGGCATTAGATAGAAGCAATCTGATAACGTGCAGCAGATAAAGGTTGCCAGGGGAACAAGAAAATGAGGGTTTGCAGAGAAGAATTCCCCTAGGAACAGATCGCTGGTGCTACTTTTTGTTCAGCTGACAGAAAAGCTACAGCCTGACAAGTTAACGCTACAGGACAGATCTGCTGTACAGGAGGCTATACCATGATTCATAGTGAAGACAGTTAATGTAATAAAAAGTGTCTGAACTGTAGAATGCTGGAGCCAAGTAGTTTACGGATTTAGGAGGCTGATTGTTCCTGTCTTATAATTGTAGGTGTAGTTGCAATATCAGGCAGTGAAACGGAGGATGATGACACCATGGATGTCCCACTGGATCTTTCTTCATCTGCTGGCTCAGGCAAACGGAGGAGACGTGGCAACCTGCCTAAGGAATCTGTGCAGATTCTTCGGGACTGGCTATATGAGCACCGATACAATGCTTACCCTTCAGAGCAAGAAAAAGCGCTGTTATCCCGACAAACACACCTTTCCACACTACAGGTATTAAAAACCACTAGTTCTCACTTCAAAAGGAGCTGATTCCTGTTTTCTTCTTAACTTACCTGTGGTTTGGTCACCGATACAAATGTTTACACTCCATGTGAGATTTTATTGTTACTTTCCTTCTGATGGCGCTTTTAAGGAGAAATACAAATGCATTGTGTGTTATGATGGTCTTTGTTAATTGGGAATAAAATTACTTATCTGGGAGAACAGGCAGTAATGAATTTGAGCATGCATGCTAATTTTTGTGGAATCAGGCTCCAAAAGACATGAACTGTTCTGTAAAAGGTAATTTATTGGGATAAGAAGGTGTTTTATTTGTTAACAGTGGTTTTATGGTGATAGATAAGAGTTATAGGTTAAACTGCGTTCACTTCTAAAACGGCAACCTGAGGCTCATTCCTGTAGAATAGGCATGTATATAATTATGTGTTTGATGACTTCCATTAAGATCTGTGGAACAACCTTTATGGGATAGAGCTACTCAAGTGCGTCAGTATAGTTGGTGTGGTTAGTCTGGATTCTTATCCCAGGATACACCACTGATAGCTGCAGGTCCCTTGGACACGTAATTCTGGTCTTCTGTGATCATCTTTGGTGGAATAGCTGTTGACAGCTGCTGCTTTCCAGCTAGTGGGAAGGTGGCTGCATGAGAACTTGGGTAAACCCTGGTTGGGGTTTTTTTTTTTTTTTTTGAGAGGTGCTAAATATAGCACTCCTGTTGACTTCTGGGCTTTATTTTTCCAGGTAATTCATTAGTAATAATTTTGTAATCGGCTATAAAGTAAAATTTGCTTAATGGAACATCATAAAGAAAACCTTCTTTATGTAGTAAACAGAAAAAAGACGTTAAACTGTAAACTATCCTGTATCACCCAGGAAACTGGTTTGATATTTAAACAAGGACAAACTTAAATGAGGTAATTCATGTTATGTCTGTCGACACAGTCAGTTGAACAAGGAAAATCAGTAACTAGTTGTGGGAGGAGTGGCTCTCTTCAGAGAGAAAAGTTTTTCCTGTTGTTAATTAACCTAAGGGTAGGGAACAATAGCCAATAGGTTAATGTGTGTGCACAGAGTTAAAAGCTAAACCCCTCCATTTGGGCTAGCAGTCTTCAGATGTCCCCAGGCTTTCTGTAACAGGAGTGGGGAGCTGGCGGTAGAGCTTGGGATAAAGGAAGGGCCTTCGCCAGGCATGTCAGAACTTGTCAGTAGGTCTTTCTTTTGTTCTGCAGTTAAGGAAACTGCTTGGAGGGATTCATTAATCTAACACAATGACTCTTAACGGCACATAGTTGGAAATGAATGAAGGTAGAAATTAAGATGTCATTATATTCCCAGGTCTGCAACTGGTTTATCAATGCACGCCGCAGGCTTTTACCTGACATGCTGAGGAAGGATGGCAAAGACCCAAATCAGTTCACTATCTCCCGGCGAGGGACCAAGCTTCCCGAGGGTGGCCTGGTGGAGTCTTCCATCAGCACAAAGAACTACATTCCCCTGCTGGAGGAGTCTGCCTTCCTTCCTGCTGCCACACCGCTCAGCAAGACTGTGTCCTCTTCCAAGCTGGCTTCCCCAGGATCAGTTCTGGCTCGGCCATCAGTGATTTGCCACACGACTGTGACTGCATTGAAAGACGCCCCTTTCCACTTTTGCCAGCCAGCTGATGCAGGCCAGACCATGGACCTGCAGCAGCCCCCAGTGAACGGCTTCACAGACAACTCCCTCTCCTACCACGAGGACGCATCTAAACTGGGATCTGGTACAAATGCACAAAGTGGGCTGTTTAACACTCCTCCTCCAACCCCACCAGACCTTAACCAGGATTTTAGTGGATTTCAGCTACTGGTGGATGTTGCACTCAAAAGGGCGGCAGAGATGGAGTTGCAGGCAAAACTTATGGCCTAAATCCCCTTCCTTCTCCTTCCCCGTTTTGTTTTTCCAGGCAGGGATCTTAACAGCTGTGTGGTTGTTGCCACCCACACAATATCAAAAGACTTACTGCATTATTATTATTTTTTTTATTAATCTTATTTGCACAAGGGATTGCTGAAATGAAGCTTCCTGTCACTGAGATGGTCTTCAGTGGAATATGGTCATTCCAAGAATTATAAACTTAAAAGCTACTGTAGAAAGAAAGGATTGTGTGTTGGGTTTTTTTTTAATGTTTTCTTTGTAGGTTTTTCATAATGTGAGATGGTTCCCAAGATCATGTGATTTGTTTTTGTTTCTTTCAGACTGTGCAATATCTAGTAATGATATAGAGTCTTCTTATCATTCCCATGTGGAACAGAATATACCGACATGCTGTTTAAAATAAATTTTCAATTTTTTTAACAATATGAACTTTGGATGATTATGCTTTTTTCCCATAATGTAATAAAATATTTTCTTTAAAAATGCATGTATACAGAGTATTTTGTTGAATACGAGCTTTGCAGAAAACACAACTTTACTCTTGAAATAAATGGAAGTGAGAACTATTTTTTAGCTCGTACTGACTTTACTTTGGTTTAGAGAGCTATGCTAGCAGTTGTTGTTAACTAGATGTTTAAAAGGAATGCTGAAAATTGGGCCAGAAGTACCTGACTGTTCTCCTGTGTTGAAATTTTTTTAAGGGATCAGAGGAAGCTATGTAGGCAACTCTTACTAAATTTCAGGGGGATATCTCAGTCCCCTTTAAGACTTCCAGATTTTGGCTCCTAGAAATACTTTAGGGCTGGGAGATGTGACAGCCCATGGGGAAGTTCTCCTGAAGATGAAATGAGGCCAGAAAAGGGGTTGAGGTGAACGTTCTTTCCAGGTCTTTGTGATACAGCTCCTAGACATTGCTAGCGACATTTGAAGGAGGGACAAGGGCTCCCAGTCTTGCTCTTCCTGGACTAGCAGTGGCAAGGTTTTGACTCGGTAATTCTAGTAAGATGAAATAAAGAGGCTGTATACGGTTGAAATCTGAGTTCTGGGAGCTAGGTCACGGTGAGATACTTAAACAGGTGGCTAAGATTTAGAAGAGATCCCTGTTGCATTGGGGTGTATTTTGGCCAACAGAAGCCAAGTTACCTTTCAGCAAAGAACTTTGCTATCAAAATGACTTATTACTGAAAAATGTTAAGACTTACAGCTCACATTTCAACTTGCTTGAATGTCAGTCACCCACCCCTTATCCTTCCAACAACAGTGAAATGAGAGACCGCTAACGGGGAAAAAAAATCAGTTTGGCTAATCCTTAAAAACAAGCCAGTTGTCTGGGAGGCTGGGGGAGGGCTTTGTGGAGCAGCAGAGCTGATGAATTTAAAGATACGGTTATGAGTAGAAGATTGCAATATTCAGACTGCAATGTGTATGCGTTTTGTTTTGCTGTGGGCTTTGTCTTTTATTCATTTGTTCTCTGAAGTACTCTGGAAATCTACTGAGCTTCTGCCTTTCTTGAAACTTAAAGTTTAAAATCAATGATTCTATATAAAAAAAGCGCATAGTAAACA
The DNA here is from genome assembly GCF_023634155.1 of Falco peregrinus. Classification (NCBI taxonomy): domain Eukaryota; kingdom Metazoa; phylum Chordata; class Aves; order Falconiformes; family Falconidae; genus Falco; species Falco peregrinus. The sequence continues at coordinate 59,298,095 of NC_073723.1, forward strand.
CTGGCTTACTCATGTCTGCATCAGCTTCAGTAACAGTCATCCTAATATACTGTATTAATACAGATTTTTTTAATACTTTCCATCAAAATAAAGCTAGAAAAAATAATTTTGAACGTAGTCAGACATGGCTGTACACTTTCTCTTAAGGAATAACATGTTGAGTCCAGAAAGAGCCTTGTGTCTTGTCTGTTTGGACATACTGTACTTTATATTTCTAGGTTATTTTTCCTGGGATACCTATGTATGGGGTTTTTTAGTTGTTTGTTTGAGTTTTTTAATGGCTAATTATAAAATAAAATGGAAGTACACTTTGTGTAACTGTGGAGTCAATGTTGAGGGAAGAGTTGGTCAATAGGCGTCTTTTTGTGGCATTAATGGTGGTTGTCAAAGGGTGCCAGACACCCAAAGAAGAGTGTCTAGTAAAGGTTTGGAAGATGCTTTCTTGTCCGCGTGCAGGAAGGAGCTTTATTGCAACACTCCTTACACCCATGCCTCAAGCACTGACAAATGAAAAAAGGAAAGAACAACCTCATGCAAATATGTTTGCATGGTTTGATTTGAACTTTTTTTTCCTTTTCCCTATTATTTTTCTTCTTTAAAGCAGGTTGTTGGTGTGCTGTGGGGTAGAGAAAAAGTGGAGGACTGATCATTAAAGGGCATTCTTACAGATCTTTACTCTTCATTACTCTGCCCTTTAAAATAAAATTAAAAAAAATGTCAGGAAGTTCAGAAAAAAAAAATTGAACTTTGCTGGCTGAGCTGACCAATTCTGTAATTCCACCAGAGCAGCTGCAGTACTGAAAATGAAAATAGGGTGAGGAGGAAAGCTGTCGCCATTCAGGTTAACAGTTTTTATTGAAAGTAAAAGCCTGTGGTCTCTGCACTGTTTTCATTTACCATTATGCCACACAAAATGGCATTAGTGTAACTGAGCACCAGAGTCTTACCTGTGTGATGAGTACTGCATTTGCATTTTGCTGACTGACTTGCCCTGGGGGCTTCACTTGTGACCAGTTTTGCTTAAGGCCAGTTATTTTTTTTAATCATTACTTGTTAAGGTTACACGTAGAAGTTCAGCTGTAGTCACAAGCCAAACCCCTTTGGCTGAGTAGCACCTGGCACACTGTGTAAAAACTTTTCCCTACCCTGAGGTGTTATTTACCTTGGAGGAAGAAAATTACTCATATTGAGTACCCGCTAAAATAATATCAAAAGGGAGTTCCTGCTTTCCTGTAATCTAGCACTGATAGATTTGGTGCAGGCTATTGAAGTTTGCCTGAGCCTGTTCTTTCAGAGCAGAAACCTGAAGTAACTCTGGATAAAATTACCAAAGGGAGGTAGAGGTGGAGCGAGGATCCCAACCTGAGCAGGAGTCCTAGTAACAAACCAAAGGCATCATGTGCTGGCCACTCATCCCTGGTGGAGCAAAGGAAAAGTCATTTCTGGGAACTTGTTTTAACATGGAATAAGAAAAAGAAAAGCAGTAGAAGCTGGGTCAAAACCCGACCTGAAAACACACGCTTGGGCTGACTCCAGAAGGGAAGGCATTGCCTTGTCTTCCTGGAGACCGCGTGGGCAACCAGGGTGGAAGTGAGCTGAGAGGTATGACAAATCTATGCCAGGGAAAACAGCTCACACGCAGACTTCGTCAACCTTGTTTTCATGGCTTTTGTGTCTTGTAAACAAGTTGCGGCAGCTGCATGTGATAAATCTCTGTGCAGAGCAAAAATAATTACAAGAGGGAGGGAATCTTGAGACTGGCGTCGCCGCCTGTGTGTGCGGGGGCGGGGGGCTTGTGGTATCCCACACGTCTCCCAGCTTCTGCCATGAGGTCAATGTGCACGTCTATAAAACCGTTGAAGCTGTAACAGCTGGCTTCATGTGCTATGGGGGAGGGAAGGGGCGCAGGGAGAGCACGAAGCTGGGGTAACTCGCTTTGGGAGGGCAGTGCAGCCAGTCTGCAAGCTCCAGGGTGATGCCGTCTGCGTGGCCAGAGGGGATGCAGGTAATAACCTCGCTGGAAAAGGGGTGGCAGGAGGAAGTATGCAGAAACGGAGGAGAGAGAGCACGTGAGTGATGGTGGGGAATGATCATGGTTTTCCTCTTGGAGAGGAGGGAAGCCCAGCCAGCAGAAGGTGCAGTGCAGCTGGAAGCCCAGGTGCACCATGACACTATTAAGTGTCACCTTGATACCTATGGTATTTAGGCCATTTGCAGTTAACTGTGTACTGCCTGTCAAAGTCTGTTTTAATTTGTCATTTTTCTCACAGCACTTACGTAGTTTTCTTGTTAATGCTTAAAACCTGTTCCTGGAGTAGTTTGTAGTTCTATTAAAGCTCATTTGGGTTTTGTTTTTTTCTTCCTCTTCTTGGCAACCTGCAGTTGTCAACTTCCCTCTGGCTTTTGCAGAATAGGGATTACTGGCATGAATACAGCACATGTTTACTTTTCAGGACATTAGTTTTAAGACTCTTCACCAGTTGCGGGAGTAGTTACATCTCTATCCTGTTTCGCTGGTTCCGCGGGCTCTTCTGTGAGCTGTAGTGTTGAGACTGAAGATTAGATTAGCCACTCACTCTGGCAAAACATCGCTTAAAGCTGTTGCTGTTCCAGACATAATAAATGCATCCTCGTGTGCTGTATGGGGTTCAGTGTCTATTCCTGTCCCTATCGTGACAATGAGTTCCTGGAGTCCTGCATACACAGAAAATCACATGAAGTGATGCTAGCTATACTACAAAGTCAAGACTCAGACTACTTTCTCCATCTAAATTTTTGCATGCATTCCTGCTGACAGCTCAAAGCCATAGCATCTAGCCATTTTGCTCACATGTCCCTTCAAAACTGGCTTTACTTGCCTTAAAACTCCCTTTTCTTTCTGAAGCTTCTTCTGAGGCATTGGGTTTGGGACTGAAACTGGGAAGCGTCACAAGTCTTGCTACACAGGCTTGCAGACTAGGATAGCTTCCAACAACAGGTAAACTTCACAGCTCTTTGTAGCACTGCAATGCTGCCTCACTGTGTAATATGAATCACACTTCCTGAAGCTGATGCAGACATGAGTAAGTCACATCTGCCTCCTAGCTAATCCCTATTCCACCAGATAGCAGTGTTTCTGCCAATTTTTGTGCGTTTCTACTGACAAAAAATGTTGATCTTTCAGCTGCTTACATATGTGTAATAAACCTGCAAAGATGCACACGGGCAGGTAGCAGTGCTTTGGATTAGTCACTTAACGAGGGGACAAGTGGCAGCTTGTGGGTTGAATGAGTGCAGCTGACAACTATCTAACCCTCTTTATTCTTAGACAGCTTCTTTAGGACCACAGACCAGGGCTGTGGCTGCTTTCTCTAATTGCAGCCTAGCCAATGTCTGCCCTGGGTGATGAGCCCTGTCTGCAGGCGTGTAACACTTGGGGCAAAAGAACCCTTGTCTGGGCATATATAAATCCTGCACGTGGTTTTTGTGGTGAGCCTTTCATTGCATCATTCAGCAGGTCAGTCCTAGTGCTGTGGATTTTGCAGTAGACATGTATGTTTGTGTGGCTCCTCTGAGTCTTTGCCTCTCTGCACCGCTGCCACACTTTTGGAGAAATATTGCCCTGGCAACTGTTCCCAGAGCTCCGCCATCAGTGACATTTCACAGGTTGGTAGGGCTCAGCTTCTTTTTGAGAATATTCATTTTTATCATTAGTAAGGAAATAATTCCCCGCTGTGAGAGCTGCAGTTTTACAACTATAATGTTCAATAAATATATAGCAAATATTTGGTCCTGCCTCTGATGTCCCTATAGCTCTTTGGGAAATGATGTGTCATACACTTCAAGCCTGCTGCTGCTTCCTCTCCGACAAACACTGAAGGCCAGAGCAGCTTACGTTAGGGATAAACCATTTGGTTTCTTTAGCTGATGTGTCCCTATCTAGTTCCAGCATAAACCAAATATTCTTTCCTATCTCGACTTTGCCTCTAGTGGTCTAGCTCTTTTGCAGAAGCAAAATTGTTTTCAGTTGATTGGTGACTAGATTTTAGTGCTTGGCAGCAGCAGCCTTTTGACCTCCCCTTTAGAAGCTCTTGATGGAGAAGACAATGTTGATCATCATTTGCTACTTCCTTATAGATTTTACCATGACTATATATATATATATACATATATATATATATATAAAAGGATACCATACATATATGGGTCCTGGTATATATAAAAGAACCCCAAGATATTACTTGACTGATTGTGGGAAGAACATGATGTCTTCCAGCTTGCTTTTATGAATTTGTGTAGCTTGTCTTGGAAATTGTTCTGGATAGCAGATACATAACTGATGGTAAGGATCACAACAGTTTTGTAATTTTCCTGAGTAAGCGTTCAGCTGTTTTGCCAGAGCCTGTAATTTCACTTCCTTTTCTAGCCTGCAATGCTCAATCAGAGCCTGACCTTGTGCTGAATGTCTTATTTTGTTTTCTTTTGTACTTCTAGTCTCATTCCATGTTTAAACTCTCCCTCTGTCATCTCTTTCCCTGTTTGACTTGAGAGTGCTCACATGATATCATGCATAGTCCACTTAACTAGGTTAGAGATTATTTTGACTTGGTTTGTACTGTTTTGAAAGTCATCTGATCCTTGCTACCCCACTAAATTAACCACAACAGCAGATCTTGCTCTGATGCAAACAAATCAACTTCTGTTCATGAGAGAAAGCACATCTTCCCTGTGTAGATAGCTTGGCTTTTTTCTAACTTCTGCTTTCTGTGTTGTGACAGGCGTAAGTTGAAGAGAGAAGCAATGGGTAATAAAATCCATTGGGCATTTTCAAAAACAGAGGGATTGTTTTAGTTTCAAGTCAGTGGCATTTCTGGTTTCAGCACGCAGCCCTGGCTCTGCTGCCACGGGTCTTCCCTAGGTGGATGTCCCACCAGCTGAGGCGTGAGGCAGACGTTCCTCTGCCAGCCTTGACTAAAAGGTGAGTTCAGGTTATCGTATTAAATGCTACTCAGGCAGTTGCTGCTGTAACTCATTCTTCATGTTGAACTCACCTGGCTTGTGTTCAGCCAAGGTATTTCCAGTGATGTGCTGCCAACTCTTTCCAAGGGCTTCCTCAAAAGTCTTTCTTCCTTAGCTGGTGATACATGGAGAAAAAACCCTGCAAGTATCTCCTTTTAGTGTATAGATTTACATCTGCAAAACATATGCTGTTGGTTGTAAAGCCACCAGCACCTCCACCTCCCTTTGTCTACCAAACCAGGCCTCCCTGACCCCCTGCTCCCTCTGTCCTGCTGCAACCAGCTTCAGCCAACTTCATCTCTTTGCCTGCTGGGACTTGTCACCATATCAGCTGTCCTGGCCCTGGGGGCTACCCCCAGGCTTCTGGAGGCTGCTCAGATGCAGACGGCCTCCTTCATTGCCTGACTGGTAAAATAATAGATGTGCTCTGGGTCTTTGAGAGTCTTACTTCTCACCAACTGTGTTCACGTCCCCCACTTGAGGCGGGGGAGAATGTCCCAGTCACCCTCTGAAGAGAGAGCGGCATCCCCTACCATCTCTTTGGACCCAAAGGAGGTGGTGGTGGGAACCTGGGCATCCAGGTCTGTCTGTGGGAGAGTTCCCACTCAGTCCTGCAACACTTTATTCCTTCACCCGGATATGATTGTGGGAGCAGTTGAAGTGGTGCAGGTCCCAGGCCAGAAGGGTGCTGGTGGTCTCAGGGAGGGCAGCACATGAAGCCTGACTGGGGAGTGTGCTCACAGCCAGCACCACCCTGAGCTTCCTCAAATGTGGCAACTTGAATTTAAATAAGCAGCACACGCGGAGGTTTGGGAGGTGGCATCATTTTTGTTCCTATTTACACAGATAAGCAACAGGTATTTTCCATTGTGAGAAATTTCCTTTCCTTTCAAATGCAGCGATACAGAAGCTCAGGTTTCCTTGAGGACCCCAACAGGGTCGTTGGGGTGAGAAGGGAAGCCTGGACCAGCTGATGCCCACATTAGACAGGCTCCTGCCTGGCAGAAGCCGCTTATCGGTGGCGTGACCCTGCTGCTCTGTGATGCTTGTCGAGCTCAGGGGGAGTTTGATTTGGGATCCTCTGCTTCTGCGAAGATTTGCCTTTAATCATTACCTTACCCCAGCCCTCTTCTGCATTTGCTGGCCAGCCTGGGCTGCAGTGGGCTGCCCCGGCTGGGGTCCCCAGTGCCTGCGGCTCCTGGCAGGGCGCGGGTTGCTGCCCTGGTGGAGCTGGCGGCTCCCTCCACCTGGGGCTGATTACGCGCCGCTTCCTCCCCAGCTGCCGGGGGCCTGGATGGAGGGTGAGGAAATGGCCTGCGAGGTGCTTGTCAAGGCCGCAGCCCGGCCTGCTGTGCCTTGGCCCTTTCTGCCGCTGAAGGAAGGGCCGGCTGAGCCTCCCCCCGACCTCCTGCCCTCGGAGCTCCCCGGCTGTAGGCAGCCTGGCAGACACACCGTGCGGGCTCTGAACCCCGGCCCGTCAGCACTGGCTGGGTACAGGATGGGAGCAACGGGCTTTGAGAAAGCCCTAATAAACCTTTCGATTATGAATAAGACAAAATAAATAATCCTTCCCCACGTGGTTTGCCTACATGTTCTTCCCTGGAATACATTGGAGTCTGATCTTTAAGAAATTATCTCTAAAAAGCCCACGCGTAGAAACTTAACTGTCCCGGCGACAGGAGTGTAATCTGCCTTTGATCCTGTGAATTGTTGAACCACAACTCTATCTGTTGCCCAAGGACTGCAGGAAATGTACACAGGCTTATGCAAATTTCTAGGAGAGGGAATGTTTTGCAGGGCTGGGGCAGGGAGCGGAGCAGGGGAAGATGGCTCTTGCTGCAACTCTCAGTTTCTGGATTGCAGCTGAATAGTTTGGCAGTTCTGATGCTCTCCTGTGTCACCCTGCTGCCAGTTCCCACGGCTTCTACCCCTCTCTGCTTGCCGCCCAGTTGTGCAAGCCTAGAGCAATGAGATTTTTCAGACCTCTTCTTGTGTACGCCTGTGGCATTTACAAGCAGAGTCTGCAAACTTGGTCCTTTGGCTGCATTTTTCTCCAAAGACCCACAGTAGCTGTAATGTTCCTGTTTCACCTCTAAATGTAACATTCGTGTTTTGCCTCCCCATGACTCTTGCCAACTGGGGGATATTTGCATGGGGGTGGGTGATTTTGACGGTAAGAGACAAAACAATTCCTTTGGGAACCTTGAGGGGAGCCAAGACTGCACCGGAGCCCAACCAAGGCAGGATGCAGAAACGACACAGTGGGGGCACAGCCCTCAGCTGGGAAGCTGTCAAGCAGGACTTCAATTTTGTGTAAAATGTGAATTTTCCTCTTTCCCAGACTTGTAAAAGAATGCTCAAACCCTTGTAAAGAGACAAGTTGGGTGTAGTGTGGGAGTACAACTATCACCACATTTGAAACAACTGTGCTTTACATCCTAACCCTGGCTCAGGGTAGCAGATTCTGCTAGAAAATAAAAATAAAGATCCCTTGATCCCTTCTCTGTTTTTTGGTTTGGGGTTTTTGGTTTTTTTTTGTATGTAAGCCAACTGACGTGACACTGGACTTCAGTACTTCACCTGATTTATTTTAATTTGCATGTTGAAGAAAGCTGTCGGACTGTCAGAAGGGCAGGATGAGCCCTCCGTCACGCAGCCATCCTGGCGGCAATCCCCTGGCAGCCATGCCATGGTGCCGCTCCGTGCCAGGGCAGGCTGTGCTGCGTCCCGAGCACGGCCCGGAATTTTTCATGGTTCACATGTGCCGCACAGGTATGGGCTTGCGCACAGCAGAATGTGGGGCAGCGCCGCCTCAGCTGGGCACGAGTTCATTTTGCTGCGTCTGTTTGTTTTTTTCACCTCGGTGATAATTCTTACCCAATGTGCGATCTCTGCTCTGTGTACATTACTACTCCTCGTGATAATCAAAATCCGGCCCTGAACTTTTTCACTACAAAGGAAACAAGAACTTTGCCCCGCTGGCTGTTCACCAGGCGTCCAGTGATGCTGCAGCCTTTTCTCACGTGCAAAAAACCCCAAAGTCTGTGGAAATCAAGGTTATGTTGATGCCAGAATGCTTGCTGTTTTTTCACTGGTACGGGTGGTGATCAGGCACTTTGACAAGACATGAGATTTCTGGTGTCAGCCTTCTCTTAAATAAAGAGAATGCACCCAACCGGTCAGTGGAAACAAACCTATAAACACCAGGACTGCCAGTGGCACATTGTATAGGGCTCAAAGTGCAACCTGTGATGGGCAAGCGCTGAAACATTAACCAGACCTTGGGACACTGTCTGTAGTTGCCGCTTGGTGCTCACGCCATCACTCCCGGGAGTGGGGAACGAGGACTGCGCTATTATTAGTCTGTGCGGAGAAAGGGCGCAGCGGTGTTTGCACAGCATGGACGGAAGCGCTGGCAGCGGCCCCGAGGCGTTGTGTGTGCAGCAGTGGGGGCAGCAATAAAAAGGTATGAGCTTCCCCATGCGGGGAAGAGGGAGAGGCTAAGAGGTTAAATCTCAGTTTCCAGCTCTTGTTGAAATGCTCAGGCAAGCAATGCAGTGCTGGTGGTGTGAGCCCATCCTTCCACGTGCACCCCCATGTTTGCAGGTATAACCTGGCTGCGGGTGAAGCCCCTGACTCTAAGCCTCCCCCTGCCCCCAGATGAGGTAAGGCTTGTGCGAAGAAAAAATATAATTTATGAAATTGCCGGCTGTAATGGCAGGGGAAAATGGGAATACTAGAGTTTATTCTGGGCCCACACCTCAGGTGGTTTGGATCTGGGTGGTGTTTTGGTTTTTTTTTTTTAACACTGGTGAGCTGTCCTGGAGATTGGGCGAGGAGATATGAGGAGCCAGAAACTGTTTCTGAGTGCGCGAGTGTTGTAATCACATTACTGCTCCCTGAGCTCAGCTGACACAGGAGACCGGTAAACACCTCCCATTGCCCAGGTAGATGACAGTACATAAATTTTCAGAGCACCCTGAGGAATAACAAGTTTTTTGCAAGTTTGGCTTTGAACTCTGAAGGAGTTATGCTTGCATGATGGACGGCAGTGGTGCCTAGCTGTACTCTGAGGAGGAATGCGGCTCCTGACTCCCTTGCAGAGGTTTTATCCTCATCTGGAGGAAGGGTATAGCCAAGCTGTGCGCCGGTGCTGACGCTCGCAGCTGTAGAAGCTGTCATTTCCTTTCCAAACACCAGCACCCTCAGCAAGGCGCTTGCAGCTGCCTTGCACGCTTGGCATCCGGCCAAAAACCATTTCTATAGCATCTGCTCATGCTATATACATGTGTAATGTTAACTTACCTGATTCGTGCTGTGGGTTTCTCCACAACCACTACCACATACCCATGTCTTATCAATGCGGTGGCTTTGGGAGCAGCCTTTTCCACTAAGGCTTAGAGTGAGTTTACCTGGCAGCGTGTCCCATTTCGGGAGCAGCAAAGCGATGCCTTGCCCTGTTCGTGTTGAATCATTGTTACCTGGCAAGAGTTTAGGAGCCATAAGATCATATTTTATTGTAGTATATTGCAGGTGCAGAAAAAGTATTGGATTTTGGGTTTATATCGAAAGACTAATTCTTGGTCAGGATGATAAAGTCTTTAGGTCTAGGACTTTGCCTTCACAGCTATTTGTAAAGTAATTGCTCTCCTAGTAGTGGCAAAAGAAAGGACATGCTCATTTATGGTGCTTTAAATCATACAATTCGTTTCCAAAGACAAACAACAAAATTGTAGCAGAGAGCTCTGGTGCAGGGCTCCTTCTTGGATTGTAAACACCGCAAGACAGAAACCATCAATATTTGCACTGTGTCCAGCCCAGCCCAGTGCAGCTTCTCTAGCTGGGGCTTTGGAGGTGTGCTAACAGGAATATTAAATCACACTGAATACCTTCTGACAATATTTACAATTTAACAGTAACCATGCATGTGTGTGCCTGATACTGTGGATTATAACCATGCAGCACTGGAACCAGAAAACCTGCCATGAGGCCAAGCATTGTGACACGGCCCCCTGCTCTTCCCCCTGCTTACCTTGCGTGCAGCCCAGTGGCTGGGACTCTTTCTGGTGCTGCCAATATTCATCAGAAGCAACTTCTTAGAAGAAGCAATGTGAGAGTAAGCATGTTACTGTGTGAGCTGTCACCAGATGTGCCCAGGACTGTGGACTGAAAAAGCAGGGGGGGAAAAAAGCATTAAAAATACCATTGCCATGTTGTCCTCTGGGCTTACACAAATGTGACACAGAGAAGAATTAGACTTTTGCAGTTTTATGTTTCCTTGACCTTTTGAGAGAGGAAGAAAAAAACGGATCCAACTTCTGCTCCTCGTTATAATGCTGAAAGTCCAGAGCAAATATAATACTCTGGCTCTTGAGATGTAAAAGCAGAGTTTCATGTTGTCTATTGAAAAATCAGAGAGAGCGAGCTGAGGTGTAACGATAATTGAACAAAAGCTGGATGAGTTGAAAGCTAAACCTCTGTCCCAGGTGAGTGTAATTATTGGTGTTTAACGAAATTCCTTCACCCTGTTCTGTTGGGATTTCTGACTTGGCATCAGTGTGAGGTAAAGCAGAAAACATATGTGGCTTCTACCATGCAATGTCCTCTTACCGTATGGGTCAGGGATGTGCCACGAGGGAAGGTTCCCAGACAGTGTCACCTCAGCTGACAGACCATGGCAGTGGCAGCTATGGCTAATGCATGTGGCAGGGACAATGCAACAGCACCCACATTGCACTCACTTGACACTTGGGAAGGCCTTGAACCATTAGCATTAAACTCACATGTGCTATTTGTCATGAAAACATTTCCAGTTAAAAATCATTTTAGAGTATCACTATATTGGCTTATGCAACTGTTGACAAACAAAATCTGCTTGGATTACACTTTGATGATAAACTCTGCATGTTTCAGCGGGTTTTCTTTGTTTTGGCTTGGTTTCCTGATTTTTTTTCCTGCCTTCTACTAAGAAATTTTTTTAGCTCAGAGGGGGCAAATACAGAGGGTGGGCTGCTTCCTACCTGAAACCTCAGCATTGCCTAGGAGAAGCTGATCAACACAAATCATTGCAGTGAATGCAGTACTGCACACAAGTAGCTTTTTACCACTTCTGTATACAAGCACAAGGCTATTAAGCAAAGGACGAGAAACACGTGGAGTACACTGCAGTTTGCTAACGTATGGCTGGGTTCCCAGGTCCATGTACATTCTTGCAGACAGGCTGCTGTTGTCACGATGCTATTGCCAGGAAAGATGTAAACAAAAGGAAACCTCTAGTTGTCAGTTGAAGTATTAGGTTAGTAATACAAAAGAGTACTTCAAAGAGTCTTTCAGATTGATACACGCTATTTATGAAAGATGTTATTTATTATATGTACTCGTACAACTTTATTGATGTAAGCACTGGTTTTTACATTTTTTAAAATCACAGCAGTATTTTCTATGTGGTGAGTCAGGGCAGTGAGCAAGGTCATAGGATCCTCTTGCACAAGATCATGACTTAAAATTCAGGTGTTTTAGGCATAGCTCTCCTGAGTTCACTCGGAGATTGACAAACGGATATGTTTCCGTTGAAGATGCTGAAGTTTTGTGTTTGTGCTTCCACTAAATTTCACAGCTGTCAACTTGCCTGGGGTGCAGTCTCTCTCCCAACACTGCAAATCCAGCTGTTAACTCCACTAAAAACCCAGCACTGGTGTTTATGCTGGATTAAAACAGTTGCTAGCGAGATGAAAACAAGATTTACTCTTACAAACTCTTCTTTCTCACCATGACAGCTTACTTCACGGAAGTAACAGCCATGAACTGACCTGGATTACTTTTAGGTTGCGTTGCTTGTGTTATATCCATGCCATGTTCCCCTAGACTTGGCAATGTTTCAGCAGCATGTGACAAAGCCCTGCCCCGTGCAAGTCCTGGTGTTGCCCAGGGACTTGCATCTCCCCTGCCCTCAGCTGGGGGCCCAGGGGCTCCTTGAGAGCATGCTGCCCTGGCACATGTGACGCTTGCAAATAGCACAGTGGAAACCGTGGTTATGGTGGCACTGATGCACTGGAGAGGGATGTCAGATTATTTAGAAAGTATCTAATGAAAGATCGCTCCAAGATGGGAAGGAATTTCCCCCTTCAGCTGTCACTACAGTGTGACAGTAAATGCTTTGGTCACAGATGAACTTGCTGGTATCCAGGCTCTTCTGCCAAGTCCCTCTCCTTCCTCCTGCTTTCCTCCTTTCCTAGGGCCACTCATGGCACTCCCTATTTTGGCTCTTAGTACCATGGCCGGTGCTCCCAGTGCTTATTTCACCTTGGTACCACAGCATGGCAAAATGCTGTTGCAGTTTTTGTGCATCGTCTGTGAGCTGCCTGACTGGTACCAATTTTTTCCCTTTTGTTGTCAGTTATTGAGTGGAGAGATGAGGAACGACACGTGTTGAAGTGCAACAGTTATATCCATTTCCCCCATCTTAGGCCTAGCATAGCCATGATTTGCCAGAACTAGCTACAAATTAAAGAAGTTTCAGCATTTTTTCAGATGGTAGGAAAGTTTTCTTCCCAAGACTGGCAAGAAAACTGGAGCACAGTGAGAAAAACTGAAATTACCATTGCTTATTCCAAAAAAAAAAGAGAAAAAAGAACATGCTATAAGATGACAAATAACATAGCCCAGCTCATGCAATACATCAACGTCTCAGTTGTGGAGCATGCACAGCAAAAACAGGGATTATCACAGTTCTGGTTCAAGGACTGCAGCAATCCAGTGCTGAACACATGCTTTCGAAGTGGCTCTAGATGACTATTCTGAGCACCGATAGCCAGTACAATAGGAAAAAATAAGCCATACTATTTTAAGGACATGACTTTGATAATTCTCTGCTAAAAAGCCACGGATAAGTGGTAGGCTGGACATTCCCACTGGGGAAATAAGTTAGTTACACTGGAAGGAGTTACTTTTTGCTATTCAACATCTCGGCTCCCTAGTTACCATCTCTAAACTAAGATGTTTGCCTCAGCACACGGTTGTTCACACAAGTGACTTATCTTACCTTGGTGAGACATTTGATACCCATAAAACATCCGTCACACTCTGTCCTAGTGCTTTTCTTTAACTCCTTTCCCTGAACCTTTGACAGCTTCAAAACATGTGACAGAGCATTGTCTGTGTGGCTCAGGGGCTGTGCAGCGGCTGCCTTCTCCAGGGGCTCTGCAACACTCCAGTATTTCTCCTCTTTGAATATTGCTGGAAAAAATACCTGATTGCTTCCATTCTGTTTGACTAAAAATAAGGAAAAGCCCTGCACCCTGGCATGGAGGTTGTTCAGTGCAGAGTTAATATGATGAAGGCCTCTGCACCAGAAGTCACCTATAATAGGTGGTGGCAATGTCACAGCTCAGCTTGTTTTTTAATATATATCTCTTTTTTTTCTCCTCTCATATGTTCTTTTTTTTTTTTTTTTTTTTTTTTCCCTGGGTGGAACACAGCCAGGGAGGTGATGACTTACCTGCCACAACTCGGTAGATTGCAATCTGGAACTGGCAGAGTGTTAACACAATGCCCCAGCAGAGCTTTTCTGTCTCTAATTTCTATGATTATGTTGTTACTGGTTCAGTGAAGAGAACCATGAAAAACACAATTACCAGGAAGCCCTGTTCCTTTCCTCATCCCTTTGTCTCACTGCGGATTGGGTGTGTGACTCACAGAGCAATAGAGGACCTGCTGTATTCGCCCACGCTACTGAAAGGGGTTATGCCCGCTGGTGGGACCCAAGCGTGGGAAAGCCTGACCGCTGGCTGGAAGGGCTGGTCACGTCATGTTTTGCAGCTGGCATCCAAATGTATCCTGATGAACCAAGTGATAGCAGCTACCTTCTCTTGCCATAACAGCAGCCAAGCAGCAGCACAGGAGAGGGGCTGTAAAAACCTCACTGCCACATCCAAAAGCACAGGGAAGGGAAAATGGCTGTGAATGACCTTGCTGTGGCGGGACAGTGATTTTTTTTTAGATCACTGGCATAGCATCAGACTAAAGGGAAAGGGAGCAAGTATGTTTCAGCTGTGGGTGCTGGTCCCAGGTTTGCTCAGTGCAAGCCCAGCTGTCTATCACAGTCTGGTGGGGCTGATCTGGCCCCATTATGTGGCACATAGTGGGAAGGGAGAACTTCACTTGTTGACTGCACTCCAAATCATGTCTAAACCTAAAACTCCAATGACAAATGCCAATGGCAGCAGAGCAGCCAATATTTTTATTATTAATTGCTGTCAAAAATGTCAGTTCAGTCAACACCAACTCTCAACAGATCTGACAGGTGAGATGCTCCAGTCTTACAGTCAAAATATATTATTTGCCTGTTGCGTGCTGCAAAAATAAACGTCTAGCAGGAGAGAACAGACTCTGGCAAACAAACAGACAAGCTATGCTTGTGGGGAAAGCTCATGACTTGATCTGGAAGGCAACACTGAGTATAAATAGGGATAAAATTTACCTTAAGCTTGCATGAAAGGCAGGGCTATGAGCCGTGGTTTGGACTTCTTCATTCTTCTTCTGGAGAACAGCTTGAAACATATTTGCTATTTTACGCTCTCTGATCTATTGTTGTTACAAAAAGATACCAGCCACCTCAGAAAGGTTTTTAAATAATAAAGCATATTTTTTTCCATCCCTGGTGCATCAGTTTATCAGACCAATGAGAGCAGATATTCCAGCACATGAAGAGAAATCCCTTCATCTCAGTGGTAATAAACTTTTAAGCAGAAGTTTCCCTGCCTGTGGATCCCTGGCACAAATCTTCCTGATCTTCCTGTGCTGAAGGTCTAAGCACAGGCAGACGATATGTGGTGCAGCACTGGCACGCCATTAATATAACTATTAGCCTCTATAGACTGAATCAGAACCTGTTTAAATGCTGGTATAGCCATGACCAACATCATCCGGGACATATTTCTATGGGATTTGGTGACTGTCTTTATTTCATGTACCGGGAAAAACCCCATCCAGAAGCAGGATTCCAGGGAAGGGAAAGTCAGCTATCTCTGCCAGGGATCTCTTTCACCTCCCATGTTTCAGCCATCACCAGAGATAAGCACAAGATGAAGGGAACCAGTGAGGGGAAAAAGAAACAGGCTGGGGGTTTCTTGCCGCTTCTTTTGAAGTCACCAGTGTAACTCCAGACATCTTCAGCGGGGTTTGGCTGGGCTCCGTGCAGAAGCGCCTTTGAAGATTTTGCTAAGGCTCAAGGCCTTGATCATGGCAACATTTACGCCTGTGAGTAACTCTGTGCAGATGAGCACTTCCAGGGTACTCAGTGGGACGCTTCGTATGAGGCTTTGCAGGATTGGTCTTAAGCAATGAGTGCTTAAGAGAAACATTCTGCTTGTCCTGCTTTTATCCTTGACCACATCAAATGAAAACTGCCTTGGCAGTTACGGGAGAATGAATTTGCATTGAAAACCCACAGCTTTACAAGCAGTGCATTAATTATTTTATTAATTTGCTCTTTTTACATTATGGGAAACATTCATCTATTTACATTTTCCTGTCCACACACAAACCCGATAGATAATCCTATGGAAACCCAAATCGTTAAGCCATAAAAGCACTCTCTGTCTAAAGGCTTTCAAATTTGTGTCTTTTGTTTCTAATCAAAAACATTTTTAAAATCACACTTGGGAATGCAGGTAGGCCAGTGATTTACATTCCAGTTACTTAAAATTTGACCATTTTCCTTAAAAAAAACCCCAAACCAAAAAACCCAATAAATTCACAAAGATACAGTTTAAATTAAAGTGATAGTGCACATCAAAGCATTAAGGGAACACCAATAAATAAACTGAAATATATTACAAATAAATTATTTCTATTTACCTTTTCAAATATTAAAAATCTTTAATCCATTTCTTCATCTTTCTTTACAAAAGGATTATGAGAATTTTATGGAAACATCTGCAAAAAATAGAATAAATACTTCTTTTTTTGGTTGTGTTTTTTCTTTAATTTTGAAGCAGGAGACAAAACCAACCTTTTCTAAAATTTCCCCCAAGAAAAAAAAAAGTGATAGTTTCATCCTGAAGTAAAACAGAATATAGGCATTTTATACACTGGGCAGGTTAGACTAAAAACAAATAGTTACAAATTATACTAAAACAGATGATAGAGCAAATATACTAGCATTAGTGTTGGTAAATGAGTCAAGTGGTTAACTAGTGGCATTCTAGGGGCGGAATTATTCTATTTTATATTTTCTGGTCTTGGCTGTATCTTTAATATTTTGCTAAAAAACTAAGCAAACATTATAATACCTTCTCCAGCGCCAAATGATCTAACAGGCATTCAGCTAAGAATAAATTCATTTAAAATAGATATGAAAAATATTCTATGATATACAAATACAATAATTTGTAATGTACAAGACTAGATAGTCTTTTGCTTTTCTGCTTTTTTAAGGGGGAACTTGCTGGATATAAATTTCTGTAGCCACTTGTCAACCAAATCTTAACTCATCTTTCATAAAACGTTCACAAAACTAAGTAAGTCTGCGACACAGTTGTGAATGTGGACTCTCACCTGGATACTGCTTTGAATATTTCAGTACAAATGAGTTCCGAATAATTAATATTTCCTATGACTATATATGCTCAAAAGTGGCAGTTGGCACTAGTACATACTGCGAACACCGTGATGTTTCATTGCTGCTAAAAGTTAAACGCAGTGTTTCAAAACTAGCAAATACGCTGGTATTCAAATGCTTAGAGGGTCAAACCTTTCAAAGCTCCTGTAACACAAAGCACTCTAGGGTTACACTGGATTTCTGATTTCTCAGTTAAAAGTCTTTATGTATTAAATTATTAGCCCTTATCTTGTAAACCACAGCAGTAAATATTTGTGCCCTGTTTATAAAGACATAGCTCAGATATCAATGGCTTTGAGAGGTAGCAAATTCTCTAGTGGTTTTAGTATGCTCTCATGAAAATACTTGGTGCCAGAACCTATTACCTCTCCTATTTTCTTGAATAAAATTAAATTAGCACCTGGCTATGATGTCTTAGGAAAAGAAGCTGTCTGGCATGATCTCGATGAATAGTTTTAGCAAGACCTTAATTTTTTGATGATGATTTTAAATGCTTTTTAAGTGCAAGCTGCAGAATTACACCCGTGCAGTGGGATTTTTCACGGGTTGGACCATCCATACAGGTTTAACAGCTATGGGCATAGAGAGCCAGCGTTGGTGTGCAGCAATGTCTGCACCCTGTGCTCCTCCATGGCAGGGTCGTCCCTGTGCCTGTTCCCATCAGGAGCAGAAAGCAGCCTGCCTTCCTCTCCCGTGTTCCCCTGCCCTGGCAGCCGGGTTGAAGAGTACGCAGGGACCAGTGGAAAGGTCCAGAAAGCATCACCACAGGGCTGCGCACACACTGGGGGCCCACAGAGTGCTCCTCTGCCCCGGACCAGCCCCAGCATCCAAACCAGCTTACACTAATTCTGCTTTCAACAGCACATGCCGGCTAGGCACGCGTGTGTGTGGGTGCACACACAGACACACACACATGCACGCACGCACGCAACTTGCTTCCAGCAACATGCCTGACACAGCTTTCCTAATGTTGGCACAAGAGATTCCGGTAGCAGTGTGGTCAGCATCGTTCCTCATCAGACG
Organism: Falco peregrinus; assembly: GCF_023634155.1. Lineage (NCBI taxonomy): Eukaryota > Metazoa > Chordata > Aves > Falconiformes > Falconidae > Falco > Falco peregrinus. Next base: position 59,315,736 of record NC_073723.1, read on the forward strand.
AGCTGGAGGACAAGCTCCTGCCTCAGCCAGGGGGTGGCTGGGGGGGACAGACACGCAGGGTCTGACCTCTCAGGCTCCTCTCCAGCTCTATTGTCTGCCATTTCCCCCCACTATTAGTAAGCTACTTGGGATGCATATTTTTCATGATTGCAAAACAATGGCAGAAGCCAGGGTAGGAAGGCTTGTTGTGAAAAAAATTAAGTTCATATTGATCCCATAACTTGTGAAAAATACTTTATTGTTCTTGTTCAAATGGGTATTCTGTACTATTAAGAAGAGGCTGAATTAGAAACTTACTCCTAGATACAGACTGTTTGGTGATAAACAGTCTGAACTGTAGCATACAACTGGCTGTGGATAGAGCACAGTAAGCCTGGCCTGGAAAAGCATCAGCAGCTCCATGTACAGCATTTTGCCTACAGGTGTCCGTGTGTGGCTACGTGGACGTATGAGATCAGATGGTCCCACCGAGATTAAGACATCAACAAAACCAAGCTTTTTTTTCTTTTTTCTTTTTTTTTTTTTAAACCAATATAATCCATACAATACAATACAAGAGGAATTGACAATACAGTACAATTTTAAAAATTCTTAACACTTGGACAAGAAAATCCTTCTTTTATATTATCTCTTCAACTGTCATAGCTTCTTATCTCCTTCCTTTTCGCTCTTTTATTGCCTTTCAAAATAGATTATTTCCCTGGAAGATCGAATTTACAATCTTCTGCTGATTGAAATGTTTAAGTAGTGATTGATGAAATAAAAATGAGGCAGTTTGTGCAGCTGTGAGTGTGCAGGTATCTTTCACAGGATCTTTTATATCCCTTGCCATCTCACCTGTGGGATATACTTCCACTTTTTCACCTCCCAGAGCTGTGTTTTATTTCTCCCCCCCTCCCCACTCCCACCCCAGCCCCCTCCCCTTGTGTGACTCCTTAAATTCAGGTGAGAAGGTGTGATTCGGAGGTTTAGAATAAAGTGCGCCATCTGCTTTAAAAAAAAACAGTAATAAAAAGAAGGGAATCTGAGTCATAGCTCCTTTCATCTTTTGTGAGGAAGACGGCAGAGTCTGAAAGGATCACCCTGCATGACTGAAATTTCCAAAGTCCCCTACAGTTTGATATTGCTGTACACCGAGTAACAGACTAGCTTTAGGTTAACTAAAGATCATGAGTAAGTTAAACGGAGCATCTACTGTACAGGTGTGTGGGTGCGTGGAAGTCTGAGCGCTGCATTTATTTGTTTCAAACAGAAAAAAAAAATGGATCGTACTCGTTTACATGAGGCAAAGTGGTAGTAGCATCAGTACATGTGACAAAGCATCATGATGACATGGGCGAACCTTCAGAAAGGAAGGGTGATTAGAGGACATCTCTCGGAGGACCGACAACTACGCCACGGCAGTGAAGTTCACTGGGAGCATCGGGGCGGCTGCGTACAGAGAGAGGGGGCAGGGAGAGGAGGGGAGAGAAAGCGAGAGAGAGAGGAGGAGGAGGTACAAATACTCCATGGTGACCTTGAGCAGGAGCCTAGAGGGGCAGATTATACATGAGGCTTGTCTTGCCAGAGAGTGTCCTCCCGGTTGGATCCCTTCATAGCCTGGTCTGGGCTTCGGGGATGTATATCTCAATGCTTTCGGCGCTCTCGGTAGCTGAGTTCTGGCGGACCGATGCAGCGCGCTTGGCAGCCATCAGCCGTTTCCGGGCCTCTTGACGCTGCGAGCTTTCCAGAGAGCGTTCTCGTATGAGTGGCACCTGACCTTTCGATGGCTTCTTTGGCACTGGAGGAGGGACCCTTCTCTCCTGATCAAAGCAGAAGGTTAATGGCATTATACAGCTTCTCAGGGAAAGATGGGAAAAACTAGGATACGTCAGTAGTTAGAACACACATTTTACCTAAGGTTTGTTAGCTCTTATCTGCCTTTCTGTCTTCAGTGAACTGGCTTTTGTGCTCAAGGGTTCATAAACACAGAGCAAGGGCAAAGGGGAGGGGAGGGCCGGCCGCAGTGCTACTTCTCCGCAGGGACGGTGCGTTAAATGCCCGGCGCTGCCAGGGCTGAAGCCCCCACTGCTAACCGCTTAGTGCGGCTCCCTGGGGTGGGGGCGATCCAGGCGTCTCCTCCTGGTGTCAGGGACTAGAAAGGAGAGCATCTCGGACGCAGCCTCCTGCTGCCAGCGCAGTCGTGTGCAGCTGGGGAGCGAATGTCGCTCTTGGCAGAGGAACTTTTGAGACCTCCGACTCCTGGGCCACCCTCTTCTATACGTGTATAATGCTAGACACTCGTGCAACACGGAGATACCGTGGCTTTGGCATTCCCAGATGCAGATGGGAACTAGCTGCCTGCAGCTGGTGCGTCAGAATAAATATTTTTTAAAACCACCATATATTTATGTATATATTTTGTAGTGGCTTAATGACTGCTCAAAAATCCCACACTTTCGGTCTCACTGTGCAAGCTCGTAAACTCTAGCCTCCTGTTAAATAGGAATGACAAGCTAAATCAGCTAGAAATAGAAAAAAACTGGTAGGGAAAACTTAAAACTCATTAAGAGAACATGCATTAATCATGACAGTGGCAGCTAGCTCCAGATACGCGATCAACAAGGAGGACTTTTATGTATATCCTGGTGCATGTACACACACACACACACACACACACACACACACACACAAAACCAACAAAAAACCCCCTCAGAGAGGGATCTCTCCCGAAAAAGAAAAGTGTATTCAGGTCTGAATTTCAGGCGGCCACAAAGACTTTGTCAAGTTAATTAGATTGTCTTTTAAGTTACATCCCCTTCCAACTGTGAACACGGTCTCTGAGCGAAGGGATTTTATCACACTACAAAGGTCCCATTCTGCCCTTTCGTTTTCTTTCATGCTGCTCACAACAGCTTCCATGGCTCGAAATATAAAGGTGCTTAGTTACACTTATTCATACTTCGCTTTTTCTCTCCATCCAAGGATTAATCTATGCTGCTTACAAAGGGCCCAGTGGCAAAGGTCAAAGGCAACTGCAAATATCAATTCCACAGAAAGTTTTTTCTTCTTTTTTTTTTTTTTTTACCCTTTTTAAGAAAGGAGATCATCTGTTCCATCTAAAATCATAGACAAATACTGTTGAAACAGGAACACAGTCAGTGTAATTCTTTACAATCTTTACCTTCCTACTGTAGGTCCCTTTCTTCAGCACTACTTAAGTTCCTTTAACCCGTTATAGTCTTCTTTTTGTTGGAAACTCTTTGAAATGTTTTTCAGAAGCAAAGAAAAGGCACATTTTTTTGTAAAGAAAGCTGTCATTTCTTATTGATGCAATTGCAAACACTCGGCCTACCCGCTTTACTGTAAAAGCTAATGAAAGACCATATACCAGCATTTGTGTGCATGCATGTTTGACAGTTTTAACTTCCTTTTCTGACAGATACTGAAAAAAAAAAGAAGATAAGAAAATGACTTGCCTTCAGTACCTTGGGCTAGGAAAACACATTCCCATTCATTCCCCTACAAAACACACTAGGTGTGCACAAATGGTGTGAACATGGCACTCCTAAGTCAGGAATGAGTATTTAGTCTTGATCGGAGGAGGAGGGAGAGTGCTACCAGCACTGCCTTTGCAAGCTTCCTGCTGCAAGATTAATGGGGTTTGATATTATTATGGTTATTTGTCCAGAAGAAAACACCGCTTTGGTCATCAGCAGCCAGCTGACCGTAAGTTGGGGCAGCCCAGACTCCTGTCTGAGCCACTGTCCCTGTAAGTCACATTCCCCCTCCTTCTGGTTACCCTACCTGTTGGCTGTATTCATTGCTATCAGACCAGCCACAGTGGAAATTCAGCCATCAAATTACATACCTATTGGAGCGCAACATTAGACCGTTGATTCCTCTAGGAATGGGTCTGTCTTTTAAGGATTTTCTGAAACATTTGTGTATTTTGGCTCACCCAAGTGCTGTTTGTCTTGATGCGGATAGTGAGGAGAAAAATAAGGCAATGGTGCCAAATGAGAATGGAAAGTGAAATGTGGCTCACACTTGGAGATGTGGTAGTTTTTCATGGTGACAGAAGAAGACTACATTTAAAAGAAAAGACCAAAGCTCCAGATGATTATGCTACCTTGGGTAAACAACACTACCAGCAAAGTGAACCTGTTTATGAAATCACCCATTTAAAAAAACCCAAAATAAATAAAAAACAAACAAATGGACAAAAAAAAAAAGTAGTTCTTTCATGTAACATTTTGGAAGGCATATTTTTGATATTGCTCTGTTTGTAATCTGGTTACCAAAGTCAGCAATTATTACAGTGCTTCCCTAGTTTTTTCAGTAACACAACCTAGAACTCTTGCTATATGCAATAATATGAACCGTAAATGTGATTTATTTAATTTAAAGAATCAATATATAAGGCAGTTCCTTCCAACGATTGATCGTCTAATATGATTAAATGTAAAGCTTAACAAGGTACCACATTCCCATTATCCGTTTCACAAAGACAGATTTGGTTTAAAAATATGCCTGAAACATATTACAGATAATATCCCAGATGATTATTATGTAAACATTGTTATTACAATGAAATTAATTTGATATAAGCTTCATTTCACATTTTTAACGTCAACGCTGTAACACAGAGGCCTATTTAATCTGTCCAGTATTTGTGCAGGGTTTTAAATGAAGCATACAAAATCTACAATGTTCTACCTTCTTGTCATGAGGATCCATCTGTTTCCAATTATTGGCCTTTAACTGATGAAGTTCATCAAATTTCATACTAATATTTTCTATGGACAACTGCAGCATATCCCAAAACCCTGCTAAATCCTGGGAGGTCGGCCGTGGATGTGCATTAGGATTCTGTGGAACAGAAGAAAAAAACATGTTGGCTTTAGTACCTCTTAATGTAAAGCATTTGTACAAATGGTTACAAATCTTGCTAACAAAGCAGTTTCAGCAGACCCAAGCAATCAGTGAGGTGCAGAGAGAAGCGGAGCACTACTTGCTGGCGGGTCTTTTTCTGCTGAGTATGGCTTGGTGTTGAGCTGCTGTGCCCCTGCAAGTCCCCACACACGGAAGGCAGCAGCTGCCCCACCCCGGACCACAGGGCAAAGGCACATGGCAGATCCCCTGTGGCAGGATCTGCCTGGGAATGTTTCAGGGCACAACTGGTGATATCCTAACTGCGCTGAAATTAATCACCAGCCTCCTCTTCACTTCCATGAGGAAGGATTCCCTGCCATGTTCACACTTGTAAAAGACTGATACATGTGCAAACGTACATTTGCTGCCTGTGCAAACAGTGATATGACAATGCGTGAATGCTTTTTCCATATTGTGAGAACCTAAGGTCTACAAAAATACACCATTTCAAGTAAAATTGCCTGTTACACACCTCAGGCCAATTTTTTCGTATTTTTTTGACAAGAATAACCTCTGCAGGGTGAAAAGCTCAGAAGAGAACATGCAGAAACACAGTAGTCCCATTTTTACAGATGGATTTTTGGGAAGAGTGAGACTGGGACCCAGGTGGGGAGCATTGCTTTGTGTGTGAAAACTCAGTCCAGTTCATTAGCTTGAGAGTATTTCTCAGAAGAGCACACCTGGACCATTAGCACCTCCAGTGCAGCATGAGCCAGACGCTGAGAGGTCCTGTGCTGTCTTCGGTCCCTTTAGTGCAAGCCAGCTCTGAACATTTTCTGCATGCAGTGGACATACATGAAATGGTCCCTGCTCCGCTGGCAAAGTTTGCATGAGGGAAAGCTTTCTGTATGGTGTGTCTCTATAAGTTGTTTTCCAACTGAAACTCTTCAAATAAAATGAGATGTTGCATACACTCACTTCAAGTATGTTTTTCCATAAATGCTGAGGAGTACCTACACCAATCTGAGTCAGCAAGGTTTCATGGGTGCTGTGGCCTCATGAGATTACATTGATATATTATTAATAATTCATAGATAAAAAATTATTAAAACCTTGCATGTTGTTTTACATGGCTCAAGTTTTAAGTTTTCTCCCTCACCAGAAGCAATAAACCCAGGAGTCAGTTGCTTGCCTTACAAAATTTCTAAGTATTTGTTGTTTTCACAGATCACTTGACAGATCATTTTGACAGGATGGTTATACCACCAAAGGAGCAGTTACTGAAAACAATATAGCATATATTTTTAGATTCCTAAGGAGACCAGAGATTACACTTGAATTCCTGTTTTTTCAGTGCTCGACACTAGCAGGTTGCCCAGTTGCAGGCCTTTATTTACAAAGACGTGCAACAAGAATGCTGTTTCAATTTTTATGTCAAGAGTAGGAAGGCTTATTCAGGCAGAGCCAATTTCTGTTGCATTTGTCCACTGAGGCAGATTCTGGTTTGGGGCTTGATTTCCAGAGGTGCATTAACTGGAGTGGAAACTGATCACCCCACTCTGGTGAGTATCACAGGGTTTGATTTCCTTTCCCTGTTCTGTGTTGACAGAGCATAATGCTCTGAGCTTTTGGGACTTCTAGGAATTTATGCCAACATTGGCAATTAAATGTATTGTATCTACTCTGCAAAGATGGATTGTTAATTAAAAAGTCTGAACTTTTTTGTAAGTGCTGGCATTTTTGAGAATACTGCTTTAGATACGTGATGTGAAATGTATTTTCATTTATTAACTGAAATCTTGTTCTGATTCTACTATTACTAACAGCATAAAAATAGCAAATAATAATACTAATCATGGTAGCATAGACCAATTACATACAGTAATAATAATGATAACGTATTGGCTCTTTTCCTCTTTGCCCTTTTAGCACTTGAAAATTATTTTTCTCTCTTTCACTATTGAGGTTGTGTAACATGAAGCACAGACTTTCAGTGTCTTGATTGCCTGGTATTTCTGTCTTAATACCGGCAGCATTGGGATTACATGGGAAAGCCCCACTAATGAGACTTCTGGTCCACCCTGAAAGACCTTAAGGTCTTTTACCCAAACATCCCTGTGCCTGTGCAAACTGAACTCAGAGGTCAAGGGACAGATCCTTACTCCTCTGAAGTCAGTAGCAAAGCCTCAGCGGTATTTCACTCAAAGCGTTTTGCCTGTGGTTATTTTCAGGCTCTCAAGCTGTTGTGAAACTCATGCTGACTCTGCCAAGTTTCACAGAGTTACTCCTAAATTCATATCAAGGCCTCTACTGGAAAAACTACCATGTTAGTCAAAAAAGCCATCTAGTTTAGGTGTTATTATTCACAGGCTTAGTAAAAGGCACACCACAGTGTCTAGCAGAAAAGTTACATACCAGGTTTTCCTCGCAAAGTTCTCTGAACTGGTAAAATTTCTGGGCCATGAGAAGCTGGGCACTGCCCACTGCAGTTCGAATTTTTCCTAGAACTGAGAGAAAAACAAACGTAAGACACGATACTTTGTTGCGGGCAACCAAAAGCCTATAAAAGAGGGGAGAAAGGTGCACAGCAGTCAGCTCTGGCTTTCATAAAGCATGCTATCTTTCAGTCATGGATTAGAGAGAGGCTGATAAATCTAAGACCAGATCTACACTATGCAAAAATACTAATCTGTTGCTTCATCTTACCCTCATCCCCCAGTGAGACCAGTTGTAATGAGCAAAAAGCACTTCCATGGCAATATAAACATGGCTAATCAAAAGCCTTTACAACCTGTACAGAAAGCATACCAGAGGTGACACCTCTCATCATCACTGTGACCCAGGCTTAGGCTTTGACTACAAACCCAGCTCCGTGCACAAGGACATGCATCTTTCAAACCCTGAGATGCCTTCTACACTGTTTGGAAAACACCCTACCTACCAGCATTTCTGCCACCTCGCTTAGCAACTCGGCACCTTATTTTCAGGTTTAGCTGAGTGTTGCTTAAACAGAGCCTGGGAAAGGGAATGGTGATTTTAATCCACGCCAATGAATCTCATTTGGACCCTCTGGGTATTTTCCATGAGCACAATCTGAGATAGCTTCTGCCTTTGAATCCAGATACACAGGCATTCTTCAGGGAGCAATCACACCCTGGCCTTTCCTCCTTGCTGGTGACCTGGAGGGAGGTGTCAGTCCTAGCCCAGCTCCTGCGCTGTCTGGGGACTCCTTTGTACAGACAGCTGGGTGCTTATGGTCTTTTTGGACTGAGTGCTGTGAAGGACTGCAGTGAACCAGAAGACAGCCCGTAGTAAATGCCTCTGAACAAAACAGGCACTCGTACTGTTTTGGTTGCATTCAACCTCACTGAAACAGTGGGGTTTTACTGCTGCAAGGGGTAGTCGGGGATACACCACCCAAGACACAGGCTGGTGTATTCAGAGACCTGCATTTCCCTGGGGCTTTGCCGAATTCTGGTCCAGTGGGAGCATGTGCGTGCACATGTGTGTATGTGAATAAAGAAGCAAGCGCGCAGAAACAGAGCAGAAAGACAGACATGGCCTCAACTGGCAGTGGGACAGTCAATCCAGGAAAACGAGTGTGATTTTGGGGCCTGCTTATTGAAAAAAAATCGATGCTGTGAGCAACAAAGTGGCTACCGGGTTGTTTCAATACTCAGGAGACTTTCAATACTCAGGAAAAACAACAACAACAACAATGCTATATGCACTGTCTTTAAATAAATGGGTTGGCTTCACAGATGTATCTGGCTCCATCATTAATTTTTCCTCTCCGCTGAAGCAACTTATTATCCCCCAATTCTCTGGTTAAATGTTGATTTAAAAACTAATCTAAATTAATTTTAAAATTACCACTTCATTAATGAAAAACATTAATATCAGCCACTGTGTCACAATTTTTGCTGCTATTTCTACTTATAGATATTTGCATTGTTCTAGCCATCAAATAAACAGTGACTCTTCCATGACAAATTTACTGTCTGGATACATGAGGCAGGTGAGGGAGGAACATGAAAAACAGAGACAGGAAGTGGCCTCCTCAAGATGAGTGAGCTGTTGGCAGAACCTAGAGGAGATACTAGCTGCCATCCTCTGTACCATCCCTGGGGCACGGTCACTTTTTGTATAAAACCTAACACAAAGTTAGCAGAGCTGCACTGGGAAAATACTGGTAAGTAAGAAAAAAACAGATAAATACATAAATAAATAAATGCAACTTTGCTATAACCCCTTCTGACAACATTTTTAAGGTCTCACAGTCCCGTGACTGGCTGCAGTGCATGTCAGCAGCTTGCGACCAGAATGCCATCATGCGGTGCTTGGTAAGAGAAAGGCCTCTCTAAGGGATTTACTTCTGTAGCCACCGCTAAGCTGACTGGCACAAACACTCATGATGAACTGAAACCAGACGCACAGTAGTATGAAATCTGTGCTCTGCTCCTTCAAGGCAAGTGGCTTTTCCTTCAGCAGCCTTAAAGCTCCCTCCTTAAGGCTGCTGAAGAAAAAGTGGGATGTGGAGTTAATTTATACTTCAGATGTACAAAGGGGGGGGGGGGGGGGGAAGAGGAGGGAAGAGAGGGTCTTTTCACATTTTTTTCAGAAACTATAGGAGAGAGCTCTGTGAACACACACAGAGCCCAGACTTTCATTTTGTTCCCAGAACTCAGCTCAGGACTGCCAGGAAATAGCCGTGAGCTGGAAGATTCACTAAGCAGAATATTTTCAACATATTGCGCAGGGAGTTTTGCACACAACTCTCATTATTGTTAGCAAGGCTTGCGTGTCTAATTCTATGCGCACAGTGCTGAAAATGGACCCCTTGGTGTGTCTAGTCATTTATGCAACCCAATATGCAAACCACTCAACTGAAAGGACTTTTCAATAGTAGGAGGAGCTACTCCGGGAGCTTTCATGTGGTTCCCATTGTTATGAAAACTCTTCCCACTGAGTATATTTGGGAACAGCTGCCTCATCTGGAGCTTGGCTACTCTGATGCTTCCGAAGACTTGAGAAGGGGAGGAAAAACAGTTTCTCGACTTCTCGGGACAAAAAAAAAAAAAAAAAAAAAGGAGGGCTCTTTGTGGAAAGCTGCACCATCTGAGTTGGAAATCACATCCCAAGTACGAAGAAATGTAAATACACCTTGTTGGTGATGGATGGAAATGTGCCCCTTTCTTTGAGGGAAGAAGAGCTTAATATTCAGAGACCTCAGCAGAGGGAAAAGGAAGTCCTTGTCCTTGGCTGCCTAGCGACTGGCTATTTGCCTAAAAACCATCATCCCAGCTGACGGTGGGATGCATGCTGATGCTGTTCTCTATTGTTGCCACTTCTGCTGTAGCTGCGGCTGTATCTAGTCAAGTGTCACTGATTCCTCGCCCCTCAAAAGCAAGCGGTCTGTTAATGTGCAACCCGTCAACAACCAACTCTGTCACGGAAGTTAGCGAGGAAAAAAAAAAAAAAAAAAAAGACAAAGCATGCAAAGGACTGAAAGGAATCTCTCCAGAAGGCACAAAGCCTTATCAATAGCCTGAGTTTTGTTTCCAAACACACGTTGCTTTTAGTGTTTCAAGTGCTCATTTCGCTTACTCAGTCAAAACTTCCAGTGCCAAAGAGAAAAGCCAAGGTGTAGTAAAAAACCCAAAATGTAAAAATAGATCAGTACTTTCTTAGGAGGAAATCCTGTGAGGTTTGAAGCCAGATACCAAGAAAATAAATTGAATTGCAAAGATAATACTCAAAACACATCAGAAAAGAAGCAGAGCAATCTTTAAGAGCAAGGGAGATGTGGTACAGGAGAAAAACATAAACATTCAAATTGATGTGTTCAGCTAGTAGGATAAAAAAAAATATATATAAAAACAAGAAACCACAAAAAACCCAACCCATCAAGATGCAATCATAATGGATTTAAGCACCTATATAATGTTATTCATGTCTGCTTACTATTCCATACAGGGTTATACAGCACACTTAGCACTGTCTGAATGCCTTCCAGTAATGCATTAAGCAACGTTATTAACATCCATCATATGCTTTGCTGTCACCGCTTCCCTAGGGAGAGAAGTGTGTGTACTGCAGTGTTTTGTTTTTTATAGTTTGAAATTTTCCTCCTTCCCCCCACCCCCACCCCCCACCCCCCCCTCCTTGCTTTGACCTCTCTTCCTTGTAAATCCAGTTGTCTCCTGTGACAACTTTTCAGAAATAGACAGTTATGTCTATTCTGGAAGAACTGTTTCAGTATAGGTATTTTGATAAAATCCAGCTATTGTGGGGTGCCTCATCACTATTATTGTTCTTGACTAGGGGTTGCAGAGTGTTGTTCGAGGATAGATGCATGCCAGTGAATTTCCTTGTGTCTCTAAACCCCCAACCTGTTCTCCTTTTAAAAAGTTCTTAAATATAGACTTAGACTACATGCTGTTCAAGCAGTAAGTTCTTGATTCTCTTGGTTCTCAGAACTGCATAGGACCTACTCTGGGATTGTAGAGCTCTGTGTATCTCCTCCCTCCAAGTCTTCATGGAAAAAGAAAGAACAAAAAAACTGCAAACACAAGCAAAAAGATGGTTATATTGTGATCTGCTCTACCTTGGAAGGAGACTGTGTGTGTAACAAGGATAACAAAATACAAGAAAATAAAAACAAAAAACACCTGAAGTGATGTGAAAAGTCATCACATAGAAGCTACTGGTGTTTTGAGGAGTGGCAGCATTATGTGGCCTTAAAACATCAGCTGATCTCTGCATTTAAACGCTGATAGCCCCCAAAATCTCACAAGTGACAAAGGAGGCACTTTAGGACTGTGACTATCAAATGCCCTTAGTGTGAAAACACCTGGCTGGTAGATGTAGACAGTGTGCAAGCTAGGGAACAGAAAACCAGGGACTTGCTCATTGCCCCAGGAGCAAGTGGCAGGAACAATAGCTGAAATTACAGGGACACAGCCTGACATTTGTGTTGCAGATGTTGGCTGGCACTATGCATATGAAGCAATCTGGCCATAGAGCCGTCACAATCCATTTCCAAGCCAGGATGGACCAGCATTTTAGCCTATTCATGTTGACAGACCTACATTTAAATAATGCCAAGCATGACAAAAGCCAGGAAATTCAGAGTTAAAGCTACTGCTCAGGTTTTAAGCTCGGCTATTAAGGAGAAAACAGCCAAATGTGCAAACTATTGAAGGAGAAGTTCCTTGCTTTGAGTCATATGTACTTATAGGAGTGATCTCACTGAAATTAATAGGGCTGTCTGCATGAGTAAACGCTGTTCACTGGGAGTAAAGCAGTTTCCATGTGTTCTCTGACTTACTTGGCTTTTATTAGCACACTTCATGTTTTTTCCCTCACTAGATTGTTTCATTGCTTGCGGATTTTTCTTTTTAACTTGCTAGACTTTGGACATTGGCAGGGCTTCCAGCCAGGAGCTGGCTTTCCTTGGAGAAACCCATGTGTACGGAGAAGTCCCTTCTGGAGAGAAAGGAAAACCAGGACAAGAAAAGGCTAAATCGGGCATACAGCCAGAGGCATGTAGCCAGGGAGATTCCAGCAGGACTCGGCTACACGTCAGGCTGGTGACTGTCCCTCTGCAAGGCTGCATCAGCCTGCTGCAGGTTGAAGCTGCCTCGCTTCTTGGAGCAGCAGGGACCAGGACAGCTTGGGGGAGTCCTGCAGAGGTCTGGCAAATGGGTTTCCTTGTTCATGGCCAAGAGTGAACTCATGGGTCTCCTTCTGCCATGCACAACTATTACAAAAAATCTATTTTTTCCTTAACTTTATTCTCTTGTGTCTAGCCTTCACTCTTAAGTTTTCCTTTTAAACAATCAAACCAAACCAAAACAGCAAAAAGTGTGCAAGCATTACATAATTTGCCAGAACTGGCTGAATTTGCAGAGGTTCTGGTCCTAAGCAGCGAGGTTACTGAAGATTTGAGGTCAGCCTTTGTTCGCAGACTAGCCCAGAGGAGTATAATATACACACAAGACAGTTATAATGACTTGTCTTGTCACAACCTTGGTTTTCTGTTTTAGTTTTCACTTGATTGGCCTGACTTGTCTCACCACTAAATCCACATTACACCTGACTTGTGGTGAATCAGGCCCACTGTTCGCTTCTGATGGTTATCTTTGCATGGAAGCCACATTACAATGCCCTGTCAGAGAGACCCATTTCTGAAGGGGAGGGGCAAAATGAAGCCCTCTGGTTCTTCCAGAAAGGTTAACGCCCCCTGTGAAATAAAAGCAACAGCAAAAAATCCAGCAAAAGCCAGGCCAAGGCTGTAGGTGTATGTTCCCATGCTCATCGCTGCTGGGAAAAAAAGTGGGCAGAGGCTGCTCGCTAGCAGCCCTGCGTGGGGAGCCAGGCCTGCTAATCCTGTGTGTAAATGGTTGCTCCAGAGTCCTGAGCCAAAAGGCACCAGCGTCTGCGGTGAGGCTCTGGCTGTATGAAGTTTTGCAGGGGAGAGGTAGGAGGAGAGAGCAGAGGGTTGAGAGAAAACAAACAAAAAAAAGTAAACAATTGATTTCACCTGAGGCCTGCTCCAAAGTGTCAATCAATTCTCACAAGGTGTTTAGCCTCATATGTCTAACATCTATTTTTTTTATGAGCACCCTGGAGTTTGTAGCCAATGTCTCTGTAACAGGAAACCATACCAGGTATCCCAGCTTAAGTGTGAGTGGTATTCATCTGCCTGTTATGCATGCCACAGCTTTATCAGAAAATTATTTCAGATAAAACCAGAATATACTATACAATAAATAATTCATGGCGGAAGGGGAGCCACATTTCTCTCTATATTGGCATTTCATCGTGCAGCCACTGAACCACAGCTTGTTTTTATACACAGCAGCAGACTCCATTTCCCAGCTAGAAACATTCAATCCCATCTGGTAGATTCATTCCCAGCTAGATAATACCCAACGTATCTATGTAACATACAAGCTACTGTCAAACAGCAGTGAGCCGTCTCCCCGAGACAGCTGTTTCGCACAAGGGCCGCATTGTCTGGAGGAAGCGTGGATCGTTTTACGCGGAGCGCCGGGGGGACGAGCCCTGTGTCAGCTGCCATGGCATCGAGAAAACCTCGCTCATCACACGTTCTCGTTATTTTGTTATCTGGCCAAACACACGCTGGGGATGTCAGGTTGAAAACAAAGGATGCATTCCCTGCTCTGGTTATATTTCATTAGGAAAACCAAAGCAAACACACCTCTTCTGCTCCTTTCCTTCCTCCCCCCAAAGTTTATAGATGTATGAAAAAGACATATTTCGGGGCAGGGTTTGTAACAGCCACGCTTTTGTTTCTGGCGCTGCTGAGTGGGCAGACTGGCCCCGGCCATATGCTTTTCCTTGGCACCAGGTAGAGTGTGGCATGCTGAGCTGCAGCAGAAAGCTGTGTGCTGCCTCTGCGGGAGGCAGCTGCCACGTGCCAGAGTGGCTGATGGTGTCACACTGAAATCAGTACCTCACCAGTGACCACAAAACCCAGGTGACCCCTTTCCTCCTCCTGTTTCCAGCAATCATGAGAAGTGCTGGTCAGAAAGATGAAGAGGAGGGATTATCCACCAAACACATGCCATTTGCGCTGTAAGGAGGCACTGGGAACAGCCAGCCTAACCACTCCTTTATTTTCCCCACAACTGACTTCTCTCACTGATTGCTCAATGAAGAGCCCTTTAAAACTATCATATATCAAAGACATCAAGACACTGAGACAAAGTTCTGTACACGGATATGCATGTTCTGCATGCATCAGCCTTGTCAAATTTCACTTCATGTTCTTTTCCCAAGGCAAATACATACTTTGGTGCACAAATAAAATAGTTCTATGTTTTTCTATTATCAGTTCACAGAATCATAGAATCACAGAATGGTTTGGGTCAGAAGGGACCTTTAAAGATCATCTGGTCCAACCCTCTTGCCATGGGCAGAGATATCTTTCACTAGACCATGTTGCTCAAAGCTCTGCCCATCCTGGCCTTTGCCACTTCCAGGAGTGGACGTCCACAACTTCTCTGGGCAACCTGTTCCAGGATCTCACCACCTTCATCATAGAAAATGTCTTCCTTATGTACAATCTAAGCTGTTGCAACAAAAAGAAAGCAAGTGGGTTTTGTGGCTTGGACTTACAAAAAATGTTGCATATTTACTATTTGTTCTGTGTGCACACTTCTTTTTCAATCAAAATCTCTTAGTTTGTGGGGCTTCTTTATTACATACTAACAACAGAAAACCTTTGTATTGTTCAAAGAGGTTTTTGAATGTATTGATGATGTAAATTAAAAATGCAGTTCAAATACTCTAAAACTTGGGGAACCTGAATTGGCTTTAAAGGCTAATCCTTCTCTATTTTTCCCTCAGAAAAAAATGTTAGCCTATTATATAAAATAAACTTTGTAGAAATAGAAAATCTTAACATACCTTAAGGTTATCTCATACTTTCCATTAGAAGTCACTTTGCAGTTGCTTACAATAGTGTCTAACTTTAACTATCTAGATCAAACTTCTCTATGGGTATTTCTCCCATTGGGTTGAATGGAAAGTTCCAGCAGAAACAGCTTATGCACTTCTAAGAATTAATTTTATTTTTTTTTGCCAGTGTTAAGTCCTTTCTTTCCATAAATCAGAATCTACACATCTCAAAGGAATTCTAGCACCTTCCTTCTTGAAAGGAAGGGTTAGAAATTTGAAAGAAGCAAACCTAGAGCTGAAGTAGTAGTCCTTGCTTTGGTAGGCGCTAATTTGGGGGTTGGAAAAGGGTTATTTGTACATCCAGGAAAATATACTTAGGTGTGCCTCAATGCTACAATGTTGAACTCCCTATATGCAGCTGCTCCTTAGCGTTTTCTAGAAACTCCTTGCTAGAATTTGAAAAAGCTTAATTCACAAGGGGCGTGCTCTTAACTTTACAGGCTTACCTATGTCCAAAAGTTGACAGCTATCAATAGTACTGCTCCTTGTAATGGAAGTAAGTGGAAAAAACTTCCATTTTTACTAGTAGAAAAAATTCTTGACAGGGAGTCACATGCTCAGCAATTCTTCCCTAATTAGAGTGAATGAATGAGATGTGAGCTACCCAGCCCTTCTTACTAATGAAGGCTTACTAGACATTCCCCTTGCCTTACAGGTGGGGTAATACTTCTGGCAGCAGTGACAACTGAGGTGGAGTTTGCATGTATGTGTTTTTTATCACAGAATATGGAAAACTTGTTTTACTGGGAAGATCAAAGAGGAATGAGAACTGCAAGGAAGATGAAGGGAGGCTGGAGAGGGGAAGAGAGGGAGAACAACTTGGAAACACAACTGAAGTCTCAGTTGGAAGAAGTGCCTGAATACTCTGATGCCAATCACCATCTAAAAGGGCAACTAAAATATGAATTTAATGAAAAGCAACTAGAATCTGTTTAATTATGTTCTAAGGTTATGAGAAGTGATTTCAAATGGAAGAGTTAAGAAACATTAATACTACAAGATCCCTAACCACACTCTCCTAATTATCCATTGAACTATGCAATCCCAAAAGCTAATACCTCTGGAGTTTCAAAAGTGCTGAGCATTTGCATTCTCTGTCAACTTTAATAAGGATTATTATATACATACATACAGTCCTTTTGAGAATCACAACCATAGCTTCATTAGCTAAATAAGAAAGGTTATGATACAGAACTCACTGGAGTAAATTTGACCTATATTAAATACTTCTTTGTAGTTGCAATATTATTGTATGCAGTTACTTACTGTCCTCAGGTAAGTTGTTTTCCCGTTCTTCTCTCTCCATTTGTTGGCACCAGCCCTCCATACGATCCCTTTCTGCCTGAAGTAGCTTCAGAAACCAGTGGCCATCTCGTGGGCACACTGACCTTTGAACAGCTTCCAGAGGATCTTCAGTGATAGAGTCAATCCAGGGGTCAGGAGGAGGTAAAATTGATGGATCAAAATCAGTATCAAAGTCATCATCCACTGCACATGCGTGGTAATGGTTTCCTGACCCTTGTATGCTAACAGTAGAGGTGCTTGCATCTCGGGAAAATTGTCGTGATATTTGTCCAGAACACGTATTGTCCTCTTGAGGGTCGATTATTTCAAAATTCTCATGGAAATCCAGGTCTGCTTGCACGGCTGTTGTTACGCTATTAGAACGTGTAAACCTGCGAAAGCTTTGGAGAACA
Source organism: Falco peregrinus (assembly GCF_023634155.1). Taxonomy (NCBI): domain Eukaryota; kingdom Metazoa; phylum Chordata; class Aves; order Falconiformes; family Falconidae; genus Falco; species Falco peregrinus. The sequence goes on from NC_073723.1 coordinate 59,332,775, forward strand.
CAAACATAAAATGTTTAGAAAGCTTTTTCTAGGTAAGAAAGGACTTACTAAGATTCTGCCAGTCTTTCTAAGACTGGCAGTCATGGTTCTCAGTCTACACTCATGTGCTTTTTGCATATGCTGAAACGATCAGCATAAATTTCTTTTCTCATTGCAAGCTAAAAAACAAAAATCTCTCTTTTTTCCATGCAAGCTTACTGTTTATTGAGGCAAGTACCTCTAACTGTTGTGTGGTTTAACAAAGCCAGAGGCTAGGCCAAGAGACAGCTAATAGTGTCAATAGCTCAGGATTTTAGGTTACCAATTAATGAAATGTTAAAGGGGCTCAATTTTAAGTGGCTTATCTTTCAGTTTTTGAACGTCACCCCCCTGCAATTACACACCTAAACTCATCAGCCACATTTAAAAATCATACACATGAGATTAAGAAGATAGTAATATTAATGAGTCCACTATCTATGTAATGTTATACATTCCATTTATAAAGAAGGTAAGTATTTTCAACCCAGATAAGTATTTTGTATTGCTTCTTCATAATTACTCTTTATAATTATGTGCCTGCTAATACCACTGCTCTCTCTCACAATTTTAGTGCTCATTCCCAGTGTTCAGACATTTTGTTTTTCACATTCAACCTTCAGTTTCAAAATGGTCTTCTCTTTTTCACCAAAGCTAGAACTCTCAGTTGTTGTCTATGTTACCCTCACCGTGATGGCTGCTACCCTGTAGGTAGCTTCCTCTTGCATTGCATAGTTTCCTTGTGTTGGAGCCTCTGAGGGCAGAGAGCAAACCCTGGGGGTAAAAGTGAAAACAGGGGAGAAAGGAAGTTTGGGGCTTTGGGTTTGAGTGGGTTTTCTTTAAATAAACAGCACTCCAAATTCTGCAGTCCAAGGCATCCGAGGTGAAAAGGCTGCTGGAGAAGGAGCAGAGGGAAGTATAAGGAGTAAGAGACACCTAATGCTGTTGCAGGGGGTGGTAGTGAGAGCAGATATGACAAGCAATAAGTTGTGTAGGGAATGAGTGGAAAATCTGCAGGCAAATAGTTACAGAGTCAGGGTAACTCTAGAAACTGATGCACTGAGGAACACCGGAAAACAAGCAAAGCAAACACCTGTCTTGCTCCATGATGATAAAGAAGGTAGAACCATAAAGTAATTAATGTAGACGTTACCTAAATTAGTAATATTTAGGCTTCGGAATTAACATAGTTTTAAACTGAATAGGGACAGATTCTCATCTCTTCTTCTTACTAATCCAGGATGCCTGTGCACTCATGCAGCTGGTAGTTCACTGCTAATTTGTTCATAAACTCACTTTACACTTGAAACCATTGCTAGGACCCATTTCCCTGTGATATTTTGGCTGTTTTGCCCTTACTGGTTCTATCTTTAGTTTGAGCTCAAGCAGCAATGAAAATGCCGAGGAGATAGTGGATCTGGATTTTGGGCACTATTTCTCTCCCTTTCATTTATATTTGACCTTCCACTGAAGCAACAGCTGATTAGACAAGTGTAACTGACAGCAAAACTTTGTCAAGTGTATTTAGCCTGCAGTTGGGGAGGTAGCAAATGGAAGGATGCCGAGGGAGAATTTCATGTCCGGTATACCTGATGCATCTAGGTACCTCAGGAGGAGTGCAGCAGACTTTAAGGAGGGCTGTACCAGGTCCTGTTGATAGAGGAAATTAGTGGCTGTTGATCTGAGGCTTTGAGAGGAGTAGAGCAAAAGCAAAACAGGAGTTGAGAAGGGTTCTCCAATTGAAAAAAAAAAAAAAAAGCGCCATTTCCTCTGTAGAAGAAAGCTCAAATTAACTTCTCAGCCACACTAGTCTCTGGAAAACTTCAATAATATATTGTGTACATATTTTTTTATAATGGCTTAGGGTACAAATGTGTTAATGTAGTGTCAGCCACTTGCAGTTCTTTTGAAACAGGTGTTGTTAAATGATGCAGAAGTCACAGTTATGCCACTGTAGTTTTGCATGATACGCACCAACAAACTGAAAAATATGGAGAGAGCAGAACTCTTCAGCTCAGTAGTATTTATTCTTTGACAAGCAGAGCAAAGCATTTTGCTACAGTCTGATACATCAGAAAAAATTCAAAAGGGAGGACAAGGATCATTGACTTCCATAGGAGGAAAGACATTTCTTGGTTTAGAAAACAGATGGCTGAGGAGGGGCATAGGAGACCTGTGAAGTCCTCACTGGGTGATGTTTCACCATTTCTCAGAGTGCAAGAACTGTGGGGAGGAAGGCAGCCAGTTGCAAGGCTGAGAGGTCTAAAGATTTACATCTAGTGAAAGGAAGTATTTCTTCACACAATGTGTAATTAAATTGCCACAGGATCCTGGGAAAACCAAAGGTAAAAATAGGTTCAAAGAGAACCTGATCAAATTCACAGGAGATAGGTCCAGGAAGAGCTATTGCACAGATGTCATATCTGGCTTAGGAAGTCCCTGAACAACAGACTGCTAAACTGGGAATGTCTACTGGGAGAGGTAGTGCTTTATATACACCCTTTATACTTTTCCTTTACACACACTCCTTTATAATTTTCCTAAGTGTCTGCTACTGGCCCCTGGCAGAGAAAAGCTGTTAGACTGCTATTAGTGGTTAGAAAGATTTTAGCTTTAGACTGACATTACAATGAAAATCTTTTGGTCCAATCTACCCTAGTTTTTTTTTTAAATTGCTTTAAATTGGCCACCAACCTGATAAATCCCTTATCTGCACTGAAGTGTGTGCATGCATATACACAAACACACAGACACAAAAACATGTGTGCCCACACAGACACATGCTCACACAGGATTTCTTTTCAGTCATTTAGTCAGGGTCCATTGAGAGCCAAGGCATTAGTATGCATTGTACTCTTCCACACCTCCACCTGGAGAGAAAAGCAAATGCCTTAATCCAGGCTCGTTCTTCTCCATGCCCCTACCTCCATGTTACAGCTGCCTTCTGCTTTCCCCAGTGCCCTAGACTCTGATATCCTTCTGTTCCAGGTGACCATTTGTATTTTCAGTTAACACCCTGGCTTTTCAGTGTACACCAGATCCCAAATGTAAAAACATCAGGGTCTACTTGCCAAAAGGATGTATTGCTGGAGGCACTACATTTCAAAGCTTTCAGGAGTGTACTCTTACTGGTTTCAGTATGAGGTAGTACCACCAAAACCACTCTGCTCAACAAATGAAATAGAATAACCTACTTTTTTTCTCCCCCTTTGTTTTATCTATATAGTATGCTACAGGCTTGCTCGACAGATTCTTGGCACCAGATAGTGTAACCTATATGTCTTCAAAAGAAAAACAACTTGGCAATAGAATATAGCATCAGTTGAAAATTAAAAAATACTTTCAAGGAAATGTATGTTGAATGAAATGCAGGAAGGCACCCACTATCTGCCTGCCTCCAGCACATCTATGTAAAATGCCTAATAGATGGTAATTTTAGTCTCTGACATACCTTCCTCACTCACTTCCAGGATGTTTTACTCTTACAAAACACCATTTGTGTCCCACATGCGTCTTTTTTTGTTTTGCTCTGTTAAAACTCTATACTGCAGGACTGCTGCTGAAGCTAATGCCTAAGTTTTCACTATTTCTACATGTACAAAACATTCACAGGTCTACCTAAAACTGCCACGTTTTCATAAATTGCTAGTAATCGTTAAAAACAGAGATTTGCTTCTTCCTCTGTTTTCAGTCTTGGACCTTTTGTACTCATTTGTGCCCTGCAGGCACAAGGTGTAATAATTACAGCTTCAGAGAACTGCAGCAGGTATCTGGCCTAAGGTGCAGAAAGCCATGAAACCTCAGACTGGATAAACCAGTATGGAGAACAACAGCATGATGTGTTTTGAACAGCAACAACAGGGTCACTTGTTAGCTTCGAAGTCTTTTGCTTTCTTTTGAAAAACATGTTTGCATTTGAAGTCAGATAACTTCTTTCTTTCCCCTCAGAAACCCCAAACCCCAGAAAAGAGCTAGGTTTCAAATCAACTGATGCACAGTGAGTCTCACAGGCACTTAGATTAAATTCAGCCTGTCTCACTTTACCTGTTGGCTCTACTCTTTCTTGGTTATGGACTTCTCTGCTAAGGTTGCAGTGACTGTCAGCAGAACAAAACAAACTGCAGGAGTTACCAGGTATGTACCACATCTTCTAATAGCAGGATCTTCAGCCATACATCTTCAAGCTACATGGTCTTGTGTGCTTTTCTCTATCCCTCCCTCTTCTCTCATTCACATAGTCTTTTTTCATCACCAAGAGTCTTAGCAGGGCAACTGTAATCCTTCATGGCAATATTAGAATAGACTGTTTTAGTGGGAAGGTACCTGTAATGATTGTCTAGTTCAACTGCCTGACCAGGCTGAACAAATGAAAGCCTGTTGTTAAGGGCATTGTCCAAATGCCTCTTAAACACTGACAGACTTGGGGCATCGACCACCTCTCCAGGAAGCCTGTTCCAGTGTATGACCACTCTATCAGTAAAGAAATACTTCCTAATGTCCAGTCTGAACATTCCCTGGTGCAGCTTTGAACCACTCCCACGCATCCTGTCACTGGATCCCAGGGAGAAGAGCTCAGCACCTCCCTCTCCACTTCCCCACCTCAGGAAGCTGTAGAGAGCCATGAGGTCACCCCTCAGCCTCCTCTTCTCCAAGCTAGACAAGCCCAAAGTCCTCAGCCGCTCCTCACAGGACATGCCTTCCAGCCCTTGCGCCAGCTCTGTTGCCCTCCTCTGGACACATTCAGGGACCTTCACATCCTTCTGAAATTGTGGGGCCCAGAACCGCACGCCGTACTCGAGGCGAGGCTGTACCAGTGCTGAACACAGCAGGATGATCACCTCTTGTGACCGGCTGGTTGTGCTGTTTGATGCCCCCCAGGACGCAGTTTGCCCCCTGGGCTGCCCGGGCACCCTGTGACTCACAGCAGCCTGGTGCCGACCAGCACCCCCAGAGCCCTTTCTGCGGGGCTGCTCTCCAGCCACTCCTCCCCCAGTTTATACTGGTGCCCCATGTTACTCCATCCTGGGTGCAGAACCCAGCATTTGGATTTGTTGCTAGACTTCATCCCATTAATCATTGCCCAATGCTCCCATCTATCCAGATCCCTCTGCAAGGCCTCTTGCCCCTCAAGAGAGTCAGCAGCACCTCCCAGTTTGGTATTGTCAGCAAACTTGCTAATGGTGCATTCAGCTCCTGCATCCAGATCGTTGATAAAGATATTGAACAGAACTGGCCCTAGAACTGAACCCTGAGGAGCTCCACTGGTGATGGGTTGCCAGCCAGATGTAGCCCCATTCACCACAACCCTTTGAGCTCAGCCTGTCAGCCAGTTCATCGCCCAGCGCACTGCAGACCCACTCATTTCACAGCTGGACAACTTGTGCAGAAGGATACTGTGAGGGACAGTAAAACCTTACTAAAATCCAGAAAAACTACATCCACTGCCTGCCCTTCATCCACAAGATGGGTGACCTTGTCAGAGAAGGGTATCAGTTAGACAGGACTTTGTGAATTCATGTTGACTGTGCCTGATGATTGCTTGTCCCTTAAATGCCTTTCAGTAGTACCCAGGATAATCTCCACAATTTTTCGAGGAACTGAGATTAGACCAACAGGTCTGTAGGTTCCTGGGCCTTTTCTCATGCTCTTGTAAACTGGAATAACATTAGCTAGCTTCCAGGCAGCAGAGACTTTCCTAGACTCGAGGACCTTTAGTAGATGATCAAGAGGGGTCCTGCCATAGTATCTGCTAGCTTCCTCAGTATGCTGGGATGAAGCCCATCAGGCCCCATGAACTTGGGCTTTTCCTCCCTGTCCTCCACTGCCCTGCTGTACCCCAGATATTCATGGGGTGTGTACTCTGCCCACGCCAGTGTGCAAGTAGCACAGCAGCGCAGGGAGGATGTTGTGCTGCAGAGACAATCCTCGGCGAATACACACCCTGTGCTGGCTAGTCTCTCACCACCAGAGTCTGCAGGACACAGAGGACCAAAGCATTCCTGAGGTCTCTCATCCTCATATGAATCTGTTCTGACCTTTGCCTTGTGATGCTTTCTGGGCAGCACTGGGAGGAACGGCTGGAACAGAAGAGGCAACGCTTTGTTGAGACCTAACACACAAGACCAGGTCAGGGCCCTTAGCTTTAAACAGGAAACATTTTTAAGCCTTGCCTTTGAGACAGCCACTCTTCTGCATACCAGCTCGGTCACTTGCAGCTGCGTTAGAGTTGTGGAATCATGGAATGGTTTGGGTTGGAAGGGACCTTTAAAGGTCATCTAGTCCAACCCCTCTGCAATGCGCAGGGACATCTGCTAGAACAGGTTGCTCAGAGCCCTGTCCAGCCTGACCCTGAATGTTTCCAAGGATGGGACATCTACCACCTTCAGAATTCCTCAGTGGAATGGTTTCCACTGTGGAGAGCACAGTCAGCCAGAAAATGCTGCCTTCAAAAGGCAAGGAAATATCAGTCCCAGCTCAGCTTAGCCAAAATACAGATTTGAATGTCTTGTCCAAAAGACTGGAATGTTGAGAAGTTTGAGTTAGAGCAAAGGACTGGTCTGCTGTGCAGGGAAGACCCTTAAACCTGAGTATTTTTTGTCAGGACAGTAAGTGACCAAACCCAAAAACCTAAATGAAAAAAAGAGAAAAATATGGCTTTATATAGTAACAAAAGCCAGAGTTATTTTTATATTTTGTTTTATGTTACCCCACTACCATTTCAAATCATTTCACTTTATACCACACCAAGAGGTATGGTGTGGTAAACCACACTTTATACCACACCAAGAGGTGGGAGCACCTTCCCTGGCATCACAGAAACCAGAGGAAATGGAGAAGGACCATTTGTCTATGGTCTTAACCTCCCACGGCAGTGTTCTTCAGAAACTACCATTGTTTTAGCATTCATAAATTCTTGTGATGGCAAACCAAGTACAATTACCAGCTGATGGTATGGCTAGAGCAATGAGCGAGACAATTGTGGGGTGAGGATGTAAGGGGAGGAGATCTTGGGGCAGGCAAGGTAAAATGCAAGAGACATTAAAAGTGATTACAGAGCCATGGGACTGACAGCCCCTTGTTCAATAAGGATGTGTGCTAAGTGACCTGGCACAATACATGATGACTTCTATTCTGGTTCAGTAGAACTGATTGACTTCCAAGGACTCAATTATCTTCTGTAAGAGAGGAATGGAAGTTGGTCCTTTGCAGCCAGGAAGTTGCAGGTAGAGATAAGGGACAATCAGAAATGGACAGAAAAGGAAGTGCCCTGAGTCTGCACAGATCAGCTTCATTAGATACACATTTCAAAATTGCCTTGGAAGGAGTGGGTTATGTGCGAGGAAAGGGGAGGAACATTTTGACTTGGGGTTTGTTGGCATCACGGGGGCGATCATGTGAGAGATAAGAGAGTTACAGCAGGAAGATTGTGAGGTTGAAAGAAATGCATACTATTTTTTTTCCATGAGGACTGGACAGAGGTACTGTAAATTCTAGAAACTGTAGAGCTGCACTTAGGGAATGGGTACAAAAAAGATTATGGAGAGCAGGCAGCATAAAGAACTGAGGATAAGAATAACAGTGATGGATCCAGTTGTGATACAGTCAGGTAGTGGTAGGCACATTTATCCTTTGAGCAGTACAAGGGAGGAGGAGGGGGAGTCAGAGTCATTTGTCTTGGCAGGAAGCCCAGGTTAGAGGGAGTGAAGGGCTAATGAAAGGTCTGAGTTGAGATGGAAGATGGAAGAGATAGAGGAAGATGGTCTGGCATTGAGCTACTTGGATCAAGAAACGAGGCAAAATCTTTTGCTTACTTGGTCCAAGCACAGAAGCAGAAATATTTAAAAGGACATGAGGAGGTAAGATGCCTTAGTGTGAGAATAACAGTCATGAGATGAGGGAAAGGGGGAGGAAAGAACAGGAAGCAAAGAAGGGGAGTGAAACAAATTTTGTATGATAGGCTTTTGGTGCATTAAGCAAAGAACTTTCTAGTGTTGTAACTGCACTGAATAGACTGGCAAGGAAATGATCACTTTACTGTATTTTTTCTCTTTGCTGTGTCATTTTTCTTTTCTTATTTTATACTTCTTTAATATTTCTGAAGCCTGAAAAACATTCATTTGACAAAGATTCAAGTCAAAAGGGCTTTTCTTAGTCTCTGCAGATGTTATGGTGCAGGAGCAGGGAAGAATGCACTGTATTTACAATTCTATTCCTGTAACAGATAGTCAATACATTGTGCTCTACTGTGTTTAAAAAAAAAAAAAAAAGGAAGGAATATGAGTGCCAAACTACAATGATAAGCTCTTTGTGTCTTGAGCACACTCATTTTCTAAGGATTAGGGGCTGTCCTTTATCAGCCAGTCCACTTCTGAAAGTCCATGATAGATTGCTGCTTGCCCCTCTGCTCCAAACAGCAGCAACCTCAACTTTGTCAGCAAGGAAACTCCCAAACACAGCTGTCAGTGGGCAATGCAGAAATACTGCTTTCTCAGGGCAGAACCCCACTGGCAAATCTTACCTTTCTCTCTGGAGCAATAAAAAGTGCAACAGAAAGAGGACTTTGGAAGTAAGGTATTTACAAACAACCATTTCTTTCTTTCTTTTTTTTTTTTTTCTGTGGGTTTTTGTTTGTTTTTTTGTTTTGTTTTTCTGGTGGTTTTTTTGGGTTTTTTTGGTTTTTTTTTGAGGGGAGGGTTGGGCTTTTAGGGTAGTTATTTCCTTTGTGCTTAGGCTGAAGGGAAATGGTCCTTCAGCATCTATTTTAATGTGGTCATTTATCTAGTGCTGGAAGAGTTGTGGGTAAATGGGGCTAAGGTCTAACACATAAAGAAATGTCTGCCAGCAAGAGATGTTTTAGCAGGTTAATGAGGAACTTGGTAACAGCCTAGCAGATCATTGCAAAATCACATTTCTTTTTGCTGAAATCACTTTAGCCTTTTAAAACCACAGGAAAATACTCTGCTACTTTATGGGGAGATTTTGTTGAATTGAAAATTATATAGATAACATGTTATTTTTGAGTATTTTTGGGAGGCGTAGGAAAAATACAGTGTGAAAATGGTCATCTCTTTACTCACTACTGCAATCAGTGGGCCAGAGGAGGGCAGAGGGCCCTGATTTTGTCAGCTCAGATTTGCTGCACCCAGGTTTTCTCTGGAGAGATAGCAAGGGCGGCTCTTCCCTCACCGACAAGCGATACTGCCCTGAGGCTGCTCCTACATACCGTACAGTGAATGAGTTATCAACAAAGCGGCTCCAGGATCCAAAAGTTATGCAGTGCCCATGCATCTTGCAAAAAATGAACAAAGAGTTGGGTGGGTGCTTGCAGCCAACACAGCACTGGGCAGGCCTGCATGCTCAGAGGCGAGGGGAGAGTCCAGCTTTTCTTCAGTCGCTGAGTCCAGTTTTGGGCAGGAATTAAGAATCTGCAGTTGTGGTCAAGCACTCAGAAACTTTATGTGTCTGGAAAGTGCTATGCACAGTTATGCTACCCTGCAGCATAACTGCAATTTGTAATCAAAAAGAAACATAGTTCTTAAAGACAACTTTTTTTTTTTTTTTCATTTTTATTGGAGCATATTTGTTTACTGAATCAGGTTACACTGCAGATTGGAGAGAAACTAGTTTTGCAGGCTTCCTCTCTAATCTCAACAATTTTTGCAAGGGAGCAGTTGTAATGCAGAGATGTCTGGGTAAGATACCTGAGCAAAAGCAATCAGTTTGTCTCCGTCACTGCACTGCTCCACGTGGCCGGTATTATTCTGCTGAAAACCAAGGTAAACTTCCCCATCAACTCTATGTTGCTGCAGCCATCTGGAGACTAATACCCCAGCTGCATCACCCTTCACTGTTTAGGAAGATTTTTTGGTGGAAAAGCGTTTGTTAAAAGTATATTGACCTTCAAAATAAGTGGCACACTTCTAGTTCTCCCACCAGTGCTGAAAAATCCCCTCTGAGAAGTAACAGCTACAGTATTTATAAGAGTCAGATTTTCAGTTGGGTGATCTAACAGTTCATCCAGGAAGCAGGTTTATATGGTCATGCGTGCAGGAACTAGGGCTCTTAAAAATTAGTTGCAGCATAATTATTTACTTTAGGAAAACAGCATTAACTTTTACTCACCACTTTTCCTCCTCCACTTGAACTCCTATGGACTGGAACTTACTGGTTGCTTTGTTTTCACCTGATTTGGTGGATTCTTCAGCACCATCAACCTTAGAAAAAATTAACCAGTTACTTAGAATGTATTTTAGCAGAGATATCACCCAGCTACTTACAATTTCTATGCATGATAACTACTAAGTGTCTGTACATACAGTTTGTACCATAAGTATCTTCATCTAGTCAGTCTATCTGTGGTGTGGACATTTCTGATGTTATTAGTGAATATTCATGATTCTTGTTAATATATAAAGCATTTCTGGTAAGAATGCAGATGGATTTTATCCAGTATTTTATGGAGGCTGGATGCTCATATTTGCCAGAGCAAATCTGTAAGCAGTTGTAACTTCACTTAGTGTGCTCCACCGTTTGTTTGATTTCACCTGTTAGGGTGTATGTGCATGTATATGTGAACTCATGTCAAAATTATGTGTTTATTTTGTTTAAATGTTAGTGTCTGGAATCAGAGCACTGTACAGATAAGATTTAAAGAAAGCAGATGCAGGTCTTGTGTGCATTTTCTTTGCTGCTTCATCATGCAAACAGGTGGTCTCCAGGAGCACATGCAGGACCTTTATACCACCTCTCCATCTCTGTGAGGAGATTTATACCAATAGTAAAAAGTTAAAATTTACCCACACGTGTGTCTCTGAGCAAAATCACAGACTTCTACATCAAATCAATGTAGTTGTTAATTCCCAATTCTTTTATGATATTCTTTGGCATACATGAAAAAAAATTTCCATCACACAGAATTTTTGGACCACAACAGTGTAACGAAGTGACCTGTAGATCCACTCTGATCCAGGGTATACAAAATCTCCGTCTGTAGTTAGCATCTGTTGCACCAGTAAATAAGCTTGTTATTGAGAGCTAGTTGAACAGCCTATGCAGGAAAAGTGCTCCAGGAGGGATGGGAGTTACAGAGCTGTTCAGTGAAGTGAGGTACTCACCTGATACTGAAGCTTTTGGGGACATAACTACATCTTAAGTCCCATAACTGACAGAGAGAAGCAACCTTTTGATGTGAGTTTTTCTTTGCTTTACTTAGCTTGTTTGCTAAATAGATTCACAGCAAAGGCTTGAGGTGTCTTAAGAGTGACTGAGGGGTGCAGAGGACATGCACAGAGGTTTATCACAAGTGCACATTAGGTTTATTTGTTAGAGGCAGAAGCAAACCGAGAATATGCCTCTGGCTAATGTAACTTGCCCTTCTCTACAGAGATGGGCCAAACTATAATTAAGGTGTATACCTGTCTGAGTTCAGTCTAAGCCTAAACTAGGCTCCCTTTACAGTCAATGGAGAGAGACTGATTCCCATACTGCCAGTCAGAGGGCTGACAGTTTACCTACCTATTTTTGGGCAGTTGTTTCTAAGAGAAGTAATTTCTGGCAGCAACAGCTATTTTACAGTATTTCCACTCCCACGCTACCTCTTCAGCTGTACCAGCACAACTGTTTGTGCAGTGATGCTGCAAAATGGACCAGACAGTGAACTAGCAAATTAGTTTTCTTTTATCTGTGAAGCCTGTCTGACTCTAAAAATCTCATTGATGGGGCACAACTGGGAGGTTAGCACAGCGCACGGGTAGGAATCCTGTAGGGCTGTATCACTGCTGAAGGTTTTGCTTTGTGTAATCCCAGCTTTAGGCATCTTCATAGGTTTGTACACAAAAGCTGCCCTGGCAAGCCCCTCACATACCATCCCCAGGCAGCTTTCTCATATGTTTATGTTGTAAATTTCATCTGTAAATTTCAAAGTTTTAGAGGAAGGCTGTCAAAGGCTTGAACAACATTTGGGGCATTCTTTTCCTCAGATCTCAGGAAACCGAGGACCCTATACTCTCAAAAGCAGCATTTGTTACTTGCAGAAATGCTACCTTAAGAAAAGACATCAAGGAGATAGTCTCTCAAGAGCTATGATTCAATTACCATGGTTCATTTTGGCTTCTGCAAACATGGAAATTATTTCTTTCTACCCATTATTTTGCAGGGTGTTTGCCTGCTAAGGAGTCTTTGTTGCTTTGCTCAGCGAAATAAGGGATTACAACAATAAAATGGCACCTTAGGCTTGGCTGGGAATGGGAATAAGTAATAGAAGAGCTTTCCTCTACCCTTGTCCCACCTGGCCCTTGCTCCTGTGTTTAACACTGAACATCAACCCTTTTTTCAGATTATACCCAAACAAATGGCTGTGATGCAGAAAAAGGGCTACAACAAAGCTGTGAACTGAACCCACAGGCAATAGTAATTACTGCCCTTCCAAGAAGAAGTAAGAGAAAAGTCACAGCTTCTCCAGGATCTGCCCCTGGGATGGCATACTTGTACACACCTCCTCTCATCTCATCAAGCCGATGCAGAGATTTCATGGTGAATTCTTAGTCTTTGCTAATCAGATAAGCCTGCCCAGGCATATAGTGCTATGCTTACAACCTTCATCTGCAAGAAAAAAAATAATCATGTCTTCTTGTGAAGGCTGATAAGCTGTGGATTGCTATTCTGTTTGCTTGGGACTCATCTCCCATCAAAACCTGTGTTGATTCTTAGTTGACTCTAAGTTCAAGTACTTGGTTGCAAAAGCGAATCCTGCAAGCAGATAGTTGGAGTCTTATGCACATTCTTTTATTTTTTTGGGGGTGTGGTGTGAGGAGGGGAGGGTTATGGAAAAGATTAATTAAGAAAGCAGATTACATTGGTCTAGTTTATTTCCTCTTTCTCCTTTCTGTAAATAGGAGTGAACTTTGGCGGGGTTAGTTTTCTTGTTTCGTTCCACTAGAGGTAACAAAAAGTTATTTTCTTTAACAAGGGCAAATCAGAAGGAACTTATCCTCTGCTCTTGAGGCTGAGATAGGAACAATGCTGCCTCATTCAAGCTGCTACCAGTCATTATGAAATGCATGAATAAGCAGCGACAATTAATTCAGTGAGGCTGGACGAAAATATTTTTGGGGTGATAGTGTAATGTAAATCATTGTTTTACACATTCCCTTTCAATGATTTAATTCATGCCTTTCTGACCCCTGCTGCGTTATGATTCATAGATTAGTGCTCATGTGTGTAATTTAACAGAGCTGAATAACAAGTGGCAAGGAGACTTAAACAAATCCTTGCATCTGACGTTTTATGATAAATTAGAAAAGCATCATTAGTACCATGCAGAATGATTACGCTGCTGCAATTTCTATACAGGTACTCATCAGGAAAAGAAGAAAAATACACCGCATAATGAGCAGTAAAACAGATACAGAAATCCAAAACAACAGCAGACATATAATCCATGCCCTGTACTGTACCTGTATTCCAATAGATAAGCATCTGTTTTTCTTGAAGTGGTCCTTCTTTCTGTCTTCTACTGCAACGGTGGCAATGGTTGTGGTGGTGGTGACGGTGGCAGTATTGTTCCCTACATGCTGACTTGCAGGGCCATGGATTTGTGCATTGGCAGCTTCAATAGCAGCTGTTAGTGCCTTCATACTGTCCAAGCTTTCTGTGGAGTTGCTAAGTCCAGACTGACTGATGATATCTCCCCTCTGTCCATGCCCATCCATATATGCATCTTGGGCAGACTCTGTGCTGCTCTGTGCTGTGATGGAAATAAACGGTTTGGTGGTAGTTCTTGGTGGGACTGGAGGTGGTGTCTTCTTATAGGTGGTAATGCAGGATGACACTAGAAAAAATGTATGAGAGTTCTTGATTTATTGATGCTGCAGGGAAAATGGATGCAAATATGGTTTCAAAGCATCAGTGAACATGGACAGAGCAGATGTAAAGGGGATGCTGTTAGCCAAAGAGCTCCCAAAAGTTCCAACATAAGGCCCACGGAAGTACTTGCTTATCAGTGTCCTCTGTTCCTACTAATGCGAGTAGCAGAATTGCTAGTAGAGGGAGGGAAATTATCTATTTGCCAAGTTCCTTCTTAGCCTTTTTAGGATTGTTTTCTCCAGCATATTTTCTACTAACTGTTCTGAGTCCCATAGGAATAAGTCCTTCCACCAAAACGTTTGTTCTGCTCATGGCTTCCAAACAGATTCACAAGAGTGATGAGTCTCTCAACCACTAATCCTAGCTACTTCATGCAATTTTATTGCAATTGTTTTCTCTCTCTCTCCCCTGTCTGCTGTATTTGCCCAGCTTATGTAGAATTTTAAACTGCATTTTTCTGATCAGAGAGAGATTCCCAAACCGTCCTAGGTCAAAGTCTCTTAACACTCTTAACAACATTCTTGGGTATGTGCATTTCTTGCTATAAACCATCTCATTTGTTGCACAGACTTCTCAAATACTTTGAAATGCTTTGTAAGCTGCTAAGGATATATTTAAAACAACATTTTGCCATACCTAAATGTCTTCTTATAAATATAACAGTTCTGGGGAAAAAAAAAAATGCTTGATTTTCCACACAGGGAGTTACACACAATGAAGTCAATGGCTAAAAGCCTGTCAGTCAGTGGCACTACTTAAAGGAAAGTGTAAACATAAATGTTTGCAGCAACACAGGCTTTAATAAAAGTTTATGAGGACTCCTCTTTTCATATTTTGAAGGCCATGCTCTCTGTGTAAGTGGTGCTATATGGATTTAGAAGTTTAGCTTGAGGTTCCTGAGTTGAAAACTATGTACAGAGGATTACATGCAGAAAGCACTACATGGAGATAAAACCATCTTCCTTTAAGGGATAGCTGGCAGCTCTGCATTACTGGAGTTCTGGAATGCTTTCAAATGAGGAAAGAAAGTCCATTAAGAACAAAAAACAATCATGATATGCTCTATTTTTTTAAAGAAAATAAATGCAGGCATGAACCTGTGCAAAGTTCAGACACAAACATGTTAACATAAATTCTTATTAACAGTAATCATATGGCAAGAAATGATTCATCAGATCATTTTAATTGGCAGACGTCTATGCCACCCACATAAAAGGTAACTCTACTACAGCTGTTCTGCTCTGTGTTTGCACTGTACGTGCTTGTTGAGCCAGAAGCCATTATGGTATTAATTTGACTAGCTCAGATCCATATGCCTTCTATCTCCAGATAGCTGTAGGAATAGTTATAACGTAAAAGGTGTTTCCAGGGCATGAAATCACACGGGATTTTTTTAAAGGACTGTAGCGTAAGTTTCTGATAACATGTCTGGACCCATGTTAAACACATTGAATGCTAATGGAAAAAGAGCGTTTCACTAAAGCAGTGAGGGTTTTGAAACTATGATTCACTTCTGAAGAATCAAACAGAAACCACAGCATTTTTGAGAGAGGAGATGGCTAAAAATGAACTTGTCAAATTTTAACTCTGGGGAAGTGAATAGTTGGTAGGGGTTAAAGGTGTTTAATAAAGTGCTTATGACAAGGCTGATATCTGAAACTGAGAGAAAAGGTGACAGTTTTACAAAAGAGGATTGTGATTTTTGTGCTGTTCAGATGCTGCCAAAAAGCATTTGTTGTGACTGGGCACATTCAGGTAAATCAGTTGCTGTTGCTGCAGCACAAGCGTTTGCTTGGGCTTACGGAGAGTTGTGGATGCTGCTGCTTGGGTGATGACCCACGTGGTTTGTGGTCTGCAGAATGTTCTCTGAGTGGTGGAAATGTAAACTGAAATTCACCACTGAAGAATTCAAAGCACATACACACATACATATCCAGGTAACGCTTTGAGAAGCTGGTGCCAAACTCGTCTAATAGAGCTTGGTGTGCAATGCTACGTTGCAATTCAGCAAAGAATAAATTGCACTATTTAAAATATGCTGGGCAAGGTCATTGTGGAACTCCTGGGGATACGCCAGCATCTTCAGGACATCCCAGCAAGGCACATATCATTTTTCTTACATAGCAGATAGGGAAATGATAATGAAACACATTCAAAAAGTACTCTTAGGTAAGAGAGAGAGCATCAAAACCAAAAAACAAGCCTTAACAAGACTGGGCCCCACATCTCTAGTCATCCCCCACCAGAAAGGGAGTCAATAGCAACTCCCTATCGACAGCTACCATGCACTCTGGACACAGCAGTACAAATACAGAAATGCCTGATTAAGATGTCTTTCATTCTGTTCGTAAATGTACTCAATGAGGAGTCTAATCCACACTGCAATGAAAGATGTTTGCACTCAGCTAATTAAATCTGAAGTTATTCTTAAGAGGGGGAGAGAACTGACAACTCATATGGTGAAATTGTAAAGAGAAACAGCAAACGTTCTTTTAGCAAGTCAAAACAAATCCTCAGTTTCCTGGAGTCACGCAGCACATACTGTACAACTCTGGAGAAGCAGAGTGTGCAAGTCATAAAAGAACCCCAGGCACTTCATTACTGGAAATGATGTAAGCTCCTGCCGCTCCTCTGCAGAAACGACAACAAAACAATGCTCAGGCTGCTGCCGCTGTCAGAGGCAGCTGCACTCGAAATGTTGTAGCTGGCTGAGCCCTCCAAATGGCTGAAGCACAACAACGAAAGGGATTCGGTGCATCAGTTTTTATCTGGGTGCTTTCAAGAACCTGGCAACTTGTGACACAGCAACCTGAAGGATCTGCCAGCTATTCAAGTGGCTATGGTATTTTAAATGTTAAGCTGCTTGAGAAACAAAATGTGTTCTTCCCAAGAAAAATGACAAAATGCTGGCACTTTCCCTGTGTAGCCAAGAGAGCCTGAGCATTCAGTTGGTGTGGGAAGAGCACATCAACGTGCTCTGTCCCTGCGGGCAAAGGGGAAGCTCATCCATCCATCTCTCCTGCAGCAGAGTTGGTCTGCCCGGTAGCAGGACTCTGAAAGAGAAGACTACAGGATCATGGGATGCATAAAAGAGATGGAGAAATCCTCACTTCACACAGAGGGAACTTTCAAGGGGTTTTGCACATGAAAGTTAGTTTAATACCCATCAGGAAGTGAATTTAAAGGGCTGTATAAATTCTCTGATAAATACATTCTTGGACATGGATCAAGGAACAAAGTTCTTTATGGAAACTGATCTGACTGGAGAGTCAAGTCAAAGTAGTCTCATTTTTCATTAATATTGTTTAGACATGGAGTTTGGAGTTAATCAGAAATGTCTTTTTCTGAATAGCAAATGTGTATATGAACCCTCAGTTTGTCACAGTATAGACTAGCTTTCCATATTATTTTTCAGAGCACAAATGCTGCTGGAGCGGGTATATATTCCTCTCCTGCGGCATATACAAGGTTTAATCCAGAAACTAGTTAAGTCATGTGCAAGAATCTTCTGACTCCCAAAGCACCTTGAATCAGGCCCACTGTTTCCAGCTGTATCAATCCACCAAGTAATGCTCTCCTTTTCCTTTTGATCTTTATCCTGTTTCTGTGGCCTGCCTTCAGGTTACAGTTTAATCCCAAATACCTATGGAAAAGCACTTTCTCCAGATTAACAAAAAAAAAGTCATGGTGTTTGTCCTCCTAGCCAGTATTTCCAAACAACTAGCTCATGGGACAGGAATTTGGAACAGGGAGTGTCAACCACCCAGTTCAGAGGGAAGTCTAATGATAAAAAAACATAATCCCAGATTGCATAATAATAAAGGCTTGAATTTGAATGTTTCATTGTAAGATCACTTCAGTTGTTTAAACATGCTCACTAGGGAGATGAGCCCTTGGGAACAAACATCAGCATGCAAACACAAATTTTTCGTTCAGTGAATGGGTGCTCAGGAGAACCCCAAGGCAGAGTAATATTTGTGAAGAGATCAAATTCATGCAGTACTTTGAACAGTTCAAGTGATGAGGTATGTGAGCAATATCTTTCTAATTTGGCAGTCTCATATAAACTTGGTTAACAAATACAAGAGTAAATGAAAGTGCAAATTTAAAGTTAATTAACGTAATGGTGTTTCTCTTGAGAAAGAGGAATAATTCCACAGTTTGAAAGGAGCAGCAAAAGGCACAACTTGTGTACAACTAAGTATGCAGGTACAAGGCAGTTCTTCTACCCTGCACAGACGGACCTTAGTCTGATTCACTGTCTGTTAAACAGATGTGTTAACAGCAGTGCCCTTGCATTTCACACAACTGCAACACAAAACACGGATGTAGGCACATCTCACAACTGCAGCCCCAGAGCACCCCATACAGAGGTGCCGTGCTTGATTTGGCTTGTTAGACTTACATAGAGCTGTTATTCTCTTTACCATGCACTTATTTCCTTAATTTGTTGAGGTCTGGGGGGAAACGCTTGGAAATTGGGTTTCAGATCCTGTATTGTTGTTTTTACGTGCAAAACATTGATATGAAAAGAGACTATGCATTTTCTTAATAAAAAACTGCTTTCATGTAGCAGATGGCTTCTGAGGATGTAGAGATTTACTATTACCAAACTGAAATAAAGATTTTTATAAGAATTTAAACTGCCCAAGGGAATACTACCAGTGTGAGCTATGGATGTCATTATCCCATATGAGAACTACTAAAAATCTATGTACCACACCATCAGGAGTTCTGCCAAGGCCATGCTTTTTCCATACTCCCACCACTGCCAAGTCAGATATGTTATCTGACGAAAGCCCAGGTTACACTGGGTTAGGAAACAGGCATAACTGATAACTAAAATCCTGCAGAAATCCATACAAAGTATCTAAACTATCTTTACTGCACAAAATAGCACCACAGATTTAATATCCCATGTACTCTGAGGTCTAAAAGCCAGTGCTGGTAACCTTTTCATAAGGCTGGAAATTTTTCTTTGCAAGTAAGGTGCCTTCAGCTTCCTAGCTGGATACAGTAAAGGACCTCTTGAAACCTAGGAGAGGCGTGAGACTGCATATGGCTCACCCTTCATCTCAAACGGATCGAGTTAGAAAATCTGCATGTGCATAGTCAGTGGATGACAGGTGAATATTTGTTCAGCAGAATTTTTTTTCTTTGAATGTCTGCTGCTGGAAGCTGCTGATGCCAGTCAGAAGTTTAATTGCTATCCCAGGGAAGCTGAATTAGTGTACAGAGAGCAGCTGAGACAGCCAAAGGTGTTGGCTAAATGCAGTTTATCACTAGGATATCACCACAAATTATGGATGCATGAACAAAATTCAGTGCATTGTAGACTTCCTATGAGACACACTGCACTCCCTGTACTATATAGCCGTAGCTTTACTTCTCTATACATAAAAACTACCAGTACATTAACAGCACACAACTTAAGCAGTTCAACTCATGTGGCCTCAAAGCCAAGAAGCCTATAAGCAACTGAAACTCTAGAAAATTCACATAAACTGAAAGTCATTACCCAAAACAGATTGTTGCTAGGATGGCTTATAATACTTTACTCCTAAAAGCTGTGATCTTTACTGTTGTCAAAAAATTAGGGCTCGGCTTTATCTCTTCTGAAGACACAGATAAATAGGTAAGATTATGACCATGTGCAGTCCCTAGATTTAACTACAGCTAATGCCTATGAACTGCCTTGCCTTTCTGCCTGGAGCAAGCAGCTGGAGGGGACAGCAGTACTATTTCTTTCCGCCATTCCTTTGCCAGCAGCTGTCTCCATGAGATCAAACTGCACCGCACCTGTGGAGGTGATGCTTTATGGAGGGGTTCGATCCCAGACATTGGCCCATGGGAAGTGACGAAGCTATATACCCACAGACATATGAACAGTTGCTCAAACTGAAATTCAGTCAGGCTGAGATGGAAGTCAGAAGTGAAACTATTTTGGCCTTGTCCTTAAACTCTGGCTACCAACAAAGCACCTGGAAAAACAACAACAAGAACTGCAGGGATGAGGATGTGAGTCTGTCCTGGACAGATGCTTTCCAAGAGCTTTGAAGATTCAAACTGCTTTAAAACAGTCATGGTAGAAGGTATCTGATACCGAACATCAACCTCTACATTCAATGAAGCATGTTGAAGAAGAGTGAAACAAAAGAGAGAAAAACAATACAGCACTGTGGCCTTTTTTAGTTAGCATGTGAATTATTTACCATCTCTTTTGATCTGTACAGTATTTTTTTTCTGAGCAAATCAGGGGAACACTTCTTGATCTATAGCTTAAACTAAGCCTAGCGAACCATTCAAATACTTTCTGCACTTAAATACTTCACCAAACATTTCATACTCCCCCCCCCCCCCCCCCCCCCCCCCCCATTTTGGAGCAGTCATGGAAAACAGGAGACACAGTATAATTTTAGGTTAAAAAAAAGTAGATTTAAAAATATTTTATGTTTCAGAACTTACATGTCATAAAATCACCATGGTATGAAATTAATAAGCTTTCTGAATATCAACACATTAATCTTATAAAAGGCATTTATGGAAAACAGAGGAAACCTTGTGAAATATGGTAGTTTTATCCCACTTAGACTAAGAGTATGTAACAGTAAATAAATGTAATAATATGCAGCTTGATGAAATCAGATCCTTTTCCCATATATTTTCCAGGAAGCAACTTCACTGGCACTTTGATATTACACTTTGTTATGTGTTACTGCAGCACTCTCAAATTCAAAAATTTGCATCTTTTTCCCTCTGGCAATACTGTTAATAAAACAAAATGGGAATTATTTTTTTAATGTGGAGTTGTGCTAACCAAATACAGACACATATATGTAAGCAGCTATTTAAGTAAAAACACAGTGCAAGAAACAAAGCCTGGATTTTCAGAAACACAGGGGGTTGAACTCCCAGCAAATATTTAGATACCTTAGATAGGAAGATGTATTTAATAAGTTTCAAATCCAAGCACAGTCTGAAAAACTAATCCCTTATTTTTTTGCCTACTGAGGAATGGTTGACTGTAAAGACTTTAGCTATAAATGCACGTTGCAAGTTCTTGGAGCTCATTGCTTGTAAACCTGTCTCCTATTTACATTTCTGAATTGGATCTGGATTCTTGAAAACCTGACCTGAACTGTGAATACACAACCTAATTTCCAGACTATAACAGTAGTTCTTTCAACATGCCAAAAGTGAGTGTGCCACAGTGGAGCCCACACTTGACACTCTGTTTGGGTGTGTTACTGTAGGTGTTGTTCCTTGAAATTATCATATAATATTTGTAACTGCTGGTGCTGGACATATTAATATACTCTTGCAAGTTTTCCCTTCAGTTCAGATGGACTGTTTAATATCTGAGCAGCCAATACATAGGAGACTTAAACCCTATAAAATGTGGAGATACATTAGGGTGGATGTGTGGTCAGAACTAAGCCCACATGTTACTAAAGCTCTCCTGAAGCAAGTACTGTGGGTCATACCATTCTTCACAGTTTGTTAAGAAGCGCTGCCTTTTGTTCTTCCTGAGCCTTTGCTGCCAATCTCTCATTCTCCTGTGGTGGCAATGCAGCTGAGTGATGATAAAGCAAGTTTAGCAGTCAGTCATTTTAGGAGAAGCTTGTCATAAATTTGGTGGAGAAATTGCATGTTGAAATTGTACAGCTTTTGTCACATAGGTGGTGGACTAGAGAATAATTAGGACTCTCCTCTTGTAAATATGTGAATCCCAGAAACTAACCTGTGAACTTAGAGGAGACTTAAGCAAGCCAATTATCTCTGAGTAATCTGACCATGTGACGTTTAAGTTAGCTAGATATTAATGTAGTTGGACATCACTGTTCTTGACGTTACTGCAAGGATTGTCTTTTTAAGCTCTTCACTGCAACTATCTTTCAAAAGGCAATATTTGGATGAGTTATTGACATTTCAAAGTGTGATTTCTTTGTAAGAAAAATAAAAGAGACTGTAAAAGTTGTTCCCTCTTCCTCAATCTGGAAATGTACCTTTTTTCTTTGCTGCTGCTGTTAGCAAGAAAACAAGCTTCTGCTGGTTTTTACTCCCAGTGGTTTTCTGAACACTTAAACTTAAGGTAAGGTAAGCAGAATTCTGTATCATTGCACACACTGGTATCAAGCTGGTCTCACAGAATTTTATTAGTGATGCTTCTAGATTGGCTTAGAAATAAATTAGTTTAAATTGCTAGAAACTCACTCCTAATGTGGACACATTTAGAAGTGGATATGACTGATAAGGTCTTTTTTTAAACTTAAATGGAAATGCAGTGGAAATAAGAGCGATTCCCTCAAAGAGTTTGTTCCAATTGACTGTATCAGTTCAATGATTTTAAACTGATTTCCTTTTATGCCATGCTGTGCAAACAAGCTGTACATTGTTATCAGTTGCATTCATTTGAATCCACTGAAAACTGTACAGGTACAATTTAACCCAATAACAATTTTGAAGTTTAAGAGCCCTCTTTAACTTTCTGGGTCGAAATCAGTTCTCAGGGTTGTTCTATTTGAGTTCGTTTGTGCCTGCATGGTTTGGTTACTTTTATATCTGGAAATTTTTAAAAGCTACAATAAAACACAGAGCACAGTGAGAAGCATTGTTACTAACAAACTTTTCAAAGCTGACCCACACTGGGAAAGTTCTGCACTATGAGACAGTTATATTCCTCCAGTCATTAGGGGACTGGTATACACAGCAAATACAGAAATGTAGGTACACCAGTTTTGCATGTTATTCAAACCTAAGGCTGTTCAGAAGTTTTTCAGCTTTGACATAGACTATTCAAATGTGTTTAATACAACCTTTGTGAGATGGAATTTACTGTTTTTGGTACAGTAGCCACCTACTTTATTAAGCAAACTACCTCATGATGCTGATGAGTACAGGCTGTGATTCCTCACAGCAGAAAGCACTTTGTCACCTGATCCAGCAAAGGACTCGGATATCCTTAAAGTCTTGAAAGAAAGTATGTACTTTAGCTTTTCTGCTCAGTCCCCAGTGACATGAAGGCTTTACTGCTTTCATATAATCTCAAAAGTCTACCTTTCAATTTGTTTTGAGAATCTTATTTTATGCTACTTGATATCTAAGATTATATTAAATAGTTTGGCTAAGAGTTAAAAGTTATTCAAATGACAGCAATGATGAAGGGCTGCTGTGTTTCAATCAGATATATGTTGGGAAGAAAGTCAAATGCCAAAGACAAGAAAATAAAAGCCAATACAAACTAGAAGAAGAATGTGATTGATAAAAACAACATGAACAACTTTTTAGCTACTATAAATTGCTATGAAGCACCACAAGAATTGACATATATAATCTTTCTACCAGCTTCAATGTAGTTCACTGTAACTCAGAAGAGCTATGCAGGTAAAACACCACATTATATTATTCTTATAGATAATTACTAATAAACATAAATTTAGAAAACCAGCATTCAGGAAGGAAAGTATCATGTGGGTATTGAGCAAGAACATCTGTTCAGTGTGAAGTACTGACTTGTTTTTAAGCAGCCAGTACTGCATTTTTCAGTGTGCTTAATGCTTTTGGGGTGTTCCTAGCCCAAGCAGGAATATCTAAAACAAACAAGTTGTTCTTGTGTGTTTCCTAAAAAAACCAAAACCAAACCAAAACCAAACCAAAACCAAACCAAAACCAAACCAAAAGCAAATGCAAGAACTGCTTGCAGCAGGAAGAAGGAAGGGAAGAATGAAAATTATGACTAAATCCATGCTCCAGGCTGAAGAGTGACTTGTCACCTGAGAGAGAATTATGACCCAGCTCAAAAGTTCTGCCTCCCTGATAAGGTTATCAGATGACCTGTTAAAAGTCACCTGTCAGGGCAGATCCTCTAGCGCCGTGGGGGAAAATCCAATCCCTTCTCAAATGAGAAGGAAATGTAGACAAAGGGTTTACACAAGAAATTATAATTATCTTTGATCTAATTTCAGGTAAAATAGCAAAACTGACTCAAGCTTGAAGACGTTAACTTTTTTCAAAATGTAGAAAAAAAATGAATTGCTTGGTGACGAAGGCATATGGAAAATGTGTATGAAACATATTCTGTCTTGAAAGGAATGAAAATCTACATCAAACCCTGATTTCCCATTTACATTCAAATTAACAATTTTCAGCCTTGCTCAGTGACAGGTTGGAGGTCACTGTGAGTGACCTAATCTTTTTATCTATTTGCTTGTGTCTATGACAAGAGTCCTAGTTAATAATGCAACAGATCAGCTGAAAATACTGGTTTGGTGTGAGAAATTCCTAATGATCAGCCTGCCTGTCCTGAGTACAAAAAATATTGACACCTCACTCACGGTCACCACAGTTTACAGATAAAAGCATTTAAACAAATCTGGACACAAGAATCACTTCTTGTTGGGAGACCCGAACTAGCAAGAGGACATCACCAGTTCCCAGAAGACATTTAGACAAAGGAAGATGGTAGCCCTGGCACACATGAAAGAGGACGGACCAGTCTTGTGTTACTTTTAAGTGAGTTATTCTCATTTCTTTCCACATATTTCTCCATTCATTAAAAAAATGCCTGTAAAAGAGGCCTTGAAGAAATTCAGTTTCAAAGTTTGTAGGAGCTGTCAGATACAAACTCCTGTAACTTCCTTGGAGACATCAGCTGCGTGTCTGATGATAGTCCAACAGCTTTTATTTCCTTCTTTTTTTTTTGTTTGTTTCTCTTTTATTTAAAAAAAATCAGTTTAGTACAGGTGGAAATTTTAAAACTTGCCAACATGATCCTGAAACTCTGATGGCTGAATTCACATAATCATTCCAGTGGCTAAAATCAGAGGTTTATTTTACATAATTTCCACAAGGACAAGAAGCATTGTCACAGAAAAAACCAATTTGAATAAACTTTTCTCTCCCCAATTCACATATTATTTATTTTCCACTTAGAATTTTATTTAGCCAGAGATTTTGGAATTAGTGCTTATGCTCTCAGCCTGAGATAAACCTCCCTTTTCTCTAACCCCTAGACAGCAAAATAATATTAGCGTTTCTCACATTTACATAATTATTAAAAATGAATGATGCATTTTATACTGGCTTAGTTAAAAGCTAAACCCAGACATTTTCTGCTGGCTGAGTTAAAAGGTAGACCCAGGCCATCTATTTAATACATAAGAAGAGAAAGAAAACTCACCCAAACGAATTTTGACACTTGAAAGTAAGACCTTTTGAATCTCTAGACTACAGGAATTCTTTCTGAATATCACAAGGCCAATACAAAATCTTTGCAAATGCCAGGAAAGTGAATCCTACAAGTCCGTACAATTTCACATGCATATAGCAAATCTTCCACACCTCTAAGTCTATGAGATGCAGGAAAGATAAATGCTTAACCAATGCTCCAATTTTTGAGTTCTCTTCCTACCATTTTCTGCCCCAGCCTGAAACTTCCTCTTCTTAGTCACTCCTCTAATATGACCCCTTTGTCACACACACCTACTTCTCCTACAAACATGGTGTTTCTTTTGGAACAAAAATCTGTCTGAGACTTTGCTGGCTCACGGTGAACCAGAAGGTAACCCAAACTTCTGACTGAAGACACTCCCACAGGCTTACAGGATGTGAAAGAAAGGGTTAGAGTCAGGTCTGGATCCTCTTGTCCACATTGGTCATAAAATATTTAAAAATAAATAAATAAATACACTAATACAGATAGCTGTGAACATTTGATGAAAACAAGGATGCTCAGGAGAGCAACATGCAACCGGGTTCAGCTCAGGCTGTTCAGTTCAGCTCTGCTTTGCTTGAAAACCTTTACATGACCTCAATTTCTGTTTGCACGGATGTTTAAAGAATGTCTGTCTTAATACCAGCACCTTTATCTGCCTGGTTAACATTGCTGAGAACATGTGGTTTTTCATTATTTGTTATTCTCATCAAATTACAGAGTCTGAACAGTATCACTGTCAAATGCCAATCACCCAGCACAAAAAGCAAATAATTAAAATGGACAGATGATGAATAATCCACAGGCCAGGGTCTGCTTTTCATAAATTGTCTGTTATCAAATGATAAACAAATACATCTGTAATAATGAGGACTGTTCATAAACAACTTGGGAACTGGCAAAAATTATAAATTCAAGATTAAAATCAGTTCCAGTGAGTAAATCAGTCAGCTCTTTTTACCAACAATATTAATATAATTTACTTTTTATCACGGGGATCTAAGAAGATATACAGACTGTGTGTAGCTGTAGGTCACAGCAGCAGCATCCACGGCTGCACTGCGCCTAGCTGAGAGGACAGTTTGAGGCTAGTTGGACGTTTTCCAGAAAAGTTATTACTTTGGAGTAATTATGCATTTTTATGCATAATTACTCCATACATTTATGCACCCCCACTTTTTATTTGGGGTTAAGCGTACCCAGATGAAGAGTTATTTTGGAATGACCACGGTACTTCTGGACAATTTCTGGATTTAGGGAGACTTTGCTGCAGAGAGGAGGGCAGCACGCTGAGCCAGCAGTCTCCTCCTGTCACCTTTGTATTCTTCCAAGTCTGTCAAATTGCTGGCACGTCTGATTCTCTTCAGCCTTTAAAGACTAAAAAGGGCAATATTCAAGGTATTGGCTGAATTGGGTGAAGAAAAGAGCAACAAAATGTGTGTGTGAACTTGCCTCTGTCTAAGATTTCTCAGGGCACAGACTTCCCTGCCTTCAGAATGGTTACAAAAAGCACGAACAGTTAGATTTCAATAATTTGAAAGGCAGCTTATTACATCCACAATGTCATTGTTTTCCATATAAAATTACTGTTTAATCCATGTACACCAGAAGTGAAATGTACTTATAAAATGAAAAGGAACTTTCTTAACAGTTCTCCTGAACTTGGCACTTAGGACTGTGGATGAGTCATATTTTCCTTGTTATCCCATTCAGTTGACTTTTCTATATGTCTTGAATGTGCTATGTATTAACAGCCAAGTAGGCCACCACAGCAGTTTTCTTTGAGATTGGGAACCTGCTGATTTGACCTGTTTATCAAGAGAAAAGTGTCATCTCAACAGGACAAGATTGCTTTGTATTTTTCCTCCCTATTTTCCTCTTGTGAACAATTTCTTTTTAACCCCCTAGAGCCAAGCAAAAAGCCACTGGTCTAGAGGATCCCCCCCACCATTTATCTTCTTTTCTAATATTTGTCTATCATTCAAGAAAAAAATACAGGAACTTTTTTTTTTTTTAATATAAAAATCTAAATCGTGAGTTTGAAAAAGCATACCCTTATTGTTCTTTATGTATGTCTGTGAGGGACTCTTTGTGTCTATTTTTAAGCACAAGCAGTGGAATTTAGACTCTTAAAAGGGAAAATAAATGTATTTATGAACAACCCTATAATGATAAAGGAAAAAGTGCAAGACCTGTCATGACAGAAAGGAGAAGACAGTAACTTCAAACCTTGCCATGTTCACACAACAGAATGGACTTCAGCTCTGTTGAGTGTGTTAGAGTACTTCAGGCTGGAAGGCACTATTCACTCTAATTTAAGTTAGTATTACAGTCAAAGAGCTTTCAGTTTTAAAAGCATCCTAAGCTGCTCTGAAATGTTCCAGAGCTTTGTTTTCATCACTTCCACTGCTACAAGTTAAAAGTAAGACCTCCTAGATCATTGTATTAGCCTCACTAAGGAAAACTGAGTCAATGGTACTTCCTCCTCCCCCATAAATTACATGTTGTCAAAAGAAAAACTGTATTTAAAAGGCTACATTTCACATTCTTCAGGGTTCTGCATGCCACTTGGTCAAGAACTGAGCTTTCCATGACCTTCCACAGCCTGCCATGTGTGAAATTCATCCTACGTGACAATTTTAACATCAGTTACATCATTAACACATGTTCCTGTCTGCACAATGTTTTTTTGCACTTTGCCAGATGAGGCAGAGGCAAGATGAACTGTGACTGTGCACATGCAATTTTCCAATAAAAACAATATGGACATTATTATTCTTGGAAATACATTCAGAAAATTTTACTCTACGTTGTATAACATGCTTTTGGGTGACAGGTAAGCAAGGCACTGGGAATGTATGTTGAGTAAGAAAGAGGAGTCTATGAGTACAATAAATACCTGTGTGCATGTACTTGTCTGAACACACAAATACAACTACCCATGCATGCACATACAGAATTATGTTAATCTTGACCTCTGCCTTTGAGTTTTGCTTTCGTTCCCATTTTATACGATGCAACAAATTTCAAGGTGTGCTTTAGTGTCTTTGGTTTCTTACAGGATGCTCCTTTTGGGTAGCATTTGACATACCTTGGCATATGACACTGGGAGGGATTATTTGGTCTATCCACAGCTTCCATGCAATCATATTAAATCCCAAAGTATCTCGTAGCACTAACCATTCTGACACAAACCATAAACCATCCCAAAACTACATGAAAACACATAGAACTTGCAGTAAATAAAAGGCTGAAACCTCAAAAGTGAAATGCTATGGGAAGAGAGCAGAACATCAAGGGCTCAGCCAGTGTCATGGGCCCTTCTAGGTAAGGGTGAAGGTGTCCAAGTGAGCCTTTCCTACAGATAAATTATTTTATTTGACACCACAGATTAAAGCTAAGAGGTTGGTGTGCCCAGCATTAACTGGTTTGGCAGCTTAGTTCACTGCCAGTTCTTCGCTTCACAGAACAGCATATAAAGAGATATTCGGAAATGTGTTTTCTGGAAACAGTTTTCTTCAGCTTTAAGGTAAGCGTACATGCATGTGCATATATTTGTATAAAGGTGTTACTGGGACACAGAGGGAATTACAGTTAATAGCACCAGATGTCCTACGGCTTTGTGTCAAAGACAAAAACCCTGCAGCTCGGTTACTCGTGCAACCTGCTTGCTATGGGCTAAAAAAAAATTTCTGCTTATGAGCAAAATAATACACGTTATTTCACTGCTCATTCTAGCACCAGCCCTATAATTACTGCATTCTCAACTATCTTCCACATTCCCCTTGAGCTGTGAATTACAAGCTTTCAGCGTATTGGATACTAGTTCTGTGGCATGATTAGATTACCATTTCCACAGGTTGCCAAAGCAGAAGAATAGCTCATCTAAGTATGAATAGATTCATTTAATTGAAGAGAATTTTCTTTACCTTTCAGACTAATCATCTGTGTCTAGCACAGGGTAAAAAAGAACAGAAATTCTTTGCAAGTTAGCTTCTCTTAGAAAATAAAATGAAACCCCTAGATTTTCTATCCCAGCATTTGAAGTTATGCAGATTTGGGGGTTTTGTCTGGATGCTCAGCAGAGAGCTGTAGTTTGCACAATGCAGATACAGACCTGTTTTGTGTTGTAAACCGAACGCGCCAGTCACTAAGGAGGCCAGAGCATAATGGAAAGTAGCCATTTTGTGTTCATTTAGTACACAGGCTTGGAGAAAAGAAAGACACATATCCATGTCATTTTTTATGTACTATTGAATAGAATATAAAGATTATAAATATTTTATTAGCCATTTATAGGTTAAAAAGGTAATTTGCATGGACTAAATATTTCCTTTTGGAATTCACGAAAACATAACAGGTTTGAATTTGGAATAAGAAGCAGCATTTGAGGATATTTGTTTTTTGCAGGATGTTTATTGTGTGACCATTTAAATGTGTATGTTCAGAAACAGTCAGATCACCAGTATGCCAGCGGCACCCGTTCCAGTGCTACCAAGCAGCTGTAACCCCAGCCTAATGGGCAGCACCTATCAGATTTACAGCTTTCTTGCGCTTCCAGAACTGCAGGCAAAGCAGGCAGGTGAGTCCACTCTACTGTCTGTTCAAGTATACAGGTAATAGATCACACGCAACCTGCTTGTCTTTTTGATGTGGAAGCTGATATATGGCATGTGGCAATGCGGGTCAGAAGCAGCCTCAGTGGCTCACTGGCTCCACTTGCCCACCATTGATGGGACACTGGTTTTGCTCAAACGCATTCAAATCCTTGCCCTACACAATGGCATAAAGCAGACAGCCCACAGGTTGCCTTCCCAGCCGTTTGCATACAAAAGGGTTTTGTTGGATGCAAAGACTGACCCATGCAGAACACCAGAGAAGTTGGTGAAAACTCATAGGTTCTTCCATCGGTGAGCAGCCTTTGGGCCCATCCCTTACGTTTGTAAATGAAATTCCAGCCACACATTTTCAGCCTGCTTGGCACTCTTATCACCCATGTTTTAACTCTCCGGTTTATGATTCTATTATTTTAATATGGTCTCCAGACCATCTGCAAGCCACCTACAGGGCCTGGCAGCTCACACAGTTTGGGAAACATTGCCTTGTGATACTCCTTTGTAGTAATTACATTTAGAGCTTGTTAAAAAGCCAAATCTAAACAACTTTGGAGATGTTCAAGGAGAACCATAGATTTCTTCTTGACATGCATCATTATGTAGAAAAAGAACATTCCGTGAAACACAAGGATATTTATTATTCAACAGATTACGCTCCATTACAGCTTAAGCTAGTCTGGAAAGAAAAGGACAGCATTATTTAATTAATGATGGTTTGCAAATTACATCCAGGGAGAGAATAGCTGCCTTTTCAGTTTTTGTTAGCCCTCATGTGGCCGTGTGAGCACTGCTCACAGAAATACTACTCCCTTCTCCCTCACTGACACACAGACACACACATAGTTCTGACTTTGTCCTGACTGTTCCTGAATGGTTTTCCATTCAAGAAAGCATCTAGGCAAACAAGAACATGCTGCCTGTACGAAAAAGAAGCCCTTTACCTCAGGGTGTCCATCTCTCTCTCTCTCTAAGACAAACACTCCCTGTGTTTTCTGCCGTGGCCTCTCTCCAATCCTTCCACCCCCTCCTCAGCCCTGCCTCACATTGCAGCCTTTCAGATGCTCTTCCTGAGTCTCGCTGTTTCCTGCAAGCCGGTGTGATTACAGTCAAATTCCTCCTTCCTTACAGACTCTCAGGACAGTAGTTTTTCTGCCTGGTAGTTCAATGCATCCTTCTATCACTAGCTTCTTGTGCACGTGCTGTTCTGCTTTCTATAACAATGCAGCAAATGTCACACTCTTTGTCCAGAAGGATAAAATCCCCATGTAAGCGCCTACTCAGCGCATAACGTATGCACAAAATGCCTGAAGTTTTCCAGCATGCTGGTTATGCCGTGATGTGGTACTGTTTTTCTGGAAATCCCAGTTACAACCTGACTCTTGTATGCTGGGTAATTTCAACCTGTATAATTTCAGTTCCTTGCTGTGAAAGGAAATCTGAAACAAATGCAAAGCACACTCACAATCCACTCAGCAAATATTGCCAGAAAACAAAAAGAGGAAAAATCTGGAAAAGCCTGTACCAATGGCTATAAATGCCTAGAAAACACATGCACTCTGGGCAAGTAATTTATCCCACTCTCCTTACAACAGCTATATTTGGATGGGATGAACTGCCTTTTGGCAGTGTCTGCCCCCCTCCCTGTACTGAATGGCAGGCCCAGATGTCTAATTTTGGATGGCCAATTAGGCAAGAGGAATCCCAATGCTAAACAACTCCAGCACATTGCTGCACACAGTTGCACCTATTTGTATTTAGTCCCTTTTCTCCATTTTTGTCAAGCTCTGAGATGAAAATCTGAACACAAAGAGATACTATTCTAGCCTCAGAGTTTATCTGTCTCGGATACAGTGGTTGTAAACGTGCAGAAGGGCTCCACTTTGCTGTTTGTCTAGCGCTGTGCAATGGAAATCAGCAGTTTGTAGACAGCTCTTTCAAAGATCAGAGAGAAGAAATGCTCCTTTCTTTCCTCTCTGATTTCCTCCGAGTTAACAACAGATATTGACCTTATGGATTCACTGTAGCACATTGTGAATTATGTATGAAATGCAATTTCCCTGTCTGCTGTGAACAAGTTTTGGCTGTGCTGTTTGCAGTTGACCTGTTGTCAGAGGGCTCACAGTATTCTCAGAGACATAGCTAAGGCAACCCAACTCAACAAAAATAAACTGTTCATTTTCAATTAAGAAAAATATTTTTTAATTTCTGAAAATCCTCCCAGCAAGAAGCTTGTCATAACTCCTCCTAACACAGTTTAAAACCTTTTAAAAGTACATGTTTTATTCTCCCAAGGGTTCAACATGCGCTTAAGGGTAAACTGCAATGTTAAGTAAATAGAATAGAATAGAATAGAATAGAATAGAATCCTACAATGATCATCTAGTCCAACTGTCTGACCACTTCATGGCTACCAAAAGTTAAAGCATATTATTAAGGGCATTGTCCAAATGCTTCTTAAACACTGACAGGGATAGGGCATCAACTACTTCCCTAGGAAGCCTGTTCAAAAAAAAAACCCACAAGCAAGGGAGATTCAAAAGTATGGGATGCCTCACTAGCACACCTAGAATCAAGAAATCAACAATGATTATAGCCTACCTATGCTTTTTTCCATCCAACGAAACTTACTTCAGTGAAGATCTCCCAGATTACATCAAATGAGTGATCTCAGATAATAGGTCCCATACAAAGAAAACCTAACTTTCAGATATAGCCTGGCTTATGCTAGTTCCCTGCTCAGTACATTTCTTGTGCCCTCCGATTCGGTCATCAGAGACCTTCTGTGAGTTTTATACGTGTGACTAGTCTTGGGGACTAAGGTGGAATTTGGGCTATCTTAATATGGCTCTAGAAGTTTTGCAGCCCACTAGCAAATCAGAAAGAATCAGCTGATTTTTCAGTGGGAAAACATATTTTTAGAATTCTACTCAGAACATTTCTCTGTAGTTGGGTTATTAAGAAGTTGGAACATGAGCACATTTCTATGGCATTATTCAATTTTCCTTCCTTTTGTTACATTCAGTTTTAAAGCTTCCAATCAGTGTTTTTCCCTCATCTTACTTTTATTGTCATCCTAGGAACAAAATGCCAACATAACAATGAAAAATAAATAAAGCACTTACTTATTAACGATATATAAAAGCCACAGAAGAGAACTGGATTACTGAAGTTATGAGGAAATTTCAACCAGGTGTTTTTTTCTCTCTCCTCTGTGCAAGCCCCATTAACAATGTACAGTGTGTGCATCAACAACGTACGCATGGTTCTGGATGTGTAGGGCAGGAGTTTAGCAGACCCCCCCCCCCAGCAACATGGGAACAGCATCCAACTCCACTGCTATTTTTCTGAAGCTCCAAGATTTTTTTGGGGGGTACAAACTACATTCACACTTGAGCTAATAACATAAGTAGAGGCAGAGATGTAAGCAAGCTACCCTTAACTGATGACCACAAGAGTAAATCTGACAGACACTTAAGTACAGCAAGTAGATTTGTGTCAACAGTTCATGCTGCTGATGCAAGGGTTGTCCTGTAAGTTGCACCCAAAAGCAAGCAGAGTTGGCTTGGAATGTTTACTTCTAAAAATTATTCATAAAATGGCTTATTTTAGGTGCACCAAATCCTGGTTTCCTTATGGGCATGTATAATTTGCACTCATGGAAACTGTAGGAGCCCTCTTTTCTCCTGCTCTCAAGTAGTTAAAAGTTAAACTGTTTAGCTATTTGCATGCAATGAATTTGTTGTTCCCTCACTTAGACCGCTATGTCCTGTTATACATTACACATCCAAGGATTAGATATTGTATACACTTAATTGCTTTTGATCCTGTAGTGGAAATAAATTTTATAAGCCAGCCAAACTTCTAACCACGTATACATCTGCTGTCTCCCTGAAGCTTGCTGACACTTAATTCCCTTCACATCTTCTGTAAGCTGCACAAGAGGTACTATTCCCAGTGCCCCTGCAAGGTTACAGCCTGCTCCCATCCCGCATGACTAAATCAAAGCATTCCAAAAAACCAAAGGGACAGTCAAGTCTCAGGAATTTCAAAGCAAACGTTTTCTGTATGTCTGGGTCTTCAAATCCTGCCAAATCATTTCTCCTAGTAATCACAAGTGTTTTGTTTAGCACACCAGCTCAGCTCCTGGCTTCTATTTCACTGACAGAGCAGAGACTTTGATTCTGGCTTGACGTACACCTGGATAAATCCACCAATGTTAACAGAACTGCACAGGTATAACTGAAAAGAAATAGAGATCCAGGTCTGGCTTTGTGCACACAGATATCGTGTAGTAAGTATGCACCATGATTTTTGTAGTAAAACTGCACAGCCTGTTCAAAAGCACACATCCGTAGGGAGTGACAGCCTCCCAGGGGATAGCTTGTCACTGTGGTAAGGCAGCAGGCAGCCCATGACAGATAACACACCTGTCTTAACTGAGGACAACTCCAATACAGATTTTTCAATCCACCAGGCAGCCTGTTCAGAGAATGCTAGAGCTCTAGGAAAATGGCAATTCCATATAGCATCACTTAAATCAACATTTAATTTAAGCATGGCAAAGCCACCAAAAAGTGTTGCCCTGTACGTAGAGTGATTGAATATGGGACTGTGCTATGCTGTAAGGCAGAGCTGCCAGCTTGTGCCACCCCACCAACTCAAGGCCATGCTGGCTGGAGCAGAAGGTCAGACCTGAAGCTGCAAGGGTTTAACAGTAAGGTTTGCCCAGCTATGCCTAAGGGTGAGCTGGGAGGGAGCTGTCAGCAATAAAGAAGAGTAAATGGACTTATCGTAGCCAGTCTCAGATGGTTCTGAATCAATCGCACACTCTCCTGGGCCACCTCCAGTATGGCACTACCTGTGAGGGGCATGGGACAGAGATGCATCATCACACAGCTCTCCTTCTAGGTGTGATAATATGGTCTCCTTTGGTAAGAGCTGTAGCTCTTGATGTGCCTGCTCTGGGTGGATTCCCAAGGCAATGTCTCTCTGACATCTCCCTGGTCTTCCCTGGAGAAGGAGCCATCCACCATTCCCCTGGCTCAGCCCACGTTAACAGCGGTCTTTTATTCTCTGCTGCTACTGCCCCAAACAGAGCCGTTCAGGTAAGACTCCCTTTTTGTTAATGGATGTAAATCTAACAATCTTCCATAAGAATGGATGCAAGTTTTTAATCTAAATATGGAGTCTGCACATGACAGGAGAGAGAAGCAGAAGAAAAGAAGAAAGGAAGGAAAGCAAGCAGGTCCAGATCCGACACTAGGCTCCAACTCACCACAAAACCTAAGGACAGGTATAATATTCCCAGTTTTTCTCGTATGAGAAAGAGAAGCTGTCTTTCTTACACACTGCTCCCTCATACTCTATTTCTCTTTTCCTAACACTCTCAGAAACTTCTGTCTTCACTCAGTCATCCTTGCTCTAAGTTTCTTAAAATTGCAATTGGATAATGTCCCTGGCTCTGGGGAAACCCCTTGTCAGAAGGATTCCTGGGGATATCGCCCCTATCTGATGAAACAGGGAGTAGCTAAATTGCCAAAGGACTGACTAAAGATATGGTTCTGTCTTTGTATTAGAAATCCCCTTTTACCAGCAACTTTTTTTAAGGAACCCTATAACACAATACGTATGCTTGTACATTCATGCTCCTGTTTTTTATTTTCTGTCAAATAAGATGCTGATTTTCTGAATATTGTGATCTGTGTGTGTGTTTCATTGGGAATTTGGACCTTAGCCTGAGCACTTGCTACCTTGACCTTAAAGATCCCAAATGTGTGGGCACCATTTGAAATAATTTCCCCAAACCTATCTAAATTTTTCACTCTCTCTGTGTTTACATGTCACACTTAATCACACACAAAAGCCCTGTGCATAACAACACACAGACAACCCTGCAGTAAATGTAAAGAGGGGATTGCTTAAACCCTTTAGGTTTCCAGTGTCTTCTCTCTCTGCCCGAGCCATGTCCTGCAATCTTATTTGCTTTAAAGTAACCCTCAAAATACTTTTCAGGAACTTGGTTAATCTGGTATTATGCTTCTAATATTTCAGGGAAGACCATGAATGACATTTAGCTAACAGGCAGTGTGTAGCTATGGACATAATTGCTTCTGAGGTAAAAACCTTGAGCTGAATGTGCATATGGTTTACAATTGTTTTTTAAAAGAAGTCCCTCATAAAGCATGTTGCCTATCCCACAAGGCATAATAGTCTGCAGAAATGGTGGAGATGAAGTCTTTCCATTAATAATTAAATTTCTGTTGCTATCACAGTGGTGAGCATTAGGCAATTACCTTTTGTCTTTGGAGCTATTTGTTCAGATAGCTTTGTAAATAAATCCTTGCCTTCATGGGTCTGATCCATTAAAAAAAAAAAAAAAGAAAACCAGCAAGCTACCTCTTGTTCCAGAAGACGCCAAGGACTTCTGCAAAAGTCATGGCTTCTGCCCCAACCACTATATGCATTTTGTTCACAGTCTTTGATGTATTTATCAATAAGCAATAAGCAGAAAGAAATGCCCACCACTTTTACTCATTTTATAGCTCATAAGAGAATATTTTTGAGAAACTATGTAAACTCTGAGTCAGCGCAAGGAGTTGTTAAGGCCACTGCTGTCAAATACATGAAGCGCTTGGAATTGCTTCTGTGCTTGACAAGTGTGGTGTGTGTGTGTCTCAGCCAGGGCACACGTACTGACAACACAATCTTTCCAACAACAACCTGCACAGCTCAGTGTTGCAACCTCATGCATGAGGGACTCGGGACTCGGGCAGAAGAGGCAGAACTCAGGCACAGCTATTTTTGGGATATTCTTCCTACTGCCACCAAAGGGGATACAATGGATGGGACTTGTGAATACTGCTGTCCAGGTGCCTCAACAAATCAGTAGGCTATTGGCCTGCTGATGCTGCCTCTTCCTTCAGTGGCAGCATCCCTAGCAAGCCACTGGCAAGCTGGGGCTCACCAGCTTCCATGTAGATGCTTGGAGCATACACGGTTTAGACTCCCACCCTGTCTCAGCACCCTCCCTCCACCTCTATGCCAAAATCCAACTACGAGAACTTGCAGTTTAACGTGTGCTGCTTTTTTGTCATAGATTTTCAGACATCAGCAACATGTTGGAGGTACTGCCACTTTTTCCTTTCATTTTTGCTTGCTCTCAAGCACACATTTTTGTGGTAAGGAAGAACGAGGATGTTTCTGTATTTTGGAATGTAGAAGGCTATGATTGTGCCAGTGAAGCTATATTAAGAAGAAGCCTGAGCTAAAGTGTTTATAACCAATAATGAATTTAGCCACTCCTTTTTCTATTCACAAAGCTTGCAAAAAGTTTTTTTGATATTTTTTGTTATGCAGCAGCATTCTATAACACCTCTTATGGATCTAGGTCAGGTTTTAGCACTTGTTTATGAACAGCTCACTTCAACTGTACCTCGGCATATTCAATGTTTATGCTGTATGGCTGAGCAACTTTCATCACAACTCACCATTACTGCTCTTTGTTAATGGAAACTTTTGTAAAGGGTAGAGAGATTAACAACTTCAAAATACCTGCAAAAACATTCTCAGTATCTGAGAAATGAAAACTGCTCTTTGAACTTTCCATGAAAAATACCTGGAAAGAGTGAAAAATGCTGTTTAAAGAGACTTTGCGTTACTTTTCAGATAAAATGTATATAGGGGAGCTGGGGTTAAAAGTCCCTATCCCCAGGTCAGAAATAAATAAATGGAACACTGTAGTGTTTATTCCTAAACCGAACATTATACAGGATGGAATTCAACAGCAAAGTTAAATATAAAATAAATCCAACAAGATTATAGAAGGGCACTGTAACCCTGTCCCTGCAGTGACCCATGTAATAGCTCTATGGTGGTGCTTGTGATGACATGTCAGCAATCCCACATTAAATGTACTTTAAAGGCATATTAGCTTCTCCTCTTTGTGCTTCCAGAGGTGTTTCCTTCGATCCTTTATGAACACATTTCAGTGTCTTCTGTCCTCTTCCCCTTACCCCCACGTTATCTGCAAGCAGTGTTACGTTGCTCCCTCCTGACCTTCCTCCTCAGCTGATCGCTGCAGTGAGGAAAGTATTTCGAGATACCAGCTCATGTTTTTTCCCTCTTCTGTTTTTAGCAGAAATTCCCTCACAGCAGCTTGTTCAAAATAGCTGCCATGTGGAACCACTTTTGCAGACACATTTGCTTTAGTGCTGGCAAAGAGCTAACACTGACTTTGTGAGACACGGAGGTAAAAGAGGCAGATGTAGCCCTGGAGCAGCAATGGCAGGAGCAGTGATGGGTAAGGGCGCAAGGAGCAGGTCTCTGTACTGGGTAAATACTGTTTGGGCTGAGTGGAATCAAATTCTCTGGATGAACTGGAGGATGGGTAGGTATGTGGGGGATATTTAATATCATATTTTACACTTGTGAAGTTACATGTTAGATAGCATTTAATATAGGCCCTTGTCACTTGATTTCAATTAGCTCTTCCAGAAAATTAGCCCTAAAATTGTATGCTTGGGAGAGCTTAAAACACTATAGTTGCCCCACAGATGATGTGGGTAGGCGGAGGGAGCTCATCTGAATGAAAAAACCACAAACTTCTTACTCTGAGGCCACAATTACCACCTCCAAGTTTGAAGGCTGGCGATGGCAAGGACAATTTTTCCATGAGAAACAGCGTAGATGATGCCTGCTTTCCCCCTGGATAACTTCTTTCTCACTTCAGCCTCTCCTGTCTCCATATCTTCATCCCCCTTTTGCCAAATGCCCTGTTGCTTCACCTCTTCTCGGTATCTCCGTGTCCCTTGCTCCAGGCCCCTGGTGCCACCAGCTCAGCAGGGCCAGGCAGGGCGAGTGGCACCCCCGCCCCCACCCTCACCCTTCAGGGCTGCCGGGGCTGGAGCAGCTGGCTTTGCCAGCGGGGATGCAAGCCCCAATTGTGCTTTCATAGCCCACCACTGATTTTGACAAATCCCAGCAGAATGTAAGCAATCCTGAGATCTTTTCCTTATTAATTTGGCTGGAATTGATCAGTGAGTTAAAAAGTTATTCAGGGGGGCATGGGTTATTGGCCTCTGCTGGCCTGCAGGCAGTGGGAGAATCAAGGTTTAGAAAACCAGGTTAAAATCAGCTATTCCTTTTTTTTTTTTAAAAAAAAAAAAGGTAGAATTTTATTCAGAAGTAGCTGATTCATAATTATGCTGCAAGGTGTCAACAATGGGAAGTCTGAAACACCTGTAGCACACTGTCATCAACGCTGCTTGTGACAGAAGCACTGTGACATGGGCAGCTGCGGAAGAACCTGATCCTTAATGAACCGTCATCTCTGAACTCCTGAGCTGCCTTTGCTTGTGCATTGTCAGAAACTCATTTCCTATTCAAGTAGTAAGTTTTGTAACGGCAGTCAGGACACACACTTCTTCATCCATGAGGATACAAAGATGTATTCCCGCTTCTGGTGTAAAATTCCGTGTTAGGAGGAATTGCATCTGTCACCTGAGGTTCACATCTTAATGAACATTAGCAAATATCACCATTTGCTGCCATTTGGATCTTGCAGTGAAATGGCTGATTATACTTGTTGGATGCAGGAGCTTTATTAAAATCCATAAGTTCAGGCTATGTGCAAATAAATACAAGGTATATTCCACTGGCATGTATAGCTGTTTTCTCTGTGTATATACTTTTCATCTATAGAAAACTTTTCAACACCTGTTTTTGCTTTTCTTCCTGAAAAATGATGCAAAGTTATTCCCTATGCCTCTTACACTATTCTTTTTCACTGTGTGCTGACACATATGGTGGAAAAATGTTCACGGCCTTGTAGAAAGCAGTAAAAAAAATTACTGAGATTTCCTAGTAGTCCCATTTGTAGCAAGTATTGACAAATCTTGACATTTTATCATAAGATATTTTGTTAAAATACCTTTCTCAAAGCTCTGGTCCTCGAATTAGGTTAATATTCCTGTAATAAATCAATTGAACTGAAATGGTTTGAAAATCAGAATATAAGTAGAAATAAATTCTTTTTTTACATCTCATTATTATTCGGTACTCATCATACTTCCAGGTTTGGGGTTGATGCTGCATACAAATGACAGTGAATGGTCTGGGATATTTTAGACCTCATAACTCATGAACAACAAGTTAAAATGTACCCTCCCAGAAATCATATATGGTGATCTCAAATTTTCTGGGAGTTTCTTATGGGCAGGGAGAATAGAACTTACACAAATCCTCCTTTATATCTTTTTTTCCCCCTTAATATTTTAAAATCTGAACCTTTCAAACCACACCTCTGCTCTAAGCTAGCAAAGTCAACCAGAAAAATTTACAGGAAAAAAAAAATTCCAATATTTAATTTTACTCATTCAAAAAAGAGAAGATGTGGCATTTTATGATCTTACACTGTGGTAATACTTGGAATTTTGTATTTGGTATCACAGAAATAAAATACATAAAAGTAAGGTTAAATGAGAAATGAACAGCCTCGTAGTCCTGGACAATTCACTAAATACTTTTTTAGAAAAGGAAAGCTTTCAAGGCCTCACACTATTAAGCAGGGGCCTGTACCACCCTGGTATTACAACCTCTTTTTTTAGGACCAGACAGCATAAACACAGACTGATATTACTTTTGGTACACTCTGCCTAGCACAGTTTGTGTGGGAGTTTTCTGAAAGCTTGCCCCAATAAATGATTTACTGGGACAGTAGAAAGATCAGGAAAGCGCTGAGCTGGCCTCTTAAGACAAATTACTTTCTTCACTCCCTCCTTGAAATCCTTTAAAAATTTCTTGTAATGATTAATTTTCCAGAATTCTAAAATCTGTTGAAGATCAGGACCATGACCACCACATATCTCTCCTGGGATAAAGGCATGGCCTGGTCTTGGATTGAATCCCATCTGGTGAATTCACGCGTTTGCTTTGGGTATCCATTTGCTTTACTTGTTACCTGAATTTTCCTACAGAACCATTAGGGTTTTGATGCTTTATAATGCTGCACATTTCACTACCAAACAAAACACAAGAGAGTGTTTTGCCCTCCTTTTTTATATTAATTTTGTCAAAATAATTTGTTTCAGTCTTAGTAAAGACAAAACCAGACTCACAGGGAGGAAGGAAGAGGCAAGTGGGAAGATACCAATAAAGGCAGAGAAGACAGATAACGGAGATGGAACGAAATGACTCCATGTACTCAGGGGGCTCCCCTGCCTTTCCACATACTGGTACCTTGCTGGGACCCCTGAGGAGTTTCACAATCCACATAATAAAGAACCAGTGGTAGGAATCACATGGAGAAGAACAATTAAGGACAACAAGAAAAAAAATTACAGGCGTAATTGTGCCTTGTTAGAAGTACTTTATGATAATAAACAATGATATGTATTTCTGATGATAATGATTCTGCATTTCACTCTCTCCACTTATTCTAATTTCCCTCTACATCACCACTGCTGTCTCATACAGGATATTTGTGCAAAAGATGAGTTAGAAAATTAGATTCCATTACAAAAGCATCAGGTATAACAAGCAAAGCTATGGAAAATAAACTCTCTTCCTTTACTGCTTCTGCACCTGTCATTTCCAGTGGTTTCCACCACCCACCCATACATGTTAAACATTTTACAAGCATCACTAACTCTCATATTCTCTTCATTTTACTGAAGGAGAAACTGAGGCATAGAATAACTTGCCTACAAATAAGGACCTACCAAGCAGCTGGGCTAGGCACCAGGCCAGTCTGCAGTTGCATGCTTTAACTGTTTCTGATGCTTCTATGTAGAATATTATTAATTACTGGCAATTTGTAGTAGGCAAACCCATATGAAGGCCTTATTAGCTGTGTGTGAACACAGGGAGAAGAGCTTCTGCTCCCCAGAGGAGCTCACGAAAGGCTCACAGCTTTAATAGCCCATAGAAGCTCACATTGGGAAAAAAGATCTTTCAAAACATTGCTCCCATAGTAATTTTAATTATGACAGATCATTAGTCAGCAAACCCATGCTCAGGGACTCCTTATTGAGCAAGTAAAACCTTGTATCCACAGCTGCAGCTGTGACTGCAAGCTGGAGTGCATCACAGTGCTAACAAAAGCAATTACAGAAATATTAAGACCTTTAGCAAACCCAGGCAGGACAGTTAATTCACCTATCACTAGTGATCTGATTGGCTTACAACACCAGGGAGGAGAAGAGCTGCTAGGGATGCAGACACTCACTGCCTGTGGGGCAGCAAAGGGTCAGGTGTTTGCCCCCTTTTTAGCAGTAATTTGGTACCCAAGGGCTGTGTGTGCCTTTGAAGTGCAATGCAGTTATTTTCAAAGACTCCCATCAACCAGCCCATCGTGTAACTTCAGAAGAAATGACACTGTAATAGCAGATATAATATTCTTCTTGCAGAGTCTGCAGTTCTCCGACACGTCTGCTTGACTCTCCTTTCATAGCGGACAAACCTCCCGGCAGGAACCAGTTAACAGGGACAGCAAGGAGCAGCACCAACACACAGCAGCTCTGGAGGAAGGCAGTCATGTATTTAAAAAGGAAAAACCACCACCAAGAAGCCCACAAAAAAGCCACACTATTTATTTTTCTGGGAGGTGAGTGGGAAGGCTTTCAAAGCATGGCTTTTTTTCTGTTTTGGCACAAAAAGTACTTTTCCAAATTGAAATCTTCCATTAGGCTGGCTTGGAAAACGGCATGTGGTTTACAACCATGGCTTGTTCTTTTCAGCTTTGCCTCCTCTTCCAGGTTAAAGTCAGCAGCTGGGAGTGTCTCTGGGAGGAGAGTGTAAGAACCACAGCATCCCCAGCGTGTTTCCACTGGCTGGCTTTGGGATCTGCAGGTAGTAAACACAAGCGCTCTCCCTAAAAGGACCTTGCTTGGCAGGATACTGAGGGAAAAAAATGAGACTATTGCTGAGGTGGGGAGCAAAAAGAAGTTGTTATTTGCTGGCACAGGGAAAAGGAGCAAAGGATGCTGAAAGGGTACTGGGCAGCTGCTTTTCCGGCTGCTCTGGGAGCCAAGGGAAGAGCCTTTGATCTGCTGAGCAGGCCTGGGCTTGCCGCCAGGACCTATATCCTTTCTCCAGCAGTGACAGCAGGCTTCCTCGCTAGATCCTCTCCGATTGCAGAGTCAAAAACAAGTGACGTAACTCGTATAGGGACCTCACTGAAATGTTTCTATTATCACCAGCTCTGCAGAAAACATATGCTACAGATGCCTCAATCTGAAATTATCTTCTCATTCAAGGCGGTGAAAAAAAACAACCCCAAAAACCCCATGAGGTCCTCTGGATAACATCTTGCAAAGCCTCATAAAAAACCCTGTAGTGTACTGGTGAATTAAACAGACCCATTGGTTCTACAGCTGAACTACCATGTCTGCACAGCACCTTGGCCAAGCAAGCCCTCCCCCAGATTTTAATGTGCTTTTACCAATTGTGACTGGGAGATTCGAATAGGAATATGGCTTCCAGACCTATACCTTAAATGGTGTCATCAAGGTAGTATTTACTAAAGAACGAGCTGTTATAAAATAATTGCCAACAATTCTTAGTGCAGAGTGATGTGAAAACCAGCCTTCTTGATTTATGGCAGTGCCCAAGAAAGGGGAATATGCAGACAGCTGTGTTCCTTAGCTCTCAGACCAAAACAGCCAGCATATACAGAATTTCCTCTGGCACCAGCATGCCTTTAGTGCTTATCAGCATGACACGCTACCACCATCACTGCAGGTAAATTCTGCTTGAATGCAATTCAGGCTTGCATCTTACCCCAGAACCAGCCAGGATTTGAAAGTCCCACCACACAAGCATTTGAAGCACACAAACATGCAACATTCTATTTCTAATGAAACTAAATCATACCTTTTTGCATGATATAACCAAAAATTCACTTCACCTTCTTTGCAGCTCAACAGCTTTTGCAACACTGCCTCCTGTTCCTTTTGAAGCTTACCGTCACTACTGAGATGCAGCCTTGCAAGACGCTAGGAGTACTGGCTCAGGAGTTTGGACGGTCCCATAAAGTTAACTCAACCAAGCAGTTCTAGTCTCTCAATAATGCTTCCATATTGCTATCAGGTACTTGCTGCTTTGTATTAATGTTACTTGCATGGCAGTAG
Organism: Falco peregrinus; assembly: GCF_023634155.1. Taxonomy (NCBI): domain Eukaryota; kingdom Metazoa; phylum Chordata; class Aves; order Falconiformes; family Falconidae; genus Falco; species Falco peregrinus. Next base: position 59,376,610 of record NC_073723.1, read on the forward strand.
TGCTTCTTTCAGGTGGGGTCCCCTGCCAGATGCACTGGGTGGCTCTGCATTAGTTCTTTTTCCCAGGTCATAGTTTAACACTGTGGGATGCGATTGTTGTACCAGGTGCATTGTTTTCACCATGTCCAGCTTTGCTGAACACAGCTGAAGCCCTGATATTTGGGTCAGGTTCTGTCTCCAGCCATTATCATACTGACTTCAACTTGCTCTTGATGAAACCTTTAGTCCCTGATGCTACTGGGGCACCAGTTTCAATCTGTGATGCTGCCTGCTGCTTTTCACAGGGACAGAACCTGCAAAGATTTTGAATGCTCTTTTTTTCTCCCCCAGCTGCTAAGTTTTACTGAACCTATCAGGCATTGCTACACATGAGAAGATACTTTAAACACAAACTCATTAAGAAGTTGGGTGTATTGAGAAAAGAACAAACCACAGAATATGAGCAATGAGTTCTGAAATGATTGGCTATATTTTGCATTCTAGCACACACAATCAAATTTTGTAGAGTTCTTTTTGAACCTATGCACCTGAAACCTGTTTTTTTCCCACTTGAGACACTGTCTCAGTTGTGTGCAATTACTTGAAAACAAGGCAACACACATCAGTGGAACTCTTAGCTGGCGTAAACCCATGCTGACAATTAGGCTTTCTATCAATTTTAAGAAGCTGTTGTGCTCACTGTAACACTGCAAGAGCAGCCAAACATCCATCTCGTTACAGCTGTCTTGGACAGTGGCTAAGGCAGGCTGCTCAAGACAAGAACAAAGTAATGTTCTCTCTCCCAGCCACTCTCCCAGCTCAAGTGACTTGTAGTTTAGCAATTTCCCTAGTCTGATGTGGTATCCTTTGCAATCCCTTAAAGGATTTTATTTCATTTATTTGTGTGGTTGCTTCTTGAACTCATATACTAACAACAAAACATCTAAATAGTTTTACACATTTCATAAAAATGGTGCATTTTCTTCCCTATCTGTGTGCAATTTCAGTTTTTTTGGCGCACTCATATCAATATACCACATGTGTGATTGCCTTGTTGCTTTTATCTACCCATAATTGTTTGCCTCACTGCTGATAACATTGACTGATGCAAAGACAGAGGTGTAAGCAGAAAGGAGACATTTGCAGATGTGGAAACACTTTAAAATAAAATGCCTGTCAAACAGAAAAGAACAGCACTGATTGGGAAAGAAATTATCTTTTCCATCTTCCTACTGCATGCTGCTAAAGATGCAAAGTTTCTTTAAAAGGACAACTTTGAAAAGGTAGTTGGTGCTTCAATTTTTAAGAGAACTGAATGATGACATTTTTTGCTACATAAATACTTGAAGCTTCATTCATAATTTGTCATCAATAATAAACACACATGTGTAGAAATATCACTCAGGTTTATAGTAACTTAAAACTAATATAACTAGAGATAATGCTGCAGAACAACAGGAAGCATACAGCAGCAAAGCCCTCTTTACTCACTGTCCACAGCTGCATATAGGATTAAGCTGTGACAAGTAAGCTGAAGGATTTGCCAAAATTATCATATGGCAACATGTTAATAAGCTGGAATTTGGCCCAAAGAGATGACACAAAAACTGTTTTGCTGTGACAGATTTTGCCTGCCATTGGCTTTTTGAAACTGAAGGCCCATGATGACTTGTTACTCACCTTCTTAATGCGGTGTCAGCAAGAACTACTGGGACCTTCTTTCTGGAATTCAGTGCTAAACAGCCCAAATTTGGAGATCAGGAGGGAGATCTAATGCCAATAATTCTTCAGCTAGTAGCTCTTCTTCTTATCCTGTATCTCATGCCTGTGACTCTGGGATAAATCACTTAAAGGGCATCACATACATACAGAGCACTCTAAATTGGTACCAGCCAGACCTTACTTAGCATAGCAGGCTTCTGGAACATAGAGGTGGGACTCAGCCTGCTGGAAAACCAGCTCAAGCTATATGCTTTTGCAATCTGGTGGTAATAAAAACCATCAGCCTATCTCCTAAGCCTCTTCTTCAGACTGCTGACAGTTCTGTGTCTAGTATGTAACTGGCATCAAACAAAGGGAGGTAAAACACTCAGTAAACCAGATGTATGGCAGTTATCATAGTTTCCACTTAATTTTTGCTCAAATTTAATAATTGCCAATCTGAAATGGGAACAGCTGACTGGCTGTAACATATAAAAAGTATGTTCATATTTATATATGTCCCTAGTTTCCTTCCCCACATGTACACGTTTGAAAAGCCTCGTGTTTTGCAGCCTTCACCCAAACATCTGCAATCACTTATGGAATAAAACAGTCTGCCATCTCAGCCTAGGCTTTTCAGTGCACACTACAACTGATGTCGTTTTGGTATTTCGAATTTTCAAAAGAAACAAATAGGTTTCCAGGCAAACCACATCACAGAACATGCCATGGTTATCAGTTCAAAGAGCCTCACTGGCTCAGCAGCTAGTGCTGTGTTTCATCTAGTCTTCCTGACTGAGGTCAGGCAGGGAAATCTAGTGCAGGAATACACATCTGCGTATATACAAATAGCTTCAGTCTTCAGTTGTTCTCTCCCACTGCCCCCTGAAATAATCCTCTGCAAAGCACAAGAACTATCAAGTACAGGCTTGGCCAGGGGTAGACTTCAATATGAATCATGCTATGTTCTAGAGCGTGGGTGTTTTGCATGTCATTTTAGGGATGAAGGAAAATTGACTGAAACAGAGATTGTAACTGCACTATCCCATACATTACTGTGAAAAGGTCCCTCAAACTTTTTTACAAAAGTGTATTCTGCTTACATTTTGTCTTTCCTCTAGCCCACACCAAAGCTAGGGTGAGAAATAAGCTCCCTAATGATCCCAGAGAGTGGAAGTAAGACCGGATTCAGGATGGAATGCTTAGACCTTCACTTCCCCAGTTTGGCAAAAGAAGCTAGACATATTTTGGGTTCCCAAAAAGACCCAGCATGGATCCAGGCTTCAGTGAGTAACAGATTAGACTGGACACAGTAGAGGCAAAGCAGAACTGCCTCTGGGGCTGCTCCTGGCTAACCTGAACATGGTTTCAGTTAGTAGCCTCAGGCAAATCCTGGGCTGATGCCCACGCAACTTTTTTTAAGCAAATTCATCTGCATAAATGAAACTAAGGTGTTGTCGAAAGGGAGATGAGAACATGCTAACAGCTCAGCATCGGTAGGTATTGAGTGAACACTTTGCTGACTAATCCTGGTGGGCTGCCAGTGATAAAATGACATCAGGCTCCAGTAAAAGTTCTAAACAAATATCCTTTACTAAAATTAGAGGAATAAACTGTTCAGAGGACTCAAAGGACTGTTGAGTTTTTTATTACGTAAAGCCTTTGGAGTAAGATGTTACACTAACTTGGTAAATGGGTTTGAACATAGCTGAGACAGGGAAAATATGGTGTAGCAGACACTGTATTTCAGATGAGGTGGAAGGGCTACGGTTTCACAAGATCACAAACATCAAATGAAGTGTCTCAATACCTTGGTGTAAAAACTTAAGATAGAAATGGAGAAAATGCAAAAGATGGCTGCAAGAGTGACTCAGGAGTTTCACATTTGGAAATCAGTCCCTGTGTTGTCACTGGGACTACTGTCCGGTGCTTCTCCCTGTTTGCAGTCTGGCATATGAAGGCACACACCGCTGTGACTAAGATTAATTTTATTTTAGGTTATGTGTCCTCATGAAAGAGCTCCAAAGGATGCTGCTCAAAGTAGGCATTCAAAAGCACAGGTTTCTAAAAATGTGGTATTAAAGAAGAACTATATGAGCATTTCTCATGTATTTTCCCAAGGGCAAGCTGTCCATTTTTTCTTTGTTTTTATCCCTGAGATGTGGGATTTCTTCTCACAGACACAAATCCTGAAAGATCTAGTAAGAAATGATTCTTCATGTTACAAATGCCTTGTCTGCTGTCCCTACACGCTGCCTGGCAAAGCCTTCTGAGCTTTGAGTAACATCACTTTTATTACTTTTGAATGTAAGTCATGCTTGGCATTGCAGATTTTAACTCTTTGTAGTGCTCTGGTTTTACACAAATATGATAGCTCCAATCATTTAGTGTCCTTTCCACAGGCATGCTTATCTGATGAATGAATTTAACATTCATAAGCATGTGACTTTCCTTCATGTCTGCCTTGTCCAACAGTATGGTACTGCTATTCCTTTTTGACTTGAGGTGCTAGTCAGTTTTGGATTAGATGGTTGCTATTGCTAGGAAAGGACCGTGGTGATGGAGTAAACATCAATCTTTGAATCTTTGCTAACAAAGAATAAAGGGAGTCTGACTTCCTTCAGCTCTGTAAGAATAAAAGAGACAAAGATTTCTGTTTTTCAAATCTAGGCTGATATCAGCACATGCTTAAACCAAAAATAGTCATTCCATATTCCCACCACCCACCCCCAGTGTCATACCCTGAGGTTTTCTGTGCTATATCTAGCAGTTTTGATGTACCTGTGTGAGTTCCTGTTGTTTCTGTCACATACTGATAGGTACAGCTCAAACAAATCAATGCCCCAGCTCCTGTGTTTCTGATTGCACTTTGTTCTTAAGAGATGTTCACTATGTTTTTATGTTTAGGGTATTGCTTCAGGTCTATAAACCAGCTTGTTTTGGCTATCTGTACTTAATGGAGGATGGCTGCTAGACCCACAGGCTCCTGTGTAGATTCTCCCCTTTCCCCAGCAATCCAATGTTCTTCAGGCCAGCCAGCAGGATCAAAAGCTACTTTACAAAGAACATTTCCCTTCACCTCAGGACTATAATACTGATGCAGAAGAAACACCCGCACTACTCGGGAGCTGCGGGCAGGTCACATAGAAATATTTTAGCCTCACATAGAAATGTTGCAAGGAAATGTTTAAAAGTCTATAATGAAGACATCCTGAATGAATGGACTGTTCACAAAGGATCATCTCAGCTCCTTTCAGAGCATGTATTAAGGATGGGGTTTGATCGTAGTTGTCTTCAGCAGCAGGACCAATGCAGATACCTTAGCCACTTCATGCCACTTCTGCAACATTACATTCCTGCCTGTACCAAAACACATCACACATCAGTTGGATGGTGCTGTCAAGCAGATCAGGTGCATGATACATGTCACTGCTTTTACATTTAGTTTCTTCCTTTTTTTTTTTTTTTTTTTTACAATCCAGATTCACAGCACAGCTCCAGAAATAGCTGTATTAACAGAGTTGGAGGGAGCAAGACACTGTGAAATAGGGACAGAGATACTCCATGACAGTATCACTGCTGAAGACAGTGTGCTATCACTGCAGCCCAACTTTAGGGGCATGGAGCAGCCCCTACCTTTCTACTGACTATGAGAGCAGCTCAGGAAGATTTATTTTCCTAAGCTGAAGTTAGCCTTTATATATAACCTTTACTTCTCTCCATAGTGCAGGAAGATTCAAATTTGTACACTGATTTTTATCTTCAAAATGAGGAGCAATGTATTACTTTGCAACCAAGGAACCAGAACAGAGATACTGATACTGATATTTAAACAGATTTACAAACCCAAACCTACTTAAACATCTGGTCTGCATAGGGGTTTCTGTGAATTTTACCAGGCACCTATCCACATCATTAAATACCTAAATACATTTCTCCTTCTCTACATTCATATTAATGTAATTAAGATGAGAATTTGATTTTAGTTCTCTCAGGGTTCTTTTTTAACTTGAAGAAAAATATTTACTGCCTGGATAATTATTGTATGGTTCTGATTTAATGAATCAACAATTAAAAATTCACTTCTAATAATGCCCAGATCTTTTAAAAGATCTCTATAATGCAAGTCATCCACCTGCATGCATGAAGCGTCTTCTATGTTCACCATCAAAACAATGCCAAGATCCTCTTTTTGTGCTGGTGAGCTCTGTAAAGCTGACACATCTATGAAGAGAATAGGCTCATCTCCATTAGATCTTACACACCTGCAATAAAACTGGTAAAAAAAAAAAAAAAGTTTTTTTTTGCAGAATCCTTCACCATGGCAGCATTGTGAAAGCCAGGGGTATACAATTTAACATCGGGCTGAACCTGGATTTACTTTCATATTCATCAATGAAGGGGTGATTTTTACAGAATACTCTTTCCCAGAACAGAAGAAAACTTTGAAGTCTTCTGCTGAAAAGACAGTTGAATTGTGTAATGAGCTGATCAGCTCATATGCAGAAAGTTAAGCATCTCATCAATAACAGAAACTGAAAGCAGTCAGTGCAGAAGCATTAATTACACTTGGGGAAAAAGCAGCAGGTGAGTCTCCACTTTAGTCCATTGTCTTGGAAGTTCAGTGGTGAACTGGAGAAGCTTCCCACCTGCCCCAGCATTGTGTGAACTGTAATGGAGTTGGGTCAGTTTGTTCATTGAAATGTTTTTCTAAAAGGTACTGGCGTAGATTCGCCTGGGGGCTGTTGCTGTGTTTTCTTTGAATCAGTTACGGCAAATAAGGCAGTTGCAAGATCCTTTATATGAAGAGCCCAGGGGATTCATTTTTCCTGGTCCAGGCCAGCTGAGACTGTGAGCAGAAGGACAGACTTTCAGCAGGCACAAAGTACAGGTATAGCTGCTGAAAGGGCAGCTCATTTCCAGTAAGTAGATAACCCACTCACTTCTTTCCTATCTGTGTACCCAGATCTGCTTCCTCGGAAAACTGGAGCACCTGGGGAGATGGTTGTATCCTGGTCCCTCTCCAGCATGCAGCATATCTGGGGACCAGGACTCTGAGGGTCTGAGGACTTCACCAGTTCAGACTCGGACACACTGGCAGAGGGAGGGCACGTGTGGATGGACGAGGAGAAAAGGCTCATTTAATAAACAAGTGAAAAAGGTTATTTCTTATTTCCTGCTCATCAAGCTCTGGACACTGAACTGCAAACCTCTAGTATTGCAAACATCTTAAAAGTTACTGGATGGTAAGCGGGTAGTATGCAGCAACTGCTTGGTGCAAAGGATCAGTACATTGGAGTCAGCACTGAAAAACGGTGAAGAGCGCAAACTCTTTCAAACATCACGAGAATGAATGGTTTTACCATTTGTATTTTTGTAGTGTCACGTCATCCGAACTTTTTTCTTTGGTTAGAAACCTCAGTCACCCTGTTACAAGTACCGTATCCCGAGGCTCTCCTTTCCCAGCTCTCCAGTAGAACAATACCTCCCTCTGGTGTTTGCCTGCCATTGTTACTGCCTCAGCCACAGCCCCTGGAAACCCTGCCAGAAGATGTTTATACTACAAACCCTCTTTCCTCGGCCGATGGCGTTTCAGGCTTTGGGCAGGAAGGAGGGTGTGCACCCACCAGGCACCCACCCGAGGCACCCACGGCCGCAGGCGGACATCACCGCATCGGGAAAAGCGGAGCGCCAAACTGCTTCTGCTGCCGAGCCGCACACGGTGCCAAAGACTCATTAACATGCTCCCTGCACTTATTTAATTACATGAACAGTAGGCTTACTGCAATGCATCTGGATGCTTTATTTGATGAATACAGGATCTTACCAACCCAGTCCTGAGAAGGTCAGGATACATATAGGGATATGTCAAGTGGCTGGATGATAGTTCAGAGTTAATGAATTACTGTGTTCTGCTCTTGGGACAGACAATGTGGAACTGTCATTCAGCTGCAAACTTATTTACAGGAATGCTGTCACAGCTTCAAGGCTCACATCTGACCTACAAGTGAATTTAAAGCTATATCTGCAGACAGAGGAAGCAAAATGAGACACAAGAGAATTAACCGCCGATCCTTTAGGCTAGACTTTACCTATCTTTTGCTATACTAATGCTGATTGTCAATTTTTTCAATGTAAAATTTAGAAGAAAATATAAAATCTTTATGTTAAATATATATAACACAAGAATCCATAATAAAACACGCAATAATTTTTCCCCCCAGATTTTTGTTGTAATCAGATGATGAAAACAAATCTGCAATACAAGGTGAAGGAAACTAAATGCTTGAAATCTGCATTTTTCCAAAGAGAAGTGGCTGTTTTGCTGGGCTGTTTAATAGAGAGTTCTTCCAAAGAATCATGCTATCATTCAGCTAGGTGCTCTCTCCAAACAGCCCACAGTTTTTTTTATATTTGACCTAAATGTCTGGAGTTTTGGTTTTTTTTTTTTCTATTTTCTTCAGCATATCACAGAACATGAATCTGTAAGCTGATTATTGTTGCTGTTAATACACTTCTGAATGCAAACATCTTTGCACATTATTTCAAACATTGGTGCATAGAGCTGAAATCAGAAAAGTTAAAAGAGCTTGAAAGCTCATACTAAATCCTGACTGTCTGGCTCCCTGGCCAATGCCTCATATTATACAAAGTGTGTAACCCTACTGCACCTTTGATGTAAAGCAACTACCCTATAATGTGCTGTAATCTCTCACTCCCTTTGTCTCTCAAACAATAACCCTCTTGCACATGGTAATCCTCAAAATCACATATGCTCTTTAAAGCTTTTCTTTTAGAAATTATTCATATCCATTTTCCAGGCACTGGAAACTAAATATTACAGAAAACCTGATTCTTCCTTCTTTCACCACAACAGTCTGAGTTTTTCATATTCCACATCACTGCTTGGCTGGAACTGGATCAACAAAATAAGTAAACAGTTTCTAGTTGTCCAGCAAAACAATAGCATGCCAAGTTTTTGTTTGGTCAAGGCACAACATGTCTGGGAGAGTTAACAGGAAACAAGTAAAATGACATTTTCTATTGGGGTTGTAAAACAGACAATTTAATGTAGCTGTCTAGAACAATTAAAAAATATGTCCTCCTGGGCTACTCAAACAAGCTAGCAAAAGAAAAATTCCCACTCCACAGTAATAACAAGCCCCTTAGCACTGGCACCTGGATATTTACAAGTGTGCTACCAGCTGCTCAAAGTTTCATTTTGCAAGATTAAATGTTTTTAGATGATGCCACCTTAAGTCAGAGGTAGAGGCTGAGACTAGAGTTACTTCATCAGACTAGCGTTTTTATTTAAATAATCGAGTCATGACAACTGGTGATGACTATAATGTGAGTCTCATTAGGCTGAATGTAAGATCCTAAATGACATAAACTGCATTAATTGCAGGACATGATGAATATTAGCCTAAGAGTTCAAAAAAGTATTTTTATTTGCTGACAATCATGCACATTGCCATACAGAATTTGTAGCAAGTTGAGGTACAGCTTCCAATGATACAACAGCACAACCTGCTGATCAGACCATCTCGTCTTTTCCATCCAAGCCCAGCCAGCTTGCCTCACTCCCTCTCTGAAAGACCAAGCACAGAGCACAGACAAGACCAAGGAATTTCTCCATGTTTGCTTTTTACAGAGGGCAGGGTCTGCTGCCAGCAGGACAGATTCTGGTTGTCCTCCTGACTTCTAGGGGCATTTTATTCCTTTTGCCCTTGTTGGGAGCTGCTTTCCACTGTGCCTGGGCATGGGAATCACCCATCCACAGCCCCTCTGCATTGGTTGGTCCTACACAGCCGTGTTGTCCTCCCTTCTCCCGGGCCAGTGGGCAGAGCTGTGGCTCTGGGTCAGCTTCTGACTCACAGCAGCTGCCCTGGGGGTGGCGGGTAAATACACCTGAGCTGAACAGCACAGCTCTCTGGCATCCTGAGTTAATGTTTCACAGTGTTATTTAATCCTGTGACTACAAGAGGCTTAAAGTTTCTTCTGAAGTTCTGTGAAACTCTCATCCTCATACAAAATCAAAACTGTTTTGCACTTACTTCATTCAGATAAAATCACAGAATCACAGAATCATTTAGGTTGGAAAAGACCTTTAAGTTCATCAAGTCCAACCATTAATCCAGCACTGCCAAGCCCATCACCAAACCATGCCCCTAAGCACTGCATCTATCCGTTTTAAAACACCTCCAGGGATGGTGATGGCACCACCTCCCTGGGCAGCCTGTTCCAATGTTTGGCCACCCTTTCAGTGAAGAAACTTTTCCTAATACCCAATCTCAATCTCCCCTGGCATGAGGGGGACGTAAGACTATAACCTATACCTTGTGAGTCACAAACCAGAATGCAAACTCCCCAATTTCGAGAGTTTGAGGGAAGGAATCTTGATGGTCTCTCAGCCTAAGCAGCTTTGGATCTTGTTGGAGGTTTAGGGGTGCCCTGCAGACCAGCAGGTCTCTCTCTGCAGTGAACTGCAGTAGCACGTGTGTCGAGGCTCCAAGACTGCCACCCAGGTGTAACAAGAACAATAAATAGTACTGATAAACACTCCAAGCTGAAGTGGGCTGCACGTGGGAATCAGGCAGTACTATTTCTAAAAGAAAGGCAGGAAATTAGGCTCTCTTATGCCATTTCAACTGTTTACAGTAAATCAGCAAAATTAATGGTTCTAGCAGAGAGAAACTCTACTCTCACTGAAAAATTCACTGTACTCCAAGCAAGCTAGCCAAATATTAATTTCCTTACAGCTGTTTTCACCATTTATATCCTTGATTTGCAAAAATTAAGTCAGCTGAATTTTCTCATGAGTGCAAACATTTGTGTTGCAAAAAATAAGAAACTCAAGGATTTAATAAATTTTTAGGAAATAAAGTTAACTTATCAACTCTAAGTGCTTCTCATCTCACATGAAAGTCCAGAAACTCCAGATAGATATAACACTCTTGGGTAACCTGACTGTTTGCATGAAGATTTAGATTCTAAGTGTTGAAGGCTGTCAAAAGGAACCAGTCTAAATTTGATGAGCAGAAAAAAGTGAGGTAAACCACCAAGGTTACAAGCAAGACACCTAGGAAGACGCTAAAAATTTTTCATGCAGATACATCAATGAATACAAAAAAGTAATCTCATGTCCTCCATTCCTCTCTCTAAGGAGGATTAGAAGTCTAGCGGTCACAGGGAGCATGCTTGCTCTCTTTAGTCCTCACCCAGGTGATAACAAGCAACTCTAGCCTGCCAAAGATTAATTAAGCAATCACTTTGCCAAACTTTGTTAGCAGTGTATTGATTAGAAACACACAGCTTTTAAATTATGAAATACGTGTCCTTTTTCAGTTTCTGAATTTTTAAAATCAGCGTAATCACTTCTAAATCACTGCTTTAATGTTTGTTTATTGAAAAACAAATTACTGAGGTAAGAGCTAATAGTTATAATTAATACTATTTTTCTTTCATCTTAATTCTTAATTGAAATGAGATTAAATGATCAGAAGTTAAAATAGAAGGCAAGGTAAACTGACTGCATATATGTTATTACTATGAGGAGAAGAAAACTTTAGTATTCAGATGAGAAGCTTATTGTTATCAGCAGTTACGAGACTGGAATCAGAATGTCCAGATCAGATTTCAGGCTCCAATTCCCTTTTTATTTCAGCTTTCTTATCAGTGATATGAGGCTAATAATCTTTGCTTTTCTCATTTATGGATTGTTTCAAGGATGAAAAATACAATGTCAACTTTGAATATTATCATAATTAGTTTTAAAAGTGTAAATTAAATAATGAAGATATATCATAAAAGTAAAGAAATGGGGTATTTGGAACCATGAATGCACAATACTGATTTTTTCAGGAAATAATAGCAGTCTGATGAAGAAAAATTAATCTTTTTTTCTTCAGTGGCAAGGAAACAAAATTTCAGAAATCACCGTATGACTTTTTTTCCACATATTTCCCACTGAAGAGGCCCATTCTGAGAGTTAAAACTATTACAGGTGCAACTATCTTCTGATGTATGTATGGCTAGAGTCTAAGATTTTCAGTTTATGGAAGAGTGGTTGTATAGACAAAGAACAGGAGTTGGGATCTAGTAAAATATTGTAGTTAAGTGGATTCCAAAACACCTAGTGATAAATAAATAAAGAAACTACAAATCCCTATTTGATTACCAAAGTGTATTTAAAAAAATTAACCCCTGCCACTTGGAGAATTCATGGAGAACATCAATGGTATAATGGCTTAACTAACTTCAGAAAAAAAAAAATTGTCCTTAAAGTATTAAAATTAATGCCAGCAAAAGTAATCCATCAGAGTAAGATAACACATGACAAGCATAATTGGCTGATTATTTCTCCAGACAGTCAGCGGAACAAGACAAATGACAAAGCTTACAAGTTACAGCAATTTATCAGTTGCTTGTAAACTAGTTTAGCTATATTGTCTTAAAGTGTGTGTTGCTATACATCAGGTAATGGTCTGATTCTCTTTTTCACTTCACGAACGTCACCTGGTTACTTCTACAGTGGATTTCCTGTACTGACACCACTGATGAACATGGGAGTGAAATGTTTTGGAAAATGTGGGTCTTTAACATTTTTATTCTTAATCTCAGCAAAACTTCACACCAACATGTACCTGCTTATCATTCAACGTTACCTAGTGGACACTGGCATGTTTCCTTTCAGACGTGACAGTCAAACCTCAAGTTTTACATTTATGTTTATGACTGAAACACAGAAATTCCAACTCACTTCACACTTCCAGGCATTCCTAAATCAATATGAAGGCTTAAGCTCCAATGTGATTTTTGGTATAAATTCATTTGTTCAGGTTGTAGGACTAGGAATTGATTTATTCTTTCAAAAACAAACTCAAAATCATTTTATAACCCTTTCTAAAAAACCTTCAGGAGCAATTTAGTGAATCAGGGATACAATATGGATAACCTACGGCAAGGTGTATGCAAAGGTGTACCTTTGCACGCTGTTATTTTCTATGGAGAAGTGTCAATGCTTTTTATGACCTGAGGATCCATCTGTGTACTGTATAATGTGAAGATAAGATCAAAATGACAGAATTGTAAAAGTGTCTGTAAAACTACTAGATTTTGCACACTGACACACTTACTTGCATGGTGCTACACATTCTGTCCTGACTGATTAAAATCTGGAATAATTCTAAAATAAACCAATGTGACATCAAAAGTACAACACTATGATACTTTTGAAGTGTGTTTTCTTTTCCTGCAGAAAATGAATCTTTTATTAATTGCATTCATGGCTAATATGACAGTTATCTGAAGAAAAATAGTTTAATGATAGGCATTGGTCTAGGTATTCAATTTCCACAGAAAAAAAAAGGAAAACATATGATACCATTTGGCTGTCATAAAATCATAGAATCATAGAATCATTTAATTTGGAAAAGACCTGTAAGCCCATCTACTCCAACCATTAACCTAGCACTGCCAATCCCACCACTAAACCATATCCCTAAGTACCACATCTACACATCTTCTAAATACCTCCAGGGATGGTGACTCCACTACCTCCCTGGGCAGCCTGTTTCAACGCTTGACATTTTTGGTGAAGAAATTTTTCATGATGCAATCTAAATCTCCCCTGGCACAAGTTGAGGCCATTTCTTCTTGTCCTGTGGATTGCTACTTGGGAGAAGAGACCGACCCCCACCCGGCTACAGCCTTCTGTCAGGTAGAGAGCAATAAGGTCCCCCTTGTACCTCCTTTTCTCCAGGCTAAACAACCCCAGTTCCCTCAGCTGCTCCTCATAAACCTTGTGCTCCAGACCCTTCACCAGCTTTGTTGCTCTTTGTACACGCTTCAGCACCTCAGGTCTTTCTTGAATTGAGGCACCCAAAACTGCCCACAGTATTTGAGATGCGGCCTCACAAGTGCCCCGTACAGGGGGACAATCACCTCCCTTGTCCTGCTGGCCACACTATTTCTGATACAAGCCAGGATTCTGTTGGCCTTCTTGGCCCCCTGGGCACACTGCTGGCTCATGTCCAGCTGGCCGTTGACCAGCACCCCCAGGCCCTTTCCCACCAGGCACTTCCCAGCCGCTCTGCCCCAGCCTGTAGCGCTGCGTGGGGCTGGTGTGACCCAAGGGCAGGGCCCGGCACTGGGCCTGGCTGCACCTCATACAACTGGCCTCGGCCCATCGGTCCAGCCTGTCCAGATCCCTCTGCAGAGCCTGCCTGCCCTCCGGCAGGTCAACACTCCCACCCACCTTAGTGTCACCTGCAAACTTACTGAGGGTGCACTCGATCTCCTCGTCCAGATCATAGATAAAGATATTAAACAGGACTGGCCTCAATACTGAGCCCTGGAGAACACCACTTGTGACTGGTCGCCAACTGGACGTAACCTCATTCACCACCACTCGTTGGGCTCGGCCAGCCAGCCAGCTTTTAACACAGCTTAGAGTAGTACACCTGTCCAAGCCATGAGCAGCCAGTTTCTCCAGGAGGATGCTGTGGGAGATGGTGTCAAAGGCTTTCCTAGGGTCCAGGCAGACACATCCACAGCCTTTCCCTCATCCACTAAGGGGGTCATCTTGTCACAGAGGGAGATCAGGTTTGTCAAGCAGGACCTGCCTTTTGTAATTCCACGCTGACTGGGCCTGATCACCTGGTTGCCCTGTATGTGCCACATGATGGCACTCAAGATGACCTGCTCCATAACCTTCCCCAGCACCATCAGACTGACAGGCCTGTAGTTCCCCAGATCATCCTTCTGGTCCTTCTTTAACATGTGCATCACATTTGTTAACCTCCAGTCAGCTCCAGCTAACCTGCCAGTTAGCCAGGACTGCTGATAAATGATGGGAGGTGGCTCAGTGAGCACTTCCACCAGCTCCCTCAGTACCCTGGGGTGGATCCCATCCAGCCCCATCGACTTGTGTATCTCAGTGGTGTAGCCAGTTGCTGACCATTTCCCCTTGGATTATGGGGGCTTCATTCTGCTCCCCATCCTTGTCTTCCAGCTCAGGGGGCTGGGTACCTGGAGTGCAACTGGTCTTACTATTAAAGAATGAAGCAAAGGCGGCATTAGAGTATCTCAGCCTTTTTGTCATCCATGAAGATGTCATCTTTTGTCATTTCAAAGTAGCTTTAAAACCTTCAGTTAAGATATGTAGGTCTATCATTATGTCAAATCCCAAGCTTTTAACACCAAACATATGATTAGTGTTGTCAGATCTGTCAAACACAGCAACTTTGGCAGGTATTAAGTGCAGTAGCACTGACTTTGTTGTCAGCAGTTGGTTGGCTCTAGCAGGTCCTGCTGTGGGATTGGATTGGGGTGCCTCTCTGGGAGGGCTCCCTGTCTCCCTCTGCTCCTGGCAGTCCCCTGGGGTGACCTTCTGGGATTTCACCTTCTCTAAAAAACCCTGGGTGAGCCTAAGCACAGGGTGAGCTTTCTCAATGATGAAGGGGCAGTGAAGGGATTTAACAGGTGGCTGATTCCTTGACTTTCTGTTTAATCGACCTTCTTAATGCTGCTGAGATCAAATTATATTGTTTACATTGTGTTATGAAACAGTACTTTGGATGGGGTATTTTCCATTATTATTGAAATCAAGTAACTGACTGCAAAGGGCAGCTGTGCAAGAAACTTATTTTGTAGCCAACACCATATTGTGTTACATTATACTACCAAAAGCACAGCATGAATGTCAGAGGGTGTAGGATTTACTGGCCCAGGTCTTCTGTAGCTGGATCTTTCCTGAATGAAGATGTATTATGAGAATAACTAAAAATATTTCAGAGTTTCAGTTTTCAAGGAATGGTTTCTTGTACAGTTGTTATGTGCCCAACTCTATATAGCTTAAGCTTTGAAATCATAAACCCAAATATATATGTATAAAACTTATGAAAGCTTTTCATGCCAGAAATTGATAATTTCAACTTTGATACATCAGGTCCTTACAGGATTTGAAAGAAGCAGCTGCACAGGACAATTAGGCAGCTGGAGATCAACCCTCTGCAGCGATATAAAGCTCCAGTTTCTGAGCCTGCAGGGATATGAAATATCAGGTTTTAAGTATGACATCTCAACATGCAGAAGAGCTGTCACTGCTGTTTTCAGTTTCAAGAAGGGAAATTATTTCTGGGGGTAAAGCCAAATTTAAAGAGGGAACATTCTGGGGTTGTATTAAAGATAAAGCTGGAAACTCTTTGAAATGGCAAACGTATTTGAAACAGCATAGTATGTCTTCCTTTCAAACATTAATTATTGCTCCATCTACCTTTTCGGAAATACTTGATTCCTAGCTTTGTTTACAATGTGTTTGTGTGTGATAACTCTTACAACCCAAAGGCAAAATGGTAACAACCTGTGTGATCACTTGGCTCCACCGTTTTTCAGTCTCTGCAAATTTATTTTTAATAATAGCTTTTTTATATTTGTAAATTTATTAAGATGACTCATCAGATCTGTAGATCCTTTAAGTATTGTATGGACAGCATACAATAGTGCTCTATATATACCTACAAAGAATTTTGAAAAAACTGGAGGGACCTCCCTCAGACCTAGCCAGGTACAGTAGGATTCCCAGCAGTGCTTAGCTCCATTTGCATCCTCTGGCTATAGAAGAACATGTGATAGTTGGAATGAGAGTCTCATTATGAACTCAAATGGTTACAAAACCCGTATATTGGAGGACCCAGAGGAATATGCACACAGGGGCACAGGCTACAATTGAAACTAAACTTAAGTTGAGGAGAAATCAGAAGGCAGAAGTTTAGTTATAAGCTGTATATTATATATTTTTCTATATAGTCAATGTAACTACCAATCAGCACATAACACATAAGACTTCCTAGAGGATGCTGGAAGAACAATATATGCCCTGTACTCAAAATGTAAAGATTTACAGCCCTTATAAGCCTTAAATTAGCCCCACTGGCCATTTCTTCACAAAATGGTTACTAATTCAGTACACAGAAAAAGCAGTGCTCATCTGATCAGCAGCTCTCCCCTACACTGGGTTTTCTTTCTTGCTCAATGTGCAGTCCCATCATAGGTCTGCCAAAAATAGCTGACACTGCACCCAAAAGACAGAATTCCTATTTTCCTTGGTGGCTAACATTTTCTTTCAGAAAAAAAAAAAATGTTTAGGATCACCTTCTGAGGAAAAGAGAGGTTAATTACTCCCATTTCAGAGGTGGGGAAATGAGAAGCAGAACAATTAAATTTAAGATTACCTACAATTCTGAGTCTGCAGTCTAAGATGCTGGTAATTTTACAGATTGCATCACCTCCTGCATGCAGGGGAGAGATCCCTGTGACTTCAGTTCTACCTCAGCACTTCCACCAATTAAGTCTGCATCTCCAGCCAGAGACTCATGAAATGAGTTCAAAGCAGGCAGACGTGTCTCTGCCCATGGCAGGGGGGTTTGGGACTACCTGGTCTTTAAAGATCTCTTCCAACCCAACCCATTCTGTGATTCTATGGTCCTATGACACTGGCAAGAAATTACTTGTTTAACATCACACAGGAACTTTTTGTTGGAAGCGGGAAGAATCCAGGTCTCCAGGTCAGCTTTCCATGGGTTTAACTATAAGCCCATCCTTTTTAGAGGTGCAGTTCCCTGGTCTCATTTGGTCCACACTTTCTTCTGCAACAAATTAATCTTGGACTCAGAGGACAACAGCTTCCCTTATTTCATATTCCTAGACAACCCTGGATTATCTCCTGAGCAGAATCCAATCTGTTCCCCACAGAAGGCAGGCAGAGACCTTCAGGAAAATACAGTAAACCTTGCAATTAAGGATTATGACATACAGTAGGTGCACAATGGAGCCAAAATAAGCCTGTGGAGGTAAGTTTAAGTCCAGAGTTTTCTACTCTATGAATGATTCACTTGATGACTTTAAGCATGACCTTTTAAAGTAATTCTGGATCTATAATTTCCTGTGCTTACAAAAAAGCAATGAGAAAACAAAGTAAAGGAGAAATTTCCACTGTGAAGCATTATATTGGAAAATATGAGCAACATTAAAGAAGACTGAAATCCATCTTGCTGCTGGCTGAAGCACCAGGGGTGACAGTTAACAGGGGCTGCCATGCTCCAGGTGGACTGGAGGGGAGACACACATGCCTGTGGGCATTTACAGATGAAGAAGAAAAGAAAACCTGAGGAACCAAGCCTGGTCTCTGAAGGGGAATGTGGCATGCAGAAATACACATTTCCACTTCTCCTCACCCAGCTTGCACCTTTCTCTGCCCTTTCACCCAGCTTGCTCCCATTTCTTTCTCTTTCTCCAGCCATCCCATGCAATCCAAGCTCACTGTCCTCTTCCAGCAGTCATTCCTCTGGCATCTTCTCCCAGTCCAGACACTCCCTGGACATCCAAGTCACAGTCTTCCCTCCAACAATCCATTGCCCTCTGCCTCTGGCGTCAGGCTCCTTAGCAGTTCCTCACGCCCAGCTTCTTCATTAAAATGTTCATCAGCCTTTTTTATTTCTATGCTGTGTTGTTGAGTCACTTTGAGTTTTCTGTATTTTAAAACTCAACTACTCCAGGTTAAAGTCTAGTAAAACTTACCTTTTCAAGTTTAAAAGGTTTTTCTGAGTCTTTCTGGGAAACTCACTATAAGGAATAGAGCGAATGTAATCTACCTCAAAACATCAACAGACTTGATGTCCTGTCCCAGCTGAATCTCTCTCTAATCATGGTGGGTCCTCTTAGAGATCCCAGTTTAACACTTTTCCTCCTGTGGATTGCTACCTAAGTCTTCTTGCCTCCTATTAGTTTCAGGCTTACCACAGTGCCTTTCTGGCTTCTCATCCATCTCAGAGTCATCAGCAGTTTATGGGTATCCTATCAGGTGACTGTCTTCCTGACATTTACTCTTGCAGCTCCCCAGGAGAGTTTGCTTAGGCAAACACTTGGCCCTGGGGCTGAACATCTATCTTCCAAGGTTTCATGTGAAAATATCAACATAGTTTTTATTTTTTTTTTAAGGACATCACCATGGTGTGGTGCTTGAGGGTTTTTTCCCCCTCAGCATGTGAGAAAGCTTTAGCTTTGGAAATAAAACCATCTTGTTGAACATGTTATGCATATCTTTCTGTTTTAAAGATAATCATGGAAGATAGTAAGTGTTCACATTCTGCTTTAGTCTCTTTACTAGGAGGCAATGCTTGCTACAAAATGACTTTAAGGGAATCAGGCATCCACACATTAAGTGAAGGTATCTGGAAGAAATTACTAGGTATTTGCTTTATGTGATTCTCTTTGTTCTAATATGAACATATATGCATAAATAAAATCAGTTGTTCTCAGGTCTTACAAAAGTGTTCTTCATCTGGGTCAATGTGAAAGGCCAGCAGCACTGCTTGCTGGGGTTTCCTGCTGATGCTAATGAAGAGCAATCACACTGGAGGAGGAAGCTTCCACATCTCAGTTTTCATCACTGGGCTGTGGGAAAGCTATGACCCACTTTTGCAGTTACCTCCAAGAATGTTCTCATTTATTCATTTTCAGTTTGAAATGGTCTTTTGTCAAAAGCACAAGCAGGTATCCTTCAAGAAAATGTGAACTCATACTGCAGCTGCCTGGAACCAATTTGTACCCTAAATTAGCAGTAGAAGCAATGGAACTTATTGATGCAAGTAATGTAAACAGAAAGATTCATTTAAAAATCTCTCAAGATTGAATTAGGCTGACAAATTAAAAATTAACAAAACTGAGGCACAACAGCAGCTTTCAAGAAAATAAGCATTGTTTAGTAATAAATTTGCAAGCCTCTGCAATAGAATAGGCACCTTTCAAGTAAAACACCTGTTGAAGTATTTTCTTAGCCTTCCAAATAAAAAATGTAATTTCACATTCCTTGTTTTCAGGATCTGATGCCAGTCTCCTTGGAAGCAGGAGGTGCAGCAGATAGTGCCCTCTGTTACACTTTCAGCAGTGCTTCCTACATGTTACTTTCCAAGAATGTCTATTTTTCTAAATGTTGTGAGAACAGTTTTCATTTTCGCAAACGACAGGAACGATGGGGCCATGGTAGCTGCACGATTTCCAGAAAAGTGAAAGACAAAGAGCGTGCTGGCAAGGTTCACGCTGTGCTGCAGTTCACAC
The DNA here is from genome assembly GCF_023634155.1 of Falco peregrinus. Classification (NCBI taxonomy): domain Eukaryota; kingdom Metazoa; phylum Chordata; class Aves; order Falconiformes; family Falconidae; genus Falco; species Falco peregrinus. The sequence goes on from NC_073723.1 coordinate 59,396,410, forward strand.
TGAGATGAACTTCACTCCTTGGACTGTCTGTCCTCAGCACTTGCTGCAGCTGTGAAATTCGGGTCTGCACCTTGGCTGCCGTTAGTTACAGGGTGACACAGTCACACATCACAGCCTGTCAAGCACTCAGGCTATAAAGGAACTAGCACTAAGCACACCTGCATGATTTTGTTGTGATTTCACAGATACCTTCAACTGCTCAGCTTCAAAAGACAGGAAATAATGGATTTATTTCTGATATCCAAATTGGATAATCTAGCACGTATTTATTTCTCGGCAAAATTCACTTTGGCTATGGAAACAGTGTTGCCTTCAGTGTTCAATAAGAATCTGTAACATTTCATTTAGGCTACCTAAAAAGAAAAAAGGCATTAGCTCCTAACTTTTACAATATCAGAACTAGGTTTAATTCATACTACTGCTGTTATCATGCTAATTTTTGTAAAGGGAATTGGTTTTATTTTGAACCCAGTTAACAGGCTTGTATCTTGTGCTGGAGTGGATTCTTTTGGCCAATTCTGACCCATTAATGAGATGAGGGCTCCCTGAAGGCATCAGATGAGATAAATCAGCACATGCATATGCAGTTATTAAAAAACTTGACCCTGTGCCACGCAGTCCATGCATCTGAATGAAATATAGGCCTTACTTTTGCCCATAAATTTTACATTTTTTAATCTATAAGTTGAAAGAACACAATATACTGTAATTGTACTGTATTTGGAAAAACTTGTTCAAAAATAGATTTTTATAAACGAACAATCATGAAGTGGAATTGAGCCAGTCAGATTACTGGCAAAGCTTCCTGCTGAATATGATTAGATAAAAGGAAAACAGAGAAAATTGATCCTCTCAGCAGAATTTGCCATAATTATATGCAGGATGAGGAATTAGCTATTATTCTAATGTTAAATTCCTCAAGTGGCCAGAAGGAACACTCTTGCATAATCTGCTTTTTTGATCTAGTCCATGCAAAATGAAGATCCATAAAAAAGTTAAGAAAAATGGAGATGGGGCTGATCAAGATCTATAAACCTGGTAATTTTTCTTCCTAAAGGTTACAGTGGAAGGATGTATTGGGATTGTCTTACCAGCACTTCTCCAATAACCCACTAGCTTCTGTTTAACAGAAGTTTTCATTTCAAGAAGTAAAATCATTGAATTTCACACATGCATTCGTCCCTGTCAAGTTGCAATCCAAAAAGCCTCTAAATCTCAAGTGCTATTCTTGCAAGGCAACTTCTTTGTGATGGTTCATTGCTAGCATGACCTGAACTCTGCCCTGCTGCACCAGCAATCACATTGTTGTGAATTAAAACCTTGTGTTTTTACCAACACAACAGGACTTCTCTGATCACGAGCTTCTGTTTATGCAAGGAGCTCAAGGCTTTCTCATCGCCACCTAATTCAAGTGGAGATGGTACTAATAAGATGAAATAATACTTCTGAGAAGATACAAATGACTTATGAACACAAAGAGGGAATAGGCTATGTAGCCTAATGAGAAGGGAGGATTGCCCTCAATACTACTGAATGCAGTGAAATAGCAAAAATGAAATTGCGATAGGTTGGCATTTCTGGCTGGTGGGCTAACAGCTGAGTTAGGTAACAGAGGAATTGTGAGCACAGTTAAGCAAGTAGAAAACTTCTCAGTGCATCTACTTTCCAAAAATCAGAAACTTACATAATTATTCAAATTAGCAACATGAAATGGAATCAAAGGAAAAGGAAACAAAAGCAAGAAGCTATGAAAAGGAACAGCTTGTCTGAAAGATAATTATATACTGTTAAGAAGAGTAAGAAAAAAAGCACTATGTTTAGTATGCCTCCAGATTAGCACTGGTCTTTCCTTAAATGCAATCTGCTCTGCTAATTCTCCTCATTTCTTTTATTATAGATGTTGCAAACATAATGGTTTTATAGTTCAGGACAGGGTAGGTGATCTTAGCTGCAGTATTACTACAAGCCACCCATATCCAGACTGCTGAGATGGCCTTACTCTAATTCTAGCTGCTAAAATAATCGCTATTAAAACATCAAAAGGAAAAGAAGGAAAAAGGAAATCTGATTTACTAGTAGGGGCCCAGAAAAATCTCTCAAGTTGTCAGAGCGGTAACACTGTCATCTCCTCTTCGCTTCCTGCAGCCTCCCATGTAGCCCCCATTCCCTTTTTTTCAGCCAGAAGTGACACTTGCCTGCTGGAGCTGCCCAGTTTGTCCAACAACACACTTGACTGTGAATGCAGAGTTCTCCTTCATGCTAACCAGAAGGGTGCAACTGGGAAAAACCAGAAATTTTACATAAAGGCAAAATTTAAAGAAAATGACTGCTAGAGCCATGAGTGATTAATATGTATGTGAACAGTGGGGAGAGCTGCCGACTGGTAACTTTATGCAATAATGCTTTTAGCAAGTATAAAATATGGCTTTAACAGATAGTATTCCAGTGAAATCAGCTGTATTCAAGAGGTGGCTGTAGAGATGGAAATGTGATTGAGGTCCTGGAGACAACAGCAGCTCTAGCTATATATATATATGTTGTAACTGATGGGCAAAGGGCATCTGGGACACTGGGTGTTCTTCCCTAGAATTGCCTTTATTTATTCTGGACATATCACCAACCCCAGATGCAGCAAATACTTTTATACCATATAATGTTTAGGTATTTTAATTTACATCTTTAAGATGGAGGCAGATTGCAGCACATCTTTAGAGTTTGTCTCAGAATATATGGTTATGGACTACTGGATAATAATTCCTCAACTGTTGTGAAAATGCCAATTGAAAAGTCTGTGGTCTGACTGCTGGAGGTGTTGCTGGCTGACAAACTAAAAGATATCTACATTTTTCATAGGCAGGGAAAGGTGGAAGACAAAAATCTATGAGATAAAAATAAGTATGGATACATCATCGTTTTTCTCCAAAGCAGAGTTATAGACTGATTGGAGAGCCATTACCTGTAAAAATCAGAATAAATTGCCTAGGAAAAATGGTGACTGACATGAGTGTCATGAGGTCATCAGGTTAGTTTACGAATCAGTATTACTGAGTTTACATGAGATTTAGTTTACTAAGCAGCAGTTTTTATTGAGTAAATGAGCTACCCCATTAGCTTCAGCTTGTCCCCAAAAAAATCTTCATTAACTAACCACTTCTGCCAAACACGGCAAACATCTCAGGCTTGAGTATTGTGGGGAATTACCAGGGACTGAGCCAGAGAAATCACAGTGTAAATACAAGCCTAGAAGAAGACATGCCAGTTGACTTCAACTTCAGCAAGTATTAAAATATGGATTCAGTGGAGACAGACAGAATCGGAAATCTGCAGTGAGAGTGAAGATGAATCAAAGTGCATGAAATTAAAAGTTTTTACAAAAACACATTTTAAGCAGAGCAGCTGATAAGAATCAGCAAAGCAGCTACAGTGAATAGTGGAAAGCTGACCGGCAGATTACACGTGCATTGGTAGCACGTGAAATGGTTGCAGGCCTTGTTGTACAAAATTATTTAATGACATTACAACTTCTAGATGTGAACTTCTTTTCACTTAAAGTAATTTGAGAAATGCAACACTTTCCCCTATTTGATGAAAAACCGTGACTTTGTAACTTACTGCACTTTAAGGGAGATGTATACTAATTTGGATTTTGCAAAACCTATACAAACTGCCCCTGTAGAAAGGTACCCACCTCTTCTTGTTACATTGTCAAAAAGCAAACACGCACCAGTTTTATTTTACAAGTGAAATGTAACAGTATGGATGAGCTAGATATTGCTGACAGCTTGAATTAATAATTTCTCTGGGCTTCTTTCTCTCTCCTAAGAAGCATGATGTCATGCTCCAGTAACAATAATAAGATTTTTCAGGAGAAAAAAATTAGATGTAAAATACAATGCCAGATGATGCCAATGCAACCATTGCTTTTCTGTATGAGAAACTGACAATGTCTCAAGCCCCAAGGAAGGTAACATCATGTAAGTGAGAAAAAGGATAGTGTTTTTTGAAACAGGAAGCCTGGACCAGGTTGATACGCCTAATCCTGCACCCATGATTAATGTCACATGTTCAGAATTACATTGATGTTGTTTGATAACCACACTGTTTATTTTTGGAGATTAGTGATAGTAATTGGCAACATTTCCCAATTACACAGGTTCTGGCTTGGGATAAAAAGACTTTCTTCCTTATGATTCTGCATAGGCATTGGCCAGAATGCCACACTAAAGGAGTCCCTGACTCCTCTCCATGCATGTCGGAGCGAAGACCGTCTGAAAACTGAGGAAGGCTTCCTCTTATCGTCATCATCATATGACATAATTAGTTTTTTTCCAGTGGTGCAAAGGTGGTGCAAAGGACACGCGTATACCAAACTTTATGTGTTGAGAAGAAAACACAGATGGTTTGCGGGAAGTGCACATGGTTGCAGTGCAAATAAATAAACTCTTTAATGGAGTCATGCTAATTTTTCAGTGGGTGGTCTTTTTTTTGTCATTGTTTAGCACATGTATAAGGAATATGGTGGCAGTGGTCAATTCACTATATGATATTATGGACAACAGATGCAAGGCACTCAGCATTGCTCCACCTCGTTCTGCTGAACATGATCTCCTTGATAATTGTAGGGGTGGAAAGAAAGATAGATAGAGCCATCTCTTCTGTATTTTCCATTTATGAATGTGACAGAAACAATCTTGACATTGGGTAATAATCAGTTTTTCTTGTGTTGGAGATTTGTCTGCTACTACAGCATAGGGCAAGTGTAGTATGACATTTCCCAGGATCTCATGTTTTCTAGCAGCATAATGGAAAAAAAACCCCAACATTTGAAAAGATTCCTCAGAAATCATGTTTTGCAAGCCATTTATGTATTATTCCCTAGGATTTGGTTGCACAATTTGAGCTTTTGACAGAAAAAGGACTAGAAACGCTTACATTTGTATCTTCTAAAAAATATCATAAACTGGATTCCAACAGATTAATGCTCCTGACCCAGACTCTTCTGGTTGTAAAGGCACCTGCAGTGAAAGAGAGGAGCCAGATGTTTCTGTGACACCAGGCATATGGAAATTATGAGCTGATTCTACAATGCTGGAATCTGAGGACACTCAGCACCTTTTACAATTAGACCTTCAACGAGCAAAGTTTGCAGGAAAAGAAAGATCTGTCTCACTTTTGCAGCTTAACAGACTGCTCTGATCTGCAATATTGTACTTAAAATATTAAAAAATGTATCTGCAAAACAGATGGAGGAAATTGTTACCCTTCACTTGATGGAATTCCAACACTGCTGCTGTGGTCCCACGAATTCCCACATCTATTCAAGCTTTCTATCCAGTGCTTACTTCTATCTGTCATGTTCATTATTTTCCATTCACTAGTTTTGACAGCCTTTTGAAGGCAATAAAGGGATTCTGGATGCCATTAATTTGATGACCATCTCATATCCCTCTATATCTCCTGCCTGCAGGGGAACTGGAGGCCTATAACAACAAGAAAACGTGTTGTAAAGTAAGTATCAAAACCTGGCTACACTGGGGGATCAAACAGCATCAATAAAACAAGCCAGATATCACACCTTGTCCATCTAGTCTACACGCCCAAGTCATATGTGATGAAGGAATAAAGACAAAGCGTTTTGGAAAAACTCATGTTAAAAGCTCTATGCATATATTTCTCACCATCAACTATTCACACCAGGAAAGGTGTTACTGATTCTGTGTTTTGTTGAAATAAGTGCAGGACACATTTCTGTTTTATAAAACTATTCTGGACCTGCTTTGCTACTCAAAATCAGTTTCTTCCTTGTCTGTCTCCCTCTCCTTTTGTCACTTCTCACCTTTTTTTCTTAACCATCGAACTCTTTGCCTTTCAGTGAAAGGAGGTATGTTGAGCCTGGAAAAAAAAGTATAATATTAAGAGTGAAAACTTCTTTAACTCCTACTTGTTTACAGATACATGTTTTCTGCATTGGTGCCTGTCACCTATAGGGTGGGCTATTATATATTTTATTAAATAAAATAACCCCACCCATATGCTTTCAGGCTCGGTACCCCTTCACCCTACAGCTATTATGCAACCATCCCACCCAAGCTCACAGGACATAAGACCAATCTTTATACTTGGCGTGAGTCTTCTCTACTAAGTCGTACATACTCTTCATAAGGAAGCTATATACAATGCTCAGCAAGCATTGACAGAAACAGAAAAAGGCTTTCAGGATTCCAGCATGGATTTGAAGTCCAGAAAGAGGAACGACTGGGAAGGTAAATCAGATTATGGGAGGGTGTTCTTGTTCATAATACCATGCATAATCTGTGGAAGTATGCAACAGCAGAACAGACGATGTGCCGCAGGCTGCGGAGTCTGTGTAGACAAGGAGTGCCTGTTCAAGCACTAGCCCCGCAAGTGGCTGATGTGAGCTTAAACACAACCACGCATTTATGTAAAATGACACTGTACACTTTTGGGCGAATGTGATGCATCTTTTTGGCTGTGGATCGAGTCCTAGAGGCAAATTTAGGAAGGGTGAATGTTGGTATTAGAAATCTTAACTAGTGACTTCTTGCCCTTATTTGTCTCCCTTTTTCTGAAAAAAGAATAAACATTTTGGTCTTAGCTGTGCATTAATATAACTTCTAACACGATCTAACTTCCCTATAGCAACATCCCAAAGAGGGAAAGAGGCGGCATAAAGCAATATGTATAAGGACAGAGCCAGCTCCCTTGGAAGTATGTAATAAGACAGTAACTGACTTCACCTAGATCAGAGCATGCAGCCTTGCAAACCATGTTATCAGCACTTCCAACACAGATGCAATACTTTCCCTCACCCCACCTCCATCTCTCTGATTACCTTCTTCCCTTGCTTCCCCCTTTTTTTTAAAGAGGCAAATGTTAAAATGTCACATAAGAATTCAGGGAACTGTGTGAGATAAGACGACTGTAAGGCTACAGCACCAGGCAACAGCTAATTCTGTCACTTGGGTGTAAAGTACCCTTCCTGCAAAATGGAAAGTGACAGACTTTCTCAGGACTTCCTGAGGGAGTCAGATTGGGGCTAGTAGTTCATGGACAGGTTGGGTTTTATTCATAGCTTGTATATTTTTGGTCTGCTAAGACCCTGGCTTTTTTTTGCCACAGATGTACATCATTTTACTTGACTGTTAGCAAAGTTCAGGAGAAGAGGGTTAAAAGAAATTGAAAGCAAGGAATTTTGGAACAGAAATAGCCCGCTTTGTTTAAACAAAGAGTCTGACAGCATTTATTTTGTTATACTATTACAATGTTCTGACTTCCATCTCAACCTTCCCAGAGGGATACAGATTTACATTTTACTTTAGCTAAAGACAGAATTAACTTGAAAAATCATTACAGCAAAAAGAATGGTTATCGAGCCACCATCGTCTTGACTGTGCAAAGACAAAAAATAGGTGTCTTTCTCAACAGAACAAGCAAGAGCTCTGTCACAGCAGAGGGATTTGTGATATCATTTATTGTTTTGTTTTTTTTTTTTCTCTCCTCTGATAGCTTAGCTCAAATCCCTGATCAAAGCAACTAGGGATTGTTCTGCTCAGATGGCTTACTGCATTTTAAGTGGAATGCAATTTAGCGCTCTCCCATCTGACCAAAGCCAAATTCAGTAAGGGAAAACAATTTCCAAAGACCAACATATCCATTTCCCCCTTGAGAGGCCAGACAAAGGTTGTGGCATTAGAACAGATTACCAGCATCTGCCTACAGTATGACTTTGATAAAAGGGAATATTAGACTGTGATGGCAGCCACTAGACTGTCCCTCTTTGCAAAATAACATTAGGTGGTTCCAGATCCCAGTTGCATTGTGCTTTGTTATGGATCACTGTAAGATGCAGTGCGCTAAGATTGGTGTAATAGCAAGAAATAAAAAGAGTAAATCACATCTTTGTGTATACTTCAGAGTTTCTGTGGTTTTTTTTTTTTAATTTACAGATTTCTTTGCTGCCATATTTCCTTTGGGTTTATCTATGCCATTACTAAAGAAAAAAAGCAGTCTCTGTTTCCAAAAGTGGTTCATAATAAGTAGTTCATAATATACACACCCCATAGTCCACCATAGCTTCAAAGAGCCAATTACTGTTAGACTGTTGCATAAACACATATTTAGGAAGCATGAAAACATGTAATTATTTACTGGATCCAGTACCTAGTACATCATATCTGAGCTCTGAAACGGGAATTACTGATGTGATGAAATATAACGGCTCTAAACAAATTGCTGTAGTACAACAGGGGCCCTGCAGAGCTGTACTCGTTAAACCCACTTATTACAAATTCTTACTTAGTTTTTTGAAAATCCAAGATCACTCAATCACTTTAAAAAGCTCATCATCCCCAAAAACCTCATCATCTTCTCTGTAATTCTTGGAATATGCTATGGTTCCAGAGAGTTTTGTAATTATTATATCTGAGGACAACCAAAATATTCAGGCTTGTCTTAAAGGAGTGACATGGAACTTACTGCAGGTGAGTGGCAGCACATTGCTGGAGGCTGGACAGTAGCACACACTAAAAAGAAAAACCTGCATTATTTTTACACACTGGATGTATTAATTAAGCATAGACCCTTCAGGAAAGAGGCCTAAGTCTTGCTTCCCAGAAGAAAACTGTAGTTAAAAGCCACCACATTAGCCTATTTTAGGAAAATGGCAGGAATTATTACTGAAAATGTGATCACATTATATAAATTGGAGCATGTCTTCAGCTTACTGATTCAGCTTATTTATGTCACCACCATCATAAAAACAATGCATTGGAAATAAGCCAGAGCAAAGAAAAGATTTAAGTCTTTACTGTATTTCTCCATGAAGTGAAAATTGAATTATTTGCCCTTCGTTTGCTACAGGCATCTCAGCTAGGGCACAATGTATCCCTAATGCTCAAAATTCTGCTGTTTTAGAGCAATGACCAGTCCCTGAGAACAACATTTTGGATTAAAGTTATACTGTCCTCCCACAATATGCAAGTAGAAATGAACCGTGTTTTTATTTTATATTCTGCTTCACATTCTACCCATTAGTTTGCAATTAGAAGCTGGCACTGCTATGGGAAACCTGCTTCTTTGTGATGTGATTCTAGGCCTACTTCAAAGAAGGTTGGTTCCTACTCCTGCCTGCAAGTCAGAAAACATTGTCCCCAAACATGCAGATGCACAAGGCTGCTGAGTCAGAGCTGCTGAAGTCATATCAGCCTTGCCCTGTACCGGAGCTAATTGTTAGGACAGCAGACCAGAACTAAACTGCTGCCTCTGCAAGAGGTAGACCTGTCAGCCAGCCTAGGATTGATGGCAAAGGGTGGATTTGCCTTGTGGCAATGGGCAGAAGAGATGGTTGATTAAGCCACCGCTTCTTGGATTGTGGCAAAATCACTGAAGTTTTATCTTTTGTTTATAGGCTTAGAAAGCAATTAATTCTCAGTTAATGAGACTTGAGGCGTGCAGTGCTCAGTCAACATAGCAACCTTCAAATTACTATTTTGCTTGTAGTATCCTCCTCCTGTACATTTTTTATGGTAAATCAAGTGGTATTTTGTCTCAGCTAGGTGCTGGACACTCAGGTGCTTTAATATGCTCAGACAGGTACGGCTGCAGGCTCCACCAGGGGTACCCTATACAGAGAAATTGCACACCAGCAGGAGCATGGTGCACAACCATGGGAGCAAGGTTGTCTCACTGCATTGGTGCACCAGGCAGTCTCCATCTAACTGGGGCCCTGGACGCTCCTGCAACAATCTCCATGTAGTGGAGCATTTGATAACACACATGCCTAGTCTGAAGCAAAAGCATAGCTCAAATTCAAACACAATCTGCACTGCTTTAGGGAGAACTATAGATGTCTGACCACCTGAAATGATCATCATTTTAGCGTGCGCTGTATAATCAAAGGAAATGCATTAATGACAGAATGTATTTAGGCACATTCCATACAGACATATGCAAAGGGCTTCCACACAATTTTTCATCTCTGTAAAGAAATTAAGACTAACAAATAATGAAACTTTACATTTTATGTAACTAATCACTACATCCTCTTTATTTGTGCTGCCACTAGATGAGCAATCTACTTACAAGTTTTTTTCATAGGATGGTATAGATTTCTTTTAAAGATCTCCTTCTTCTGAAAAATCATGGGGTTTCCTTTTTCATTTGAGACTGTCAAATCTACATGTCTGATGGCCATCCCTATTCTCAGCATCAGGAAAGGCCCATAGGGTCCTGCAGAGCAGCACGCTGAGCAGCAGTCAGCAGTGTACCCTTGCACTGGGGGCTGCCGACTGCATGCCCAAAGCACAGCTGGAAGTCTGAGGGAAGTGTCATGCTGGTGAGACCGTATTTTGAGTCTGTGCCTAGTGTGGCACTCCCCAGCATGAGCGACACATGGACATTGATAGTAGGGTTGGAGTGTGATGTGCCCGATTTCAGCCTTGGAGATGCCCAAGTTATTTGGACAACTGGAAAAGTCAACCACACAACTGCCATCTGAACAAAACAGCGGAGCTGTCCTGTGTTTCTGGAAATGTTCACAAAGTAAGAACAAATTCCTTCAAGACATTTTAAGATCAAAGTTCTGAATAATTAGAATCTTTCTCATATTCTTACCTCATTAAGAGCTTTAGCCCAAATGTTTAGAAGCCTATCAAGCAAACGAAGAGTAAGAATAGTAAGCAAAGACTGAATACTGAAAGGTATTACAAGTCTTTCATTTCCTGCATTTGAAACATATTTATAACTGTGGACACCACTTTTAACTCCTCCAAGCTTTATGTTTTCAGTGGTGGAAAAAATAAACAGGCTATACACTACAAAACAAAGTCCTCTCACACTTTCTCTTTAGGAAGTTCTGAGCTTTTTTTGCTGTTTCATTATGCTCAGCAAGTTGCCTTGAGCTTTTCCTGAAATTGCAAGGACTGAACACTTTCCTGAGGAGCTGTGAGGGAAAGTGGACTTGTCATAAAGAAACCAAAATCACCAAGCTCCAGGCTGAATGCCCCAGGTTGTCTCTCTCCAGATTTGAGCAGTGTCTCAGATAGGAACAAACAGTTTAAATTCAATGTTCATAATCACACAGAGAAAAGAGGCAGAAGAAGGGAGGACGATGAAAAATCAATGTAATATGGTCCACTACCTGACATCAGTACAACTCTGAACCACCTGTAACTACCAAGTATTCTTAAAGTAGAGGCCTGTGCAATATTTATTCCAATAATCCCTGTTCTTCAGGCCACAAAGCTCCATGTGTCTTCAGGACATACAAACTTTACGTCTAAAAAGTAAAATGGAATTTATCAAACTTCTTTCACCTCCAGTTCTCGATTGGCATAAAACTACACCACATGTAAACTGACCTGCTGCAACCTGCCAAATGTTTGGGCAGCCTTTCCATGGCTCTTTCCCATGGCTCAGTCCCGCTCCTTCTCAGGCACTTATTATTAGAGCAATTTCCATAAGCGCCTTGCATCATGCTTAAAGTCAGTTAGAAGTGGTCCAGCGAGAGCTCAGTTCTGAGTTTCTCTCATTAAAAACTTCCACCGGCTTTAAATACATGGGGGTTTTTTTTGGTGTGTTGTGGAGCTTAACATTTGTAAAGCTGACTTGTGGGATAGACAAGACAGAACTTGTTCTAGCTACAGTCAGATGCCTCTGAAATTGGAAACAGTGTTCTTCTCCAAGGTCAGCTCCTCATTAGTAAAGGAAAATATTTTTGAGTGCTGGTTTCAGCAATTTGATAGCAGATCCAAAGGCAGACTGCATTTCAGGATTACTCAAGGAAAGAGAGGAAATGAACCATGTAAATTCTTTGTCAAACATTTCTACACTCTTCAAATCTGTGTTAAGATTTAACATCTGCATGAAGGCCTTAACTTAGTTATATTTCTCAGACCTTCTGCGGAAATATCTTAATTTTGGTACAGATCCAGAAACCAGCCCTAGCTTCAACCAGAAATCAAATTTGAAATCCTAATTCCTTGTTTCTTTTTGGACAGAACGATCTCTGAAAGGACAGATCTGAGGAGTCCAAAAGAGCTTGGACACAGCTGGCATTCAGTCAGTTATAGCTTCCTTCTCCACAGGATTTTATTTTATTTTTGCATACTGCCTGGCACAAGTCTATTTTTAAAGTTGTTTGCGTTTTTCTTTCTCTTTCTTTCTTTCCTTTTTAAAAAAAAAAAAATAAAAAATTGGCTAGGCAGCCCTTTAGAGATTTTCAACAAAGTACCTGACCCCTCTTGATCAGATGTTCCAAGGAAAGGAAGGAAAACAGCTTGCTCAGCTGAAGCTCCATAATTAGCATATACTGTGATAACTCTCAGTCCTTCTTTAACCTGCCAGCTACACAGCACGATTTCCTTGGGATTTTTGTTTTTTCTGCTTTTAAGCAGAAGTGTAATATTACTGAGAATCACCAGATGGCATTGCTGCAGATAGCTTTGAAATTTCCGTTCACCTGACTACAGAGGACACATACAGAGAAAATACATATTGCAATCTAGTGTAGTTTTTCCTGATGTTACTGCTTGAGCTCTGCTACAGAGATGTCACTTTCAAATTAAACATGTCCAATCTCAGTTATATATTTGTACCTGCATGTGTTAATGCTTAAACCCTCACGTCATAAAGTTTGTTTGCAGCAAAGGAACAGCTGCACAAGCACGGTTTAGAAACACAGACAGAAGAAATATGAGAGAAAGGTGTTTTTTAGACTATTTTAAAATGTCATTGCTTCTTAATGACTGTATTTTTTAAGCTCACTGAAATGATTTACAGACTTTTAGAGTTGTTTAAAGGATATCTATTTAGTGGCTGAATCTGCTGGCTGCAGAGTTTCAGCTACAATGGTTGCACCCGCAAATAACCTGGGATCAAATTATGTCATAACTCACAGGTCATTAAATTCCTCTGAAGACACCAAATGACACGGGAGGTAATTTTTAGTGCAGGCTATGGAGTATAACATATGCCAACACTTCAGAGCTGCTGTAGCTCTCAGCCTGCACAGCCCCTCTCCCAGGGATGGTCCCAGCCGGTGCAGGGTACAGCTGCCTCTGTGGGTATGACTAATGCCAAGCGAGCAAATACGAGAGTGAATGGACCTTTTCAACTACTCAGCTTTCAAGGCATGATGGAATTGTGACATGGCATTTATTTCTGTTACAGTGGTAACTTTGTATTTCCTCTTCTTAATTTCAAAACCAGGATAAAACATCATTTCGCGTACAAAATCACCTTATGAACAAAGTGCCCCCCTCCCAGATACATGCAGAAACTTCACTTTGGTGAGGTTAGGATGTCTTTCTGCACTCACAGTGTAACACTTCATCCTGTTGATGACAACCGGTTTGTGCCTACACCCCCATTTTTACACTCAGGCTCAGTTTCAGCCAGATGCACTCACCCCGTGACGTTGCTGCGATAGCACTAAGACCAGCACAGGCTGCAGAGGCCACCAGCTGGGCAGTCACCCATAGCTGGGCTCTGTGCCACAGCCAGCAGATTAGGACTGGATTTATAGTTAGATTGAGCACATCCTCAGGAACTGAAAAGCTCTGCCAATAGACATGCATTCCTAATTTCAGAAATAAACCTCCAACACTATGTGGCAAAAGGAAATTAAAAACCTGAGGTTACAACCACTGTAGCATAGGCTAACAGGCAGAGGTAAGTGTGATTTTTGTCCATAGCGCTTGCTTAATATTTTTATCTAGATGTCCTGGAAAGCTGTGGGTCATTTCTCTGGAGGAATAATTTTGAAACCAGTGGACAGGCAGTTCTCTTGTCTTTTCCGTCATCATCAAGCTGGCATTTTCCTTGGCTTCCAGCAGTCAACGGAGTTCCCAGTATCAGTATACGATCAGATCACAGATTTTTGAATTAGTGAATGAAAAGCCAGGTCCCTGAAGGAATTGCTGATGTTGATGAAAGAAATTTTGTTTGGTTGAACAGACAGGTAGTTTTGGGGCAGGAGGACAGCCTTCTCATTTGGGGATGTTAAATCTGTAGTTTAGATCATAACTGCCCTTAAATTTCCCACAAAAGCATTTGAAACAGCACCTCAGTGGAGATAAGTCTGAGATACCATTCTCCTTTCTTCACATCTGCCTAGCTGTTGTGCTATTTCCCATTTTATTGAAGCAGATATTAATAGAAACCACCAATGATACCTTTCAGGTTTCTCTTCTGTGAGCCAGCCACAGGCAACAGCAAGGTAGTCAATATAAATGCTTTTGAATGGAATTAATTCAGCTCGAATCCCCATTAAAAAGATAGTGGTATGTAAGTCAGATAGTAAAAGAGACAAGTTGTCTGAAATGCTACCAGTGCAAGGGATGGGCCCCTGGGAACCCACGAATTAAAAAATGAGAGAGATAGCTCATTAGAATTCCCACAGCAGAAAATAGATAGCTACAGCAGTCTTTAAATGCTTTTATGGATGTCTGAAAAGAGGGCTGCAAATCATTCCCCTCTCTGCAGTTTAAGGTGCCAACTACAGAAGCAGTAACCCAAGATAAACCCAGTGGTTTACACTTTTCAATAACATAGTTTTGTTCATATGATTTTTTAATAAAGTCAGCTACCCAGAGAAGAGCCTCTGTTTGTGGGTGTACTACAAAAAAGGAACATAAACAAGAGACAGTTTACAGTAACGATTTTCATCTTTTGGGTTTTACAGTGCTTTTGGCCGATACGTACAGCCAGCCTTCTCCATTTATACACCATCATCTCCAGACACAGGCACCATTTATCTGAGTGACAGAAACAACATCTTATATAATTTAAAAATGGTTATTCTCTTCTGTATTAATAATTACAGTTATTTTTATAAGGGAAAAGTGTTAGCAAAGCCATTCTCAAAGAACTGAAAACCCACTCTGGGATACCCAAATTGATCTAATAATGGTGAATGCACGCTGAAAGATCCCTGAAAACCCCCATCCTTCAACTTTTGCTTCAGAATACATTTGACACAAGCTAATACTGTACAGTGAAGTAACACACACCTTATGTAAATCCTGTCTTTGCAGTGTGGTGCAAACCCTGCATGCATGCAAGAACTACTTTTATAGCAGAAATGTTGTCACGTAAATACTATTTTTCAAGGATTAGTGACTTAGACAAGAACTGCTCTGCAGCATTTTTTAAAAATGCTTTGATGTTTGTGATGTACTGCCAGTGTATTTCCAACAGTATTTAAACTTGTTACTTTTAGAAAAATGAATTAAGCTCAACATTTTTGGTAAAAGGATTGAAAGTGTATTTTGATGACATAAACCAATTGACAAGCAGCTTTAAAAAAGACTTGAGTGAGAGATAAGGAACCTACAAGGTATAAACAACTGCACCTGTGTGAGGTAACACACAAAAAGGCAGAAGAGTACAGAAAACAGAAATTAAAGAACCAGGAAAAGAGGTAGTAGGCACAGTGAAATACTTATATTAGTCAATATTAGTCATGAATGTGAAGAGTAGATGTATAGTAAATTAAGCTTGTGTAAAGCAGTGGAATGAATGCAGAAAAATCAAACGAGACCCTTTCATCCTTCCACAGGGAAGAGCACACACATGTAATGGTTCCTGGCTCTTGCTTTTCTGAGTGAGAGAAGGAGATTTGGATTTTTTTTCCTGACTTGCATTTTTTTACCCTTAAGCACTAATTTTAGTGACAGAATCTGGAATTCATCATGGTTATTTCCAGAAGAAAAGCAATCTCAAACATTAAAGGGAAGGTTTGCAAGTCTCACATTTAGACTAAAATCTCTTTCTCTTGCAAGATTTGAATAGTCTGAACTGCAGAAAGAACAACAGCAGGATGTGAACATGCATATTTTGACCTGCAGACCACTTATTTCCTTCTTCATTCCCACCTCTGAGATGGCCTAGAGAGCTGTAACAGTCTCTCTGAGCCATTAAACAACACATCTAATAACTTGTAACTTTTAGGAAAGGCAGAGACCATTTTTCATCTTTGTAGAAAAACTCAGCAGAGGGACCCTCCAGAGCAGAGCTGCTAACCCAGAGCCTCTTGTTCAGCCTTGCTAAATTGTGATTGCTCATTTGGGGAGGAGAGTGAAAGGAAGCATGACCTTGGACTTCTCTTCTATGTGCTTTTAACCCAGAATAAATTAGCTTGGATGTAGGAGACACCACAACTGCATCAGCCTTGATCTGTGCATAGTTTTAGGCTGATTAGTTTGTCCAGATCCCTGGACTCTCTTATGGCTTGGTGTCTGACAGAGAATTGTTCGTCATTGCTCTGATGGAGTTGCACAGAAAGGTACCTTCCCTTTCCACAACCCCTCTGGGTTCCTCTTTTTGTTACTCACCAGTACTGCTCTGGATGGTCCTCACCGTGGTGGTTGTACGTGGGGGAGATGAGGACCGCAGCGATATGCACTCGTCGTCCTGGGAACAGCCCTTCTCAATGGCTCTGACATAGCTGTGGCTCCGCATGCGGAAGCAGCCCGGCATGGGCAGATCCAGCGCCTCCACGGCCTGAGACTCCAGTTCACTGAACACTGACTCGCAGACGGATTCGAACTGACCGTTCACTTCCATCTCACTCACCTGCAGACAAGGACGGGGCAGGGTCAGTATATCCCTGCACCAGCCTACCTGGTACAAACACCGGCTACAGTAGCACGATGGCCAACATCTGTTAGACCAGCCTTTCACACGTGAAGAACAGGTGAATGGCACATAAACACAACCCATTTTACAAAGCAACAATTGTCAGGGGTAAAAAATCATGTACAGAAAGGGGAGAGAGAGGCGTTAGGCAGAGATTCGGCAGTTTAGGCTCCTGGTTCCTGCCAAGACCGGTGGGAAGCTGCAAGTGCTTATAGCAGCACCTGGCTGCTGTCCCCTTGGGCCCACAGCAGAGGTTGAACCTTTGGCCGTTATGACCAGTACACTGAAAAACAAAAATCACACTTTCCCTGCGGGGTGAGGTAAAAAACCAGAAAAGGTCAGCTTAATGCCAGTGTGCAATCAAGGCCACCCACATGCAACCACAGTGATAAACCTGAGGGGCTGGGAAGCTCGAGGGTAGAAGTGGCACAAGCACTTCGGAGGGGGAGGCTGGTAAGGGAACCAGCTTTGTAGCAGGGGAAAAGTGTTTGTATAACTACACCTCTGGCTGAGACGGAGATGCAAGGGAATCCTTAGACCCTTTGTGGAGCAGTCACTAGGTGGTGACAGAGACTTGCACTCATGCAGGTTAAAGAACAACGAAAAGCATGTGGCCATGCTGCAGGTCTTACAAACTCGGAAACCATCTACCTCGTCTTAATTAGTAACGGATGCTCATCTTTCTAAACTGAGAATCAAGCCCTGAGCTTGGCATTAAAGCACAATAATTATCACTACGGAAAACATGCACATGGAAACCATCTCTTGAAGACTCTGTTAGTTTTCAGGTATGCAAAAGGCCAAGGCAGCAGGAGAAGGTAAGACTGTTAGGGTGGTAGAAAAAAACATTAGTAATCTTTTTCCAGGATTACTTTTACCAAGAAAAATGTTATGCTGAGTATTTGTACATATAACTGAAAAGAGAAACCTCAAAGTTAAGAACATATTTTTTCAAAGGGAAACTAAAAGAGCATGTAAGAGTAGTAGATAATACATCATAAAGAACAATCTTACTATGGTGGTGAATAGCCATATCCCCAAATAAACATCTCTGAATCTATGCTTTTTTTTTTAAAAAAAGAAGCCCATAAATTCTTCACAGTGGCAAAAGATGCTTACTCTGTGGCAGACAGCTTTGCGTAAGTGTTAGGTGTCCAGCTAAATAAGTTAACTAATGTTCGTATAATTGCCTCTGAGACCCGAATTTCAGTGCTGTTTCCTCCTAGATACATACTGACCCTCTTTCTAGGGCATCAGCCCATACTCTGTGCAAAGTGCCTCACTATAAAATGCACAGGTGAATACTCTGAAGCTCCAGTGCCCAGATACAGAACACTGCAGAGATTCAAACTACAGCGCTGTTCTGAATGGCACGTATGTTATGGCCATTGCTGAAGCCCTGTCATCAATGATGTCATGTGCATTTTTCTGACATTGCAATGACTTGACATGCCAATAATAAGGGGCTAGTATACGGCGCCATTAATCCTGCTGCTGTACTTCTGGACTAGTGCAAGAAAGTTCTTTTATCCAAGTGATTTATCCAAATGATCCACTTAAGCAAGCAAGCCAAAAATCATACCAAGGAGCTATAGGATTTAGCAGATGAGCTACTGGCCCACTGCCCTGTGGAGTGCAGGCACTTTTGCATTTCTTTCAGATCTGTTCCTGACAAATTCAACTGTACAAGCATGTTGTATGCAAGAACAGGCTATTTTATGACTCTAAAAGTCATAAACTGAATGTGTCATGGTGGCCTTCACCTTTCTTTGAGTTTAGAATAAGCATGAAGGGGTCTTACAGGATTTCAGGGCAACAATATAGACAGACCTTTGCACCATATATATATATATATACTGCAACATTTGTACTATACAGATAAAAAGTTCAGAGGCGCACAGGGTTAAGAATGCATACAATAGCATAAAGAAAGCTCTAAAATTTCTAATAAAATACAAATAAAATTGTGAAATACAAAATACTACGGACGTAATTTTCCTTCAGCATCTCACTCAGCATGTGAACTTTTTCTTTGGAGTCACTCTGAAAAAAATTGATTTGAGATACTAAGCACAAAGATGCTTAAGAGAACCCTGTTTAAAGACATTGTTGATGAGCACCTGCTTTCAGAAAAGAAAAATAAAAAATGAGACTGCTCCTTCAAAGAAATTGCATGTTGTGCCACTCATCCATTTGCAAAGGGGAGGTTATGGCATTACGAAGTGTTACACTCTCACAAACAAGACTGTGTGTGAACGCCCTTGCTTTATTAAGAATGTTATAAAAATCTGTGGTGTGATCTAATTTCACTTGAAGCAAAATCCAGTTTCTCCTATAGCAAGGGTTTGGTGTCCAGTGTGGCGGCTGCTCTCCAGGCTGCTGCAGGTACGTGTCACCCACCTGACTGATGGTGCTCATGGCTCTCATGTAGCTCTCATTGCGGGAGCGGAACTTGGGGGACGTCAGCAGCCCTGCGGGGTCCAGGCTGTCCAGGCTCCTGTTGATGGACACTTCGCTCACCGCCCTCAGGTAACTGTGGCTCCGGATCTGAAGCTTTGGGGAGTGTTCACTGGATATCCTGGGAGGTTTGAGGAGGGGAAAGAAAAAGAAATAAAAAAGATATTTCATCAGGTCCAAATGGCCTTACCAGGAGTGAGAATAACCAGGTGTTTTTCACTGGAACAGGAAGACTTGAACAAGTCATTATATACTCCTTGTATAGTTATAAAATAAGAATAATGCAAGTGCTTTTATTCAGATTACCCCATCCTTTTATTTGGTGGGTGGAAGAAAGAAGGAAAGAAAGGATTTTTTTTTTTTTTTGGTGGGGGGTGTTTGTAAACTGTGCCTAAGCAGAACGGCAGAATAACTCCAATTTTATTTCTTGACAGCAGCATGGAAAAATTTTAGACTACTGACAGTGGCAGCAACCAGCTCCAGCAACCCCCCCCACTATGTGAGACTTTTGAAGTGACAACATTGAAATGACTTCACATGTTGGTTTTAAAAAAGCAAGTGGAGCCACTGTGGTGAGTACAAGGAAGAAAGCCTTGTGTCCTTACAGAGCTGAATGCAGGAACCACCACAGCCAGCTGGGAAGGGGCGTAAAGGAAGGAGAGGCTCAATAGTAAGGTTCGATGAATGACCCTAAACACATTAGCATCTTGAAATGCAGCTGGTAGGAATGGTAGGGTCTCTGTTCCCCTAGAGGGTTGTTTCCCTGAGGAAACCTGGTGTTGAACAGACCTGCTGATGCTGTGACTCTTGACACTCATGTATGTACCTGTATAACAGGGCTGCTTCTCCAGGAGCTTTCAAGGGTGTCTGGGCTGATAGAATCGGCAGATCATACACAACATGCACAATAAACTCGTAGTGTGTCTTAACCTAGGAAATCATTCCAAGAATTTGGGGCACCTGCTAAGGTTTGATGTGCTTTAAATTTTATTTTATTCCTGGCATAAGTTGCAAGTTGAGAAAGTGTAAGCTAGAGAAGTAGCTTTACATGACCTGATGTCAAACTCCAGGTTTAGAATCCACAGTTATGTTTCTGAATTGATAACTTTCCCCATCTTTCCAACATGAGTGACAGACAAACAAACAATGAACTGCCCCCAGGTAATGTGCACAAATTGTATTACTCCTGCTCTATGTGCTTAAGAGTCAGATAGCAAAGGTTACAACATGTAGAAACAATCCTTCACCTACAAGATGTTTTATCCTCTGAAAATGCAGGCTAGGTGCTGTCTTCTCACATCCTTTAAAGATGTGACTCACAAGAAGTGATCCATGTCGTGCCTCTTATGCAATTATTTTGGGGACATTTCCTGTGGAACAATTAATCAGTGGATAAAGTACTGAAAGGGTGGTTCTTCAATATGTTTATTGAAATATCTTTAATATTCTCCAAGTATTAAAAAGCAATCAAATTAAAATATTAACTAAATTTTCCATTTAAAAATGTAAATCTCACATGGATGTTTGCAGTTATATGAAAGAATAATCTGTAACCTAATTACAGGCTTAATCTTGGTCCCCCAGTCTTTAGAAAGACATACACAGCTGACCTGAAAGAAGAGAATCCATTTTATGTCTAATTCCTCAAGCGTTTGCAGATATTTTGTATTCAAGTAGCTAATGATGGTAATTAGTATGAGCAATTTCCCAGTGGCATGCACAATTCTGGTAACTGTCAATGTATTTTAGGAGGACAATTCCATTGTGTAATTGCACACCTAAGTAGTTCAGAAACTGGGTCTGTTTCTGAATGGTACAATACCGTAATAAAATCTAGGCCATCTCTACAATACTGTATTCTCTGGCTGCTAATTACCTGCCTAATAAAAATACATAAACTTATGTTAATTATTCAATATTCCTGTCACAAGATCAAGATAAAGCCTTTGCTTGCCATTTTCACTACGCATATGGTGCAATACTCACAGCAGCCATATTCATATGCTTTGACTCCTTACGCCATTAATTCCACATGACAAAAGAAGGGTTTTAGACATCATAATTAGCCGTGTTCCAAACAACTCAAAAAAAGGAAGAGAAAGTAATGAGAAAATGACTGTTACTGATGGTTAGCTACAACATTTTGGTAACTAACACTAACCGTGGAACTCTTGGAAAAAAACCTTTTTGTCTATTATTGGATAAAACCCCAAAGAAATAAAAAAAAGATAAAACAGAATGAATAATTCAACAGACATAATTTTTCAAATGCATGAAAGCTACTTCACCATGCTGCAGATCTGTAAACGGATCAGCATTGCCTGAAAAGTATTTCTTAAATTAATTCAAAATGTATTTTATGAATGTTGTGAACAGTTTGCTGCCAATATGTGACATGCAAAATTCAAATATGCTTGATTAGCTGCCAGTTAGTCAAATACGTCACCTGGGGCTTGTCGCTGTTCACTGATTAGCTGAGCTCACAAGAAGACTGCAGCACATCACAAAATTCATCACACAGGTACTGCCAGACAGAAATTTGCAAGTGCTGAGGCAGGTGCCCTTTAAAGACTGGAACCAGTATAACAAGATGCAGATACCCATAGCAGTACGATTCTGCTGTGACAGCCAGAGTACAGACCAGGTCAGATGCTCCAAGTGTCGTGGAAAGCCACCACAAAAGGTATAGAAATTAATTTTCTGTATGCATTAGTGTCGCATAATGTTTTCCCAACTCTGCTTGAAACAAGGGCATCCATCCATGAGAGTAAATGTTTCCCTGCTGTTTCAGATGTGGGTGGTCAGCACAGCTGCTTCCTTTTTCTTTTTGTTCCTGACTATACAACTGGCCAGTCTGGCACATATATAGAACCACATTTTACAGGTGGCCACTTATCTTAGCCTGTGCATACCTCCCATCTGTTGTATAAACCAGGCTAGGATACTGGCAGCTGTTGGAGGAGGTGGTTCCTTGCTCACTGATTGTTACAATCACTGTTTCACTAGATGTAGTGATGGGGGGGGGGGGATGGGGGGAAAGAAAAAGGATTTAAAGCATAATCAAAGAAACATCTGAAGGTTTGCATTTGTAATGATTATCACTGCTTTTGTAGCTGTGTAATAAATTGTCACTATGTTCTGCAGTACACTTTAATGAACAGCTGAAATGCCACTGGAAATTCCATTTAGGAATAAATCTGACTATGTATGGCAGGGAAGATCTCAATGTCTAATTTATTTTCTCAAAGTTGCTGTTACCGGCAACCTGTAAATGAAGATGGTATTTTCCTCCTTACAGCTTCAACTCCATCTTCTATTTATCCTGTATTACCTAAACTTCTGTTTACGCCATCATAATTTCCACAATTAAGTATGACAGACATGGGACTGAGACTTCGGGACAGCTCTTTGCCCCATAGAAAATGGGCTGTTAGCTGCAGTCACTGCATTGGATATACTAATTGGCAGGAGGAGGATGTGAATTATTAAAGGTCTTGAACAAGATCCTCAAGCATGCCACATCATTTCTGTGCTGCAGTGCCTGCTGCTGTGACATGGGACAAGGGCTGAAGGGCAGTTCTGAACTCAGTGCCAGAGCCCTTTCAGAGAGGCTTTTACACAGCTCGTCCTTACTGCTGTGGTAGAAGAGACATTTTGCCTGGCAGGCTTCTAGCCCCTTGTGGATACACGATGTGATGAGGTTGGCTGAAGCAGCGTCCGTGGAGCTTGCCGCATGCATGGGGAACCAGGCGTGCTTTGAGGCTGGGCTGTCCCCAAAGGCAGCATGCTGCACTTGCAAGCGGCAAGTCCCCAAACTGGCTGCACTGTCCTTTTCCCCCATAGTGTTGCCCTTGCCCCAGGCCTCACCCCAGAGGATGGGAGCACAGCCATAACAGCAACATGCTTTGGCAGTGCAAGGAGTGGGAGGAATAGCACTGCTAAACGTGCTTCTTAAGAACCACGGCAAGAGGCACCAGGAGAAGATGAGGGCTTTGGGTTTCTGCCACTCTTCTGGATGCTGTTGCAGGTGTCCCAAGGGGATTGACCAGAAAAGGAGCCAGCCCTGAGCTGAGGTGGGTGGAAATGGAGTCTGCTGAGTCTCGGCGGAGAAATAAAAGGCTCCCCTGGGTAAAGAAGTACCTCTGATCCACAGGGTGCCTGTGAAGGCAAAATGCTACTGAAAACCCATGAGGGGCTCTGAGGGGCAGAGCAGTGTCCATTTAAAGAGAAAATGTGTTTTAGTGAAGCATCTAAAACGGAAGATCGTGTAGCTGTGTAAAGGACATCTTTAAGCCACCTTTGCATATTGCCATTTGATTTCTGATCTGTACACATTTCAGGCATGCTGAGGCCGATCCTCCTTTTTTCATTCAAATATAGAAATGAAAATATTTTAAATGTGCACATTTAATCACCCCTACCACTGTTGCAACAAGCGTGTTAAAAAACACTTCTAACCCACTGTTACAGATGTGTTCGTATTTACACGGCTTTAATTCAGATGGAAACATTTTGTCCCTCATTTGCTTAATTGGCTATTTGCAGAGTGAGGAGCTGGTCAGTGCAGGTAAGCGTGCCAGGAGCTGGATTTGGCTGCTTGGCTCTGGCTTCCCTGGAAGCCTGAGGCAGAGGCAGGAAAGAGCGTTAGCCTAGCCTGCCTGAGATGGTGGTCCAGCATGAATGAAGAGGGAAGGAAAGCTATACACAATCTTTACATACTGCCTCGTCCTTTCTGACTTTTATGCTGGCCATAATTTAGTTCACTCAAATATATATTAAAGGGTTTAAAATACAGTGTTAGGAGATTAAAAGTGAAATAGCTTTGAATGTATTTCTGGAAGAGTTCCTTTGCCTTCAAAGTGTCTTTGAAATGCCAAGAGAAGGTAGACAACGGGGATTTACAAGAACGGGCAAGTTTAGTTTCAAGTATTTCCTTTTATTTTAGGAAAGCACAATGCAATCTGTTGTATATGTGCTCTTTATGAAAAACACTTTCATTTATTACATTTCATTTCTGAATGAAAAGAGGGAAAGCCAAGACTGACGATGGCTGGTTTTTTTCCCCTTTAGGCCAGACACAATATAAAAAAGTGCTACAATGAAAAGTAGCCCTAAGACTGTATTGCCTTCTCCAAGTTCAGCATTCAGATTCCTAGCACAAAGCGCAGCATTGTGCCAGACGGGTACTGTGCTCTGGCAACAAAAAATGACAAAGCAGAACAAAGTGAAAATCCAGAAACATGTCCTGAATACTTCTGTAAACCAGTAGAGGAATGTGCTAAAATTTGCCTTCAAATAAGCAGAAGGCCCCCAACAACACAGCATGTGCAACCCAAACCCAAGAAAAAATAAACCTCTATTGCTAAGTATCCCAGCTCTCAGTTTTGTAGCCTACAATGGACAGCTCAGCTCCCCGGGGCTTAATTATCCCTGGCTGAATGCCCCACCTACGGCGTGGCTGATGGGCACATCCAACATACATTGCTGTGCTTAATTTTATTTGCATTTTAGTGTTGCTAGAAGGTAGAATAATCCAGCACAGTCTGACACAGGGCAAACACTGAAGGACATCAGAAAGGAACATGTACAGAACAAAGTCATTCAAGTGCATCTGTCTGAACCTGCTCATGATACGGGTCACCAGGCTAGGGTAATTTGATCATGTTGTCACCCATGTTCCGCTGCTTTTTCAGTGCAGCAAACACAAAGCTGTCATGCTACCAACAGAGACAAGGGCAGCCCATAGAGTTTTCAGCATTCTTCCCCCTCACCAGGGATTTTTCTGAGTTTTGAAGATCCCCTTTTCTGTTTTTGTTTATAATGAAGTGAACCTCCTCATGGGGACGTCCTTGAAGCAAAAAAAAAAAAAAAAAAAAAAAAAAAAGCCCAAACCCCAAAACGAACACCCCCTCAACCTCTCTTTATGTCCTTAGTATGTTGCTAAAGAGTCAAGCGTGAGAAAGAAAAGTCTAAAACTTGGAGACAACTAGAAAAATCTCATCTGCTGAAGGGCAATTCAACGTTATCAGCACAAAATTGGCATTTGCTCCCTTTTGCTTTACAAAAGTTTCTACTACCAGACTACCAATCCCTTTCACTGCATGGACCAGCACACCACAAAACTGCCTGGGACATGCCTGTGTGACAGGGTTTTCCACTTGGTGAGGAGTGGCAGAAATTGCAGTAAAGTGTATTTGTGTCTTTGCCTGATTTTTCAGATTCTGTTAGGGCTACACAGGAAAGCACTTTAAAATAAACGAATTCAGAAGTCCACAGTTTGGTGTCATGCAGGTCTCTAACGTGTTTATCTGTCTACCTCTAGCTGTTGTGGGTTTTTTGAATAAGCCCATGGTGTCCTGTCAGAGAGCTCCTGTTTGTTTGATAGAGGGCAGCAGGAACTGGATCAATGTTTTTTAGTAGCAAATCCTTCTAAAAAGCCCAGTCCCTTTTAAAACTCTCCACATCTGGCTACTGCTAGCTTCAGCATCAGACATGAAACCATTCATTTGTGATTTTATTACAAACCTGCTTTCATCCCGAAGGACAAGGAAGCTTTGGGTTGTTTTTTTTTTTTTTTCTTTTTCTTTGGGATGTGGAAGTGTTGAGATTGTGTGACCCTGTTTCAAGAGCAATCTTTAGTTGTTAAAATGTTATCAAAGCTGACGACTGCACAAAAATTCAGATAGACATTATAACAAAGCTTCCTCTTTATCTTAAAGATCCTCTCAGATGCTGTGTACAATCGATAAAAAAAATAGGCTAATGAACTGAAGGAACATTTCCCTTGCCATAGACATGCTGTATCTTCTCCCTGCATTCTAGACACGGTAAAAGAACAGAGCACAGCATGGAAGGGGCACATGATGCCATATACAATCGAGTTGGTAAGAGAAGCAGATGGAAGATGGTGCAGACAGACATTATACAATTATCTTTAATCAGAAATCTGGTCTACATAGTGGTGCTGATTCCCATGTGGGTGTGTGCATGCATGAGGAATAATTGTACGTGCTCTTCTGTTCCACCCTGGAGAATGAAAACAGATGCTGAAATGTAGAAACGGTTCAATCCAGATGAACCAGATCAACCCAGTCATACCAGGGCAAGTCGTTTCTGTGTAAAAGCAGACATTTTTGTTTACACTAGAAGATAAAGCCATCCTTTCCCGTTACACTTAGCAGGCTAAGATATAACATTGTCAAGAACACCCAGCTTGAGAAGTGTGTCTTTCCTCTCAGAAGACCCTCTGAGGAAAGCTATGGGCCTTAATGTCGCCCCTATTGCCAATCGTACTAAGTATATGCTCAAACAGGTTTTTGGAGATCCTTGCTTATGGAAAAAATGTCTGAGCCTAGACCAAACACGAGATGCAAGGCTCTTGCCTTTTCAGCACGAGTCTCCTTTGGGCTGGCACTAATAATCTCAGGACCACGTGCTGCTCACCAGCAGAGAGATAGATTTAACTAAGCTGGAAAAGCTCTTGCCTCCTAACAGGTATAGTGCAAAGAACGAACAGTGCCTGAGGGCCTGAGCAGGTCAGTCGTGCCTGCAGCCCTGCCTGCAGCCCTTTGGCCCCTGCTGGCATAAGGATGAATCCTTTGCTGCTCTACCTGTTAAAGCCTTTCACCACTGCTTTGATGAATTCTCTCTTCGCTGGCACAAAAGTCAAACCTTCCTTCCTGCAGAAGACACTCCTTCAGCTCTCCTTGGTGAGGCCAGGCTTGCCCACCTGATCCCACATCACTTCATGTTCTTGGCTACTTCAGTGCCACCTCTCCCCACGAGTAAGGCTCAAAAGTCATCCACAGTCAGCTCAGATGAAAGACTTATTTTAGTAATTCAAGCATTTCGGTCTGCCAGCCAGCCACCTGTGAGCACGTGTTTGAGGGTGAGCCCCCCGAGAAGGAGGGAAGGAGATGCCTCCAGGACTGCTCAGGCATAGCTTTTGGTGCTGGACACAGACCGCTTCACTGCCACTTCCATGAGTGCTGCTATTATCACAAGTGAGTCAAATCACACTGTCATTTTCCTCCTCTCAGCTGTCCGGTAACATACTCAAACCATCCTCTTGCACACCTGTGGATCTGCACTTCCTCATGCATTCGTCAAATGGAGAAGTTTGAACGTCTTTGTATTAATATTAAGTTTATTCCTACTCTGAATACTTACAGACAGCTTTTTAAAAATTTATTTCTTTATTTTAACCCCAGGATATCTGGGATCAAGATATCCCATTGCAGTCCTTGTGTTATTCTACAAAAAAAATCAGTCTCCACAAGCTTGGCCCTCACCTGCTTAATTTAATTTTCAGGTCTCCCCGATTCCTACTTTAAAAGTTTGATTACTTCTGTCAGTGGGAAAACCCAAGAATTACATCTCTCTGCCAAACCGCAGGAGGAAAGCAGTTACTTTTCAGGAATGTCACCTGGCTGTGTGCTGAGCTGGCTGCACAGCCAGCCCTCCCTGCTTAGCACCGCGATTTATGCAGCAGCCCTGGCTTGCTCCAGGGAGTGGGAGGATAGTGCTCCAGCTCTGCTAAAAGGCATCTTCTGGGCAAAATTCCTGAAGCTGAAAGTCCTCCTGTGCTGCTCCAAGTTACAATATTGGGCAGTATTTACCTATGAATAATGTTTTCTAGGTAAATACTAAAAAACCTATTTCCTCTTGAATGTTACTGCTGTGTTTATTTAATAGCAATTTTTCCTGACAAATTGCAATGAGTTTTCAGTGTTCAGTGTCCTCAACTCCACATGGACCTGAAACTAGGTGATGGTCACCCACACACTGCATGGACATAAGCCTGCAGGCCCAGCCACGTGCCTGCTTCTGTACCACCTAGTTCCAAAAGACATTTCAAATATCCGGGCTAGATCTGTATAAACATCTCCTGGTGAGGAACACATCTTAGTTTTGCAAGTCAGCTTCATTACACCTTCGCATAAATACGCAGCCACCTGCATTTTCCATAAATGCATTTTACATATGCAGCATTTTTTCACCTCCTATTCAGTCTTCTGCCATTTCAAAAGTTTCAGTTACCTACTAAAAACAAATGGAAAAAGCAGATTCAACACCATCTGTACAGTTGTGCAACACAAACCAAACTACTGGAGAAACTCTGGAAAGGAAGTACATTTTAAAGCAACAAGGAGGCGAGGCTAGTAACTATGTTAACTCAGTTTTATGGAGAAGGGAAAAATCCCAAAGCCAACTGAGCTAAGGGACTGAGCTCACCTTCTTACATCTCTGATTAACAGCGCTACCTCCAAATGAATGACTGAGAAAGCAAGATTCAACACAGGGCAAAGCATGCTACCTGGCAATTACAATGATACGTCACCCATTGTGGGCACGCTTTATTTCCTGATACCACCAGCAAATTGTTGACCTGGACTGTAATATGCACTGGTGGTGACTGTGGATTTTCTCTCCTCATGCCTCTTGATGGGTTCATTTTGAAAAATCATATGCATACTCTTACTAAGCGGCTATTTCAGTATCCTCTGTTTTAGCTGGTTTGTACTTGAAGGACGCTAAGCGGTTTAAAATGCCTGAAGAGAAGACTGCTTTTTCTTTTTTTCTAAACAAGTACTTCTTTCTTACTACATTTTGCTTCTCTGCAGACACCTGTGAGAATCCAGCTACTCCTGAAAGTGCAGGGGTTGAGAGGGGGTTGATAAGACAGAGCAGTGACCTACTGGATAACTCTACAGGCAGTTTCTTGAGCTGTGTCTGGATAAGTATAGCTTGGAGCTCAGATATGACTTGCAGCTGTCTCTTCCTGATAAAAAAGCAAAGGCTCTGGGGGAAACTGTTCAACTGGGAGTTACCACTAAGATAAACCCCTGCATCTTCTTCTGTCATACCAAAGCTGGAAATAATAACTTGTATTCCATATTTTTATTTAAAGTACTGTCTAGAATATAAGTAAATTAAAAAATAATGATGTGCAGTAGGGTTTCTAGCAAATTCTCTACTGATTCTCTGGGCAACAGTGTGCTGCTCTGGGGGATTTTCCCTTTTATCACTGATCTTGCACAGCAAAAGTGATACCCCAGGAGCAGGGAGACTTTCCTTCCATGTAACTTTACCAGAGCTATTCCTCAGAAAAAAGGAGCTGCTACCACTTTTCCTTCAAGTGCGTTTACATCAAAAGAAATCCAACAAAACAAACCCAGTTCATTCTAAAAACTCAGTTATCCATGTGTATCTTATAATTCTATCTCTCCATTCCGAAGTCTTTCTGGTTTTGTTTTGCAGTGATTACAAAAAGACTTGTCTGCTGTATAGAGATACAACATGAAGTGATAACCTGTTATTTCAGGTGTATATATTAAACAGATAAATAAATAAATAAATAAATAATAAAAAAATATAGATAGTGGTCTGGACAAGTTGGCATGTCAATGCTTTTATAAACAGGCCCAAAGCATACCTCAAGGTGGGAGCCTGCAGTTGATTTCTATTAATAAAACTTTTCTGATAAATACAAGTTTGCTCAAAAGATATAAAATTATGCTTAAGACACATTATTAGATTTTTTTCTTCTTTTTTAAAAAACAGATGCCTTCTGTGTTATAGGCTATTGTTGGGCCAAACTTGTACAGAATGAATCCTGATAAAGCAGAGCTATCTGTATTTTGGAGTATGAAAGAACAAAGGAAAAAAATGTCTCAAGAAACCTGCAAAATAATGCAAAATCCTGCTGGGAACTGAAAAGGAACTTTTTTTCCCCAATTGTTTAAAGTAGTTATCTTTTGATCACATGAAACACATACACCCTGAAACATTTATTTGGGTCTGGGAATAAAGAAATGGACAACAAGTTATCATGCCATTCATCATGCTGTTAGTGTCAAGTGCAATGATTCAGATGAAGACAATGAGAACATAAAAAATATTTCTGAAGAGTGGATGTTCTTCAGGGTTGAGAATTTTCAAAGGGGTTGTACACCTCATTTCAAAGGAAGAAAGCCTGTCCTGGTTTCAGCTGGGATAAAGTTAATTTTCTTCTTTGTAGTTAGTGCAGTGCTGTGTTTTGGTTATGATGTGAGAACAACGTTGATAGCACACTGGTGTTTTTAGTTATTGCTGGGTGATGTTTATACTAAATCAAGGACTTTTTGGTTTCTTGGGCCCTGCCAGCGAGAGGGCTGGAGGGGCATGGGAAACTGCAGGGGGACACAGCCAGGACAGGTGACTCAAACTAGCCAGAGACATTCCATACCATATGACATCATCTTGAGTATATAAGCTGGGGGAAGAAGAAGGAAGGTGGGGATATTTGGCATTATGGCATTTGTCCTCCCGAGTAACTGTTACATGTGATGCAGCCCAGCTTTCCTGGGGATGGCTGAGCACCTGCCTGCCCATGGGAAGTGGTGAATGAATTCCTTGCTTTGCTTTGCTCACATGCGCAGCTTTTAGCTTTACCTATTAAATTGTTGTTATCTCAGCCCCTGAGTTTTACATTCCTTTCCGATTCTCCTTCCCATCCCTCTGGGTGAGGGGGAGTGAGCAAGTGGCTGCGTGGTGCTTGGTTACCAGTTGGGGTTAAACTACAACAAAGCCTTAACCCCTGCAAAAGTCAGCTGGCTTTAAGTATTTCCAAATATTTACTTGAATTTAATTATCATACTTAGAATTAAAATATGCGGTTTACTGAATTGGTACACTGCTCTTTTCAAATGAAAAATTAAAGCAAAAAAAAAATCCAGCAAGTTCAGATGGCAAGTAGAAAAAATGCCCAAATATCTGTGTTTGCACAGGGAAAGGAACAAAGCTAGTTCCTTACAGAGGACTGACTAGTAGTGTGCTCTCTATCCCATATAAATCACAAAACAACCTACTACTTATGAATGAGTTAAGAAACCTCCCTTTCCGTTTCAGAACACAATAGTAGGATACGTGGTCAAGCTGAAGATGGCCTTCTGTCCTGCTCAGAAGATGAAAACACCTGGATATCTGTGCTTTTGTTTAAAACACCATAGCAGAGGGGGAAAAAAAAGGAAAAAGAAACTGTAAATTTTTCTGGATAAATAACTTCTACCTGGCATTTAAAACCACAGGCAACAGACTGTGACTCATGGGTTCGGATTTCAGTGTTGACAGAAATTTGCTGTGTGACCTGGAGGAGAAGTCATACAAATTCTCACAACCAGAAAACAGGTATGTTAATACTTCCCTACAGCATCTCTCAAGTGGCTTTGTGATGCTGAATTAAAGTTAGCAGACATGACTGAGGTTTTTCGATGGAAGAGATTAGTGGCACCATGTTTTTTATTATATTTCTGGAGGCAAAGGTGACAGAATGATTGAAATAATAAACTTCAGCCCCAGAGACAGATATTGTACATGAAGCGGAACAGCTGGTTAATAAAGAGTAAAGAATGTTTGGTGTGATGGTCAAAAAGTACTTTAGAAGAAATGCATTTTTCTATTAAAACTATTATTGGCTGTGGATGATGATTTATGGTATCATCTCAAGCCAATGGTTTTGCTGAGGTAAGACAGAACTCTTTCAAAAGATCTCCAGCATCATAAAACTTCAGTGAGCTATGGAGAAGTTTAATGCCTAAAATGTCAATTTTAAGCAAAGTGTAGTGAAACCTATGTTATGTTCTCAAGTCTCACAACTCTTATGAGTGGGCTGCAATTTTACTCATGAAGTAACACAATTTAATCACGTTGCGTGAGTAAGCATCCTCTTCCTTAGATGACCCCTTCCTTAAAAGGCTGTTGTACTTATAGCGGCTATTTTTACTGCTCAGTTTTTTAGTCACCTTGATTAAGAAAACAGACACATTATGATAAGATATTAATCCATATGTTATTGTCAGGAGCAACAGGGCAGAGACCTGTCTGACGACGTTTGAACACCAGCATGTCTTTGCCTGCAGGTGGGATGTGTAGGGCTGCCTTCGAAGGTCTGCGCAGGGTCCTGACAATAAGATACGGATGTGCCAGGTAAGGGCCAATTGTCAACCCACCACACTTTGTCCTTCTGACTAAGTAGATTGGGGACGCTGCTAGGGAAAATTAAGCCAGACATTCCAGCTCTGCAACACCTTTACATTTTCTTGAACTCCTCACAAAGGGATGTGTTCTGTCTCTTTCAATGACATGAACATGCCTGAGCTACCCACTGGCGTATGGGCATGCACCGACACATCCAGGCAGACGGGGGAAGCACGAATGTCCTGCTCACTGTCCAAACACAGTTCCCAGTATTTCACCATGACTAGACAAACTAAGCCACCTCGAATTCATAACTTTTTCTGTTTAGCATACATCAGAGATCAGCTATGATAATTACCTGGATTTGGTGTAATATACCGTGTGGAATCACAGAATGCAACAGAGGCAGGGTGGCCTTCTTTATGTGACTGCTACTGTGAAACATGTAATATAATGTACAGAAGGGACCGGGAAAGCTTGAGAAAACTGTACAGATGTGGACTTGAAAAACTGAAAGCCTGGTCATGTAACACAGTGACGGATATGTACACAGAGGCACCATGGATTACCAAGCAGGCAGGGAGCTGGAGGATGCTAGTGTGGAAAAAGTAAGTTCCCAGTAGCTAAACTAATGGGGTAATTCCTCGAGATGTTTATTAATAAAGAGCTCCATATAGTCCAACTGGAGCCAGCCAGCCACTAGAGGGAGGAACAATCTAGTGCTGCCAATGATTGCTGTTCATTAGGCTTCTGCAATGCTTTACGTTTTCCTTAAAGCTCATCTTAGGAGGCTTGCAAAATCTTTCCAGTTAAAGGAAAAAATCCTCGAGTTTTCACAGTTGGTGAAGAAAGCACACAAACACAGAGTTCAAGGACTCAAGAAACAAAACATAAAAAAGATGGTGCACATCTATTATATCTTAGAATATATTCTGATTTTTACAGCGTTTGTGGACCTGATTTGCAATTAATTAGGATTCATCGGGTAATTTGCTTTCATAACATTCAGCACATCATTACAAAAATGGTAGGATTTAAAGCTTTTTTATGTGTTTTTCATGAGTGAAAGTATTTTTCTTGGTGATTAGAAAGGGCAGGTCAGCACTGGGTCTGGAAAAAGAGTTTTCCTTCTGTACAGAAACTCACAACTTACTAAACACATTAACTTCCATATTCGTTAAGAATAAAGCTATTTGAAAGTAGAAACCAAAGAGAAGCCCAACACAATAATACACTCTCTATGGCTGTATTACCAGTCTTGCTCCTTTCACTACAGTAACTATGCTAAATATCCATCTATAGCAGGAAGAAAGCAATTTGGATATGTGAAGGCAGGTTTTTGTGTGTACAGCAATTCACTCACTACTCACTAACAGTAACTAACTAACAGATACTCAGTAACAGGAAAACGCTGAATAAAATTAGAAAGCTGTTTGTATCTGAAGATAAGCAAGTAATTAATTAGATAGGTAACTGCTAGATGTTTAGCAGGTCAAATCTTAAGAGTTTTGCTGAAGGTCTATTGACGGGAAAGTCTGAGTTATGTTTTTTCCCTCAGCTTAGGCAAATTCTGCATAAATTAACAGGCCCAGTCCTGCTCTGTCAAACAGGAAAAAACCAAACTTAAACTCAGCAGAAGGAAATGGATCAATATCCTTCATAAAAAGATTGTAGAAAGCTCATGGATAATATCTGTTGTGAGTGCACTAAGAGCTTGGAACATAGGTAGAAAAACACTCCTCCACTTGTTCTTGTGGGTTTTGCTGTCCCCAGCAGCACCGTGCTCTTAGCGGGTGATTAGGCTGCCAGCCGTGCGGCTGTCTGCCCCCTCCAGAGAAGAGAAATCAGGAGACAGTAACAGGAGACAAATGTTTCTCCAAGCCTTCCAAATGGCTTTTAACCAAGAAAATTCACGTTTTCCAGGAACAGGCTTGCACAGAGCGTACAGTGGGAACCCCCTCCACTCAAACCAGGCTGTGATCTTCAACGTGTGTGGTGTGCTTGCTTCTCTGTGTAGCACACACCATGGCAGCTCAGGCTCTGAGATATATTAAAAGATTTTTCCCTAGCTATGAAGGCCTTCCCTATGGGCAGTAAAAAACCCAAACCAACCAACAACCAAAACATTTTAAGATTCCCTTCTGCTATAGTGTGAAGGGTAAGAAATACAAAGAAAATTTATAGAGAAGTGAGTGGGAAGCTGTGCGTTAGTGTACATAGGCAGGACGTAGAGGGAAGAGGAGAGGTAGGACTAGCTGAGGGGAAGGATGCCTATCTATCATTTACCCCCTGTGAAAGTATCTGAACCACCTCTAGGACACATGTTAGGAATGGGTGTGGGCTGCATGGTGGTAAGAGAGAGGGAGATGTGTCAACTTATGAGATCGTACCTATGCGTTTCAACAGACTCAGCAAAATGCAACATGAGTTATTGCTACTCCTAGGAATCACATGCTCCTCCTTTGGGCTTTCATACTTCATGGGGAGAGCAAATACGTACAGCAGGTGGAAAAAGCGAGGAGAGCATCCTGGAAGCAGGATGCACGTGGGAAGCACGGTTGAGAAGAATTGACCCTTCTGTCCCTACATGAGGTCTCTCCAGCCTCTGCAGCTGCAGAATGCAGTACAGGATACTGTACTGTACAGTACAGGGAAGTACAAGGACGACTTAACTTCTTCCCCATGCTGTGCCTCGCTGCTCACGCAGTGCGGTGCGGCTCTTCCCAGGCATCTCCATGAGCACAAGGAAATGCTGCCACCAACCTTGCTTCAGGAGTGCAGAAAGGAGTGAAGAGCAAGGGGGCAATGACTAACAATGACTGTACTAGCATTTCTGCTGCCTCTTTAGAAGGCTACTTAATTGCTGCACTAACTGTAATGAAACAATGCTTGTGACATTCCGATGTGCAGGAGGTGAGTCTTATTATCCCTTTCTACCCAGAGCTGGAGGCTCATTGATACCCACTGCTGGGAAGAGGCCAGGCAGGGAGCAGCAGTGGTGGGGCGCCTGGCACTCCTTCCCTGGCCTCTGCTCCCAAGGCCACATCCTACCTGCCGTGGGGGTGCAGCATGTAGATGTAGGGGCCAGAGTCTCCCACCACCCTGCTCCCCTCTGGCAGAAAAATGGGCACCACACTTGGGAGTTTTGCAATTTCTGTCCTTCATTTTAATTGCTGAACTGATCCTCCCTTTCCCTGTGGGAACAAGGCAAGCCAGGCACTAGTTCCAGGTGCACCCTTCATGCTCTTTTTAGACCTGAGAAACACCGAGCAGCCAAATCATACCTTAGAGTGCTCCTGAACTATAATTAACCTTAGTGTATCATTTTATGAAAGAGAAAGCTGTTAGATTTGCCTGAATTCAAAAGAACTTGAGAGAACAGTGGCAAGAAAATGTTTTTAACAAGCAGCTTGATTAATTCATGGCAGAGGTTATCATCCCATTGTGTTGGGTAGGAGGCTGGCATTTAAAACTTCGTGTCTACTTTGTCAGGGGGGAGAAAAAACTTCCATAGCTCAGATTTTAAACGTTACGCTTGAGACTTGTAAACAACCCACTGCAGAATCCAGTACTGAGGACCCAGATCCCAGTTGCACAGTATTCCCAAGGACTTTCAGAGAAACAGCCGACAACTATTTTTCTGTGCCTTATTCAAATGAAGTCTCATACCTTAGGGAAAAAAGCCCAGTGTTGATTTTGAGTTACAGCGCATACCTCCCCATGGAGCGAGACGCCCTCCCAGAAGGGTATCTCAGGCCTGTACTGGGAGCAGTGGGTAGCCCAGGGAGCAGGGCAGGGGATTTCCATTCATCTCAGGTCTAACCTGGATCAGATCTAAACTTCCCACTGTGGCTGACTTCAGTGCTGTTAATGAAAGAAACACCTAGGGAGTAATTGTGAAATATAAGATAGTACAACAAAACCTGTAAGATTAAACTCAGAAGCAAGATTTTACCTGATTTTGGCTACAAAAAAGACTATTTCTATTTTTTCTTTCTAGAAATACAAATATTCTATTTATGAGATGGGATTAGATTAAAAAAAAAATTTATAATTGAAAATATTGTAAAACAGACTTGCAAATAAGCATCAGGAAGTCCTAAAATCACTGTTTTAAGTATTATTTTACATGCCAATTTTATTTCACCCTCTTCTTTAAAAATATTTCTTCAAAATAAAGGTTCTTCCTCTATATATAATTTTTTATTGTCTATTATGTACATCATTTAAAGGTGGTACATACAACACATAATCTGAAAACATATTCGAAAGATGAAGAATCTCTACAACATCAACAGCAAACTACAGCTCTGTTTTTAGAGACAGCTGTTCAGGTGATTCACTGTTTGCATGAACTTCAAATGATTTATTTTATTATTCTTTGGGCTGTTGCCCTTAAGGGAGCTAGTTACATTAAATAACAAGCTACCATTATATGGACACACTGATTCTGAGAACAGGGGAAGGGAATATAGTCATAACACGCAATTTCAATAGAAAACGAGGGCTTGTCAACCTTCTGCCAGAGGCAAAACACTTGGCCAGATACCGCAGTCATCACAGAGATGTAACGGAATAGATTAACTTCTCTGGAGAAGGGACAATTAAAGCTGATAGGAAAAAGCCTCCTTGGTGTTCACGTGTGTTTGCAGAGCAATCCATGCACAAGGGCTGCCTGACCGCTGGTTGGTGGCAAGAGCACCTGGGCTGCCATGCTGTGGTTGCGAGCCGCTGTGGCAGCTTCTGCCTGGAGAACTGGAGCAGTGAGCAAACCCAGTTGCCCAGGAAAGCACTCCAAAGACAGCTTGAAGCATGGCTGAGTGCATCTAACTACTACGACGTATATGTGGGCAGCAATGGAGCACCAAAATGAAGGCAGGCACAGCCATTTTCCAACACAAGCTGCATGCCTCCCCGGTGAGAAAAGGATGCAAAGAGAAGGATCCATGAGTGCTAGCAATGGACCAGCTCTACTCAGGACTAGAAACTGTGGGATAAAAGAACTGTGAAAGACTCACAAGGATGATATTAGTAACAGGACTAGTGAAAAAGGTTAGTAATTAAATCACCGCTGATGAAAATCTTAGCAGGAGAGTGTATTAGGATCAGGGCTACAATAAATGAAAGCTGAAGAGAGTGCTACACGGTTATTATTTTCAAAGGTGTGAAATTCATTTAAAAAGAAAATAAAATAAGCAGTGGGGAGGTGGAAATATGGAAGTAGTTGATAGCCAGAAGGTCATTCTGTCACTGTGTGAAGGGACGAAGACTCTAGATGTGGTATTCTTTATGCAAATCTTGGCTTTTCTAATGGAAAAAAGGATGCTTAGCTAAGTACTGATTATTATTACTTAGAAATATTAAGGAATCACTTAAAAAAGAGAAAAAGAGAGAGAAGAGAAAGGGACAACAGAAATAGTGACACAGTGCTAACATTTGTTCCAGCCAGTCAGTCTAACATCTTACCTGAATAAGGCATCATTCACTCCCTCTCAATGCAAATTCGTTCATTATGGGTAAACAGCAGTTAACTTGTGCCCCAAATCAAATGATCTCAAAGTGGGGGGGGGGGGGGGGGGGGGGGGGGAAGTAATAGACAGAGAGTTACTGCTCTGCCAGAAATGACAATCTACCCAACAGTAAATGACTGAACAACTGCAGTGGCACAGCCTGACTCACCAGCATTTCAAACAAGTCTGAGCAACACATCTCTGCCAAATCCCTGTTGTCTCACAGCTCTTACAGCCACATGACTGAGATGAGTCCAACAGATCCTGCACCAGTCTGAAATCCATGGCTAGACATTTAGATTGGACCCTATTGACTAGACAGTGCCAATGTTTCTGAGATTTTCAACATCTTTGACTGCAACTTCACAAGGATGGTTGAATGACATGTTGGCTACATCCCACTAGAATAAGGAAAAAAGACCTTTTCAGAGTCAGAAATTGTGTCGTGTGTCGTCCCCCCCACCTCCCCTGAAATAAAAAATTCCAGCTTTTATAAATATAATTTCTATCACTGCTACAAACATAAATTTTATGAGATGAAGTCATGACTCAGTTGATATCGTCATTGACACCATTTCACCCAAAGTGGTTGTAAGCTTACTGCATTATGCATGTATCCTTGGTTTTGAGATTTATGCAACGTTCAGAAACAAATTATTTCTCTAAATATGATAAAAGCAAAGTAGCAGTTTTAAGTTTTGAAAAAAAGAGAGTAAAAGTAATAAATGAAGTAAAAACCTTTTTTCCATTCTAGTACATTCTCCAATCTTTGTTATGCAGACAGTAACAAATATTGATTATTACAAGACAGAGTTTTAATGAATGTCTATATTATGCCTATTTTGGTGTGATGAAGTAATAACTGTGAACAGTTTTAGAACTAGTCCAAGGAGGTCTACCTTCTAAAGATGTTTTTCAAGGTTTCCTTTCAAGTGTAGAGTAATGAAGGCTTAGAACAGATTTGCAATAGCAATTGTCAGATGTAAAACTGGTGAGATTTATATACTAGTCCTGAAAGCTCCTGAGCTTGCCTTCAGCATGATACATCACTGTCACAGTGCAGAGCTGCACAGATGCAACCCAAGCATGGCTGCCACTCCAATGTCATTTAAATAAAGAGAAGGATTTGGGTGCTTTGATGTGGCTGCTGGCATTCGGGGCTGACAAAAACAGCTTTCTGTGGTCGCTGGGTTTGCTGCAGGCAAAGCTGCTGGGCAGCTGGAGTGTAGCCTGGTCAGGTAGCACAGCCCTTTGGAAGGGAATGGGAAATTGCTGTGCAACTCCACTATAGATGCAACCGCAGCAATCTCTTACAGAAAATCAGAACCTCAGCTGCTGCAGAGGTGCTTTCAACAAGAATATGTTTTTCACACCAGCATATAACACAAGCCGTGATCGTATGATAGTTCTCTATCTTTGTGGTGTATGATGAATAAGAAATCAGGCACAATGTAAAAAAGTCTTTAAGAATTTTCCCTAATTTCTCCTCTCCTGAAAAGATTTATAACTTCATTAGGAGGAGAGGAGTTTTTAAAAAGTCAAGCCTCTTCAGGTGAACCTTCATTCACGTGTGTCACTGGGAGCACAGTGTATTTGATGCTGCCCTACTTCAGCACCTTAGCTGCCAGGGGCCATACGCTTTCTTTGCTGCACCCTGCCCCTAACCTTCATCCCATACTGCACCCAAGTCAGCAAAGAATTACCAAAATAAGTTGAAAATTACTCTATCTTAGCAGTAATACAAACACAAAAAAATAAAAGAAACAAATGACTGGGCATCAACATGACTTAGATATTAACAGTAACTTTTATTTGTGAGGGCAGCACAATTACTTTCATGTCTCTTTCTCTCACCCTAACATGGTGCAAATTAACAGAAGATCCCAAAGCATGTCTGCAACACTGATTGTCTTGTAATTTCACATTGAAACTAAAGCAAAATACATTATTTTATCTTTTTCTATTTTTAATCTAAAGGGGCCCCAGCATTTCACAGTGAAAGAATATTGCACTTCTGGCTGATCAGAACAGAAAATTATTATGAATAATTAACTTAATTATTGTTGCCTGCTTGCTTGTCTTGTTATGTTGGACATTAAGTACTCCAGACTGAATTTTGTGCAAATGCACATCTCATTCTATGCCTGTGAATTTTCTGCATGGCAGACTTAATACATCAGCTGAGCTCCCCTTAGCAGGCTAAACCAGACAGTACAGGATCACATACCGAGAGTCAAGCATGGTATGGCTGGCAGCAGTTGGAACATAATTTCAAAACGCTAGCAATGAAATAACATTTAAAATACATGTGGCACTGCTGTGGGTGGGATATCTATACTTACTATTCAACAGCAGGCCTTCAGGAATAATTTGGTCCTGATGAGAATTTTATTTTTATATTTAAAAATAAAGTTAAGGAAGTAAGAACAGTGGCAGTGGGTATATTCCATAGCCTGAGAAAGACAAAGAATCATAAAAGAGAGGTCTGGAGGGGTCTTCATGAGGTCATTTTGTCCCTCCTCCAACCCTAAAGCAGGATCAGCAATACCTAAATTTGTCCTGGCAGACATTTTCTACCCTTTTCTTGAAAATGTCCAGTGAAGCGATTTCTCTTGGCAATGCACTCCTGCGCCTAACTATCATTACCATTAGGAAAATTTTCCTAACATATAGCTTGTGTATGTCCTTGCACTCTAAGGCAGCATTTCTTCTCCTGTCCCCACTGGACATTATTAACTTCCTTTCTGAGGCAGCATTTTAAATAGGTGGGCAGAAGCAGGGCTAAAAATAAACAAGTCCAGTTTTGCATGCAAATACGCAGGTTGGCTGTGTAAAAGCTATACCCTGAAAGAGATGGCTGAAAACCACATCTTGGTTCAGTAATTATAATTGTGTTTCTTAAAGCAAGCCCTAGAAGTGACCATTTGAACCATAAAGTATAGTGATAGACCTTGCTTTTTAAAACAGACAATGGGGTGGACTTACACTCACCAAAATAATTTTCTCTAAAATGTATAAATGTTTACAGGATTTAACTGAGAGAAGCTAACAATTTACACTTCCATCTGTAGCTATGTGTAACATAAAGCTTAAAGCTGGGCCACGTGACTAGATACAGGACAAGGACTTCCATTTCTGCAAGTAAGCCAATCATCTAAATGAAGTTGCAGCTTTTCTTTAACAGAAATATCTGCTCCAGTATTGCCAAAAGATCACACTTTGACTAGCAAATTTAAAGTATTTTTTTTGTTTTTGGCTGATGTTTATTCTTGGGTAAGTTAATTTTAATTGATGTCCTCAGATTTCAACAAATAAAGGTAAAAGTACAAGCCAGGCAACAACTGTAGTGTAAGTCACAGATTACAACCAAATTCTGACTTCTTCTCTTAGAGAAACAGGAAATAACTTTGTTTATACAAATGTGACATTACTGACATAACAGGGCACAGGGACATATGGAGCTAGGTGTAGACTGACAGAAAGGTAAGTTTCACGAGGGGATAAGCAACGTCTGCTAGCAGTGAGACTGTAATAGCTAGGGCATCCCAGTTTCATTGCAAGATAAACTGGTGAGGATCATCACAGGAGGAGTGCCCATCCTACTTACATGCTATACAGCGAACTGTAGGAATGCCCTGTCTCCACAGAGGATTGTACAGTGAGATGAGCAGGTTCATTTCTGTGCTGTAAAGGTGTACATATCTTTGTGTGTGGGGACACAAAGCCCAGAAGAAATGCTGCCATGGGGCGCAAGCTTTCTCACATGCCCATCAGTGATATTAAGCATTAACTGACTGATGATGCTATATGTATCTATCATCAGTGGAAAGTTGCAATTGTTCATTAAAAGCTCCAAGGTCAAAGTTCCTTCAATAAATCTATATCCTCTGCTCCTTAAATATCACGTACACAAAATAGATGTCAGCTGCCCTAAGGAAACCATTGGCTTCAGAGGTATACTCACTTACTACCTCAAAATAAATATATTTTTTATTGCCTTGCCTTTCAAATTTTCTTCTGACTTACAAACTATTCACTAAACTTAATCATACCTGACACATGAGCCTGAAAAGTGAGAAACCTGTTTGAAGCTTCTCCCTAGCTTTCAAAGAAAAAAGAGAAGGAATTGCGATAATATGAACAAAAAGCTAAGTAATAATATCATGCATCAGTAACTGCAGACTGGGAAAGTTACTACCCAGGCCAACAATACTTCTAGAATACTATTCCTCTGGCTGCACGTCCAAACCTCATGGAGATGCTCCATTCTCTTTCATATGAAAGCCAAAAAAACCCCCTCTTCAAGCAAACACACCTCAAGGAAAACAGAAATAATTCTTTCACTAGCTAAACACCTGATGAAAATGTAAGAGAAACATACTGTAAAACACTAATAAAAGATTAATTAGACTTATTCCTTTTGTACTAATAAGGAAAGTCATTGTTCCCTAACTGAAAGTCACTCAACAAGAAAGAAAATTAACAAGCTTCCCTGCATGTGTCTAAAAATACTCCCTATAAGGAAGATGAGGTATTGCATCACGTTGTATGGTCCCTCTTCCTTCCCCCTACCCCTGATCTGGGCCAGTGAAGTTAATGAGACATTTTTATTAATTTTAGCAGAATGAGGACAACACCTCCATTTAAAAAAGCAGTATGCTTTTGTTTATATAACACCTTTTTCTGGGGATAATTTGAAACATGTTATAGTAATATAGAAATAGCCTAAGGTAAACAGGACCTCATTCCTAAGACCAAGATGGTTTTCATATCGTATTTCACACCATACTGTATCGTGAAATGCAGTGTAAGGACATCAGATTCAGTTTGCTCAAGTGCCACAACAACCTAGCCAATGTGTCAGGCTACAATTATCCTTACATCCCTTATCGTTTCCCTCAGTGCAGACACTTCCCAAGAACAGCATTTGTGAAAAGCTGAAAAAGTGGGAGAACCATCTCCAGAGTTTATATTGATCCATGATTTTCTGAGAGACTGTATATTTCAGTTTGAGAAGCCATGAAGATTTCTACATACGGAAATGCATGTGTTGCATCACTATAGGAAAACCAAAGCTATAATGACCTCCAGCTTTGCTCATAAGATTTAAAAACATCCTTGCCATGCAACATGCTGTGTCTTTAGTGTAAAAACCTTTTGGACCTTTGCTCATCCTTTCATACATGTTAGTCCACGTTTGAAAGGCATTATTCAATTTCACCGTTAATTCACTCTGTGCATATGATGCACTTTATCATCCCATCAGTCTATATGGAT
Organism: Falco peregrinus; assembly: GCF_023634155.1. Taxonomy (NCBI): domain Eukaryota; kingdom Metazoa; phylum Chordata; class Aves; order Falconiformes; family Falconidae; genus Falco; species Falco peregrinus. The sequence goes on from NC_073723.1 coordinate 59,439,267, forward strand.
GTGCCCATGTGTGCATATCCCCTTTCCTCCTGATTACCACAAATTGCCATCAGACAAAATTATTTGAGAGTATTATTTTTACAAGTGTAAAGGGATTTTCTATCTGAAACACCTTATACTATGTAACAATGGGGTGGCTAGATTTTTTTTTTTACAAGTAGTCCTAGCAGAGCTGGTCCTGCAACTCTAACAAGATTTGATTTGTAATCTAGGTTGACCCTAGTTTGAATGCTTGTTCTCCAGGAACTGATCTGATCCTTTCTCAGACAGGTGATGAACAGTTAGAATTCAGGACGTATAAATCAGATCTACCCATTTCTTCCTGCTTTTTCCACTGTTTTTGTTTGCTACCAGATTCTGCCTCTTAATTGAGCTTGATTATTTACTGTGGTTTTATAGGATGTTGAGAAAAATAGTGCAGAGGCTTTCAAGACAATTTTATCTTCAGAGTCCCATAAACATATAAGTATAAAGTACTTATGCTATTTGTATTAGCACACAGAAAATAAGCCTGGATGTACACAAATAACATGCACATATTTTGAGATATAATTTTTGAAAGGTGTCTGATAAACTTTAAAGTTAGGAAGTGGTTGGTTTATTCTATTCTAAGTATCACTTATCTATGCAGTAAATCACAGGAATAGATGCAGCTATGGTGGAAGTTACACAGACAAATTCTTTACCATGGGATAAAAAGGAGAAATGCCTAATGTTTTTTGCTTATATGCTCACACATTCCTTTCATCATCAGTGGTGTAATTTGGTGCCCATTAAAAAATGTTTGAGGTGTTTATAACTGTGTTTCTCCACGTCATAGATGACTGGAAAAACACGATGTTTCTATTAGAATATCTTGAAAATAAAAATTTGTTAAGAAAAAACTGATTTCTATTCTTCCTTCTCTCCTTTTTACGCAGGTTCTACAAATGCATGTCCAAAGTATCAAGATCATTGAAACTGTCAATATACTGGTGATCAGAGTACAATTCATCTCAGAAAAAAGTTTGCATGATCAAATATTAATTCAAAGGAACAATTCTGCAACTGTATATAACCCAAAAAACCCATGCAAAATGTCCACAAATACATTACCATTAAGTACTGTAATATTTTGGAGAAGAAAAAAAAAAGCAGCTGTGCAGAAGACTCAAGTGGCTGAAGTCGCTACAGTAGCAGCAATATTGAGTTAGGAAGCAGAATGTGAAGCTATGTTTTAAGTGGTGAGTGTTTGTACAGTAGAGTAGAGGAAGAGGGCCAGCAAAAGTAGGAAAACTATGGTAACAGGATCCCTCTCTTAGACGTCTTGTCCTCAACCAGAGTTTCCAGTCCCTCCCAAATTCCTCATCTTTTAGCTCACTAGCTATTTTGCTCACTCAAGAGATCATAAGGGATGGATGCAGATCTTTCTTTGCCTTACTCAGCTACAGATCGTCATAAGGTTTACTGGAACTTTGTGCCTTCCAGACTGCAGTCTCTCTAGCGAACTCGGTTAAAGCTGGCCAATGGATTCAAAAGTTACTGGGAGGTGGAGATGACAGGTTGGCATGTGGACGTTGTAATTGCATACTTTTTTTCCAATGAAAACCAGGCTAAGCATAACCAAGGTACATATAGGTAGTGAAGAAACATATCCTGATCTGAGCTCAGCTGTAGTAGAGTTATCTGTCATCTGCACCTTCTTTAGAAGTTAGCTAACCAGTCCGTTTTCCATGTGCTTACAAGGGCAAGAGAAACTTTTGCCACTTTTCAGGAATGGGCAAGAAAATGTCACTTTTTTTCCAGCTGATCAGTTTATCTAGGCTGAAAGATTAAACACCAAGAGGATACTGCCAACAAGACAGAGAGAAAAAGCTGCTTACTTCCCGGTAGGATAATGAGAGTGCTGCAGCGGAGGTGTGCATTTCAAGATCACAGCAAGCTGTGCTTTATTCAGAATGGTACCACAGCATTTGACACGTGCTGTAACCACATGGATACCATGGCATGGGAGAAATATTGTAGGAGGGAGATTGTAAGGTATAGCAAGAAAAAAACCTCAGCAAACCCAGGAAAATAAATTTGTATTATGTAAACGAGACATGACACAGTTGTGCAGTTCAAAAGTTATTCCTTATATAAAAAGAAACATTGGTAATAATGAAAATCCTTTCTTAGAAGACTAGGTGCATGAGCAATCGTAGGTAGGTAGGTGGGAGGAACAGCGTGGGTCATGAGACCAATATTAGACTTCAAGTACTCAGAGAGGAAAAGTCCCACAAGATGAAAAATCCCTTCAAAACCAACAGTGAAAACAAAAGGGAACATGTTCTTAAGTTGTTTGATCTGCCAAAGATGAAAGCGAAGCCAGCTAGAGACTGCATACAGAGAAAACAGAGAAAGAGAGTAGCAGAAGTGCAGAAGGTCCCTGACAATTACCACTGTAGGAGCACCAGTTTCACAAGGTGCCTTGTTCTTCACTAACAGAAAAAACATAATTAGAGGAGTGGAATACCATTCAGCGTTAAGGTGTTAATAAAGTTCTGCTAGGTCAGCTAGAAAGTCCACTAGTGTCAGTAAAAGGCTGCCTGCTGACTAGAGGGGCTTTTGGCTCATTTCCACAATGCTCTATTCAGGTGCAAATTGAACTCAAGTCAACAATAAGCCAAGGAAGTAACTTGTTATCACACATTACACAATTGCTTGATGACCTACATGCAGTGAGTCAGGGGCCCTAATTTAGTCTCTGACCAACACGTCAGCAAAACTCTATCACAACTCTTTGAGTAATCAGGGTAGCCCTGGGATGAACAAGCAATGTCATGGTCAAGGTCAAGTCACGCTACTAAGAAAGTATGAGGAAGTCTGCAAAAAAGACCTATCATAACAGAAGACTTCAATTCCCAGGAAACACTTGGCTAGTTCTCACCTGCCTGCCTGCCCCGCCCCAGTTATCATGTTCAGCAGAAAGGAATAAAAGCAATGTGTAATTATGTATTATAGAATTTGTCTCTGAAAGTGGAAAGCTTTTCCAGGAAGACACATTTCTATAAAGTATCATCATAGATTAAAAGAAATAATTCAGCCAGTTTATGCTGAAAAGTCATTGAAAAAGAGAAGCCATTTCATATTTTGTCATCTTTTTTGTTTTACTACCATTTCCCATTTCCCCCTTCCTTCTACCCAGTGATTTACATCCTACTTCTGCATAGCTCCTAAGCTTACATGAATTTTAGAGTGCAGCTTAAAATTAAGCATACTCCTAAAAGCTTTCCTGAATAGGAAAGGTTTTAAAAACATGTGAAAAGACATATTTGACCAAGCATTTTGCTGAATTGCAATAATTTGAAAGCTAAACCTAAAAGCTTCTGCTGCCTAGCCCCTCTGATCTAACATCCTCTGTGGGTGAACAGTGACATGCAGGACTTTTTATTTTTAATAATTCCATTTTCTTTTGCAAATCACATATCTACAGAGAACAGAAATGACCAAGAGCAAAGACACTTACTGTGATGCACTGTGCTCCACATTACATATATTACAAAACTATGTAACATATGTTTCTAAAGTCTCAAAAAGAATAAATTCTGTGCCTGTTAGTGTGTCCATGCATAAAGCACGGCTTTATGGAGTTTGTGGTGGTATGTAACATTTATGTTCACCTCGCAGAGATTGCAATAACTGATCTCAGAGGAGGGTTTTGGCTCAGACAAGGATGTGGTAAAGCCTGCTGGATGATGAGAGGAATCACTGGATCCCTTGAGTAAGTACCAGCTAGCTTATGAAAATCCCTGCAGAAAGAGACTGCTTTCTCCTTTGGACACTAATGGAAAGACAGAGCAGAAGCAATTCCTGACTTCCCCAGAGACAAAGTCAGGCAGGTTTCTCTGGGGAGCTGCAATAAGCATGTTTTTTTCCTTCTGGTCTATTCATCACTGATGTCAAGAGCATGACATTCTTAACAAGGATCAAAAGCTTTTCTCTAAAATCTATTTCTCAGATAAGGTCTCTGGGAAAAAAAAATGGGGTAGAGGAGAACAAGGAAGGAGAGGAAATTAATGAGGAAAATGCAGGAGGAGTCTTTTGTCTCTAATCACAGATGGTAGAAGAGATGCAGCTCTTCTTTTTCCATTTTAAAGCTACAGCCTTAGGCAAGTTATACTAAAATTAGGTTATTTTTGGTTCATTGAACTATGATTCACTATTATAGCTACAAATTTTGCAGAAGACAGACAGAAACAATTGTTGATTTTAATCTACACTATTTTCTTTCCTGGATAGAATTTATTTTCTTGCTTTAGGGGCCCTCTCCATTTTGGAATAATTTAAAATAAAACACTAATACCAAAATTGTCCATTTGTGTAATTTTCATGAGAATCTGGGTGGTTCTTTTAAAAGGCACAGATAAAAGAAAACCATAAAGTGACATGTAAAAAATCATAAATTCATCATTCCTCATGACTAAAGCTTTCATAAATGATTAAAAAATAATTCAGTTTTGGTTATATTTCTCCACAAAATACAGTGCAATTCTGAGTGAACAGGGAAACCCTGGATTTGTCTATTTTCAGATGGTTATTGTTCTTTTTAATTAAATGTCAGATGCTCTCTGATGAGTTGCAAAGACTAGCTTAGGGCTAGTTTCACATGTTGAGTATACATAAATATACAATTATGCAAAGCTTTTGCAGGCCAAAGCTGTAATTCAGGAAAGTATTTAAAGAACAGACCTATAAAGAACAGAATACTCAACACTAACAGGTTGGAATACTTGGCAAATTCAAAGCACAGGCAGTAGGGGTCCCTTTCCAGAATAACATGGAAATACATTCCCAAATCTACTGTTGTTCAGAAAAAAACCCAACGCAAAATAATTATGACCAAACACACTTGTTTAAATACTTTCCTTAACTGGTGCCTAGAAGGTAGAACCCAATAGGAACAGAAACTGCATGTCTTAATGGAGCGCTCTGTATGATGTAGTAAAACATGGACTTACTTGAGGGTGGTGAGCTCTGTAAGGGATGGCTGGGTGGCCTTGAGATAGCTCTCTCTCCGTGCAGCAATCTTTGGAGATGGCTTTGGACTCGTATCTGAGTCTCCACTGTCATCATCCCCCATGGCTTTGATGTAACTGCCACTACGCATTCGTCGGCAGGGAATCTCATCATCTTTCCCTCGTGGAGTGTATCCAGTCCATTCATCTTGAGGAACCTGAAGTGATAAAACCAATTCCCTTATTAGCATACCCTGAGGTAATTGCACAGCAATACTTGACCATGCTAAGTCACAACAGAGCCGTAACTAAAACTCTCGTGGCCAAGAGCCCATCCTCAATCCAATTTGACTGTGGGTTGCTGTTTGCAGCAGCGGCCTGCTTCACCCCCTGCGTAGGCGCAAGAACCCCTGGGGCTGTTTGGTATTTTCCACTACTTATCTGGGAAGTTTCTAGCAAACATGCTGACATAGGAACCTCAGTTAGATCTAACACTGGGCTGGATAAATCTGGCTTTTTGGTGGTTTCTATTCAAAGTGCTTACAAACCAGATCAGTGTGGTTTTGGTTCAGCTCAACATACTGAGCACCTCTGGGGAGGCACAAAACATGAAATACAAATCCCTATATCATAATCTTTTAAGACAGTGTGCATAGCTACAGTCACCAGGATGACTTTGGTTGAAGATACATTTCAGATTAGTGGAGCTAGGTACTAATCATCACAAGAGTAGGTTTGCAAGTGTGAAATTCTACTGCTATCGCTTCTATAGCATAATTAGTGTGACTGAACACCTGCCAGCTTGCAGGGATCCTCCTTTTGAATTACGTTAGCCTGAGTGCCTGAGCCATACAACTCTTTATTCCCTTCTTTTTCTTCTTATTGATGTGCATTATTTCTCTTGATCTGAAGGAAGTGCTGTCCCTTCTTTGCACTGGAAATCTGGAACACTCAGAACGTGCAGCCATGGCATTTTGGAACATAGCAGAGGATAGTACAAGAGCATGGTGCTCTTGCCCACCCATCCTTTCCCTTTGTTCCTGGGGCTTCTGACCATTGTAAACCAACACTGTTCTCTTTCCTGTAACGGTAGAAACAACGTACAGTGCAGCAGAGTCCTTGAAGAAGTTGTCCTGAAGTTATTTTGCAGAAGCCCCATTTTTATAGTAAAAGTGAAACCACCAAAGGGCTTTTTAGTTAGACATATTTTGTGTTAGATTTAAATAAATGTATGTGTGAATTTTTAGTTTGCTACTTTTCTGATTATTCTTAGTGAATCAACTCTATAAAGCAAGCTATAACTACAATGCTCAGAAACATAAGTCATATTAAACAAGAAGTTTCAATTTTGGGTTGCTAAAATTTATCCCGCAGCTTACAAATATGAGCATCTACCAGGATAATCACTGACTGTCTCTTTTCTATGGAAAGTTTGTTCTTCAACAACATCTAACTTCTGCTAAGTATCTTATGTATCCATTGCTTCCCAAACTTCAGCCAGAGCATTGACATGCTAGCTTGTTTAGACAACCAAAACGGAAATGTTGGACTGTTTGCTAACAGCTTAGCTATTGATTCCCACTACAAACATTATAAACATCAGAGGCTGTAAGGCCTTTCAAATGTTAATTTCAATGTAGGTTAAATTTTTATGGCAGTTTGTCAATCTATGTTGCTATAAACTGCAATCCAAATCCTACTTTGCTATACAAAGGAACAGAGATATTTCATGGTCCTAAGTATTCATGGGCTTATTACTATTTATAATTAATTAACCAAACTATTCACAAGTCATGCCATTACTTTGTTTCCTGCTGATTTCAAAACCAAGACCGTGCCAACTTCCTTCCTTTATTGACCCTTTTCCCACTACTGTCATCATGATTTAGGGCTTTCCTTGAACTTCCAGGCTCAAACAAGTCCGTCTTTCCTCTTGGGCTCAGTCTAAGCTCTTTTTTTTTTGTCCCAGATCTCTTTTGGTCAAGCCTGGCCTTGACAAACTCACTTGGAGCACTGATATTTTCCTCAGAGGACTTAAGATTTAATCCTGAAAGTGTACTCTAATTTGTATCTTTATCAACATTTCTTCTTATGACTCAGTCTTCCTTCTCAGGGCTCAAACTTCCTTCTCAGTTGCCCCCCATTTTATTTAACCAATTATTTCCCTTGTGCCTTTTTAAAGTTAATTTCCACGTGTTCTTTAAATATCCTTCAGTTAATGACTCTGGTAACTCTACTTCTGTGAAACATTTAAAATCTTACCTTCCAGCAGCACACAAATTTTATCATTGATTTCTTTTTTTAGAATTATTTTTAATTTTTTTATTTTTCTTTTTTTTCTTTTTTTTTCTTTTTGATATTTGCATGGGCTTCAAGAACTAAGTTCCTTAAGGCAAGAATATATTTCAAAGTCCAGTTTTCTTACTGAAAAATGTCACGCAGAATTGCACATCTATAGGAAGTAATTAAATAAATACATTTAAAACCAATTAAAACATCCTAAAGAATCATAAGACTCTGACTGAGAACTGAAGTTTTACAGACTGAGAGTACGAAGTACTAACAGAATCCACTGGAGGAAGAGAATGGAATACATGGTTCTGATATGTTTCCATGTTAAAAAAGGGAAAAAAAAAAAAAGAAAGCAAAAGCAATAGCAATGTTTCAATTCTGTGGCTACTAAGTTTATGCCTAGACCCCAGATCTGGAAAGTTGATGCTTTCCTTGTGTGTAAACATTTCTAAAATGCAAATGAAAGTAAAAGTTGGTAGTGGTTTCAAATTTGATTTTTGACATACAAAACTATGGAGCATTTTACACTCTTCTTCCAGACATGACAGACAGAGAATAATATTTTTTTTCAGATCTTATTCCTGCATTGGTTCTAGGCCTATAGCATTATCAAACACAAAAAATACAATCTATATTCATACCACCTCTCACAGACATTTTGGAAACTACAGCTCATGCTTGTCAGCTATAAAACCTTGACTTTTTAAACAACTCATGTACAAAAAAGAAGAACAGGCTTAGTAAAATCAAGCTCTGCTCATATTTTGGTGACATGCTTGGGCTTCAGTCAGAAGTTTAAAACCTGTAGTAGTGTATTTCTGATCTGTTTTCAGACAGATATTAGATATATAAGTCAGAGTATGTAAAGAATCTGTGAATTCTCAGAGGACATGCACTTTAATCTGTTTAATATTTCATACATTATACTTTAGTTAAAGATCTGTGTTTTTTCTCATTAAAATAAACTAGTGATTTAATATTTAATGAACTAAATAAAATATGGTAGTATAATGCTAAGCTTGGTGTCTTTAACTAAGGAAAAGTCAGGGGAGTAAAGTTACAATGCTCATACAGCACCCATAATTCAGGCAAGCTGAACACTTACAGTTTTATTAAATAATAGACATACTGTAAAATTTAACTTTATAGTTTATAGGTGCAATTACAATGATGAGATATAGTTGCTGTGGGCACCATAACTCTGGAATTCTTGAGTTCTGTTATCAATAACCCCAGACATAAGTACAATACTTTTAAACCCAAAGCTTCTTAAAATGATTTAGATACAATAGGCCAAGCTGGTTGCAATGAATTTACCACAAAGCTTCCTATTCGCACATGTAAACACTGTGTATGTACCACGATGAGCTTTGAATGCATTGCTCTGGCCCCACAGTTTGTATGATGTGATCAGGAGGAAGTTTCCAGTCTGAGCTCCGCTCACTCACCAAAGTGAGCAGCCACTAAAAAACAGCACGCTACCCTTTCAGTAGCTCTTTCACCTTTTAAAAACTCTGGTTGCAGAAAATGAAAGTTGAGCTGTCACATAGAGACCAGGGGCACAGCAGTCCCAGGGAGTGCCACAAACCCACCGGCTCATTTGTGTACTGGCAGCCACCTGTATGTGCAAAACCCAAGGGGATGATACAAATGCAACCCAAGTTCCATTACCATGTCATGGGTTTAAGGTTTACCTGTATGTGCCAAAGAGAAAAGGATGGCTATGGTTAGGAAAAACAACCAGATTTAGAGAACAGCCTAAAATAATCCAAGTATGCTTCTAATTTCAGTTAACACATTAAGGAAGTCAGAGTGTTTGTACAAACTATCTTGCCTGCCTAGACAAAGCTGCAGTAGAAGAATATAATGGATATTTGATTAAAAAGCTATTTTAGTTAAATAGTTTGCCAGTTTTCTTGCAGACATTTAAGGCTGAGTGGTTTTTTGTTTGGTTTTTTTTTTTTTTTTCAGTAAGGTTTTGGTATTTGAGTGGGTATTAGGGAAAGACATTTAGGTCCAGATCCCCTTTATCTTATTTCAGTTTTTCAAGAGTTGAAAACCTTAATTTCAGAAGTTGGAGTAGGAGAAAACAGACATCATGTAACTGTTGGAGAACACTTGCAGGGTAAAGAAATGCTTTAGAAGTAGATTTTTGCTTTGGCTATTAATGGTTGTAATACTTTTTATGAAAGGATCTCAGAGCACTGTGTATTACTTGAGCAGGAGAAACAGCCCTTAAAGCTCAGCATTTCCATTCATTGTACCTATTTTGCTGTTTAGAAAACACAGGCAGAAAAATAGTACTTTTGTGCCTATAGTCAAATACCTCAAGCAATACCTACTAAAAGAAGTGACCTCATTTTCAGAGTGCTTTCTTTGGTGCCTGAAAGGAATGGCTGTAACAGCTCATGCAGAAGATGCAATTTACTGTCACAGTAAAGTGTTTCATATCAGCGAAAAAAGTAAAAGAAATAGCCCTCTCAAAACTACACATTGTGAAAATAAAATGGAACACATTATTGCATGTTTCTATACATTCTGTTTCTATACATACTAAACTATGTACTAAACGTTCTGTAGTGTGTTTCTTCTGTTGATCTGGAAAAATGCCGGGAAAAGTGTCTATGTGAACCTCCAGCTCTTTTATTTTTTTCAGTCAGGAGGTCTGCACAAATTTTCCCACAGGCTCTTCCTTTGTTTGAATGGCCAATGTTACGTCTTGCAAGGTCGCATACTACACTGCATGCAAGTGCATATGCATGGTATCTGCTGCATTAGAGAATTAATAGCATTAAGATTGACACACCTGAGATAAAGCTGTTTCATGCTTTTAAGAAAATAGTATTATCTAATTACCTTGGCAATATGATTTTTTTCAGTATCAGAATATCAAGCAGGAACATCACTTGCATGATTGTTTTTACTCATGAAAAAGGGGGAAGAACTAAACTGAGATCTAACAATGAACATAATTGTTTTTATTAAAATAGAACTATTATTCTTCACACTGTTGAAGTAATAGAGATCCTGGAAACATTTCATCCTGCAAATGATCTTTATGTTCATGTACAATTGTTTCTTTACAAACCTAAATATCAGAAGCACACTTATAGAAAAAGCACAGTGAAACAGAATACCATTATTACTTGAAAATACATAGAAAATATTCAGCAAAGGCCTCTGAGCCAGGCAACATACTGCAACTTAAGACTTCAGCATACACCTAGAAATAAAATGTTTTTTACAAGTATGAAAGCTAAGCCTGACTATAGGTCCTTTCTTCTGATTAAATGGCAAATACAAGATTCTTTTGTAAACAGAACAGACTATACAGATAACATAATGCCACCAGCCAGCATCTTGCCTGGATTCAGCTTGATTTAGTGTATAGATTACCTGTCCTGATCATTAACTAAATGTATGTTGCTCTGGAGGTGTTCACACTTTGTCATTAGCCAGACTGGACTGACTGGTCAATTCCTTTAATGCATTTTTTGATATAAAGGAACTGCATTTTTCTAATAGATAGTCTAGGTCCCCAAATAAAGAAACTAAGCAAACAGGTTTACTGCCCCCTCGGTTTTCAAGCATTAATTTCAAAAGCTCACACATAGTGGTATGTGAAATAAACCCAGAATGTAAGGACAAAGCTAAAGAACACAGTTGTTATTCAATTTCTAAACAATAAAATGAGAATAACCAATTTCCTTCCTTTTTTTTTCCCCCCAAATTGTTATTAACTTACCTTACCAGATGAAATAGCAAACAGACTGTCTCTATAGCAAATTAAGTTCATTATTGATTTCTAGTTTGATTTGGTTTATTGCAGCTGAAATCATTAAAGCTTCTCCCTGTGCTTTGCCAAAGCAATGTGGATGACTATAGAAGTAAACACAAGGACTGGAAGGAGTGGCTAACCATCGCTCACAGCAGTAGACTCGTAACTTTAGCTTTCTATTAGTATGCAAATACTTAATGAAGTGAAATCACACAACTGAAGAACAATGCTTAATGACTGCTCAGTGCAGATTTTCAAACCCATGCAATTTGGTTTTCTTAGCCAGTATTATGCCTCTTCTGTTGTGCTGTTAAGGAAGTTTCAATTGCCATCTTCCCCTTATTAAGCCTATTCCTAGCACTCATGAATATTGAATTAATAAGACCAATAAAGATGAGTAGCATTTCATTCTATCAATGTGCATGCGTTAAGAATCATTGAAGTATGCAAAAAACCCTGATGCCTTAGAAAGCTTAAAGAACAATATATAAGCCTCAAATGTTTTCAAAAAGGCAGATAGGAAGGTTGCTTCTATTTAGGACAAACAACATGCTCAGCCCCACCTGCTTTAGCTTACACTATTTCAGCAGTCAGGTTCTACTACAAATTCATTTAATTTAGCTGACTTATCTCCATAATTTTTACATGAAGAGCATTAAAAGTCAAGACGAAGACCCTGTCCAAGATAAAACATTACTTCCTCAATCCCAAGTGCCTACACCTTGCATCAAACCTGAACAAGCGGTGTGAATTGCAATCTTCATTCACATAACAGTAGTTTGGAAAGTCTTCTGAAACACGAATCCTCATAAAGTAAGTCATCAGACAAAAGTCTTCAAGCATCACTCCAGTTTATAGTTTTCATTCACCAGAAGGTACCTTGACCACTAGTTTGTCAATCTGCTTCACATTCTGTATCATGAAGAGGAATGTGTGTCTCCTACATAAAACAACCACGTCTTGATTCCTGATAAATTTTTTCCTTCTGCTTTGTGCATAAAAATCCAATCAACCATGAAATGGGCCACGTAGATACAGTAATTCCAGCCAAAGGACTTGCAAGTTTGCCACCCACAAACACATTCTGCAGAAAGGAAGCCAGACAGCAACTACCACATCTGTTAGCTGAAGGAAATGTAGCTGAAGGTCATACAGCAGGACTCTTAGCCAGGACCTCAAGCTAAAACTGCTTCGGTGATACTCATGGATGATAGTCTCTCTGTAGCAGAGGGCAGACATTCATTCTCATCTTTCTCAATATCCTTGAAGCTTTCAGTATGCTTGGCTATAATAAGATACGACTCCTTGCCCAAGTAAAGATAACAGAATGACTGTTAACATAAATACCAAAGGACACTTTCAATGACTAGCAATGAATACATGTTCTTTCACTTCTAGATACCTTCTTCTGGTGAGGCAGGTCTCTTCCTAACCGCTCCAGCACCTGCATACAGTGACTAGTTTGCATCAAATGCCAATACTGTTAAATGAGATGTCATTTTACCTTTCTTTCACTACACATGGCCACAAGTCTGCTATCGAGCAGCCAGCAGGAAACTGGCTTGTGGATGGAGAACATGTGGCAGAATCTGTATCCTTGGAAGAAAACAGATGTGGTGAGGATAGCATTTTGAGAAACAGCCCTTATGCTGTTTCTCTTGGCTGACTGTAACTGGATAATCTGGTGCTTTGCTAATGTGCTCTCGCAGGCAGCTGAACTGCCATCTCCAGCTGGCCGTTAGCTTCTGTCACATTTTAGTGAACAGTGGACAGACTTTATTGTAACTTCCACAATGCTTTCTTTTGGATTACAGCAATGAAATATACCTGTGTAAGAAGCTTTCCTTTGACTCTAAGAAAACCTTCTTGGTTTCAGAACATCATCATGTGTCTTCTCAGTGACTCCAAACTGTCACCTCTGCTCTACAGCAGTGTACCATTGGGTATCAAATCAAATTTATGGTCTTGACTCTCATCTTCTGGGAACTGAACTGCTAGAGACCAGGAAATCTGAAAGATTTCCTAACTGATTAGCAGGCTGGGGTTATGTCAGTAACAAAAATTAGACAAAAACCTACTTGCATAAAAGACTCAGAGACAATTCAAAGTCTGTCTCTGGAAGCCCTGGCCATCAGAACTGTAACAGTGCCTTATCCAACTGCATGGCACATTGTTTAGCCTTTGGTGAGGGAAATACTTACCCATCCAAAGTCCAAACAAGACAGTCCATTGCACAGGCTCAGGGTAAGAGGATGAAAGGACAAATGATACACAATAGATTCATCTTCTTGTTACTTAATTCACTAGTGACAGAAGATCAGCTGTGCAATAAGCACAGCACAAGAGCATTTGTGAGGCAGAACAGAAACTGTGGCCAGCCGCCCCAGCTCAAACCACTCTTCTGGCACTGTCGTATTTCCCCACTCAAGACCTGTACTATAAATTCTATTATTGAAACAAAAAAAAGCAATAACTGGATGTAGGGGAAATATTCCTTATTTGCATTAGCTGAGGAAAACATCATTGATTAGTATTTTTTTCCCCACCTGCTTTGCGTAGCTCCACAATAAAAGTTTAGGATTTCAAGCTCAGATGCAGATTTAAATGATCCTCTTTGCTGGACTTGATTTGCCTTGATTTTTTTTTTTAAGTAGAATTAATGTAAATAATAAGATTAGAACACTCCAGATATTTAAGGCTACAGAAAGGAGTCAGAACCAGGACTGAGTCAAATTGTATCCATGAAGGAACTGAAATAGATACCAAATGCCAGGTATTGTGTGCAGCCATATTTTTCATAAACATTTCTGACATAACAGTATACATAACATCGTGCCACCCATGTATGTTGCTAGTTCCTATATATGGTATGCTAAGACACACAATGGGCAACCAGCTGCTAAAACTGTGTTTATTAATGGATGCGCTGTTAGAATGTAGGATGTTATCAGCATGAACTAACAGCAATACAAGTTAATCTAGAAAAAATAAGATCAGTGCCAGTATATTCAACACTAAGAAGTTACAGAATGGTGATAAAACTGAAGGATAGAAAAGTATCACCTAAGGAACATGGACAGATAAAATGTGAAGTACTGACATTGCTGTAGAACAGCTCTCTTAGTACTTAGGTGGCCCCCATTACTGCATTACTCAGACACCAAAGGTCAGTCCAGCTTTTAATTAAATGAATGAGAACACAGCAGACAGCAGCTGTTAAGGTGAAATATGTGGCAAGATCATTCTCGCAAACTCAGCTGACATTTTTTTTTTTAAGGTAAATTAAAGAACTGCAAAGATGAGAAGGACAGCTATACTGAAATACTCTCCCACAAATTTGTCTTAATATGGCAAAGATATCTTGGGTAGGTTAGCAGGTAGGCTAAATAACCAAGCTATATGTTCAATAGAATTGTTATGAATTTATTTGTAAATAAGCCATTTTGTGCTTTATTTATATTTTCCAAGTGCCAGTGCAAAAAAATATCTAACTTTATTCATTATTCATATTACCCATCTCACAATTTAAAAACTGAAATAAATCAGATTTCTGTGAATTATTTTTTCGTTTTGTTATTGTTAGAAGTTATTTTATTTTAAAATTCATGAACATTTAAGAATTTCCAAATGTTCTCATGATTATTCCATTACCTGGAAGGTGGCCTAGAATACATTACAACATTTGACATTTTATTTCACAGTCATTTGAATTGTTTCACTAGCTTTACTGAGAAGTATGTTTTATGTGAGCTTAGTAAAAAAAGTTTGAAACCTATACCTCAAACACATTGTAGTACTGACTGGAAAACTGAGGGGAAATAATATATGCTTCATTGATTTTCAATCTATAATGGAATAAGAGAGAAACAGACAGATCTTCAGATATATGGAAAATGGAAGATCAATATTAATGGATATTAAACCCCAACTTTTATATATATATACAAGGACATACTAAAAGATTAATTTCAATGTAGTAGTTGCGATGGAAATGCAAACACCACAAGTAGAGATTAACTGAAAATGCAGATAGACTTGCATAGATGAACCCAGTATAAGAGATCTAACATGAATTGTTGTGTTGTAAGGATAAACGCTTTGTAATTTAACATAGCACACTAACAAATCATATGACAGATACTGGTCCTTATTAGCACCCTGACCTAGGGCAATGCCCTCTGTTTGCCTGGACATTCATGGGCACAGGCAACAGAAAGAGACTGGGACTGAGCAATATCTCTTAAGAAACTGGAAGCTCCTTGTCCCGAGTCTGGAAAACAGGTCATAGAAAACTATGAGTTTCTTAACACTACACTTTATATAATAGTTCACATGACAACCTTCACACAGGAAACTGAGCACAGTACCAACCAGAGTCCTTCACCACCAGAAAATGCTTATTATACCCAGAAACTTGTCTTATATTTTTTATGGTATTTCTTACAGTCTCCCACCAAAAGACAAGCAATGCAAATGTAGGAACTCAAATGACTGCACCATCGTTCCCACCTCCTGCACTTCAGTTTTGAGAAGTAAGATTTCCATTCTCAGCCCCAAGTATCTGACACAATTAACTTCAGTCTCATCAAATGGGATCAAGAGGAAACATATGACTGACCCACAGAAGAATAAAAGAGGAATAATATGAAAAATTTCATCTTTTATATTTTTCTCCATCTTTTAATGAAGGGACCAAGGACAACGGGGACGGTAATTAGAGGGAACATTGAATGGCAAAACTATAATTGGAGACAGACTCTGCAGTGTATTTGAAACCCTATTAGCTTCAACAATCATGAATTCATAGAAAACAAGAGTGTAAAAAATTTCTACCCGTGTATTTAGACCCTACTGTTTGCAGAAAAAGGCTGCTGCTTACATTTCATCTTCTATAGTTTTCTTAATTTTAATTTTTTGAGAGGAGAAGTTACCAGGGAAGTAAAGGCTGTCCACTGCTTTATAAATTATTCTCTCAAGGGAGGGAAACCAACTTGGAGAAGAGTTTTGAGAAAAGATGAACAGTTCCTTCTCTCCTTCCTTCAAATCAGTCCAACTTGTAAACTGGATCAAATAAAAGCATTTTCCTGAAGCAAGAAGATAAAAAAAAAGGAATTTAACTTTCTGCCTCCCAGTCCCTCATTCTTGAAAGGAGAAATAGAGAAAAGAGAAAAATACAACTCCATTCCCAAAACGCAGGTGAGAGGAAAAGGTTTGCTTGACGGTCTTTAGACTACTCTGGGAGCCAATATCTCTTTCTGAAGATGCACAGTGTGAGCCAAGTCTCTCCTAGGCCTCCAAGGGTGGACACTGCACTTCAGCACCCAGGTTGGAAGTGGAGCCTGCTGGGGCAAAGAAAGACTGTGCAATGCAGGAGGACTCTGCATTGGATCCAAATTCCAAATTATGAGAAATAAGCCCATCTGTAACACAAACTACTGCCAATTCCTTCCACAGAATGGTTATGTGGAAAATATCACACCAAGTGAGATAATTGTTTGTTATTTCCATGTCTTTACACTGAGAATGTATCCAGATACTTTTGTGAAAAAAAGCCCTTACAAGTAAATGTGAAATCAATGTCATCTGTGATCTCTGATATACTCAGATCTATCAGAACAAAGAAAATGATCCTGAGTACCCTGAGTTGAAAAAAAGTCACTCCATCAATGAATTCAGATACTACGACAAGAGGAGTTTGCATGAACAAAATAGTTGCCTCTTTAAAGGATCAGAGAGTTTATGACCTGGACCATAAACAACAGCTTGAATTACAAGTTTGTTGATAAAAGCATCTATTTAACATTTAATGAGTTGAATAAAACAACAAAGTGTCATCATAATGAAATGAAACGAGCAGAGTTGTCCAGTATTGTCATGATTTTGCAGTTTACATCTCATCTAGTGCATTTCTAATTGTTCTAACATACCACACCAGCCTTTTGGTACAATGATAAGGTCAGCAGGAAAATGACAGATACACAGAATACCTCTGCAGCCCATTAGTGGAGTAATGCTCTGCTGCTGTTAATATATCTTTATACTGCAGGACAGCCAAAAGGCCTCAATTAGGTTTGTGCCCATTGTGCTGGGCACTGTGGAAACACAAAAGGGAACAAAGTCCTAGCCCCAAAGGGCTTGTAGTCTAAAGAGATAAGTGCTAACAGTGAAGAGAAAGGCAATGGGATGCATTCAAAATAGACTGACTTTTTAATACTTGTATCTATTTGTCATCCTTCCAAGCTGCTAAGAGAGAAGAATAATCCTGACCTGCTTCCTCAAATCTACTCTGAATATTATTTTCAATGTTAATTGAAACCTGCTTAAGATTTTCCTTTTTCTTTAAAACAATTTCTAACCAGTTATATTTCCATGGCTTTTACAAGCAAGTATACAATTAGAAAAAATGAAACAAAATTAAATGAAAACCAAAACAGAACTACCAGTGAGAATGAGAACCACGGTGAGAACTTAATTATTGTGAGAATTCAGTTATTCTAATTCCTGCCCTTGACAATTTTTGGACATATTTTCATACAGACACAGATAATGTCCTCTAATTCCACTTCAAGAGTCTATTCCTGTCAGTTAAACATTATCTAAAAGTCCCTATGGAGGTGTTCATTTAAAGCTGATGCTGGCACAGTTTTTTTCTCTTTTCTGGCCATCTGGTCACAAACTGAATAGTGAGCAATTTTATCTAAACCTGAGAGTAAGATTGAAGGAGTAAACAAAAACATCGACAAAAGAAGTCTCAGGGTCCAAAGTAACCACGACAATCAAGCCTGAAGTTATGATTTCTTCTCACTCACAAAATTCAGACAAAAGGGGCTTAATAAAAAAAAACACCCTCAAAAGGTTGCAACCTGAGGCTATTTTGAAACCCCTCTTCCTCTCCAGTCCATACGCACAGCTGTAAACACACACTGAGCATTCATATTGCCCCCTCAACCCACTCTCACAACAATTAATAGAAAATACACAGATCCATTTCTTTACATTTAAAACATAGAATCCCAGAGGCTGGCATTCAAAATTATTTTGCATGCCATTCAATAAAACCTTTTAAGATCAATTTTTAAATGCGGATGCCTCAGTCCTACGCTTTCTCTGCATACTGACTTAAACAACAGAATGTGGAAGCTGACTGTCTCATTAAAGTGCCCATATGAGAAAACTCACTACAGTTTCTATACAAATAGACAAGAGTCCCACTACATTAAAATAAAACCAAATCATCTTAGCAAACCTCTTTTTTCCTCATGGTCTTCTCTCTTCTCTGTGCAACGTTGTTCCATCGTACACACACACTTAGATGTGCCATAAGTGCTTCGTTTAAAGTGCATAAAAGCTACCCAAAGCTCTTCTAAGAATGAAACAGTTTTAATATTTTCTGATCCATGTTCCTGCCACATTCACCGGCAGTATGATAGCTCCAAGAGCAGACATCTGATTCTTGACATTTAAAGATACAATACTGGTGAAAAATAGTGACGCTGTATTAACTGCAAACAGCTTGTGAGGGAGTAGGTGATGTACTCCTAAAATGTATAATCAGAACAAGCAATAATTTCAACCTTTTGATTTTTATTTTTGTCTCAAAGCCATGAGAAAGAGGAATAGCTAGATAAACAAATCTGGACATGTTACAATAACTGTTTTATGAGAATGTATATTCTATGGCAAAAAGGAAAGTAGGCTGTTTTCCTGCTGGAGAAAGTATTTAGGTACCCCAAAGTTTCTCAAAAGGGTCTCAAAAGCTTTCATAATAAAATAAGCAGTAAATGAAGGCGAATCTTGAAATTACAGAAATCAAAGAATTTGTATCCTGGTAACATTCAGTTAATTGACATTGTAATGCTTACTGCAAGCACTACAACATCAAATTCCCTGTACCCCTACTGTGACTGCCTTATACATTCAAAAAAGTACACAGAAAGGTCTTATTTTGCCCACATGAAAAAAATTAAGCCTGTTCCAACATGAACTGTTTCTTTGAAATAACAAATGCTGGCAAAAAAAAACAAACCAAAAAATACCCAACACCCAAAAAACCACCACCCCCCCCAAAAAAAAAAAAAAAAAAGCAAATTTATTTATAAATTTATTTATTTTTAATTTCAGCAGCTTTACCCCTTGTTTGGTGATCAGTGACCTCTCGGGAAAGTTGAAATACCAGAGCAAACCTCCATCCCCCACAAACACCTGAGACAAGGCAGAGCACAGTTAACAGCAATCAGTTCTCTGCACTGTACCTGGAGGTACTGACATGACCGTTCCTGTTGACACGTCTCTGCCTTCACCACTGTCTGGTCCATGTTAACTGATGCTTTCTGGTAAACTTCACGGGCTCTGCTCACGGTTAATGTAGAGGACCAAGAGCTTTTCTTCATTAACTGGGAGTCCAAATTCATGGGCAGGTTTGCACAGGTAGAGCATTTGACATCATTATTGCTTCTGGATGACTTCACAGTATGTTCGCTAATAGTGTTATAGGCTTCCATAAAGTATTGGGAAGAAGAACGATCAGGACATCTTCCCATGGTCATGACCCCACTGGGACCATGATAGATGCAAACATCATTGTCCAAGTTGTCATCTGAACTCCACCATCCTGATGCATTGGATCTGGGCTTACCTTCCGATCGCCTTTCTTTACTCTTGCTGCGCTTCCCATACCTCATTGTCTGTGACTCCTCCGGGCTTGCTTTGCCACCATTGACGCTCCCCTTGGATGGTCCCTCCAGTGAATGGGACTTGGTAAAGAGCTTTTGAACAGAATGGACCAGATGCCGGATCCTCCCTGGGCTGTCACTGCGGTGCTCCATGGCAGTCCGCTTGTACTGCAAAGTGTGGTAGCCATCCCGATTCAGAGGCAGCTGCCGCTCAAACTGGTCCAAAAGGTTGGCAGGAATGCGGTTGGTCTTGTTGGCAGTTCCGTGGGGAACCAGAGCACACTCGTCCTTGAGTTCGTGGTGGGAACTGTAATGCCTCCGGGGAAACGTGCTGCTGGCGATCTGGTCGCTGTAGGGCACCATACACTCTGCCTGAAAAGAGTTCCTTTGAGTGTAGTAAGGGTGGTCTGCAGGATGGGGGTCCACCGGGTTTAACAAATATGGCTTCCTGTCCGGGTGGTGTGGCAGACTGTCACATGGAGGGTCACAGGCAACCCCATGATGATGACTACGGCTGCTGGATAATCCCTTCATCACTGACGTAAAGCGAGTCCCAAAGTCATCTAATACGTATGGCTATGCAATGGGCAGATCTCAGAGAAAGGCCTAAAAGAATGAAATACAACAGAAGCCATAAGATATTAAAGCTAAGAAAAAAACCAACATGTGCACATTTAGGATTCATTGTTTCTTATTGGAAAAATCATTGGAAAAAAATTTTTCTGATTCTTTTTAATCACTTAATCTTTCCCATGTCCAGCGTAGTGATAGGAGATACCTAAACAATACACAAGAACAATTATCTTATTCCACCAGCTAGGAAACAAATGCAAGAAATTTTTTCTGATATGAAATTCACTATTGTTCACAAATCCACAGCAAGGTAAGTATCATGACCTACAGTCTAAAACCTCAGTCCTGAAAACATTTGTGGACATGGGCCTCCCAGGAGTCCTTAATTACTCATCTGCCTGTTTTCAGGGCCAAATAAACACATTAAAAAGGTCATGTCTTTGAGGGAGCACTTTCTAGGTAGCTTTGGGCCAGATACTGTTGTGCAATTAATGGGAAACTTTTCTTGGTCTTCATTGCACATCTATTTGTGATTCAAGTGCAGTTCTACTTGATCTCCATGTTGTCTGCCTAGACTGTAAGCATCTCAAGACAATACATAAACATATTTCTGTAAGCTCTTTTCAAATTAGAGAATGAAACAATAATACATTACACTGTCAAAATGAAGCCAAACTAACTGTTTAATAACCTATATACTTGGGCTGGTTGTATTTAATCTTTACTCACTCTTATTCACAAAAAATTAATAAATTATTCTGATAATGCATGGCTTAGTTTAATTTTCCAAAAAATTTCAGAGTACTAAGCAGTGTTTAAATATCCCTATGTATTCCTTCTACCATTAGTATAATCGGTATAGCCAAAATATTGCACACTGCTATAAGTCTATGGGATTTCAACACTTAATACTTGATTACAGTGATTTAGCCCTGAAGTGACTCAATGTTATAGACTGTTGATTACAAGTTGAAAATTGAAATCTTCATCACAAGTGACATAATAACCACTCTGTTTGAGGCCAGATGTCCTCATTTTAGCTCTCACCACTAGCAAAAGTCTGCATGCAACTGCTACTGTAACCTCTGACCTACTGACACGGAAATTATGGGGTTTCAGAGGTGGCAAAACATTCTCATGGTGCTGTGTCAGCTTCTGATGGACAGAGGACTCCTTAGAGGATGCCCTCTTCTACCACACACAACTGAAATTGGAGTCACTCAGCTACTTTATTCCCTTGTGGCATGGCTAATCACATAATACTTTTGGAAATATCACCCTTGAGATCTTTCTTGGAGTATAGATAAACTTGCATAGCAAACAGTTTTCTACTATGTTCCTCCAGTGTCCTCTCAGATAAAGTTCACGTTTTAACAGGTTGTAGACATTGTACCTACTGGCAAATTGTCAACAATGAAGCTTTCTAAATAACATTGAGTGAATGTCAGTCTGGAAAAGCATGCTCTGCCTTTCATCAGA
This sequence comes from Falco peregrinus, assembly GCF_023634155.1. NCBI lineage: Eukaryota > Metazoa > Chordata > Aves > Falconiformes > Falconidae > Falco > Falco peregrinus. The sequence continues at coordinate 59,461,037 of NC_073723.1, forward strand.
ACATATTTTGTATATTCTTTTGGAACTGTGGTGAGCTGAAGAGGAGTGTTTTTTCAATATGCTTCAAAGCCAGTCTGGATATCCTGCATTTCATTCCCCCCTCACTGCATCCCTGCAATGCAGAAGATGTTCATTCTCAGGAGACCCTGAATTCGAAAAAAAGATTTTTCAAAATACCACAAAAAGCACTGGAAATATTCCAAATGGAGGAGCTCACTGGCTTACCTGAAGAGGAGGATGGCCCAAGGCACTTTTAGAAGCACAAAAATAATATATTCAGAGGCTGAACTTGTCAATTACACTGTAGTGACAATCCTTAGCACTTCTAAAAAGCATTTTACATCTCTCTGAACTCCTTTAAAAATATGATCTGCTAGACTGTTTAATAGAGAAAAGTCCAAAGGGGTGTAGTAGTAGATGTTACTTAGATCTTTGAAAATGTGACTTGACCAAGAATATCCCATCAAGAAGAATATCACTGAAGGATATAATGACCAAATAAAAATACTCCAATATCTGGTATCTATGAATATCTTTCACAGTTGAGGGCTTGTGAAAACAAGGCTTCAGCCAGTTAATTTTTATTTAAATCCATTTATAACCATGCAACACTCCTCAACATGTTTGATATATTATCTTAGAGTTAACAATAGTGTGCTCTATAAGATAAAAATAGTAAAACCTTGCCCCAAAGTTATGAGAAACACATGAAGAAGTGCAGTAAAGTGGGACATGTCCAGAACCAGTGATTTATTTTCATTTTTTCTTAATCTGAATGGCTCTGAACTTTTCATTTTTGTCTCCTGTGGAAAAAGAGTATGTGTAGCCAGAGAACTGAAAGGACTGATATTTTACTGTATGAAGTCATGACAGGCACAGGGGATGTCATGGAACTATTAAGAATATGTAGTCTTATTATATTGATAGAGCAGAATAGCTGGGATGAGGAAACACTTGATCTGATTTATAGGCTGGGATGCAATAGTGTGGAACATCTTGAAGACAAAGATGAGCTTAAAAGATCCAAGTATGCTTTGACCGATGAGCGCAACAGTGTTACCAGCTGTGTTTTGGATGGACTGGTAATATGAATGCAAAGCAGGATGTGCAAGGAGTCTCAAAAAGTGAAAAACCTTATGAAAAGTGACATTTGACTGTATATAGAGAAAGGGATAGGCTTTCCATAAATTGTGGAGGAAGATTGGCTAAGCACTCCTATATAAGCTTGGATGACAAGTAGGATGGTGGAAATGTTTAAAGAAAAGATAACATTTAGTTCTACACCCATTTTGAGTCTGAGCTGTCACTAAATATTCCATGAGGAACTACTGCAGAAAAAAGCAGAAAATAGATAGGATGATCTGCCCAAGAGGAATCAGATTAAGAGATACAGAGAATAACAAAGAAAAGATGCTTGTGAAAGCAAAAAATCATAGCGTTACAAACAAAGGAGGATAAAGCTTTGCAGGAGCAGCAGATTTGAGAGGAGAAAAAACCAGAAGTAGCAAAGACCAGAGAGTGATAGAAAAACTAAACCAAAACCAAAAGGAAGCAACAAAAAGGCCTGATGGTAAAGGCTCCAAAACCTGGGAGAAATTGAAATTCAGATTAAAAAATGTTTATTCCCGACTCTTAGACTGGTGTATGCATTATGAGAGTTTTTTTCTGCTGTAACAGCATTGAAGACATTTATTTTATCATGTGTCAAGTGTGATAAAAACCCATGAGTATTAACCAGAACATGGTTTCTTCTTACCCTAACTATATTACTGCTGCTACAGGCTTGAAAGTGTAATGAATTAGAAAACAACAAACACTGTACCATAGCTCAACTTCCAAGAAGGAAAGAATAAGTATAGCATAGTATAGCATACTCTGCACTGAAGAAAGGAGTAGTGCTTTTCTTAAATATTTAGTAGACAATTCTTCTGCAGAGAAAAAAACCCAACACAATTCCTAAATCACTTACACCTCAATCCTGCTTTAATATGTTAATATATGTCTAGAAAAAAACCCACCCTACAGCCTCTGATTCCATCATTATTTTTCAAAAAATATGCATAATTTTCCATAATTGTGTTGGCTGAACCTATCAAATAATGTTTAGTGCAATTAACAGCTGGAGACAGGGCTATCTGATCATATCATGAATAGCTGAGAGGAGGCCAATTAAATTTTTATTGTATTGTATTTTTTGGCCAAACTAGGAACATTTAATTACTCATGAAATAAGGCAAGACAACAGATGAACACATTGCATATTGATAAACCGTGGACATAGCAATTCTACGTACAGCAGACGAAAACCACTGATGGCATAGGAATAAATGAGGTATTAAATAGATACAGTATTGTAAGGCTAAAGAATGCTTATTAATTTCAACATTCATGTTACATTTGCTTTTGTTTTCTTGAGGATGCCCTGGGTAAGAAGGATATGAATATATTCATCCTTGCTGCTAACGTGGTGTCCCTAATGCACAACAATTTGTTGGAATAACTTAGTAGCTAGAAAATTGTGTAATTAATTCTTATGTAATTAAAGTGAAAATGCATGCAAAATAACAAAAGCTGAATGCATTAATTACCCCCACTTTTACAAATTCTATTTAACTATATTGTCTACATATGTTCTAAATTTATTCATAAAACACATCTTCAAGAAATATATTCTTTTCCTTAGATATATGTGAAAATTTCTTTCTTTAAAAGGTTTACTGATATGCCACACAGCCCCTCCAATTTTATCTCAAAGGACTGCAGATTAATATTTCTTACATTTTTACAGGAAGCTGTGAAAAACAATCAGGTAACAAATGCTTTCACTAAAATAATGCATACATAGGTATATAGACAGTAAGCAGGTAATACAAGAGTGTAGTAGGTAGTACAAAATGGATAATTAATAACTAAGAATGACTGATATAATAAAAATTATTTATGGCCATTAGCAACTTACAAAGCTTCATAATTGAAATGTATTTTTATAGGAACAGTTCATATTTTTCTCTTTTTTTCCAATAATCTGATAATGTTATAGCAGTTCAAGATTCAGATCAAGGCAAACTGCCACATGCACAATATAATGCATAATGCATAATGTAAAGTGTAAGGTCAATAACTGTGAAGATAACTGACAGAATGGCAGTGATACCTATGTCAAGATGTATAGGTTAACTATAAAAACATGGAAGTAAGATATATATGAGGAACAGACAAGCATTCTCTTCCAATTTGTATTGGCAATATACAGAAGGAAAGCAACGCAACTACGTTACGTGTGGTTACCCACAGACACCCTGACAGCCAACTCTAACCCTAATGCCAACAGAGACACCTGATTAAGTGCCATTAGGACCACAGCATCTTAAGTCTTATATCTTTGTTCAGAAACTAAGGCATTGCTTATTTACTCACACGCTATGGAATGTTCCCAGGGAAATTCCCTTCCCTGATTCTTAGAGTTTTACAGAAACATGGACGATAACTTTTATGCTGAGAATCAAACTTCTATATGCTACTCAAACAGCATACTGCTTTATCCTAAAGGTCTTGATATTTTACAGCCATTCTGTGTGGCCTCCCTGTTATGTTACATCACATTAATGAAAATCTAGACATCAAGAAAAGGATATATATTCTAAAATGCATCTATGCGCATATTTTATTAAAGGTGTACAGAAGAAAAGGAGGTCTCAAATTATCTTTCTAATCCATTTTGGCAGCTAATATTAAAGATACTGTGCCTTGGGTAACAGTCTCAAGAGAATGTTTGGCCTTTGCTTCCAGGCCAGCACTCACACCAGGCAAGTCATACTTACAGTATAATTTAATTTTAAACAGTGGGCAGGGAGTCATAAAGAAAAACATTTTGGCCAGTAACATAAACTCATTCCAGCTTCATGGGCAGATCAATAAGTGGCAGTAACTGGGGAAAAAAAGTAATTAAACTCTAGCTGATCTGTGAGGAGTCCCTTGTGAATGATATGCATACTGAAAAAACAAGGAGAGAAGCATCCTACTAACAATGTCATAAATATAGATATTTTTTTAAAATTTCTGTCTGCACCCAACAATTTTTAGTTTGGACACACTTGTGATGACATTTACATTTGACGATTGTTTTAGTCCATGTGCTTTTGGTGGGCAACTGTGGTGGTCAGTACCAGGGTAGTAGGTTCCTTGAAGGTCTGGGTTTGAATTTCTTTTCTTCATCTCTGTGGCTAATAACAAGTTGTTTCTTCACTAGAAGTGTCACTAGAACTGTAGTCACTAAAGGAACCTAACACATAATTAATCTCTGAGTCATATCTAAATACATTACAAGGTCTGCAAGAGTTCTAGCAGCAATATGTCAGCAAAATTTTGACACACACAGTCTGAGTTTTTCAATCCTGTTAGGAGTGCAACTGGGCAATATGCAGGATTGCATGCAAAAATCTTGGCCCTACAAATAGAAATACTAAACTGTGAACATCTGCTCTTCCACTCCTGTCATTTGCACACACAATTAACAGGCAACTGTTAAAAAATCCTGATCTGTCTGGTGACTAATAATATTCTGTGTAATTAGACTGCTCATGCCTTTTCTGCAGTATAGGACAAAGAGTCTCTCTGACTTGATAAGGTACAGCATATCAGTTGGAGAGCCTGTTGTGAATTCCGCTGAAAAGTCAGAACTGCTAAACAACAATTTCTTCTTCCAGAAATAATGCAACCAGAAGATTATGTCTGCATAATGTGTATGTAAGATAATGCATTAAATTGAATCATTTGGTAAATGTCATGTAGGCAGTATTGAAGCATATACCTCATTTACAAGTTTAGATGTTTCATTTTGTCCTTCTATGACTTCTCAGTAGGATGATGAACTTAATGACCTTAACTTTTTTTTTAGCAGTACTTAAAAATGAGTTTCCAGAACGCTGTTTGGGGTAGGGGAACAGCAAAAAAGCATGAAAAGGAAGATACTCCAGAATTTGGAGCAAGGCTAAAACATACTTTTCTAGGTTGTTTGTACAGATAATCAATGATTTAGACTGCTTGTATTATCTCAGGTTTACAAAAGGAAGCAAGTATGAGGGACAGGCTACATGTTCCTACAGAACTGACATCTCATAAAAATAGAGGGGCTACCACAATGGCATAAACCATACAATATTAAATGACTAAAGCACATATGGAAATGTCAGATATGTACATGGATTCCTGCAAGACAGTCAGCTATGAATGTCAAAGGCTTATTTTTATAGTAGGAATGAGATTATCAGCAGATAAAACCTACTGTCCCTGTGAAAGTCAAGTAAATTAATGCTCTGCAATGTGTTCACACAGTGAAAATGGACGTGTGCTAAAAGCAGCACTTGGTCCTCATTGCAAGGACACTTACTAATGTGACGAAGCAAAGGATCCACTGCAGTGTCTAGTGATTGTCAGTGATCTGATGGAAGCTGCTAATCTAAGTCAGACCTTGCACCAACATTACACAGTCTTCAGCTGCATGACTCACTAAGTAATTTTCTACCAGCTTTTAAAGTTCTCTGCAGTTCTGTAGCATGGCACTTTTGCAACAGGAATCACAGTGAAATTATTGCCTGAGCTACAGTTTTTCATGACCTCAAAGGCTTTTCTACACATGTCTTGAAATGACAATATGTCAAGCCAGTCAACTAGCTCTTCATAGTCCTATGCACTGCAGTCCACTCAAAGCACGCCGCACCAAAGAATACATTTATTTCTGTGATGGCAGTGACCGTGATACATGATTGACAAGCAATTCTCATGACTCAGACTGGCTCTAAGCTTTTTAGTCCTTGCTATTTAGATATTAAGCTAAACATAATGCTAAATGTTTCTTTCTCCACCAAAAAACACCCAGCTCATTTTAATGTAATGAAACACAGTCTCTTATGAGACTCTTTCTACTGCTCTGGTCTTATTCACTCACAGACCTTGACCTCATTTAGCAGAAACAGAGACTGATTTCCTTGAAAAATGTTCTTCCAAGTACACTGTGATCTTTTAAGTCCAAGCAAAAGTGAATGCTACAAAAACATATCAGCATCAGAGTCTATTCTTGCAGATGGTTTCCCATCTTGGCTTTCAACTAGTAGCTCCATTTCAATGGTATCACCCCTGAAAATCTGTTGTCAGCCCCAGAAACTAATGAAAACAGAGAAAGAAATTTCCAAGTGTCTTAATGGAGAAACTTCACAGAAACCTTACAGGAACGCTGAAGACCAATAGTAAGAGCTATGAAGACATTAGTTTTAGCAGAATGACACTACAGGGCTTACTGATCTTCACAGCTGGACAGCTCGTATACTACCCCGACTAGCCCACCAGAAAGGAAAAAACCCTGCAAAGCCTCAATGAAAATGTCCCATGTTGTAACTACCAGTAAGAACTTCCTAGAAAATCCACCTCATAGTCATACTGGTATTATGGAGCTTTGACTTTATCAACAAATGTCATCACTATGATCATGCCTGGCCATGGATATGTTCCAGGTCCCACTTGCCTAAGCCATGTTTCTACAGTGAGGAAGTAGGAAAAGAGATGAAGCAAAGAGTGGAAAGAACATTCTGCTTATCTCCAAGGCCAATGGACTTCTGTATGGGAGAAAACTGACTCTTGGAAGAATCAAAAGCCCTCTGTGAAGGTATGACACAAAAAAGCTCAGCAAGCAAGGTGGAAAGTTCATTGGATTGGAAGAAAACAGTTATGCTTTGATCAAAAATCTTATTCATTTTAACCTGTTTCTTCTCACTCAATCTAAAAAGAAAAACCAGCAAATCTAAGCTTGGTTTGGCATTGAATATGAAATATCTGAGTAAAAGGTAGAAAATAAGAGGCTTATTGTAACTGCTCCCTAAAATAGGGCTGTAACATTGAACTACCTGAGTTTAAGTTTTTAACAGCCAAAACCCCAATGAAAAACTGAACCAAACCCTCATATATGCTGTGGTATATAAATACAGCTGAAGAACTTTAGCCATCTTATCTTTGACGGCTATAGTAACTGATTGATATTTGTTGTCACATAGATGGAATGGAAATAATTTCTGGTTAGATTTGATGGAAGTCTTCAGCCACTTACTCAGATCAACTCATCTCATTTCACCTCTACCGGCATAAAAAATAAGAAACAGAAAAATTTTCTTATCAGAGGAAAATATTTGCTACAAATATTTTTCATGCAGCTCTAATTATGAAGAAATTGAAATGGCAACCATTTTGCAAGTAGACTATTTTTCACAGAATTCTGTGAAAAACATTAGTGAGCTATGGCAAACTAGGAAATAAACCTTGATTTTTGAAGAATGTCTGAAAAAATGACTGATACTTTCAAAAAGCCACGTAAGTTTATCAAGTACCTTATAGAATACAATGTGACAGCAAAGGTAAGTGCAGAAGAGAAAGTCTGAGGGCAAAATGCTCTTCTCTGAACATGGCACAGGACAGTGGCTGCAACCCCTCTGGGAGGGTGTTCTGCCCTCGAATAGAAGGCACAACATCTCAACTTCTGCTTGGAGGCCTCATTCAATTCCACCTAAACCACAGAAGCACTAGCTACCTTTAACCTATAAATTTACAACAGCAATAATTTAAAAGCTTTTATGACACCCCCCATACCAGTAACTTTGATATTATTTGGATATGATTCTGATTGAAAACAAAAAATAAGAAAAAAATGTATCTCAGATCTTTCTACTGTTATTTGTGCACATCTGATTTGTTTCCACTGTTCTCGTGTCTTTCTTCTTTTTTCCCTGTGCATTTTTAGTAAATATAGTCAATGGTCTGCACATACCTAGAAACAAGTAAATTTAAAGATTAGAAAATACTTTTGCAAAGTTTATTTTAAACTTTTTTCATGTATGGTGAGGTAGGTAGACAAGTAGCATATGACAAGAATCTGTAGGAATTATGAGTCTCCAATTAAGAATCAGAAAATAGTTCTATTAATATGCAGGTAAAATCAAAACAAAGCTTAATTACTGAATACAGAACACTTCTAATGAAGGCCTGCAAACATGCTAAAAATTATTCATAGAAATAAAATTTTCAGAAGAGTAAACATGTCTTAAACATTTCAGAAATAGCTTTCAGAATAACTTAAATCGGGAAGAGACAAAAATAACTGAAAATATTATTTGATGAAATTACTTGTGGTGAATAATAGTCTGATGTTGGATAGCTGAAAAGGAAAAACGAATGAAAATGCTGATGGCTTGAATTGCACAGGTCAGCTTTGTGGTGTCATGGAATTAAGCAGTGATTTGTACTTGGGTTACTGATCTTTACTTCCACAGTTCGTGACTGATCTTTTATCAATTTGGTGAGGTGACACAGGATTCACTCTGAGGCTTTGAAACTGGCAGGAATACGGTGGTGGTGGTACCCTCACGTTAGGGTGATGTACTTCACATACGTATTTGTAAGAAACTCAGGTCTGAAGATTTCTTCTTCACCGTATGCACCCTGTACAGCAGCTCATCATAAATCACTGTGCTGAGATATACCAAACAGCAAATGAACATGTTACTGTTGAAGGATGCCTGACTCCATCAGCACAGTAGGCATCTATACTACACGTTTCACTCCTGGGGGCTCAGAGGGAAAACCAAAGCACCAGGCTGTTATTTTATACTAGCCTTGACAGAACATCACACATTGCTGACAAGAAACACAATAATGAAGTACACGATTAAAACTTTTCTTTATATTTAGAGTCAGGAAGTCAAAAGCAAGTAAAATATAGTGAAGAATATTTCCATTTCACTTGAACTTTGCTGTATTAAGGAGTATTCACTGAAACAGGAAAATCAAAGTGAGGAAGGGAAAGAGTGGAAGAGAAAACACTAAATGAAAAGAAAGAAAAGGAAGTATGAGCTTAATTCTCTTTTGGTTTTTTTTGTGTGTTACTATTCCTAGCAATGCCCCAATTAATATAACTTCATAGATCTCAGCGGAATTACTCCTGACTAAAACCAGCATGAATATCATGAAAGTGAATGGAATGAACTTAATCTCTGCATATAACACTTTCTAATTTAATAATAACAAATACGTATTTTCCATAATGTTTAGCACGTACAGTTTCAAACCCATTAATAATACATTTTAGAAGAGAATGATATTGGTAACTCATTGTTTTATCACATAGAACTACCATAAATGAAATGCACTCCTGAAATTTATTTTACAAATAATGGCAAATGATTAAGTGTACATACACTGGAATAACATACCCTTTAAGGTGAAATGCTTCATTTCTAGGTTCTACTGCAAAGCATCATCATGAGTATTTTAAAAAATCACTTAATTAATGCATTTTAAATTATTTTAAATTAAATTAAGCTCTAATAGTCTGTAAAAATTGCCTGCAGAGTAATATGAAAGTGTGCATTAATTATTTCCATAGCATTGAAAATACTTCAGGAAAAGAGTTCTTTTACAAGAGAAACAGCATGAGCAGGCTATTATATATATCAAACTGATGATATATGCAAAACATCCTGATAATTCTTTGTTACTTCCTCCTCCTAATTTAATTTCATTTCAGGGTGATGGGTGAGGGGATTCACATAACCTACTTTAATTTTAGTACTAAAAAGTCATAGTCCCTTAAACCTGAATGAAAAGTACACAGCCTTTTCATTTTATTACTTCTTAGCTATTCAACATAAATAACATTTTTTCCTTTCAAAACATGAGGTTCATCATATGTTAAACATCAGTATTACTGTGTAAGCTCAGGAGGAGCCACAGCCGCTACACTGTTTGTCCTCATACATAATATGGGGGTTATAAGGGCCATCCATAACTGCTACTGCAGAGCCACAATTTTTTGTTGACATAGAGTACACCTTTTAGAAAGATAGTAATTCTGATTGTAAAGATATGAAGTAACAGAATCTGCCATATTTCCAAGCAAATTATTCTGGTAATTAGTCACTGATACATAGCTGCATCAAAATGTGTATGGTATCCACTTCCAGTTAATAGCTATTCAGCCTTTTGAATAGACCTTTTCAGCAGCTGTAACCATAAGCCATGTTCCCACATGCTTCTATAACACAGAACCATTTCATGCCCTTCTCTGCCATAAACCAGATTGACTGGGTTTCTTCAATCACATCTAAATACAGATTTTCAGACTTTTAGTAAGTAACTCCTGAAGCTGCCTCCTGTCCAGCCTTTGGCTACTTTATAAAATACATTTCCTATCAGATACGCAATAATGTGGTTGTGCCGTATCAGTAAATACAGATTTGTTCTTGTGAATTCCTCTGTCTGCAAAGAACTTGACTGAAAGTATTCAGTAAACTTGTCACAGCAGGCCTTGGGTCTTTCCCTGCTTTTTCCCACAAAGCTCCTAGTTTGGCCTATGAATGCAGTACAACATATAACATACAAGATGCTTATTCACAGCTGTTTTGAGTTCATACAACAGATGTTTTCGTTTTGTTTAGATTTAGAGTGTTAATTTAAATCAACAATTTTCAAATACTTTAATTCATGCTCATACAGAAAGACAGATTCACATTTTACCAATAATTAGGTAAATTAAAGCATTTCTCTTGAGACTAGTCATGTCAACCTGCATTTTCACAGACGTAACTCAGAATCATACCAAATGTTCAAGTAAACTAATTTTATTTTTCATTAAAATTTTCAGCCGTTACTGTTCACCAATATTAAGTCTGTACTTCACGGAGAAAAGAAAACAAAATTACAGTAGTCCATAAAATAGCAGCTGATCTAAAATTTACCGTTTATCCTCTTTCTTGGAAAGTTCACGGTAAAGCCAGACCTAGCGATCATTATTGACTCTGACCGTCAGGCTAACCCCTGCCAAAATAGCAACATGTGTGAGCACTACCAAAGAAATGGGATGCATCGTTGTTATAAAACCTGCAGTACTGCAACTATATTATCCAGCATATTTTCACAGTGTACTATTTAAGGCTCTGCAGAGAATATCCAAGGAACAAATTTTGGACAACATGGGTGGTTGCTTTCAGAAATGTATGATTTCTGTAGTAATACTTTCCAGCAGATAAATGAAGGATACTGGTTTTAGTAACTATCCATTTTGAAATTACTTGAGCATGAAACTTATTTAAAAATAAATATTTTTTAAAAAAGATTAATCACTTTTTGTAACTTACAGGTGACAGTTGCTTAAAGGATACCAGTAAACTAATTGTATTCCTTTAATTCCAGTTATAAAAATTTATGCATTGATATTCTGTACCTATTTAAAGAACTGCTAGCCAATGAATATTTAGACAAGAGTTCAGTTCTGCAAGGTGTTATAAAATCCCTCCTTATTATCTGAATTAGTGAAGGTAAAACAGCTGCAGAACATAAGTGAATGAAGATGTGGGTTGAATCTTGCATTGCAGGTGGGCAGAGTCCTGGGATCTGTGACACTTACAGCCACAGAGAGTTTTGGGCACTTGCACTTTGAATTCTTTTGTTTCCATCCCAGAATGGCTGTACGCAGTAAGGTGGGCTCCAGCAATATTGAGATATATACTTGTTTTATACAGTCTCCTCCTTCCATTTTATTTCAGGTTTAAGAACAAATGTGGTTAAGATGAGAGGAAGGCCTGTCAATTTTTTTCCCCTTTTCCATAACAGATTTTCATAGAGCAGTGTGAAACAGAAGAAAAAACAAAACAAAACACGTATACTTCACAAACTCACTGAAAACACACCAAATAAGAGCATGCAAGCAGATCTGTCAAATGCTGTTATTCTTTACATGAGTGAATATACAGAATGTTAAAAAGTGACTATCCTAGTCTTATTTTTTCTTTTTCTTTTTTTTTTTAGAACAAGTACTTTATTGGCTGCTGGTAAAGCTGTGTTCAGAAAGGCCTTGCATATTTTTGAACAGTCATTCCTCTTTTTTCCTAAATGGAAAGAGCTGGCAAGTCAATGACATAGATAGAGAAAGTTCAGAATATAACCTTGGAAACATCATGAAAAGGTCTGTGATCTCTCCTACCCTAAGTGAATAGGAAAAAAATGCCAAGCCTGCTAAGGCTGTTAACGTTGGTTTAGTTCCATAAAACTGTGATTTAAAGGGAAGTTTTTATGGCTTTAATACAGCCATTAAGTGTGTGATTTCAGACAATTACAGTGTATCTTTGAAGTCTACGGGAGAGATGGCGGACAGCAATCAAAATAATGTTAAGCATTACTTGCAGGTTTCCTGCAAGTTTTCTGTAATAAATTCCTGCAATAAGGTTTATACAATCCCCCTATCTGTGCACTTCTGTCTATTCTTCCACCTGCCACCCTACCTCCTGCCCTGCCTTCCTACTTCAAATTTAAAATGGCAGGGGTTGAAATACAAGATTTGTACAACCCCTGAAACTTTCAGTAAGAGAGGCAAATCCCACCTATTTCTTGGCAGTGGGAAGAACTGTAGAAGAAGCCTGAATTTTCTTAGAGATGAATCTGTTCTTTTTGGACTTGGGCTCCAGTGATACAAGACACCAGGGACACCATCAGAGACAGGACCTTTCCAAGATTCACAGTGTTGGAAATGGTGGCATCTGAAGATCAAAGAGTAAGAGCAAAGGGCACAGAGACCATCGTGTACCCTCCAAGCTCTCTCTTTTTCCCTCAGAAAGCACTGATGTCCAAGTAGACTGCTTGGGAGGCTGGGAAAGCCAAGAAGCCCACAAACTGATCCCTCCTCAGGTTGCCCACAATCAGGCCTCAAGGCCTGCCTGATGCAGGAACTGCCATCAGGCTCAGATGTGGCCAGCTAATTTATTTGGTTCTGCAGTTTGAATCCCCTGGGCTGACTAAGCATCTCCTGTTGTACTGCTCATTCTTACAGCAGACCTGGGAAGTCTCCTCCTTGTGCTTAGGTTGACTTGTCCTCTTAATTCTCACATCTCTGGCACAGTTTTTTCCCTTTAGTTTTGAAGGGCTGTGTGACTATTTTGACTGAATACCCAGCTATATTTTCTGCCATTTTCTCATAAAATTTTGAACTCCAATCTGACTGAGGCAACCATAGCACCTGTAAAGATGATTGCACTCTTACAGGTCTCATAAAAGAAAAGGAACTCACACCAGGTCTGAACATTTACAAGTTCACTTCTTGTAACTTTTTGTTTCTGTCTGATTACTTGAGTTGAAGAAAACAGCCTGACTGCTGCTGCCAAAAAAAAAAAATTACTAGGGAGAAGACTAAACATACATATGGAGTAACAAAACCACTACCATGATTCAATTAACTATCAGCCAGTTGACACACACAATGCTATAGAAAGTCACATTTCCCAGTCAAGGCAGCCATGCTTCACTCACACAGCTACTTGCTTTATGTTATGATAATGAATATATCAGTACCAGCACCTTTAATGGTTTTGTCTTCTAGACTTTTGAAAGGCTTAAAAATCTATTAATATCCAAGTAAAAGGGCATCCCTTTTTTTACACAATTTCCAAGCAGGTTAAAAAAACTTTGAGGAAAAAAAATTAAATTTTCCAGGTATCTTAACACTATTTCAAAGTCTGGATTGGGACAAGTAGTTGAAATGAAGTGTATAAGACTTAATCTTTCTTAAACATAATGATGGTGACATATGAGGATTCCACTACCTACCAGTCCAGAAGATGAAGCAGTCAATTTAATATGAATTTGTTCTGCTGTTTTATGTCTAACTTGGACACATAGGGAATTCTTGTGGAAGTAACTAGACAGAATGATAAATAGAGAATTTGAGTTTAATTATGACAATTGTAAAAAACATTATGCCTGTCTCCTTTTCTTGATGGTTCTTTTTTTTTTTTTATAGGCAGAAGCTCAAGAAACTAGAATGTGCTGTAGCAGGAAGTTTTTGAGTTTTGAATTCAGCAGTAAAGATTTTCTAATGGATGCTCCAAATTCAAAATGGTACTAATAGAAACACTTCTATTAACCTGAAAAAAGCTTAATTATAGCAAGCCTGGTTGTCCTAACAGTCATGCAGGTAACAAACCAAAACAGTCCTTTATACCTTCAATTCCAGCTGACCCATATTCTCATAAGTAGCTAAAACAATCCATGGCATCTGGCAAAACAAACTGTCAAAATTTATCAGTCCTTGTTCCACACATTTTAAACCATAGTCAAAGTGAGAAGCTCTGAAGGTTGCAATATTCTCTTGCTGCGATCAGACTCAAGTGATTGTGTCCTGGGTGATGCCTGTATTTCACAGCACAACCCTGGTCCTCCTCCTGGAGGATATGCCACCCCCTTATCAAGGGGACAGCTTTGTTGCAGTGTTCTGCTCTCGTTAGTCAGGTGGGGCTGCACTCATTCTCAATAGGCAACTTGTGGAAATCTTAGGGTAGATAATCCCAGGCTCCTGCCTACTCCTCACATGGCCAATAAACCTCTGTTGTTACCAGGCTTTGTGGTTACCATTTTCCCATGGCCCGATGTCCCCAGTGTTGTTTTCCCTCAGCACTAGTTGTGGTTAGAAAACAGGATGGGGGCAACAATGCAAAGTAGTTTTTTTTAAAAATACACTGAATAACAAAGTTACATTTCTCTCCTGAAGCTGCCAATGTTCATGCCATTGGTTGCGAATAGTATGGCTAAAACCAAGATGTCATGGATGAAATTTACCTGAAATGAAATAACACTGCAGGAACATTCAGTGATGAACTTAACCCAGGCCCCATGTTTCAAAGCTCTTCTAATGACCAACTAGATGACCTTTGTGAAGCTAGAGTAATTGGAAAATGAGTTTCTAATTGTCATTAACTGAATATTTTTTCTTAAACACTTAACAATATGACTTCTTCTCAAGCTAGCTGCAGTCCTAAATGAACTCCACAGGCAAAAATTTTTCCTTTTATGATGTGAGGGACATTATTCTTCCCTTTGCTTTCATGGATAACTTCAGCACACAGCTAACTTCCGTTCGCTTTAAGGTGATTTGCCCTCAGAAGTACATACTTGGGGACCTATAGGCAGCATTACAGTTCTAAAAAGTAATGTTCTGGTTAAAAAAGAAGATGTAATGAAGTACGATAAGAAACATGAAGATGAGCGAGACAAATATGAAATGCTCCACGGCTAAGAGAGCCTGGCTGTCTTAGAGGCAGAGAAGACAATAGTAAGCAAAGAAATTGGCAGGCGGTATTAAACTACCAGCCAGAGAAAACCTTTTCTGTTTCACCTCCCAGTCAGTTACATCTCATGGTATGTATTCCTCAACTTCTTGGGGTTCAGGCTATGTAACGGCATTCTCTGTGAAGCATGAAGAAACAGAATGTACACAGATTCTCAGAACATCATATGATACTGAAGAGATGAAGTGAAACAGGAACGTCTCAGTGACGCCCACAGGAACAGTCACCATCGCCAAATTGTCAGCATGCCTCTGCAATGCCAGACCACAGAGAGCATATGGATAGTTTAGGCTTTCTGCCATTAGACTAGATTAGCGGAGCGCATGGTTCATGCATATCTAGTCTAGTTTTGTGTCACTGGAAAAAATATTTCTGCTACAAGTAACCTCCTGGACTTAGGGAAGAAGGGCTAGTTCTCAGGCAGCTTCCACGGAAAAGCCTGCTGCTGTCTTCTGCATCTGCTAGGTTTGGTGGTACCTCCATGGAGAAACCCTTCATGTGATCTGTGCTTACACCTCTGAGACCATGAACCGAGGTGTGAAACAGAATACCCTTCCCTTCTGTCAAGCAAACGTGACTGACAGTTCTGCAAAATCCATCCAACAGATGACACTACTGGGGATTTTTGTTCTGTTACAGCCCATGCAGGCTGTACGGCAGCAATTTGTGCAAAGCCTGCTCTCTGTGACCTCCCCAGGCAAGAGCAATTTAGTGAAAGGCATACACTGCCCAGAACCTTTTGTGAAAAAATGGTCTGTATCATTTGGAAGGGAAAACTTCAAGTCTGGTGGAATTGGGTATTTCAAATTTCATTTTCTTCAGAAAAACATTAAGTTTGAGCCACAAAAAACCCAGAGGGTGAATAGCACAACATACAACCTAACTTTGGTCTCTCCAGAAGCAGATTCTGGTATAGTCTGCAGTGCAAAATGATCAAGCCATTTAGTACATTTTCATGTATCTTCATTATGGAATATTATTCCAGCAGAAATTGAGTGTTCAATTTTTCAGTATATTGTCAAAACTAAGAAAACCAGAATATAGTATCCTCTATTGCAGTTGACTAAGTAGCTAACTTTTATCAACCCTGAACGTAACTAAAAATACGGTTATATAAAATGTTCCTCCTTTTGAAGCTGACCTAGTTATTTATATCTCAGTACATAACCCATATTACAACTCTGAGATCTAGGAAGGTTTCCAACTAATAAGCTACGGATATAAAAGTGGCAATCATGTACCTGCGCATTTGTTCCACTTCAAACAAGAAGCAAAACACAAAATGGGAAAAAAAATGAAATAGTAAGTTAAATATTTGTTAATGTATACATCCATCATTCTGCAAACATATGATTAATTATGCTAACTTGAATAATCCTATGCAAATGAATCTATTTGCAAATAAAAATTCATAATATTAAATATTTGTGAAATAGAGGACAAAATGTTCATGCCAAACTCACAGTTGAATACAGCACTTAAAATATTCTTTTAGTGTTTGCCTTCCATTTTTTGGCATATTAATTGAATTTTATTTTGCATTGGCAGCATACAGGAATGATTTGATCATGAGCTCTTTAAATATTAACAAGGAGCCAGAGGAGTCTCAGAGGAAAGAATCCTGTTAGTTGCAATGTAAATGCAAACATATGCAATGTTTATTTCTGGCGTACTACTGTTGTGGTCTATCTTAGAGGCCAAAAACATTATTACCCAACGTACTTTAATTAGACATTTTTTCAATTAATATAAAGAAATGTCTTCTTAAAGCCAGTTAGTCTTCATGTCAGTTATCAAAGTATTCTTAAAAATTAAATGTTCCGTAAAATTGAAAATAACAATTAGCTATTTAAACTTTTAATAAAGGAGTACTCTAACTATGTCTCTTCCCTTATAAACTTTAAGTATACAATTTCAGGCAAGACTTGAAAAAGAAACTGCACCTCACTATATAGGCTTGCTCTTCAGCAAAAAAATGCCATGTACAGTGTTCTGCAAGACTGATTACGTTATTTGCTAAAATTTTCATTCAATGCTGACGACTGTTAGTAATTTTATATAATACAAATTAGTCAAAATAAAAAAAAACACTTTTAAAATATAATCTGGAAACATTCTCTTTATTATTTAAAAATCAGAAAATAAACATTCAGGATTTAACATTAATTATAGGAACCTAAATGTTCTGGCAAGTCTTTACGCCCCTTTTTTGTTCTTACACATGAAAGTTAGTCACTGCTTGTACAAGGAAATATCGGAATGAAGATCACTCCAGACTGGATACACAAAAATAAGTATGTTTAAATAGGTCATAGCATGACACTTCTAAAAACTCTTTGTACACAGATATTTTCCTAACAGCTCTTAGCTACCCCGAGTATGGTGTTCTCAATCATAACTTTATCATTTAGAACAAAGGTACTTCCATGCAGCTTCACTGCTGAAACCAGACCTTGTAATGAACATGAATTATACTGCCAGTTTCTTTAAGGTTCATTTATACCAGTCTTCAGGTGTACTGGATGAAGTTGTAAGTTTATAAAAGAATTTCACTGATGACACTGAATTTCACAAGGATCTGCGGTGTTTTGACAATGCAAAACATATTGTAAAACACTGGAAGTTTTACAGATATTGCAATTTCAAAGAACTATGAAAATATTCTTGAACATCCAACATCTTAACAATTACTAATCTAAGAGCATATACATATACTGTATTCCCATGAGGCAGAGATATTTGTGGCTTATGCATTGCATTATCTATAAAAAATCTGCTTGCCATATTCATGACAACATAAACACGTTCACATGTGTTCTTACTCATCTTCTTCATGAATATTCATTTACTCAACTGATTTGGAAGTACTGGTCTTCTAAATACTAGACAGTCCTTCTGAGAATTTTGCATTCTGAAATGTAAATAGTCTTTTTCTCCTGGACAGTTTTCAGTAGCCAGAATAAAGGTGAAACTTGCAACTTCATCCTTCATTCAAGACCACCATAATCTATGTATAAAAAGAATGAAATGAAACATGAACTCTGCATTCTCTTATTGCTATTCATTATTCATTAAAGTTATGTTAGTCCATGTTTATGGAAGAATCTTTGTTTTAATAAGGACTTACTGCTCAACTAATTTCTGTCCTGAATCCAGAATTTTCTATAGAATCCCAGATTCCTTCACTGGCTTAAGAGATATCAAAGAGACTCCTAGGTACTTACAGATAGGATGTAGACCGAAAATGATGATTCACAGTTTCTCACACACTGTTCATTGCATTCCTCACTGCCCATCTGTCCTCCTTCTAACCTTGACATAGCAACTTTCAAACAGCAGCAGTACAATGCAACCATGAGGAACTCCATATGGCCTGTTGTGAATCACATCTTGACACAGGGGAACATCCCCATTAGTAGGAGGCTAATAGGGATTGGCAGTTGGTCTTTTGAAAGGCTACTTTAAAATTCCCATACCTTGCACTGCAAGGAAAAAAAAACCCCACCTCTTAAAAGATATATACTGTTGGATTACGACTACTTGTTCAGTGAAATAAGCTATTGCCTGTAATTTACTATTGCATTTCAATAGTTGGAATGTGAGATAAGAATGAATTTACAATATAGTAAGTCAGATGTAAAATAAGAAGGGGGAAAAAAAATTGCTTTCACCCTTTACCACTTCTGGAGACTACATTTAATGCACTTTTGGGAAGAAATTCATTGAAAAAATGTTTTGTCTATGTAAAAAAAGGAAAAAAACCCCATCCTTCTTATGAAGTAAGGCAAAAAAACGTTTTTACTGCAGAACACTTGTATTACTAAAATATTTCTATCACTGTTACATGATTAGGCTAAAAATAAATCTATTCATCATCTTATAATACTGTAGAAAACTATGTTTGCATGTAAATTACTGCAACACCCACAATGACTTATGTTTTCATCCTACTGAAAAATGCCACTTCCACAAGCATATTTATAATGCTTATAACGAGATCAGTGTTTTATAAAAAAAAAAAAAAAAAAGGGCCAAATCAATACAAATACTCAGCATTCAAACTTCTGTTTGGTTGGGTTTTTTTTCTACCACCCCCCTCCACCCCCCTAGCATTTCAGTGAATTCCATGATTAAAACTGAAGGGGACAGCAGGCTCAAAACCTCTTTTACCACCTCATGCTGCAGGTTCAGGTTCTCCTCATTTTGGCCAAATTTGTGTGAGGTCCCGAGAAAACTCTTGCAACCCCTGCTATCCTTCAGGTTTTATACTCAAATCAGCAACACTCATGTCTGGTCTTTGGATACATTAAGCTTCCCTTTTTACTTTCTCCTGTAAGTACAGTCACCAACAAGCTCCCTTTCCAAGAAGAGAGTAATTTCTTTTTAGAAAACCTTCAGCACTCACACATAAATCAGAATTTAAATGCAGTAAAGAAGACAAGGGCAGGATTCACAGCTGCCACAGAACAAACTATGGGTTGCCATCAGCACCAGCAGTGCCACAAGAAAAGAACTTGATACATTATCAGCTGCAACTGAGGAATAAATAAAAAAGGAAGGAGAACTGAACTGTGACAGATGATAACAGCAGGTTGCTGAATTTTTCAGTTACTTGCAGACTGCTTGTGGGAAGAGTTTGAGGCAATGTGCTCTCAGCTGTGCTTCATTTGCACAGTGGTGACATTCATGAAGAAATCCTGTTTTTACAGAGGTAAAGACACATATTCAGGCTCAGGCTTTACATCATGTCATTTTTGTCCGGTCCCACAGCTATATATTGTAGGTAATATGAGGGAAACTACATGATATATAATATGCTACGAGCCAAATATGCAAATGTTTCTACAAACATGCATCCAAATCTCCAGATAAATTGACAAATTGTTCTTTTGAATTTTTTTCTAAACCACTATCAGACTGTTTCAAGTTTTTTATTGTGACAATATACATTAATAATATTCTTCTGGTATTACAAAGATGAACAGCAGATTACACAGCCAAAATCCAGTTCCACACTGTCAACTTCAGCACCTAGCAGGTTCCCACAGTGTTCAAAATCTTGCCAGAGCTGCCACTTTCCCTTCACTCCCTGTCTATACTCAAATGTCCTTACAAAGTAAAATAAATTTGCAAGGTGGGTGCTTAAATGCAGCATTTTTCAGCATGGTGATATCAATATGGCAGTGAGGAAGAAACGTTTTTCTGCAACAAATATTTGTTAGTCTTAGAAGAGAAGTGAATGTAAGTCTGCTGTATATTTAAGTATATTTTAAAATTACAAGTTCAGAAAAACTTTTAGATTTTAAGCTCACTTTTTGTGAAAGGCT
The DNA here is from genome assembly GCF_023634155.1 of Falco peregrinus. Classification (NCBI taxonomy): domain Eukaryota; kingdom Metazoa; phylum Chordata; class Aves; order Falconiformes; family Falconidae; genus Falco; species Falco peregrinus. Next base: position 59,481,519 of record NC_073723.1, read on the forward strand.
TCTGTAAGCAGAGGACTATTTTTATGCTTCCCATTCATCCATTTATTGCCCTAGTCCAGGGGTCCTCAAACTTTTTAAACAGGGGGCCGGCACATGGATAAAGTGGCAGGCAGTCATCTGTGGCTGCTTGGTTTCCCCCCCAACCCCCGGCAGGGGGTAGGGGGTGTCTGTAAATACCGGGGGCCGGATTGAGGACCCTGGGGGGCCATATCCGGCCCATGGGATGTAGTTTAAGGACCCCTGCCCTAGTCCTAGCATCGTATGACCAGGCAAGCATTGAGCTGAGAGATTCATTGAACTTGAGGGAATTAGATGTGGGTACAACCTTCCCTGGCTTGCACACAGCTAAAGAACGTGCTTGGAAATACTGGCAAAAATGTAGTATGAAGTACAGCTGACTTGTATGAGTATGCCATTGTATCAAACAGGTGGTACTAAAACTCTATGTACCACCTATATATGAGATGAGTGGTACCACTTATTACAAAGACTGCCAAATAACTTAAAACACTTCCTTTCCAGTTGCTTATAACCTTTACATACCTCTGTGCCTATGGGCTGACATTTTCCATTATTGGGAGCTTTCAATTTTCTGAATATTCTTTGAAAATTTCAGCCAAAAGAATCCCACTATTTCTGCAAACAAAGCTAGTGAAAATATGTTGTTTTCCTCATATTAAAAAAAACCCCAAAAAACAGTGGTGATGTTTGAAAATTATGTACATCAGCTCCTTTGTACTTTAAAACAAGGATATAAAATTTGCCAGACACTTATCTACTCTTGTATTTGCCCAGACTGAAGACTTAAAAAAATGATGGTGAGACTTAAGTTTTAACAACTACATTTCCACAGTTCCTCAACCCCAGGGCTTACTTATGTTTGCAGATACAATGCAAATGTTTTGAATACACAAAGCTACGCGATTCTAGCTCTGAAAAATCAGGTCATGAAAATATGTATGTTCTACATACGTGGCAGAACTTTCTCACATACACAACTTGTTGGATGCTATAACATTTCAAAAATGAGCTATGTATACACATAAAAATACATCTCAGGTAGGCTATGCTGTATGACTAGGAGAAAGAATTATTTGGCTATCAGTTCCTTGAAAAGATGCCATATGAAGAACTTCAGAAATGATGCATGATCCCTATTTTGATTGACACAGTCAGAGTGTTTAGTATATTACTGTGTAACAGCTTCTGGGAAGTATTTGGAAGCCAGTCAGCACGGATAATTCTGTAAATACTTCAATGAGTCCATTAAGCCTTAGCAATGTAAGGATAAAACGAAATGCCTACAAGTGATGGAAAGGCACTAGTGTGCTACCCATCACACAGTGGAGAGGACAATGAGTAATTGTGATGGGTTGACCTTGGCTGACTGGCAGGCACCCACCAAGCTGCTCTCTCACTTCTCCTCCTCAATAGGATAGGACACTCACCAGTTAATATCACAGGAAAAACAGACCTAACCTGAGGAAATTAATGTAATTTGTTGCCAATTAATAACAGAGTAGGACAGTGAGAAACAAAACCAGAACTAAACCCACCTTCTTTCCACCTGCCTTCTTCCAAGGCTCAGAGGAAAGGGGAGCAGGGTTGTGGTCAGTTTGTAACAGTTTTCTCTGTCACTCCTTCCTTTTCCCTCACACTCTTCCCCTGTTCCAGTGTGGGTCCTTCCCATGGGCTGCAGTTCTACAAGAACTGCTCCAGCATGGGTCCTTTCCACAGGGTACAGTCCTTCAAGAATAGACTCCTCCAGAAAACTTCCTCCTGTGTGGGCTGCTTTCCATGGCCTGCAGCTCCTGCCAGGAGCCTGCTCCAGTGGGACGGGCTCTTCGTGGGCTGCAGCTTCCCATGTCCACCTGCTTCAGCGTGGAGTCCTCCACAGGCTGGAGTGTAGGTATTTGCTCCACTGTGGTTCTCCATGGGCTGCAGAAGGCAATCTGCATCACCATAGTCTTTCACGATGAGCTGCAGGGGAATCACTGCTGTGATGCCTGGAGCACCCTGCCCCCCACTGCTTCTTCACTGATCTGGGTGTCTGCAGGGCTGTTTCACATTTTTTTCACTTGTTACTACCAAAATACTAACTTAATTTTGGGGGGGAACGGGGAGGGAAAGGGAAGTGTGCTTGTTCTTGATCTTCATCTTTCTTAGTCAATATGCTTTCAGCCATGGCACACTTCAGAGGTATTTCTAGAGGGCAATACAGTCTGTTCTTTTATTGGGTAACTTTGATCATTGATAGAAAGTATACATGCAAGATCTGGTCCTGTTTTCTCTCTAGCTTGCTCTTTCTTTGTGCAGTTCATTAATTTAACCCTACATGTTTCCCAGAACACAGCTTTCAACTCCACAAATATCCAAATACTCCCATATTTGCCATTTTTTGAGAGATGAAGACTAAATGAAATAAAGGGGCAAAACCCTGCTGTGACACCACCTCATAAATTTTTCATGCTGTGTATTGAGAACCCCCCTCACCAGCTTCTCCATATCTAATGCAACAATCCTTGCAGCCAGATTCTCTGATCCATTGTGCAGATTCAATTGAGTTTGAATTCAGTTATACTGGCAACTGTACCTAAACAGTGGACTAATTCAGGCTATGCTGGAAGCAGAATTTTATTGTATTCAACCTCTGTAATATTCTGTGAAGAAGGAAAGTTTATATAGTACCTGTAGGTTTTCTAATTATGTATCACAAGAACCTGAAATTATCTAATAGCAGGATTTCAGTCTGCCCCTGCCCTTCTTTGCAATAGGACCATGTTTTTTTAACAAAAGCACCAGTAACTGCTTCTGTACTACAACGAAGATGGCTATCCTGTAACAAAAAGGGCTGTGCAGTGCTCTCTTCCTACATTTATATGACTGAATAGATTGTAAAGCTGATCAATTCACTAAAAAGGGAATTGAACTCCCGTTGCAATTGTTCTCTTTTTAATCCTGGCTTGTTTCTCAGCATTTCCCACATAATAACACCCTACGCTCTGTTAGAAATGTCATTCTCATTTCTTAGCCACTCCACTGAGGCACTGGGTTGAGAGATTGTTCTAATTACTAGTGGTGAAAATATCCAAGCAGACTTGGATATATGCTATACTTTTACACACTTATTTATTCTAGCTCATTCTAATAATGCTTAGATACTTTAAGTTTTGACTGTTTACACACATTTAATTGATGGAATTTTTTTTTAACAGTCACCAAAAAAAAAGTAAGTATGAATGCTTTTAGAAAGCACATTTTTAGAATGTGAGCATATGGGACTATGCATTGAAATTGGTGTATTTTATATAGTGTTTGAGGGACATAAGCACCTGAAACCTCAGCTCATTTTTACATAAAGGCAACTGAAAGCTACCACATGTCTTAAGAATTTGGCTCAAGCTTTCTTTTCTCTTTTCTTTAAAAGCCAAATGCAATATTCAATAACAATTAAACTCAGTGGTTGCTCTTGGTGTTCTCACCATTTCATGCAAGGGAGTGGGCTGTAAAACTTTATTTGGGGCTGCATAGTAATGGATATATTTAATAGAATTACAGTGTTGGAGCTGATCACTTCTAATCTGGCCAGGCACTGATAATGCTAAATGCATTATTGTGGTAGTCTTGGCATGGGTTGGGGTGGGGAGGAAAGAAGTGGAAATCAAGAAGTAGCAAAAGCTAAGTTAAATTATGACATAATAATCTCCCTCTTTTTATGGTAGTTAGAAATACCATTTTTGTTTCTCATTTCCTTATGTACAGCACTGTTCCCACAGCCCCACACGCAGCATTGCTTGTTTTCCCCCACAACTAAATGAGCATTCCTCTTGCATTCAGACTTTTAACACGAGTTGTCATAAAAAGCTAATGTGAACTGGCAGAGAAACTCAAGGACAGGCACAGAACCTGAAAATAATTTAGGTAGTTTTTCCCCCCAAATTTACTAGTTTTTAAATGCCCTTTTATGTCTTATTTTGTTGCCAAAGCATTTTTGTGAGGCTACCAATGGGCAGTATTGCCTTTTTTGCATGATTTCCACATTAATTCTTTGTTCTCACAAAGAAATGCCATTATTGATTTCCTCTGGGAAAAAAATATCACAATGAGGGGTGAGATGATAGGGATAATTAGACTAAATGGTGGTATAGAACACAATGGGAAAAATATCTTTTATGAAGACCACCTGTCTACTCATTTCTGTAGCCTGAATGATGTTTTGTTTTGTTCAGGGAAACAAATTTATTTAATAAAGTCCAAAACACAGATGGCAGCTGCTAGAAAAAAAACAATACAAGATTTTGTTGCGAAGGGTATAGAAATGATCCGAGTTCTGAATGGAAAGAAAAATTTCCTCTTTCTCTGTCAATGGTTCTGTTTTCCAAGAGCTCTCTCTCATGCAGCCTGGGATTTAGTTAGAGCAGCAATTCTAATCCTGAATGTTAGAAATAAGGATTTCTTTCTTGTCACTATAAGCTGTTTCTTATATACATTCTTTTCATGCATCTTCATTATTTTATTGTAAATGATTTAAAAATACTTGAATCTACATAGTATTTATTGGCATTAGTTTAGAATGGATGAGGAGAAAATTCTTAATTTTCCATTCCTCTTGCAGGTCAAAAATACATAATAGTTTAAGAAAAGATACTGATTATCTTTTTTTAGACTCTACTGTCCTTTATTAGAAGAAATCTGTATCTGAGTTCAAATTTAAATCTGCAGCAAATGTTGGCATCCTTATTTGGCAAAAAACATACCATGAGCTATTCACAAACAACAGTAAAAGCAAGAGTTACTCAGAGAATTATTTAAGAAAGTGATTTTAAATGTTTACAGTATCTCTCCTTAGAAAGTCCACAAAACCAGAAAAACAGATTTTTTTATTAATTCAGTCTGGTTCTGCTGAGGAGGTTAGGAAGAAAGGGGCTTGAAAGAGGACATTTCTAGATGGCAGGTCAGAAGCACATGAGGTATCTCAGTCTGATTTCAATCTGGCCTAAGTCGTTCAAACACATTTACCTAAATAGGCAGCTTAACTGGGAGGATAAAACAAGAACTGTGAACAGTCAATGAATTTTGTGGTTTAGATACCAAAATAATCTACTCCTAAAGAGGATTATCTTTCAAGAAATAAAAAATTAAGTCATGTTGGGGATCTACTTTATTTTCTTCCTTTAGATAGGGAACCTGTCCCATGGGAATCTTTCCTGTCCTTAGAGAGGAAGGCAGATTTTTACGGCACTGCTATTCCTCCAGAAAAGAAAACCTCAACAAAAGAGATCAAATAGAATAAAGCCTAGTGCAGATATCTGGTATCACACAGTGAAGTTATTCAGTAAAAAAAATAATAGTATAACAGCCTCTGAATAGATTCACTTTCCTGTAGCCAGTCTTTGGACAAGACCAGAGTCTGGCAGATGGACCCTGGTTGAACATCAGAAGGGTCAGTGCTGATACAGCTTGTGGAAGTGGTTGGTCTGGAAGATTCAGTTGATTTACAATTTTTCTATTTGTTCCCCTATCACGTATGTGTGTGTGTGTGCATTTTTGAAAAAAAAAAGTTTTCATCTTATAAGATCTTTCTCAGGAAGATTTCAACAGTTTCTTACCATTTTAGCAAAATGAGAATAATACATCTGCAACTTGTTATGATAGGTACTTGGTTAACTGATTCTGAGACAATCATTATTCTAAGGGTTAATCCCAACAATAAAACAAAATCATTTGGAATTGAAAAAAAAGGTGGAAACCACACAGGGAACATGATGGAATCTTGCCACTGAAATCATGTAAGCCACCAAATTTTTTCTCACAACTCAGAACAATTGGATTGTAAACCACTGCTTAACAGAAGTAAACCAGGGCAGGTAATAAAAGACTTTAAATTTAACATAAATGGACATGCTCATGCAAAGCTCAATGCCCATCTGCTTGAAAGCCTTTTATGCTACTCTGGCAGCAGATCCACTGTGGAAACACGAGAATGCAGCCTCGGTGAGTACAAACCTGCCAGATATCATTGTCAATGTATGCTCTGATCAGATCTATTACATGAATTGAGGGCCTCAGCATTTTGTTTCTGAGAGAAGAAAATCAGGTTATAGAAACTGTTATTTCTTTGTGACAACTTATCTGTAAGAGATTTCTAGCAGCCACGTAGTAAAATGTATTTTGCCTTACTTTCATAAATGCCAAATCTCAACAAATTAAGCACAAATTTTGAAAATAACCTCCACTGAAACCTGAATGAAAGCTTAACAAAGTATTAAATGATGAATTTTTACCTCCTTCCAAATCATTTACTGAAAAGCAGGAGTGGACTTTGACCAATTACTTGAGCTGTGAATTTTTGTTTTAACTAGGAGAGCATTAGTTTCGAAGCTTCTTTTGAAGCATTCATTTACAGCTTCTAAAGCAGATGAATTTCCAACATCTACAGAATCTACATTAATATTATGTATTATTTGTATAAGAGGCAGTGTGGCCAGCAGGACAAGGGAGGTGATCGTCCCCCTGTACTCAGCACTGGTGAGGCCGCACCTTGAATACTGCGTTCAGTGTTGGGCCCCTCACTGCAAGAGGAATGTAGCGGTGCTGGACCATGACCAGAGAAGGGCAACAAAGCTGGTGAAGGGTCTGGAGCACAAGTCTTATGAGCAACAGCTGAGGGAACTGAAGTTGTTTAGCCTGGAGAGAAGGCTCAGGGATGACCTTGTCACTCTCTACGACTACCTGAGAGGATGCTGTAGGCAGGTGGGGTCAGTCTCTTCTCCCAAGTAACAAGTGACAGGACAAGAGGGAATAGCCTCAGGGTGCAGCAGGGGAGGTTTAGCTTGGATATTAGGAAAAAATTTCTTCACTGAAAGGGTGGCCAAGCATTGGAACAGGCTGCCCAAACATTGGAAGAGGCTGCCCGGGGAGGTGGTAGAATCACCATCCCTGGAGATGTTTAAAAAAATGCATAGATGCGGTGCTTAGGGATATGGTTTAGTGATGGACTTGGCAGTCCTGGGTTAATGGTTCTGTGATTATGCATTCTAAACCTCTTGGCCAACCAAAGAACGGAGTTGAAAGTAACTTCCCTGTTTGAGGCAATTTCGCCATAATATACAGTGGTTACAAATCCTTTTGAGTTAAGACTCAAGATTAAGTGTATTAAATTAAGAGTGGCGGGTGGTATGTTAATGCCAGACCTCCTCCTGTCTTATATGCATAGGCCAACAGAGTCAATTCTCTCCAGCTTCGTGGTTCTGAAGTTACTGCTTTTCTTACTGTCAGTGCTCTGAAGACTGAAAGAAATTGTGAACACACAGCTGCTCTTATTAGCAGTATCTGAACGAGAAAATATTACCTCTTTTGAGGTAATAGCAGTAGGTATCTTCTTGTTTGACATCTTTGCTGAGAGATTTTTGTTGCTGAGCATCTGTGATACCCTAGCACGTTGGTCCCTTGTCTTGCTCTTCATTCATCTTGGCAAACAAAAAACAATGCATTTGACCGGGCAAAAATCTGAGAACCACAATCAGAAAAATGACTGACTTAAAGTCATATAGTAAATTAAGAAGCAGAATGCTCATGCTTCATACAAAATAATGCAATGGGCTGCATGACATTCATAAAATGAAAGCTCAGTTAGAATGGCATTGCACAGAAAAAAACCTTGGTTTGGCATTACTCTGTGCTTTAACAATGGTTCATTTTGTCCAATATGATGAATCCACCAGGATCTGTCACAGAGACAGAAACACTTTTAGTAGCATGGCTGTTAATTAAAGCATCTGTAAGACAAATAGACACATTTCAGAAAGACTATTAAACTGTTTAAACTTATTGTAATTTGGGGTTTTTAAAAGGAAATTGTAACACCAGGCTCCTAAAAGAAAGGAAGCACAGTGTTCTAAATACTAATGGAATAAAATTACTATCTTAATACTTTTATGAAGAATCTTTAGGGTAGTTTTAAGGCAATAATGACCTGGAATTTAAATATCTTCAGAATTTTCTTACTAGACATTTTTTTTATTCATGTTCCTATTGCCTCTGCCAATGAACTGCACTGATAACACAGTATTGTTAAACAGAAATTTCTACAGGGACATACATTATCCCTCTTTATAGGCATATGTATATGCACATACCTATTTGTGTATATCCTGCATGATGCCTCATGTACATATTGTATTGGACAAGCAGGTAAGAAATGAACTGAACAGACAGACCACAAGATGGGTGGAAAACCAGCTAGCCTGCTGGAGTCAAAAGGTGGTGACTAACAGCTTAAAAGTTCAACTGTCAGCTGGTCACCACTGGGTGGTTTGTCAGGGTGGATGCTGGGTCCAATACTATTCAATATCTTCAGAAATTATCTGGGTGGCAAGAATGACTGCATCCTCACCAAGTTTGTGGGTGACACCAAAGTGGAAGGAGAGATAAACCAGAAAAAAGAGCCACCACACATGTGTCAGCTGGCTGGAAGATTGGGACAAGAAGTTTTAACAGTTTAAGGAGGTTTAACAAAGATAAATGTGAACTACTGCATCCTGAATAACTGCACACAGCAGCATGGCCTGGGGTCTGACTGTGGGGTAAGCAGCTCTGTGGAAAAGGCCCTGGAGTTCTGATGCACAGCAAGCTGAACAAGAACCAGCAGGCAAATGTGTCCTAGGCTGCATCAACAGAAGTACGGAGAGTTGTAGGAATACATAGTTTACAAAACAGTCTAAACCCATCATAATTTCAAGTGATATATCAGATACTTCTATGCAGTAACGCTAATGCTTCTGACATACTCATCAGCCTTGTGGTAACAAAGGAGATTGATGAACTATGAGACAGTGGCTGTTGGATTGAGACTGAATACTGACCATTTTGGATCCTAGATTGTAGCAATTTTAGGGAGCAAAATGAAGCAAGGCCATTTCTTCAGGAACAGAAAATAAGAAACAGCTGCTACCTGATCATGCTCCGAATCTTGGAAGTATGTAAACAGCTGGAGTAAAGCTGCAACACAGAGCAAGCACTCTTTCTTTTACATATTGCTGCAGCAGATATAATGTATTATATGAAGGACAGGGCTTTCTATATTAAAATATCCTCACTTGAGCAATGTAATATCATGAGTTAACTGAGGTATTTGACACTTTGGTTTGTCTTTTTCCAAAAGTGCTTTTTTTCCAGCAGACTTAACCAAGCATAACTGTAGCCATCTCTTAGATTCTTTTCTGGAGACCAACCGTACCTCCTTTCTGTCCGGGTGGCATAAGTCCCTGCCCTATCAGATCAATGGTACCAACCTATTTTTTCCTCTGAGGATCAACACTTGCTAACAGACTGAAACGATAAATGCAATTCTGCCACACTGTTATGGATAAACTACAGCACTAGTTGGTGTTTTCAATTTTTAAAGACCTATGAGAGAAAAGGAATTCCTCATGTTTCAAGTCACAAGACAGCACACACATCTTTCCACTACTATAGGGAAAGTAACAGGTAATTTAATCAAAACCCAAAAGCATTTGCATGTGTACTTTCCTAAAAAGGTGCAGAGAAGTTTTATTATGCAAAACAAATTAAATTAAAACCAAGCATGATGAGTAAGTCATGACAAATACAGAGATGTTACTTAAAAACTTAATGAAGTTTTATGGTCCATAGAACTTACTCTCCCACTGAAATAGTGCCGGCTGCTTCCTATTTGAAAGAAGCCTGCAAAGAGGTTGCTTGAAGGTATAGATAAATAATAGATTATGCTCTTCCCAATGGAAAAGCAGTAAGTGCTTTAAAAGCACATCAAAATGAAGAAAATCTGTGCTAAGAAGTTGAATGGAGCTAGGATTTCACATGAAAAGAAAGTGCTATTCTGTTTGAATTTGTAAATGATCACTGGGTTTCTGGGTCAGTGCCCATTCCCGAGTTAGAATAACTTTTGACACATTTTAAAGTGTTACTCACACTACTTCAAAGAGAATACAGGAAAAAGAAAGAGAGCTTTCAATGCAAAAAACCCGAATCACTTTCTCTAGTGTTACATTAAGCAAAAAGTCCAAATTAAATTTGGAATTGTAAAAGAAATGGTAACTTAATAGGTTAGATTTTACTCCATTACAGAGGAAAGAATTTTGTTTTCTGGTTCATTTTTGAATAAAGTCACAAAACGCATTAACTATTCTCCTGAGTCCAGGCAAAGATTTCCTTTCCAAGCATGAGAGAAAGAAATCTGTATTGTATTCAGCCTAGCAAGGCCATAAACAAGGTCCTGAAACATATGGATTTAATGAATAAAATTGATTTTCTTTTTTAAATTTTTTTTTACTGCTTTCAAGCTTCCTTTTCTTAAACATATCTTTGCATTCAAGAGCGAAAAGCTAAGAAATATAGGCATTAGTCAAGCAAGGAATGACAAAGAATTCCAGTTACTTAGCATCTCCTGGGGTATTAGCCAGAAAGTTTTTTGTTTTTCATCATAGCACAGTTGTGAAAAGCCCAAGTCAGCAACTTGCTGAAAAAAGCCTGTAAGTGGAAAGGGAACATTTTGTAAGAAAACCTCTTCTCTTACAGCAAAGCAGCTCCCTCTGAGACCTGAGGATGCTCTCTCATCATGAAGAATGATAACACTAAGCTAAGACAGAAAGCTCAGCACCCTGAAAGAACAATTTCCAAAAAGAGTCATGGGCAGATCTTTTCCAACTCCTCTTGAGACAATTTCCAAACCAGCCTGTGGTCTGCTTTCAGAGGCTGTATCCATCATATCTCACAGCTTTTGGGCAGTTCTGTCCCAGTTTAAGATTTCACTTAGAAATTTTGTCCCATAAAGGACGTATCTAAGGGAGACTTAGGGTAGACTAGATAATTCTCCATGAGAAACTTAATGATTTCACACACAGACACACACACACACTCTTTACACTGATAAGCTCCACAAGGATATGCATACACAAGAAAACAACAGGAATAAGAAGTAATTTCCCAAGTCTTATTCTACACATACACAAACCCTATTCCTATCATGCAGCCTTTGTTGTCTTTACTGGAAGGTACATCATTTGGTAGATTTGAACAGGCTGAACAGTTCAAGCATGTCAGAGTCCACCTGGACTGTTGCCACAATATGCTACCGCCACATTTGTCTAGGAAGCAACATCACTGAATCTGTACAGCACAACTCCTGACAGTGCTCACCTGGGCCAGTATTTTTGTTCTTAGCAAATGCTTGCTCATGTCACTTCTAACACCTAATAAACTGGTTTTATGATTGTCTTCAGAGACTATTTAGGCATCTAATGGTATTTGGATAACTGTCATTTAGATACTCAAACCTAAACTTCATTTACAAGTATTCAAACAGAATTCTTTCATTGTAACCACTGAAAAAAAAAATCAGGATGCAAACCCCAGAACCTATATTGTCCCTCCTCAACCAATATCCTAGCTGGTCCCCCAAACTGCTTCTTTTCTGTTCCCTTCCTCAAAATTTGCATTCTTGATTGCACAGTGACCCTGTAAGCTCAGCAGGGGGAATGCTTGGGTACTCAGCACACACAGTGGTGCTGACAAAAGTCCAGAACCCAGGTGACATACCTCCTAGATGAGCACTCTAATAAGGCTACTAGGTAAAAACTTGTATCATTACCCAAAACATCATCATTACCTTTTCTCCAGGCATAATCTTTCTTTTTCAGTTTTAGCCCAGCCTATTCCAAGCACACTTTCAGTCTACCTAGCAAACCAGGACCTTCAGAAGATGCTTCACTTGTGGATCCCACTACTAGTCAAGCCAAGTGCTGACTAAAAAAATAATGTAACATGGGTGTGGATGTGTGAAAAACTTTTAAGTGGGAAACTCAGGCACCTGTGTTGTTGCAGCATGTTACTGCTCAGGTGTGCTTTTGCTTCAGTGGCATTGCAAGTGCCTGAGGACCATTTTGCATTTCATGTTTGTCCAGAATAGTTCTTATAACAATAAATGAAGTAACTTTGAGTATCTGATCTCCTCACTGACAGCAAATAATGGATTATAGAACACCAAGAAACTATCATTAAACAAGTACTGAAATTTATGGACACTACTTATTTTCATCTCAATACCACAGTCCTTGTCATGTAATAACATTGTAATTCACTTTCATCTTGCTTTAAGTGAGTACTAGATGTTTGCTACTGTTTTCACATGCAGCTGAATGTATGTACCATTGGAAGCAGGTGACATCAATCCAGAATATGAATTTACCAGAAAACAGAAAACATTTGTAAATTTACCTACATATTGAAATGTATTTGTTTAAAGACAAGGTTTTCAACAATTCATGTAATGGATATGGATTTTTCATTATGTAATTAGTAATAAAGGTACAGTTATAATTCACAATATACAGGTAATGACAGATAAACTTTAGATTTTATGCACTCTATTTTATATCAGATAACTACACTTTTACTTCTAACAAACTGGAAAATATAGTCCTGTGTCTGAATACAAAACTAAGTGCAAACACATTACTAGGAAATTAGTCTTTCCCTCCCTGGACAATTTCAATAGCAGTATCAAATTACTAACATTTTCTAACAGAAATGCAAACCTTTTAGTGAAAAAATACTTTGGCCAAACTCTCAAATAACTTCATGCTGAAATACTGCTGCAACAGGACTCTGCATTGCGAAACATATTCTTAAAAGTGTGAGACAAGTTCCTATCCTCATCAAAGAATTAAATCATAATTAAATCTATGTGCAAGTGAATCAGATACATTTTAATGTGCAATCAGGAAAATAATCACAGTTGGAAAGATTAAAAATTGCTATTTCAGTGTGTGATTCCTATCTTGCTACCGTTCAGTGTTCTATTAAAAGAATTTTTGAAGCAGCAAGACTATTCTTAAAGATGCAGTAGAAGTGTAATTGTAATATTCCTCTTCCTCAGGAACTTGAAAAGCCATAGGTTGCAAACCTGCATGCTCAGAGACCAGACTATGTTGACTAAATTGACAAAAAGTGTAAGTGTGGAGTTAAGATGGTGTGGAGATTTTTTTGGAGAATTTACATGGTTTTCACTTCTTCCAAAGGCTGATCTAACCCTCATGCTTGCACTGACAGGATCTACTTGGAAGCTCACCTAACACTAATGGCATTTTTTGGATGCGGAAAAATGCACAGGACAGAGAGAACAGATATTTTAAGTACCAGAGCAACCACACCAAAGTAAAATTTTAACCACAGAAGTTTTGATATGCCTGCACTGCCTGGGCCAGGTATATTACTGCTCCAGCATATTTCAGTGCTGACATACTTTGTGCAGAGGGGAATCTTGCCATCATTTTCTAGTTTCCTAGTTTCCTATCAGCTGCTAAACTGTCTTAATCTCTTTAAATTAGAGACATAACTGACCAAGCCATTTGCTTGAAAGTGAATGACAAGTATATATGAACTGTTCAGAGCACAAAATTAGTACTTTTGGCTCAATGCTTGCAGTTGAATTAGTCCCCAAATGAGCTTTTGCTGTACTGTAGTAAGATATAAAAGGAAAACACTGCAATCTGTTAAGGATTAGAAATTAAAGCACTGCTATAGTGCAGAACATTGATTTACATTATTTTTGTCACAATGTCACAAAACTTAAGAGTTTGGATCTCCATTGAGACTGCCTGCTGCAAGTCCAATGAGCCTTCAGCTAAATTGTCTTCATGCTGCAAGGAAGCAGACAGCTCCAAAATGAGCTGCTTTACTATTTCTATTAAAGTCATAACTCTAAAAGTGGCCTGATCCACCCTGCTACTTTTGCAATTCCACTATTTCACTATGGCACAATTGCTGCCTATCTACTGTACAGATTTCTCTACTACATCATCTCCAGTTCCCACTACAGATGTGCTTAGAGGAAGACTATTGTCTTCAAAAGATGAATACTTCAGTTTTGGCAGAAAGGGGCCCTTTGCTTGAATCTGGAAAAAAATGTACTCGAGCAAAAAAACTGCATTTCTGGCATGAACCCTCAGTATTCCTCTGTATTGCTACTGTTTGCAACTATTCATTGCACTCCTGCAAGGTCTGCAGTTTTGGTAAGGTTGGGTTTAACTCCAGATGGTAACTAAGTGTCATGCAGCTGCTCGCTCACTCCCCACCAGAGGGATGGGGAGGAGAGTCAGAAAGGAATGTAAAACTTGAGGGGTGAGATGAGAACAATGTAATAATTGAAATAAAATAAAATAAAACCAATAACAACAACAACAACAAAACCGGTTATAATGAAAAGAAGGAAGAAGCGGAGAGGAATGAAATCCAAAGGGAAGGGAAGAAAGAAACCAAGTGATGCACAATGCAACCACTCACCACCCACTGACCGATGCCCAGCCAGGCCCCGAGCAGTGATCAGCCCGCCCCGGCCAGCCCCCCAGTTTATATACCCTGCATGACGTCCCATGGTATGGAATATCCCTTTGGCCAGTTCAGGTCAGCTGTCCTGGCTGTGTCCCCTCCCAGTTTCTTGTGCCCCTCCAACCCTTTCTCTGGAGAGGCCTGAGAAGCTAAAAAGTCATTGACTTATCATAAAAATTACCCAGTAATGACTAAAAACATCAGTATATTATCAACACTGTTCTCACACCAAATCCAAAACACAGCACTGCACCAGCTACTAAGAAGAAAATTAATTCTATCTCAGCTAAAACCAGGACAATAAGACAGGTGGAAAATGCTAATGAAGTATCCTGAGAAGTCAGTTGCTGTTATAAATCCAACAGATGTTAGTATTCTATACTCCCTGAGGCTAAAGAAATTATTTACTTATAGAATGTAAGAATTAAATTGGCAAGGATCTCAGTTTAGACTTGCACTAAGAAAAGGTCAAATCTGTTTAGATGGAAATGCAGGCGGAATTTTCACTTGAAACTAGCCCTTCCTGATGATGGGGCCTGTAAAGGATCAAAATCTGCCCTTATGGTCAGCTCCTCATAACTCAGAAGTTTCCAGGTGAACCAGTCATCATAGCAAGATAAGTGAGACAGCTTAGATCCACACTGTTTTGCTCATGTAACTCAAGTTTTACTTGAAAACCCACCAGATTCATTCTGATGTTTTGTCTCTTGAAGTACAAGGACATTTTGCTGTCAACTTCAAAGGGTCAGACACTCTATCAAGTGTTTGGCTTGATGATACATTGCATGATTAAAAAGGGTTTTGAAAAACTTCTGAGTGGAGTTGGAGAGAGACACCCATTAAGACTAAGAGATGCAAAACACCTTAAGGAACTACAAAACAGCACTGCGTTGATTCCAAGAGTGCAATTTTCCTGTCTTTGCAGAAGACACTTCATAAATAATTTAAGCACAAATATGTGCAAGCAGATAAACATCTCATAATCTAAATTTGTATTTCTTTGCACAACAAGTGACCGCTTAGAAAAATGCCACACAGGAGTAATTTGAGTAATGCTTTTAGCACTGTTCAGTGCATTGAAAAAGCAAAAAGAGAGGTGTCCTTTGCATATTTGGAATTTTTGTTAAGGGTTCAGGAATGGTCAAGATGCTTGGGCTAGAGCATTTAATCTCTCTCTGCTTTATAAATGGTAGATTTATATCAAAGATGCATTTTATTTGAAAATAATCTATTTTCTCTCTTGGCATAACTTCCGAGCATATCATCTGGAGTTTTATGCAAAGCCAGAATGTGATATAAAACCTAGTTTTTTCCTCCAAGATATATGGTTGATAGGAATCACACGTTTAGAAACATTGTAAAATTAAATTTCAGTGAATAACCACAACTTTTTTTTTTTTTTCCCCCAACTATTTTTTAGGCCAGACACAAGGAATAAAGTTAAAGTCCTCTTCAAAGCCAGGCTGTGTCCAGCCCATTACGAATAGTAAAATTGGATATTAAAGTCTTTCCTTTGTACATAATACAGGTTGTATAAGAATGAATGGAGACTCGGTGTCCATTCCATTAGTCTTTTGTAATACTTTCTGTGGCATCCTGGGCCATGAATTTCATGAATATATGTATTTCTGAGCTAACTGTACCTTTAACTGTGGCTTGAAACTACATATTTACCCTCTGTGACATACATGGTAGATGCATGCACAAAGGTAAGGCTAAATAAGACTAACTTAAAAATGGTTACCTATGAAATGCCTTTAAAAGAGACCCCTGGAATAAAATTAACCCTATTCAGTAATAATTTTAACAAAATTAAGAGGTGGCAGATAAAGAATTAGAACAAAAATATCCACCAAATCTTTCTTTAAGAGATGTCTAAGCTGACCCCAGGGAAGCTCTATAGTTCTGAAGCTGGTGAGCTGGAAAGGAGGAATGAAAAATAGACAAAAAATCACAAAAATATAAGAAAAAATTTAAAAGTTCAAAATACACAGCTTTTCCCCCTGTTTTTGAAGACAAGAATATGCAACAATTCTAAAACCAAGTATTTATTTATTGTTATTTGAGGAAGATAAAAAAAATCCACTGGAAGAATTTAGGAGGACAAAATATGCTCACACAATCTGAATTTACCAGGTCACCAGAGCTATTTTTAATACTCTTTCAAAACTCTGTAAGATCACAGAATTATAGAATCACAGAATGGTCTGGGTCGGAAGGGACTTTCAAAGATCATCTAGCTCCAACCCCCCTGCCATAAGCAGGAACACCTTCCACTAGACCAGCTTGCTCAAAGCCCCATCCAGCCTGGCCCTGAACATTTCCAATGTTAGGGTATCAACAATCTCTCTAGGCAACATGTTCCAGGATCTCACCACCCTCATTGTGAAAAATTTCTTTCTTATATCCAATTTAATCCACCCTCTTTCAGTTTAAAACCATTTCCCTTGTCCCATCACTACAGGCCTTGGTAAAAAGTCTCTCTACACCTTTCTTATAAGCCTCTTTTAAGTACTTGAAAGGCCACAATAAGATCTCACCAGAGCTTTCTCTTGTCCAGGCTGAACAACCCCAGCTCTCTCAGCCTTTCTTCATAGCAGAGGTCTTCCAGCCCTTTGATAATTTCTGTGGCCCTTCTCTGGACCCACTCTAACAGGTCGATGTCTTTCTTGTGCTGGGGACCCCAGAACTGCATGCTGTATTCCAGGTGGGGTCCTCAGGAAAGCGTAGAGGGGAAGAATCACCTCTCATGACTTGCTGGTCACACTTCTTTTGATGCAGCCAAGGATAAAAATGGTTTTCTGGGCTGGAAGTGCATATTGCTGGCTCATATCTAATTTTTCATCTACCAATATTAGTGTATGTTGCAGCAGGATCCCCTCAATTATCTACCAAATGCCTTTAGAGCTTGGGGAGGTCCCTGCTGACCGGAAGCTAGCCAACATTATTCCAGTTTATAAGAAAGTCATGAAGGAAGAGCCAGGAACCTACAAACTTGTTGGTCTAACCTCAGTTCCTGGAAAAATTGTGGAGAAGATTATCCTGGGTACTACTGAAAGGCATTTAAAGGACAAGCAATCATCAGGCACAGTCAACGTGAATTCACAGAGGGAAAGATACCCTTCTCTGACAAGGTCACCCATCTTGTGGATGAAGGGCAGGCAGTGGATGTAGTTTTTCTGGATTTTAGTAAGGCTTTCAATACTGTCCCTCACAGTATCCTTCTGCACAAGTTGTCCAGCTGTGAAATGAGTGGGTCTGCAGTGCGCTGGGCGATGAACTGGCTGACAGGCTGAGCTCAAAGGGTTGTGGTGAATGGGGCTACATCTGGCTGGCAACCCATCACCAGTGGAGCTCCTCAGGGTTCAGTTCTAGGGCCAGTTCTGTTCAATATCTTTATCAACGATCTGGATGCAGGAGCTGAATGCACCATTAGCAAGTTTGCTGACAATACCAAACTGGGAGGTGCTGCTGACTCTCTTGAGGAGCAAGAGGCCTTGCAGAGGGATCTGGATAGATGGGAGCATTGGGCAATGATTAATGGGATGAAGTCTAGCAACAAATCCAAATGCTGGGTTCTGCACCCAGGATGGAGTAACATGGGGCACCAGTATAAACTGGGGGAGGAGTGGCTGGAGAGCAGCCCCGCAGAAAGGGCTCTGGGGGTGCTGGTCGGCACCAGGCTGCTGTGAGTCACAGGGTGCCCGGGCAGCCCAGGGGGCAAACTGCGTCCTGGGGGGCATCAAACAGCACAACCAGCCGGTCACAAGAGGTGATCATCCTGCTGTGTTCAGCACTGGTACAGCCTCGCCTCGAGTACGGCGTGCGGTTCTGGGCCCCACAATTTCAGAAGGATGTGAAGGTCCCTGAATGTGTCCAGAGGAGGGCAACAGAGCTGGCGCAAGGGCTGGAAGGCATGTCCTGTGAGGAGCGGCAGAGGAGTCATCAAAGCAGACACCATTTTGATCTTAACCGCTCTGGCTTAAAGAAACATGCAGAATTGTTTACAGAAAAAAGTCTCTTGAAGAAAATAATACCTACTTTGAATTTGACACCAGTTAATTTACTAAGACATAAACAGAAGCAAAAATTGAATACATATTATCTGTGCAAATGAACACACCTCTATACAGGAAAAAGTGCCACAAGGAAAGATAACTGCAGCAAAACTGGCCAGAGTTCATTTTAAAAGGCCAAATGATTATCCATGCATTGGACTGTTTTGCAGCTAACTGAAAGAAATTCGGCTTGCTGAAGAGACAAGGAGTAGAGCACTGAGGAAAACAAATGGTGTCCTGGCCAGACTGAGGCAACACAGCTGGCTACTGCTGTCTTCTTTGTGATGTGCCCATGTTTTAATGAGCTGATGGTTGTCCTCTTCCCCCCAGAATGGGGTAAAAGTTCCTTCTGGGTACAAGGCATGAGAAAGAACAGAACAAGTATTTGTGTTTATTCCATCAAGACTAAGTTTTATTCTATTGAGGTTTGGCATTTTCACTGATGTGGGACTATTTACATGCCTCCCAACCTACCAGCTATGTTTCAGGGACTAGGAAAAATTTTTATTTGCCAAAATTGTGGCCTCATAGGTGTGAATTTTAACCTTATGAAGAAGACACAACTAGATTGGGCTGGGGAGAATTGTCTGCTTTCTTTTCCTGCCTTTCTCAGGTGGGTAAGCATGTTTCTGGGTTTAAAGTGATCATACTGGGCTTGACTAGGGTTTGCATTCAACTTGCTCTTCTGAGTTGAGAGCATGGGGAGTCACCTCATAGTACCTCTTAAACTCTGTTTGCATTATGGATTCATATAAATTGTATTTCACTTCAGTTGCCTAAGTTGTGTTTTACCCTCAGTAGCACTTGGGCTATTTCTAGTGTTCACTCCTATGAGACTTCTGATTAAAATGAAATTTCACATGGAAAAAACCCCACCTTTTTCTTAAAAGGAAAACAGAAATTCTCAGGTAATAGTAATATTACTGTGGGAAAAAAAAAGTGGATGTTAAGAAAGATTTACCAGCTACCATGTTCCAGACCACTGAACACCCCAGCTATATGGGAAGTTGACATTCTCCCTTTAGAAACAATTGTTAACCTTTCTGACATATTAAATGTTGACATATGCTGAGACAAAAGTATAGCCAGCCAGAGCAGTACCTGAAAATTCAACAATGGAGTCACAGCCAAAGAAGCTGAAACAACTCATATTTAAAGTAGACTTTAAGGATGTGTTCTTGGAGTTTTTCCTACAGTGATATCACCTGACACTCTGCCACTTGCTTTCTGCCGGTGTAAATAAAAATAAACAAGGTACACTACTGATTTAATTTTAGTGACAGATAAGGTTACTTTGCTGCTGATTTCTTCTGAAGTGAGTTTGCGGCTTTATTCAATACTTCCAGTGAGACTGACTGTGCAAAACGCCTCCCAGGGGTAATGGTTGCTAATTTGACAAGATTAAATTTCTGATGGAGGACACAATTTCTGAATCTTAGTTTGTCTATTAATTCTTTTCTGAGAAAAATATGGGGATATTTGAATGATTGCAGTATGTGTCTATAGTATGTCATAAATATAGGTACAGTGATAAAACTAACTTACTAAAGTTAAGATGAAATATGATGGTTGATGTAAAGGGTTTGTGTGGCAAGGATCTGGCAGCAGGGGAGCTACAGGGGTGGCTGCTAGAAGCTTCCGCTACATCTGACAGAGCCAGTGCCAGCTGGCTCCAAGATGGACCTGCTGCTGGCCAAGGCTGAGCCCAAGGCAATGGTGGTAGCGCCTCTGGGATAACATATTTAAGAAGGGGGAAAAAAGCTGTGCAACAAATTGCCGTGGGAGAGAGGAGTGAGACTAAGTGAGAGCAACATCCCCGTAGCCCCCAGGTCAGTGCAGGAGGGGCAGGGGGGCTCCAGGCGCCGGAGCAGAGATTCCCCTGCAGCCCGTGGTGAAGCCCACGGTGGGGCAGGCTGTGCCCCTCAGCCCGTGGTGGTCCGTGGTGGAGCAGATCCCCACCTGCAGCCCGTGGGGGTCCGTGGTGGAGCAGATCCCCACCCGCAGCCCGTGGGGGTCCATGGTGGATCAGATCCCCACCCGCAGCCCGTGGGGGTCCATGGTGGAGCCGATCCCCACCTGCAGCCCGTGGGGGTCCATGGTGGATCAGATCCCCACCCACAGCCCGTGGGGGTCCACGGTGGAGCAGATCCCCACCCGCAGCCCGCAGAGGACCCCACGCCGGAGCAGGTGGGTGCCCAAAGGAGGCTGTGACCCCGTGGGAAGCCCAGGCTGGGGCAGGGTCCTGGCAGGGCCTGTGACCCCGCGGGGAGAGGAGCCCAGGCTGGGGCAGGGTCCTGGCAGCGCCTGTGACCCCGCGGGGAGAGGAGCCCAGGCTGGGGCAGGGTCCTGGCAGCGCCTGTGACCCCGCGGGGACCCAGGCTGGGGCAGGCTGTGGAGAACTGCAGCCCGTGGGCAGGGCTGACACCGGAGCAGCTGATGGAGGACTGTCTCCCGCGGGAGGGACCCCAGGCTGGAGCAGGGCAGTGTGAGGAGCCTCCCCCTGCGAGGCAGGAGCGGCAGAGACAGCGTGTGATGGACTGACCGCAGCCCCCGCTCCCGTCCCCCTGCGCTGCTGGGCGGGGTGGGACAGAAATCGGGGGTGAAGTCGAGCCTGGAAATAAGAGAGGGGTGGGGGGAACGTGTTTTAAGATTTGGTCTTACTTTTCATTATCCTACTCTGATTTGACTGGTAATAAATTAAATTAATTTTCCCAACTCTGTTCTGCCCGTGACAGTAACTGGTGAGTGATCGCTCCCTGTCCTTATCTTGACCCACGAGCCTTTCCTTTTATTTTCTCTCCCCATCCAGCTGAGGAGGGGAGTGACAGAGTGGCTCTGGTGGGCACCTGGCATCCAGCCAGGGTCAAACCACCACAGTTGAATAAGTGCATAAATTGTTTTCTTATAATATCTAAATTCTCAAAATATTAGGGGTTTTCTGCATGCCATATGGAGTTAGGTGTGTCCTAAATGAATTTGTAAGTTTGTTTTAACAATATGAAATCACTATATGAAAAAACATTTTTTAAGACAACATCTCTGTTTTAAAAGGCCTGGCTTAAAAACAGTTTAATACAGCGATGAGTTTTCTGATTGATTTAGAAATATGTTGTATTAGGTCCTTGAATTTTGCTCTTTTGTAGGCTAAAAGCCAGCATTTCAAAATTCAGTTAGAAAATTACCAACAGGCTTATTTGGCCCAAAAGCAAACTCAAATGGGATTTGTTCTCATTTCTGTCAGATAACATGCTACACAAGAATGAGGCTGCATTATGTGCTATACAAGCAGATACTGCTTAAGGAGTACAAGCAACGGGTTTTGTTACACATGCCTGGGACTTGGTACCTTCAGAAATGCTTCAGCTGTTGCCAAATGGACAAAAGTTGCATGTATATAGATGCTGTACACACTCAAAACACATTCTAATCATGTCAGATGTTATTCATGTAGACATGTAGACTCCCAGTCAGTATGCGATAGGTATCTAAAATTTAATCTGTCTGTACAAACCGAACATTCTAGGAATGGGTTTTTTTTTGGTGAAGGTGCAGGGACTAGTGCAGCTCTTCCCTGCTGTGTCTTGGAAGTGTGCTCCCAAACAACAAACAGAATTAGGCAACTACCTTGCACTGGAACAAATGTTATTTTAAATGTTCTTCCCCCCCAAACACCCCAAGGGATTTTAATTTCTAAAATAGAGACTTAGCAGATATAAAAACTTCGAGGATCTCAGCTTAAGCCTACAACTATGAATTTGTGATCACTGAAACAGATAGCAGTCACAAAATTCTGGAAGACCTGAATGCCCATGACAAAACAACATCCTAATGATGTCCTAAATGCATCCATTTATTGTGTTTAGAGTTAACTTGCAGACCAGCCATCAAAAGAAACACTTTCCTGTATACAGCCTTTGCATGACACACAAATATGTACACATAGGTTTATACTCCATTCCACATAAAGGTTAGGTTTGGGTTTTTTTGGGGTTTTTTTTGCCAAGCAGTACTGGTAATCCTTAAACATATGATAACATACATTCACAGAATGTGAAAAACAGAATCCAAGTGTAGCTATGTCCTAAGGTCCCTATTTAGCTGAAAATACTAGTGACCTTTTAGGCTGATAGATCCTGGCCCAGTGTGAATCCAGCCTATTCAACAGAAAGGTCAGCAACTCATTTCTCACCCTCCCCAAAGCCTGGGTTCAAGACTCTTTTAGTCCTGGCTTCCCACTGTTTGCTCTTGAACAAAAAGGAATTATACACTTCATAAGGTCTAATGCTTGTTGTAAGAATTCTCCTCTACAGTCCTGTATGCATAACTGGGAGAAGCAGTGTGCTCTGCTGACAGTCTGCAAAATAATTTATTTTCCCAGGCTGACATTTTAGTTACTGTAGATGTACAAAGGGAAAAAAAGATAAATTATTTAAAACTAGAAGAAACTGAGGTTTATTCAGCAATAGATTGCAAAACTGTGACTACTTACTTTAAAAGCAGGAAAACAGTTTTATTATAGACTCACAGAATCATTTAAGTTGGAAAGGACCTGCAGAAGCACACAATGCTGCAGCTAAGTTTCACAGAAATCACCAGCTTTTTCCTATCACAAACATGAAGGATGGTATAGAAAACAATGGAAGCCATTTTTCCATTTGAAGAACATGGAACAGAGTCGAAGAGGAAAAAATAATCAGCTCAGTTACCATTCAAGCCATGGGGATGAGACACACGTATCCCTGCATCACTTTAACAATTCACCAAAAATATGTTTATGGAGATTTACCAAGTAGAAATATCACTCATGTACTAAGGCTGCAGTAAATCATGCAGTTTTGCTGGAACTTTGGGCAACAGCATGAAATTGTTAAATCATTTACTCCTTAGAATTCCTTTGTAGGTCCATCAGGGAAAAGCAGATGAAACTCTTCCTGTCATGTTTCTCTCAATTTATCCAAGCAGGCAGTAAAGGGCAGTATTGCCACTTCTGAAATTTTCCTTGGGGAAGAGCCATTTCAGGTTATTGCAGACTTTCCAAGTAGCCACATGTGGCAGAGGTACTGAAAGGAAACACGAATCAACAGCCCCAGCCCCACCGGTTTCTGGCAACACAGCGGGTTCTCCTCCATGTGTAGCTGGGGGCTCTCCAGAGAGACGCTCTTTCAGAGAAGTGGAACTGCACCTGCTTTTCATTGCAAATAACCACAACAGCAAAGCCTCTGTTGTTGGAATTTGTGGCAATATACCAATTAAAAAAGAATTTAAAATTGCCAAACCCTTAACCCTGTGTATGTGTTCTCCAGCTATGCGTAGCACAAATGGGCCGTATAACAGAAGCAATTCCTGTTGGTGATCAGCACCATCGAAGCTGTTTTTTAGAAAACTTGTCCTATGAGAAATCCTACCACCTATGAGCAGAAACTTGATATGTCTCCTCCACAGACTGCCTTGAAGTGTTACAGCTCCTACCTAGAATTTGGAGAGGAGTGGTACCTGCTTCTCAGCAGCCTTCTCGCTATTTTGAGATGGCCTGGTGTAGATTTGATGCACATTCATTAAGGAAAACTTTCAGTTCATTTTATTTGGAATCATAGTCAAGGATGTCTGTGCACTGAAATAACACCCTGTGGTTTGTATGTTGCTGCTGATCTTTGTTACTTTGGATGGCAGATTGGTAAAAATGGTTGCCTTCTGCCCGCCTTAGACCAGCAATGGTATACTTAGCAAACCCAGTGTATCAACAACTACTCAAGTGTTTAATTAATCTTAGCCTATAAATAAATAAACCCCTCAGTGTCACTGCACCTAGAAGAGCTAGTCCTCTAAATCCTAGTGCTGGAAGATTGTGTTGCTTGAAAGCAAGGATATTATGTTTGTCTCACAGGAGTCAGCTCAGCTTTCACTGTATTGCTTCTCAATTAAGCAATTTACCTGGAAATTAGTAAAACCATGGAATTTTTCTACAAAAGATGAGAGTTATGAAATTGCAGAATTAAAAAAACAGATTTAGGATTTGGCTTTTGTTTAGTTTTTATAAGAAATACTGAAGCATGACAAAGAAGAAAGCAAGCTAGTAAGCTTCTCACAAGACCTCTGTGTATTTAGTCTGGTCATTACCTCCTTTTCACTTTGGATCCTATTCACGTTTCATGTGATATTTATTTACCTTAGACATAGTCAAATTCTGAATACCAGGGCTCTTTTCTTCTCCTCCATCTCATTCTCATCAATTCTGTGTATAACACCAGAATTTATGCCTTTTTTTGTGTTTTTTTTTTCCAAATACTTTTTTTCAAAAAATTCTAGGTTTAATTGCTGAATAGGTGCTTTCAGTTCATCAATACATGAATAATTTAATTCTCACTCTTTTTTTCATCTTCCAGCCCACTATATTTGCTGTTACTCCTGTTACAGATTGGTTACTACTACAAAGACACTGGGGGACTGAGTCACAACATTTACAACATTAAATATCATAAAAATAATATAAGTTGGGATGAGATATTAACTCATGCAATATGCATAAATAGAGGTTGGCATGAACATATATTACCATTACACTGTGGAGACACTTTGTTATTTATGCTACAGTTTGAGTACTACCATGAAGTCTTTTCTATCCTCCATTTAAATCACTACTGCCTAGATACATTTTCCACAGAAGTTTTGAATGCTCTGTCATTCTGGACAGCATTACAGACTAGCCACCTAGCAGAACATTCTTCTGTCTGCTAAGGATAAAAAATTACAGTTGGCTATTGTAACTCATATAACCATATTTCCCATAGAATTTATTTTTTATTTTTCGGTGCAACTACTGATTAATTTGTGGCAATATTCCAAGTCAATTGACATTCAGAGGAATAAGGAAGCAACCATGTACTGAACAAGTTAAATCTTGCATTTTAAAGGAGGTTTCCATGATCTTAAATTGATCTTTTTTAATTATCTTTTTTAAAGTTGCTGAAATCTTGCTCTATACAGATCACATTTTATATTTCAAATATATCACACAGTAACCATTATAACATCTGTAAAGTCTCACTTAGGGAATCGTTCCAAAGCTTTTGTGAGGTGAAGAGTGCTGAAAAGTGAAATCTTAAATCTCTCAAGCTGGGGAGGTCATTCTGCTTCTGAAGGCCGGTAGTTTACCTCAGTGTTTTATCTTGACAGTAACATGTGCTTCTCCAGTCTTTTGCTGTATTCTTCCTTTGTATTTATGAAATTAGGATAGTAATTTTATATGCCAAGGTAATTGCATGTAACACAGTGAGCTGTGATTGTGAATGTATAAAATAGGTAATAAAATGGGTGATAAAAGAGTAACAAACGTCCAATTCTGCTGCATAAATCTAGGCTTTACATGCCTTTCCATTCCATCTTGGTACCTCCTGTTTTCAGACTGCATTGAAATATATTTTTCCCGATTAGTCACAAAGAGTGCAATGACAAAGCATGGTAAAGCAGTTCCAATTTATACAGCGCTGGACAGACTGGTTACAGTTCCTTTATGACTACTACGGACTATACAATCAGCAGCAAATCTAGCTTAGAACAATTTTTGTTGTAATGAAATGAACTACAGATGAATCCTGCTGTCCATTAATCCACAGTCACAAAACACTGACTCACCTTGCTTCCTCTTTGAAGATGCAATCGTTATTTAAGAGAGTACCTATTCTGCAACAGTTCGATTCTCCTTGTTAAAGAGTATTTCTAAGATTTTAGACTGCACTCTGGTTGTATAAAGAAAATGCCCTTTCTCTTTGTCCCAGTGAAAACAACAAAAAAACCCTGAAAACAGATTTTATGGTAGAATGTATATATGCCATTTTTAGAAAGCCAGATTCCCCCATTTATATGAGAAAGAAAACAGTCCTTTCAAAATAACCAACCCCTGTGTATTCTAACTAACAGTTTTTATAAAACAGTCTCAGAAGAATTGGAAAGCAGGGTGCAGGAGTACCACAAAAGAAGAATGAAAAGAAACTATCCCCCTCCTAATCCACCCAGCAATGCTCCAGAACTTTGTACTCAGAACTCAGTACAGTATCACAAATCTTAACTCAGCAGCCAGCACTAGCCAGTTTTAAAAGAGAAAGACAGCGGGGGAGAACAAAAAAAATGTTCTATTTTATATTTTCTCTTTGTTTATAACAGATTTTATACTGTACCTGAGCTATGGCTGAGTGACCTGAACACCTAGAAGAGAATGTACTAAAGCAGGCAGAGGAGAGACAAGAGGAACTGTGGAAGAGTACTTGACAGTGGGAGACACTGCAGGCAAATGCCAGACAAATTCAAGTGTAGGTAAAAGGGGAGGAGAACCCCAACCCACTCCCAAAACACCCAGATGATGTCTTCAGTTCTGAGATAACCAGCTCATGGGGAGCATCAAGGGTACAGGTAGTCTTCATAGGGAATGACCTAAGCATTCAATTCCAAATGCTGAAGTCTACATGATAAACTCCCAAAGCAGACCAAAGGAAACACTGTCGGTATTTTGCTGTAGTAATGCTATTTTGAAGTGGAATCTGTATGTTTTTTATGGGGATCAATATTTTCCATATTGTAGTTGAACTATTTCATACATAATTGTTTTGTAATATAAAAAAACCAAAATAGGCTTTAGCCAAATTGCAAATTCATGTACTCTAAGTGATAATTGAGTCTATGCATACCATAAACTTTAAGGCCTTTTCATGTGATGTCTAATCAATCAGTTTAGACATGCAGTTCACAAAAACACCAGAAATAAAGTTATTTTTGGATATTTTCTTTACAGTGCTATCGCATTAATTTTGAAAGATATTAGTAAAAAGCTGGGTTTACCAGTTTGAGAAAGATGTCAGGAAATGAAAGCAGCAGTCAGTTTTCACAGCATTTTTCATGGATGTAGAAGCACAAGTATCTGCTTTAGTGTCTTTTTTTCCCAAGTTTCTCCAGGCTTGAAAAATAGTTATGCACCATAAATATCATTCTATGAGTCATTTACTTAAGTGAACAGCTGCCTGCTAATTAGCCAAATGCTCTCCATTTTAAATCATACAGTTAAATGAACACACTGCAACAGGCACAAGAATGAAGTGCAAGAACTTTACTAAAATGATGAAACAGCAGAAACTTATTATTTCCATAGCAGCAAACAACAGAGGTCATTTCCTTGCTCTGTATCTATGGACTAAGACGTGCAATGATAATTTGCAGTAGACCGTGGATCTGAATATAGAAACCCAGGCTAAAATCACAGAGTCTTTGTTAAATATATGAAATGATACAGCTTTTAGACCACAACTGTTTTCTACTAATTTAATAATGCTAGGGTGTGTTTGTTTGTTTGTTTTTTTCCCCATTGAACTCCTGAACAGTGCTAACATCTGAAGAGCTGGATAAATAGGCATTAGCAAGGATGGCTGTTCATGTTTACTGGAAAACTTTTTTGTTCTACAGTGATTTAGAAAGCTAATCAAATCTAGACAAAATATGAAGTAGGCATGCCTTCCTGGAAGAAGCCAAACCAAACCCAAAATAAAGCAAAATATCTTTTTCTCATGACCATTCTCATCCATTCATCCATCACTAAAATCTTGCTGCTGGTGGTTTTTTTTTTTTTTTTTTTTTTTTTGGTTGGTTTTTGTGGTTTTTTTTTATTAGTATAATTATTTGCAATAGAAAAGAACTGTATGAGTCAGGACTTCCCTTTGAGCCTCATATCCTACCTTCCTAAACAGAAATTCTTTACTTCTTAAATACAATAAAACCCCAACAGAACTACAATGCTCAAGGGGCTCAAACAACCCCGTATGCATAATGAGAACAAAACATCTGATCTCTCTGACCGTAACTAATGCTATGCAGATCCACCTTTGAAGGTCACTATGCTTTGAGCGTGCCTTTGCAAAGTTACTTTGGGACAGGATTTAAAGCATTTTTAATCATTTATTTGAATCTTTAAGCAATCAGGAAAAGTCAGACCTAAGAAACCAACATTTGAAATCCTTACTTAAAGTACAGTTTTCATTAAATTCTCAGTTTGTATTAAACCTGACATAAAAGAACCCCCAAAATCATAACCAACAAAACAAGCAAACAAAAAACCCAGGAAAAAAAGTACTCAGATAATTATTTTTTCCTGAGAAACTTTTTCACAGAAAACTGACACAGCTTAGTGAGAAGGCTATTGTGCGTGGTTGGACACATTCTGACCTGATTTTCACTAGGAAGGATAATGCACACATTCCTTCTTGTTCTCTATTCACTGAAACTGAGAACTATGCTTAAACAATTAACCCAGTCTACAATATCATTACAACAGTGACCTCCAGTGAAAGATAACCATAAAATGAATCACTCACTGACAGGATAGCCATACTTAGGGGCTTTAAAAAGTAAACTGCTGTACAATATTTGCCATATTTCTATTTTCTTTCAGAAACATTCAATAGAGATAGAAGCTATGAGTACTTTATGAGCAGAGTTTCAGAAGTCCAGTATTCTACACTTTAGCTCACATGTATCAAAAGAATTTCTGAAATGGTGTGTGATACATTTAAAACAGAATTGTGATTGTTTGCAATAGAAAAAGACTTGATTTGATACCTTCCCCCCAAATCCTTTAAAATGCTGTATTCATAATGATAATCAATACAGAAAAATCTCAGGACATTGTGTTGTTTTAGTATGATCCTTGATACTACTTTCCTATCATCCGTTATCAATCGGACCCCAAGCACTCATCTTAAACGACCTTATATTACTGTATTTTTAATTTTCTCATCAGAATTGGGGGCTTAAAGCTACATACAGTTAAGTACACCTACCTTCCTGATGGTTTATCAGTTTTACAGTGGACCATCCACTTATCCAGTCCCACAATCCTGTGAAATCTGCCCAGTAAACCAGACAAAACTGAAATAAAAAATCCGCTCCCAATACATACAGGCTGGAAATGAGTATCCACAGATCCTGCTGATTTCTGTTTCAAATGCAGTCTATGAACTTTTGAATTTTAGGTTTATAGTTGCTATTTTGCTCTTTTGTCAGATGTAAATGGCTTCTTGAGGCTTAGAGCCTATGAAATGACAAGGAAATGACAACGACATGACAAGTGGACAAAAAACTTCTGCTCTAATCTGTGCTGCCACTCAAAAATCAATTATTTTAAGGAAGGTGCTTTGCAACATGCTCCTTTCTTTCTGCTTTCCTCCGTATTTGCAAAAAAGAGTGAATATACTAGAGCAACTAAAAAAGATTTTATCTCAAAACAATGAACAGTCACAAATTGAAAAGCTTTGCACAGAACCTCAGTTGTTTTATCAAAGAGGTAGAGGGCAGAATTTGTTATTAAAAGATGCAGATGCCATCTGTTCATTGGGAAAATAAACCACATCATTCACATAGTATGTCTCTCATTCTTGCCAATATGCATGACTCAAAGAGAAGTCACATTTTTTTGCAAAAATTATTCCTATTGCACATGGAGTATGTACACTTACTTTTCAAACACAGACATCCCCTCTTCTTACCAAGAAGCCTCCTTGACAGCTCCCTGCAACAAAGCGTGACTGAATCCTCATAAATCATAACCTTCTGAATCAAGCTTTCACCTGGCCAGCAATCTCCTTCCCATTCTATTGACACCATGGACCAAATAGGCAAATTCTTTTAGGAATGGAACAGCCACAGGTATAGCCGGGGTAGGATCTGAGTACTGTTATGTAGAGATTAACTATTTGAGCTCTATCTTATTGTGAAGGGATTAAGCCCAACTAGGAGGAGAACAATAACAGAAAAGGGTATAAGGAAAATGAGAAACTTTCCAGGAAAGGGAAGAGGACCATAAGTTTTGGGTTTCAAAGCCAAGAGTCAGAATGGACTTGCAAAGGGGATTACAAATGCTAATGTTTATGAAACTGCCTTGACTGTGGGTCAAGAATCTGGGCACAGCCAAATGTCTTTTTAGCTTGAACTGCCTGTGACTGTTGTGTGTACACTGTAAAGACACACCAATGTCCACAGAGACACATGAAAGCCAAAAGACTGCAGTATATTTTAAAAAAGTATGCAAGCATCAAAACTGACAATAACAACAAAAAACTGCAAACCATAATTAGAAGTTCTTAGCTTACACAGTCAATTATTTTAAATCAACTGTTTCTTACACAGAAGAATAAGTAACAAGACATGGGAAGTAGAAAATTGACTTTAGATGGATAGCTTCATTATTTCTATAAAGTAGCGATATGTCTCTTTCATCTTAAATATCCTGAAAATGCAGAAATTGCTCTGAGAAACTTCTCTCCACAGGGTTTAGTGACAGTTAGATTTTTCCTCTGTTCAGAACACTCAAACCAAATCAAAGTTACTTTGAACTTCTGTGCACTAGTTATGTGTAAGGAAGACATGCAGCCCAGAGCAAATAGAAAATCAGTCAAGATGTTTGAATATACAAGTTCTGCAGCAGTGAAATGAAATTAATTTGTATTCCCAGATTAGGGGGCAGAAAAATAAAGAGTAACTTCCCTTTCTCAGTACCTCCTTTTCTCACTCTCCAATCTTACATATGTATTCAATAGCACAGGACATTTTCATATTTGCATTAAACTTGCAGTGCTGCTTGCTTGGAGTAAGACAGCTGTGCATTTTACTGATAGCCTCAGCTGTAGGTCAGAAGTCTACGCAGATGAAAGTCTTCCTAGCATAAGCAGCGTATGACTCTGCATTGTGTACCCAGAGACAGATCAGTGCCCGAAGACTTTCCATCTACCTGTACAATTACAAAAGCAAAATTCACAAACTCACAGTCTTCAGCTTTGTAGCTCTTCAGTGTGGTTGCTTTAATACGCATGCTGGGCTAGGTGTCACAAAAGGATGTAATCAATTTAAAAGCCTTTATGTATTGTCTCACCACTGTAGGTGAATTAAACTCAGATGGCCGAGAACAGTTACCATCCTCAGCTGTTTGCTCTACTTCTTTCCAACAGGCTAATCAACACTTCATGGGTGGGCAAACCACGTATGAAGCATATCCTGAAACCATCACAGCTAACAGCCTGAAGCTTTCAGGCAAACCAAAATTGATTCTGGGCTGTAAATTGCAGCAGGAGTTTAATAAAAAGCCCAGTAGTTTACACAGTGTGTGTAGGGCAGACTGTAGGGTAGACTGCTCAGGAGAGTTGCTTAACCAAGTATCTCACAAAACTGTCCCTTCCCAACCATATTAATGATACTCAAAATGGATCTAAGCAGCTTGACTCTGAAATCACACAAGTGCTGAACAGGGTTTTTTTTTCAGCAACATTGATGCATATTTACTTTTGCAGGTAATACAGGTTAATTTCTGTATATCTTCTGCTTTGCAAACTCAGAAATAATAAAAAAGAAGATAGGTCTGTCAGGGTGGCTTCTGTAAGACCCTACTGAGAGTGTGCAGCTCCTCCAGGGAGCGATCTATCCCCTTCTAAGACAGTTAGCTGAGACATGGAATTGCTTTCTAAACTCTCACCATTCCTTGATCACAAAGCAAGACTAGGTGATGCTCTCAGGCAACAGACCTACCTCTTAAACATTCAGGTCAACATCTCCTATTCTGAACAAGCTTCTATTTTGATTCAGGTTTCTCCTTGCCATGTATTTCCTCTTTTCTTGGACAGAAATAAAAAGAAAGGCATTTCAGCCTCTTGGTACACTAGATTACTACCTGTCTACTGAATTTTGGCATCAGAAAGATTCTCCTGATGTTCAGCCTAGGTTTTTCCTCCTATGACATGCTATCATATACTCTTAATTACACTCCCACTTTCTTCTATGACAAATAGATCCACTGTTTCTATTTATGGAATTTAGAAGAGGTATTTCCAAATCTATGAACAGTAAAAAGAGTTCACTCTTGTATTTGATAAATGAGTAGATACCATATCAGAACAAAAGGAAATAATGTGCTTCTGAAGACACGCTTGGCATTTCCTTGTCAAATCATCCACATGACTCATTTAAATCTCAAGTATTCTCTGCAGGACTGGCAGGATACCATACACATCTGAGGCTGATGTAGTACTAAACTTCACAGATAGTCTTTTCAACCTGGGAGTTCTTACTTTAGTATGGAAATCAGAATTTGTGGATCGTTATTAATAACAGCAAAAATGTGAGACATCAAAATGTGTTTTCTCGGGTAAATTTGTACTTAAATTCTAGCTTCAATATTTAGAATACATTATTAGATAAATTAAATCTCTAAAACTAAATATTGATGTAGTAAGACTATTTATGTCTGTTGAGGACTCCACCCTTCTTTTGCATAGGCTTCGTGTTAAAATTCTCTTTCTCACCAACTAATATCTTTTTGAAAAGAGAAATAAGAGGAAGCTGCCATTCAGCCTAAATTAGTTCCTTTCTAAATTCTAGCCAGACAAGGTTATTTTCTCCTCACATCCAAATACTTCACGAGGTACAGTATCATAAGGTCACACCCAGCATGTTACATATATCCAAGAAACAAAAAGCCTTCCTAAGAAAGTTCAGTTTGGAATAAATCTCCAAAATAAAAAGAAATTTTTTGCTGCTTCTGTTCTATAACGCTATTTTCTTTTAACACTAAAACTTCATGGAGTCATTACCATTTGGAAAACATATGAGGCAAAGTTTATCTACCATAGGGTCAAAACCAATTTTCTCACAAACTTTACTGTGGCAAGGAAAAAAATTAGAAATAAAGGTCAATGAAGAAGACCAAGTAAGATCTGCTTTTTTATGCAAAAAAAAGTCCCAGAGTGGTTTGTGGAAATGACAGATGCATAAAGAAAAATCTCATTAAATCTCTGAAAGAAAAATGGTACCGATTTCTAAAGCTAACAGAAAAGTTTGTCAAGTAAACTAATGATGGAAACAAGTTATGCTTATGCATTCCCTATTATCATTTGGTTTTGAATTAAGCACATTGTTAATTTATGCAAAATGCTGCAATTTTCTATAATGTTTCTAATATGGCTTCTAGGCTGATTTATTACTTTTATTTTCTGAATTGTAAAGTCTTTGCAATAGAGGCATTTGTGAAGTCTGTATATATTTACTGTAGCTTGTACAATGGAGGCTTGACTTATTAAGGTGCCTGGGTACTGTAAAATAAACTGATAAATAGGTAGCAATACAAAATTCTTAGAAAGGTTGAGATCTGTTAAGAAACACATACTGAGACTAGTTTTTTGGTTTTGTTTTTTTTTTTTCTTCAGATAGTGCATCTGCCTTTTTTATGAAAGGGAGAAAAAAAAATCCCCAAAAATGTTTGAAGTTACTTAACATCATATTTTGCAATATATTAACTCAATATGAAAGGAAATAATAGTATGTTGCCTCAGACATTAAAAATATTGGCATTTCCTTAATTAAAATTCATGAGAGTTCTTTAAAGTCACATGGATTTTTTCACAGAGTTTGAGAAATGAAAGTAAAAAATCCATACTAAATATACAGAAACATAGAAAGTGATTTATGAACAGATTTTTAATTTGGAAAGAGAGGGGAAAAATAAGAGGCAGGGCAAAAAAATGAATAAGAAAGAGATTTAATTGCACTATAAACGTACATTATTATTGTACTTCTTAGCCTTAAAATGAGAAAGAGAACAGTCTACCAGAAAACACAGTGTATGCACTAACAAATTAGATTTTAAGTCACACAAGGGAGAAAAAGCCTCAAACATGCGTCATTTGTAAGGGTTTCTTTTCCCTTAATTACAGATATTTGATGTGACATTAAATGATTAAGAGGACCAAATTGTCAGTTCTCATCAGCAGACAAATAAGGTGACAAGTCGCTTTGAAGAAATTGTTATGAGAAGGGGCATCTTTACAAGAAATCCCTTGCTATTCCAACATGGAAATTCTCTGAAATCATCTCTAGGTCAGTGCTGAAGATCAACACATCAGTGAGATGAGAAAAAATACCAAGAAAAAGGCAAAGGAGGACAGATGAGCACAAAGCAGGCACTGATTCTGGCAGTTCACAATGACTTGAGAGGGAAATCCATGGATCCACATTTCTCATGTATCTTGTCTTCAGGGAATAGACATGATCACATATTTTCAGAAGTATCTATTTTCACTACTTGATTTTGATGCGTAAACTGTGACAGAGTCTGGTATCTAAGGAAACTGGAGGTGGATATTATGAAAAACTGGCATCTAATTTTTTTCCTCTATTTCAGTGTTCTGTATCAATGAGGCACTAACAGCCAAGGGGTTGTATGAGGATCAGAGTCAAGTGCTGGTAAAACACCTCGAATATGTGAAGTGCAATTTAAAAGCTGAAAGAGTGGCTGGGCTGGGCCCAAGTATCCTCACTGATCTGGCTTTACAACACTGGTAGACACTGGTTTTACAGCACCCACATTCAGACAGGGCATTCTGAGGTGGAAAACAACCTTACAGTGTCATCCCTTCTTTCCCACTGAATCAAAAGTCTGCACAGTCTGCTGCTGGGTGCTGCATTCATAGAATTATAGAATTATAGAATGGTTCAGGTTGGAAGGGACCTTAAAGATCATCTAGTTCCAACCCCCTTGCCATGGGCAGGGACACCTTCCACTAGACCAGGTTGTCAGTTGATTTTACAGCTCATTCCTGAAGCCTGTCAATGACAGATGCTTTGGTACTTCTCTGTTTCACCTACTGAAAATCGATTCAAATATATTTGTTTGCATTAAGACTTTTTAACTATGTGTCAGTCCTACAATATATTGTGTAATCTCTCCTATGGATTTTGCTTACTGTCCTCAAAGCAGTGATTCAAGAATTGGTTTTACATTAAATGCCTTTTTGTCTTATTAATGAATTCCTCCAAAGGTAATTTTAAACTTTAGCCTTCTCAATTAAAGTGTTAAGCAAGAAAAAGTATCCTACTTCATGCATTAAATGGCATACCAAATAATTGCTCTAGTTAAAACTTATCATCCTTTGAAGAAGCTGCAGCACCTTTGTTCGCCTGCAGTATTTTTGTTCACCTGCAGTGCTTGCTCTAGCTGCTTCAGTTTTCAGTATTAAAATGATCATGCCGTCAGCTTTGATCACAGCAGATGCTTTCCAGGTTTTGCTCTTCCCTGGAATATAAAATTTAAAGTTAACTTAGATGAATTACATTTAGTCATAATAATGCCTTGGCAATTTCTCTACCAGCCGAAATAGACAATTTAGGCAGCATGTAATATTTAAATCCTTTATGTTCAATTCACTTTTTCCAAAGGATGTCTAAGGCCTCTCCCTTGTATATTAAAGAAGCTGGTTTAAATAGTGCTTTCTAGTGAAAAGTCTCTATGGAAGTAATGCACTACAGAAAGGTGCATTTTTAAGTAAAAATAAAAGGGATTATTTGCTGTAAGCTTTTGTCTGGGTGACAAGGATGTTTAGACATTCAAGAAGAAAAGAAAAAAAGCACAGTCCTAGCTTTCTTACCTGGATATCCTAGATTTTGGGTTTTCCTTAAAATTAATTACCTATATGTGCTGCAGTTACGTAATGTGAATTACATGTTCTGGAGTTTAATAGTCTCCTCTAGCCTTAAAAACAAGGGGGAAAAAAGGCAAAAATCTCCCAAACCCACAAGCCAGAAGCCACTCCTTTGTATTCATCTTGCAGTTTTCTAGTTGTTCATCTCCTCCATAGTCCAAGCAGCACATCTCAGCCCTTGCTATTTACATCCTTTAAGTTCTGCAATACCTTATTGCCTATGCTGATACTTGTATGGATAGTATCAGTCCTTACAAACAGAAATGAAATTAACTTCATAACAGAAGTGCCCTGAAAGAAACTTTGACAGACTGGGAGATTTGCCCACTGTCATGCAGGAAGTGTCTTGCAGAGCAAGAAAAGAAAGCCAGAACTTTAATCTAATTTCTTGATGTCATTATGACAATAAAGTGCCCAAACCAAAACATTTAACACTAAAAATTGGTTTCATTAATGCCACAACTGGAAGACCCTGTGCCCTGATAGAGCTCTGTGAAGTGTGGGTTCTGCACACCTTCTGCTCCTTTAACTGTGGTTGGGATTTTTTTTTGGTAATGCTGCATGTAAGTGGCACTGAGCACAGACTCAGAGCAGGCAGTAAGAGTGTCAGGAGAAAGCTGAGAAACAGCACAGCTTCTTATTTGTGTAGCAGCTCCATCTACCCAGTGGAGTTTCCTTGTGAAGACCCCCTGCCTAGAAAATGTTCTGCACAGTTTTGGAAAATGATATTCAGTGCCTGTGATGAATAGTTGTAAACCAGGAGCTAGTCAGAGGCTATGGAAAGAGCATTGCTGAAGGTGAGCTACTGCAGCTTGATGTTATTGTGTGCATCATTATCACCCACACAAACCTTTTGATGGATGGATGAATAATTTCAGTGTGTGGGAAAGTAACACCAAGTGATGGATTTCACCAGCATAAATATCACCAGCAATTAGTTAAAAAAAAAGAAAATAAAAAAGAAAAAGAAAAAAGCACCGTCAACACTTCAGCTTGGAAATACATTAGTATTTAGATAAGTAATTCTAATTGAGACTTTTGCATACCGTGATGAGAGCCTTCAGAATGTGATGAAGTTCTACCTTTTACTATGATTGCAAAAGGGATGCATAAATGATGAAAAATCTCTCAAAGAATTACAGTGAAGAATATTTTCAGTTCAGTTTTCCATGTGTTTTTCTAATAATGAATATATATATTCT
This sequence comes from Falco peregrinus, assembly GCF_023634155.1. NCBI lineage: Eukaryota > Metazoa > Chordata > Aves > Falconiformes > Falconidae > Falco > Falco peregrinus. Next base: position 59,518,647 of record NC_073723.1, read on the forward strand.
TGTGTAATATGATCTCTATTTAGATAGTCCCTCACAAATGATACAATGAAATTCTCCGTACCCAGTATTTGGCCAGCAATTGTTTAACATTATTATGGGTAAAATCAGTTTTGCTCATAATCAAAACAGTAGATGACAGCTATAATACAGGACAGCCCAATACCTGCCAACCACACACAGAAGGCCTAGAGAACTCTTATTTCAGAACAGCCACTGATATTCCTGCCTAATAAACAAATATTTATTTAAAAATAGAGTCTTTTCAAGAGGTGTAAGACATACGCTGCTGCTGTTCTCTGCTAACTCAAGTCACTCAGTCTCTCCTTCTTGGTACATATCACACTTCATAAGAAATATCAGATTAATCTATACAGTGTTTCTTAATTTTTGCCAATTATGCTCCAGGTTTCTCTGCATCTTGTAGTACAAAATACCCCTGTAACTCACTTTTCTCTCTACCAAGAGCTGCTCTACTTGCAGATACTAGAAAACAACAAAATGAGTGGCCAGACAATGGAAGCAGAAAACTGAAATTGCTGATGGAGCATCTCTTTGTCACTGAAGCATATAAGTGATTTCTAAAGACACAACAGTGAATGGTAAATCGTGAACAGTATTGTGGATAGTCTGCTGTGGTGGATATCAAGTAGGGCCTGCAACCAAGGGCTGAATGACAAAGCATCACAGTAAGCCAACTTGAGGAGGACTTTAAAAGCCCTTATATGAAGGGTGGCACAGCCTTTAAGGACATGCAGTTCTGTGTCTGTATATACACATGTAAGCGATAGAAAGAAGAAAACAAGAGATCTTAGCTTCTTGATGTAAAATTAAAGAAACAGATGTGCCTGAAGCTCAGTTCAGCTGCTTCATGTCTTTTAAATGTCTTATTTTGGTATTGGAACAACAATTCAAAGCTTAGGAACTTCACAGAGTTTAACTGATTGATGTTATATGGCACATACTCTTAAATAACTGTTAGAAGTTCATAAATAAATAAATAGGAGCATCGTTTCACTGCTTAGGTTGTACAAGTATTCTATTTATCCTATCCTATTCTATTGCATTCTAAGTATAAGATTAAACATTCCCCATTGGTTTCTGCTCCCTCCAATGCAATCTATGTGGCATCAATGTCCTTTTGAAAAAAAAGAACACACCAAAATGCAACAAGAACATTTCTGGGGCAGCAACTAGGCTATTTTCCAGCCTGTTACATGTGTGTAAGACAGTGCATAACTAGATTTATGCTTCCTTGGTTTTATACTGAGTACACATATTAGCCAAAAGACTAAATGGCATTAGGTATTACATTATCTTCTGAGTCCTGAGAATCCTTTAAGAGATGCACTGAAAGTTATGAACTGCATTTAGTGGAACACAGGGCCATGTAGAAGTGACTGTACATGCAGGTCTTTGCTGTCCAGATGGCTGTAACACACTATCTTCTGGGAAAAGGTATTTGAAGGTATGATTTCCACATGCATTAGGCACTGACTTCTTCCATTTTTAACCTGAAGGTTGTTAATTTTTTTCTTGGTTTGGCTTCTGCAGTTTAAGTGGCCCTTCCAAACTCTTCCCATCGATTTGCTCCTTAGACACATCCCTTGCACTTATTTGCTATCCTTAAAACTGTGAAGGCCCTTGAGCTCCAGACAGATGGCAATGCCTATATAGTTACCAAACATTCTTCTGAGGAGACAAAACCATTTAGTGAAGGGGGATTGCATACAGCTAGACCTATATTTTAACAGGTCACTGACTACACTGAAAACAGTATTTCAAATCATATCTTATGGATATTCACCTTTTCAAAAAAATCCATTATTTGTATCTTTTGCAGCAAGGAGAGGGAAAGCAATCTTTAATTATATTACACATTATAAATATTATAGCTTGAATCATCTGAAAGTAAGTGGATATATTAAAGAATGAGAAACCAATGTCCCATTTTTCCATTTTGGACTAGAAGAACTGTTTTTTCTGTTGTAATTGTGCTTCATTTATAATCCAAAGTGCAGTATGGTACGGCAAATATGTATAAACACACACACATGCTCTCTTTATATTACATACTTAAACAGTATGTGGCTAGCAGCAGAAGCAACATATATAGTATGTGCCAAACAACTGAAGCACAGTTTAAAACTCTAATAGCAAATAGTCCTGTCACTTGTTTTGAGATTTGTATTCTGATGGTTGCTGTATTCTGTTAATTTCCATTTGACCATTACGTATCTTTCTTTCCTTCTTGTTAAAGGTTCATTGCATTTGCATTCTCTCCTTTCTCTCTTAGGTGCAGAAGCACTTTGCTTCCTTTTACCTCTCTATTTTGAGTCCGTTCCCCACAGGTATATACACTAATGCATTTTTAATGATCTTATTCCTACAGTATCTAAGCTTCTGAATAAAACATTTATGTGCAATATCTTGTAGATCAGAGATGCTTTCCTGTGTCTACACAATAGACTGGTTTTAAACTTAAAAGGCGGGTTGTGGCAAAGCTAGTTTTTCTGTACTCCTTGTGGATCTGGTCATAGTAGTTGAAAAAGCAGCTGCTTATACAAAGCACTTCTACTGTAGATTTTAGATTGTTATTTTTGGATACCGTGGATTTCCTATGTGATTCCTCAGACCCAGTATTTCAAATGCCGGGCCCGTTTTTAAGAATATTATTTTAAATCTGATTGAGCTGGTGGAATTGAAATTACTGTATGAACTAGCTGACTATCTGTCTTAAAGTTACTTTGTTTCATTAGCAAGAAAACACACTAGTACTAAACTAAAAAGAAGAGAGAGAGCAAAAGTAGGTATCCATATACATATTCTTCATTAATTTAATTAAATAGGCTCTTTGGAGAGAAGATCTAAATCAAGTTCAGCATTACAGTGCATAGTAAAGATAGAAACATCAATCCAGCAGGTTGCCACAAATGGTTTCACCTTCATTTTCCACATTCTGCTCCCAAGAAAAGAGTTATGGGAAAAAAAATGAAACAAAATATAAGATTATGCATATTTTTGATAGCAGTACACTATCAAAATTCCTGTCCCTCTATTGACCTTCCTTGACTGGAAATGCCCTGAAGGACAGAGAGGAAAATATACTGGCATTATCTGCCAGCTCATTCCAGAGAAAGGAGATTGACTGTGTTTCAGCTGGGGCTGAGCTGCCAGGTTGCTATGTGACCCTGAGTTCATCCTCTGTGAAGACCATGTCTCAATTTATTGACCTTTTACAAATGCAATAATGACACTTATCCACCTGTTTAAGGGTCTGTAAGGAAAACTATTTATTGCATTTATTATTTTACAATCTTGCTGAAATTTCTGGTTCCTTTTCAGGTGTTAAAGTTTTTTAATTTTGTTTTAATTTTTAATTTTTTTTTTTAGTTTTTAAGAAGTATGACAGTTAAATTTCACATCACGTATTTACTAAATTGAAAGAGTCTTAAAAATTAATGAAGAGAATGGAACATTACTTAAAGAAGCAGGAAAAATAGAAAAGAAGGCTAAAGAAACAATTTGCGTTATGACTTCAGTGGGGTAGTTAACGATTCAAATTAGCTTGGTAAAGGAATTTGAAATAGACAATCAATGCTTTGATGTTTTTTAATCACAGTAAACAGTAGTCATATCTCAAGCTGTATGGTTGAAAGGAAGCCTTGGGGAAATTAGACCACTGGGCCCATCAAAAGCACTGGGCAGAAGAACATTTTAAAATCACTTTAAAAGTAAAATTGAAACTACATTAATGGACAGAAGTAATTTCTGCTATGTACTTTACTGTACTTATGGAAAGGCTACACTGGCCTATGTTGCTGACGGTATCTCATCTGCAAATGACAACACCCTTTCCTCTTGCTTTCAGAGGTTGACAGGCTGGTAAGTTGGGTGTCATTGGCAATTCTGCATAGGGAAGTTTCTCTGTAAACAAGTCAAAATTAGTTTCCACATGTCTTCATTCCTGAACAGAGATTTACAACAATTGGGTGGCCTTCCAATACATTTCAGTAGTTTTAATAATGAAGTCCTCAGAAAAAAAATACTGTAACCTTCAAAAAATACTTCAGTAAATGTACTTCAGGGAGCTGATTTACCTGAAGCCTCTCTCATTCTTTCAGAGGTTACTTTGGTTTTTTGAAGCAATTTGGACCTAAGCATTGTCTCTCTTGCTCCTTCACCCCACACAAAAATCCTATCCGCCGACTTGAGTGACACTCTCACTTTGGACTCTTGCACTGCTGGCTGAAGGCCAGCTGAAATTTTCCCGTTGAGGATTTAGAATAAACCATGTGAGCGTATTGGGTTTCCCAGTGTCTTTCTCTGATTTATTCTCTGTGGCCAAAAGGACAATCAAGTTCTAGACTTCACTACAAAGAAAAAAAAAAGATGCAGCTGCTCAGCTTAACAGAGCACTAAGACACATGTATATCACACAGCACACCATATACCCTGGCACATGCAGCACAGGAAGGAAGCAGGGGCTTTGGCAGGGCTTCTCCAATGCTGCCTATATTCATAAGTCAGTTAACTCAGTGGCTCAGACCCAAATGTAGCTCTTTCAAGTTTGCATTCTGTGAAAACACACACACACACACATACACACGGTGGTTAAATTGCTGATAACTTCAGGCAAAAGAGAACCAAAACTGGAGATCTGTCAAATGTGAGTTCTTTAGAGGGAAAACCCACAAATCACGGCTTTGCTCCAGAATATATACTTTATCTGTATCTCCTATAAATACTAGAAAAGGTTTTCCAGAAGACATTCAGAAAGGAATTTAATGCATGTCACAGCATCAATATACATATTATTATAACTAATTTAATACTTTCTTCTGTAAGTAGAAAGTAATAGAATATACTTCAGCACAACCTTTAGAGATGTCAAGTGTTGAAGTGGGAATCCCATATAATGGTATACCAAAAGAAAATTAAAAGATGTAGTGTGTAGTCACTCTGAAGCTTTTCTTTCCATTTTAGGGAAGAAAAACTTGTTCTTCCCATTAGTGGTCTCTCAGTTACTTCTGGTAAGAAGTGAAACATCGTACTTTCTTGTTCCTTATATCCCATTTCCCAGTTCATAGGAAAGAAGAGGATGGATTGAAGAAGACAGAAAGCAAAGACAAAGGCTGGAGAATAAACAGTTCAGGCAAGGGATGGCAGTCAAAGAAAGGCTAACTGAATGAGGAGTTAGGACAATAAATGGGCTGTTGTAAGCAGTTTGCAGTGAGGTGCAAGTTGAAAGAAAGCGACTACATTCTGTATTTTGACTCTTCTGTTGTATGCATATATTTCTCAGTGATGTTATCATCCCTCCATGTCATTAATGCTACAAATACTTATTTAGGTGTTTTTTTTTTAAATTAAATTCCCATACTAAAGGATACTCAGTGGCGATTTGGAGGTAGCTGCTGTTAATGCATCTTATACATTGTACAATGAACCTGAGATTCATAACACATTTAATTCACTAATTTTACTGTCACAGAGGCATGGCAGGAATTACCCAGTGAAAGTATTATTTTGCCTATTTCATATACCATATATTTATAGGTGTATTAAGCAACTTTAATGTTTCACCAAATTAGTAAGCTTAATATCATCAGATGCCAAACTCTCAAATAAAGTTGAAAACCAGTTTAGTTACCACTGTAAATACAAGAAAAACTGCTGTAGGTTTTGATAAAAGCATACACATGTATGTACACAGCTACACACTGCTCATAAGCACCGATAGTAATATATAAAAAACATTCCCATGTTACTCCTTACATTTCATCTCCTTTTACTGACAAAATATAAAGTGATGTGACTTCTATTCAGAAGTTGAAAGAAGTAACATAACGGCAATTTGGGGTTTATCAACATAAATAACTCATAGGTGTAAGGTTTGAGTAGTAAATTGTTGTAAATACAGACTACATGTTAGCAATATTATTTATAATTTCACAGTAACCTTCTTGTCTTGAAAGTCTTGTTTATTGGCTAAGAATCAATTCTGATGATTTAGTGATTGAATTTACTGATGTTTCAATCTCTTTGATCCTTATCTAAAGCTTGTTGAAATGAAGATGAGTCCTCCTAGTAACTCCCATTAATTTGGGAGGCTGCAAAAGCTCAGTGACTGATTATTTGTTTACTCATAACTTAAACAAAATATAAATAGCAAGATCTCAAAGTGTCCTAGTATACATTGTTTTGATGGAGGTTTTTGAACATTGAATTTATCAGCAGCTGTCTAGCCTGCAGTTGCTGAGGGTAGGATACAAAATTCTAAACATGCTCTCACTGGAGGTATTTAAAAACAGGAGTGTTAACACCCTACTCAGGGATCTGACATGCCTCACAAAGTTGCACTGAACTTTTTTTCCCTGACAAACTGAGCAGCAAGTTCAGAATGCATCTCATGTCCTCTAATGTAACTCTCATGGCACAAAACTGCTTTCCAAGTGTTCTGACCTCCCTGAAGGTCCATATTTTTGGCTGCCTTTCAACTTGATCCATTTTCATTTTTTCAATGAAAATCTTGTATTTTATCTAGATTGAGACATAGACTTAGGTCCATTTGTTTCTCCTCAAAGTACTTGCAACTTCTTTCTAATTAATAAACTCCTCATACCTCATCACCATACCCTTTATTTTTTTTCCTCAACACTCACTTAAATGTTCATGAAATGGAATCTAACCCTATCTCTAGGTTTTCTCTTTGAGATATCTCCTACACATTGTTTGTTGCAATTTGGTAGTTTCAGTTTCAGGAAAAAGTAGTATTTTATTCAATATACTGTAGGTAATTACAGTAGATACCATATGTCCTATATTCTAAAACAGGAATATTGCACTGAATGCTCTGTTGGTTTAGATTCCCTTCCCTACCAGCCTCTATGAATTACTGGAGCTGCAGAACACAGCAGAGTCACTCAGTGGAGAAAATGTCTTGGCTATTTGTATTTAAACCAGAGCATTTTATATGACTTAAAACTGGTCCCAAATGTGGGGGTATTATCAGCTCTGAGTATTATTTGCCATACACTTATCCTAGTATGAAATATCCTTAGGAATTCACTTCCACTATATACACCGGAGTTGTAATTACGTCCTTCTAGAATCACAGCATACAAACCTTCCAAGCAAGATCCTGTAATTACAATGTTGTGAAACTTCTGCTGTTTAGTAGTACAAATTACCATTGAACATTTTGGTGCAAGTTAATAGACAAAATCATTGATACAGCCAAAGTAAGGAGAAACAAATGTGGCTTTACATCACCTTTATGCTTTACCCTCTCTGTGTTGCAGACATCCAGTTGCCTTACATTACTACATGATGATGACTGCAGTAAGCCGATGCAGAAATTATGAACCAGAGCGAGTAGGAGGAAGCAATTACAGCAATTAATTTTGTGACAAATACATGTCACACGCAGTTTTTTCAAGATTAAGCTTCCTTTGCTGCAAGGACTCAAACCCCGAGTTCAATGGACTCCCTAGCCTAGCAACAGCAAGACCACGCTTCATTTTAGTGACAGCTCTTCGATATCAAAGAACATACTAAGGAAGTTTCTACAGCTAGAAAAAACTCAATGAAGGTACAACACAGAAGGGGAAAAAAATCACCACTGACAAAGAAAGAAGCTTTGGGTGCACAAAACAAAAATTAAAACAAAGTCATGCTGCTGTTGCCTGACTTAGACTCCCTTAAGCTCCCAGATCATAGCTCCAGAACTGGGATACAGAGCTGGCATTGTACAAAAAGCTGACTGCAGCCAACCTGAACATAATTCAAAGAATATACCAGCTTGAAAAGAAACTGGCTGTATATAGAAGACTTCCATGGTGAGCAGAGCCCTGCCTTGCTAACCAAATACACAGTCTGTATTTCTCAATCCTGAAAGACTTTCAAGTGCGATTTGAGGTTAAAAAGGTTATTATGTTCAGACACTATTTTAATAGCCCACACTAGTGATGTTTTAATTAAAAGTGGCAGTACATTTAGAACTGTCTTCTCAATGTTCCTCAGCTGAAGAACATATAGATTCAATGAAATTTCAGAAACATCAGAAAAGGCAACACTGGTCTAATTTTAGATGGGTGACAGTGTTTCATATCCCAGTGCAAAAGTCTGACACATCTTTCCACAGTGTGCTTTCTTCCTTATGAGTGCCATGGGAATAGAGCGGCATACGCATAATTTTCATGGATGGAAGTCACACATAAATTTCCCAATGCTAATACAATCTTCAGTCTGCTATGTTAGGTAGTGCATGCTTTCAGCTAGTAGAATACAATCCAAATGCTTTGCAGAAGAAGTAGGAAACTGGTGGGTTTGACCTTGGCTGACTGCCAAGCATCCACCCAGACACTCTCTCATTCCCCACCTCCCCCAGAAAGGGGAAGAAAATAAGATTAAAAGGCTTGAGATAAAGGCAGGGAGATCACTCACCAGCTACCACTGTGGGCAAAACAGATGACTTGGGAAATTAAATTTATAGTCAATTAAAAATAGAGTAGAATAGTGAGAAATAATAACAAAACTTCCCCCTTACTCTTCTTCCCAGGCTCAACTTCACTCCTTCATTCCCAACTCTTCTGCCTGCTCACCAGTGGTGCAGGGGGATGGGGAATGGAGGTTATGGCTAGTCCATAATATTTTGTCTCTGCTGCTCTGTCCTGCTCACACTGTCCACCAGCTCCAGTATAGGGTCCCTCCACAAGGATACAGACCCTCATGAACTGCTCCAACGTGGGTCCTTCCCACAGGCTGCAGTTCTACAAGAACTGCCCCAGCGTGGGTCCCCCAGGGGTGGCAGGTCCTGGGAGAAGACCTGCTCCTCTGTGTGCTCCTATCCACTGGCCACAGCTCCTGCCAGGAGCCTGCTCCAGTATGGGCTCACCACAGGCTGCAGCTTCCCCCAGGGCATGTCCACCTGCTCCAGTGTGGGGTCCTCCACAGGCTGCAGTGTGGATATCTTCTCCACTGTGGTCCTCCATACGTTGCTGAAGGACAACCTGTGACACCGTGGTCTTCTCTGTGGGCAGCAGGGGAATCTCTGCTCCAGCACCTGGAGCACCTCCTCCCCTTCCTTCTCTGACCTTGGTGTCTGCAGGGCTGTTTCTTTCACATTTTTCTCACTCCTCTCTTTCACACCTGCTGTGCAGGTTTTTTACCCTTTCTTAAATATGTTATTATAGAGGCACCACCAGTGTCACTGCTGGGCTCAGCTGTGCCCTGTGATGGGTTGGTTGGAGCTGGCTGGGACGAACTATGTCCATCACAGGGCAGCCCCAACCTCTCCTCACAGAAGCCACCCCAGCAGCCCGTCAGCCAGTGCCTGGGCATGGACACCCAATACAGAAACAAAAAGAATAAAGGTAATAAGCTATGTTATATTGAAGGCTTTAAAAAATTAATTGTATCCTTTCTCTTGTCAAAACAATAATTTGAGAGTTCAGCTCAAGAACATTCATGGTGACTCAACTGGCTTCTTTACGTACCTCATTAAAAAAGTACTTTCACTTGGACAGAAACAAATTGAGATACTCAATAAGTGATTCTGAAAAATGAAATAAAAATTTGAGGGAAAACAGACAGGCTTAAGGTGCACAGTTCACAATATCTATGTTCACTCCTTTATGATAAATGGTATGTTATGATGTCACCCCATCAGTCGGTACCATAAGCTCAGAATTTCATTTGAATGTCAGAGAAAAAATGGATCAAGAATTAGGGCATGTAGGTAGACAACATCAAAAAGTACTTAAAAAACTCTTAAGCTTACACTTGAATATGAAATTAACTTCATTACACCTTGTCTTTCAAAGTAAGTTGAAAGCCACAACTAATGTAGTCCTTTCCATCAAAGGGTCATTTAATTTATTCTCTCTACTGAGGTCTGTGCTGAATGACTAAAATCAACAGGTATTGAAACTCCTGGATAGAGAAAAAATATTAAAAAGTGAATTAGCTGCTGGCAGAAGCTATACATAGTGTAACTGAAATATAATCCCAGAAAGTAATATTAATTTTCTAGTAAAATTACAAGGATTTAGAGAAAGACTGATGTGTCTAAGGCAAGAGCATGCTCCTCGTGTTAGACACCATCTTCCTTAGAGTACTGTTTCCACAATGTCAAAGAATTTGGCACTGAAGGGACTTGGGTTTGTTTTTCTATTCTTTAATAAAGTAGAATGAAAGTCAAAGTAACACTCATCTCTCACACTCAGTTGGACATGTTTATATTTGTTTATTTTGTTTATGTGCTATAAAAGTACTATTTTCTTCCATAGTTTCTTGGTTTCACCACCAGTAGTTGTGTTTTGTGATCCTTGGCCTCTCCTACAGTGATGCTGAGATAAATCTTAAAATCCTACTTCAAATGAGCAAAATCTTTGTTGATGTTTTCAAGATTTGTGATGTTGTGAGAAGTGTTACTAATTTATCCACAGTAAATTTTTATTCTGAGAAGTTTTATGGATAAATTTCAGTACTGTATTCATCATTAATTTATAAGTCAAGAATTTGGCATACAAAACTAAAACACCTGGGGCAAAAAGAAAGTGATGTTGATTACATCATGCTACCTGAAAGATATTGATGCTTTATTTTGACATATGTAGAGATTATTTAGAAAATATTTAGAAAAAGTACACAATTTCCTTTATTTCAAGGAGGAAACTACCTGACGTCTAAGCAACACTAACCTGATAATTACTGTTTGGAAAAATGTAGTGATTGTATAGATCAGTCAAGCAAAAGATTATTTATCAGATATATATATTTTTTTTACCACAATCAGGCTTATTTTGACTTACAAAAGAGGAAATTGTTTGATTAAAACTTACTGTGATCCTTGGCCCACTGCTGATGAGTCAATCCATGGCTGTACAATGCAAGATTTAAAGGAAATGTTATTCCAGAATGCATGGTGTCTGTTGCACCTGCACATCAAAGGTTCCTGTACTGATGATCAGTCTGGTCTGACTAGGTCTTATGTTACTGTTGGAAGAAAAATAAGTACAGAAGCCAACAGCAGCTCTCAGGCAATAATCTGATTTCCTTCTCAGTCTCCCTTAGCCTGGATCTTAACTGAAACCCCAGGTTATAATGCACAAAATTTAAAGTAAGTCTGCAGTCTCTCTATGCTGAGTGCTACCTTACTCATAGAACCACAGCACGGTTCTATGTTTGTCTTGTGCTGGGGGCCCCAGGGCTGGATGCAGCTCTCCAGGTAGGGTCTCACATTAAATATGATTTGAATCTAATTTGCAAAAAAAGCAGCAAAACATCCCCGACCAAAACTCTCTGCAAGAAACAAAGAAGAGATACAGTAGATTTTTAAATGTATGTTTATGCAGGCAGAGATTCTATTTTTTTATTAGACCAGCTGACAGAGTGGATGGGAACCAGGAAAGTTGTCAAGCACAGAAGGTCTTTTTCAGCTCTGAATTGTTAAAACCCTTTGTGCACCTGTCCTAGTCAAAATGCACTTTCACTTTTCCCAAGCCAAAAAAGGTAAGAAACCCCCTTGAATTACTCTTTGACAGTACTACTACAGAAGATAGACCAAAAGTTCCAGGTATGTGAGGCTGAATTAGCTATGATTTCCAATTGTGCAGTATTCAAACACCTTAGTCAAGATTGATTTATATAAATATGATAATTACTTCAGCAATTCCACAGGAACAAGCAGAATCCTCACAAAATACTCAACATATTTGTATCTAAATGGGTCTAGGTCTGCACTCTACAAAAAATGGTTTGGGGCGAGATGGGTGAAGGAGGCTGCACAGCAAATTCTGGTTGTACCAGGCTTTGCACTCCAGAGACCCTTTGTCAGTAGATGCAGGCACTGAAAATAACACATAGCAGGACTTTGGCCTCAGCCAAGATCTATGGAGGTTGAAAGAGAAAGCTCATTAAAAGCTGTTTCTGTGGGGTTTGGTCTAAATATAATTTAGGAGAAAATGAATGGAAGGTCTAAACAAATTGGCTTGTTCCAATATCACTGAAAGTACACATTTGAAGGAAACGCTGAAGGCAGCAGTAGTCCAGCTTCAATTTTAGACACCTAGTAGAGCTGACAGACCTGGAATCTGAAATGTATCATTTTATGAAAAAGATGAAGGACAGCAAGGAACATGAATGATGAAATGTTTACACTGGTTTCTTTAGAGAACTATTTTCTTCATATCAGAATGACATTGCACATTATTCTACATCAATGAAATATAATCTTTGAAAAAGGCAACAAGCCATTTCCAAATTCTACTTTTTGAAGATGGAACAGAGTCCAGAAAGTAAGAATGACATACTGTAATTTATAAACTACCGTACAGCTGTAAGCAATGTTATGCTTTCAATTCTAATATTATCCTGTTATGTACAGTAAGAATGTGGAGTCCCATTGCTTTTCTCAGAAAAAGAGAAAAAAAATAATGAAAGACCAGTGGCCACTAGAAAAAACACACAATTCTTTTCCATAGTCAGTTACTATTAGAAGTAATAACTTGATCAAATTCCTAAGAAGTTCTGTGCTGCTGCCTTACTAGATATCAGGCTAGTTATTGCCCACCTTAAAAATAGAAGAACAATCCTTGAAAAGGCACAACATTTATTGCGGTGCACGAGAAAAGCCTCCAGTGTGGTGGGAAGGCCCACATCATTATCTTTACCATTTGCATCGCTATATGTGATAACACCTGAAAGGGTGAACGTTTCTTCTAATCAACAGATCTGCAACATGCATCTTCGCTGTCTTCAGGTATGTGAACCAGCTGCTTGCAGCCCCCCTCCTGACAGGGTTTAGTGGACTTCCAAAAATCCCACCTTTCCTAGTCCCGCTTATGATGCCAAGTACAACATCAGTATCCCATTCATACACTACTGCCAAGCTTGTCTCCTTCTGCTAAATGATGTCTTATCTCATTTCATTTGCAACTTTCCAATATGCTGTTCTTGCCTAGGCAGATATAGAAGATATTTAATTTGAAAAAGCTACTGTCATAACAAAATTATTCTTTTGACAAGTTTTAGCTAACAGAAAAAAAAAAAAAAAAAAAAAAGAAAAAGATGATCACATGTAGAATCACCCCGCTTTCTTTCAGCTACATAGCTGGGCTTCTGGAGCTGAATTTCATCCATTCAATTAAATCCATTTTGAAATGTAAAAATAACATTTACTGTGAAAAGGGCTGAAGGCTTTCCTTGTTCATCTTGTTTTAATATTTCTCAGTCTTTGGGATAAGGGTAATGAGATTCCTCTGAATTAAAAATGCAAATTTGCCTGCCCTAGAAAGATGAAAACTGTATCTATGGATGCTGCATTATTGGGATATTGATAGTTGATGGTAATCTGGACAGCTCAGGAACTGCTTATCATCCAAGGATACCTACAATATACTGCTTAGGATGAAACACTCTACTGAACACTACATTCCACCATTCGGGCATTAACCTTCAGTCCAGCACCCCCATGTACCATCCTACTGCACTGCATGCTAAAGACATTTTCATAGCTTGTCACATTGCTGTCACACTACTGACTTGCTTGACACCAGAAAAGATGCTAATGCCTATGTCTAGGGATTTGATGTTTTCACCCCTTAATTATCAAAGGACTAGTTAAGTTTGTCTGTCAGCTCTGTGGAAAGTTGGGGAAGGCAGATGCTTCTCTCCTGGTCATGGGGTGGCAGCCACAATTACACAGTCCAGATCACAGACACTGCCTGCCTGCCTGAGAGCTGTGGCAGCAGGTCCTGCTCAGCTAAAGCATCTTCATCCACACTTTCCTTTGCTTGTCTCCACCCATACACAGGACCTGGTGTAATGAGCCTTGCACTGAGCTGAGAACCACAAAGCACAAGGCCCCATGTCCTAACTTCTTTGATTTCTAATACAGGGACCACAGTGAACATTAAAAGAAAAGCTGCTAGATTTGTTTCTTTAATGATAAAATTAGGAAGCTTAACCTGTTCAGAGACCTCTTTTATTTTAGGATGAAGCTTACCAGAAGGAAGGTGTTCAGAAAGAAGGTTTTCTTGGACAAACAGGTCTACTTTAGCTGAAGCTGGTTGCTTGGTGACTCCCAGCTGCAGTGGGAAGGGTTAACCAAATCATGTGGCTAACTCCTGGAGATTTAAGGGGAAGGCTTCCTTCTCACAGCCCATGACAGAAAAGCTTCTTGGCAATCTGTCCAAACAATGAACCACTTCCTCCAGCAATTTAAAATTAATAGGACAGTCTTCTGTGGAAGGGAAATATACAACTTAAGTACTTCTGAATATAGTTTATTTAGTAAATTATACCCTTACTAGGAAAGGGACTACAATTAGGTATTTTCACCTTTTTTAGAAGGATTTTTTTTCTCCACCTCCCCTTGAAGAATGAGCGAAGAAACGTTATTTCTATAATTAAACTGCTAAGTTGCCGTGGTCTTTGGAAAAAAAACCAACCCAGAGATTCTGTCCCACCAGCTCTGTGAGCTGCCAATACCTGTGGCAGGCAAGGCACGCGGTGTGCTGTAGGGAGCGCAGCATGCCATCAGCGCAGGCGCCCTTACAGAGCGAGACAGGCCCAAACACAAGACAGGTGCAAACCAAACGTTTGGGATTTGTACCAGAAAGCCTTACAGGAACACAGATTCTTTTGGGAAGCTATAGCATGTTATTATTTGTAACGACAAATGCTCCCAGCAGTTTCTGGCTCCTGTTACATACACCTAAACCAGGAGGGTTCTGTACTGCCCCATTATATGGCACAGGAATGGACTGTGCTACCCTTTTAGAGGTGGGAAGAAGATACGTTTTAATCCATCTTTCTGTGGGATGAATTGTGGTTAGGATCTGTCTTCAAAGCCTTAAATGGTCTTTAGTCTGTGTTGAGCATACACCTGATCTGCAGTACCTCTAGGCTGTCCCACGCTGCATGGTCACGTAATGATGCTCTTGTCTCAAGTTCAGTCTCTTCCCCTTCACTCAAATACTGCCCGAGACATCCCCAACACCAGGTCTTTCAAAGAAATCTACAGAGGACAACACCATAGCTGTATTTCCCTTCCACAGGGAAAAGCTCCAACACCAATTCTTTTAACTAATCGGTCAGTCAGTTCTGGGCAGGAATTGAACACTGGTTTCTACTTAGTAAACAAGCAAACATTAATTCGAAATAAGAAGATGGAATTAAGGAAATGCCTAAATATTCGGCTGAATTTGGATTTTTAAACAAATTCTTATATAATAAACATTTTTCAAAGGATATTAGAATGTCTATATTAGCAAGAAAAAGTTTTTAAATCTGAAATATTATTTAGAAGTAATTGCTAATTTACATGGCATTTCATACATTAAAAAGGGCTGGGCTTATATTTTATAGTAATGAAATAGTATCAAATATAATCTTAACAATTTAATGGTTGGCTGGGTTAATTAGCATCTTTCAAAGACTGATAATTAGTATTTTTTGACCTCAAGGTCACAGCTCAGACCAATTACTAATTAGAGCACTGACAAGAATTAAGACAAATATAGCATTTTCATCTGAAGATCTTCACATGCTTTACTTCTGCACGTATTTCCTCAAAACACCTACAAGTTAAGTGACAATTTTTAAGGCTCGTGTTACAAAGAAGTAGGCTGAGACACTGACAGGAAACAACACTTTCTTCAATCATCATAGTAGAATGCAGGAAAAAGATTTGCACACAGTTTGGTAAACTGTCTTGACAATTTTGCAAAGCTGACAAAAATATATGTCCCTTTTTATCCCCTTCCAAAATGGAAGTAGCACTGTTGAGCTGACACAAACAGTGTCATACAAATACATAAAAGTGCTTTCAGAGAGGATAGGATGGGTCAAAATACCTAGACTTACTAAGACCATTGAACATTTTCTTTATTTAAATAAAACTTCCTTTTCCTAGAAATTCATGTATTATTTAAGTACAAGACTGCTTGTCTAGTACTCAGCAATATGAAACCACTTTCCATATAAAAGAAATTGATTTACTGTTCCTAACACCATTAATATTAATTAGCACACACAACTCCTACATAGGGTGTATTGACATTTATAGTTTAGGCCAGTTTAAGTCCCAAGAGCTTCACCTACAAATATCGGAACAAAAACTTCCTTTCCCAAACGGTTTATCAGCTTTACACTAATTTACTACATTTGGACTACTTAGGCACCAGTGACACCCACTTGGAATCACAGCTAAGTTGTGGTGCTTGCTAGCCCAAATTATTCCACAGGAACCTTCCAGTTGATCTAGTCAAGACAGATGAACAGCAGGAACAAGGAAATTATTAGGTTATTTCATGGAACTGGAGCAAACTCACCAATATATGGGAAGAAATTTGCTGGTAGTCAAGCAGAAAGCCTGCAGTGAAAACTCAGTTTGGTGCCTTAGCAACAAGACCCTCTGAGTGGTACAGTAAGAGGCAGGATTCAGGTACCTCAACATAGACAGCTTGTGCCATTTTGGATGCCTTAAGCATCTGCAGTTTCTGAGACATATTTGTGAGGCTGGCAGGTACAAACTAGGAGTGAGACCTGAGCTATGCCCTGTCGGAGGAATGGCTTCAAGCCAGGCAGGTTAACTTACAGCATCTAAAAAGGCAATAAATGCTCAGTTCCCTAAACTTCAGTCCAACCTCTGTTTGGTTCATGCCTGAGAGAGAAAACAGTTTCCAGTATTTTAAACAGGGAAAGCTAAGGAATCTGTATCCTTTGGTTTTGGTTTTGTCTGATTTTGATCTCCACTTGCAAAAAGTGGTGGAAAGCTGCTATGCTGCCAGAATCAGGTCATCATTAGAAAATTCTTCTTTCATACAAATTGCAGTAAACATAACGCAGTGTTAATGATTCAGTTTCAGCTTTCCTGATTTTCCTCTACAGACTGGTGACCTGTACAATCTCCCCTTCAAATCCTTATTATTTTACAAGCAAATTATAATTAATAAAGGAAAATCTGGAAAATGAATACAAGGAAGCAAACTTCTCTTTGCAATTATATGCTTTCATAGAAAAGATGGTGCACTGTACCACACATTACATTTTTCAGGTTTATCTCTTTTCTGTGAAATCAATTAAAAAAATCTATGGAAGAAAAACATCAAGTAAATGAGGCATAAACTGATAATATCCCTAGGTACTGACTACTTTTGCACATGCACCTCTTTTAAATTCCCTTAAACATATTGTGCTCTATACCACATGGGACACATAATTCTTACACCAAATTTCACCCCTTCTTCAGTAGGTTTCAGGGCATCTAGAACAGTTTATTTTCTGCTATGAAGTCTAGGAGACTCCTTTATTCTCTGATTATAAGGAACCTAAATAAACAGTACATTAAAAGAAAAAAAAGTTGATTATAATCATAGGACTAGAAAGAACAAAATTCCATTTTGTCATAATTGCAAAACATTAAGAAGTGTAGTCAGTGCAATTCTGTATCTATATATGTGCATGCATTTATATCTGTCCCTGTTGGTTTCAGCACTTTGGATCAGACAAAGTATTTGCAATGGAGCTCAAATCCAAATCTGCTTGTTTGACACTGCAAGGTGTTTGGAGTGGAAATCAAAGACTGCACTGCTTTAGAAAGCAGAGGTACCCTGTGATGTGTCAAGCACACAGGCCTTGCTTTTCCGGGCAAAGGCCTTAAATCATTTTTCTGCTGACAGGTGTGCTCAGGGAGAAAGAAGGGTTGTTTATCTTAATGTCTTTATGTATTTTCTGCAGCCTGTTCACATTAAATGCAACAAAGCATCTTGGAAAACAAGCTACTGACGTAATTCAGCTGTGGCTGAATAACATTAAACAAAATTTATCTAGCCTTTGAAGTGCAACCTTTATATTCTCTGTTCTAAACAGTAAAATAAGCAAAATTTGAGGCTTTCATGTTAGCTGTCCCATCCTTATCTCCCTTTTTTCCAGCAAACACAATGCAAACACAATGGGAGCTGGACTAGCAAGCAGACAGTAACACATCTGTTGCAAAATTTGGCAGGATAATATAAAAAGAAGTCAGAACTTCACGTAACTGTTTATATAAGAAGTTTTACCTACAACTTGCAGTCATTTTTTCCTGAAGACTGGCCAAATTCTGTAGCTGTTTATACTCAGTCTATGGCAGCCCACAAGATAAAATCTGGCTTCTCAATGCAATCGTTTGACACCAGGTGTCCATGCCTGAACACTGGAAGCATACTCCTTTTCACCAATTTTCTTAAGCCCTTATCTGTATTGACATAAGTATGTTGCTGTGTCATATGTGAAGCCAGTGAAGCTTTCCTCATAGACATGTTGAATATTCCTGGTTAATATCTCCATAATGTGGTACAAAACAGATGTGTAATAACCTAACACAGATTAACACAAATTACTCATTTTTTATCAATATATGCATTTAAAAAGTGCCTAAACACCTGCTGGGTCCAGACTGAGCTATTTTTGTTAGGTGTTTTAAAAGAATTTGTCAAAGTACTTTCAAACAGAACAACCAAAGTTCCTATGTTGAATTCATGGGCATTGACTCTTCATATTCAGTTCTCTGTCGCACAGGGAACCAAATAACAATGCCCGTACCACAGAGCTGATCATATCACATCACAGAGCAGCAGGAGGGTGCTGTGGCTCAGCTGATGTGTGCTTTTCCTATCCACACTGAGCAGAAAATCTTGAGAGCCCAGCATGAGGCAGTGGCCCAGGGCAGGCAAGGCAGGAATGTGCTGTACAACAGCAGCTCCTGTTTGGTTGCTGATCAGCTATGCTCTGCCAAGTCCGACTGCTTCAGGGGACAGTCATAAAATAATCCAGGCTGGCAGGGACCTCTGAAAGTCATCTGGTCCAATTCTTTGGTCAAAGCAAGGGCAACTTCAAAGTTAAAGCTAACTTCAAAGTAAGATCAGGTTGCTCAGGGCCACATCCAGTCAATTTCTGAGTATCCCCAAGGACGGAGTTGCCACTCTGCGAGATCTCCAGTGCTTGATCACCCTACCTTGTAAATTATTTTCCCTAATATCAAACACGAATATGTCAACTGGCAGAGTTGAAGATAGTGATATATTCCCAGCCTTTTCTGAGCTGCACTGAAGAAACCCAGTTCTCAGGCTCCCCATGTTGTAACCCCCTAATCATGTTGATGACCCTTCTCACTGTATAGTGTCAGTCTTGCTCCTCTCTTGTTTTACAGCTTTCTGTTTGTGGTGGTGAAGGGCTCTCGTGAAAGGGGAAAAAATATTTTGCAATGAGCAATAGCCTGGGCCTCAGGGTATTTGAGCTTTGACTCTCTTCCTTGTATTTTTCTTGTGTGATTATGGGAAAGTCACCTTCTTGGGTTTGATTCTAGTAGTGACTGTCGAGCCCTACCGCTTGAATTAAACCCATGTAAATTTAGTTGCCTAATACACAAAACCAATGTGTGTCTGTATTGATTCCATGAGAAACAGAGGGCAGGTGGGCCCCTGAAATAGCCACTTCAGTTAATTGCCAAAGGTAATTTGAAAGATGGGTTAGGGTCTAATGCAATACAAAAAAAGGAATGATATGAAATTGAACTAAATCTGGCTAACTGTGGTGTAACAAATGCCTATGTTATCAATGACATCAACTTTGAACTTGATCACTTTCTGTGTGTGCTTTTTTAACAGAAGAGAATGGCCAAGGCAGTTATTAAAGTGTAAGTCAGACCCCAAAATCAAGAGTTGGGGTAAAAAATTATGAAGGCTTTAAAGAAGGTCAAGCCAGATTTCTTTTATTTATCTTCTAATTCTCTACCTCATTTCAGAGATAAGTGTAGTAATAATCACTTTGCCACTCCTTGCAAATGCACAGTCAGTTCAATATGCCACCAGGGGATACTAGTAGGGAGCTCTTCATAGGGGAATCAGGATCCTGTTGTGCTGGGCCATGAATCCAGCAAATGCTAAGGGATGTTGCTGCACCGAAGAGCTAACAAAGCTCTTTGGATAGTGAACTGGAACACAAATTCACCAAAATCTCATCACACAGAGATGCCAAATACCTCTTAGATGGAAATGGCACTTTAAACCCGCTGAGCTGTGAAGGATTCACACTGGACCTGTGAAGGAATGGCTTTACGCATGACTAGAAATAGCTTGAGACATCCCATGTCCTTAAAGAACTTAGGTTACATCTTTCAGAATGAGCTGAAAGACAAGCTTATTAACTCAAACGTTAACATTTTTGTAGCTTACATCGGCAGATGTCCTGCTTATAAAAAAATGGGCAAAATATCCCATAACAGGCTCTGAGTATACACATTTAGATGAATTCAAAACTGTTTTCAAAGGAATAGTTTTTCTTAGCTGAAAACATAAAAATGAACATTATCACACCATCCAAATCCACTTCTAAGTGCAAATGATTTGCAATATAAAATTTATTTTGCATAATACTATTGAAAGACTGGCAAAGCAGATGAGTCTTGATGCCAATGCAACAGAAGTCTGAAGTCTGTTCCCAGCTCTACTTAAAGTGACCTTGAAGGAGCTGTCCAGTATTTTTTTTGTGAAAATGAACCGCTGAAAGATGCTGTCAAAGTTGGAAATATGAACCATGTGTAATGTGAAGGAAACAGAAATATTAACAGCAATTAGGAGGAGAGCTGGAACTGAAATTTATGGTTTCTGGGCTTCCTATCAAATGTATCTTTGTACATAATAACAGGGATAATAACAGGGACTGTCTGTGTCTCTTTCACAGTTGTTTTGGTTCAGATAAAATCACATGCTCTGGCTGTATGAAATAAATGTGAGCAACTGAAAATATTAAATGATGGAAATCTGAAGGTGCAAGCCTGAATCAGCAGCACACAGATTACTGCTTCTTCTCCATAAAGCAGTATGCTTTGATTTTTCCTTTTGTAACTATGAAATACTTTCAAGAAGGGGAGACTCAAAATACGTTTTTTCAGTTTAAAAGTAAATCAGATTATAATTCCACTGATGATACATTTCTAATCTTCTTAAATAATCAAAAACACTTAAAGAAAAAGATAGAACCTTTTCCATAGCAATAAAAGCTTCTCCCATCTTCTAGAAAGGATCTCACCAGAAAAAGGATAAACAGCAGGGTTGCATTACCTAAATGAGCCATTTGATGATAATAACTCGTAATAAAATAAATGCCACGACTCACAGGAAATAAAGTGAGTTGTAACACTCACTTTTGTTTTACTTGCAAAATAAAGACTTGAGACACTGTGACACAGGCCACCACACAGCTACTTTTACTGCTATTTTGAGGGTAAAGCTACACCTGAAAATACCAGTGTAGAGTTTTCATAGTATTAGAATAATGACAGATGAAAAGTCTTCACATTTTGTTTCCACCTGAATACAGAAACATGACAATTGTCAAATCATCTGCAGTTTCTTCAGACATCTAAACTATAAACTTTATATCAGCATAATGTTTTGTTATGTGACTTTAAGTCTTGTGATACTGAAGTAGTTTAAAATTTTTATATGGAACTAAATTTACTAATAGTCAATTTTATGTCAGTATCATGCTGATTCTATCTATAATCAGCAATAAATATGTTTAAGAGCATGTCCTACAAGACTCAACAGGGATATTTAGGTAAAAGGAACCACAAGGATTGAGAGAATTAAATTGGACTTTGAGTTGTCATTTTCTGAGGGTAGTTTAAAGAAAGTAAATACACGTCAAAGTGATCAATCATGTCAGCTCTTGAGTAAAATTCCCCAGGCCTCTTTCTCTATTAACTTTGTGTGCCTTAAGAGTATCATCAGACATGACGGCCTGTTCTCCCAGTTGCAGGTGGTTAAGTCAGAAGCAGCTTGCAAGACTGACAGGAACAACTTTGATATAAAGTAAACAGAAGAGGAAAATGGGATCCAATATCTGTAAAATCTCCCAACAGTGTAATTATTTGTTTGCTTGTTTAGCCAGAGAATTAGAGAGATCATAACTCTGGACTAATGCCTTCAAAGAGAATGGAGAAACTGGAAAAAAAACCAAGAAAAAAACCCAAAAAAAACTACTTTTTGCAATTGTAAGAGAAAGCAGCTCTGTTTTTCAGACCCTTCTTCTGATTTTAATTCAGGAGTCTAATTTTTTTCAATTTTCCTTTTCATCAATAACCATTTTCGTCCTGTGATATGAAAGGTTCATATTGTTGTTTGATGACATATCAAACCCCCCACTTCTGCCTGCAGAAATGTACTATATATGTACTTCTCTGTCTATAAAAATATTGTATCTGCTATCTACATAGATGTGGCTTGGAGTGAAGAAATTTCTCCCTAAGCAATTTCTAAATTTTAAGCTTTTTTCTTCTTTTTCAGTAGTGAATTACTCCCCTGTGACTCCCCAATGCCATGTTTCAATGTTTTCTGCTGGACAAATTTGGGATATATTGGTTTGTATGGATTTCTACTATGATTTCTAGTGTTTTTTTAGTTTAGAAGGAAAATATATTTAGTCTATCAATTTTATGAAGGACTTTCTCTCTTGAAAAGCTTTAAAATATCTCTATAAAGGGGAATTAATTATTTTACCTTTTTAAGAGAAACATCATCCTACATTTACTGCTATTGCATTTGTAATCCCCTTTTGTGAATCAAGCTATTAGCTCCAAGACATCTTGGGGTGAACTATAAACTAACTTTACTACAGGATCACATTTAATTTAGTAGTCATATATATAGCTTCCTCAAGCAGTATCACCTCAGCACACCCAAAACCCCCCTCCAGTTTGCATTAGCAGTACAATTATATTTTATGGTATGTAACAAAGAATGTGAGAAACTCGGTTTGCGTTAAAAATAAAGTAAGTTGCTAATCCTCAGCAGTGTGAAAACAAGTTCCAAGGGAGATTTAAAAACTTAGAAACCAGCAGATGAATTAAAAGATACATAAGTCAAGGATTTCTGCAGCCTGATGGATGTTTTTGAACATTGGAGTTGACACTGCTGACTTTATTACACATTTAAATGATGATAGGTCCACTGTGACTACCTTGCTTGCTTAGCTGCCTAGAAAAATCTTGTGTTATGCCTAGGAGTTACCAGTTATATCATACATTTCTACTTCGAGTGGGCAAAACTAAGTTGGAAGATGTTCTATATTTTTTTCAGGGTTTTTTTGTAGTAAAAGAACTGATGCTTTTTCCTGCTCAAATACATTGAAAAGACCTCTACCTTTACTATTTTTCAAAATGTTTTTGGTATTTAAAAAACTCTGCATGTTCAGAATGTACAAAAGTGCAACCTGTAACAGCTGTAATGGTAGGATTTTTTTTTTTTTTTAATAGCGCCACTTTGCTGTATTATGCATTCATAACTATCATGATGCAACGGAAATTAAGGACAAATTCTAGCAGTTGAATTCAGGGGATTGGAGACTTCCTACTACCACCATTTACTCCTGTGCCCCCCTCTGTGACTTGCTTTCAACATCCTATGCAGGCTTGAGATGAATCTATAAGATTCAAAATGGTGCATGGGAAATTAATTCTGCACATGCCTTCAGATTCTAGGGTTTTCTGAAAGGGTACAAAATTATGCAAATACTTGCCCTTGCCCTTTTTAGCTTTCTTACAGGAGATCCAGAATGTCAGCTACCATGAAACAGTAATGTAACATCCAAATTCACTGGAGGAAACCATACAGAGAGTCTCATGGAGTGTCCTTTGGTCCTCCAAAAGGATGGAAAAAACATCAGATTTTTTTTTTCTTCTGTAAAATAAGTACACAAACACCCAGCACAGACTGAAAAGTTACCCATTTTTACAGATAGAGATGAGATTCTTCTGTATCAGTAATGACTTAATTTTATATATTACAGGTTCAAATAAAAATTTCTATAAAATTCTATGGGCACTAAAAGCAAGTTACACTAAATGCCACAATTTCTTAATGCACAGCGTTCAGAAATGCTTATAACAGTTCTGTGCTATAAATACACAGACAATAAAACTGAAATGTTTCATAACTGAGTGTGCACAGAAATTTTATCTAAATTAGAACATGATTACTCTTACTGGAAGCAGTTTCATTACTGTTAGCACTTGTAGGTCTTGCCTCTTTCTCCCTAGGGAGAAAACCAATGACTGGAGAATGCCATATCTAGTGTAGAATCTTTCTATAATTATCACAGAGATTTCTAATATTGGGAGCATTTATTTCCTAACTTTGTGAGAAGAAAGTCAACACAATCTCTTTTTGAAAACCCTGCTGTGCCAGCATTATTTGTATTCTAATATTTTCTAACAGCCTTTCCGAGGTATAAATGAGACGTCAAATCTAAATTAACAGTGGAAACATGACCTGCCCTGCTCTTTTGCTGCAAACTGACAGCTCAGGCACATACGTCAAATATGAATTGCCCTCCAAGCTAACTAGAGATTCAGGATTGGCATATTGCTGAACTGCAAAACTTACTAAAAAACACATCACCATAAGGAACAAGGAATCCCAAACAATTCCATAAACTTTATTTTTCACTTAGGAATTATTTTTTAATCTATAAATTTACAGTGCCAAATCTTCAAAATTAAATCTACAGGTCCTCACAAAGCTTTCCTGCTTGGTGAATATACGGGTTTCAAATAAACCTCTTCCCAGAGAACTAACTGCTTTTCCCATAGCTAGTTCTTTCTTACATGCTGTCATTAGGATTCTGCTTTGTCCCTTCCTTCCTCATGATCATAGAAAAAAAGCCCATCCATGGATAAACTGCATACAGTCATTTTATCAACCCTCCTACCAAAACTGAACATACCTATATACTTTTTGAATCCTGCTTTCTGAAAAGCAACCCTATTAGCTTTTGTCCTAACCTTCACAGAATGGAAAAATAAATTCCCTTCCTCTTTGTAGTAATCTCCTGGTTAAGTAAAGGTTATGGTATCTGCTCTTAATTTTCTTTTTTTTTTTTCTTTAAGCAACCATTGTTAATGAAGCCTTTCCTCTCACTAATAATTTTCTTAGACTTGTATAATTCCAGTTGCTCTCTCCTAAACTTTATCTCACAGGTCCTAAACTTTCCTGATGCACATGGCCTAGAAGCAGAAACAGTACGTCAGCCGAAACCCTCCAATGCCACCTCTTTCCCTCCTGTTAAAAGTTCTATGAAAAAATCCTTCCAAAACAGCAAATAAATCAAAACATTTAATATAAAAATAAATAATACAAGCAGAAGAAAGACATGGTGAAACCTGTGTGTCTTCATCTACCAAACTTTGCTTATCTTCAGATCACCAAAAAAGTGGTTTCGAGTTCACATGGGCTAAAAAAAGATCTGAGAAACTTGGAAGACTTGTAAAAGCTTAAAGTTTCATATCAGATAAAAGTAGAGATGAAAAATGCCTATTTCTTTTTATGCAAATGATAAAACCATATTCTCCATGGACCCCAAAAGGAACAGGAAGAAGGAAAGGATTTTGGAAAATCATCCCATCAAATCCATAGAAAAATAGATGATGGTCAAAAACATTAAAATCTGGCAAGAAAATTAGAAGTGCTATTTTATCACATTGATTTTCACTACCACATCTTCCAATATTGACTCATCAGTCATGGCTAAACATAGTTTATGTAATTGCACTGAAATACCTTTTAGTTCTTAAGCGTGAGAGACTTATTCGAGGTCTTTCTCATGTGGCAAGTGAATACTTGCTCAGCACCTCAGATTTCAGTACATTTCCAGTTTAGTGGCCAGCCTCTCCTTTTCCTTTGCCATTTTGCCTTACCCCTCTACTTTTCAAAATAAAACTTTTGCCTATACATACAAACGTAATTCTCGGCTGGTCCACTTTATCAACAGCTTCCTTATTTCACACAGGTAAGTTAACAACGTTACTGATTCTCATCTAAAAAGGATGTATTTTGCCTTAGCTTTTGAAGGGCATTGGTTTTGGTTCCTGAACTAAAGCTGATGGCAAGAAATAGTAGAAAGAGTGGATGAAAATGTTCCTGATTCACAGCACAGGGGAATTCCAGCCTGCCCGTTTTGCCACTGCACTTTTGATGCTGCCCTAGGAACTGCCAGAGCCTGGTGGCAGCAGGAGCAGTAGTACATTGGCATATGCTTACACAACAGGTATGTGTAGCAGTCGACAGTATTGCCAGGTGAAGCACAGGATTCAGTATTAAATCAACTATGTTCCACCTCAGGAATTAATATAGATGACAGCTATGTAGGAAGTAGCCGTTTCCTGGGCAGCTATCAGAACAAACAAGAACAACCAGTCATTATTTTAATTATTCATTTCTGTGCCAGTCACTGTGCCTTCTCAGTGTGCATTAATGTACGTTAGAGATTCAGCACAGCTGAACAAACTTCATATTGCATGTGAAATTACTGAAGCACGAAAAATGAAGACAGTATATTGATAGTTCTGAGATAGCAATATGAAGTCATTACTGAAAGACAAAAAACTAGATGCTGTCATATGTCATATTCTAAGTTATCCTTTGGAAAGATATGCATACTGTGTATAGAAACGGTAGCTATATGTCTAGATAATAAGTGTATCAGCCACATAGGTTCAAACATCTGGTCCATGTGCAAATAGGTGAATGCCCAACAATGGATTACATAGATGTTCTAGCCAGAGCAGAGGTATACATGCTTGAATTGTTTCAAGTATTCACAGTTGCACTACTTAATTTACATTTCGTATTTCTGATATGTGTAAGGTTTATTAACAAATATAGGGATGAAAGTTATCTCCATGTCTAGAGTTCTAGAATTCAGCAGCTCAGTGGTGTGGTAAAACCCATTCACTGCACTAGACATTCACTGCATTATTCCAGGAACAGCTTTTGAGTATCTGAGTGTTCAGGTATTTTTACCACAGCTGTCTATTGTTCTCTGAAATGCTGATCTCGCTTTAAGTACCCACAGCCAAGTACCATTCATGAAGAGAATTTCATCAGTTAGCTTTCTATCACAAATTTTTGGGTTTTGTGTATGCAAGCTCAACATTACAAATTAAACATTTTTTATCATTGCAATATTAAGATTTTACAGCCACACCCATTTAGAAGTGTAACAATATACTGCACTGTAAAAACTGGCTGTTGACAAATGTTAACTTCAAATCTCAATTACTCTAGTATGTGAACAAAGCGCTATAGGCAAAAACACACCTGCATTCTAGGATACAAAATATGATACGATTCCACAAAATTGTTACAGGTTAAGGAAGAAAAGCTACAGAAACATTTTTATGATAAATAAAGGGTCATAATAAATATTCCTCGCAAGTCTTTTATCACTTCTCCTCTGATAATGTAACTGCCAAGCAGTTGCATAACATCAGCAGACCCATATAAAATAAACATGTCACAAATGACAGCCACCCACCAGCAAACACTGTGATAGATCAGAAATAATACAAGAGTAGGATGAATCCCTGTGGCATTCCCAAATTAAAATCACAAAATATTGACTGGGAGCAATTTGGAACAACCACCTGGCCTCATTATATTAAGATTTTAAAATCTGATCATAACTGATCTGAATCAGTGCTATATATGTTTTGCAGGTATAGCCGTATTCCATAAACAAACTTGCAAACAGATATAGTAATTCTTCATAAGAGCTTTCGTGGCATGGGGAAAAATGGTAGTAAAACAGTAAATGCATTTGAAATCATCCTTCCCTCCTCCTTTTCTGGTGAGATTTCTAATACATTCTTGTTTTCATATAAGAAGACAATTCATTGTCTAATATGTCATGACAGAGTATACATTTTAACATCAGACAAAAGATATTAGAATATGAGCTCAATGTGACTTCAATTTCTAAAATTTCTTAGACTCATCTGGAAACGCCTCCTGTAACTTAATTAACTGAAACCTCTTAAACATACTTGTGCTGAAGCCAGTATGTACAATTTGATCCAAATAATAGTGAAAAGGGGAAGAGAAGGAAGGAAATAATGTCTCCCACTTAAAGCTACTAGACACTGTTGATCCTTAGTCATACAACTAAAAAGTAAAGGATCATCTTTTACCCCAAGAACTGGTCCTAATTTGGCCTGCCTTAAAAGCCCCATTAGCTTCCTAGGTCCCATGCAGGAGGTGGACACAATATCTCTTTACCTGCACAAGATGCTGGCTGGAAAGTGTGGCAGTATTTGACAACTTTACATCATCTTTAAACAAGGCATACATTTGCCTTTACCCATACCAAGCTCCAGTGGCAGTCCTCTGAGGTGCTCTAAGAACTGGACAGGCAGGTGCTCTGGACATGGTTTTACTCTCATGTGGAGAGGAAGGTCATGCCGTTAAGCCCCCTACAGACCATCAAGAACATTTCCAACAAACATGTCAGCTATAAGATGAGGAGGGTGGCCCCCACCAGCAATAATGACTATTTCTCACAAGCTGTTTAAGGCATAAGGGAACAAATACCTGACAGCAGGGAATGGGGAGGACAAAGCAGCGCTCAGCCTCACCCCCACACCCATCTGACACTTCCACAGCCCAGGAGGAGGAGAAGGGAATGCAGGGCAGAAAAGGGGCTCACTGGCGCTCACTGGCTCTCACTGGCCAGGCCAAAGTAGGTGACAATGTCAACAGTGCCGTATCTCGAAAGCAGCGTGCCATATGGTTTCACTTCACAGAGACATGCTGTGTTTAAACTGGAAACACATGAAAGCATTCTCGAGAAGGAGGCAGCTGGTTAAGCTGTTGGTTAATATTTGTAATTTTTCTGAAGTTTTTATTTAGTTACTTAAAATAAACTCCTCCACATATCCTGCTCAAGCTGCTCTATCATCGAGGAGAGAGTATGCCATCAGGTTTTCTCTGCCAGTCATGAAATTGCTTTGTTAAACCCCAGTGCTGGTGTGGAAAGAAAAGCCGGCTCCCAAGTCTCCAAGAGCGGGCTCTCTGCCCTCTCCTCGCTGTCACAAGCTTTTAAGCCAACGCTGGGTTTCCCTTTGGAGGTGAAAGCATTCCTGCACCATGTGGTAGGCTACTAAATTCGCCTGGGGTGCTGTGAGGAGCTGACAGAAAGAGCCATTTTATGTTTCCTCTTTCCCACTAAATCTGCTGTGAATTCACACATCAAACTCCGGCTGTAAAGCAAAGAATGTGAAAATCTGCAAAGCTTCACAGGAAAGAGACCCAAACCCTAGAGATCAATGTACAGAGCACCACAAAATGCATTTTTAACAATACAACTCACAACCCTCTGTCAAGTCCTCCCATTAGCAATCCAGCGAACAGTTATTACAGCAGTTCCACTTAATCAAAATTAATATCTAATTCCATAAATTTGCAGTCTGGACTTTTTTAAGTGCAGAAGCTAGACATTTCATGTGTGGGGGTGCCTTTTGACACTGACACTTCTGCTTCATCTCTGCAAAATAGCATCCTGCAGTCTGTACAGGTTTTCATCCTTTGCTATCTCCCAATGACTGTTTCTAGCCCGTCAACCATATTTTAAGATGAGCCATTGTATCTTCTGCTTGAATCAATACTAATTTATGTCTCTTCTTTCTTCTTCTTTATTTAGACACTGCCAACTCTAAAATGGAGTATACAGATCCATCTTTTATACAGTTAGCTATTTGTGTTGATGGCAGCAGGGCCAACACATCTCATGTGTACTGTATTTATCACTTAAACATTGCTAAACTAATAGAATTTCATTGTCTTCTGTTTTATTTGAACTAAACTTTGACGTTAAATGCTGGTTTTCCAGATATAGGCCATGAATGCACATCTTCAAAGCATTAAAATGCACATCTTCAAAGCATTAAAATATTTTTTAAGGTCTTGAAACAAAGTAACAGAAGTTCTGTGAATGTTCTCATTATGCCTGTTCTATGCCTCCATTTCTACTTCTGGTGAGTAGCAGAGTATCTTTGTATTTTGTTTGGTTATCAAAACCTGTACGCTGGTGAAGAAGTCAGGTAGAACTTCTCAAGTATGTTAGTATTGTATCATAAAATTAAAAGGTGTGCAATGATGTCAGTATAAACTCTAAAAACCTAGAAGCTTATTTTATTTTTTTTTATTTGTAGACTTGTGTAATATAAGCTATGGAACTGGGACTTCAAAAATATTTTGAATTTCTGATAAAAATAACAAATCGTCAGAAGAAAAAACTGAGCTGCAACTTGCTAGAAGATCTGTAAACAATATATTGCATTAAGAAGCTATTGGAAAACAGTCATGATCTGTGCAGCCTTTAATTTCCAAAGGATGTAGTTCTGAGAAATAGCTGTAGCTTGGCCACAGCTTTTTTTTCTTACAATGGAATCAGAGGTTGGTCAGTTCCAAGACAGATCTTTTAATCCAGATTAGATGACTGATGCTGATCTCCCCCCCAGGGATAGGTATATTTACACAAGAAGGTTTTTAAATCCCCTTCTATAACACTTTTTAATCTGTTCTCCATTCTGTCACACCATGCCACCACATTCTCAGAGACCTTTTATTTCAAAACATCCACTTTGAATGTCTATGCTTTCTGGATTTTGCATCTCAAAAAGTAACTTGAAAACATTAGTGTTTTTTCTTTGCTCACTGGAACAAATGATCAGCAATCTCTCAATAGCTCATGCTTGGTATGCAGCAGAATTATTGCCTTATTGGCAACATTTCCTACAATGGAAAAGGCCAGCACAGGTCATTTTAGTATTTATAAAACCCTACTCTAATTAACTTCTTCTGGTCAGAATTAAAATGGCCAATACTGGAAACACAAAATGAAAGGTTAAGTGAAAGCTGCTTCTAGGCAAACATCTCCAACCAGGACATCTAAAAATACGGTGGAATAGAGTGAAAAAACAATCAACCTTAAGAGTAGAAATGTTTATTTGAGAATATGAGTGTGAAAAGACTGCTGCAGAAAAATAAGATGGTAGCTCAAAAAACTTAAAAGGTTATAGCTGGAAAAGCAGGTGGGCAAACCTTTCTATCATAGTGTATGCCAAAGCATGATATTACGTCAGATGCAAAGAATCCTACAAGGGTAAAATAGTGCTGAATGCTGCAAAGATGGCTTAAGAATACTACTAATTAAAG
This sequence comes from Falco peregrinus, assembly GCF_023634155.1. Lineage (NCBI taxonomy): Eukaryota > Metazoa > Chordata > Aves > Falconiformes > Falconidae > Falco > Falco peregrinus. The sequence goes on from NC_073723.1 coordinate 59,549,687, forward strand.
ATCATGTTCATCACATGTCTCCCCCATCAAATGTAACTAGAAGGAAGCTTCTAGGCACCAAGATGCTGAAATCTTGGCTGTACTATAAGTTACCGTTGCTCCAGTTTGCTTGAATTGCATTTGCTGCCAATCTTTGCATAAATGTTTGGATTAATAATCAGCTAATGAAAAGAAATTTGGCCATAACTATGCAATTTTATGTTTTGGGGTTTTTTTTAACACGAGATACCGGTAGATTATCTTAAAAAGATAGTCCAGACTTCTAACAACAGAAACTAAATTCTGTTCTAAATTGTAAAACTGCTCTAGTCCTTCACAGTAAAACAAACCCAGTCTTAAACTAACTTACCCTAAATGTTACCAGCTGCTAAAAATACATCTCCAGAATTTGATTTGCTCACAGATACTTTCTGACTCTGCCTAAATACAAGGATTCTTTGTAAGGATACACTCAGTTATGTAGATTGGATAAAGAATTACAAAAGATAACATATAATTTCTCTCCTGATTTCAAATTTAGATGCATAGAACATACCACAGAGCCATTTAGTTTATCAGAATATGACACTGGATCAATAAATGGTTGTCATTTGTTCAAGCCAGAAAAAGGCAGTCTGGAGCTACTTAATAGGGACTACTTATTCTAAACGATACTAGACTGTCTCATAAAACCTGTTTACATTTTTTCTGTAGTAAGCTATATGTGATTTGTACTTTTAATTATTGCAATTTCCTTCTCTTAAATGAACTTCTTTATTTCATTCATCATTTTAATACTACCAGGGATCATGAAATGCCAGTTCAATAAACAAACTATAATTTTAGCATCATAAATCTCCCAAGACCTAGCTTTGATGGCATGGTATCCTACCAAAATAGTTATTATGCTCAAATCTGTTATTTAATTAAAAATGTTTTGTAGTTTATAGTCAAACAGCATAGCATCTTGCTTATCAGGAATGTGACATGAGTTAATAAACTTTGTTCAGCTCAGGTTCAGAACTCTGTTTTAAGCCTCTAAAATAACCAAAATATTGTACTGTCTTATCTGGTTAAATCTAAACCCAGTAATTCATAAGAGTGACTTCTAAGATCTTTTTGATATTCTCTATCATTATACTAGGCAGTACAAGGCTCTAAAACAATACTGGGAACTGACTACAGATATCATTATCTGAGATCGTACTTTGTAAAAGTGGCATGGAAGATCCCTTTTACTTGCTAGGCAGTTCCTTCACTGCATCCACATATTTATCAATCCGGTGTCTGTAAGCTGGTGAAAAAACAGCGTATTCTGAGAACACTTTTTGACCTATGGTTTGTATCAACTGCTGTTATAAACACATCTATAAAATCCAGGGCAGAAGTCTACTTACTAGCTTACAATCAAGAAAATCTCTATTAAAAATGTATGGGGAGAAAAGGAAACATAGCTGCCTGCATGAAATCCACTTTGGCTTCAGTCACTTGATATTTGTTCTCTATGCGCTGTACAAAATTACCAAAGCACACAGAAATGACACTTTGCCCTTGGGTGCAATGGAATGACAGATTAAAAGAGTAAATGGAAGACTTGGAGCTTCCTCCAAAGGGAAAAAATAAGCTACGTAAATGCTTTCAAAGCCTTTTCAAGTGTCAGCTTCTTTTTTCAAATCAATAGAGTAGTTATTTAGTGAACCAACTTGAGTGTCTTGAAAAAGTAGGGAGCATGAGGAAAATGGGTGGGACATGGAACTTGATTAGTTCACCCACAGCTGTGACTGCCTTCATAAACACCTGATTTTAACCTAGAGTTACATGTCTCTTGCTTGTGTAAGGAAAGACAAGTTGGATCATCAGCTGATGCATCAGAAAGCTTCTTTTTGTTGCATTACAGATGGAATCAATAACTGTGCTTCACCTCCAGAAACTAAGGATGTTTTATAGTCTATTTTGACCCTTCACCATAACTTAAGGTACCCTTATAAAGCACAGTAAAAGACAAGTCAAATTTCATTTAAATCAGACTGCAAGCTCACACCAATTTGCAGTTTCTATAGGAATTAAAGACAAATTGCAATAGCTTAATATTAACCCAGGGTTTTGTTGCAGTCAAATACCTACCTACTATTCACCAGCAATGGCACAGAGTAGAGGCTCAACCTCTTATCCCTGAATTAAAGAATCTCCTTTGAGCAAATTTAACATTTCACAAAGGATGCTTTACAACATCTCAGTGTTTCCCAGTTTCAATTATATAATTTTTTTCTGTTTTCTCTTAGGTTACATTTTATGGGTATTTGTTACTGGAAAGGAATAATTTGTTCTCTTTTCAATTTATATATTACAAGCCTTTCATCAAAACAAATAATAAATTTTAAATCCTTACCTCTGAGAAAAAAGGGACAAGCTCAGAAATATGAATTTATTGAGCTCATTGATCAAATGAGTGAATTAAAGAAAGGTAAGCACCATTTGGATTGTAGTTTTCTGGTCTCATTTTAATCAACTATTTTGTAAGGGAAGCAGATGATAGTGTCAAGGTCAACAAGGCTCATGCAAGAACTCAATTTTTTTTCTGAAAGAAGGCATATAAATGTCTTTTTTATAGCACAAGAAAAGTAAGAAATGCTCTTATTTAGTTGCCAGAAATTTTTCAGGCAAGAGAAAGCATATGTGGTGTAGCACTCACTGTGAGCCAAATGTGAAAAAAGCAACTTAAACTAAAGACAAAGGAGAATATAAGAAAGAAACCCTGAGGCACTTCTTCACACAAGTAATGTCCCATACTTAAATAAAACCGGAGCTTCAGGAGAAATATTAACATGAAACAACACTCCCAGAACACTTATGAGATAATGGTATCAGCTTAGTCCCAGAAAAAAGCAAGAAGGAGCTGTGAGGACGGTTGAAGTTTTATGTTAGGATATACTTTTAATTGCCATGTGTTGAAAAATGCTTACGTATGTTAAGGACCATCTATAGCTAATGACAGTCTCTCCATGATATGAGATTCTCCATAATGAAGCAGTCAGATTTGACCTCCCCTATGAAGAACGGCTGAGATTTGGGGTTGTTCAGGTAGGCCTGTAGTGACAGGACAAGGGGCAACAGTTTTAAACTGCCAGAGGGTAGACTTAAATTGGACATAAGGAAGAAATTTTTCATTATGAGGGTGGTGAGCCTGTGGAACAGGTTGCCCAGAGAAGCTGTGGATGCCCCATCCTTGGAAGTGTTCACAGTCAGGTTGGGCAGGGCTTTGATCTAGTGAAAGATGTCCCTGCCCATGGCAGGGAGGGAGTTGGACTAGATCTTTAAAGGTCCTTCCAACTCAAACCATTCTAGGAGTCTATGCTTGCATGATAGTTCTCCTACCTAGATACTAAATGGATGCCTTATTAAAGGTCTGGTATGGAACTGCAGATGTGAAGTCAACAGATGTTGACTGCTGAGGCACCAACACAATCTGCTAGGTTCCTGGGGGCTGAGGGTTTTTTTGGGGATATTGATGATACAGGCAATGCTGCTAAACTGCTTGCAGCTTGGATGTAATGGAGGTCTATCAAATCTGAAATAGCATAAAAAGGATCAACAGATAATGACTGATTAGTGTCTCTTTTGAATAATATGGAGCATCAGATTATAGTAACTGATAATAGGTAGAAAACTGAAGTACTCTTGGATAATGCTGAAGATACTAAAAGCCCATACTGCTTCAACAGGTAACCAGGCACATCTGCAGAAGAGAGGTTTATCATAGGCTAGCAAACAGAAGTATGAAATTTTGGGCTCACCTTAACCCTTGAATTGTTAGAGGCTGGGAGAAGATTTTGGAGCAGCATCTCTCACTGTATGCTTTGCCCTTGTCCTATATTTTTCCCATGTTAGCTGCTGTTCCTCATGGCTGAAGACAAGATGAAGCATATGTGGCTAAATGGACTTTTAACCTGGTAAGATACAGCTGTCGTTACGTCCTTAGCAATGTCAAGCCACAGTTCCATCAGATTGAACTGTTCGGTGTCAAATTCAGCTTAAAGACCTGACGATGGTACCCACCCTATTCCTTGCAGGCTGTGTCACAGTGAAGTCAACATTTTGTTGCAAGGAAACAACTGGGTCTGCATAATGAAGTAGGCAGAAATTCCTTTAACTACTGCATTATAGAACACCTTATATTATGAAATCATACCTTCAGAATCCACCAGCAAGCAAAAGCTGAGGGTCAGGCAGCAGGAAGCTAGAGAAGTGCAAATATGTGTCATTGTACAGAGGTTAAAAAATAAACCCATGGTACACAGGCTGAAAAGGCAGCAATGGCCTTTCAGGCAAGGAAAATGCCTGCTGTTTTTTCTTCCTGCATTCAGAAAAATATGCTTTCTCTATCATCTTTGTTAATAAGCAGAAGATCATTAAAGAGATAGTTGACTCTCATAATCCATTTCACCCCCAAGCAGAAGCAGCTTGGCAAGGGTCCAAATATTGGCCTGTGCAATTTTGCCATGAAGCAGCAGGATTTTCCAGAATGTGAACAATGATTCAGATATGGTGTTCCATTAGAAGCAAGGCACTGGAAAAAAAAGTTAATAATCATATAGTGAGGCAAACAAAAATAACTATACAATTAGCATCTTTTTAATTTTCTGTTTTTCCTCCTCAGCTTTAGACCTGCAGTTTTCAGTGGTTCTCAGGGCTTCAGATCTTTTTAGGGAGAGTATAGTCTTTCATATAGTAAATAACCTGCTGAAAATAAGTTTATTTCTCTTAGTTCTTTCCTAAACCTCCTTGGAGTTGTCTATTGACTGTGAAGATGCAAGTATCATAGGTTTAAAAAATCTCGGAAGACGAAAGACTGGTTGATTGATTTCTATCAGGCAGCAAATTATCAGGGATGGAAAACAAGCTAATACTACACAATTTATCTCAATTTATTTTGCTAAGGTTTGATTTTGTCACTTTTCAGAATTGTTGTTCAACTGCTGATGGAAAAGCCCACAGGCAAAGCAGAAGACACAATTCTGGCAGTCTTGTTTCATCACAATTATCTTATCAAATCTTTGCTCATTTGTTCATTGATACTTTTAATTTTATAATGAAGACACTGCTAAAATAGCACACCCAGAAGCTTCCTATTAAAATAGCTTGCTATTAAAAAAATAGTCCAAGATTATTGGTCTGAACTTTGGGTGTGTCCTACTGAAAACTACAGTACAGTGAGGACAACATAAGATTTCCAGTTCTTTACATAAGTTTGACTAACTGGTCTATAAAGTATCTATTTTCAGAAAAGAGTTCCTAGCAAAGATTTCAAGCTTGACAATATTGATATTTTTGGTCTGATATGCAAAACATATCCTGTGTATAAATGTAATTCGGGCATATTAAAAAACACTTAGAAATAATAAGCTCATGCACTTCTGTCCATAACAGAAGCATATAACAGTCACAAGCATATATGTTGTTACAAGCTTTCTGGAAGAGACTTGCAGATCTAGAACTGTTACATGGGTGAAAAAATCGGGATTTTTCCCACCTCCAAGCACCAGACCCTAAGTAGGACACTAAACTCTGGATTTCAAAATGACAAAAAATAAACACTGTGGAAGGATTATGATGCACTACCTGAAGAGAAAAAAAGCCATAAGCATAAAGTATTTTATATTAATTTCTTATATGTGGTATCTTAAGGAATAAAAAGGGAAAACCAGACCTAGCATGAAGAGTAAAGAAATGAAATATATGTATCAAAAAGGTGATATGGGGCATATATTCAAGGAAAAGTGACTGAGGAAAAGTCTAGTATTTACTAGACTGACACCCCTCAAACTGGTAAGTTCAATATCATAACAGGGGAAGATGTGAAACAGTTTAAGAACAGGGGAGGGATGAAGTGCAGGTCATCATCAGATGATACCAGTATTTTTCTCAGCTAAAGGGAATTTGCCTACAGCTTCATGTTCATAGAGCTTGATGGAAAGAAACCCAGTTCAGTTTCATAATGAGAACCAAGGGAAATAAAAAGAGATGAGTTCTTTATTAAAACTTACAGCTACGGACAGAACCTCTGTCACACCACCTGCACTACTGATTAGTAGAAATGTACCCTGGCCCAAAACAAAATGCCTCAGGAAATGTTTACACCACAGCGTGTGACCCTGTATTGGATGGCTCCAATGTTCAACAGCAAGAGCTGTCATGAATGGAGAAAGCCAAAAACATCCCTAAACTCCTTCACAAGCAGCAGAAACAAGATACTATCAAAATACGTGTTCTCTGGTCACACTTCATATGCTTTCAGGAGAAGTAATGGCACTGTGTCACAGACACAAGTAGGTATTTTTGATGCTGGGACAGCACACATGCTTTCCAGAAAGCTTTGGGCCTCAGGAGGAGACTTTGGATCTGAGCAGGCTTTCTCTCTGTCTTGTGCACTCCCGCACTGCAGGTGGGGAGCACAATCCTCCTTTTCATCAGGGCACAACCTCAGTGCTCTGTAAGAGAACTTAGGAGAGCCTTTATGTGGTATTTCCCTCAGTCATCCTCCAAATGTTTCACTTCCATGTTACTTGCTGAGGAAAGGCAAGCTGACTTTCCCAGAGCTCATTCAGACCAACAAGAGCAGAGCAGCTAACAGCTAGTAAAACAAGTGCTAGTCCTAGATTACTTATTGATTTAAAATAAAGAAAAAAAAGTGAAATGAAAAATACAAATTAATGTTTTATAAACCTGTGGGAAAAGATTCTTCAGCACAGTACGAAAATTTAAAGCATTTTACTAGCTAAGGCGCTCCGTCTCCACAAGAGTTGAACTTCAGCCCCACGCAATACTAGTTTTCAGGTGGGTCAGACACGCCAGGACAAAAGACATACCCGCAGGTGTGGATGGAGGCAGACAGAGATCAGTCACCACAAAACAGGACCTGTGTAGGTTTGCTAACACGGTACAGAATTTCAGATAGGAAGGATGACATGGAGGTAGGATACATCCCCTGCACCCAGCCTGGCTCCAGTAGGGCTCCTCATACCATAACTTACGACTACCAGCTGTGAGGCTCTCATATTTAGTAATATTTCTTTTGCCCCTTGCTATTTTACTGTCTTTGTATTTTTTATTATTTAGGGGTAGAAAGAAGATATGTAGGTAAAAAGCAGGAGCAACAGCAGTAAAAAATTAGCCATCAGAGTATTTTTAAATTTTCACAGAATTTGTATTTTATTTCAAACTTTTTTGTCTTTCATTCCAAACCAACTGAAAATTATCTCAAAGTGGTTTTCAGTTCTGTGTTTTGAAACCAAACCACTTAAACCAACTTTTTTTTTTTTTTTTTAATTAAACCTTTTCTTTTTTGCTACCATTTCTGACCTCTGTATTGGCTAAGCATCTCAAGAGCAAGCACAAAAACACTCATAAAATTTCAAAGGTCTTCATGAGTATTTCTCAAAGTATTTCTCATTGCAGTTTAAATTTATGTCATTAGTGCCAAGTCAACAGAACAACTGCATGGACAAGGAGGGCAATGGTAACTATACTGTCTGATGTTAATATATTTTTGTGTGTGTGTGCAATACATAATTTAAATCCTATTACACTAAAGAAAAGGCAGTGTGAAGGGAGATGAGATTAAACCTGTAAAGACCAGGTGGCCTTTTTTTCATAAATAATATCACAAGGAACATCTAACTTAGGTTCCAATGGACAGATACTGAACAGTTTTCACTGCCCTTCCGTAAGCCAGCCAGCCTTACAAAAAACAGAGTGCGTTTGAGGGATTCAGCCAAAAATTTTCCTTTGAGGTTTCCACAGCCTCCAATCTTGATCCAGAACAATTAAAGGTGTCTCAAAAAATCGTTTGTATAAGTGAGAATGACCACTGAATTGGTCCCTCTAGCACTTTTCCAAAATTCTGCATCTCAAGCGATACTCCAGAGAAGGGGAGTAAGTAACTGTTTGCATATAGAACCTTTTTTTCCACATTTGTAGCAGTTGCTGCCAACGGAGCCCTCAGGGGAATCAATTCATCTGACTCCCTGCCTTTCCACATGTTCACTGGACCTACACTGTCTCAACTCCCTACTCAAAGCCCCACTCCTAAGACTTAAATCAAATGAGTAGTCAAAGGATCTGTGCTATTTGAACAGGAGTGAGATTGCACCCGAAATTAGTGAACGCTTAAACTGAAGGAAATGGTGACAGTATACTAGCACTAAAAGGGACAGAAGTAAAAAAAATATTTTGTAGTTATGCAATCATGCAGGATTCTTAGAGCACCGCCCCAGTCCTTCCCCATACTGTCAAAACTATTAGCCTTAAGCAACTGAACAAGGTGCTCCAGGAAAGGTGAAAACACAACCTGGGCAAATATTGGCATTACTAACAAGTAAGTTCAGTCACTTCTGGATCCAAGTATGATAAAGCACAGAAGGAAAAGAGAGCACATGTCCTCAAAACCTACAGATTTAATGAGAGCATATGACAATGTAATAAGGAAAAAAATAAGATCATCTCTTAATACAAGATTTAGTGCATATACTGACAATGCTTTGCTGACTATCAGTGATAACCTAGCAAAAATCTAAGTGTTATGTGATAGAAGTTATATATCTATTTTATGATAGAGGTAACTTTTGAAGAGGGATGTGAAGGATAAGGTGCTTGGATGAAACATAGCTAACCAAACATTACATAGATACATCATCTAACAGCAGCTCCTCTTGTAAACTTCAGTATTAAACATAGTGTAAGTTAATACAAGAAACTCCTTAAATCTGTGTAAATGAACATTTATTGAAGCATGCATAAAAGGCACAGAAAAGTTAGACACACTTAACTGTAGTTATGGCAGCAGCAAATAAGATGACCAGGAAGAACTGGTCAAAACCAGAGTCTGAATGAGAAATGAGACAAAATTGCCATGCACTGGAAGGAGACTACTATGATCCTGATGGATGAAACACAAGAGTTTTGTTTGCCTTTTAAAAATTTTGTATTAGTAACTGATATATTTTGGCCCCATATATATTAAGGGGCTTAAACATGTAACACCTGTTTGCATTATACAGATAAAGAAAATGATATGTTAATAAAGACAGAAGAAAGGTTCTGCTCTGAGGCATTGATCCCCCTACACTGTTAATATACATTCCCACCGATATGAGAGGAGTTACTTTTTGGAACACAGTTTCCAAAATTATAGAATCATAGAATCATTTAGGTTGAAAATACCTTTAAGATCACTTAACATTGCAAAGTCCACCACTAAACCATGCCCCTAAGTGCCACATCTACACGTCTTTTAAATACTTCCAGGGATGGTGACTCAACCACTTCCCTGGGCAGCCTGTTCGAATGCTTGATAATTCATTCAGTGAAGAAACTGATAGCTCTCAGTCAGAAACAAACTGAATATTTGTACCGTGGGATTCATGCATCCTACTGTCACAAGGATCCTTTTGAAGAAACAATGTGAAAACATTAAGATTTCTAAAATGCCCAGGGTTTCTGACACATTTAGTTCCTTCTTTCTGACACATTTATTTTCCTCTCGATACATATCAAAGACACTAAATTTCATGGCCTTCACTTACTTTGATTTTAAGCCATCCAAGTACAGAAAAAAAAAATAAGTACTTATATGGAATGGCATTCATGCCTTAGCAGAATGTCAGCACAGGGCTTTTTAATGCCTAAGGAAGAGGGATTGCTACTTAAGAACAAATTGGCTTCATTCAGTGGCAATGGAAGTATTAAACCATGGAGACCGACTATTTTAACAAACGCTCCTGACAAGGGCCTGTGTCAATCAATGTTCAGACCACATTACATTTGCTGTGATCCTGCCATTCTCCTTTTACATGAAGATCTGGGGGGATTTTCTCATTATTCCAGATATTGGTATCCTATAAACTCTGATCTTAAGCAAATGGGCTCTCCCAATCTGTTTTCTGTTTGCAAAGATGAGTTATTAAGGAATAAGAACTCTATTGAATAATTGCCACCAAAGTTGTATGAACATGAACATTTAAATTAATGTTATTTAATCCTTACATACCTACTGACTCCAAACAATTTGCTCTGTCTATATGCTAGTACTATCCACATATCAAACTTGTTAAACAAGGAATTTATCACAAATTGGAATTTGAGTGCCTACTGATGACAAACGTTTGTAAAACAAATTGTTAATGAGGCAGGTTTTCTTTTCTCCTTTTTTAGCTTTCCTACCTCTCCAGAGCTTTCTTAGATCTCAGTCTATGGTAGTGTGGTATCACTCCCTCAACTCTATTTTCACTGGCTGTGTGTTCCAGATTATGTTTTCCTATGCAGAGTAATTTGGATTGCAGAGTAACATTATGAATTAATAATTACCCATCTTAGAAGTTATTATCTAATACTTTCATATTTGATTAATCACAACATAAGTTCTACTGTGAAGTGGAAACAAAGTAGCTGTGCTTTAAAAAAGCTCTCTGATTACATCTGTATAAAACAAGACAATCTTTGCTCATATAAACTTTCTTGCTTATTAACTTGCATGACGCATGCACAAACATTCTTGCTCTGCATGATTCAGTGACTTTGAATTTTAACAGTCCCTTTAGGTAGAACCAGTGTAGAAAAACTGATTTAAGAAGCAAAATAGAAGTCAGTGAACAGTGATAGAACTCAAGGAATTACAGCTGGTACTTTAATTGAGGGATTTTCTCAGAAACTTGCAATGTATCAAGACCGTATGCATTCAATCAAGAATGTATTCTTCATACAAAGGCTACAAAACATGTCCCCAAAATTAAGATAGTTATTATAAAATAACATTTAAAGTATTTGTGTCTTTTGAAGAAAGGAAAAACAACAATATCAATTTACTTAGAATTTACGTTTACAGTTGTTACATGCCTTAATGTTATCAAGCTGTCCAATTAATTCTTTAAAGACCATAAAAGAGTATCATTAATTTCATGAAACAGTTAAAAGTAGATTCTTATCTTCAGTGGAAATGAAATGGCCAAACAATAATGGTCATATATTCAATCTCTATCTGACAGAAAGTCAATATGCAAAGACTCTGTGTGAATTTTAGTCATTCAGTTTATTCACTGTAGTTATCCAGTATTTATTTTCACTTGGGTTTTGGTTTGGGTTTTTTTTTTTGTGTGTGTGTTTTTTATTTGTTTTGGGTTTTTTTTTATGAACACATTCCATAAGTATGCATTTAACTCTAGGACTTGTAAAAGGGCTAAATATAGTATCAGGCATGTTGCCTGGTTGCACGTTGCAGAAGTGTGACATTTGTTATCTAAACTGCGATAATATGGAAAGTAGGAAGGAGAGAATGGATTAGAAAGGATTAGGCACTGCAGCCTAAGTAGGACACTATACATAATATACCTGTATACATTGAAGTTACACATTTATATAATATCTGTGAATCCTTTTTCCTTGCCTTTCTGCCAGTTAGGAGTTTAAAAAAATAATCTGTGTTTGAGCTGTTCTTAGAAAATAGATAACAAACAAAATAAAATACCAAGTTAAAAATGAAAAAGTAGTATGCCTTTACCTATGCACAAATGATTATTTTGGGATGGTTGGTTAAGTATTATAGTGGCTATAAGGTGTGGACAGAAACTGCTGAGGTGTCCTGGTTTTAGGACCAAATTGTAAGTTCTTCTATTGAGTAACGATACATGACAGATTTAGTATGTTATCACATAGGTTTTGCTCTATAATGGGAACAGAAAAATCACTGATATAAAAAATCCCAGTTTAAAAATACTAACAGTGAAATCCTAACTTTATGGAACGTATTTTCCAGGACAGAGGTAAATTTCTCCATGACAATGGTACAATACTTGCAAAGTAGAACGAAAAAAACCTATACCACCCAACAACAACAATCAGTCTCCACAGACACATGGCCTTTAAATTGACATTAAATTGCACGTGGAAGTTCCAATAAAGGGAAAGTATAGTGGACTGTGTGCTATGTTTATCATTATGAACTCCCGTGCAGGGGGCTGCTGTGGCAAAAATCAGGCTTTTAGTTGCAATCTAACTTCCATACATACTAAAGGGTTATGCTTTATTTGTTTTCTCTGTAAACAAGCAAACTCATTGCTGATAATACTTGCATATGCAAGAGCACATGCAGACTATGTTTTTCTAGTATGAAAGTCCAGAAAAAAATGAATCTGCTAGGTGGAAGCAGACTGAACTTCACAGACCACCACATCCTCCTTCCCAGCACCCTGCAAATCCATCCCAAGGGCTATGAACCACTTACAGCCCACTTCAACTATAATTTGAATAATACATTCTGTCAAGTTACGCCATTTTCAGAACAAATCATACATCATGTATTTGATAGTAATATTTCCTACTGGAAAAGAAATTGGTCTGCAAATTCACAGTCACACAATTATGAAAAATGTATATGACATTTTTTCATTCTGAGATTACATATAGGTAATGTAAAAGGTAAAATTATTTCATTTTAATAATTAAAAGTGGAATGATTACAGCCAGTAGGTTACTAGGCCTATCAATATTCTGGGTTAAGAAACATTTCATTGAACTTCTGAAAACTGCTGGACTTTCACTTCTATAGAGTAAGTTGTATTTTATGAATAATATTTTAAAAATACCTGGGAGTCTTTTTTTCACCCCTGAAGTCCAGCTGTTTCTGTATTATAGCTAGAGTTTCTCTTGCTAAACAGGACACATAGGTTTCCATTTAAAATCTGCTTTCTTGCATAAAAAGGCAATCCTGAATTATGTAACAGGCTGAAGCGATGGCAGCAAATGCTCTGATCTGGAAACCCATTTCTCCTGTCCCTATAATTCAGGCAAGGCAGCTTTCTTGCTGTTAGGCCTGGCTACAGGATGAATTTCATAACGCAGACAATCCTTTTCTAGGGGAAGAATCATCCCTGCTGGGATAAAGGGAGAAGCAAGTAGAAGAAAGCATTTGCTGCTAGACACAAGGAGTTTAAGGAGGCTCTCCTGCAAACAGCACGGGCTGGGGTGATGAGCAGCACTTATCCCATACTCCTAAACTCCTGAAAAGGCAGGAGGACCGAAAGGAGAAAGAATGTAGAACAGGTAAATATTTTAGAGACTTTCAGGCCAAGGGGAAAGTATACAAATAAAATGCCTACCAAACACTTCACAGTTCTCAAAAGCAGAAGAAACTGGGGAGATTGCTCATTGGAAGAGAAGTCCTGTTGCTTAAACCACATGGAGGAGAAAGAAGACATTTGAAGAATACTTTATAGATGTTGGCATTTAATGTCATAAACCAGTGTTCAAAAATGTACATCAGATACTACAGTACAAGCCTTCTAATACTTCACATGAACTAAAAAAGATTTTGAGAAATATGAATGACTGTTGAAAAAAATTCTGAATAAAATTTCTAATCTATAGAACAACCAGTCTGTAAAATATAGATGCTGCAGGTCTGATTGCTTTTTTAAACTTTTGTTTTGAGAACAACCAAAGGGAATGAAGGACAAATTTCTCTGACTAAGCAGGACCACTTTCAAATGGTTACTTGTGCTGTTTATTTCTTTATTCATTCAATAATACATGGATGATAAAATTATATATTGCAACTCACGCTGGAAAGCCACACACAACCAGAAATAAATTCTGGGCTTAACCAAATGTTCTCCTTTCAGCTGCTCTGCAAAAGTCTGTTATTAAATAAGTTTCAGTTCAAAAGACTTCCAGTGGGATGCATTTTTAAAAAAATCAGCCACTTAGTCTCAGCTCTTTGCCAGTGGTCCTTCTAGAGCTGTAGAGAGAGGCACATCTGGAGGCGGGATGGGGAGTAATCTGTCCTTATCGTTTAGGGATTTGGTCAAAACCATTCTTTGTTGGTGCCATTTCCACAGCCTAAATACAGATCTTGGACAACTGTCTCGGAGTAAGTTAATAATTTTGGACTGGTCAGCTCAGGTGAGATGTACTTATCCATAGCACCCTCACTAATGCCATTTGTGGGAAGCATTTGAGAATGAGAATTGACAATCAAAAGTAAAATATGAAACTTATTAAAGACAATCCATAACATGGCAAAAAAAAAAAAATTGTGACTGATATTAAATGGTCATTTCAGAATTGGTGCAATAGGTAGTACCATCATGTTTTAACAAAAAAATAATTCATTTATAGGAAAAGCTACACATTATATGCATTGAAGAAAAATGTCTATTTATAGATGTGATTAATGTTTATATATGGATGTGATTATTATATTCCCATCAACTACAATCTCTGGGCAGTTGTACATAATTTAAATTGTGAAATAAATAACACTATGCTAAGAAATAACATACATCAATTACATTGCTGATTTTTCTAGCCCAATTTAACACTCATTCATGCTTAGATAAATAGATGATCCTTGGCTGACCACAGGATAATAGTTTCTGAGCTAACAACCCTCCCAGTGATTACACACCTCTGGCAGCCTTTACATTATACCCCCAAGCAGAAGTTCAGCTACCAAAGTTGAAAACAAGAATTACAACATTAGTATTGACACAAGCTATTTGTAGGTTAACTGATGATGGCAGGTGAGAATTAATGGTGCTCAGCAATAGATTTATTTCCCAGAGAATCCCACTCACCGTAGAAAAAGCTCTCTTTGGCTTTATCAAATAAAAGACTTTGTCGACTGCGAGCCCACAGTAATAGCATGGGAGACAAGTGTGCCAACAGAAATCAGCGATAGCAGAAACCCTTTATTAGCTGGATCTTGTCAATCACCTGGAATTGATAGCATCAGTGGGAATAATCAAAGGCTGTTAGTAGCCCACTAAGTTTTCCCTGTTCTCTGGAGAGTAACCAGTGCAAATACAAGTCAATTTCCCAGAGGTTTTTCAAGCACTGCGGACTCCCATCTTCCCTGGTTTTCCTCAGCAAAGAGACACTGATCGCTTAAACACCAGCTCTGTCATCCACAACAAAACTGCATTCCTGAGACACCTACCTGCTCTCTAAAATAGCCATAAACACTACATCTCCTCTTGGAGATCTCCCCACTTCCAGGACCCTCAGATCACTCCTCTCACTAGAGGAATATGGAGAAAACTAACTGCTTAACATGTGTCAGGATATCAGGTACTATCATGACAACCAGAACAGAAAAGTATAATTAACAGATTAAGTAGGTTCTGCACAAAAATAATGCCTTCTTTTCCTAGCTATAAAGAGGTATTTTTTATTTTTATTAATAAAGAACTATATATCAATATAGCTAGAGATATTTTGTGATCTAAATAATATTTACTCAGACTGGAATATGAAAGTCCCAGGTTTCATAGATTTTTTGGGGGTCAGGAGGATTACAAAACCTGCAGGGCAAACTGTTGAAGAGATTAAGAGAATTCAATTAAATTTAATCAGGATTTGCCAGAGTAATGTTCAATATATAAATAATTCAAGTTTGAAAGATACACCACAAATTCGCATTCTGTTTCCCTGAAAGAAGACAACATAGCATTCAGGTCTCATACATTTTGTCTTGGTTTAGTACTGCTGTAGTTATGACTAAGACCATGAGTTAATATGCATTTAGAAGGATAACCAAAACTAGTAATATTTCAAAGTCAGAATTTTTTCCTGCTTTTGCACAGAGGTCCAACTTCTCTACAAAAGACATCTCATTTTGTAAAGTTAAAAAAGAACCCTATATCACATCTCTGTAAAAAGAAAGCATCAAATTTATACAAGATTTCCTCACAGAAAATAAATAGGTTTTCTCTTCTCAAATACACATGAAATGAACACAGCCTGATAGATTGGGTAGCAGTAAAAACGATCAGTACCTGTAATGATACAAATTATTCCACCAAACCTTTTCAATCATCCTAACCAAGAAGGATCCCTGATGAAGTATCAAAATTGTAAGGAAGAACCACAACTTAATGATATTTTGCATATAATTAGTAAATCTAATGCAACTGTATTGGAGACAGAACAGCTGTAATACAGGAAAATACTGATCTACTGATTCAATGAACTGCATTTGTCATTCTCAATTTGTTTTACCATTTGGACTTTAATTACAAATCAAGTACCTAATCTAAGCTGAAACCAGATAATTCAATTTATGCTAGGTATGTGTTTCCAGAAAGTAATCAATCTAATATTTTAGAAAGAGGAAGAAAAAGGTTTTCTTTCGGTTCACTGCACTTGGTCAGTCATGGAAGCAAGTGGCTCAGGTGCCAGCAGCCCAGTGCTCCAGCCTTGGTTGCACAGGGGTGTTTCATGGACTGAGGGAACCTCAGGGGAGCCGAGAGCGCTGCCGAGAGCCCCCAGCTTGTGCCACAGCCCTCTCACATGTATAAAAGAAGCCCTTGGGGAGTGCTAATGACCAGCAGCACGGCCCACAGGGTGGGCAAACAGGGCATGGCATGGCAGTTTGCACAGCAGTTTGTGCGGAAGGGCGTGCAGGAGGGTTGCTGAAGTCCTGCCAGCTTGTCCAGGGAGCAATGGTATCCACCCAGCAGAAACCCATGGCTTCTCTAAGCTCTGTGCCCACCATGACGGACGCAGGTGCCCAGACAGAGCTCCAGTGGGAACATGCTGCCACCCAGGTGCCAGGCTGCTGGCTGTGCCCTGCTGTTATGGCAGCAGGGGATGGGAGCAGTGAGCACACTCGTGGGAGGTGTGCCCAGGTGGAGGAGCTCCTCCGCTCAGTGGCAGAGCTCTGGAGGAGGTGAGTAAACTGAGGAGTACCAGGGAATGTGAGAGAGAGAGATGACTGGAATTGCACCCCACCTTCCCTGGAACAGGCCCAACAGGCAGACAGGACACATGATACAGAAGATTTCCTATTCTCTCCCTACATGGCCAAACACAGTGACTCAAGGGATAGGGGACAACGGTGACAAGTTCCTGCCTGGTGCATCTCCTCCGTGACTACCACATCATCCCAGATGCCCTTACGTAACAAGTATGAGGCTCTGCAAGTGCAACTGAACCATAATGAGGATGATGGTTCATCCAGCTTGGAGGTGTCATTGAGGTTGTCGGTCAATGCCCTACATCAAAACTGCTTCCTTAAAGAAAAAAAGATAGGCCACTGTCAGAGGAGACTCCCTTCTGAAGGGAACAGAAGGCCAAATATGCAGACCAGACCCACTTCTTAAGGAAGTCTGTTGCCTCACTGAGGCCTGGGTTAAGGATCTGAAAAGAAAGTTTCCTGCCTTGGTACAACCCTCAGATTATTATCCATTATTGATTTTTCAGGTAGGCAGTGATGAAGTTGCCACAAGAAGTCTGAGAGCAATCAAGACAGACTTGAGGGCCTTGGGACAACGGGTTAAGGGATCAGGAACACAAGCAGTGGTCTTCCCTATCCTTATAGCTGCAGGGAACGATGAGGGAAGAAGCAGGAAGAGCCAGCAGATCAATACCTGGCTCTGAGCCTGGTGCCACTGGCAGCATTTTGGTTTTTTTGTTCATGGGTTAGTTTACACAACACCAGGCCCACTGGCAACAGATGGGGTGCACCTGTCTCAAAGGGGGAAAAGGATGTTTGCACAGTAGTTAGTAGAGCTCACTGAAAGAGCTTTATACTAGATTAGAAGGGGGAAAGGGATCAAACCAGGCTCGCTAGAGATAAGCCTGAAGGTGGCATATCAATGTTTGAGGGACAGTGCGCTAGTGAGTCCTTCAGTCTGCTGTCTCAGTGGAGGTAGGGGATGGACATCCATGTGGCAGCAAAGACACAAGGTTTATTGATGTGTTAGAAATCACAGAAGGACCTTGAGAATGGTCATGTAGGATTTAGGACTTGTCCCACCAAAAAGGTGGTGGGATCAATAGCCCAACTGAAAGGCATCAAAACCAATTCCTGCAGCACAGGCAACAGACAAGAGGAGCTGGAAGCCATTGCACAGCAGAAAAACTATGACAATAGTTGCCATTGTGGAAACATGGTGGGATGACTTGCACATCTGGAGTGCTGCAATGGATGGCCATAAACTCTTCAGAAGGGATAGGCAAAGAACAAAAGGTGGTGATATAGCCCTGTATGTTAGGGAGTGCTTTGATTATCTAGAGCTTAATGATGGTGATGATAGGGTTGAGTGTTTATGGGTAACTGAGCATCTGGGAGAAGTCTCATGATCACCTGCCCTTGCTCTTGTGGGGGATTTCAATTTACTAGATACCTGTTGGAAATACAGTGGAGAGGAAACAATCCAACTGGTTCCTGGAGTGTGTGGAAGATACCTTCCTGTCATGGTGAAGGAGCCAACTAGGGAAGGCACCCCGCTGGACCTGTTTGCAAACAGAGAAGGAGTTGTGGGTGATACAGTGGTTGGAGGCCATCTTGGGCATAGCAATAATGAAATGATAGAATTTTTGATTCTAAGAGAAGTAAGGAATGGGATCAGCAGAATTGCTACCTTAGATTCCTAGAGGGTAGACTTTGGCCTGTTTAGGAGCCTCATTGACAGAGTACCTTGGGGGACACTCCTGAAGGACAAAGGATTCCAAGAAGGCTGGACATTCTTCAACAAGAAAATCTTAAAGGTGCAGGAGCAGGCCATCCCCATGTTCTGAAAGAGGGGTCAGCAGGGGAAAAGACCAGAATGGCTAAAAAGGAGAGCTTTGGCTGGAACTCAGGGGGAAAAAAAGAGTTTATGACCTTTGGAAGAAGGGACAGGCAACTCAGGAGGACTACAAGGATGTCATGAGGTTATGCAGGGAGAAAATTAGAAGGGCCAAAGCCCAGCTAGAATTTAATCTGGCTACTGCTATAAAAGATAATTAAAAACATTTCTACAAATGCGTTAGCAACAAAAGGCAGGCTAAGGAGAATCTCAATCTATTATTGGATGGGGGGGGAAACGTAGTGACAAAGGATAAGGAAAAGGCTGAGGTACTTAATGCCTCTTTGCTTCAGTCTTTAATACTAAGACCAGTTGCCTTCCAGGTACCCAGCCCCCTGAGCTGAAAGACAGGGAGCAGAATGAAGCCCCCATAATCCAATGGGAAATGGTCAGTAACTGGCTACACCATCCAACAGTGCTGAGGCAGCTGGCAGAAGTGCTCACTGAGCCACCTTCCATCATTTATCAGCAGTCCTGGCTAGCTGGGGAGGTCCCAGGTGACTGGAGGTTAGCAAATGTGACACCCATCTACAAGAAGAGCAGGAAGGAGGATCCCAGGAACTGCAGGCCTGTCAGCCTGATCTTGTGTTGGGGAAGGTTATGGAGCAGGTCATCCTGAGTGCCATCACGTGGCACACACAGGGCAACCAGACGATCAGGCCCAGTCACTATGGGGTTATGAAAGGCAGGTCCTGCTTGACAAACCTGATCTCCCTCTGTGACAAGATAACCCACTTAGTGGACGAAGGAAAGGCTGTGGATGGTGTCTACCTGGACCTTAGTAAAGCCCTTGACACCATCTGCCACAGCATCCTCCTGGAGAAACTGGCTGCCCATGGCTTGGATGGGTGTACCCTTCACTGGGTAAAATTCTGGCTGGATGGGTGAGCCCAAGGAATGGTGGTGAATCCAGTTGGTGGCTGGTCACATTGGTGTTCCCCACAGGTCAATATTGGGGACAGTTCTGTTTAGTATCTTTATCAACGATCTGGATGAGGGGCTTGAGTGCACCCTCAATAAGTCTGCAAGTGACACCAAGCTGGGGGGGAGTGCTGATCTGCTGGAGCATAGGAAGGCTCTGCAGAGGGATCTGGACAGGCTGGACTGATGGGCTGAGGCCAATCATATGAGGCTAAGTGCCGGGTCTTGCACTTGGGTCACAACAACGCTGAGTGGCTGGAAAGCTGCCTGGCAGAAAAGGGCCCTGGGGGTGCTGGTTGACAGCCGGCTGAACATGAGCCAGCAGCGTGCCCAGGGGGCCAAGAAGGCCAGCAGCATCCTGGCTTGTATCAGAAATAGCGTGGCCAGCAGGACTAGGGCAGTGATCATCCCCCTGTACTCCACACTGGTGAGGCTGCACTGAGAATACTGTGTTCAGTTTTGGGCGCCTCACTAAAAGAAAGACATTGAAGTGCTGGAGTGTGTCCAAAGAGCAACAAAGCTGGTGAAAGGTCTGGAGTACAAGTCTTAGGAGGAGCAGCTAAGGGAACTGCCTCACATTGTGCCAGGGGAGTTTTACATTGGATCATGAAAAATTTCTTCACTGAGAGGGTTGTCAAGCATTGGAACAGGCTGCCCAGGGAGGTGGTGGAGTCACCATCCCTGGAGGTATTTAAAAGACACATAGGTGTGGTACTTAGGGACATGGTTTAGTGATGGACTTGGCAGTCCTGGGTTAACGGTTGGACTTGATGATCTTAAAGGTCTTTTCCAACCTAAACAATGTATAATTAATTTGTTTAAATATGAAGAAACCACTGAGAAAATAAATACAATAGAAATAAAATAACCATACAGAGATGTACATATGAAAGCTACTTAATAGAAGGAACATTTGATTTAGAATGTAAGAGCTAAAAATGATTGGTATTATTGATTTTTTTTTTCTTGTTCCCTGACAGCTAAACAATTACTCAGAGAAGACATGCTACAAACACACAATCTTACCATAATATCATGTGCAGTAAGGATTAGTAATTGAAAATAACCCCCCCCCCCCACGTTGTTGAAGGCTACAATAGCCTGGCAGTGCAGGATGAATAAATTTGTGTAGTAGAAGGATATCTGGATACAGGAAGTGTTTTCTTAAACACTCAGGCTATTGATATCTCAACAAGAGATCAATCCATTACCCAAATAGTCTCAAGGTATTAACTTGTCTAACCCTATAAACAGATGCTCTGTCAAATAAGGGGATTTCTAAAATTATGCCATGTTATATCTGGCTCTGTCATGCTTTTCCCACAGCACATGCTTCTTTGCTTATTGTTGCTCTAAGACACTAACTCTTGTCATGATACTTTAAGAAATCTGACTGGCATCACCAAGTATCAAAGAGTCAAAGCCAGATCAGAAATCTTGCTGCAGGACAAAGGTCATCCTTGTTACAAATTTCCACTGAATAAAGAATGATCCTACAGTGGTTCAATAGCATGTGCATGGAGATGCTGGTTTTAATATCATAGCTTGCTTATTTCTCGAGAATCAAAATAGCTGCATCTCCTACAAAGTTGCTTAGATGTATCTCCCTTATTGGATTGCTTCTGATCTTTAATCTAAGAAGTTCTGTAGTTACTTAAAGTCATATTTCAAACCAGTGGTGTAATTTCTTTCTTGATGTCATGCTGACTGCCTTCAGTCCTGCCTACTATTATTTTGCTTTTGGACAGATTCCACATCACATACGAAAGAAAATATGTTTTGACCTAATCAGTCCAATTTGTATCTCCTGGGACAGCAATGTTGCCTCATCTCCTTGAACACACTTTCTGAGTTACATTTTCAAATTGGATAGAAAGAAAGAAAAAATATATTCGTTATTTTTACAAACTACTTTGAGGAACTAGTTGTACATATATGCATAAACATACATATATAATGTAACGTAAAGAAGTGCAATGCAGTAATTACATGACTTACTCTGTGCAAACATTCCTCAGACTCATTTGGCCAAACCAAGAAGTGAACCTGGTCTATCATAAAGCAGCACAACTCAATTTTTACTGTGTTCAAAATCTTATTTTAACAAGGTCTGTCCATCAGGAAGGTGTGCACCCTTCAGACCAGAGGGCATCTTCATGCAGTGGTCTGAACCTAAAATTACAGCAGTCTTACAGCAAAGCATGACACTTCTCAGAGGCATGGGAGCAAACTACAGGTTATTATTTGAATAGCTGCATTATAAAACTATTGAGGTTAACAAGGAGATATATTACTTTTTGGCTTACTTATGTTATTACTTGCTCACTTACAGAAGCCCCAAATCCCAAACTGTTAACATCTGCACATTTTCTCAGTCACTAACATGAAACAATCAACTGCTTGGACATTGTGCACCTTCAACTGAAGTACCTGGCTGGAATGTTTTGATCTTGAAAAGTAATACATTTTAGAATGGGCTTGCATCTAATTTTTTTTCCGGCACTGGACATCACAATAGCTGCTTTTCAGTTTGAACTTTTATAAGCTGCGTAAAGAAAGCACACAGCAGTTGTCATTAATAATTTGTCTGAAATACATATTGCTTCATCTCCTGGTTGGACTTGATAGACCACATGGAAGATCTACATGATAATGATGATAAATGCAGCAATCTCATCAGTATAATGCTTATTCTGATAATGATATATAGTTCATAAAGATGACAAATAGCTTTTATATACTGATACAGCCCCAACAACCTAATATTATAACCTTGTCACACTGACGTCTTGGGTAAACAGATTACCAAAGTATTTATGATATATCAACCACTACATAAGCACTTATTTATCTTTTTGCTTTATATTCAACACAATTCACTTTTATGCAAATTGTAACAATTTATACCCCAGGTTTTCAACAGTGGGCTGACATAAGCCTGTTTTCTTATACAACAAGAAGTAATTTTAAAGAACTGTTGAGTGGGACACTGAAGTTATAATTTCATTAACTGTTAATAACCACAAAGCAGACTATTATTTTTCTACATTAATTGTTTCCATGATGTTAATTTGTACATTCTTGGAAAAAAATAATATAAAGCTTAAGAACCCCCCCTAAAGCCTCAATGTTTTACGTTACAGCTTTATACTTATAAAGTGTTTATCAGGCAGAATTTGGATTTCTAGAGCCTCACAAAACTCAGCTTTGTGAATAAACAAAACTTAGGACAGAATCCAACTCTGATTCAAGGGATACAGTGATCTTCCTCACCCATAGGTGAGCTTTATTTTGTTCTCCATTACCATCTTATTTCAGATGCATATCTCTGAAAAGTAATACTAGGAAATTGTCTTGCAAATGTTACTTGTACTGACTACAGATCTAGTTTACAGGACAGGTGGCTTTTAGCCATGCAGACCCTAGGCAGTGAAGTGTAAAAACGAAAGAAAACAGATCATTCCTACAGTAATGGCCGCAGTGCCCAGTGACAGCAAAATTACTGCCTGTACCGGCGCATGACTGGATGTTTAATATGTCTATGTAGCCTCTAATTCAATGCAACTCTTATGGAGGTAAAAATGAAGCCAACCATACTCACTGAGTTTTCCTGGTGAGAAGCAATGGTCTGAAGTGAACTTTTTATATTGACACTATTACAGAAACCCAAGAAATGCATAGTTGTACCTTTCTAGTCACATTTCAGGACCTCCTCTGGTCAACACACTCAGATCACAACTGACTGACCATTTCTGCTTTGGCAACCAAATCAGCTGCTGAAAACCTAACAGATCCAAAGCTGTTGCTCAGCTGCTTCATGCCATGTAGGTACACAAGCCTGGTCTTTCAGTCTTTCCCCTACCAGCAGCAGAAGAATGGAGGTGAAATAGCATCCTACTACTCTGAATCACTGTTGTCGTATAAAACAGCTGGGGTGAGTACTTCCAACAGCAATCTCAAGCAGCTCTTATTAGGTAAGAACATTTTTAAACTATTCTCACGTACAAACACACACACACACTGACTCTGTGAACAAAAGAGGCTACTGGGACAATACAGTCTAACCTGCTGCGTAACACAGCAGAGACCATCTCATCCTATTCCACAGTGCCTTCGATCAAGCCCCATTTGTGAATCAAAAGCAGCATACTGCTTTTACCTTTGCTGCATTTCTAGAGGAGCCCAAGAGATCTTGGTGAATTAATGAGTACATTTCAAGGGTGTTTGAGCATCTAATTCTCTAAATTGCTCCAGCAATCCTAGCCTTAATTCCAAATGAAACCTTTTAAGTTACAAGAATCCACAACACTGTTTGGTAAATTGTTCCAATGTGTATTTACTTCGGCTTAAAAATAAGCACTTTGCTTCCATTTCTAGGTTTAACTTCCAGGTACAGGATCGTTTTTATCATCACTTGTGAGTCTCAGAAGTTCAGCATTCTGTTGCCTTCCACAGGGAGAAAATTGTTTTCTGGCTCCCCCCCTTGAACACTGAGCCAAACCAGCCATTATTTTTAGTCTAATTTGAACCAATCTTGTGGCTTCTCCCAGAGTTTCTCCAGTTTTTAACAACTTTTTAAAACATGAGTACCTTAATAAAATATGTCCTGTAGTGGCCATATTTGGAACAGAAAGGTGACCCTTTTGTATCTGTAAACTTGAGTAGTGCATTAACTTGCCACATGCAGAATCCTGTTACAGCTGGTACTGTACCATACCCTCAAAAACCTTTTCAGAATTTTGATTGAGGGGATCACATCCCCATTTTGTACTCCCTTATTCTTGTACTGCATAATTCTTAAGTATAGTATTTGTTTATAGGCCTATATTTGTCTACAGAGATTGATATAGGACATACAGAACGATATTTTACATACAAAACTCACCTAAAACTTTTACGCAACTCACCCTCATTGGTATCTATCACTTCACCAATTTTTTGAAATTTTTCCAAACTTTACTTTTGATGATTTTGTATTCTATTTTACTCCTTGCAACTGTCCTGATTTTCAGGATTTGCAAGATCTGAGTTTTAGCTGAAAGAAATTCCTAGCCAGCTCATAAAACCTAGGTGCCAATTATTTCATTGTGCTGATTTTGTAACACTGAAATATTTCTTCCCACTTTTAAAATAAAACCAGTGAGATAAGTGTTTGCAGGAAATCTCTAGTTTGTTTAAATTTCATCAATGTGCTCAGATAAATTCAGCAAAGCAAAGGCAATTCAGAGAGCTTCAATAATACACATGACTATACATCTTGTTCTTGATGAAAGACACTTTGTTAAACCATCTTCCTTGTTTTTTTCCTTTGGTCTTGAGAACCTAGTCACTGCATCCAGCCATGACTGTGGTCTGTTTTGAGCATTCAAGTCCTGAATACCAGAATTGTTTGCCACGTACCTACTGTGACCCACTGCTATGATGCCCTTTCCCCAAATCATCATCCAGCTTTTTAAACCATGCCTGCAGCATGCAGAAAGAAGCTAAAAGAGCCAGCAGGAAAGGGCAAAAATCCCAAATAATAAGTAGAAACTATACAATAGGAATAAAACAGATTTCAGAAACAGTTTAAAATAATAACTGTATGGTACAGGGAGTTTCATATAAAATATGGCTTTCAGAAGAACATAATTTTGTATTACCCAGTAAGTCAGAAGAGGTTGCTAATGTAACTCAGCAAGACTTTCACTATTCAGTGAGGACAAATTTATCTTTTTATTTTGCACATTGAGAGTTCCATCCCTGTAATACTGAACTAAAAAGATTATCGGAATCAGAATTTTTATGATGTTGTTGCTTTAGTTGTTATAATCATATAAAAATATAAAGACAGACCATATAAGGACAGATGTGCTTCCTATACTCTTTCCAGCGCAAGAATAAATGTGGAGCGCCTGATTCCATGAAGCCATCAGGACATAGTGAGATAGTACCTATATTTATGACTGTGCCTATGTTTGCTGATGATGTGCAATGCAAACCTAAGGAAGAAGACCCTCCCTGCATCAGCAGGCTAAAACTAGTGCCAGTTCCAGAGATCTGTTTGTTTCTAAGATAGGCAAATTATTTCAGGGATATGATTTTGTACCATGGGAGTAAACAGGATTTCCCACTGTGTTCAATTTAAATTTTTTTACTGGAAGAGAATGATGGGAATACAGAAACATTCCCTTTCTCAGAGTTAATAGTGTTATTACTTTTCACCCACTGTGCAAGCTTCCTACAGGCATCCACTTCCAATAGTGTGCACTTACAAAAAATAGCCATGCTGGGGGAATTCAAAGGGCCATGTTTGAAGGTGGAAGTAGTTGCCTAAAGAAGAGTGTTACCTGTCTCTGATACTATGTCCCTTGGCCTCAAGTCTGACACTCAACAGTCATGCATGCACAAGCAGGTCTATTTTGGCAGTGACTTTGACTGTAAGGTAAGGAAGTCACAAGGAAAGGCATTTTAAAATTAAAGTACCATTTAGAATTGGATAGGATTAATATAAAATAGGAAGAAAAGGTGTAATAAATAACAAAGGAGTACATGTTTAAAAATTTAGCCTCTCTTCCTTACCTATATTATACAATCTCATACTTATCAAGGCAATGGGAGGTGAGCTGGAAGCAGGCAACTGCCTTGAAGTTACTTTCTCTGTTTTCCTGAGCCTATTCCTCTGAGTTTACTTGTTTACTTTCTTATTTTAATAAAATTAAATGAAAATTAAATAATTAATAAAAATATTTAAAATTAAAGAGTCTGTTTTGGTACCTTGACATAACTTATATAAAAACATAGATAGGCATGTTTCTTTAGTACTCTCTGATTAAATACTGCAGGTGTAATGTAGTGATGCTTTAAAGGCAGTGAAATAAAATAATTGGTCAGAAGGTTACAAAATTGCTCTCTTTAGTTTTACTGAAGCTAAGGTTAGCTGTAAAAAACACAGCCTTCTTTCTGGCATTCTGGGACAACTTCCTCTACCAATTTCCCAACTTCCAAAAAACCCAAACCAAAAATATCCAACAAAAAGAAACCCCAAACAAACAAAACCCCTCAATCTAAATGGCATGGGAAGAAGGGCCAGACCTTCTAGAATTTAGTCAATAAATATCTAGATGACACCAACTGTTAAAAGGCAGGAGATCAAAGGTACATTTCTGAAATAAATAATGATACAAAAATTATTATAGCTGTGAGGAATTGTTTCCTATTTCTGCCAGATGTGATGAAGTGAAATTTTGTTCAGACTGATACAGAAAAAACGATGGCCTTAGCTATATTGAATACCAGCCTTCCTCTTTATTTTGTTCCTTTTATTTACCAGGTAAATATTTAACTATGTAAGCAAATTCATCACAGTTCTGTATTACACAGAGATAAGCCTCTATACTTTCTAGTTATTAATGGTCATTTCCTTATTTATCAGTAAAATAAATTGTTTGATACAATATTTTATTCTATATCTCAGCACCTCTCTATCTGCATTTTTATTTTCTCCACCTATATACTATAACTCCATTTTCCCTTGTGCTTACAAGGATCATGATTTTTCAGAGTTATGACATTATTGTTGTCACTATGGCACTCAAATTTAAGGAGTGGCCAGGAGTCATTTCAGTATCTGGCTCATTCCCAAACATTTTGGAATATTCCCTGTACTTCCGACTTGCCACTGGATGCAAAAATATTGGCTCTTTACATCTCATCAGGTGCCTCTTGTTGCCCACATACTATTGCTTAAAAAGAGTTATCTCTATCTTACATTTTGATGTTTGGTCTACCCTTAAGTAGAGAAGGAAGTCGAATATCTGAAATGTGTTTTCTTTTGAAATTTCCTGGTTTATCTAATAGACAAGACAATTCTCCTAGCTATCGCATTGTCATTTAAGTCTCTTTTCTCTGATTCATAGGCTTTGTATATCCAATGAGGGAATTACCATTCAAGCTGTAATAAAGTCTTGTCTAAATTTTTCTTTAAAAAAACCCAAGCAAGTAATGATCAGTTTTCAGTTAGCACCTGAAAGCTGTGTCCTGGTTTTGGCTGGGATAGTTAATTTTCTTCTCAGTAGCTGGTGCAGTGCTGTGTTTTGGATTTGGTGCAAGAATAATGTTAACAACACGCTGTTAGTTTTACTTGTTGCTGGGTAATGTTTATATTAAGTCAAGGACTCTTTCTTAGTGTCTGCGCTGAGAGAGCTGGAGGGGCACAAGGTATTGGGAGGGGACACAGCCAGGACAGCTGACCTGAACTAACCAAAGGGATATTCCATACCATGGCACGTCATGCTCAGTATATAAACTGCGGGGAGGTTGGCCGGGGTGGGCTGATCGCTGGCTGGGCATTGACCAGTGGGTGGTGAGCAACCGTATTGTGCATCACTTGTGGGTTTTTTTTTTCCTTTTGGGTTTTATCCCTGTCTCTCTCCCCTTTTCATTACAATTACTATTATTATTTATTTCAATTATTATATTGTTCTTAACTCAATCCACCAGTTATGCCTTTTCCCCCAGTTCTGCTCCCCATGCTGCTGCAGGGGGGTGAAGTGAGTGAATGGCTGTGTGGTACTTAGTTGCCAGCTGGGGTCAACCACAACAAGCTGTTTTTTCTTTATATTTGATTACACTACCTTTGCCTCATCTAAGCTTTTGTGCCTTCTCATTGTACTTTACCTCAGGCAATACTTCTAATTTTTCTCATTACAGCTGTTACCTTCACACCAGCATTAATAGTAAAATACCTTACACTTCCTCTTGTACTGCATCAAAGATCATCATATCTTTTAAGTGGTAATTTGTTCTCCATGTCTTGTGTCCTTTTCCCTAAGGAACAACATTTTTAAGAGTCTGAGACTGCTCTCAGTCTCAAAAAAATCATACAAAGCATCCTCTACCCTATCTCCCAATAAGACAGGAAGACCTTAAGACTTAAATTTCTTCCCTATATTCTCCCTGTAGAGGATTAATTATATTCCTTTTGTTTGGTCTCGTTATAGTTCAATTTCTTCTGTGTCCCTAACACATTCCACATAGGTCCTCCTTATCCAACTTCTTCACAGCCTAGTCATCTTTCTACTGATAAATGTGTCTTGATTTAATGGCATGTTTAAGTTCCATCTGCATTTCCCTTGAACAAAATTCACAATAGAGTAACATACATTGATGATATATACCTTATGAAAATAAATGGACCTCATCCTGCTGTTTCTAATAAATGTATCACTAGTCAAAATAACTTCTTCAATGACATAATGGTGGTTTTTTACTCCTTTAAGATATTTTTTATGCCCCTACCTCATATCCTTTTGCCCCAAGCGAAAGTCCCCTTTACAGAAAGGCACTAAACTGACAGGAAGCCTCACAGAAACTGGCATTTCTTCTGAGAAGCATCTATATCCTCATTAGTTTTGGCATTTTGTCCATTCATATTATTCTACAATGAACAATAATTTTTGTGTAGTTCTAACGGTGTATTTACAATAAAAATCACTCCCTACTGCATTCCCCAACACAATCCTCCATATTGAAGGAATTCCCCATTACACCGATTCTCCCAACACTCAGTAAAAACAGTCTCTGTTCTACCCTTCAAGTGGTGTTGACTTTGCTTCTTGTGAGTAAGCAGAGGGTTGCTATATTAGGAGGAGTGTGTGTGTCTGTACATATATCTACAAAAACCCTATCCAAAATCTTAAATATCCTATCCAAAACTGGATGGATCAACTGAATAGGTGGAATTTATAAAACATCATAAGAAGGATCAAATTTAATAATAAAACTAAATCATAAGCTTATGTCCTAGTATTTAAAAAAGGAAACCACTCAGGTGAACTTCAAGTAAAACTAGAGGCAGAAAATGGTAAATGAGATTGTTGTTGGAAAGCATCTGTCATGATACACGTGAACTGACAACATGCATTTTGACATTTCCTAATTTTCACAGAGGTGACTGCACAGCCTTAATAATGTTATTACTGCATCATTCTTAACCTTTTGACCCTTCAAAAAGATAGATGCCCAAATTGAGGTGCATTAACAGCCAAAGCTGAGCACAGCTGTAAGAAACTGAACACTGGGAATGCTGGAGACAGTTCCCTGTGCTTTGGGTAAAACAACTGATCTTGTTGTGTAAGAAAACGCATAGCAATTGATATAAATATATATGTGATAAGTAAATGTGTTACTGTAAAAAAAAATTCCTAAGATAAAATTCCAGCCAATATTTGGGAAAAAACACATCACTGCAATCATTATATAAACATCTAAATGACATTGTAGACTTTTACAGAAGGCCAAACAGAGGTAAAGGTAGATGAACTGACCTAGTTAGTTTATACTGTCAGAAAATACACGCTAGGTCCAAGTTCTATTCCGCAAAGAAAATGCATTACTCTTTCTCATGTATAAGTACCTTAGAAATATATACTTGTAATGTGTAAGTATATATATATATATATGCTACATATGCAACATACAGCATCATATATACATTATGTCTAATAAATCACCCTGGATACAGTTTTATGGCTATGGAAATGTTCCAGCAGCATTGATATCTTCTCCTTTTACATTAAGTTTACTAAAATACAAAGCAATTGTTACTGCTGGGTAATTTGATAAAAATTGAGTTGAAAAAACCTAAATTTTTTAAGTGAGTATCCATTGACATTTTTTAAATAAAGGGAAAACAATGAGTAAAGATCACTCTGGAGTGATACAAAGAGTATTCCAGAGATGTAAAACATTTCATTCAGTATCTTAAACTTACCGTCCATTCAGGGAAATATACAATTTGAAGTACAGTATCATACCTAACTGATGGTGATATACCCATAACCAATTCTATAATTAATAGGTTAATTTAATATTAAATTGCTTGTTACTGAACTGTAAACAGTTGAATATAGCATAGTTCTAAGAGTTACTTTTAAAATCATATCAAATGATAAGCAGCATGACCACCATGTTAAAAAGAAATATAAATTAAAAATACTCTCCTTGTTCCTAGTGCATGTATGTTTAAGTCTGTTATGTGGTAATGAAAAAATCACATAGGGAAGTATGGATTTTAACTTGTCTTGGTATGATCAGCTTTGTGAAATACCCATAGTTCACTACATGTAGACGTTTCACTGCTATTTAATGTGTGTTCAAGAGCCTAGAGTTGCTAGAGGTCAGCTTATCTTCAGTATGTCTACCAGGTCAGTAAGAACCTGTTTTTTTTCCAACTTTTAGTGTAAATAAATAAATAATTAAAAAAAAAAAAAAAAAAAAGGCTGCTGTGTAAACTGTGGAAAAGGAAGTTCTGTCTCTATCAGAGCTTCTCCAGGCCACTTCAATGCTGCTTCCGAGTTGCTGCAACCACTCCCCCATACTGTTCTTTGTACTTAATTTTTGGCTCTGATCTCTCTCTTTCATTATATTCCTCTAGGCCAAATCCATTCTTTCCTCTCATACCTTCTACACTCGCTCCACAGCTATGACACATCCTAGCCCCCTCTGGGGCCCTACTGGACATTTAAATTTACGTGCTTCAATTTTATGTTCATGTCAGACTCATGAAAATCATTCACCACCGCATTCAAAGACACCTGATAATAACACTGTCTGCACTCTGCAGACCTAGATAAGTACAAAGATGAGTTATCATATACATCATTTTCTAAGCCAAAATTGCAAGCTATCAGGCTACCTTCATTTCCATTAAAGCAGTTCAGATTTTGCAGTCACTTGGCTTCCTGCCTTTTACAAGTAAATCTGCAGAAAAATGAATAAAAGTAATGCAGAGACAGATCACGGAGAATGATCAGAGAGTAAGAAGAAAGGACTCACCTCCTTTAGTCAGTTTTCCATTTTAGTTTGGTTCAATAGTTAGAGTGAAGAGATTTTTGCACACTTCAATTCAGATGTCAGTTCCAATATTTGGTGCTTGACTGTTCTGAAACACAATGAAAGTGTAGCAGTTAAAAACTACTAGCCTGAAACAAGATAAAATTATTAACATGGCAAGCAGATATGTATTCACGAAAATCACAGCAATAGTAAGAGGCTTTATATCAATAGTCTATGACAAAGTTTTCACATGGTACCACACTGTCCTCCTTGCAAGAAAAAAGCACAAAAATATACAATACTTAGATTGTATAAAGCTGCAATTGTGGTGCCATCTCACATGCTTTACTCTCCCTGCACAACACATGAAGTTTGTTGGTTCTTTTACAGAAAGATACAAAGGCTAATTACATGTGATTGCCTCAGTAAATTTACTGTCCCTCTGCAAGTTTGCCTCTCCCTGAGTCTCATCCTTCTACAACCTTTTCTTACACTACATAAGCACCGTGGAGTCCTTGCTGCCTCTGTCTGGAACAGCAGAGGAGAATGATGAGAAAACTTGACCACCCACCCAGCTGTACACACAGTGCATCCCCACCAGCATTCAGTGGGTAGTGGACAAAATTGCAAATCACTGCACACTTAAATATACAATTTTTTTTAAAAAATTATATAAACTGAAAATTCATATTTCCAAGCCATTTTCTTTCTCTGGTAAGGAAAATGACACATATGTTTTTCTCTTTTAGTCCTCCAGTACTACTTACTAAGACTAACAGAAATAAGTGGCTTTCCTCTGTGTTCTATATTTGAGCTCTATGAGTCATCTCACTATTTCAAGTTTTGTTTCTCATCACTTAAAGGTCTAGTCTATTTTATTCTGTTTTTTTTTTTTTCATGTGAACAATTTGTAAGTACAAGCCAGAATAAGCACAAACATTTTTTCTTGTAAATGCAGTTAACAGCTCCAATCAAAATTTACTGAAAAGCTTATTAAAAGAGATAAAAAAAAAAAATGTATGTCTAAGAGTTCTTAGATACTAGCTTTAGATGATACTGAAGTACAATCAGTACAACGACTCGTTCAATATGTTGAAAATACTGACGTTATTTTACTCTCTTGATGCTCATTCAGAGTAACACCTTTACACAGACCACAGTTAATGATTGGGCACTAGTTGTCAGAAAAAACAAGTAAAAATTTTCAGAGCAAAAATAACCTGTAAATATTACAAACTCATATTTATAAAGCCAGAGGAGACCAACCTGATCAGTGAGTCTGATGCCCCACTTCCCATAGGCTAGAAAACTTTCTTTAATTAACTGCTTTGGAAATGGGAGGCACATCTTAGTAAAGCATCAAACGGGACTGAAATTAGCTTCCAAATAACAACTAAGAGGACAGAAGAGGACAGGAACAGCCTCTAAGCACAAGACAAGTTTATTTCTGGGAATTCCTTAACCTCAAAAGCAGTCAAATTGATAAAGGCTGCAGTTTGCCTTTTGTAACTGTCTTTTTATTTGCTATGAGACCTGTTTCCAAGATGAACAAAATTCTTATACTATTTCAGAGCCTCTGAAACTATCAGAATAGAAACAGATTTCCACTAGTACTCCAACGACAGCACTTTTGTATAGCTGGCTTTGAGGGCCTGCCTCTCCCCTGAGGTATATAACCATCTTCATTGTATTTCTTCCCAAAACTAAAGCTAATTTTCAGTTCTTTCTGTACAGGCATTCTTTAAATATTTCTTTCTGGTTTGTGCAGGTTTTTGAGTCAGAAGGGGGAGAAAAAAATGTTTAAAGCAGTAAAATGTGATGGTAAAAGCATCAGTTTGGCAGTGGGATCGAAAGAGAGGTATAGAACTGGAAATTAATCTTAAATAATTTCAGAAATGCATAGATTTCCAGCTGACAGGTTTTCTTTTGAGGGAGGCTTTAATTTGACTACAATATTGACTAACTCATAACCATTTCAGATTTTCCTTGAGAGTATAAAATTGACAGAGTATATTTAATTGAAACAAGTAAACTGGATTGATTTTCTCATATAAGATCCCCTTAGGAAGCTTTCAAAGATAAATCTCTAAAGGATCAAATTGGGAAGGCCTTAATGCAGAGTCTTCAGTTGTAAGGACTTCTCTGAACACATTGAAACTCCCATGTTTGAGGATTTGCTTTATAAACTTGCTGAAGGTGGGCTCGAACGGGTTTCTCTTAGTTGGAAGCATTTGCTTGGACAAGAGGAATCTGAACTTGTCAGATGTATTTAGTGATGACAGGGACACCGAGGCCATGCAATGTACAGGTATCACCTGCATCAAACAAGTGTTAAGCACACTGTAAGCCACGGCCTAAAATGTAAAAGAGGAAATAAAATTTGAGAGGAACTTTCTGCAAACATATAAATATATATGATACAGTTTTCAGAGATGGTCATGGATTAGTGTGCTTCAAGCTCTGTACTACACATGGTACTATCCAAGTCAACAGACCAAAATAAATCAATGTTGTTTTAATGGCTTTCAAATTTGTTTAATTCTTCATCCCTTTTGCTTTTGGTACTTATTTGTGCATATCCATGCATGCGAGCCTTCTCTGCCCACTTTCCTTACTTTTTATTGAATCAGAGACACACAACCAGAAAAAGTTCACCGAAGACCAAGATGATGATGGCAGGTACAGAATGACTATTGCATGACAGACAAATGAACAGGGTAAGACTACTTGGCCTATGAAAGAAAGAATTGAACCATGGAAGATTATGAAAACATGACAGGCATGGAGAGGGTTAGTAAAGCTATTTTTTTCACTGCCTTATTCTGCCCAATGCAAGAACTAGAGGGTGTCAAATGAAACTGGTTAAGAATCACATTCATAAAAAGGAAGAAAGCAGAACAAATGAACAAAGGGACTTGGCTCTTTCTGAAACATGCAGTTGCACTGTGGAACTTGCTGCCACAGGAGGTTATGGGCATCAAATCATGCCTTCAAGGGGAGTCTAGACAGGTGCAGGAAAATGAAATTCCCTGATTTTAGCTAACTATAAATGTTCAGAAACATTGAGCTCAGAAAGACCCAAGGTTCAAGACAGCTGGAGGCTAAGAGCATATGCTTGCCACATTCTTGTATTCTTTCTTTTGGTCTTTGATGCATGAAATAGAATGTGGGACAAAGGACTGTTGGCCTTGACATTGCAGCCATTTTAATGATCTTCTTGTAGTACACGCAACAAGCTGTGCACACTGATATCCCCACCCAGCATACAGGAAAAAGAGAGCAATTGAATAGAAAGTGGACAGGATTCAAAAGCTTTTTTAGACTGATGTGTTTACACCACTGTGAATGACATTGAAATATAGAAGTACAAACTGTAGGGCATCTGATCCCTTCTGTTTAATTTCAGACTGTTGCTTTTTCATGAAAAATGTGGACATTATGAATTGACTTTTCACTCAACAGACTTGACTTGAAACTGCTTCATAGCCTGTAATCACTGCTACAGCAGGAATCAGACCTACATTAACCTCCCCAGTTTCTGGTTCAGTTTTAGCACACAACAGTGACTCAAATCACCTAGGTATTGTATGGCAGATCATTGAAAAAAAGCAGAGTCTTTAAAACCCACTTTTAGGTGGAAAATACTAACTTCACAACTGCTATGTAGTTCTAGCTAGATCTGGTCAGAAATACACCTAGAAAAAAGTGTGGTGGAGAACAGGAAAAAGGGAATAACCTGGAACAAGTGCCCAGGGAGGGTGTGGCATCTCCATCCTGGAAGATATTGAACACTCAGATGAACAAGACACTCAGCAACTTGATGTAATTTTGACATTAGCCCTGCTTAAGCAGGGGCTTCAGCTAGATGACCACCTTTAATTCCTTTCAACTTAAATTATTCTGCAATTCTGTAATTAGTATGAACATTATCATTAAGCTAAATTTCAGTGCAGAAATGAAGGGCAGGTCTTCAAATATTTGATTACACAGTAAGCCACTCCATTTCTCTTCTACTTGATATATCTCCATATTCCTGGGGTTCTGCTGTCATACACCATTTTTAATTATCAAATATATACTGTAAAAGAGATGAATCAATTTTTTATGAAGTAAAAGTAATTTGTAGTGAAAGTGGATGACTATCCATTTCTCTGTAAGCAGTGTCAGGATACGGACCTATTTTAACAGCCCAAATTTGTTCCATTACAGGAATGTCTTAGAGTGGCTTTATATATAGTGCACCCTTTCAATGAGGGTACCCAGGGTGGCAAATGGCAGATAACCTCAGATGTTCAGAAGCGACCTCTTTCAGAACATGATTTAGTGCATATTAAGCCACTAGCACCAACAGTTTTTCACTTTTTAAGCACTAGGCAGGAACCTCACATATTTGCTACCCAAATTATAGCCAAATAGTAATAATTACAGAAATGAGGACTCCCTAGTAACAAACTGCCAAATGAACTTCTAAAAATTTAATTAGAACCATACTAGTGCAGTAGTAATGGGAATATCATAAAGCTTAGCAATGAGCACAAAACTCAACCTTCTTCCTATAAAGCCAAAACCGCGCTATTACACACTTATTCCACCTCATTTGTAAAATCAACAGTCCCCTCAGACAATTAAAAATTATGCTAAGTACTGAGAGACAGTAAATTACAAATACAATTAAGTAAATAAGAAAGCCCAAGTCTCTACTTAAATATGCTGCCAATTCAGCTAATCCAAGCACAGCAAATATTAATGCAATACTTCAATGTCTACAGCTCCACTCCTGATCTACAGTAATAATAATACATTAAGATTTTGTCCATAGTCAGAGCAAACTGCTTATTTTCCCCAAGACAACTGGAGCACGGAGTTACCAATAATAAGCTGCTTGTATCTTCCATCATCCTGCTGGGGAAGGTGGTCAGAGAAGACGAGCACTTTTAGCTTTATTGTATTTGCCACCAATTATACACACACAGTCTTTTGACTATACTTTAAACTGAAAAGAAGCCAACCTGAAGCTATTTAATGATCATTAATTAAAATCAATGCTGACTAAAGGGCTCTGCAAAGTGTGATTTTTAATTGTTCTGCTTCAGGAAGTGACTAGACAATCACTACTGGCATTCCTTTGCTCCTGCATCCAATGTGGAAACAATTCATACCTTGAGAAAACCTTCTGATTTCTGCAGCTAGCACACCAATGAAGAAAAGTTTAAAATCCCGTATCAGTGATAACTTCAGATAAGTATTATGCAAGAAATGAAATCTGTCTAAAATTATGCTGACAGCACATGTCACTTGCCAACAATGTACAGTAGTGCTGATGTGCACTGTTATCTGTTTATAAGCTCACAGAGAAACGATTAAATACAATTTAATTCATTCAAACTTGAATATGTATTTATACCACTATATAGCAGCATGTGAATGGCAGACATTTCAGTGTCTCACAGCACTTGTATTATTCTCAGTGCAACCTCATAAATATTAATTGCTTTTGAAACTGATTTCTAAGTCTGCACATGACAAAAAGGAAAAATCCCAAGCGCAGGCTTTCCCTCAACATCAATCCACAGGAGGAATAAAATATTCTTTATGAAATATTCCTGCATCAGCACCAGTAGGAAGTTCTGCAA
Source organism: Falco peregrinus (assembly GCF_023634155.1). Classification (NCBI taxonomy): domain Eukaryota; kingdom Metazoa; phylum Chordata; class Aves; order Falconiformes; family Falconidae; genus Falco; species Falco peregrinus. Next base: position 59,586,657 of record NC_073723.1, read on the forward strand.
TCTCTTCAAGTTGGAGGTAAATGGTTTTAATTTGCTCTTCATTGTAAGTGAAAGAATCAATTATATAAAGCCTTAATATTTCCAAACCTGTTTTGCAATAAGGAGAAGTTTCCAGAGCTTCTTACCCAAAACTACCCCACTGTGAGATTTTTCATGGTATGTGCATGAAGGACTTGGCTCAAAAGCAGGTAGAAAACTAAAGCAGAGGAAAATTAAAAAAATAATAATCATAAACCCACAATCTTCTGTATTCCCCCCCCCTCCGAAGTCTATGTATTTTAATCAAGAATAGTTACAAAACACAAAACTAACAATGTCTGAAAGGGATGACAGAAAGCAAAAAATCCGAGTGCAACAAATGAAAATGAAGGCCACAGACAACACCTATAGTCATGCTCACTCTTAACCACTGCTGCTGCATTACTCCTGCTTATAAATCCTTAACCTGCCTCACCTGTGCCTGGTAGACAAGCACTTCCAGTGAGGTGAAACTCTCACACACTGGCCGCAGAGGAGGGGCTAAGCAGCTAACGCAAACAGCATTGCAGCTGCTGTGCAAAATAGGTCAGCGAAGTATGAGAGGTGTCCAGACCTAGCAACTAGGCACCCAGCATGCATGCATGCAGTATCATCCCAGTTTCAGCTATGTTAATGGCATGAGCAATGGATGAAAATACATAAAACAGCCTCATGAAATTAACAGCCATGGTCAGTCAGCCTGTCCACTACTCCTAAGGAAGGAAACAAGAAAGAAAAATTTTAGTCCATGATTTATACAAAATATTTTCAGTGTGAAGCACTGTGCAGAGACTGGCCAGTCCATTTCCCTTTACCATTTGATACATATATAGAGATATATTTATTCATACCACATATGTGGCGGAAGTCTTTGCAATTGTACCTGCAGAGTCTGGTGAAATGTTATAAAAAAACAATTACAATCTGTTGCTTTCACAAACTGTTATACATTCTATGCAATTCATGACTAAAATTTATGCTGGGACAGGCTGGAGAGCTGGGCGGGGGGGACCGAATGCAGTTCAGCAAAGGGGGTGCCATGGGGGCCTGGGGGGCATCGGGAGGAACGTGGCCGGCAGGTGGAGGGAGGTGATCCTGCCCCTCTGCTCTGCCCTGCTGAGGCCGCACCTGGAGCGCTGTGTCCAGTGCTGGGCTCCCCAGTTCAGGAGAGACAGGGAACCGCTGGGGAGCGCCCAGTGGAGGGCTGTGAAGGGGATGATGAGGGGACTGGAGCATCTCTCTTAATGAGAAGGAAGGCTGAGAGAGCTGAGCCTGGAAAAGACGGAGAGGGGATCTTATCAATGCACACAAATATCCCACGTGTGAGTGTCAAGAGGACGGGGCCAGGCTCTTTTCAGCGGTGCCCAGTGACAGGACAAGGGGCAACGGGCACAAACTGCAGCACAGGCAGCTCCATCTGAATATGAGGAAGAACTTCTTTACCTTGAGGGTGACAGAGCAGTGGCACAGGCTGCCCAGAGACGCTGTGGAGTCTCCTTCTCTGGAGACATTCAAAACCTGCCTGGACACGATCCTGTGCAACCTGCTGTAGGTGACCCTGCTTTAGCAGAGTGTTGGACTAGACCAGGGGTCCTCAAACTACAAACTACGGCCCACCGGCCAGATACAGCCCCCCAGGGTCCTCAATCCGGCCCCCGGTATTTACAGACACCCCACCCACCCCCGGCGCGGGGGGTTGGGGGGGGAACCAAGCAGCCGCAGATGGCTGCCTGCCACTGCATCCGTGTGCCGGCCCCCTGTTTAAAAAGTGTGAGGACCCCTGGACTAGACAATATCCACATGTCCCTTCCATCACCAACCATTCTGTGATTCTGCAAAAATAGCTGTGCATCATAGAAGTGCTTCTAACACAACTCTGCCAATTTTTAAAACCCCATTTACCTCAAATGACATTTCCACAAACGTATAACAGTCCATTCCAAATTATTATAGAATTACATAATATACAAATTACAAATAGAAAGTACACTGGTCTCCATATTCCTCACAAAGCCTTTGCATCGTACCAGTTCAGCCTGACTTCCGGGAACATGTATACAAGGCAAAAATATTGTGCTTTTAAACCACTCTAAGTTTTTATCCCTCTCTTCCTCAAAATAACATGACAGGCAGTAAAAGACAGAAAACAAAAACTAGGTATATAATTTTTCATGGTACACAGTGAAAAGTAGACAGTTTCAAAGTACATCTTCCAGAATCTCATGTGAATTTTAAACATGCCCAGCTCATGTTTTTATTTTACAAAGTCCTACTCCTGTAGTAATTGAAATTCCCTTTGCTTTGAAATGCTGAAATTCTGTTTTCAGACTAAATAGCAATCACAAGGCATTTGAGCAGTTTTTGATACTGAACATGTTAAAGAACTGCATGCAGCTGCTGCACAGAGAAGTTCTCAATTACACAGTTGGTTGAAAACGTATTGTGTAGTAAAGAACTCTACTTATGCAGCAGAATTAGGAATCTGCAAATGGGGATACTTCGATAATCTAGTCAATTTTTTTCATAAAGGTTACTTTTCTAATAATATAAATCAGTCCATCTTTCAAAATACTTAAGAGCACATTTACGTCTCTTTAACATTTCCTGGTGAAACGACATCCTGTCTCTTCACTGTGGATATATGACAGAGGCTATCCCTGTAAATATTCATGATTAAAACATCTGGCTAGATAATAGTTTTCCCATATAGTATGCATTTTTTTTTTTTTTTGTTCAGTCATCATCTATTGGCTGTGTTTAAACTCAAGCCTTCAAACTTGCCAAACACGGTTCTGGATATTGCACTGGATGTTAAATGATGAAAGTTTACTCTTGCATGAATTCCTACCAAACTCAGCTGTTTTCATTAGTCAAGACACAGTAGGGATCGTGTGTTATTTCCTGCACAAATAAACATTCCTTTTGTTAGCTGAGAAATTACCCTTTTTTAAATTTTATTTCTTTTTAAACCAGGGTAAGCCATGTGTTTTTCCGCTGCAGCAAGATGAGAAGAAAAGACCTAGGAAAGTTCAAACTACCTTGTTAATAAAGCTGATTCATAAGTCTACAAAATAACCTTATATGTCACTGACATAAATTACTGCAAGTGGTCATATATAAGTTCCTGGTGCACAAACAAGCAAATAAAAAAATACAACTATAAATCGTGTGTGTGTGTGCGCGTGTGTATGTTTGTTTGTTCGAGTTGTTTTGTTTTTTAAACAGAATAACAGACAATACTGTCAGGTTGACCCCAGCAGAGATTTTTCTCTTTATTTTGTGCTAATAAGCAAGATGTCAATACAATTTTATGGAGTCATGAACGTGGTGCTTTAGTCACACGTGTTTGCTGCTGGCCTACCTCTGCTCACACTGGCTGCCAATATGGGTGTTGATTTGAATGGGAACACAGATTGAAGTGAAAAGATTTTTAAAAATCCTACACGATGCATCAGTTTTATTATATTTAATTACACAAGCACTGGTTTTCAATTATATTTTACTGGGAGAAAATTGAAGAAACCACCTAATCAAAACTTTTTATACATTATTTTCTGATTGTAGACTTCACAGTGTATCAGTATGAAAGAGAATTGTGCAAGGACAAAGAGAGAATACAACTTCTGTAACTGCATGTTGGTTTTGCTTAATTAGTTTATTAATTGCTTGATTAGATAGTTTGTGCAGTACTTAGGAAATGTAAAGCAGTGATAACTGCTAATTAATCACATAACATTCAACTACAGCCGCAATGTGTAACAAATTGTAACAATTTGTTGCAATGTAACAAAATGTATGTAACAAAATATAACAAAATGCATGTAAGAAAATGTAAAAAAAAAAAAAACAAACCGCAAAATGGTGAAGAAAGAAGCAACTTCCTTCATCAGGAGAAACAGAACTGGAAAGCAGTCACAGGCAGCAAACAGTAGGCTGGAGGTGCAGAAAGCCTGCTTCATGGCAAGTGATGGAAGCAAGAGATGAGGTGAATGAATTACACTAAAAGCGTTGCCCAACTGCTTATATTAAGAAGAACATATGGTGGAAAAGAAGCAGAACTGCAAGGAAAAATGACAGTTTCATTGAATTGCAAGTGAGAGGTAAGAACTTCAATATCCACTGTGACAGAATACTTCTATGTGTTATTATAAGCTCTGGTGGATGTTGTCTTAGACCAATTAATGAATTGGAACATTTGATCCTGCAGCATTTAGTGCAGTTAACGTTGGAGGTGGAAAGGTGCTCCTGCTAGCATTTTCTGATGACCTAATGAACCTGCTCTCAGTGGAACAGCAGTTTCTGCTGTCAGAATGACTTGAGAGCTGAGTGATAAAGGGAAGACAGTATTTATCACTTCTTCCAAGTCCAAAAGCATGCATAAATGGATGAAGCAAATGGAACAGAGTACCTAGTGATGGTAAAAAAAAGCAGGAAAAAGGGTCTAGTTGTATGAAACATGCAGAAGAGAGAAAGAGGTATCTGCTGCTCTAAGAATAAAGTTGAGTTCAAGAAAAACACCTGCAAAGGATGACAGGAAAAAGAAATTTCACATCATTTATGCCAAAAGTCAAAAACTTGAAAGCGAACTACCAAAGAAAAAAAGGCTAAAGTATTCTGCAAGTGAAAATAAAACCCTTCCAAAATATTTCTGCCATGACTTTCAATGGTAAAATTATACAATGAATAATAATAAGAGATTAAACATACAGCTAGATATTCAAAGGTATAGCAAAATAATGAAAAAAGATGAAAAATCAAATTAATATATTCATCATCATAAGTAATAATAATCAGTCTTAAATACTATTATTTCTATGATATCAAAAGTATTCCGTATAATACTAAAGAAAGTTTTAATACCACTTTATGAAGATGTGGGTTTTGTTTCTTGATTTTTTGATTATTTTCTTCAGCCTGTCAGTATATGTAAAACAGCCTGCAGAGATGATTTAGTGGTACAATTTATAAGTTGTTTTTTAATGTTGCTTTAAATATAGAGAATGCTGAAAAATCTGATGGATGCATATCTTAAGAGATAAAGAAGCCAAAACCATTTTGCAATACCACTGTTAAATTTGTCTAATAATGCACAAAAAGTCAATCGGAGATCACTTGTAATTTTCAATTAATTTGTTCTGACACTTCGTTAACTCTTTATATTTCATTTTTGTGATCATGTCCTACTGAGTTTTCCTTTCATTAGTTTGGGATATTTGCATCAGTTTTATTATTTATTAAATTCTCCTTAAGATCTAATGCTAAGGCAAACTAGGATGAGCCTTGTTAGTACTCTTTATTTTATATTGTTTACCATAATAAGGGGCAAGTATGCAGGAATTGGTGTTTTATTATTCAGGAAGGCATTATGAGCACCCTCTTTCCCTGGAGAACCTTAACGTGAGCTGTAGGTCAGTTTTAACTTCATGGTCATGGAATGTAGGAAAAATTATTTAATATGTTGAAACCCCTTAGTGGGAGAACTAGGTCTTCAGCACCAACTGCTTCGGCGCACTGATCCCACCTTCTTGTGCTCTGGTAGTTTCTGAACAGATACAGATACTGCCTGTGGCACCGAGTCCAAATGCCCAGCTTACCACTGTGCATTGTTGGTACTCGCACATTTTTACTGAAAAAAGCTACATACACCCCATGTGATGATGACAATCAAGTTATATTTAGTAAGCCAAGAACATACAAGTCCTCCAAGTACATTTTGCCCTCTATCAAGCCACACTGGAGGAACAGAGGCTCACTCTAGCCTCAGGCTGCTAATGGGGGATGGGTATTTTGTTAGTGGTTGTGGCTTTCCCTCCCACATACCACCTGCAGATTCAGAATACATCACAACCTGCATTATGCTCAGATTTCAGGTTTCTGCTGAAAAGATGAGGGCAAGAAAATGTTTTCTTTCACCAGAGCTAAAGTTATGACTCCAGGGGCCATTCCTGATCTGGTGTATCTAAGTCCCACTGAAGAAAACTGTGTCAGGCTTTCCAGATGCTACATGATCATATTTTGAGCATAAGGAAATGCAGCTGAAGGTAACTTCTAAAAGCTTTGAGGCATTTTTTTGTTTGCATTTCACAATCCTTCCAGAAGATAAAGGCACATGGCAAAACGCACATCCTTAATTTCTTCACACTTTACACCTCCATTTTATTCAAGTTGCCACATTTTTGCAGTTATTGCAAGTTTTGTAAATAGATTGCAATTGTGTATGTCCTAGTGAAAGACTTTTTTTATTTTTATTTTTTTTTTTTCAATCTGGAGAAAGTCCACAGTCAACAGATCTTGTGTTTTGTTAGCTGAACACAACCACCTACATGTACTAAAACTTGACCACAAAGTGACATACAAATTACTTAACCATGCCCCTTGTGCATTTCTGTGTCCCTACACAAAGAATAAAATGAGTTGGGGCAGCTTTTTCTACCAAGGTTGCACAGGAACAGCTGGTTTTTAGTGTCTCTGGTCTAGCAATTCTCATAGAGGTCCCATAGAATTCAGACCTCCAACAGATGAATCTTCATGACATGCTACAAAAAAAATTGATTGTTTAAGCTTGTAATGACATGCTGGATGTTACGTGGTGCATGACCCACAGTCCTAATGAAGACTTTGTAACAGAACAGACAGTACCCTAAGAATATTCATCTGAGTTTTGACTGATCACTTGGTAAATTTTGCACTAATGGCAGATGACAACCATAGGATGGAAAACCATCCTCAAACATTATCAAGTTTCTTCAGCTGGCTCTTGCCTTGTTCCATTTTTTACATAGTTAACCAATTACTGTGACAGAGAAATCAAGTCTTGATACAAGCAAATTCCTTTTAAAAATTTCTCTGAATGAGTATAGGGTATTTTATGTTTTAATCTTCCCAACCCACGCAAACATACTCCTTAACCCTCTAGAAGAATATCTTATCCTATTCGGAACTTCTTTGCTCCTCCTTTTGTTAACCATGTTTCTCTAAAATCTTGCTATTTAAAATGTAGTAATCTTTATTTGATAACATATTCAGAGATGGATAATTCAGAGATTTTTAACATGAGCTCTTGAGGAAGTGATTGATAAATGCACTGGCAAAACATGCAGTAAGTGCCTGTGGCATGGTCTCCATATAATGTTGGCTGAATATGTTCTTTTGCAGTCTGAACTGTTGACTGGTAACATTGGCTTCTGTCTGCTAGACTACAGAAGATGACATCAGACCAGAGATGCTTTCATTCTAGGTTAGTGGATACAACATACCAGAACAATACAACGCTGAAGTGCTTCAGCTTCTGAATAACTTCCTGTTGCAGCAGCCACCTGTAATATGAACATCAAATGCACACATTTGCTTGCTTTTGGTAAATACATTTTGTATTCTGGACTTCTCAACAAACCATGACTGTCTCGGCATTTAGCAGCTGACTGTCATGCAGAAGGTGTCACTGAATGCTAGCTTTTACTTAAATATGCTGGCACTCAAAACTACAGCACATTATAGACACAACTTAAGTGGTGAGACTGTCCATCCATAAAACTTAGCCTGTGATTTTCAAAGTCTTCAGATGGGAGGAACCTTCATTTAAACTCATTTAGATTTCTCCACTGAAGTTCCTCTTATCAGAAATTAAAAACAAAGTGATAAGTCAAGTGTAAAGACTTGATGAAACAAACACTTGTGAAAATTCAAATCACTACATTGAATGCTAAATGAATTATATTAATACCTTGTGAATTAGACTTTTGGCCCAAAGCAATTGAACTACCTCATTTGGTACTTAAAAACGTTGTGGCAGCATTATAAATGTGTAAGGTTTCCCAAAAAATGACACACCACTTGTTCTTTTAATATTAATGTTAGCAGGAAAACAAAACAATTTTAAGGGAAAAAAATCCTGATTTTGCATGCAACTACAATGAGTGCTGGCTTTCTGTCTAAGAAACAATTACAATTGGATGGGTTTTTAAATAGTTTCCTAGCATTTTTCTGAGCAGCCTGTAGCACTGAAGTTTTGAGCATGATTTTGCATTTGCAATCAGAATGAGTCACAGCTAAAGATTTTTAATGCACTACTTGTATAAGACATAGTATCATGATATCACTGTGTATAATTTCCATTCATTGTAGATCATTTTTGTCAAGAAATAGCTATTACAATTGCATGAAACTTGGTAAAACAGATTTTCACTAAATGACTTCACCATGATTTGATTTCATTTGATTTTTCCCCTCGTTATTAGGCTAATAAAAATTAGCCATGTTAATTGGCTGAATGACTTTCTGTAAAGGCAGGTTTTTCAGTTGAAATTTTCAAGTACAAGATGAAAAATCTAGTCCAACCTCTAAACAAGTGTTTAAAAGTCTGACTGTAACATGTATCTACTGTTCTGCTGATTACAACCCCTGCCAAAACATTAAAAACAGACACATCAGGACAAGAAACATAGATACCATATTTTCCAATATCCTGCTTATTAAACTCAGGCAAGAGTCTTCCTACACATTACTCAATTACTATTGTGCACTATCTTTCCTGTATCCCAGTATCAACAAGCATGATATATTAAGGCTGCCCAAGCAAAAAAAAAATATTATAGAGTAACCCATGTGATTTACCAGAGCTCATTGCAACAATAACCAAACTTCCTTTCCTTAAAAACCTATTATCCACAATTAGGTCCCAACAAGATGATTTTATTTTTTATCTGGGAAGTATTTTTTTCTCAAGAATAATTCTCAGGAAAATTTTTCTGTAGCAGTTTCTCCACTAGATCTGACCAGCAGTCCACTGGATCTGACCAGCAGTCAATATACCCTTATACCATATCTGCAATAGACATCAAAGGCATGAAAGCCAAAGAAGATTCAAGTCACAGAACTGCTACCATGTGCCTTGTGGTAGGTCAGTTCCCAAAGGTCGAGCTAGGTAATGCATCAGACTGAACTACTGACCTACAGCCAAGCTATCCCATCAATATGAGTTATCTTTCCTACGTCTTCTTTGCTCACTATGAAAAATGAAATCTCTTTTTCTATAGTTACATTTCCCCCCAATACTTTCCTCCATTTTGAAGGCAAAAAAAGATACAGTTGAAAAGTTTCAACCTGTTTCAGAAAACTATTGGAAAACACTCAGCACCTTGAGATGATAAATTTCAGAACCGAGAAATCCTGGTGGATAAAGGATTTTGCATGTAGAATACTGAACTGGTATCACACCTGTTTTGAAACCAATTCATTAATGTGTCATTCCATACAGACAGATGAAGTGCCACAACTGACAATTTCACTGGCAATACTGAAGTGGAGGCTATTAAGACTGTAATGAAAATCTGAGGGACTGATAAACAATAACAAGGAGGGTGGTGTTTATAGGGCTGTTGCTTGCGTCACAAGTTGTTTACTAGAATGGGAAGCAAGTGTACCTGTTTTGCAACAAACTTGACAGAGATACCCTGTGCATTTGTGCTTCAGGTCTCTGATGCAAAAAGGAAGGTATCAGAATTTCTGTTGTGCCCTCGTCCAGCCTTATCTTTTAACTCTTCTATCTTTAATTATTGCACACAAGCATATGGACCAGGATAAAACAGTTTTCAGATGAAATCAGTCATGTTATAAGATACAGAAGAAATTATAAATACCCCAACTCAAATATCAAGATACATCTGTTTTGTGTTGGGTTTTGGTTTGGTTTTTTTTTGTAAACATGTATTATGCAAAAGAGCATTTGTTTGAATTTTCAAAAGGACCAAAATACTAGCAGTTTTTCTTTTTTTAGCCACCCAGTAAAAAAACAATCCTCTGAAATTTGATGTCAATTAGAGGGTTGTTGTGTCCTCTATATCCCACATAGCACCTGCACAACCTGTATTTCTCCAAACCACAGACATTTTAATTCTATAAAGGATTCCTTTTCACTCCATTTTAATGGCCTTTTAAGTATTTTAGGTTAGTTGCATGCATGTACATGAATTCACAATGCCTCTGAACTTAAAATCTGTATACTTGGAAAAACTACAATGCAGTTTTGCCTGTGCAAAGCCATACAGTGGCAGTGATGTGACAGCCTACAATAAAACAGTCCTATTTTTCTCATTTTCTTTAGTCTCAGGTTAGTAAGCTTTTCAGACTTGACTGAAGTTTGCATTCCATCAGCAGCAGAGGGAACAAGTTTCTGCAGTGCAGGATGATTAATAATTTTCCCACCTTTCCCAAGTTGCTTGTGTTTTCACAATTTGCAAAGAAGATATGTAGTTTAATTTGACAATGACTCACTTTCCATGAGTACCAGACAGCCACGCATGAGGAGGCCAGAAATTCTAATTTTACTGTAATCTTGTTACAAAACAATTACTGATTCATTTTACCTTCCTTTAACTATCCAGAGAGCTGTACAGAACTGGCTGGTGCATCTATGTGTTTGTAAGATACACTCTATTTTGTCATGTGAGGCAGATATGTGCTGGGTTTGGGAATGGGGGAATGGATTGCAGCTCTTTAAGGATTCTTTTAACAATTGCATTTCTTTAACAGTTCTCCATGGTAGGACTGTCTTTATTTATGCAATGCCTAAAACAACAGGTCTTTGAATATTGATTGGATTTCCCACATACTGCAGTGACTTCTGCATTAAATAGCAGCACCATAAGGGTATTAGAAGTCCATTTTTAATAGCAATGCATTAATGAAACAAAACCCCAATTCACAGTATAGGCCTACAAGAAAAGAAAGCCAGCTAAACCAGGGGTGAATGCTACTGAAGCAGGAAATGCTTCAATACCAAGTGCAGCTGAGGTCCCTCAACAGAGCTTACTTTGACTGCAAGATGCAGAGATGGATAAGAAATAGAATTCAGCCAGGGCTGAATGAGATTGGTAGGACTATTTGTCAGATATTTTGGTTTAATTTTGTTTTGCACAACCAAGGGACTGTCCTTGGTCAGTTAAATAGGTTTTTGCATAGAAAATGCTATATGTGTGTTTCTGACTAAAATAAATTTAACTCAAAAAGGTCAAGAAAAACTGTATCATTAGACCAAATCAATACTTCAGAGTCTGTTCGGTGTTTTTTCAGTATACACAGAACAATACTTAGGTAGTTCTAAGAAAGGGCATCCCCCCGTGACTTTTAAAGCCCACAAGGAGTGTAACAAACAAAGCCTGAACAGAGCACGGACTAGAAGAAACTCTCTTTGCCACAGAGAAGATGATGTAGAACTTCATAATCTTAACTTTACTAGCAGAACAGATTATGGTTTAATGGAAGAGGTTTGTTTTTACAGAGTCTTCATTGTCTCAGCACAAAGCCTAGAGGCCAAACATTCAAAAATCGAGGAAGTCAGATGTAAGACTAGTAAGATAAGATGTTCAGAGGTATCAAAAAGAGATTAAATATTCGCGTTCCACTTGATTTCAACTGAGATCACTGTTAGAAAGCTGCTCTACCTGACTGCCTAAAGAAGATAGTATCTTATGATCTCTCCTCCCCACTGTCTTGGTAGCTTAAAAAAAACCCTACCAGATGATATGTCTCATTATATGTTACCTCTCTAGGAAGAAATGCAAGTTCTTTTTCTTTTCTTAGGAAAAGGGGTGGAATCTTTCTTAACCTTCTTCCTATTACAGTATCCCAGCCATCTGCATAGGTTTGCAAAAATGTTATTCACATGACCTAAATTCTGAACAAACATTAACACCTAACTACCATCTTATTCCTAGCTGTACTTACTCTTGGAAAGGCAGGGAAACACTGCTGTGGAAAAATCATGAGTGCTTTTTTACTCTGTCCTATTTTACAGTGTAATATCAGATATTTAAAGGGCATTATGCTGACCATCACTCACCTTCAGGAACATTCCAATCTATAGTTCAAATGCCACATTTCCAAGTTCCATCTCCCTCACTTTATCTTCCCAATTGAAAAGTAACTCTATTTTGCCTTTTAAAAACACTTATTGACAGAGCAACTCTCTCACATTGTTATCTGACAAGAGGGTGGATGAATAGGTTTTAGCATTTCTAAAGGAATATATAGCCGAAAAGAGTCATAAAGTGCATACACAAGTGGAACAGTGTTGCCCAAAGCAAGGTTGTGAGCTGTTTCAAATACTGCAACTGCCCATACAGCCATTTGCTCTCACATATAAGTATTTCCTTGTCACACACACAAAAAAACCTCCAACCTGAGTCCCCTTCATAGAATATTCTCCTCCATTGTTTGTTTTACCACTTTATACACGGTCCAATATGTCAATATTGGTGCAGAGAACATTTAACCTAGTCCCTGAGACACAAAGCTTTGTGCTGTTACAGATGTCTTCCTAGAGACTGAAAGGGTAGTGATGATGGGAGATGAAACAGCAATAAAGATAACTGGCTTAAAACAGAGCTTCAGGAGAAAGGGTGGAAGGAAAAGAAGGAAGCATGGAACATGATACTAGGAATTCAATCAAGCAAAGACAATGCATTTTAGCCCAGGAGATAAGAGCCTTGCTTATCAACAAGGATCAACAGAAAATAACCTCAGTTTAGAGTAAGATAGTATTTTTAGAACTGCTTAAGTGAAAAACTTCTAAAACTTGTGAGAAACTTGCTACTGATTTTGTCTAGACTGCAATTGGTGCTATAGAGTGCAGCACAACGTAGCTATTTGTCAGCTAGTTTGTATACAATAAGCAGTTTGGTCATGGTAACACAAGATCCAGCAAAACGTGCAATGCTCTGAGCTCCATGTTATTAAAATTTATTTATGTTAGTACTTAAGCAGGTGAGCATATTTTTGCAGTTGAGAAATAACTATAATGACATTGGACCAGCTGGATCAGTTTTAGTGGAAGGGGCCCTGAAAAATGCTAAGAACTTCAAAATTCCCAGTGATAACAGACAATAGCCTGCTCAGAAGAACCCAGCAGGATAATAGAAAATGCTTTGCTTGGGCTCATGGACTAAAGCATATTTTTTAATAGAGTCAGATGTGAGCAGCAGGGAAGGGAATAGGAGGATTTATTCCAAGTTGTGCATTCTTTGGGACGTACCACATACATTGCAGAAGGCTCTTTCTCTGTATACCTACACACTCTGCTCACCAATAACATAAGAAGACAACAAAATCTTAATTTCCTCAGACACCAAACCACCAGTAGATACCATCTAGGGAAGGCATGGGGGAAAAGAATTTAGTAAACACTCACATACCCGAAACTGTATTTCTAGGAAGGCCTTGCACAGTAGGAAGCTGCCTGGGGCAGGAACTGCTTACTCAGATGCACCCATTTGCAGTTCTTCCTGCAAGCTCAAACCAATGAAAACCAGGTATCTCTTCCCCCTAGCCCTCCAGCAATGAAATGCATTGGGGGAATGTTAGAATAAAGACTTTAAAGTCTTTCTATCCTCAGTATTTAACAGAGTACTCCCTAGGTAAGAGCACAATGAAACCTACTAGTCCAGTAGCAGCAAAGTAGCTGAAGAGCTTTTCCACCTGCAGCTTCCCCTCATCTGCTTGCGAGTCCCTTCCTGTTTGACTTGCCAACTCAATGGCACCTGTAGCCACTCCCTAATCCTACACCACCAAATGCAGTTTAGCTTGAACTCCTTTCCATTATTTCTTCATTGTTGATTTTCTTCTTCTTTTCTTTTTAAAATGGGCCTTTTTAAGAGAACAAAGCTGGGGAGCAACCAAGTTTCATAAGCATATTTGACTTGATTCTACTAAGGATCATCCAAACTACAGTCTTCTATATTACAGAGAAAAGCTGCTATGTCAGAAAAAGGATTAGCTACTTGCAAAATAAAACAAGAAGCAATTACAGATGACATGATCTTTCACCTAAAGTTCTTCTTTTAGGCACAGAATCCGAGAAATAAAAATACCTAAAATCATTGCCTTTTACAGTCTTTTGAAAAGCTCCTTTGAAATACTGTGCTATTTTTTTATCGCATTGAATAGGTGTAATATTTTATAAAGGCTGAACAAACTTACAGTCTACCAAAGTAAAAATGGTAGTTTATCATTTATGAAGGGATGATTCACAGTCTTTTAACAACTTTTTAACACTTAGATTCTGTTGCACTTTGGATTGAAACCAATGTGCTTAATTCAATTAAAATTATCTTTTCATGAGAAAGTAAAAAGCTCTTTCATGCAGTTATTCATGTATTCAGGCCCAGTGTCCCTTTTAAAGAAAATGACATATATATGTTAATGTTTCAAAAAGTATTTTTAATATAATTATATTAAAGATGTAATTATGAATCTTAAATTTAAAAATTCATATCGGCATGTACTGCTCATATAGAAATAATACATCTGGAACAAGTCGTGAAAGGGTACAGATATAAATATATCATAATTTCATAAATAGAGCTTCTGGAGATATTTCATGATAATCATATTCTCTAAACATTATAAAATCAGTAAAATTGTTTTTTTCTGACTATTTTGTGATGTTTATTTTCTCCTGAATTGTATCTCCAGCCAAGAGACAGCTGCTACTTTCTAGTTAATTGTCCTCTAGAGAAACACAGTTGGTTAAACAGCCTTTAAAAACTACTGTTGTTATGGCACTTTATGGACCACATCTGAACGTGTATGAAAAGCAAAGAAATTTCATAAGAGCCCCCTAAATGCTGTCAGAAATTTAGTTCTTCTTATGTCATAGTTGAATTGCCTGTTTATGAAATAAAAGCTGACACAACCATCAGTGAAAATGCAGCCATTCTTGGACTCCTTTATAAATGAACTAATGAAACCGAATGCTCATTCACACTCAGCATTAGCACTTCAGGGAAATATTCATAATTTCCTAAAACTTAAACGGAAAGAGGTCTTGCCTTGATAAAATCTGAGAAAAGAAAGCCAAGGTTCCCACATTCCAACATGGATGTTGAGGATACAGAACCAGAAAGACCTCTACAACAAATTATTATAGTTGACACATTTATTCAGTTTTGACACACAGCCTTCTCCTTTACCACTTCTAAAGAGATTGTCCTTGAAAAGGCAAACAAACTCCAGGCTTCTGGAGGGAACAAAGACTACTGTAAATCCAGGTGAAGGAGCATATCCTTTCACAGGCCGTCCTTTTTGTGGAGAAAATGGAGAAAAAATTGCCCATTGCTAAGATTATACGCTCCAATCTATCATATTTTAAAGCTTTATAAATACAGCAATTCAAAAAGACTGTTGCTTATGGCAACAAATATAACACAGTACAGATGGGAGGGGAAAAAACATTACTGCAAACCCATCATTGTGCTTAGCAAATGTGTACCTCTGAGTGCATGTTTGGGTTTGATAAAGGAAGAAAAAGACAGACATTAATGTTGCAGTAATAAGGAGTACACTTGTCCGTGTTTACATACCCTAAGTGACCCTGAGAAGGCCTTCTATAATTTAAACACAGGCACTTATCTTGCAAAAGTGTGTCTCAAGACTATAAACTGATAAGGCATACTTAATTTAAATGGACAGCAAATAAACTTGCTATCAGCTAATTAGCTCACTAAGTTTCCTTTTAGTTAGTAATATTTCAAAGAATAAAGCAGTAAATATTACCAAGGAAAATGAAAATGTTCCCACTAAAGATCAGCCCTTCAGTAAAACCACAGCAAGCTGAACAGTTATGACTGTGCCAGCGCATGTTTGGCTGACAGAAAATAATGCAATATATAGTAACTGCATAATCATTACCCAAAGAAAGATGAATCTTCAGTAATGGCACAAACATGTTTCCCTTTGATCTACTATGGTAGATAAGATTTTACTAACTACAGAAATAACCTGACCAAAGTGTACTCATATAATTTGTTTGACATAACAGCAACATCAAAGGATCATGGTGCCCCGATCCTCCACCTACTGGCAAGAGAACTGAAATTACATTCCCCCTTTCACCAGCAGTAGTTTTTGCTGCTATGACTACGAAACTATTTTTAATTTTGGCAGATGCTTATGAAAAGATGAGGTTTTATTACAGCTGTTATCACTGCTGTTGGTACATCTTTGCCCTATGCAGTAATATAGGCACAACAGTGCTCAATGTTTATTCTTCTGCAGCAAAGTCCAATATACATAGTCGCTTTAGATTCCCTCTCCCACCACAACCATTGGTCATGCAAACTGGATGCACACTTGAGTGAGCTGTTAGGTTTCCTCTGTCTTGCCTATCACCATCAGCCTTGCACATGCCAAACAACCACACCACAACTCACTTTACTTAAACATGGTCTGTAAGAACTCAGTCAACACAGGAGAAGGAGTGCATGAAGGAATATAATGTAGTCCTCTCTGCCCTAGCAGCACTGGCTTAGGCACGCCTAATTTTGCACACAAACTCATGTAGATGCAAACCTGATTCGTAAATAGCTCGATTTTTATATAATTACAGGTTAGAAGCCATTGTTGACAAGTTTTAACAGTGAAATTGGTGTGGTGTCTCATACTGGAAACCCGGGTAACATGCAGCTTGCGGAGTTCACAGACTATTATGCTAGCATTTGTGAAAGGCAAATTTTTACATGTTTTCAGGAAGGCAGATGAGTACTCTAGAAGCATTAGAAACATAAAAAATGACTGTTTTCACTTTGAAATACTTTGAGAGATGTAGGAACAAGGAAATATAAAGCAAAGGGCATGGCCTTGGTACCATGCCTGAAATACGGTGCATGTGACATCAGCTTTTGAAGATCCCATGAGAATTTTACAGATCTGTAAGAACAGAAGCGGTGGATGTAAAGATAAAATATAAAGTACTGGGGAACAGCCTACACAGCATTGCAAAGGGAAGTCATGCTTCATTATGCAGCATGTGTTCTTTGAAGGGGTTTATGACCATGTGGATAAGGATGATCCATTCATCTACTGAACTTCTACTTGGATTTCCAAAATTATTTTGAAAATTTTCTTCACAGAAGAAAAAAGCAGTAGCACAAAAAAAGAAGACACTTGCCCAGATACAGTATTGATTAAAAAACATGAAAAGGAAAGTTCTCACATTGGAAAGAAACTTCCCATAAAATCAAATCTCTTATCTGGGAAAAAATGCTGTTAA
This sequence comes from Falco peregrinus, assembly GCF_023634155.1. Classification (NCBI taxonomy): domain Eukaryota; kingdom Metazoa; phylum Chordata; class Aves; order Falconiformes; family Falconidae; genus Falco; species Falco peregrinus. Next base: position 59,603,719 of record NC_073723.1, read on the forward strand.
GCATTTTCATAAATGATAAAGAAAAAAAGGTGTGTAATGAACTCACTTAAAGTCTGATGATGTTACTACATTCTACCAGGTAATAAATGTGGACAAACTGCAAAAAACTGCAGAAAGATCTTACCAGGTTAAGCAGTAGTGCGACTGTAGAAATTCAGTGTGTATATAAGGAAAGTAAGACCAGTGGTGAAAAAACATTCCTAATTTACACATAACAAGATGGCCTCTAGGTATTAGAAGCTAGATACTATGGCTATTGCCCTTTCAGAAAAATGTCAGCTGAGTGACCAGCAATGTTGGGAATTACCTGGAATGGAATAAGGAATAAGAACTTCCTTAGGTCACTAATTGAATAAGTAGTCCACCTGCATCTGGTATACAGCATGCAGTTTTGCTCCACCATCTCAAAGTGATTCAGTAGAACTAGAAAAGGGCAGTGAGCATGATCAGTGTTTTGGAAATGTTTCTACAGAAAAAAAAGCAGCAAAATCGGTTGGAATTTGTCAGGCTGGAAAAGTGACTTTTGAAATTATGGAACAGAGAGTGTGAAAAGGGTTCAGTTCCTCAGTTTGTAATACAGAGCGAGAAGGCCATCAAATGAAGCTACCAGAGCACAGGTTTCAAACAAACAGGAGGCAATTCTTCATGTAACATCTCATTAATCTGTGTACATTCTTGCCATCTTGTGGATGTTAACAGTTTACATGGTTCAAACAGGAAACTGAAAATGTCCATAGTTGAAAATGTATCCTTCCACTGAATATAAAGACACCACTTCTGTCAAATGCAGTTCTTGTCCAGGAACCCTGTCCAAAGCAAATGATTAGAAGCCAAGGGAATATTATGGAAAGTTTCATTGTGAGCTTTCACAGTTTTTACGTATCTCCCTAGGCTTCTGCGTTTGGTCATTGTTGGAAACAGGATACTGATATAAGTATACTTGGCCTGAGCCATTTCCAGGTGCAGTGAATTAATGATTTGATGCAAGCCTTAATATGATGCACATTGTCAATGTTTGTAGCCATCTACCATTTCAGAACTTTAAAAAAATATTATTATTATTATTGTTATTATTATTACTTGCTGTTTTTTTTAGGCAGAACATTTTCAAGAACTTTGGTCAATCTTTTGGAGGCTGCTAGGGTACCCAGCTAGTTACACATTCCATCCTTAAGTTATCTGAAATGCAGATTTAACCTACCTGTGTTTATAGCCTCCTTTATGTCTTTTAGGAAGTCCAAAGAACGAGATTTTCACAATTTGTTGAATGCAGCCACTTTATCAAATAGTTTTCTCTCATTATGGAATTGACAATGAAGATTATGCTTGATTTTTCTGAAACTGTGATTGCAATTTCTTCTCAGCCTGGGGCTGAGACTATCACAGTCAGTCACAAACTAATAAAATGACACCACGCTGTCCGTACACATGCTGGAAAATCTGCCCAAGAATGACTTTAGACTTGAGCAAAAAAAGCAATCACTGAATCAATGTATTAGTTTTCTAAGACCAGTAGAACACTGTAGGGTTCTACCAACATTCACCATCTCATTGAAGACCATTTAAATAACAGGGTCACATACATTCCTTGACAAAGGATGGATACTTTTATTAGGGACAATTTTACTATAAAGTCCTTTGAAAGGAGTGTCAGGATCTGGGACTGAAAAAACCCTTCTGTTCCCAATTCCATGGACTAAATATTGTAGTTTTAAACTTTTTGCTGCAACTTCAAGGTTTTGATTTGGTTTTCATAGCACCTAACCTGGGTCACTGAATTTTGGTGAGTAAATTAGGAAGAAAGAAAAAAAAATCACATGCCAGCAGAGAAAGCCAGGCATGTGATTCAGGTCAAGAGCACAACCTTGGTATCGGATCAGCCTTCCAGAGTCCAGGCTCTGAAATGAAGACTGGTTTGAAGAAGACCCTTCTTCCAATTTAGGACATCCCCCCACCTTCAGTGCTACTATTTTGAATGACTGATAAGAATATCCTTCAGTAGCACCTTCACAACACACAACCATATCACTACAACCATCAGATTTCTAGGGGACTAGCCATGATGCCGCAGCTGAGTCCTACTTTCCAGGCTGGACTGGGAAAGCCTATTAGACACTGATGCGTATGTACCTTTTCCTCATAGGCACAGACCCCTCAAAAGAGAAGTGAAAATAAAAAGCTTTGATTTGAAACAATGACATGCTTTCTGTAGGAAGAAGAAATACCTTCAATCTACTTTAAATCATTTTCACTGGTGTAAACCAGCATTTTGTTGGATGATTGAACTCATGGAAAAGAAACTCATTGGGAAAGAAAATTTCATCTGAATTTTCTGAGGAGGATCTTTATCATTTGTTCACCTCAGCAAGATTCTATCTTATTCTGCAGCTCAGCAACTTTGAAATAATTGTTTTCTATCCATTCATTTAGAATTTTGGATGGAACTCCTATTGTGACAGGATGCAGATTTTTTAGTATGAATAGAGTCTTTTGTTAACATTTATATCCAATAATTCAGGATCCAGCTGCTCCATAAATAATGTCAAATCATCTTCACCATCTGAAAGACTGAGTAATCTAATATTAGACTTGTGGCTTCATGTCAGAGAATTTTATTCACCTTTAGAAGGCTACTAGCAGTTTGAGATAAAACATCTGTTTTGCAATCCCCCTCTGTTTCGGTGCTTCCAGCTTTAAAGGTTTTGGTGTATACCACATCTGTCCAAGTTTCCACATTTGATAAATGTAGTCTTGCAAAATCCATTTACTATCCAAAGCTGTTACAGCACATGTACACATTAAAATGTTCTGCTAATCTGCTTCATCAATAAATTACTGAAATGGCTTTTTCTAGGCTTCAATCACAGGAGAAATGGCTAAACGACCACAGAAATGAGATTGTATTATATTTATTTTCCCCTCTCTCTACAAGATGAGGTCATTCAGTATGCTCGGGCCAGATTTTGTTCTCTCATTACCCTTCAATCTGTCAGAGGCCAGAGCCTAGGTAGAACATCTGAACAAATGACCAAACTTTCCATAATACTCAAAAGTGGCAAATATCACAGTGAAGTCACATCGTAAAAGAGGCTCAAGAAGAACATCGCACTTGCTGCGATGTAAAATTTCCCTGTCAAGAAAGACAAAAGAATATTAATAGCTTTTTGCTGTGTGCTTATTGAAATACTTCCCAGACCACTTGCAAGGTCCTTTATTAAGAACAATAACCTTTCTTCCTGAGATCAGTGACACGGTTTTAATACAGAACACCTTATCAAGTGAGGTTTGTTCCATTTTTGTTACTCTAGGCAATGAATTCTAGAATAGCAGTGATCCAAATATAAGCAATTTCTAGACATAAAATATGACTGCAACTATCATTCAAACAAATTACCTCCAGATTGCCAAGAATCACAAACATAGCTCTTGGTCTGAAAAATAATCGTGATGCAGTGTGATCTTAAACAAAATGCTTTAGAAGTGAAAGAAAGGACATTGACAACAATCAGGTCACAAAGGTTTCTGGGAGAACTCTGTGCCAGTATTGATGTTATTTTTGTTTGCTTATCTCATCTTTTGCTTCTTACAGTCAGGAAAGAAGAAATGAGGGACAATTTGTTATGACTGTTCTACAAAATCTTTGGAAGTGATTGTATGGAAAAGTCTACAGACTCTGTGGCCATATTTCTGCTAGAATCATAGGAAAAAAAATTTTAAGGACAAAAAAAGCATTAAACATGGGACTGAGGCTGGAAGGAAGAGTAGAAAAGAGGGAAAATGCAAAGACTTGCTAAATATGTACAAAGGACCATTTATTTTCTTCATCTGCATTTTCTCTGTTACAGTAGTTTTGTTTTCCACTGTGGTTTTTAGTGGGTCTTGAAATTTATACTATCACATCTGCATAGACTGTCAGTCCATCCTCAGTTAACAACCATTAAGTATCATAGTAGTAACATAATATTGCATGACAGAGTATATCACCTGAACTGTCACCATAAAAGCTGTCCTAAAACTTCGCAAGATGGCTGTCTGCAATATATCAGTTGCACAACAGGCATTTACAGCAGCTCTAGAAAATTTACAAAAGTGTGAGAAAGCAATACAGAAGTATCTTTTTTTCTGAAGTATTAATAGTAGTAACATGAAACTTTTCCAGTAAAGCCATTTGGCAGCTGTACGACCATATCGAAACCTGCACTGTTAGGTACTTTACATTTAATTGCTTGCTGTTACCTAGCTTCCTTATCAATTTCTTTCTTCTCCTAACTAAATTAATCTTTAAAGCTGACTCATCTTCTTCACTGAAAAAAAATTGTGCCCCTGTTGTACATCTTGTCCTGTAAAAATTAACTGTGATGATATATATTCCTATTTAATACAAAGCTTCTTGAACTAGGAGATTTTTGGTTGGACTAATATCTTCCTCTTGCTTAACAGGAAGCTATGCAATGTTTCTTATAATCTCCTCTCTTTCTGATCCCAAAATTTCTGACTTTCAAATTACATTGAGAATTTCCCTGTGGTTGCTAACAAGGTTGATCACAAGCCAGGACCTTATTCTTTGCAAGCAGGAATACAGATTAGTTCAGTCTGCCTATGCAGGCAAACAGTGGTCAAGACTTTCACTTAATCTCCTGTGACGTGAATGAAGAAGCACACTAAATTAGCTGTGTGGAATGATTGAATCACTACAGTTGAATGATCAAATGCCTGCATGAGCTGCCATAGAAGCTCAGGTCACTAATGAGACTTTTCTGCTTTACTGAATCAGTTAGTTGGAGTTTCAGGTCTTTTTTTTTTTTTTTTTAGCACTGTTCAGAAGCAAGAGCTGGGCTCACCTGAATAAAGAAGAAAACACACCATTTCCGTTTGTTGCCTTTTAAATTGAATTCAATGCTTTTACAATAGGTACTAAGAGTTCAGTTTTTCAACACGATTCAAATTGCATCAGAAAACTGGATCATTTGCTTTTAATCTACTGGGGTAGCTGCTTGCAAATGCTTTTTAATTCCACATTGCCACAGAACAAACAGAACAAGCTGTTGCTTAATGTTAGCACAGAATGTAAGTACTTGAAAGCACTTCTATAGAAAGAAATTAAGATGCTAAAATAAGCACCATTTAATTCCAAATGTTAAAGTTTTGCATCAGTGCATAATACTACAGAAATGAACTAAAATTTCCAAAATAAAGAAAGGATGCATGCTAAAATGCCAAGCATCTAGCCTAGAATCTCTTGATAAAACATTTGACAGCGGAGCCTTTAACTCAAGTTGGCCATTCAAAAACTGAAACAACCCACAAGGTTCAATCCCCTTTTAAAATCTTGTCCAACTTTATCTTTACAATCACCATGGAGCTGTAGCCTAAAGGATCTAATTCCATTTGACTTAACAATATCTGGGAGACAAATTGCCTATTTTACGTTCTACAAATTATTATAAAAGCATTTGCAAGTTCTTCAGTGTATTATTGCATGTTGATACGCTCACTCAGGAAATAAATCTCTCCCTTATGGAATTTCTTCTGAACATTCGTTAAAAGAAAAAGAGTGTTTCTCATTTAGGACCATCAGATATCAGGACAAATTATGATGAGTTAAATGCTCATGATGTGGAAAGAAGATTTTAATGCCATCCTTAAGGATATATCTGACTTTTTACAGAAGATGCAGTAACTGGGAAAACTTTATGCTTTAGAACATCAGAATTTTAAATGATCCAGTAAACCTTCTTCACCCTTAGAAAGACCAGCATTTTAGTGACACAGCTAAACCTAAACTGCATAATGAAACTCAGTTCAATTTGAAACAGGGAAGAGATTATCTGCTAAAACATGGAAGCCTGAGTGGAACTCTGAAACTCTTTAAAAGTAACTGTGTTATTAGGTGTTCAACAGCACATGAATCTGATGGGGGCTAGACTGGTTCAAGGAGAATAAGCTGAAGGCAAATTTATACCATCAGATCGCAGCTTCTGTTGCTAATGGGCATGACAGTTCCTACCTACTTTACTACTGATTGAGAGCTGCTTAGTGTAGCAACACTCATGAACTCTGCTAAATTAAATTTCTATTTCCAATTAACAACAGGCAGGAAAGCACCCTGTCAGTCAGCTTTTAACAGCCATTACATTCCACATTGCAAAAAAGTCACTCTAAATTTTAATGTCTTTTCCAAGGCTATTTCAGGAAACTTACAAGATGGCATACATTAAACTAAGCAGAATAAACAGCCCTGAACTGTATATGAAGGTTCAATACGGTAACAAAAGGGAATTGGTGCCACCAAAGGCATCAGTCATAGACCCACGTTTTTGGTTGAGTGACTCAGAGTGGAAGTAAGGAAGCAAAGCTCTAATCATGACTGAACTCAAAATTTGCCCCATTCCGTGTTTCTGGTTACATTTACTATTACCAGGAGTGGTGGCTCCCATCTGGCCTGATCACCCAAGAGGATTCCTTTCCACAGAAAGCAGGACTTTGGAAGCAGGGCAGAAGGAAAGAGGCACTCCTTGGTCTCAACCAGCAGGGTGCTGGGTCACAGCTGGAATGTCTTCCCATATTGGGGAAATGAAGGAGCATTTCTACTATGAATTATAGCTTCTCACCTTCAAGCCACCACAGCCACCCTACCTGTACAACGTTTCAATATTTGTTGCTCGGTATGAATGGCCTTGGCTCATCTTTTCCTTAGGCAATAGGACATTACCGAACACAAGACTTGGCATGGCAGACAGAAAACATAATCACAGCTTGCCAGAAACGAGGTTTGCCAAAATTGATACGACTTCCTTATTCAACCTTAATGTTATATTCACTGTAAGTCTTTGGTATTTTTATTACCTACAGCAGCAATCAGCATAAATCTGGACAGCTTCATAGTAAGAAATACCACTCTGAGAAGCAGTTTCTGTTCTGATGACATCACTGTTGTAGCGATACAAGAACTTAGTGAAATATATGAAATCAGCACATGAAAAACATTCACCAGATGAAATTCAAGGCATCCATGAGACATATTTCTACAAGTCTATCTTGATTTATAACAACTGAGGTTTTCACCTAAAATATTTGATAGTTATAAGTGACAAACCAGGGTAGGGGGTTCTGGGTGAAAAATGTTACACTGTCATCAACATATGCTAAAAGATGCACTATATTTAATTCAGAAGTTCTATGTAAACAGCAGAGATAATGTAAAATGAAGGATCTCTAGGATACAGGACTGCCACCCAGAACAGTATGCTTGTCCAAGATTTCTCTGGGTTTCTCTCTAGAATAATTTTTAAAGTATTACACCATAAACCTGAATCCCCATGGAGCTTTCCCTCTGAATCGCTGCATGTTTCGCATGAGGGTCTATACAAATTCAGCCTGGCAATGGCCAATAGTACTCCTTGCCTATCTCTGAAATATTATTTGGCGTACTATTATATGCAAAACAGAACATAAGCACATAATAATAACATTTACCAGAGACAAAAAAAGAGTAAATTGAAATTTAGGATTTTATCACCAAAAATATTTTAAAAGATTTATTAAAAAACCCAAAATATACAAGTTTCAGAGGAAATGTATTTAGTTGTTAGACGAGACAAATGGAATTGACATAATCTGGGGTAACAGCCTATTTTTTGTGAAGGTCTTATTTTATATGATTGTGCAAATTACTTATTTCTCTACTCCACTTTTGCCCTCTATAAAATGGGATGACAATCCCTAGTTTTGAAAAAACAGAAGTATTGAGCCGTAATTCTTTCATGATGCAAAAGCACACATGGCCCTAAGAAAGATTCTTCTACAGCATGTCCTTAACCACCTTTCTTACATTTTCAACTAGGGTGTGTGAATGCTTTCCTAAACTATAACCTTGAGTATATTATAAGAAGAGACATTACTACATGCACATTTATTTTTTTTTAAATAACAAATCATGTTTATATTTTTAGATCTTATAAAAGCAAAGAAACTAGCAGCTTGTCAACATAGACCTATTTATGTAAAAGAATAAAATCTTTACAGCTCAGACCTGTAGTTTTGCTGAGCTTGTGGACTGCATAGTACAAATTGATATAGCACATATTGAGAAGTAAATGTAGGCACAGGTGAAGAGCTCGGACTGCTTATATAGGTGATTGAGTTAACTAGATGCCTATTTCACGATAACAACAGTAACATACAATCATAGAACAGTTTGGATTGGAAGAGACCTTTAAAGGTCAGCTAGTCCAACCCCACCTGCAATGAGCAGGAACATCTTCAACTAGATCAGGTTGCTCAGAGCCCTGTCCAACCTGACCTGGAATGTTTCCAGGGATGGGGAATCTACCACCTCTTTGGGCAATCTCTTCCAGCGCCTCACCACCATCATTGTAAATAATTTCTTCCTTACATTTGGTCTGAATTTACCCTCTTTTAGTTTAAAACCATTACCTTTTGCTCCTGTTACAACAGAGTTCACTAAGAAGCCTGTCCCCATCTTTCATACAAGCCCCCTTTAAGTACTGAAAAGCCACAATAACATCTCCCCAAAGCCTTCTCTTCTCCAGGCTGAACAAATCCAACTCTCTCAGCCTGTCCTCATAGGAGAGATGCTCCATTTCTCTGATCATTTTTGTGGCCCTCCTCTGGACCTGCTCCAACAGTTCCACGTCTTTCCAGTGTTGAGGGCCCCAGAGCTGGACGCAGTGCTCCAGGTAGTTTCACCAGTATGGAGTAGAGGAGTAGAATCACCCCCCTCAACCTGATGGCCACACTACTTTTGATGTAGCCCAGGATTTCTGGGCTGTGAGTACACATTGCTAGCTCATCTCCAGCTTTTCATCCTCCAGTACCCTCAAGTCCTTCTCTGCGGAGCTGCTCTCAATTCCTTCATCCCCCAGCCAGTATTGATACCAGGGGTTGCCCCGACCCAGGTGCAGGACCTTGCACTTGGCTGTACTGAACCTCATGAGGTTCACATGGGCCCATTTCTCGAGTGGCTCTTATAGCTGTCTTTGCTGAAAAGTACATTTACTCAGTTCTGCACATTGCAAAGTTTTATGTACTTGAACAAAGATACCACCTAATTCCACTCCTGTACCTACTTTTTAATTTGTAATACTGTCCAGAGCTCTGGATTGCAGACTACAGCACTAATATATCTGTTGTATATGCAGGAAGTCTCAGTTTTAGTATCTAAGTGTCAACAACTACTCTTCAACCCTCACAAAGACATGAATAATCCTGTTTCCCAAATAAGAAGGAAAGCTAAATGACAACTCTGAATCCTACCATGACCTAGAAGGGAATTCCTGGCTCAGCCTGTAAAGCAGACCGATAATTCTTAATTTTTTCAATGTCTTCTACTATTCTTTTCCTCACTTCTCTCCCATCTTAAGAACCTGGAGTAAATTACACAAATTTCCACACTGCTCATATCACAGGTTCACATAGTTCACTTGGAGTCCTGTCTCATAACAGTGACTGGGAATAGATGGTGTGTGATACATTTTAATTTTGTGTTGCACCACTGCAATCAGGTATTTTATTTTCACTTTTAAAAAGGATTTTTAAACCACTTAAACAGAGAATTTCACTTGCTTGCCTACCTCATCTGTTCTTTTCTTGAGACTATAGGACTAAATTCACCTAGTGTTTGTACTGGAAGAGTCTAACTCAGGACTCAGTGCTGCAGACCATCAGAGGAAAAGATTCATCTGGTCATCTCAAAAGATCCTTAAAACTATGGCAGAATTACTGAACTCCTCTAATGGAATGTGACTGAATGGTAATTTGTAGTGTTAGCAATTTTTGCAATTATGTTTAGAGACGATGTTCAAATAACAGCATTCTATATGCCTTTATGCGTCTTATCCAGAGAAGTCCTGCATTAGCTCTAAGCCATGCCCTAAGCATATCTCTGCCTGCCTGGAAATAGATGTTCCACTTGGCTACACAGTATGGAAGGTAGGGAAAAAACGCCATTTCACCTTGTGGCCAGGGAAATGGGTGGAGTTCTGTACAGAAAAAATTGAAAATACTGTGATAACATTCTAGTACATCTCAGCCTCATAGAAACATTCCATTCATTTCAGCAATCTTTTTGAATGCTTCCATATAAACTACATAAATCTGTTTATATATCCATATAAATCTATTCTGTGTATATGATTTGAAAGAATAAATCCCATTCCTCTGACAGAACCCTGTGCACCTCATTGAGAACAAAGCAGCAAGAACTGTGCCAGAGAACTGGTAAACAATTTCATGCAAAATATGGTGAAATACAGTCTCTACAGCTGTATTCATTCTGCATTTCACATAGCAGGGTGCTTGCAGCTACCACTGATGGCAATCAATGGAAGCTTTTATTTTGAAGAGAAAAACTGTAGTAGGATGCCAACAACTCTGAAAAACTCAGACCTGATTTTTCATACATCTGAAATAGGCCTCTTATTCCTTGACAATGTCTAACATGAATCTATTTATACGTGAAGCATTTACATACAATGATGACTGTTCTTCACATGGAGAACGGTGCAGGAAGAAAGCGGGAAGGGGAATCTGGACATAGGCAGAGAGAAGATAATATGGAGGACAGAAGCATGAAAAAAGCCAACAGTGAAAGCCAGGGTGGGCTCAAAGTTTTGGAGAAGACTAAGGATCAAACAGAAAGTAGAAGCAAGAAATAGAGACGTGGAGTAGTAGAGAGATACAAAAATTTGCTTACTTGCCTATGGTAACAAGTATAGCAAGCAGGTTAAGGAAAGTGGTTCTTCCTCTCTACTTGGCAATTGTAAGACCACACTGTGAGAACTGTCTGGTTTTGGGTTTCCCAGAAGGACATTAATATACAGGATCAAGTCCAGCAGAGAGCTACCAAGATGACCAAGGCCCTGGAGCAGATGACGTACAAGGAGACTCTGCAGGAACTGGTTTCCTCAGTCTTAAGAAAAGAAGGTTAAGGATGGATATTACAGTAGTATACAACTAATCAATGGGAAGGTGTAGAGAAGACAGAGACAGCCTCTCCTCAGTGGTGCTTAATGAAAGGTTGCAAGGCAACAGATATGAGATGTGACAAAAGATAATCCAACTAAACTTTAGGAAAAAAATATGAACTGCAAACATTGGTGGTCAAATCCTGGATCAGGTTTGGCCAGAAAGGCTGCAGAATCTCCATTCTTGCAGACCCTTAAAACCTGCTTGAACAAAGGCCTGAGCAGCCTACTGAAGCTTGGAAGTTTTTTGGGGTTTTTTTGAAGCTGGCCTCACATTAAGGGCCGGAGTATTTGGACCAGATGACCTCCAGGGGTCCTTATCTACGTAATTTGTTCTGTGATTCTATGAATTTGAGATGAGGATTAGACCTGGAGGACACAAAGTTATGATACTGCAGATGAGTAGCTATAAGGCCATGCTCTACACAGACTACAAGTGAAGAAAATTTTCTAGAATCTCGACTTCTGCAACCAAATATCGGCAAAATTTCATGACAAAACATGTGTCTCATTCCCCCTCTAGTGGCTAGTACACATAGGACAAGTCACTGCTAAAACCACTTGGTAAACTCTAGTGGCAAGTACTCGAGAAGTGAAAGACATTTATCACACAACTGGATATCAATATATTCTGACACGATGGAATTAGGGGGTTTGTTCTCCATTTGTTTTTTTCTAAAAATACAGTTAGCAAGTGGCATATGACATATATTCCTGGTATTTAAGTTCTCCCTCCGTTCGTAAAGCCAGTGTAAATGTGCTGTTTTCTGATTTTGAACTATTTTTTTCTTCTATTTCAAACTATTTTTACATGCTTTAGATTTGTGCATATATGCACATACGTAGATATATGCGACTCTCTGTTTATGTGCATCTTTTTGTGGTTGTATTTGTGTGCAAATTTTCTTAGTGGACTAAGTTGATAAAGCATTTCCAAAATCCTTTTATTCAGACCTATTCACCTAAAGTCATCTGTTACATCTATAAATGAATAAAACTGTCTAAGCTTCTAAGATATTTGTGCGATTACCAATTATGTCGAAGAAGTTAATGTATTCAGATCAGAGAAATATACATCATGCTTCCACACCTAAGCATAAAAGGAGGTATGTAGACTAAATATTACAAAAAAAAAAAAGAAAAAGGTTTAAATGCTTTGGTCAAGTATTTTAAGAAATGTGATACAATCTATTGCAACTTAAAGGAAAAATAAAAAGAAAATAATAAAATCAACATTAAATTTTGCTTTTAAGTGGGAATACGAAGTATATTTATTCATTTATTATTTATTAATATTTATGTATATAAATACTGTTCATAGGTCATATTTGTTATATGTCAAATATTGAAGGAAACATAGAAACACAGTTGATGATAATTATGCAAATATGATTCTTATAGCCCGGACAAATAAAGAAGTCAAAGCGAGACATTTAAAATACTCTTTGCAAAAAAATTTATGTTTAGCTACTGTGTAAAAGGATGTGAATTTTCACATGAGAGAACCAGAGAATGTTTTCTGAATATTTCAATGATAGTAAATGAAATGAAATAATTACGTTCATTGAAAATAAAATTACTGACTAAAAGATGCAAGCAGTGATAATTTTTACCATATTTCCAGCTATGGTAAGGGACAGCCAACATTCTCAGGCTACTTTGCCTCTAGTGTACTGAAAATATCTTTCTTTGCATCTAACCAGCAACAGTAAGGCAGCACCTACCATACAGCATATTAAATACCGGTTCTTTGCTCAGTAAGCTAGACATGCCTCCATGCAGCTCTTTTGCACAGGTCAGTAACATGTAGGCCACAGCTACCAGAAGTGCATGCAGAAGCTAAACAAGCCATTTTGCAAGGGTTTCCTATCCACAGTTTTGCGTATTCACAGCTGGGCAGTTTTAATTTGTGTACCAGTCTGTCAAATGGCTCTACATGCAATGTTAGTTTTAAACTTCCAGAGATCTAACCATTTCAATGGGGCAAATCACCTGCCTAAAAATAAGTGTGTGCCAGCCATGTGCAGAGTGTGGCCATGAACATTTCATTCAGTAGCAGAGAGAGAGAGGAGCAACCTGTTATAACCGAGGGGACAGCAAGCACTTGTTTCCACAGCACAGAATGAAAAAGCATCTTTGACCACCTTACAGTGCTGGTAGCCCTATTCTCCTGCATCCAACAGATGCTACTAATATTTCACAGTACCAAAAATGTACTAGGCATTACAGAGTAAACAGTAAAAACTGCAACCAGATTCCAGAAGTTTAAACAATCCATGTTACACCTCTCACTACAAACAACAGCATTTATCAATAGGGTAGAAAAAGGCTGCAGATGGATATGATTTACAAGAGTAGATTTACAGTGCAATGTCTTTACCAGGCTGCTTTTGAAACTGCATCCATTAATCAATTGTTCTAGATGTACCGGGTTACTTCTTCTATAGAAGCAAGAAAATATGCCAGTCTTGGTCAGACAATGATGCCCAGGTACATATTGTACAATTCAGTCTAGCACACCCAAAAGAAATATGGAAATACAGGTTATATTGGTATCACTGATCTTGGAACTTGGCATTCTGTCTAAGCTGGGCTCCCTTAATAGAAAATGGAGAGAAACAGGCATCTCTATATCCTGTAAATTATGAAAGTACTTTAAAATGAGAAGAATCCTACTTTGCCATTGTCCTTTTCTCACTGCTGCCTACAAAGATACCTTAAGCAACTACCTTTGACTAGACACTTAGCTCTTAGCTCAAGTTAAATAAAATCTCCACTTTTATTTTCAGACTTCAGATTTAGATATCGATATTGGATTAATCAAGATACAACTGGTTTAGCACCAGCCAAAGAAAGGATAAATAGGCTATGCTAAGAGGTAAGCCATTTCACAAGCCTGTGAAAAGCCCTAAAGAAAAGCATATGAATCAATCCAGTTTTAACAGCCATAACAGCATGCCAGAACTCCAGTTACAAAAACCGGTGGAAATTTAGTAATGCCAGTACAATGCTGATGATTGCCAAGGAAAGGGACACCTTTTTCATACTCCTACAGATGCCAGAAAAAGACATGGATTGGAAAAAAAGGAACAAAGAAATCTGGTGAATCATTACTAATTTAACCAGAACCGCCCCCCCCCCCCCCCCCCCCCTTCACTAAGCAGTATGGTATCCTGAATATCAGCAAGCACCTCAGAAGATATAACGCATGAAAGCAATCTTTCAGGTGTGCTGAAAAAAGGAACAGATCAGCCTTAAGGCAAAAAGTTTATGTAACAGGGCACAAACTGAGGAGTAACTTTCCACAGAGAAGCACTTTCTCTAAGATTTGTTTTTGCATTTTTATTCTAAAATTGTGCAATTTTCCTAAAGTTTTGCAGTTCCAGGATACAAAATGAAACAAAATGATTCAGATGATGATTGACTGACTCACAGACTGCTAAATATTTGAGGATATGAAAAATCGTTCTTTTCTATAAAAGGTGATGGCCAATTTAAATACCATTCTGAAATACAGTTCCATTAACAATCGTTTATTGAAAAACAACAACATGTACTGTTCCATGCACTGCTTTTGACCATTTGTTTTACATAGTTCAGGATCTGCTTGGACATCCTCGGGGTAAGATATACTTGCTAAACCAATCCCTTACAGCTAGAACTGCTCCAACTCTCATTGATTTGACTAATTAGTGCATTGGATACTATTTATCAAGCCTTTCAGTAAAATGAGCTAGTCTGGTCAAATGGTACAAAATGAAAAACCATCTGTGGGACGAGTCACTATGCTACTCTGCTCCAAATTACTGATTTAGGAAATACAAGGGAAAAAGCAAATCTACCTGTGAACTCACTTCATCAGTTTGGGAGGTTTCACGAAGACACCAGTAATATGTCTTCCCAAATGACTTGTTGTTGAGCTTTGTCAATTTAGTGACCCAATGTGGGATTTAAAAAATGTTGTGTAACTATCAGTATAACAACATCCTATAATAAGTTGAACTAAATTATGCTGTTATCTGTAGTAAAAATGCCTAAAAGGAAAAAGCAAAGGGCACAAAATGGAAAAGATAAGTCACTTCCAAGTATGACTTAATGAACAGAAAAACTGAAAAGTATCTTTTTAAAAGAGTGAAATTTAAGATAATGATAAGAAAAAACCCCAAGAAACTGGATTTCATTTCATGCTATTTCGTATCAATGAATAATTCTCTGAGTTTCTCTTGTGGAAAAATGATACAACTCTAATAAAATGATTCACAGCACTAAACCATTTTCCTTAGCAAACACCATGTACATTAGCAGAACATCTAGAGGAGAATGTTTCTTTGGAAGATTTATTACTGTGAGATTACAGTAAAATGGTCTGGGATGGCTCAGTGTATGAAATCTTGTCATCCTGGCAGAAGTACTTTACTCTTTCAAGAGACAGACACACATTTGGAAGCAGGAAATAGAGCTCAAATTCTGAAGCTGCAGAGACAGAGTCTGCACAGGCTCACGTTGACTTTGCAATAGGCAGTAAAATAGCAGTAAGTGTGAACTATTAACCCCGCACCAAGCAATACATGCTGGCATGAGCAGTGGAAGACGTCCACTTGTTTGCTGAATCGAAGGAGGCCCTGCAACAGCAAGAGCAAAGCATGTGTATGGGCAGGTAAGGGAAGGAAGAAAAGAATGAACTCTGACATTTTAGTGTGGTTGTTAGAGGTTTGTTTACCAAAATAAAACTAATATATTTTCCTATGACCAGCAATATATACCAGAAAATAACCAAAGGAAAAGCAATCTTGCTAAGCAAATTGCATGTACGGTATAAAGCACGTGAACTTAAAAATAAGGGTTTTGCAGATCAGATTCTCAAACTACTCAAGTATTTCCCATCTAACTCCTTGAAACAGATGGATTAGAAAATAACAACATAAGCTATAGCTTAAATAGTATCTGTCAGAGCTGCTAAGATAGTATAATTGACTACACGAACAGTTATATATACTGGTTCAGTTTAGGTTGCATCATCACACACACACACACACAAATCAGAAAACCCAGTGGCTGATGTCTTTACATGACCCATGAGACAAACCAGATGGCCTAATGACATCAGCAGCGAGCCCACCTCCAAGTCATTTGGTGACACTGAAAGGAAATCCATCCACCGGCTGGATTACTAGCTGTGGTTCACAGATGTCAGCTGCTACCCTCCCCACCCTTCCTCTGCCTTGTTTTCCCCCAAAAGACTCCGTATACAAAGCGGCATTCTTAGAGCAGACCATCACCCAACTAGTCGCACTGGGCAACATGAGAAAGTGGGGAGCATAGTGCTGGGGCACAGCTTGCAAGGAGTGCCTTTCTACCACAGCTCTTTTGACAGCAGGGTCAGAGCACAAGCAGCGCGCCTCCCTCCATCCTGGGAGCCCGCATGGCACACCACAGACCAGGCTGAGCACCTTGGGCTAGCATACAAGACCTCAGAGCCAGAGACTAGCTATGACTGCAGAGATACTACAGCACAAACTGGAAGCACAGCTCTAGCTGCAGCCCTAAGTCCATCTTGCAGATCTGAGATGCTGAGGTGAAGGAGCTGTGCAACTGGTTGCACAGGTTGTAAGAGAAATGCTTAGAGGTGGAGGCATTTCTAGAGCATTCTCAACCTGGTATGAGTACAGCTTGTATGTTAGGGATAAGAAGCAGAGCAGGCAATACAGTGTTAGAGCAGCCGGAAGGTGGGCGGACATGGATTTAGTTTAAAAAGCAGAAATATGGAATGAGGGAGTGAGGACTTAGAGCATGAATAGCGGAAGATCCTATTTTGGATAGCTATAGGGAGTCCATCAGGAAGCTGTGGCTCGCACACACTGCAGCATGGCTTCAAGAGCCAGAAAGTTTGGCAACCCTTACTCTGTACTTTCTACTATAAAATTATATCTTCTCTCAATGCCACTTGTTCCTGCATTAAACTGTTCTCCCCCTGCCCCACCCCGCTTCACATCCCACACCTTCTCCCAACCCCACCACACTTAGAATAATTTCTGTATACAAACGAGGGAATACACTCCCCAGGGGCTTACATACCATACCTTTCTGCAATAACAAATAAAATGCCAAACAAAGTGTGCAAATCCAAACTGTGAAAGTGGATTGTGAAGGAATCAGGCTCTATAGGTATCCCCAAGACCCCGTGTGCTCATCTTTATCCTGGCAGGTGGCAGGGAAGCACCACTCTAAAGCAGAACCATGAACTTGTTTGACTTCACTCTGTGCCATGCACATGGGCCCCAAATCTGCACTTTTATCATACAATTTAATTAGTTTCAATGGGATTTAAGTGAATACTGTTTATTAGTCTGCCAGCTGCACTTCGGGGATTATCCAGGTGTAACATGTGGTAACAATGCGACGCCCCAAATGCCAATATGTTTAAATGAGTGGTGCTATCTTAAATATTGCTATTAATGTCAGAGCAACATCACAGCAGTAACCTTCCAGTACAGTTAAGAGTAACACAGGCTAACCCCCTCCATGCCCAGGCTAACTTTCTGTATCTGAGGGGAGCAGTGATTAAAACCCTTTTGAAGATCACCATCAAAGCCTATTTTGCTATTGATTTATACGGAATGTTAATAATTAAACAGCTGGCATATTTCTCAGCTTCCTCTCATTGAGACCCAATAAAAGGTAATCTATTTATATTCCACTCAAGATCTCTAGTGGTTCTTTACTACCTCAGTATTCAGTAAACACTCACTAAGCTATTATGGAGCAGGACTAATATTTCACTTGAATTAGTAGGAAAATGGCTTCTTAGCTCCCAACAATAGCTGTTGCCGAATCTGTAAAGTGGGAAGGAATCTGCGTAACATACAAAAAAGCTACCCAATCCTTTAAACAGCTTCCTTTAAACAGGAGTTGGACCTGATTCATGAAAAAAATGTGTATGTTCAGTGGGTGGTAACTTTGATGTAGTTCTTTTATGTATACAAGGGTTAGCCAGAGTGTCTGAATAAAAAAGGAAGCCAATCTGCTTTTATTCAGACATAGCACCATGTGGGCTGAACGTGAAAAAAAGAAATGGTATATTAAATGCGAGTCAAACAGACTCATTTTCTTGTTAGTACAAATTATGGGAATAGGAGCCCAGCTGAAATGTGTAAAACAATTATATGAATCAGTGATGACTCTAAATGTGGGTCTCAGAACAAAACTTGTTTTTCCTATAGCCAAAGATCATGGTGACATATTTGTTTCTACCAGCCTCACGGAAGAGCTGGGAACACCTGTGAGATAAGTGACTGATCCCCAGTGATGTTCCAGCCCTTCCCACACTCCTCCTTCCTAACACTGGCACAATGCGTGTAAGACTGCCCTTAAAATCCAATCATTCAAGGGTCCACAATAATTGTGACATTAAAACCAAATCATGTTTGATATCAAAGGTCCGTTCCTCCTTCAGCCTGTATGTCCTTATTTATCCCCATTTGGCGGCACAATGCCAGAGGACCAATTGCAGTAGAAAACTCACGCACTTTCCCTAGATGAAATTTACATTTGTAACTCACTTCACACCTCATAAAAGGGACAGCTGTTTAAAATTGAAAATCAAACCATCAATTTCTGCCAGATTAAGGAAAAAAAAAAAAAAGAAGCAGCAATTTAAATCACATTTAAAGTTCACAGGGGTTACTGCATTTTATTAAAACAAGTCCAATATGAAGCACTTTTGTCATTAAAAATCCATTGCCACAAAGGAAATTTTTGTAATTGGATTTCTAGAAAAACACCACTGAAGAGGACCTGAAAAACTTTGAACTTCCGTACCAATTATTTTTTTCTGTTTCCACAAAGAAGTGGAAACAAAGAAGACCACCGTGAAGAAATGGTCTTCATAGATCAATCAACCCAGCATCACCTAGAAGGCTGAATTCTTTTACAGAGTTTCTATCTTTCAAATCCCTTCAAAAATCTTTGGTTGCACCATTTTTAACAAAGCAGCTTGTATGACACAAGCATTTGAAAAAGAACTAGACAGTAAATTAATTTTACTATAATTCAGAAAGGGCAAAATATTTGCAGGAAGCAGATCAACAATTCCTGCTGTAGAAGTGGACTGCCAGTATCACAAGCATGATTTAAATTGTTACATAAATGACTGATGGATTTGGGTTTAAAATTACCATTTGCAGTCTATCCTGAACACAAAATTGCAATCCAGTTCTTTCCTTTTTCTTCAGAAAGTGATCTTTTGATCATCTTTATTGAAGGAAGAACGCAAGACATGAAGACACACACTACTTGTAGGGGAGCCTGTGATGGACTGCAGGTCATAAAAGCATACTCAGCAAGTGATACTCTAGTGTGATACTCAGCACAAGTAATTTCCCCTAGCCACATTAAGACAAGACATATCACTCCTTTTCCAGTGGCTAGAAAAGGCACCCAGACAGTAGCTCAGACTAGAAGCCCAGTTTTCGGACAGCTAAAATGTCCAAACCAAATGGGGCAATTAATCCTGTTTGCAATTACTAAGAGCACTGCACTCATTCATAGCCAAACACATTCCACCACAGGCTTTTCAAGATCACTCGCTATTCTATTTACTCAGGGTCTCCAGCCTGCACTGAAACTCATGATCAAAGCTGTCACTTTACCTAACTAGATTAATGTCACCTTGCACCTACCTACATTGACAGACACTGAATATAGCTGTGCCTTTCAGCAGAGTTGTTGGATAGGCAAAACGGTGAAATTAATTTACTGACCCTTGGGTAAAGCTTAATTTTCAAGAAAATCTGAAGTTGTTGGCCTCAGTTTTATTCCTCCTGTGTTTGCATTAAAGTATGTAGGTTCTTTCAGCACTCTAAACGCGTCAGTGATCCAAGACAAGCCGTACACTTCTTACACGGCTATAGTGTAAATGTAGCAAACGAAACTAAAGTCAAACTACTACTGAGTTAAAGAGTGTCCCTACTGGATTTAAAGTATTTCAGTTTACACATGCCAGCTTTTTTGGTTTATTACTTTGCATCAATTTTGCTTAAGGCCATTAAGTATGCCTTCTGGCCTGTAACAGACTGATTTATCATGTCACACAGGGATCTTTCTGGTATTAACCACTCTACTGCCAATATCTGGAATTCTGGTAAGCAGAAATATAGGGGGTAAATAATAACTATAACATGAAATTTGAGACTTATAAAGCAATACACAGCCACACCGAATTCCTCTGCTCCATCTGAAAACTATACTGCTGAAAGCTTTTCCCCAAATCAACTGACATGGGTTATTCTACAAAAAACACAGGATACTCTCTTTCGTTAACATTCTTAGTAGTTCCCTTAAAATAATCCTGTTGGCATATGGTATCTTGGGGAAATAGGGTCACAGGGAGAGAACTTCTCCTCTCCAAACCCCCATAAATCTCTCTCTCCCCCAAGATATAGGCAGGCCAAAAGCAATTATGGCTATTTGCATAGAAAGCCAACACTTAGGTATAGTCTCTCGTTTCTATGGCAGCACAGCTCCTATAAAAACACAGCTCTCCAAGCTCACTGGCATCACTGTGTACTCTCAGCCATTTCCTTAACAGTGAATTTCCCCTCAAAACATGCCAGATCATGTAAATTAATGCCGACCCCACCCCACCGTCAGCAGAACTAAGAGTGAGGTGCTGGGGAACGCTCTCAGTATGAATGGCCAGTGGTTACAGCTGCTGCCTCCTGCCCTCCCTCCTGCCTCTTGCTGGCATCCACACTGGGATCACTGAGGGCTTGCCAGCCGAGCAGCGGGAAGGGAAAACCATGCCAAAGAGTAACTTCCTTTTTATGTCCTGCTGCCTTTTCTTCCCACTCTGAATAAACTGAAAAATCCATCACCCAGAAAATTGAGATGGAAAAGACTGAAATCACTGCTGCCTTCACCATGCTAAGATTACGCAATAAAAACATTCCCTGGATAATGGGATTTGTCAGCATCAGCTGAAAAAAATGCCTACTGTACGATAATATCAAGAAACCAACTACCCCTATAAACAGGAAATGGCTGATGTTATTTTTCAGTTAATTCTATGTCTAAAGCAAAGCTGTATATTATTGTTAACTATATAGATAACTGGAGCGTTTATACAGAATTTTAAGTTGCAATTAAAGTGCCTGCTTTATGCAGACACCTGTTTAATCTTCTCAAAACTACCTTACCCCCTTCCTAGGAAGAATTATAAGATTTGCATATTACTACTGGAACACCTAATTGCAGCCAATGAAAGAGAATATATTCTCTAGGGTATCAGTAAGTATCCTGTATGTTTATTTAAAATTAAATGCATTTATGTATAAAAATACATTACTTCAGTTGAAAGTGCAATGGGAAGGATATTTTTATAGGGTGAAAAAGAAAAAAATATCTGCTTAGGACAAGAATGCTCCTCACCAAAACAATTAATAATTTCTTTATGGAAGTTAAGTATCACATCATTATATGACCATTTTTCCTTCTGATGCTGAGAGAGTTTTGCATTGGCAGGAGACTTGGAAGTTTTGATTAACAACCTACTGGAGCTCTTGGCAAGATGCCTGGGTGTTTCAGATTACTGCTGCTATAGAAACTCCCCTGGGTGACTGCACTGCTTTTCTTTTTCTCACATTTCTAAAATGCTGGTCTTCAATTTTTATTTTTATTTTTATCCTTTTGCAGTTTGCTCCACTTAGTAGCAACTGCTGCACTACTGTTCTGCTTTCATTCAGTGAACAGCACAGCTACACAAACAGCTATCATTACAGATAACAGGCATCATAAAAGTTTGCCATATGCCTTCTCAGCTGGCCAAACTGATGACACAATTCTTTTACAGCAGTCTGGGTAGTGCATAGGAGGTATATACATTTCAGGAAGCTGGCGATTCATTAGCGTCTCTCTGAGTGTATTACTAGTTAACATACTTTTAAGGACTGATTATATATGAGATTAATATAAACTTCATTTTAAATTACTATTTAAAAATTCTAATTCCAATTTATCCAAGAAAGAATGAGGTGCTGACTACAAAATCAAACAAAAAGAATTTATTTTTGCATGTTGTTCCCTCTTTTCAGTTCACTTTTTCAATTCTCTTTCTTCCCCTCTCAGGATAATCTAAGTTATACTAACATGGTGAATGATCTATCTCTTTTTCCAGCACCACCAACAGACTTTAGTGGGAGCAGGAGCAGGAGCACAAGCAAGCACTTTCCATTGCTATTTAATGGAAAAGAGCAGAAAATAGTGAAACAGTGTAGAGAGCAGTGCCTGACTGCTGCCCTCAGCTGTGTCACACAGTTACGCCAGGTACACCAAAAGCCTATACAGGCCATCATCAGTGAAGTGACTGTGTCTTCTGCACACATAGACTGTGTCTATGCACACAGCTGCAATCGTCGCCCTAAGAAGCTTGGGGCTTAGTAAGCGTGGACATAGACACTACACTAAATCCAGCCTGTGGGCACTTCGCAACATGTGCACTTGGGTTCCCGCACTCATCCCCTTGAGAGGAGGGCCACTGCTAGGCTAATCCCTGCCATTCATTCCTGGTGCCCTGCCTGCCACATGCTGCTTTCAAAGGGAACAGGCTACAGTGGGATAAGCTGGTTCAGCAGTGACGACTTATTTCTTGGCATGTTACCTATACACATACGGACGACGTCTGATCTGCTGGGGCATAACAGCGCCGTATGGCTCCTGCGTCAATGGATCAATGGATGAGCTGCCTCCATCAAAATAGCTCAAATAGCTCACACCTTGCTCTGAGGGCTCCTGGGAAAAGAAGGATACCAGGAGACTACTACAGGAGGAATGAACAGTCCTGAACTAAGCTCAAGAGAGACGCCCAGAGCCCTTCCTGAAAGGAGAGGCTCAAACACATTGCAGAACTCACCTGAAGCAGAAACTGAGACACAGATAAGTGTAAAACATCTTTACTATCTTCAGACTGTATCCAAGTCAAACCCAAAAATTCAGAAATTGATTTTGTTATCTGTTTCAATGATCAAAGCTTACAAAGAAACAGGGCTTTGGATCATTAAGGTCCTTATCAGTTGCTAGAGTTATTGTAAGAAAGATTTACTGTTATGATTACAAAACTGACAAACATACAAATAATCAAAACTTATCTTAAAATGAGAAACTACAGAAACATTCTCAAGTTACTTAAGGTAAAAGTAAGACCCAGAAGTGTTTCAGAAAAAAACCCAAACAACCAACAAAATCAAACACACAGCCATTCAAACAATTCTAACTAAGGAGATGCCTCCTGTGCTACATAGCTCTGTTGGAAATCCGATTTATCTGCCTCTTGCCCTTTCACTAGTATGCACAAAACCATTTAAGTTAGCAGCAATCTCTAGAGCTCGTCTTGTCCAAGCACCCATCTAAAAGCAAGTCCAGCCAAGTTCTGCGTACCTCCAAGGATGGAGGTACCACAAATTCTCAGGACATTTGCTCCAGTGATTTTACCTCTGATAATTTCCGTCCACCCCTACTTATACAGAATTTCCTGTGTTCCATTTTCTCTGTGGTTTCTGGTCCTTTTGCTATAGACCTCTGAGAAGGGTCTGGCCCTGTTTCCTCAGCAAGCCCCAAGGTACCTGAAGACAGCAATAAGACCTCCCATAAGCCATCTCTTTTCAAACCTAAACAAACCCAGTTCTCTCCACCTCACCTTGCACAACCTCAGATGTACTCCAGCCCCATGACCACCTTGGTAGCTCTCTGCTGGACTCAGCCCAGCATGTCCAAGTATTTCTTTTACTGAGGAGCACCAAACTCATTGTAGTTCTCCTAATGTGGTCTCACAAATGCCAAATAGAGGGGAAGGACCTGCTGGCTGTGCTTGCAAACATTACCTGGGATATGATTGCCTGTCTTTGCTGCAAGGGCACACTGCAAAATCATGCACACCTTGTTGTCCACCAATATCTACTTCAAGCAGCTACAAAGCTACTTTCTAGCCCCTTGGCCTCCCAGTCTGTGCTGTTGCATGGGTTTATCCCAGCCCAGACACAGGGCTCTGCATGTGCTTCTGCAGTAAAACAAGAGGCAGCATTAAGAAGTATTATGACATGTTGCCATCTATTCTTTTACAACAGGGGAGAAAAATGGCCAGTGGAAACTAGGGCCTTTTACTGCAATCACTAACACAAAATTTAGAAGAGGAAGTCCGAGTTTAAAACTTATATTATAAAACAAAGCTATAAAATTAAAGTAATATAATTTAAAGAAATACTATGCATTACAGGTAAAATATCCCACAGCATTGTATTTATGGTTCAAACCTTTAAAAAGGCAGCCTATGTAATACCTAGCAGCAATACTTTCCAGGAAGAATATATTGAATTTTTAAAATATTCAAGAAGTAAACATTTTAATTTATTTTCCTGAGGAAAAAAAGCAATAGACATCAAAAATGGATTCAGAGCACTTTTAGAGTCTCATATTTTCTACTTTTTGCCCTTCACATTTCCAGTCCCCAAATAATATATCACAGCTCATTTCTGAATCAGAAAAAAATGAGAGGATCCATCTGAGGACTCGCAACACTCCTTCCATTCTGGCTGAGGTTTATAATTTGCATAAACGTGAAGAAAATGCACAATATCAGCATATCAGGGCCTAAACATGCTATTATCCCACAGAATCCACAACACCCAATAATCTGTTAATCAAGCACGGAGGAATGACAAACACAAATCTGCTGCTGCACTACTCTCTTTCTTTGGAAAGAACCAGTCTTTCCTGATGCTTGAACCACCTAGACTAGAACTATTTCTGTGACACCAGGAGTTAGCAAAGAAATGGGGAGAAATAACATTATAGTGAATTACTAGAAGCAGTAATAGTACCATATTCAGGAGGTATTGAAGGAAATTTATGAGACAACTGACCACAAGATATTAACATCTCCAGAAGGGAACTGGAAATGGTATGCTCCCCTTTCTTTACGCATATCTCATCAATCATTTCAAATGCTGTGGCACAGCAGTGGTGTCTCTCCTCTTTGTTTGCAGAGTCACCATACACCACTGAAACACTGTATTTCCACACACTCCTGACAAAATGCTTCCTCCCTGCTCCTCCTTGCAAGGGAATTGTGGCTACAGAATCACAATTTACCTCTCCATTTTTCTCTTCCCTTTTCCTTCTTTTTCCTTCCACCCTCCAATCTGGTTATTTTTGGACTGCCAGTTGGGATTATTGCTCTTTTTCCCTGCTAAAATAAAAACAAACAAGAGTTATACTTCAGATTCTGGGCTTAAGCATGAGATCTGTCTCCAGCATTAAACAGTCACATTTTTGTGCCTGAGGTACAATGCTATCTCCTATGACACTGACTAAAAGCAAGCCTTGCAACTAAAGGCAAATTCTGCTTCTGGATTCACATGTGCAGTTTTCTGAGTTCTCTGGTAACCACCTATCAACCCTGAGCAGAATTATGCCCTGAGAATCCAGCACTGACTGACATATGCCGAGTCTTAACAGCATGTAAAATTGGCCTTTCTGAATGGAACTCCAATGAAGTCTAGAATATGCAAAACTGAACTAGAATATTTATGACTTAAAGCACCCTTTCTGTCTGACACAGAAAGGTCATCTTTATTTCAGACCATCTTTTACTATATTTTGTTTTCTTTCCAAACACCTTTAAGATGTACTTGCAGATGGTATATTTGTAAGGAATTTAGCATATACAAAATAATAGACAATGTAATAGTGTCAGTTTCTCACCTCTAAATGAAGGTCTGAAGTAGAAAAACCAAGATGCTTTTCCAGGAAGCAAAACCAAAGGGCCCCCCCACCCTGATCTCATAACATCACACATAAAGTCTCAGCTGAAATCAGTCTCAAGGTGTTTTAATGTACACAATATCAGACATTTCCCAAATTAAACCAAAATACCACCAAGTGTTATTCAAATGTTCATTTATCTTCTTTTTTTTTTTCTGCATTAAAATACTTTCAACTGTAAGAAGAGTTTTCCAGTACCTGAAAAAAATCCTTTTTATTGTGCAAAATTCAATATAGCAAACAGCTGACAGGAATTGAAAGGAGAAGAGGCTAAACATTTCAGTGAAAATCATTGCATCTTTTTCAGATAGAGCTGAGAACTATACATAGGCTACCTTTAAGCTTGTTGGTGACTTTGAGCACCAGACTAATGCAGTCACCCTTAGGAATACACATAATTCCTTTTCACAGGCATTTCACAGGCCCTGCCAGGCACTATCATATCCCCTTAGAAGTAACATAACCTTTCCCAGTGTATATATATCATTTTAGCACCTACATTCTGACATATAACGCCACATAAATGAATGTTTGCAGATTTTGAAATGTTCTAAAACCTTTTGCGTGCTCAGTGTATCTATTCCTGGCACACGAGTGCTAACCATTTACCTAGTGACACTTCCTCCTCTCCCCTGACGGCAGCTATGTTACAGTGAAGTCTGCAGCCCTATTACACTGAAGAATTCAGACCAAATGTCTAGCCGAGTACCTGGTATAGTATTCCAGCTTGGCATAAATGTAAATGTCAACTCTGTGTTCTCCAGCTGTGCTTTCATAGGGTCAGTTAAAGAAAAGGTCACTTTTTTTTTTTTTTTTAATTTAAAGTTTATGATTAGTTTGTATCTTCATTTGAACTATCACAAGAATTTTAATTCTTAGGTTTACAAGACTGGTATCCACATTTGGGTATCTTCAACATGACTCAAGCTCAGGAGAAATGACCCCTTCCAATTTAACCACTGCTATGAGAAAATTAAGTTGGTATTTATAACTCGAACTGAAGGTGTCTGTATCAGACAATGGGGCAGTTACCTTGGCTAAAAATCCACACGGCACAGCACTGTGCGTGCAATGGTTGAAGACAATGGAAGCAGCATGGCTGTTCTGGTAGGACTTCTTAGCTCAGGCACCAAACTGCACAGAAGTTGTGTCTCACCAGTTCTGTTTCCAGCCATGAAAGTGTAAGCATCTACTCAGCCAGTGTTTGCAACTCTACTCCAGAAAGTTTTAGTCTCTCCTTCTCCTACTTTCTTAGGGCTAATCAAAAGAGAGAATTAATTTAGCTTCAGATACTAAGGTATTTTTTTGGTACAGAATAGCAAGAAAAAGAGCTCTGAATCATTGCCAACTAGTTCCTCAGGCAGGCACCTATAACATACTAGTGAGCTGGCAATATTGTCATGAGCAAAAAAGAAATGCATATATCCATCACTGCTACACTGCAATAAAGTGCCCAAATTTAGGGATCAGAAATAAATCAAAAGCAAACATGGAGCTTACTGAGACTAATAAATTATGAGAAGTCCCCAAAATAACTTCAGAGAATTTAGTAAAACAAGGTCTGAAGAGGTAAGAGACACCTTACTGTTGCTTCTGTAAGCTTACTGTGCCCTCTGTTGATCATTATAATACTCTTTACAACTACATGACAACACAGGTTTTCCCAGTGACACTTTCTTGCTCAGGACAGTCTGTGGCTGCCTAATCAATGCAATATAGCTGCACAGGCAAAGAGCATGATGTCTACAATACCCTTTTTTATTTTATGTAGAGCGTGGAAAATTAGAGAGTGAACAGGGCAAGAGATTACAGAAAGAAAACGACTGTTTAACAGTTAAAAGTGTCAGATACTCCCCCCCAAAAACGTGCATTCTTTCTAACTACAGAATTCTTATGTAATATCAAATCAGAGCAAATAAAAGCAACCACAAAATTGTAGGTCATTGCTACATTAGTGTTTCTCATCTCAAGAATATATTGAACAAGACTTTTGATATCATTTGTAAAAATACTCAGAACTGAGGACACTACAGAACCAATGGCAGCATTGCTTTGACTATGCAATGCTGAATAATTTGGAATATAATGGAGCTACAAATAATTCACACATTCACTCAATACACACACAATACACAAGAGTATTGCTGCAGCCATACAGTACAACCGGAATATAATTCTTCTGCCTCAGATCCATAGGTCTAAATACTATGTTTATTTATCTGCATTGAAATGGCCATATGTGATACTAAATGTTTTTGGAAGGGAAAGAGGGATCTGAACAGCTTTTCCAAAGTGTATTCCCACACCTGCTGAGTTTGCCCGAGGAAGTAAAAGGGGTGAGAATTTTACTTCCTGATACCATACCAAGAGGCACACAATTTTGTCCTGGGTGTGCTAGAAAACAATAGAAGACTGAAGCACATCACATTCTAAAACTATTTATAGAATTTTGATTATTGCCTAATGGTTTCTGCCAGTTTTTTTAACAGCTCAAAGTATCAACACCAGCCTTTGGTTTAGCTTCTTTCGCATTCAGTTAGGATGGCCCTCTTTTTTCAGCCTTAACAACTACTACGAACGCAAGAGTCCCTATTTACCTTCCCACCAGAAACTCGCTGGCTGTAGTTCAGACACAAACTGTGGTGACTGATATGCTCTCAGAGACTCCATTGATATAATAAAAAAAGTTTCCTGAAAATCTCCATTGCTCTTCTCAAACATTTGTCCAATGGAAGGATAGATCAGACCATTATTACTAACATGCTGGCATTTTAAAGTTTTGTATGAAAGTTTCAGGAGCTAGCTGCATACAAAGACATTCTCTGTGTTGCTGAAGATGTATTTCTTTGCTGTCATCCAGTGCTTATGTCTTCGTTTGGCTCTGTGTTGCAAAACATCTTTCCACTGATGTCATACATACATGTATTATTTTTTGCTGGAAGTTTCTGCACTTTGTGCCTTCATGTTTTGCTTTGTCTTCCACAGTTCCCAGCTGTGAACTTTATATTTACCCTATAGGGTGTATTTGCTCTGACTGCTTGTTCATGAACATCTCTCTGGGACTGCCTTGTGTCTTATGCTGTCATCTTGCAGACATTTATTTGCAGTTACATGAATCTTCAGCTTCAGTTGAATCAGTATCTGCTGAGTCTAAATTACTTTGTGCTGATGATAAAATGGTGCTTCTTTTGCCAATGCCTGTTCCTGTCGGTGCTGATGATAAAATGGTGCTTTTGCCGATGCCTGTTCCTGTCTCTGATTAGGTTTTAACAGTCAGATGGCAATTCGTATCCTTTCACAATACCTGAAACACTAAAAAAAAACCCTCTTTTTTCCCTATAATTCTGAACCTTTCAGATATATTGTTCTTTTTCTGCCTATGAACATGTGCTAAAGTGTTTTTCTCACATTGCTGAGCAGAGATTTTCCATATTGTAGTTAGTAAACTCCTATCTCCAGAAATTCCCATTTAGCCTTTCTCATGACTGCAAAACCAGAAGCCCTATCGTCACTTCAAGGCAAGAATATACAAGATGATGGAAACACTTTTGCTGTCTCAAAAGCCTTGTACACTGCTACTGAGCACGTAAGGATAAAAAGTTCATTGATGCACTGTCAATTGGAAAATGGAAAATACTCAGAATGGTTTCTGAAATGACAGTTTATCGAACTAGACCCCTGAAAGACTGAAGTGACAATAATACACACATCGATTACATTTCTAGAGTACAATTATTGTGAATATATTGAAAAGGACTTTGAAATGGGGCAGCAGAGATCCAAACACACAAAATGTATCATCTGATAAAAAGCAGAGGACTAACATATTCACTTTTGTATTTAAGTATTTAAAATCAAAATTTGTATAGGATTTGGAATATATGCCATACTATTATGGAGGCCAAGCCACAGTCCTTAATCCTCTGTCTAACTAGTATCACAATGAAATGTTATTATCAAGAAAATATCTGGTGAAATGTATTTAGTTCAACCACACACTTCTTAGAACTAATAGCTAACTTCTAATTTTTAAAGATGCCCATTCACATCTTATGTTTAAATAGGAATTTGCACATAGACAATGACTATATTACCAGTGCAGCTTGTATGGCCACATGCAGATTCCAAAAGATCAGAAGTATTTGCACAATCTCCTCTCAAGAGTTTCGAGGACAAACTGACCCTAATTCCATCTAAATGATGCTAAACACATATTAATGAAAATAGTAAATTGGAAACTTGAAGAGCTTACAAAATCATGGCTACAACCCTCATAGTGAAAATTAATGCATTCCCAAGTATGCAGTTGATAGCTTAGTTTTAATAAATGTATAACAGTGTCTTCTGTAAAACCATCTCTGCAGTGGTCTGATCAATATTTATTCCAAACTACATTATGTCACTTTAACCTAGAGAGAAATACCAGCCCTTTGGACACAGAATTCGAGCACACTGCTGTCCTAATACTGTGATTAATGCTGTGAGCTACACCCTGCCTAGCCTTCCTAATCTCTGGGCTTTCTAATTTATAGCAGAGATGGATAGGCTATCAGTGGGGAATTATGAGGATTACTAGCTGTTTATCTCTCCTTTGCAGAGACACTTTGCTGCTTATGGAATTACCATAAACCCTCCAGCTACAGGGCCACTTCTATACTTACCCAGAAATGTAGCTACCTACTGGGCACAAAATTTTTTGGTAGCCAAAATATTAGAAAACGTTGGAGTTGATGGATGCATTTTTTTTTTTTTTTAAATGATTTGAACATACTGTCAAGACCTGTCATGTTACTTCAGTGGTAATTTGTCTGCAGGTTATCTTGCATTCACTTGAAATCCAGTGCTGTGATCTTGTCTACACTAATTAGAGTTCAGCATTAAGGCCTGGAGGTTGCCCTCAAGCATCACCACAGGTGAAACCATTAAACATGTATACCAAGCCGTTTCTGCACTCATGGCAAGTTATGTAACCCATTTCAAAAGATTTCATCTTTATGGCCACCAGGAATGTTACTGACTTTCCTACTATCTGATAATTAAGGGTTTCCTCAATGCTTCTGCAGGAAGTTCTTATGCTGTGGAGCACAAGTTTCATTCTGGGGTGAAACTAATCAAAGAGTTTGAGGGGAAAACGTATATTATTTGTTTTAGTTTCCTGAAGGAGGAAGGAAGGAAGGAAGTCGTCCTATAATATTTATTACTCTACTGACTTCTAAAAATCTGAGTCCGTACAGAACAACTTTGCTCGTTTCAGAAGAAACTAAGAAGGAGAACCATCAGTAAGATAAATGTTAGCCCTCGTACTGAATAGCTTCAATACTACAAGTGTTGTCCAACAATACCTATTATATATGGTCTGCATTTATAGCCAAGGTATTTATAGTCAAGGTACCTCTGTAACCACAGTTTAGTTAAGTGATGATTTGAGCACTAACATTCAGCTAATTTGTCTGTATTTCATATTGCTTAGATAGATAAAACTTTAGCATGTTCTTACTCAACTCCTCATCGTTTGCCACTGAGCTAAAACTTTGTCTTTATTACTTTACCAGCCTGCTACATAAGACACATTAAGAACAGTTAATTCAGCAGGTTTGAGTCTCTTAATTCTATGCATCAAAATAGTTGCATGCATATTTATAAACATAATAAAAGGATGTACAACACAAAGATACTTTCACACTCAAAGTCACAACATAGCCTTTGATTGTCATTGTACAGTCATTTGTATTTGTCTATGCTTACTTTATATTCAAAGACTGTAACAAAAGAAAATTGCTAAAATATAATCATTGGTTAAAATAAGAACTCTTTTATTCTCTCTGTTATCTTCATTCAGTTGTTTCTGATACCTATACACATCTTTTGAAATACTTGATTTTTTTAAGACTTAAAAAAACCACCACAAAACCAAACCACTTCATGCCTGAATTTCTTTCAGAACATTATAAAATGTCTCAGCACATAAAACACACAGGTGTAGTCATCCAGGTTCTTCCTTCAAGGTATCACATATTGTAATAAAAAACAAAAATACAACTACCAAAGGGGAGAACCCCCACCCAGGAACCAGATAGAACCATCCCAGTCTCAGCTCACATTTATGCAACACTGTCATGCCAACTTCTGCAGTTTTATTGCATCATTTAATCTCTGGCCAGCTCCTCAATGAGTATGAAACAACAGAAATTCATTCCTACTTTCTCATTTTTTAGTACTTCCTCAGCCATCTTCTGCAGCACAGGACCCCAGTTGCCTGCTGGGACCATCTAGGCTTGTCGTAACTAATTAATTCCCTACCATCGCAGTGGCTTTGCACACTGAAGATACTTTGGTCTTTCCTATTCTCTGAGCCCTAAGTTTAGTGTCTGAGGGAAGGAAACTATTTTGTCTGAATAAAGGTACTTGGCTGAAAAGAAGGATATCTACATGAAATTTAAGAAGACATGAGAACCATTCACCCAGTCCAGCCTCACACCCTACGAAAGCCTGCTAAAAAAAGGGCTACTATAAGTGAGCCTCCGTTTCACTGAGCCATGTTAAGTCCATGCCTTAGTGTGCTGCCATATCCTAGTAACAGGATGAAATCACCTTATTTTCCTCTGTCCTGGGTTTGTTTGCTTTTCTGACAGGGCATGCTAAAACACACCAAGCTGTTTGGATTTGTCAAGGCACAATTGGCTAGATACAGAAAAGCAGAATTTGGAACCTTTCCAATAGGTTCTTGAAATCTAATAGCAAATTTACATAAGACGTGAGGTTTTACTTTAAAAATGGATCATCTAAATGAGTATGTGCTAATGGATGAAACATGGATAAGTCATGTTATCAATACAACTCGCACATTTCTCAAATGTCCATCACCCTGGTCCCACTAAAGCTGTTCTTGTCAGTTCTGATGTACATATCTCAGCACTTCTCACATTCACCTGCTGACTACTCCACACTAGACTGTATCCCAGGGACATAGCCTGTATTAGCAAGGGACAACAGCATAGCTTCAACACCAGCAAAACAAGCCACCATTCCTTTGTGCACAAGGAGGACAGAAATTTGCTGCTGACAGCTGCAGTGCTAGCTCCGCTGCTCTGGTGAGTATGCACATGGGCAAGCATGAAGCCATTCATAGCCCTTCCAGATCACCTCTCTGCTGTGGATGAGTACGTGAGCACTGCCAGCTGAATGCTTGTGTACCAGTACTTAATGGGTGGATAGTGAGGAGACAGCTGTAAAGCTGGCTACTTGAGTTTTTATGTCCACATTATTGTTTGGTTTTGCTTTTATTAGCTTTGCTGTATATATTTTTTCAAATGCAAATTGTGAGGCTTTCTTATCTCTTAAATGAAAAAGTATGTTAAATTACGTAGTCACTCAAGAAATGTGGATGATAAAAACATACTAAACCATATTCCAACAAAACACTTTATGGACTCTTTTTCATTTTAGAGGAAATACTGGGTATACTTTCCATCACTGCACTGGGAGACAGGGTGAATTTTACCCTACTGCTATTAATCTCTTTTATTCGCATGTGGAATAGCAACACAGATCAAATGTCTACTGCAGTTGGGAGTTTCAGTATTCTTTGCATTTTATGTAGTTTCCTTTTTATCTGGCAGCATAAGTCCTTGGTAGGGTATGTGTGTAAGGAGCAAATTCTGGTTACAAACAGACAACTGATCAGGAGGAGGCCTATGAACTACCTAATTCATTTCTTCACATCATTCTGTATTTAGGACGTGAAGGTTAAGTCTAGCTACCAATGCGTGTATCAGTCAATACCCAGGTGTTTTTTTTTTTGTTTTGGCATTTTTTAACGTAGTTCTTCAAAGCAAAATACACTGAAGAGAGATGAACTCTTACTCCCAATCAGGCAAACACAAATACACCATCTCTGACAGTGTTAAAAAGGCTTGTGCAGCTTAAAGGGATGTAGCACACTGCTAACCTACAATAGTGGCACTACCTTTACATCAGAACAGTTGAAAACCTACTGCAAATAAGAAGATGGTCTGTGATGTTTTTAAAAGGGTAAATTATTTTCCTTAGAGAGTGCTAGAATTCACTTATTTTGCTGCCTTAGAGAACTACAGAATATAAGAAAATTCCTGATTTTTACACTTTTCTATCTAATAATTTTTAGTCTTCTTACTATTGCTCTAAATACAAGCAGACTATTTCAAGTTCATGCTCTTCATCCAAACTGAAGTTTTCTGTTTAGGAATCAAGAGCTACTATTCTGTCTTCACTGTAAACAACTAGTCATTGCAAAGTAATTGCCCCTGTATTTTCAAAACTGTATAAAAGTATAACAAGTATCATTGAAAAAGAAAAATTAAGAGCTAGGTGTGACTGTGTGACAAAGTAGGGACCCTGTCCTGGCAGGAATACAAGGGCCTATAGTTCTCTAATACATTTACAAGCTTCATTCCATTATGAAAAATGACTGCCATTACTAATTTTTTCTGATTATTTGCATAAGATTGGAAATGAGGCACCGTCAATATGAAAGGAATTCAAAGAGACACCTTCCTATTATCCTGCTAGCCTATGTCACACCACTGTCCATTATATTTATTACTTTGCTGAGCTGGGCTTCCCAAAACAAGCAAACTGATAGAATTACTACCAAGCAGTTGCCAAAATGATGATAAATATTATTACAAACTAGTGCTTCTCATAAAACAGGTATAAACCAGATTTCCCTTGACACGCACTGCAAAAATCCCTCCTTGGCTCAGATGCTAGCTACTGCTTGAAAAACATCACCTGGCTCTGGAGATAAAGTTCATGCACTGATCCTTCCCAGCTGAGGCCACCACGTAGCTATTCTTACCTTCGGATTACCCACAAATGTTGGCAGTGATGATGTCTTTCTAGAAATATCTGCACTCTGTTAAAACACACTCAGCCACATCTTATTCCTGAATTACTCCTTTCCCTTCCCTCCTCCAACACCCACAGTCACTTCTCCTCCTCACACCTCCTCCCTTAACTCCTTTAGTTAAAAGTTTATATACAGAAAACAATCAAAGTAAAGTTTTACACTTAAAATGAAAGAGTCACTGGTGTACTGGTGCAGAGTATCACAGACATATGATAGGAAGGAGGGGAGTTTCGTTTCCTCCTCACAGATCTTCAGACATCACAGATGAAAGTCAAAGAGTGAAAACATGAATCTGAAGGACAATTCTGCCTAGCAAAGAGTAACATCACGATTAAGGACAAAAATATCATAAAAAAATAAGCCAATGCTTGCTGGAAGATATTCAGGACAGCCAGGTTAAATGAGGTATAAGCTGTAATCAAAATCGCAACCATCAAGCTGGAAAGACTGGAAAAGAAAATGAAGACAGGAGTGCTCTTCTGGGGTGAGATTAATGTGCACTGAATACAGCAGCAGTGAGAAGACTAAAACCTATCTAATGCAGATTATATAATGCTGCATAGTCAAACATAAAAGAGAGCTTTCTTCAAGTTGGAAGCATTAGTGTTCAGGAGTGCACTCAGCTGAAGCAGAAGAGCAGGCCCTTTGTTGCTCACAGGAACTGCTCCATGGGATCTGCAGTGGTACCAGCTCCTGGTGCCATTTGGAAACTGACATGAATAAGAGACTTGACAGGAAATGGAAAAGGCACCTGCAAGAGTAAGTCTAGAAAGCTTTTATCTGAGGTCTCAGCTATGCTTGATATACCACCAAGGTAATAAAGGTGGAAAAGGTAAACAAACACATTCTCCCAAGCTGGTGTGCAGCTTTATCCTCATGTTAAATCAAGATGTTGGTGCCATAACAAACCTAATTCTTTTATGGTAGAAATTTATCTCAGAACTATTTTTATCAATGAAAAAAATAATCAATTAGAACAATAAATTATCAGGTTTTTACTTGTGATATTTGCAATCAAATATGAATGGCAGCTAGCAAGAACATCAGCTACTGATGAAGCTCATGCTGACTCCAAACTTGGCACTTAGAAATCATCCATGATGAATTCATCTTTCTTTTATTAAGGCCAGAGAATTCAGAAAATGAGAGAAATGGCTGTCAGTTATTTCCTTTTCCTTGCGAAAACCTGCTCGTTCTATTCTTTTATGTATGTAAATTATGCTAATAAAAGGCATCCTATATTTTTATTTCACCTTCCCATAAGACCTGATTAAAAGTGATAGTATTAAGTACACAAATGATGCATTGAACAGAAGATGTGTGTACCACGGGACACACGGTAGGGTTCTGTGATACATGTTTACGCATAACTTGATTTATCCATTGGCAGGTAAATAGGAGCTGTTAATACTCAGGAGACTTTTGCTGAAGAAGCTAGAGTGGCCTAGGTTGTTCTAATTCATTAATGGAGAAGGTATTGCACAACTCGTCATACATAACCGTGCCTTCTTGGGACTGCTGAGCCTGCTATGTGCTGCTCTAACAGCAAAACCCTCTTGAATTCCGTTATCCGGTAATTAGGGGTTACTCTGGCCAGGGGAATAAAACCCCAGCATAAATCGGGGACAACAAAACGGCTCCTGTTCTCCTTCCTCCTGTGCTCCTGGGGCTGGTGAATCACATCTGGGAACTTGTATATTGTGCCAAATGAGCGTGTACCCACAAGCAGAGTGCAGAGGAGCCTTCGTGCTCCTCTAAGGTGTCGCATGGGATTTGGCTGACGTTTGGTGGCTCAGAGCCACAGAATCACTAAATTGGCTCATATTTGTCATCACACTGTCCACTCAAAACTTTAATGGTTAAAAACCAGGCTGATCTGGAAGATTCTTTGTATATAATACTCATAATACTCTTCTAACTTCCATAGAGCCTCACATTCTCCACCCATCAGAAAGATGTCCGTGAATCAGCATGAAGATTTCAACAACACAGAAAGCTACGGTTTTGCACAAACATTAAGGCAGGTTTTGCGTACATGTAGTGGGTTTGCATGGCAAGATTTTGGTAGTGGGGGGGCTACAGGGGTGGCTTCTGTGAGAAGATGCCAGAAGCCTCCCCCATGGCTGATGGAGCCAGTGCCAGCCGGCTCCAAGACAGACCCGCCGCTGGCCAAGGCCAAGCCCATCAGCAGTGAAGGTAGCACCTCTGTGGCAGCATATCTGGGCAGGAGGGGGAATCGGTGCCAGAGAGAGAGAGAGGAGTGAGACTAAGTGAGAGCAACATCCCTGCAGCCCCCAGGTCAGTGCAGGAGGGGCAAGGGGGCTCCAGGCGCCGGAGCAGAGATTCCCCTACAGCCCGTGGTGAAGCCCACGGTGGGGCAGGCTGTGCCCCTCAGCCCGTGGGGGTCCATGGTGGAGCAGATCCCCACCTGCAGCCCATGGAGGTCCATGGTGGAGTAGATCCCCACCTGCAGCCCATGGGGACCCCATGCTGGAGCAGGTGGGTGCCCAAATGTGGCTGTGATCCCGTGCGAAGCCCACACTGGAGCTGGGTCCTGGCAGCACCTGTGACCTTGCGGGGGACCCACACTGGAGCCAGCTGTGCCTAAGGGGCTGCGCCCTGTGGGGAGGGACCCACGCTGGAGCAGAGGAGAAGTGAGGAGGAAGGAATGGCAGAAACAACGTGTGATGAACTGACCACAACCTCCATTCCCCATCCCCCTATTCCATCATGAGTGAAGTTAAGCCTGGGAAGAAAGAAGGGCTGGGGGGAAGGTGTTTTTCTGATTTGAATGGTCATAAATTAAACTAATTTTCCCCAAGTCTCTTTTGCCCATGATGGTAACTGGTGAGTGATCTCTTCCTGTCCTTATCTTGACCCACGTGCCTTTTCTTGTGTCTTTCTCTCCCCTGTCCAGCCGAGAAGTGGAGTGACAAGAGTGGCTTTGGTGGGCACCTGGCACCCAGCCAGGGTTAAACCACCACAGTATGCTTGATACATAAACAGATGTGGGGAGAAAGATACAATTTTTGGACCTAAAGACTTTCTATTTCTCCAATTTCCCTATAGTTTACATTGGAAGATTCTACCATATGTTTAATTTAGACAAAGCTTATTTAGAAACTGCCAGCTTTACAGGAAGTTTTGCAGAACTGTATGACTAAAAAAATACTTATGATCTGGGAGTTTAAACTGCCCTTCTACAGATTCAGTTATACAAGAAATATAAAATTATTTCTGGCCAATGCAGTCAGTGACTTCAATGAAGCAGTTCTCTTTAATGACAAATTGCCCAGATTTCCCATTTCATATGGCTATTTTGCACCCTGTTATTCCTGAAAATAAAGAATAAAATCAGTCAGCACTCCAGGCTGTCACTGTTTACTGTTTAAGAACAGGCTGAGTGTATGATGTGCACCTGCATAAACTCAGATAAAGGGCATAATTTGGTTAGACATGATAAGCAAGAACTTCCCACAATGATTCTGTAGGATCGATTTATGCTGTCATGATCCACTCAGGCATTTTATACTTTCTCTTTCCACATTTTTCTTTGGACGCTTTTTCTTCTGTGAGATTAATTTGTTTAGCATTGCTAATTTCTAGTGGATGTTATATTTGAATATCCTAAAGCTAGGAAAATGTGTAGAAATAATCTGAGATTAACTGCAACAGATGCTCAAACACAATTCAGTTTTCTAGAACTGCAATCTGACAAAGCAGTAAGTCACTCTAATGTATAAAGGAAGAGTTACGAGTATGCACATTCTCAAGAAACGTCTGAGGCATACTAATCATAATTAATATTCATTCCAAAACTCAGCTTCAGATTCTTGAGATGGAATTATAATGGCATGCAGGAATAAATCTGAAGACTCCCAAAAATACAGAGGTAGTACAGGTAGTCTAGATTTTAATTTTGCATATGTTCTCTGTATCTTGTTATTTATGCTTACTGCTTTCCTACTGCATTACTTGCTCAAAGGCAATGCTACAGGCAGTGAAGTGGGCCACAGTGGAAATACTCATTACACAGTCCCTCTTTTTTTGGGGATGCCAGGTTGCAACTGAAATGTTGGGTGGTACTAGTAGGGTGAGTAAGGCCACTGAAAAGGGAGTCAATATCAAAACAGAACTGCAAATTTTAGTACACTAAATCTAATGACCTCATTTGCGGCTAATCCAGACATGAATTCAGCTATGAAACAGTCAAAAATAGTTTTTTTCCAGTAAGAATATGGTATAGATCTCAGGTGATGTTGTGTTAAAGGGAAGCCTAACAACGAAGATGAAACAAAAATTTTCCTGCTTCTTTTAGCAGAATATAGAAAACAATAGAAGAATGTAAAGGCAATAGTAAACATTTACTATACGATTAACTTCACAGACAAAACAAGTATCTCACTGGCCATCAGCAAAATCATATTGCAAATACTAAAATTACACTAATTTTCCTTTTTTTTTTTGTTTCTGTTCGTATCCACAGAACTTACAGCTGCCAACCTGAGGACAAGCAGACAAGTTTCATATGATCAGAGAACATCATATCCTCTGGGGCTCAGTTTTATCAGATATTGAACACCAAAAAGAAGCATATTTCATGTTCACATTTTGATCTGTGTGTTCAGATTTTCATCATTCTCACTTATTCAGACTAATACTGCCTCTCTTTGATACTCAACTGCAGCCACAGTTGAAATTACACAGCTAGGGCTAAGACTATACAAATTTCTAATATAAAGCACTGCACCATTGGTTGGATGAAAAGATGCAAGTTACAGCAGAAAAGAAAACACTGCTTTCTGACATTTATCCTTTACACATAAAGGTGGTTGAAGAAAAGTCAATCAATAATTAAAGATTTTCTTAGATTAATTTTCTTAGTCAAGGAAAGGATTTTTTTCCTTTTCGACAATGTTATTATTACCAAAAAATCCAAATAAATCCTGAAGTAATGAAAACATATTTGTTTCTTAAGTGTTTGGTTTTTTTTTAAAAGGGAAAACCACAATTAATCAAAGTAATATACAATGTGTAAATTTAAATACATTATACTTAAAATTTATTTAAACATGTGCTAATAGGTCAGTGAAAGTGCTTCTGTTGGAATCAGACCCTAAGCAATACCACCGCAGAATCCAGTGGAGGAGAAAATTACTTAGTTTAAATTATTAAAATTAAGAAATGTGTATGTCACATAATAATACCTTGGAAATTACACATGTGCGCTATATATTATGCATTTTATGTTTAACTAATATTTTCATGAAATACCAGAAACTGTGATTAATAAAATACAGTTTTAAGCTATCTCACTGACACCAATAATAAAGCATTCAGCCTGAACTTTGCATAGTTCAAGACATCCACAGTTTATTACTTCATGGCCAAAATAGTATTTCCTGATGTAAAAAGATGACAATAGCCACTTTAGTTGGTAATACTTCCTCTGAAGAGTAAGATATCCAGTCATCAGAAAAAGATGAAAATAATTTTCCATCATCATGCATTACATAGAGGACAGGTTATTTCTAGGGATTACAATTCATATTCTTATATGGCACAAAGAACACTTTTTTTTCTCATGTGATTTTCATAATTTTATTGCATTCCAAGGAACTGCCCTCTTTCCTCCTCCCAGACTCCCTTCCCACCTTACTGTGGCAAAGCTACATAGAGATGCTGAAAACCTGAGAATGAGCAAAGAATCCTAAGAATGAGCAAATGATCAACCACTATCCTTGAAACCAAAAGCTCTCTCAGAAGAAAAGTTAAGGGATAAACTGGTCAGTTTCTGGTGCCACAGAACAATAGAAATTTAGTAATAGGAGTCATTAGCAGCCAAGATGAGGCAAAACCAGCTTTTAAATAAAAGGAAGATGTTTTCAATAGTAGGGACAATTGGCCAAGTATTTTCCATAATTGCTCCATTCATGAATATGTTACAAATCCAGGGCATAAACATTTTAAGACAACGTGCTCAGCTAAACTCAAGACCTCAGCTACTGTAAAGTATCCAGGTCAGCCATCCAATGTTATTCAGCTTTTTTTATTACAAACTGTCTAAATATTTTTAAACTTATTTCAAATTGTAAGAGTTTTATTAGGTTATATTACTTTATCAGAATTTTTAATAATACACCACAACTGTAAATGGACTGCAAATTGTTCACAGCTCTGAGTCATCTTCACTTCTGAAATATTTGTAATGTATCATAAAACACATAAAACTACTGCATCCAATTAAGTAAATACTAGAGATAGACTTAAAGACAAAACAAAGCTGTGCCAACAAAATTTAGGTACTTATTGAATTGAGAATAGAACTGCTCAGAACGTTTTGTTGACTTGGTATTTTCTGGTCAAAAGGCATTTAACTAGAAAATACTTTTTCTTTGAGTGACATATTTTGGGTGGAAGTATGAATTTCAATGTATCCCAAAGAACAGAGGCAAATCATATTTTAATAATTTAATAAAAATAAGGTTAATTTCTTCTTAACCTACTTGTTCAGAAGAGTTCCTGTGTGATTGGTGGCAATGAAACTACCAAATTCCACCTTGCCTTCCAGCCTTCAAGTTTTTTGTACCTCACTGTTTTTAGTATGGTTAGGCATGCCTTTCTCCCAGAAACCTTCAGTGTGTTTCAAAAAAGCCAGAGCTCTATTCCCAAAGTACAGGCAAATTTCAAATTCATTTCATTGCCTATGAAGAGAGCTTACACAATTAAAGTAGCCCTGATGACACTCATTTGTTAAACAAGCTAAATCTTCCACCAGAGGTCAGTCTCAGAAGAAAGGTTGTTTGGAATAAATGAATAAAAAGGGAGAAAAAGTCTACTTAAGTACTACTGAACATAACACAAGGCTGTTAATCTCTTTTCAATTACTATTAGCTCATTATATTCCCTTCAGTTTCAACACTCAAATACCTAGATACATTATGTTCCATTAATACAGGTGACTGAGGAAGCTGGGGTGACTTCGTTTCAGAACTACAAAAAAGGTGCTGAATGCAAGAACAGTAAAAGTGTAAAATAAATGCGGCGTAGTTTATTAAGTACCTTTAACAGAGACAGTCCCATAGTAACATTAGATTTTTATTATTTTAACTTACTAACTGCATTGTTTAATTCTGCCTCAGATATGAGCCTTCCACATTCTTCTGTGGTGTTAGTAGCTACATGAGTTCATCTTCATTTTATTGTGACTATTTTGTAAAATTGAATTCATATCTGAAACAAATAGCCTGCAGTATATGCATCTATAAAAATATAATTTCCAGGTAGTGACTTATGTTGAGGATATTAGTTTAGCAAATGCTAAAATAAAATACTTTGGAGTGATAATTTTGATGATAGTATGAGGAAAAAGAGGACATCTGTCATTATGCTTTTCTCACTCTTTCTGAAATCTGGTTGAGTTTCAGGAACAGATTCCAATGCAGAGCAACTCATTTGAGAGAAAAGCAGCCCCTCTGCTTTAGCAAAAATAATCTCCCCATTAGGAAAAAACAGGAAGCTTTAGCTAGTAAAAAAACCCCCAACCCTAGGGAACGGGAAAAAAAATAATTCCTTTTAATAGTCATCATTCACAGTCAGCTTTGTGAGAGACAGCATACATACTAAATATGAAAAAAGGCGAGAGGAAGATCCACCTCTGTTTTATCTCTATTGTACCTTTTATCAGGAGTAGGGTGCTGAAGTCCAGAAACATGGTGTTCATACCATTGCAAACAGTTTTT
This sequence comes from Falco peregrinus, assembly GCF_023634155.1. NCBI lineage: Eukaryota > Metazoa > Chordata > Aves > Falconiformes > Falconidae > Falco > Falco peregrinus. The sequence goes on from NC_073723.1 coordinate 59,646,144, forward strand.
CTGGAAGAACCACACAAACAAGATTACCCTATAGCATGACAACCCTAACCACCCTAACCAGACTTAAATCCTAAGTACTGTTATTCTGAGATGCTTTAGAGAAGTCAATTCTGTAGTATATTTGTACTGTAAGGAAAAAAAAAAAAAAGAAATAAAAAGGAGTACAGCATTATCCATTGACCATTACTCTCTTTAATAAGCCATATACTGCGTTTCTTAGGACTGAAGTTCTCTAAGCTCAAAAAACCAGCCCATCGCAGGAAAAAACATCTCTATAAATTCCTACTCATGCACTTCAAAGTTGTCAATCAACCCCTTTATTTTAGAATATGAGGAAGGATTTGTTTCTTTGACTTTTTAGTGGTTAACCATTGCACTAAAACTGCCTAGAAAAGAGATATTCCATTTGCAATGGATGCAGTTAATGAAACAGATAATATTCTGTCAGCATGGTAAAATCACTAAATAATTTAATTCAAACTTTCTAAACTAAAAAAACATAAGTAAGTTTAAACTATACCAACCTTATTTGATATCAACGCATTTATTGCATAATGCCCTGAAATCCCTTGTACATCTTGCTCATACACTCCCATATATATTCTGTCTTTCCATGATTGTTTCAGTGATGTAGTATTTTTTGTAGTCTAAATGTTACTTCAAGATTAAAACTATGAATTACTATAATTACAACATTCCAATACATAAATTACTTTTAGTAATTTCATTGTGTTATGCACTGATCACTGATTCAAAGGTAGTATTAATTCCAGAGGTGATCCATCACATTACAAATGTAATTTTTTCACATGCAGCGAGAATAAATCTCATCACTTTACTATCTTTCAAGACATCACTACTCCTAAAGACAAAATGATTTACTGACTTTGCTGACCTATTTTTCTTCTAAAAATTTAGAACCATCAGAAATATTTAATGACTTGATTTAAAATGCTGAAATGGAAGCACACCAAAAGCATATTAAAAAGCTGGTTTTTCCCCAAGAATTAACACCTGTCAAATTAATAGGTTTTGAAGTGAAAGACTTCACATCCATTTCCACTTGCAAGTTTGCAAGTAAACACTGTAAAAGAAATGTGTCTTATTTCTAAAGAAGCATGAAAGCACCACGTCCCTTTCCGACTCTGATTTGTCTGCAGTAAGACTTCACTATGGAACCCCCAAAAGCTAATCATGCATGAGAATTAACCCCTCTCCTTTGGAAACTACTGGCCATAATTTAGAGAGATGCAAATGATATTTCTGAAATTGATTTAACTATCACAGCACTAAATAAATAATAATAAAATAAGTTTACAAGCTTTGCTATGTCCTTTCCAACCAAGAGGATAAATGTTAACAGCTGCAGTTGCCCAGGTACGTTATACAAAAAATAGCTCTGTTCTGTGGCTAAGATATATAACACACCTACAACCTCAGCATGATGGAACAAACCACAATCCAAATGTTATATCTAAGACACTTTGCCCAATAAAACTCTATGCAAGTACTAACAAAATTATTGTTTAATTACAAACATCAAACTTCTTGAATAGGAATTCAAAATACACACTTATAATACCACTCTCATTAGGGTGATGTCTTCTTTAGGCAGCACAGTCACAGCTGACCAATGTTAGTCTATCCTCAGTAAAAAAACCACAGAAACAATACCCACCCCCCCAAACTACCACCAATTCTTTTTAAACATACAAATCTCTACTTTAGGTTATTTTCTATGAACATTGGCCATATAGGATTGAAAGGTAACGTGGTTTTAAATATCTGAGAAATGTCAGCAATGTCTCTATTGAAGAACATTTCAAGTAAATGTCAAAATGCATTAGAGGAAAGAAATATCAAACAGTAGGTGAAAGATGCAGTAGAGGAACAAATAGGAATCAAGCACATCTATATATATTTTATAGTTAGATGTGTTCACATAAATAAAACCTCCAGCTAGAACTAATGATTGTGTATAACTGAACACTTTTAAAAATTAGAAATGATTAAATATATCACCCCAATTCACTAAACAAGATGAAAATGTTAAAAAAAAATTATTTTCTTTATGAAACTATTTATAAATGCATGAAATGTTTTCTGCATGTGTGCACTCTCCAGAACCAATTTAACTATGTGTACGCTTATACAAGTCTATGCTATTGACAACCTATTTGATCAGTTCAAGATCCAAACAGAACAAACTTCAGAGGTGGTAGCTTGAAAATAGCAGAGCACATGGGAGTTGGATATTAAAACAGCAAAATGAAATACATCTTTTGTAAAGTTTTAGTGATCACCAGTGTTACACAACTTGCTTTATTTACTACTAAAGGGAAAAATCTTGAAATATATTAAATAATAGTACTACTGTAATCAAATGTTTATGAATTATAATGGCATGCTTCTCATAAACTAGTATAAGACAGTGTTACAACGGTTAAAAGACCATCAACAGTGTGAAAAAGTACAAAAATAATTTTGAGCCATGGCCAATGACACTAGAAAACTCATTCTGATTAATACCAACTGACCTGTATTGTCCTGAATGAATGACTGAACATAGTTAAGTTCTTGCAGACATCCTTTAAGATTTTGATATAACTAAGAAAAGTTCTTTTGGTAGTTATGTGATACCTTTCCTGGTCACAGTCCACCAGAATTTTATTCTTTCTAAGTTGTAGGAAAAGAACTGTGGCATTGCAAGCACACTAAATTGTGGCTGTTCTTGAAGCAACACAAGTTCTAGCATCCTACCTAACCATACTCCACATGTCTAGCTTTTTTAGGAAGTAGGTCAGCAGCTCAGTGGTACATGGCCTGCGATACAGATAGGAGCAATCAAAATTCAAACACTCCTAGCCACCTTTCTGCTTAAGTATGCAAAGCAAGATCACGGCTCCTGTGTTTCAGAGCCTGCTCAAACGCCGCTTTTCAAATTCATTCAAAATCCATCAAATTCACTGTTGATTTTATTATTGTTCTACAATAACTATGCTTTACTATTGTATTTATTTTCAATACATACATTTTCAATTCCTTTAAAATATGATTTTTATCTGAAACACAACTATAATACAGGTTCTCTATTTGTGTAGTGTTTTGCATACTTTTGAAACATCCCTTGTTTTTACTCACCAGTAAAAAATTTGAGGTTTTCGACTTTCCTTTTCATTTTTACCAGCTGTTTTATAATAGTGGCAAAGACAAAAAGTAATTCAGAATCTTTTTCTGTAATGCAGCTCTCACCCCATACAAATGTATCATAATTCAAAGTTTAAGTAATTATTTTTGCGCAGGCAAAGCTAGCAGTATATGCCAGGTTGTCTGTAATATGTATCTTGTGATTAAAGAAATAAAGTATGGCTTTAATTAGGGAGGTAAGAAAAGCTTTTTCAATGTTTCCTTAAATATATTGGGAAGTTTTTACTCCACCGAGATGGAGAGAGAAGAGAAAAAAAAATATCTAGAACTACTTGAGATTTCTTTTTCCTGGGCTTTCCTAATTTTGAGGAAATACTAGATTTCTAGTTGCAAGTCAAACTGTTACATTTTTTTTTTCTCCTTTCCGTGTGTTTGCCTTGTTTCACTTATCAGGAAGTAGGATCTAAGTTCTACAAAAACATTCCCATCTTTCACAGCAAAAAGGGCATATTATAAAAAAACAAAACAGAATAAATAACTTCCCATCCTAAATCCTTCTGCTGTTTTTTTACCACGTGTCTTCACAATTTTTAATGCTGATTATAACAACAAGATTTCACAAATAATTTTAATTCCAAAGCTTTGTTTTATATTGTACTACAACAGGGTTAATTCAATTAATTCTGTGGCCGTATCCATTCCTGCCAGAAAAGGAAAATTACTGTCCTTGTACCTTCAGTTAAGGGGAAATAGTTCTGACTTTGTCTAATTGGGCTTCAACAGAGAACCTACTGGCTTCACTTCTTCAAATAATAGACTTAAGATTATAGGAAAATTCAGGTAAGAAGGGATATTGGGCAGTTTCTTGTCCAAGCTTCTGCTCCAAGCAGGGTCAGCTGTGAGACCAGACATGGCTGCTCAGGGCTTTGTCCAGTCAAGTCCTGAACACTTCAAAGAATGGAGCCAGTGCGATATCTCTGGGCAACCCAATGCAGCACCTAGCTGTCCTCAGACTGAAAATGTTTTCCATACATTCAGTCTAAACCTCTTGTTTCAACTTGCAACCATTAACCTGAGCTCTTGCCTCTGCACTTCAGTTTGCCAGCAAGTTTGCACTGGCAGCTGTTTCAGCTACTTCAGGCCAGATTTTCATGGTCCTGCCCTTGAAAGCTTCTCTTAGGTATAATATAGTAATGTCATACTCCTACAAAGTACCACAGTAAGCAAGCAAGACAAAATCTGGATGACTTTCCTTTTTTTTTATTTCTCTGTGTGATTCTCAAGTCAGTGAGGCTATTTGCAGAAAATAAAGACAGTTACATGTGATGGAGTTCAACTACAGATTAACACCCTCAGTGTCTGTTGTCTACATGCAAGAAAGATGCTTAAGTTTGCTATTACCTAGACACCTAAGGCCCAATTCATTTGTCCTCAGAGATAGCCTGGAACATTCTTTCCTGGCCTCTAGCCGAGGTCTCCAACACCTCCTGTGTCATATTTATCGATTCCATGTGGATGTCTCATGTACACTGCTGCTTTTCAAATGGTCCTATAGGCATACGCAGGTGTCAATGGTTTGAACTTATAGGAGCCAGGTATTTGAATCAGTCCTTTGGCCTGACTACCACGAAGACATATAGTCCATTGACTATATGTTAGAATTTAGACACCTACATATGCTTGCACTAAAGTGTCCTCCCCACAAACTGAAAACCAGCCACAGCCTAAGATCATGACAGATGACAGCAGATAATTACAGCTCATGAAACAAATGGCAGAGCTCTGTGACATGGGTGAGGACACTACTTGAAATGGTATTACCGTATACTGAAAACCAGCTTCTCCACATTTTGTGTCAGGCTTTCAATCAAATGCACATTGAAGACAAAGTTCCATGTGAGAGAGTAACAATATTCTTTGCTCCTTTTTCTTCCCTGGCCACTTCATCTCAGGAAAGACTACTATTCAAAGAGCAACAACTAATAAAGTCCAGACACAGTCCATGAGGTGCAGGAGATAGAAAGTAGAAATCTAATCCCACCTAATCTCTAACTCCTGCTTTGTGTGAATCTAATAATGGTATGTCAGTAAAATGGCAACAATAACATACAGAACTACTGTGTACCTCTCGAGAGACAGAAGTTAAACTGAGCTCTCAAATCTTCATGACTTGGGTAGTTCAGGGAATACTGAAGGAATCTTCCAGAAGTCTTTCTTTTAGTTCAAGACCAGCAGAGGTTTCCATCCGTTGTTGAGACTGTTGCTTTGAATTACAGTGGCAGTCCTTGCCCTTAAAAAAGCTCCAGCTAATTCCAGTATCTTATATTAATACTCATCCTATCCTTTCTAGTAAAACTTTCATGTGGATTGAAAAAGTGGGGTAAAAACATTGAAAACCAGTCTACAGATGTGGAAACCCCATGAACAAGTAATGAACATTTAAAGATTTTAAATAAATACGCTACTGTAGTCAAAAGCAGACTATTCCTGAGACACAGGCTTTTCTATCTGCTGTTTTTTTTCCCATCCACTCCAAATTTCTAGCTCTTCCTTTTTACTTCTCCTCGTGCTTTTTTCAGCTTAGTCTGTTTTTCTCATCTGGGTAATCTTCATATCCCAGACAGGCACTTAATTCTACCCTATACTGTCAACCTTATTTTCCCTGGCTTCTTTGTGAGCTCAAATGATGCAAAACTCGAATGTCCAAACTACACAGAGTTGCAAGCTGAGGTCAAGGCACTGCTTTGATAGCACTAAAGAAAAAACTGAATTAATTGTGAAAATATTCAGCAGATGTCTTGATTAAATTCCTTTAAATGAATGTTCATGAATTATTCAATTGACTAAAAGCCCAATGATTCATTTGAACAATATCCTGAAATTATTTGAATAAACTATTTTATGATATTATTCAAGCTACCTCTGGCTATAAGTATTCTGGAGCCATCTGGATGAATTCCTAGATGCCCTCTCAGATTATCCTAAATGTTTCTCTGTGAAAACTTTTGTGCGTTCATTTGTCCTATATCTAGGCCAATGCAATTACTAAAAGGTAATACCACATTATCTTCCTGATAATTGCAGGGTCTTACAAATCTACAAGAAGGCTATTGCTGCAGACCAAACCCATAACCTTCCTATGAAAAATGCAGTTTTCCCTAAAGTACCTGCACAAATTGATACTAATTATGTAGGAAATACAATGAGCAACACTGTGGGATCCCTTTAATTTGAGGAAGTCTTCATTTCATAAATGAATAAGGCCATTTTCCTTTCTGATATTCTGAAAAATGCATGTTTATGGAAAATTGTCACTTGTATTCAGATTTAGAACCTAGAAACTACAGTGATGGTTCCTTGGAAATGCTTAAAATAGATAAAATGGATTGACTGATTGCATATTCCTTTGAATTATTGTGAAAGCACCAGAACCATCTAAATCATTCCACAAGAAAAGTGGAGTTAGAAGTTATGTAACTTCAAGTTGCTATAAATTGCTTCTTGTTGAAAGCTATATAAAACATTTTCAAATCTGTCATGTTCCACCTCTTCTGCTTAAAAAAACCCCAAAAATCTAAGTGAAAATGTCCAAGAAACATATGAATCAGGATTACGTTGTTAAGTTGGAGCAAAAGCTATGCCACCATGGACACTGGATACTCTTCTGCAATTAAATCTAAGAACTTGAACCATTTTTATGTCCAGAATGTATTATAGTGAGACACATTTTGTTATGTTAGCTAAATCAATGTAGCTAACTCGAGCAACAAAACGAGCTCAGATATACTTTTTTTTTCTTTTTTTTTTTTCTCATGGACACACTATCTTCACTTTAATTTAATCCAAGTTCATTTCTTGAATACAGATTATATTTACCTTCTTTCTGCTGCTGATATTCCCATGTGCCCTCAGAACAAGCTATTTGACAAAGTGGCCAGGAAAACACATTTTCTACTTCTCTTCCCACAGTAGCATGCAAGATGACTGCACAGCCACAGCATCCCAGAGAATATGCTCTACGACATCTGATCTGACCTTTGATCTTTGCAAGAAAACAGTCTCAAATCTTGGACTGAACTATCACAAAGCAGGAGAAATGGAATAAACAGTTTAGAGAACATGAAGGAGCCAGAAAGTGCTTTACTTGTAGTGATGGGAACTGAAGAAATTAACACGGTAGATGTCAGAAGATAATACAGAGGTTAAAGCTGTGGGGCAACACCTGAAGTCTGCTCTTGCTAGTCACAAGATTAACCACCACTGCCAATGGGAACTGTAAAACCAGTGACAATAACATGAGTGTCAGGTCATTCTTTTCTATCTTGAAATATGTATTTAAATTAAGAAAGGAACTCTTTTTCTCTTTTTTGGCTATTTTATGTGTGTGTGTATATATACACACACATTTTAGAACTGCTGTTCTGACATTTTTACTGGCAGTGAAATTGTAAAAAGCCTTTAAAAGCCTTGTAACCATTTCACTGGGAACAGAGGGTTGAACTACTACCAAATGAGGCTTTGAAAGATAACAGCTGGAGAAAGCACTCATTTTCAGGACAGAATATCCCCCCGTGAAAAAAACTTCTTGCTTACTAATACAGGTACCTTCCCCATTAAAACACATGGGCTGGCAAAGCAAAATAAGAAAGGAGTCATGGCAGAATTGCATTCGATATACTGAGAGTGTGTATCACTCAGCACCGAGTACCACTCTATGATTATATCCATTTTTGTACTCTGAAAAACAACAGCCTCCTACAGCAACAAAGACAAGTATAAGACAGATACCGTTTATCCCAGAAAATCTCTTTGCTTCTTAGAAAAATACTAGAAATTAAAAACAACACCTTGCTAGTGAAATTAGCTGAAATAGCTCCTTTGATTATCTGTTCTTTAAATTAGGAAAGAAGAAGAGATTTTTGTTGTTGTTGTTGTTCAGCATGATTTATTTTTAGACTGGCAAAGAGACAATGGTAAACAGAACTGAAGCTCTGTGGGCACCTTCTGAGGTTAAATTACCTTTCATGCCATTTGCACAGAAGACTGTTCTCAAGCAGCTTGAGCAGATGGTCGGGACACCATTGTCCGTTTACTTGTATCCACAAAGATAAACGATGGCTCTTTGAAATCCTGAACAATGTGACCCTTGTGAAGTCTTAGGCTGCCAAGGAAAAAAAAAACAAAACCCAAATAAATATAAAGGTAGCTGAAGAGGAGAAAAGAGTTTTGACTGATGAAATTTAATTTTAAACTATTAAAATCCCCCTTTAACAAATATATATCTCTATCTCTAATCTAGAATTATTTCTCTAAAATAAACTAATATGTTCCAGAATACTTAACAAAGTAGGAGACACAGGTAAAAACAAATCACGCACAGTAACCCTGACTGAAATAAGAATCTGCCATCTCTGCTCAACTGCTTCTACTACATATAGCATTTGCTGGAGCATGCTGCCAAATAACAACCAGTTCTGCTTACTGGGCCACAGAGATGGTCAGAGATTTCCAGGACCAAGCCAGAGCAGACAACTGTCAGTGCACAGTGATCCACCCAGTCAGCCAAGTATTGGTAGAGAAGGTCATGAAAGTGAGAGAACATGCTGCATGTGGTTTTCAGTTGTTTGTAAGAACCTCCCAAACTTCTCTGAGAGCAGCACTGGTCAAACATCACCAATATGAGCATTTTGCCAACAAGCAACTTGCTAAAAAGGCACTTTTATTGAAACAAGTTACTAATAACAAAGATAAACATCCACAGCTATGAAGAAAATCCGGAACACTTTTGGGATTTAAGAATGAAGTGAGCAGATATTAGTCTTTGGACATGCAAATATGCCTAGGTTTCAGCTGGGATAGAGTTAAGTTTTCTTCCTAGTAGCTGGTATAGTGCTAGATTTTGGATTTAGTATAAGAATAATGTTGATAACACACTGATATTTTTGGTTGTTGCTGAGCAGTGTTGAGAACCAAGTCAAGGGCTTTTCAGCTTCTCATGCCTGGCCAGTAAGAAGGCTGGAGGGACACAAGAAACTGGGAGGGGACGCAGCCAGGACAGTTGACCTGAACTAACCAAAGGGATATTCCATACCATGTGACGTCATGCTCAGTACATAAACTGAAGGGAAATCTGGCTGCAGTCTGCTGCTCAGGAACTCGCTGGGCATTGGTTGGTGAGTGGTGAATAGTTGTATTGTGCATCACTTGCTTTGTGTATTCTAATCCTTTTATTACTATCATAATCATCATCATGATTATTATCATTATTATGATTTTCTTCCTTTTCTGTCCCATCAAATTGTCTTTATCTCAACCCACAAGTTTTCTCACTTTTACTCTTCCATTCTCCCCCCCATCCCGCTGCAGGCGGAGAGTGAGCAAGTGGCAGTGTTGTGCTCAGTTGCTGGCTGGGGTTAAACCACAACAAACTAATTGCATAACCTGTCACTCTTAAAAGCTCCTGAAAGAAAAGGGAAAGCAAGGTTTCTGAATATGGAAAGAATCACATGGAATCAGTGAAGAGGCCCAGATGCTGAGTTCTATACACACAGCAAAATAAGACAGAATTGGGTTTAGAAAATAACAGTGAAATTAGATAACTATGATTCACCAGCCATTCAATGTTCTAAAGCCAGCAGGTACTGTGAAGCATTTAATTAACTGCAGTTGCGTCTAAAGGTAGATAGTTGTTTCTGCAATAACTACTTGTTCAAAGAATGACACAACAAATAAAATTCATATCCTCTATCTAATACCTCACACTCCGCAGCAACAGCAGGTAAACAGAGGATATATTTCTCCCTCTCTCACTTCAGTGACCAATTGCCTTTTTAAAATCTCTTTTTTCCTCTGCTGTTGACATATTCAACATGCCTTAGAACAAATATACAATTTAGGCATGTAAGATTCTTGACAGATTTTTAGAAATTGTTAACACTCATTGGAGCAATGAAAGAAAGGAAAAGACAGGTTGATATAAACATCAAGCAATGGCATCCAGCAAAGTAATACACTTTGATAATGGAGGAGTAATTATAGCTCGTATAAGAGGAAATAAGTGTGAAATAATGTAAACATGAATGGGAACTTAATAAAAAATGTTAAAAAGTTAGGAAAACATAACAATTTATATTCATATGGGAATATAAGAGAAAAACCCGATGGGAAGATTTTTCCTAACTCTCCTCTCTACCTCAGAAAAGGGGGAAACCCGAAAGTATGTTTGTTCGAAATATCAGTGTTTCATGCTAACTTTCACGCCAATGTCATTAAAAAAAAAAAAAAAAAAAAGCTTCAAGGCCTTTCTTTCCCCAAGGGAACACTAGCACTCTCTCTGCTTCACTTCCCCCACTTTTGTCACAAAATGAAATGTAGGGCCATTGTCCCTGACATGTTTGTCTCTACTTAACATCCCCAGCTATATTTGCCTATTTGCAAATACAATACAATGAAAGTCATGAATGTGCAATGTGTGTGCATGAATGTGTTTAATGTGAATCCACTGTCTGAGAGAATAAGTTGGACAACACCATCACCCATCTCTCAGCAAACCACTGCTGTCTTCCAGTATCAGTGGACTTCACTTAGAAGCATCTCCATTATTACAAGCTGGATGTTATTTTCTTCCTTATAAACAATGATAAATTGTAAAAAATACACAGTATCTTTATACAAAAAGCAATAAAGTTGTCTGTGAGGGACATGATAAAAATGTCCCTGATCGTGAACATAAAACATTTTCACTGAAAACACGAGTATACATTTTGGTTGTCCAGTAAAAGGACCGTTAAATAATAGTAAGGCAGCTGCATCATTATCAGATAGGCTGTTTCAATCATACCAGTTATGAAGAACCTGACATTTTACAGGAAATATGGCAAACCAGCATTATTTACAAATGTGCTGTTTGGAATGTGGTCTACGTAACTTCCATACTGAATGAACTGGAGCATCCATAAATGTTTTAGCTCTCTGCTTACCTCTCTCTGGACGTGAAACTGCCCAAAGCATATCAACAAAATGAATTTGAAACTTCTGTGAATAAAACTTCAGCAAATCAAATGAAATGTCACTTTTTTTTGGTTGCTTTTACCAGGAGCTAAGAAGCATCATGAAGGAAGCATAGGACTGGCAAGAGCAATACACACACACAGAAGCAAGTGCACATATTTATAGATGGACAAACTAATTTCCAAGGATGTGAAGATGAAAACACAAGTGCAAAAATGTCGGTGGTTAACTGTTTATTCTTCCTCAGTTAAAGCAGTAACAATACCCTCCATGTAAATTATTTCCTAGATCCTCCTGTAAGCCAGGCCATAATTATTGTGCAATAACAAGTTGCCACCTAAGGATCGGACTGTTTAAAGCTGCTGAAAAACTGAGCCATGAGGCAAAGATTTAGGCTGTCTTTCCCTTTGTACAACTGGGCATTAATATGTCTTCTGAAGACTAAAGACAGTTTCCTTTCTGCAGGTTTAGAAGTATAAAAGGCTCCAGTGGGAAGATTGGGAAGGTGTTCCCATCTCTCCATTATGCAGTAAGTTAAATCGATCATTATTTATGGAGAGGGAATATGCTGCAGACTCTTAGGAATAAGACTCAATAAAAACAAGGAGATGAGCAACAACTTTAGTCTTAACAGTGAAGTTGTACAGCAGCTGATTCCAGAAGGAATTGCTCAGTACTTAACTCCTTTCATAGTGCACACAAACGTAGCAGAAGAATACGGCACAATTACTAAAATCTTATGTATCTTCCAAGAAGCTGATGATACAGGACATATTCCATAATCACAGAAGGGAGGTAACAAAAAGTCGAAAAGCTGTCTTTAGTCTCAGTATTATGAGTATCCAGCCTGGAACACTTTTTAAACAGACAGCTATTCTGAATGAGCTGCGTTAGTGGTAAAAGAGTTTAGTAGAAAAATGCTGATCTGGAAGTCAGGTTAAGTGATCATTTGGTGCTGAAATTAGTAAAACTTGCCTTTTAAATCTTGCAGAAAATGGTTTATGATGCTTGCAGCTAAGACATCTACAGATTCAACTCCAGTTTAACATTCACTGGGAAGGAAAGAGTACTTGAAACTGCATATTCTAGAACTGTAGTTATTTCTTATATCCTAAGTCTTTGTTTCCCTAAATGTAACACTAGCAAGATGCCAATTTCCCCTACAAAACCAGATGAAAAATAGATACCCATTTTAATATTCTCTTAAATCACTGGGAGAAAGGATGAACTCCATGATAACATGGACTGATCACAGACCATTCCATTAAGACCACACAGAAACCTCTCCCTGAGCAACAAATGCCATGGTTGTTAATAACATATTGGCTCCTGACCTGCTGAAACCAGTAGACCAAGAATTTGCAGACTCTTTGACACATGCTTTTACAGTGCTAAATGAAACTGAGCTCCCAAGTATAATACTTGGTTACTAGGGACAGAAATATTTGTGTCTTTAAATAAAAATTAATACCATGACACATTTGGAGCAAGTTTTCCCTTAAACATGCACATCTTTCAGATACTTGGCAGGAATCACGCTCATTTATGCAAGGTTAGAACTACCCAAGCTTCAATATCTAAAGAAGCAGAAAGAGGAAATTAATGCAATATCCAGCCCCCTAAAAATTCTGAGCAAGTCCTTAAAGACTCTGGCTAATGAAATTTTGTGATGTTCACAGAATCACAGAATGGTCAGGGTTGGAAGGGACCCCTGCAGATCACCCAGTCCAACCCCTAAAGCTAAAGCAGGGTCACCTACAGCAGGTTGCACAGGATCGTGTCCAGGCGGGTTTTGAATGTCTCCAGAGAAGGAGACTCCACAGCCTCTCTGGGCAGCCTGTGCCACTGCTCTGTCACCCTCAGGGTAAAGAAGTTCTTCCTCATATTCAGATGGAGCTGCCTGTGCTGCAGTTTGTGCCCGTTGCCCCTTGTCCTGTCGCTGGGCACCGCTGAAAAGAGCCTGGCCCTGTCCTCTTGACACTCAACTTTAAGATATTTATGTGCATTGATAAGATCCCCTCTCGGTCTCCTCCAGGCGGAACAGGCCCAGCTCTTCCAGCCTGTCCTCACAAGGGAGAAGCTCCAGTCCCCTCATCATCCCCGCAGGCCTCTGCTGGGCGCTCCCCAGTGGTTCCCTGTCTCTCCTGAACTGGGGAGCCCAGCACTGGACACAGCGCTCCAGGTGCGGCCTCAGCAGGGCAGAGCAGAGGGGCAGGATCACCTCCCTCCACCTGCCGGCCACGTTCCTCCCGATGCCCCCCAGGCCCCCATGGCACCCCCTTTGCTGAACTGCATTCGGTCCCCCCCGCCCAGCTCTCCAGCCTGCCCAGGCCTCGCTGAACGGCAGCGCAGCCGCTGGGGTACCAGCCGCTCCTGCCAGGGCTGTGTCACCGCCAGCCTTGCTGAGGGCTCTGCCCCTTCACCCAGGGCGCTGGGGAGCCCGTTGGACAGGGCTGGGCCCAGCGCTGAGCCCTGGGGAACCCGCCAGCTACAGGCCTCCAGCTGGGCTCTGCGCTGCTGGTCACAGCCCCTGAGCTCTGCCATCAGCCAGCTCTCGATCCGCCTCACTGTCCCCTCATCCAGCCCGCACGGCCTGAGCTGACCTCCGGGGCTGTTATGGGAGACAGTGTCAGAAGCCTTGCTGCGGTCAAGGTGGGCAACGTCCACCGCTCTGCCCTCATCTACCCAGCCAGTCGTTCCATCATGGAAGGCCATCAGGTTGGTCAGGCATGATTTCCCCTTGGTGAATCCATGTCGACTACTCCTGATGACATTCTTTTTCCTTCACATGCTTCCAAATGACCTCCATGAAGAGATGTTCCATCACTTTCCAGGGATTGAGGTGAGGCTGACCAGTTTGTAGTTTTCTGGGTCTTCCTTCTCACTCTCTTTGAAGACTGGAGTGACATTGGCTTTCCTCTGGTCCTTGGGCACCACTTCTGCTCTCCATGATCCTTCAAAGGTGATGGAGAGTGGCTTAGAAATAACATGTACCAGCTTCCTCAGCACTCATAGGTGCATCCCATTAAGGTCCATGGATTTGTGGGTGTGAGGTTTGTCTAAATGATTTCTAACCTGATTCTCCTACAATTACTTTCTTCAGAATTTCTCTTTTGCCTCCAGGGTCTGCAATTCCCGAGAGCCAGCCTTAGCAGTAAAGACTGACGCAAAGGCGGCATTCAGTAACTCAGCCTTCTCTGTATCCTTGGTCACCAGGGCACCCACCTCATTCAGCAGCAGGCCCACATTTTGCGTAGCCTTTGTTTTGCTACTGATGTACTTGAAGAAGCTATTCTTGTTGTCCTTGACGTTCCCTGCCAGATTTACTTGCAAATGGGCCTTAGCCTTCCTCGACACATCCCTGCATAATGTGACAACATTCCTATATTCCTCTCAAGTGGCCTGTCCCTTTTTCCACATTCTGTAAACTTCTTTCTTCTGTTTGAGTTTTGCCAGAAGCTCCTTACCCATCCGTGCAGGTCTCCTCTTCCTTTACTTGATTTCTTACTCATAGGGATCACCAATCTTGAGCTTGGAGAAAGTGATGCTTGGATAATTAACTACCTCTCTTGGACCCCCTTACTAGAATAGAGCTCTAACCCGTGGGATTCTTCCAAGCGGGTCCTTGGAGAGGCCAAAGTTAGCTCTCCTTAAGTCCAGGGTTGTAATCCTACTTATTGCTCTACTTCCTACACACAGGATCCTGAACTCCACCATCTCATGGGCACTGCAGCCAAAGCTGCCCCCAACCTTCACATCCCCAACCAGATATTCCTTGATTGTACAAGGACCAGCAGCACACCTTATGTCATTGGCTTCTCCACCTGTGTCATCAATAACCTGCAGGAATCTCCTGGACTGTGTGTGCCTAGCTGTGTTTTCTCTCCAGTAGATATCAAGGTGGTTGAAGTCCCCCACGAGAATCAGAGCCTGTGATCATGAGGCTACTTCCAGTTGTCTGTAGAAGACCTCATTGATTTCCTCTTCCTGATGAGGTAGCCTCTAGTAAAACCACACAACAGTGTCCTCCATGTTGTGTAAAAAATAACCACGATTATCTGTTATTTCCTACTTTGTGCAAAGACATGGACTTGTGCAGAATGGGTGCTAAAAGCACTACCAAATCAAAATGACTATGTTTCACAACACTTTTTACAGTTATGAAGTAACTTGTGAAACCTCATGCCTTTCAAGAATTACCAGAAATGCTGGTTGGTGTAATCTGCAATGTCATAAACTGTGATAAATACTAACGAGTTTCAGGGTCTATTTCCTAAATGTACACCTCTGAAATTTTTAATTGCATTTCCAAGAAGTCTAAGCTTCCAATAATTCATTTCAGTATTTCTGTCATTTCTGCTTGCCCCTGTTCTATTGTAACTTTGATCTGTTTTCAGTACACACAGTCACCTCTTCCATTCTGGGAAGAAAAGACTTCATTAAACTTACAGACCCACTGATGACAGGGCTCCACTGAACACAAGCTTTATCTGACTCAGTTAATGTTCTGGACATCTGAGAATCTTCAGAGAGATAAATGATGACTACCTAGACTCCCAACAACTTTAGTGGAGGTACTGTTAACCTGGAGGTCACTAAAGCCTTAGCACTTACACATTGCTTCATCTGCAGCCAGGAGACAGTATCAAAATATAATTTATTTGGGGAAAGGCAAAGCAACTCCCTTCTACATGGAACATTTACAGAGCAACAGACAATACCTACCTCTTTCACAGTGAAAGTGGCCAAACCCTGGAGTGAGCTACTCAGAGAGATCATGGAACCTCTACCTTTGGAGATATTCAAAACTCATTGGGACATGGCCTTGAGCTACCTGATATAGCTTTGAAGTTGTCCTTGAGGTCCAGAAGCCCCTTTTAACCTACATGATCATCTGAATCTGTGCAAACTTACTTTATCCTCAGCTGAACCACAGCAATATCCAGAAGACAAGGTAGGAATTTGATCTGCTCTACTTCAGGCACTTTCCAAAAAAAAATGAGGCTGAGCTGGGGAGCTCCAAATCATCTGAATTGCTCTGCAATGGCCATAGGAGAATAGCACCTCAGCTTTGTTTCATAAGGACAATAGCTGCTCCAGTACTACAAAACCCTTAATTCCAAGCTCATGCTTCAGTAGTGATTCCTAAGAAGGATTTCTAGTAGCCAAAAATCACCAGTATAGTTACCTGACACATTGGGTTTTCCTTTGAGGTCTCCCATCTCATTAATGATGAGGCTGACTTGGCTTTGCATATGAGATTTAGCAAAGAAACAGCCTGCAGTGATACTGAAGTGGAAAACAGAGCAAATTAAACTGGTTGTCTTCCTATTTTGCAACCAAATGCAATTACCATGCTGGGTAGATGCCATCCAAAGAAAACACTGAACAATGCAGACAGAAACCATTTCATTAGCATGCACAGAGTGAACCTTTCCCCAGGTGTAATTTAAGAAGCCCTTAAAATACGCAATTCTATCTACTACTTTGAGTCCTCAATCGCTTCCTACTGTAATTCTAGTTTCCCTCTACATGAAATCCTGCAGTTAAATCTACTTTCAGGATGACTGCCCTGATTAATAACTCTATAATGTCTGTACTCTCTGTTGGATAAAGCATTTCTTTGTTCCAAAGTAATCCTTTTCCTCTGAACACTGGCAATTTCAGTGCTGAGGGAATGAATCACCACTGCTTGGTGCTGCCATTCACACTGCTGGGATGTGTAGTCATGTGAAGTCATTCTGAGCCATAATTTCTTATCCTCCTCAGTCAGCTGTGGATTATGACAGTGGAAGGACTATATGGATACAAGTAACTCACAGCTCAACCAACATGCCCATCAAAAAGACCAGAGCAACTTCACAGATACTGGATGAATTCTGAATACATCAATTTTTATATTTTGAATGCTAACTCAAGAAAATAATATTTGTTGGAACATACAAGGCAACCAAAAAGGCAGAGCACAGTAATACAGGATGCAGTTTCTGGAAGGAAATGGAAGGGAAAGCATGCTTTGTTATATGTCAAGTTCCACTACAATTTGCTGGAAAACAAATCTGCTTGGCAATAGCAGTCAGTATTTTGATTTTCTCTCCACATACTGGAATTAAAAAGAAAGGAAAGATCTCTTGAGTTTTCACACATCAGTGATGGAGGTACTCTTTACAGCGGAGAGCAAATGTTCAATGGCCCGACATGGGACTTGGATCACAAAGGATCATTTAGTTCACTGGAGAGATCTGAGCATGAGACAATAATACCTCCAGGTATCAACACTACTGATGGGCAATTAACTATTATGGGTGTCATAGCTTTTTTGAAAGGTCATTTCATCTGAATGTAGAAGAGGGTCATTTTAGAAAACATATTTCCACAGAATAGGGTAACATTTACTTGCCTGCTTCAATCAGGAAAAAAGTAGCTTTCAATAAAGGATTTAGAAATTAATAAACAAGTTCTTAAAACACATTTTACAATGATCCTATACCACAACATATTAATAAATTTATGTTGATGACCGAGAGGCAGAATTGTATAGAAAAATGCACTGAGGAAGAAAGGCTGAAACATGCATTGTCTCATCAGCTTAGTGGAGCTCATTTCACCTGAATTTAAATGACTTGAGTAAGATTATGCAGTGAGTCAGCTCAGAGCCCAGAATAGAACCAGGGAATCGTGGCTCATTGTCTCTGTCTTTAACCATTAATTCACACTCCCACACTGAGAAAAATGAATGTTACTATTTTATTAAGCCCCCCAATATATTTAAATCATACCAATACACTGAACCATGTTAAAGAAAAAACATGAACTGAGGTATAAGCCTGACATCCAGTCTGAAACTTGGGTCACTATGAATATGGGTAGAAAAGGGATAATGCTTGTGTAAAACTGATGGACCTACACGCTTTACCATCAGTCCTCTAGCTTTGATTGCTTTGGGTTCTGTTATAACTAAAATATGTCAATCTCACTTCCAAAACAAACCAAAAAAATTACAGAGGTCTCCAACCACAAAGAAGCTTTTTAGGTAATAGGTTATGTATGTATTTGTTACTGTAAAATTTCATTCTACCACAAATATACATTTTAAGCTTTCTATTGTGATCTCCTTTAAAATCTCATGAGAGTATACTACTGCTTAGAAATTGTTTCAATAGACAGAGTGCTGGATAGCTGTCTCCTAACACCAAATGTGTCATTTCAGTCTAAGGACAATAGTGGATGGATGCCCTGAACAGCTCTACTTATATGTCACCTTACACTACAATTTAAAGAAACTTCCCAGTATTTAAATAAAGAATGCATGTTCTAGTAATATTTAGCTAAAGTTAACACCTAGTAAGGAAATGGATGAACTCTTTATTGCTAACATAACTCTCTCTTCTAATTAAATACAGATTTTAAAATGAAATATGCATTCTGGAGAATATTCTTTTTCTTTCATTTCTTCTTTCTTTCTTTCACACACTATGTTTTTCTTTCACTTATTCTGACATGGTCCCTTTTTGGCCCTGAAAATGTGAAGGATCTGCTTTGGAGTCTCTCAAGATAGTAACAAGCCTGCAAGTGCTGTGATCCCAGCTTAGTATGGA
The DNA here is from genome assembly GCF_023634155.1 of Falco peregrinus. Taxonomy (NCBI): domain Eukaryota; kingdom Metazoa; phylum Chordata; class Aves; order Falconiformes; family Falconidae; genus Falco; species Falco peregrinus. The sequence goes on from NC_073723.1 coordinate 59,664,899, forward strand.
CTGTGTCTACTCTCTTCTAAAACTAGTATCAACTGGTTCCAGACCTCCTCTAACACTGCATATTCCCAAACACATTTTTACTCTCCAACTCAAATGGTTGGATGCATTTGAAGCTCTCAGTAACCACTAAGGTCCAACAAGCCACTAAATAAACACAAATATGAGCAATTAATTCACAACCTGTTCCAGGTAAGAAGCAACCCGCAGCTTCCCTAAAAGAGGCATTGATCAAGAACTCTTTTACATCTGCATCAGTTCTTCCCCACCTGCCCACTCTGGTTAACTGGGATGAGCTGGCTGTATTTCCCTTCTTCAGTGCTGCACAGAATTCATCTGCTCTCTCAGTCACTCCTCCTCCCAACACACAGCGGAGTGCAGCCAACATGCTTTCACTCCAGCTCCCTCCAGTTGCTTACAGCAGATAATAGCAGGTAAACAGTCGTGGTTCTCTTCCCCACAGTGACAGTCAGGGGCTGATCGCTGCTGAGTTAAGGAAGAGAAATTACTCTCCCCAGTCAGCCAAAAGGCAGGTGAGATGCTCTTCTATAATGAGTTTTACAACCTGAAAATGTTCTCAACAGCTTTTTACTGGGAAGACCTCTTCAAAAAATTTAAGTTACTGTCTGAATATCATTTTAAATGTCACATGCAGACAGAGCTATATAGTATATATGAATATACATGTCCTGGTCACCTATCAAAGCTCCTTAGTAGACACACCTTTGAGGCCTGTGGATCACAGGACTGAAAAATGACCAATTCAACTGTTTCAACATGTGAAATAAGGAACAGAACAGGGACCTGAGAAGGCAACAGGGAGCTGTGATTATACAGAACATGCAGGATTTGCATATTGTCAGCTTGCAGACTCAAGGTGAAATTTTCCTGAAAGATGCAAATAGACAAGAACTACAAGTGATATCAGCAAATTATGAAGTCTGATATAATTAAGACAAATTTCTAAGCTATATATCTCTCTCCTGACTGTAAGAGAAGGGTGTCACACGTGCTGCCATACAGCATTGCAGAACCTTCCCAACAACTTTGCTTGGTAGAAAGAGTGGTTTAATTGCTTCACATATTTTCTTGGAAGTCGTCTTTACTGTTCTGTTGGCAAACACCTTAGAGTGAATGAAAATATTATTTTTATATACTCTGTGTCAATAGATATAATAAAATGCTTCTTTTGAAAGTTGATAAAGGCAAGATATGCAATGGATGAGCTAAGAAACACTGACACAGAAAAATAAAATAGTTTATCTAAGATAAAACATGAAATCACCAGCAAAGGTGGAAATACGTTTGAGATTCTAAGAATTTTCTTTGGAATGGTCTTATGGAATATGTATTCTTTGTAATAGCAAGCTTTTTTTTTTTTTTTTGATAAAAAGTACTAGGATATACTGTTTTTACGCATACATGAAGCAATTTGTAAACCTATAGTATTCAGAAGACATAAACTATTTTTGAGTACTGCTTCAAGCTCTACATACCACTAGAAATTCATAAAAGGTGGCTTAAGAGTCATTATCCCCTCCTGTAATTCAAAAATTTGGTGCTGTCTTATGAAATTACCAGCCAGAAGGTTTAAAATAAAACAAAGGAAAAAAATTGTCACAGATTGTGCATGTAAATCAAGGAACTCACTCTCTTAAGATATTAAGGAAGTCAAAGGTATAAAGAATTAAAAAAGAGACTGAGAAGTTCATGGAGAATGAGCTCCCTGATCATTACTAAATACAGAAGTAAGCTCCTTAACCACTAATAGTCATTCCTGGTGTGCCTCATTTCTTAGACTTTTTTGTAAATATTCACTACTGGTCACAGTAAGAGAAAGATGAGCAGGACCTCTGGTCCCACCCAGTATAGCATCTTTTATGTTCAGCACAGCACTGAAGAGAATGGTACCTGTTGTGTATGAGCTTCTCAATTGCAACACCTGTCTTCCTGAAAAGGCAAATTCATGATGCAGGCATATAGAAACACCAGTCATGCTTTGCTTGGTTTGTTCTTCCAGGTCTTTCAAGGTCATGAACTTCTGGTATATGGTCAAAAAATGTAATCTTAACTGCTCATTGTTCTGCAAACTAAAAATAGCAATCTACTCTGCAATTCCTCTGGTTGCTTGGGTAAAACCCTATAGATTTCTACAAATAGATTTTTGCACAGTACCAGGGCAAAGGAAAGAGGGGAGAAGAGGGATGTAAAAAGAAGTCAAAGGTCTTTTTCTCTAATGAGTTAGTTTCTTCCATGTATGTCTTAACGTGGACCATGCATTGCTGAAAATTATGTTTTAGTGAAGTCAGATTCTCACACACCCTGCACTTACCTCCTCCACAGAAATCTGCCTTATTGGGAAGCATTTCTCAATCACACAAACCAGACTCTGCAGGCAAAACCACCTGAAAGGTGTTATCAGCCAAAAGCCAATTTGAAATGCAGTGAAGTTATCAGTAATAGTGTAACACCAGCTAATAGTGATATTCCTGTCCAAACACCCAGAACTATTTGGCTTTGGATGCCCTTAGCATTTGCTAAAGCATTTTTTTCTTTGGTGGAAAGAGATGAGCGTGTTGAAGCAAGAGCTTAAAATGGGATGTGAGTTTTGAATTTCAAAACTTCATTACAAGCGTGGTTTGGGGCTAAGCTTAACCTCATGCTTGTGGGAGAGTAAGGGACTGCTGGGGAAAGCCCCACAATCTGAGGCATTAGAGCTAGCATTGGTTCTGAGAAACATAAATGAAACCTGGCAAACTGTTATTTCACAGCAGTATGATTGCAGAAAGAAGCATTAGTTGCCTCTGACGTTTACTGCTGCATCACTGCTACATACTGAGTGTGAAATCCTGAGCCATTTCTTTCTCTCCCAACAGCTATCAGAAAACAGATAGGTAAAGATAGTGTGGTGGCCCTGAAGTGGTACAACCTGCACAACAAAGCAGCACAAAATTTCCATCTCTCAAAATCTTCTCTTTTTCCCAGGGAAAAATATAGTAGAAGTTGATTTTCACAATAAAAAAAGATGTTTATTTGGGTATCATTTAATAATTTAATTATCAGGTTTAACATGAATAGTCAAATTATTGCAGATTTTTAATGTATATTGTACTTAAATACCTCGTCCCTACAGCTCTCTATTTTCCTGTGTACTTTTAAACTTTTCTAAATGTGATTTTGATAATGTAATCATCTGCTTGAATAAACATAACCTAATTGAAGTAGTATTCCAAAGAGCATTATTTCTATTATAACTTCACTGGTGCATAGCTGCAAACAGACAAATGAATGATAGCAAATGACCTAGATAAATGTGTCCCGATAGCTGTTGCTCCTTAGTCCTGACCTTCTGACACTGTTCCAGCTGTGCAATAACTTGTCCCAGCATTAAGGGACAATCTCAGGCTCACTCTGTTCTGGGAAAACCACTAGTATTTCTCCACAAAGACACACAATGTCATAAAATTAGTGAACTAAAATGTATTTCTAATGTATAATCAAAAGAAACATTGAACTTTTCTACAACTTCTCATCTCTCACTATGAAAATAAGTAATAAGTAAAGAATTATAGTAATAAATTAAATGATATTCCTATTTTACTGGTAGTTGAATGTTTTAGCATTTATTTTCAACTTTTGAACTCAGAAAGTACAAGTTTCATCAAATCTCATTCCCGAGGAATCCTATTTCCAGTGCCTTTTAGTAAACATAAGAAAGGAAGATAAATGACAGAAAGTAGTTCTGACTTAACGTATTCAGAGTTGTAATCTATGTTCTGTGTAATTCAATGCACAATGGTAATTCACAAAAAAATTGCTGCGCTACAAAAGAAAGCCAAAAGTAATCAAAGAATATGTAAGATAAGGTAAGAAACTATGACCACTGCACAATCCCAGCGTGACTAATAATTCAGAGAGCAATGTGTATGTTATAATATATATGCTATATTATACACACAGAGTACCATGTTTTTTACCTAAGAAATTAGTCTTACAATGCTGGGTGATGCCTGCATTCAAGCATTATCTTGCAAATACAGTCAAGCAGCTTAATACAAAACCACACCATTAACTTACATAACTAGCAACTGAATTTAGGTATTCCCCTATGTAGCCCAAAATACCCCTAGATTTTAAAGCCAAAACAATCTCCATCGTTAAGCTGCAGAAAATGATACCAGAAGTTTTAAAAGCAAATTAAACCAGATGTGCTGGAGCAACATCGCTAGTAAAGTGTAGCCTAGTCTCTGCTATTTTTTCCAGATTCTGTTTGCACACTCTGGTGAGAGTAAATAATCTATTGTGATGGGGAAGATAAACTGGAAAACTTTTCATCAGTCTCACTAATCATCACAGCAAAAAGCCAGAAATAAGGCTTTCTGCCAAAAACATTACATTTTAAAATTCTGCTACCAGAAAGTTGTCCTAAGAATAAGTCCAATAGTTTCTCCTTTCATCCTTACCTACTTTATATTATGTTAGGAAATCAATGCTAGAGAAGTGTGTCATATAACAACAGGCCCATGCAACAGGGGGTATATTTTCCTACAGTCTCCAACTACCGTAGCACTGTGTAACAAATTAAATACAGCTTAACTATAAAGTCTCACTGTAAAAATAAATTAAAAAAAAAAACCACCCCTGAAATACCGCTACATGATTGAATTTAGATTAAACTAAAACCAGAGAATTTTCTTATGGAGTTCTTTTGGCACCTCAGCTGTGCAACACCTGGGACCCCCCTGCCAGAGAGTATGCCCCACAGTGCTCTAAACAAGAAAGCTAAAAACCTTGAAGAGCTATAGCAAGGAAGTAAAAAAATTATTTGAGTTCTGCAAAACTTACTTCTTAGTGAAAAATTTAGGAAACTCAAACTATTTGAATTGTCTTTAAAAACACATGATGCAGAAACAAACAAAAAAGACCCCAAGCCCCAGTGAACCCACACCTGGACCAATAGTAACTGCCCACCTAGAGTTTTCTTGATTCTCTTCCCACTTAAACTGCACTAGACACTGTCATGTGGCCCACAGAAAAAAATTACAATTTGGCCCCATTTTGTTTTATTATAATTCAGAATTATGAAAGAAGTGCAACTGTGAGATCAAATTGTAGACTGAAAGGCAGAGATCATGCAGAGTTAACAAACAATCGTTTCAAAACAATAGTTAGGTTTCAAAACATACCTAAGCTGCTCAGAAATGCTTGAACAAAAAGGCCTTGATCTGTATGGTTGGCACTTTCCTCACATAAGGAGCATGCACACATAGATACTTCTCAAAGTCAGTGAAGACAGTGTCAGTTTGATTCGATATTTTTCTCTGAATAATAGGTTTCTCCTTTGAAAGAGTGACCTGTGTACATCACTGGGCAAATAAAATGTTCACTTCAGAACACTAGAGAGCAAACAAGAGAATGAGAAAAGGGTTGAATTTCATCAATTAGAATTTTGTCATCAATTCACTGGGTCCAGAATTTCACACAGATATGTTTGAACTGATGTATTTTTTAAAAAGAAAATCAGTATAAGCAATAAGATCTTTCAGTCCTCATTTTTTTCATCTTAATGGAAATCAACATTAACAGAGCCTTTTGAGGCTATCATCTGCAATTCTGAGGGAAAATTATTTAAATCCATACATTTGCTGACTGCTTTATTATCAATTTTATTTTTCATTTATTAAATTTTATTAACAATTTATTATTTTACTTCTTCACCAAACCAAAGCCAAAACCGATCTAATCCACTTTCCTGCCAATACTGAATTGATTCTTATTGTACTTATACCCTACTAGGTTTACGTGACCAAACATTGATGTTTCAGTTCCTTCTCTCAACACACTTGCACAGAATGCTTCTGCCTAACAGCATTCACTTAAAAGTGAATTATCATAGTAACTTTCCTTAGAGTTTCTTGTGATTGTGTTTGATTTTTACCACTGCAAACCGGTTTTGGCTCACAGAAGCTATCAAAGGCAGCAGCAGCAAAGAGTGTTTGTATCTTATTCACAAAGGGAAAATATAGCTAAGGTCTTTTGACATTAATGGCACTTGCATACACATGTTCTTTAAATTAATAGAAGAAAGGACCTTAAAGTTGTCACAAGGAAAACAAGAGTAAATCAGGCACTGGAAAGACAGAGGAAAAGCTTATTTATTTCCCACAAATACCCAAATAGCTCCAATGACAAATTTTTGTTTATGGCTTTATGTAACAGTCTTGATCTTGAGACATCCTAATATTTAAATGTTTAATGAATATCTGGTGAACTAAAAAGAAATATGCTTAAAAGCTGACCTAAAAGAATGCTTAATAGAGTCTAGATAAAATGTCAAAGTTATTTGTTGTGATCTTTACTGTTTTAAGCCTTTGGCATTACTGGTAAGTCACACCCAAATGAAGTATTCCAGGCTCTTCAGAAATATAGGGATGTTTTCAATAATGGACACATAGACCTGTTGCAGCTCCTCTCATTTCTGTACGCAGTGTTTTAGCAATAATGACCTGGGCAATAAAGAACCTCTCCCCCAAGGAGCATAAAACTGAATGGGAAAAACAGGTTCAATGGTTCAATGCAGAATAATTCAGTTCAAATAGTTACAATTTTTCTCCACAAAAAAATGATAAAATAATCGTTTGGGTACTTTCAGAGAAAAGGGAGCCAGGTCAGCACCCACAAAATGCATCATCAACTTTTTAATAGACACCTTATTGCCACTGTGTTAACAGACAAGTAGGAAATGAAGTTCACAGTGAATAAAATAAGCTACAGGTGAATAAAATGGGAATTTTCCCCTCCCAAGGCAACTTAGGCATCCATATAATTGGAAATGCACACACAGTATATTGCCTTGGAGGCAAGATAAATAGTCTCTCCCCTATCTTGTGGGTATTGTAAGGCATTGAGATTAAGGATTTGGTAGCATTTCGAGCAGTCAACATTTGACAAGGCCATAATAGGTATTATTTGCACTTTGTAAATTAAAAACTTCATTGGCCTACATACTCAGAAGATGGGGGACAACTGTATTGCAGGCTGCATGAAAATAAGTGTTAGTCAAGATTATACATTCTCAGCGAATGAGACAATAACAAAGACTCTGGTTCCCCTTTTAAAGCAGTAGACTTCAGACACAGAAGTGTTAATTCACCTGCCCAATGCCACACAGAAACTCTAGGACAGAACCTACCCTTTGTTTTAAAGGCCGTTGCTTGACTACAGCAGCTTTTGGTAAATCACAACTCTGTGTTTCAGTGCATTCATCAAAGAAACAGCCATGGACAAACCTTATTGTGCATAGAGTCTTTTAAGCAAAGTACTTGAAGTGTATCAAAATCATAACATTTGCAATTTGACATGACTTCAGAACAAATACACATTCTGCCTGTGGCTACCAACTGGCACTTATTATACCTTAGATATAAAAAATATCGGCAGATATTGCCACTTAAAGTTGAAAAAAAAGAAAAGAAAAAAGAGAAGATTCTCACAGAACAGGAATATCATAGGTTAATTTTTAGCCTATTAGACCTACAACCTACATAAATTATGAGCGGGTTAACTCTTGTGAGAATAAATGTATCAGAAAAATACATTATAATATTCTCCAGCAACATTCTCCACCTGAATATACCTAAGTAGAAGAAACTTCCTTTTCTGAAGCAAAACTACAACAGCACAACTTCTAGAATGACCGAAAGAAAGAAGGTTCTGCTTGCTCCCCAGAGGCTCCTGATAGAAGATCTTACAGAAGAAAAAGATGAGACTGCATTCCAAAACCACAGAGTCTAAAGCCTTGCAAACAAATAAGGCTTGATCATCTGGGTGAGAAAGAACAACACGGAATAGGAAAAAAAGCTCTACTTTAATTTCTGCATGGGACTTCTAAAAAGGAGAAGAAAACTTGCTTCAATTAAGAAAATATCAACACCTCAAGCTAGCGTGACTTTGATCTTACTCTTTGTCAGAGAAAAGAAATTCCATCTCTTCAAAGCTTCAACCAAGTAGAACGAAGTTATTAAGAAGCAAGAAAACTTAAATAAGAGCTCTTTAGAGAGACCAAGGGCAAACTGTCAGGCATAATATTTTAATTGATTGCCTACATCAGGGGAATTAAAATAATAATATATCTGTATTGGTACAACAGTAGTCATATATATTCCTCTGAGAACTGAGTGACATAAAATATGCAAAATTTCATAGTAGTTTCAGCCTTTACATTTCTACTTTACATTTTAGACTTTAAGAGTCTTTTTTCCCCTCTTTTTTTAACAATATAATTTATTACCACTTAACACTTACAATATTAAAAAGTATTTTATTAAATTATATCATTGACTTTTGAAATTGTACTTAATATTAATTTACAGCATTAGACTGACAGCCACAGAAACTCAGATCCTGTACAGGTCCCCAAAACAAATTACTGCCCAGCCAGAAGCAGTGGGAGGTTTTTCAAACCAACTGTAAAACACATCTCATCCCTAACCCAGAAGCAACCTTCCATTGCCATACCCCTTAGTACTGACCTCCCCTAAAGGTGCTGGCAAGGGGTGGCACAGGTGCCTCCTGCAAGTGTTGGGGCAGGTGTTACCTAGCGCTGACTGTGATGATCCCCTACCAAATCACAGGGTAGACTTCCCAAGTGACAATAATTTTCAGTCACTACCGGTGGCTGGGCACTACGCAGTAGAACTCAGAGGCCCTGAACAACTGCAGACTTTTCCATCTTCTGAAAGAGACAAAAATCTTTAAATAACCCCCCCCTGAAAACATTAAAAAACTCAGATGAGAAAAGGCGTGGCTATGGCAAGCATGAGGTAAAAATAACAGGATGTTTAAATCATTATAAGCTAGATATAAGTAGTCAATCCATGTGGTAAGCCTACTTTTGCCATCTGCCTGTCCGTCAAGATCAGGTCAGGAAACCAGCAGCAGTTTACAGATTTCAATTATCAGCTGTCAATTATCAGCTGTCTCCTCCCAGCCATTCAAACAGCAAGGGCTGTAGCAAAGGCTAACAGCAAAGGATGAATTTGGTTAATAAATAAATCTATCAATCTAATGGCATCTATAACAAAGGGCATCTATATCTTAAAGGATTAAATTTAAGATGAGGAACTTCACTAACATGTGTTCATGTCTGAGCCAACAGAGCCAGACTGTGCCACACGTGCTTGGGTTCCTGGTGCCTCAACTGTCATATTTACATACAACATCTTTCATGTGTACAACCTGGAGTCAATACAAAGTTAATAAATCCAAAAAAATCTCCAAGATAAGCAAGTTCAGAGTCAGAACTTGGCATTTTTTCATGACAGCTGTTTGTCTTAAGATGGGACAGCACACTGTTCTCAGCTGGTTTTTCAGATGCCTCTGCCCTCTCTCCTGTTATTAAGGATTTGTATTTATTTTTATTTACTCTTCTGAATTCTGCAGTGGTATCTTACTGGACACGCATAATTACTGACTTGTATCACTGTTAGGTTAACAACATCATGATGCATATTAAACAAAAGAAAGGTCTTTATTTTGCCATTTTAAATGCTTGTTTGCAATTTATTTGGAAAAATCTTGGTAAGGCAATGAGGTAAGTAAAAGAGGAAGACATCAATGATTCATTGGGAAGGCTCAGGGTCAGATTATTGAACAGCATCAGATGATTGAAAATATTTGCCACAGACAACTGAAGCAAAAAATGCATGATTTCTTGCTTTGTGAAATCATAGTTTTGACTTTCATATCATTAAAACCTTCTTGTAGACAAACTAACACTTATGGACTTAGTCATTCCATAAGCTAATCAGCACCTAAGATCTTTTTCATCTGACTTCGAATGGCATCTTAACAATTTAATATCAGCTCACACTGAAAAACTGATTAGCAGAAACAGGTGACAATAGCAATGAATTCTAGTCTGTGTGGGACCACTACTACGCTCTTAAATACAAAAGGAAAATATTACTTCCTGCAACTCTTGCTTTTGGATTTGAGGAAAAGCCCAAGCAAAGATGTTTTACATGGAATCCAGTTTCATTTCCCTTCCCTTGCTGATAGTCTGCACCTGGATCTAATGAATGAAAACTCACTTCCCCAGGATATGGCCTAAATCAGTATGCAATTACCATTACAAATGAATGTATCCTGAACCTTAAATATGCACAAACAGTATTCTTCTGAACAGGAAGATCTAGTAAGCACAGTGGTTCATACAACATCCAACCTACCAGAGAAAAGGCTCGGTATAGCTACATAATGTAAAACATAAATATTCCATCTAAAAGGGCCTTGATTTGACTATTAAACTGTTCTGTTAGTCTTGAGAAAATAATGCACATATTGCAGGTTATTATTCTGCATTTTGAGGAAGGTCTTTCAGGTGTACTGGAAAGAGGCATTATAGAATTTACACTGGTACTCTTCTGCAGACCACAATATACTAATGCAGGATTTTTAGTGGAACAAAAGGACTTGATTATAAGGAGTATATAAGTATAATGATGAAAAGCATCAGCCTGTCCTTTCCTCTGATGTTGATGACAAACAGCTCTTGATGATACTGGTATTAATGAAACTCAGTGAAGGAGACCCCTTTGGCATCTACTTTCAGTATTTACTATTATGCTATCATCATGACAGGAAAAATGGTACCAAGATATTTACATGGAAGTTTTAAATTGAGTTACTTTGCAACAGTAAATAAGAATGTCTATTCTCTATATTATAGCTGATGAAAACAATGCACAGAACCATTGTGTGACATATAGAGGAATGCAACTTATGACTTACTAAGGAAGGGTATCTTGACATAAAGGTAAGATTCTTTACATTTTGATGCTATCTATGTCTGGTAGATTGTGATGCTACCTATATGCTTTATATTATACAGATACTGTCAATTAAAGTATAATTGTATTTTTCATCATTATGCCCCCTACATACATGCTATGCTTCAAGTCATTATCACATTCACTAAAACACAGCGGTACTGTATCCCATGTCAGCATTTAAATAAGTATAAGGATATATAACAATACAATTAACAGAAGTATTCCCAATGAACGGGGCCTTGAAAAACAAAGAGAAGCCTTGATGGGAATGATTCTGCAATCACTAGGGCTTTTCATCGTTCTTTTTTAAAGAGAATTGATAAGCGTGATGGAAGGACAAAGGGAGAGAAACTACAATTTTGAAGCTTCATTTTTATTCAAGACATAGCACAAGGACATCCAGAGGCAGCCTCAGAAACACGAGATACAGTCAGAAATGATGCCTGATTTAGTAGCTGAATCCATTTATTCTTTTTGAGTTTCTGCATAGCACCTGACACACAGGCCTCTCACCTGACTCATGTCTTTCAGGACTTTACAATTAAAAATAGCATGTCCATCTGAACATGAGAGCACCCCAAAAGAAAAAAAAACACACCACCAAACCGTAAGTTAGTATCTTATGTTAAAACTTGCATATTTCTGCTCAGGCAGCAAATACCTCTGCATATTTATTTACCTTGGACAAGATGAAAGGTCACCCATTATGTGCATAATAAGCTAATCTCAATTGTAATTACACTGCAGAAAAAAACCCTTCGTTTGAAGGTTAACTAGATTCAAAATAAGCCAGTTCTCATCAGGGTGTTGCATTTATTTCAATTAAGTCAATCAACTTAACAAGGATTTAATTAAAAACAAGTTAGCAAGTCAGAAGAAGTATTTGAAATGCAATTAATAAATATTTTAAATAAGCAAGATGTAGCTAATTCAAATATATGATTATAAATGCACTAGCCTATTATTTATTTGGAGACATTTGCTACTGGTCAACAACAAAAAGCACTTTATCCTGGGAATCCTGGCATGCAGCTCATCCTTGCAAACACAGTGCCCAGGAGGTGTAATATTGAGCTTTCAAAGAATTAGGTAGAGATGAGTACCTATTTCCGTTTGTTTTACCAGAGGGAGAACCCAAGATCTGTCCACACTTTCTTTGCTCTATTTCACTTACTGCTCTTAGTACAAAATAGCTATTCAAGGCAGTTAAATAAAATATAAAGTGGCATTTCACCAAACCAACATGTTTTGTTAGTTGTGTAGTTTCTTTCCTCTTCAAGCACTCTGTGAGCTGGCAGAATGGGGAGCAAAGCACTAACAAACAAAACCACACAACCGTCAATACGAAGAGGCTAGTGCTCATGACTGCCATGCAATTTCCCCAAAAGCATCAGTAATTTACATCAGACGTGTTCCCATTCTGTGCCTTTCCATTGTCTTTTGAACAACTGTGCACCTTGTCCCTGGCTTTGGAGTCTAACAACAATGCTCAGACCTCAGCTGCCCACAGTGTCCTTCAGTTTCCCAGAGATCTCTAGCCTATGCAATACCATTATATTCTTCCCCTTTTTCCTGACATTCCTGGAGGGGAAAAAAAAAGGACCTGCTGCCCCCAAAACCCCCAAACAAGATTCCTGTTCTCCGTAAGCCATCATTAAAAACACTTTATTCTTCTGTCACCACCCAAGACCAATTTAATTATAATACAACCGATGTAAACATAGTTCAAGTAAACATACCTTTAAGAGCATATATATACCCAAATGACACTTTTTGTCTACCTCCATTGTTTAAAACTGCCTGAGCACATTTTCTTTCATGTATCTGACACATTGAGAGCAGAAGCACAAATATTAAGACAAGAATGATCAAAAGTGTCAGCTCCTTTTGGGCAACCAAATTTGAGAAGCCTATTCCTGATCTTTCAGATTACTTAATGTTTTATTGCACTTTGCACCTTCAGACCACAGTTCCTATTAAACTGGCCCCAGCTACAGCTATAATTGTTACAAACTTAAGTAAATTAACCCTTTTCTGATGTGAAGCCCTCGGAAAATAAGCAACACAGAGTGAGGAGTTATGCTTGAGAATTTTTATATCTACCTGATTTTCTCAGCATCTTGGAAGAATTCCGGGACAAGGCAAAGCTGAAACCCAATTAGCCATGTCAAAAACACAGTCCTCTTTGAGTCCTCTACTTTAATCACTGAGTTGCCCCCTCTATATACAGACCTAAAGCAAATCCATCTCATACGCTGAGACGTAAGGAGGGAGGAGGGCCTCTTTAAGCATATAATTAACCAGATGCATCATAATGTGTAAAGATGCTAACTTAATCCCATATGGTTCAGCTGTATGCCCAGCATTCCTAACTTGCAAGCACTTGACTGTGGGTTTCACAGCTACTTGTCAGAAAGGATGGATTATTGACTTGGATAATGAGTCCAAGTCTAGTGAAGGATATTGAACAGGCACTCTGCAGTCCTGTTCTTAACAACTTTTACCTTTTTTGTTTTGTTTTGTTTTTCAACCTCCCCAATTTGTGCACCCATGCCCCTACCTGTAATTTTGTCCAGTTCCATTTTATCACCAACTTCTCTCAAGGTTTAGTGAAACAACTTAATCCATTTCTTCAGAGAATAAGTGGATGGGAAGTGATGTGTTCTTTGAGAGTTCTAAAATTTTCAAATTACTCACCTCAAGTAGGTGATCTGAAGAAGAGAGAGAGCAAGAACAGGATTATTTTATGATACTGATATTGCACCATCCAGGTGACAACCTGCAGAGAGCAAGACCTCTCTACAGCTAATACCACCGTTTCACCCAAGCTGTCGTAAATTGGCAAACACAAGTTATTCTTTAAGCCTTCCTATTTCAGCTTTACTGAAGATACTTTGTTCGAAGTATTCTGAAAAAAAGCTATGTTGAATTGCAACAAATGACATGTATGTATTAAAAAACTTCCAAGTTATATATGGTGATCCTCTAGACTAAAAAAACAGAGTAAGTTTTGTGAGTGTTGGTATCAGTTTGCACCAAAACCATTACAGTGTGCAGTGAACCCTTCAAGGACTTCATCAACGTTCTTCCAGAAAAGTGCATCTTAGTATCAACTGCATCATAATGGTGATTCCTGTAAGAAAATGTTTTTCTGTTTTGTCAACTGCATGTATTTTGTCTGGTTTATTAATAAGTCCATGTGCCCAGAACACTTTGGAGTTTATCAAAGAGAAGGAGGAAAACAATTGTACATGTTTTGTCAAAAGTACTGGCAAATAAATTACTGACATCTCCACATACACCTGGCTACCTGGGCTCCTCTATTCCCCCTTCTGACCCATCAAAGCAGAACAAAACAAACCAAATGGAGGATCCAATACTATTGTGCTATACAGACAGAATTCTGCTATTCCTAAGAAGAAAACTGAACACTGAACACCTCCTATTCTATCCCCAAACTTAATCATCTGGATAGAGCTGGTATTTTGTTTGATTTCTTCCATGTCTTGTAGAGAAAGGAACATATTGCTCTGAATAAGACAGACACAAAGCAATCAAAGATGTTTGCGTGTGGTACAGAATGTGATTATTTTTCCTTTTACCTCTTTGACTCTATAGCTGACCACCGTATTTTGCTTTATGAAGCAGCACTGGAAAAAAAGCCTCATTCTTCAGCTGAGAGAATATGCGCTAGACTGTGAGCCAGTTTCCCTCTCATGTCAGATAATGGTCAAAACCACAATGCAATGCAGAGTATTTCTAATACAACTATTTGCACAGTGAATGATGCAGTAGTTCTGATTATCTATGATAGACACCAAATTTCTACAGGAATATTGTATGAGATTTAAACTAGCTTTTTTGTGTCTTCTCTCAGACTCCATGCAGATGTCATCCCTTCTCCTATTTTGAAGCAACTTGAAGAAATGGTGAATAATGAGCAGCTCTGGCTACTGAACCCATTCTGGTTTAGTGTTCCCCTTACTCCCAACTGCCAAACATAGTTAAAACAGATGCTATAAAATGGAAGCTTTGCTTCTCATTCAGAGGTAATTATAAACATCTCTAGTACCATGTTATTGAGAGTCCTCAACATTCACATGCCCAACAGCCTTGGAAGCTCTCTGAAGTGCAGCATATTTTTAGCTAACCTAATGTCCTGCTTATTCTGCTGAAGAAAAATAGCAGAGTTTGTTTTAAGGATGTTATGTCTTTTCCCTAAATCTGCAGCTCATCAGTCTGTTTCCAGAAAGGCATAAATACCAGATTTAAACTAGTAAAACTGTTTAAGTTAAATGCTATCAGGTAATAGGGGGACTTTTAGGACAGGGTGGGAATATTTTCTTCTTAGGAACCCCTTACAAAATAGAGTCCTAACAAAATTAAAGACATTTTTCTGCAAAAGGATGACAAACAAAATCAGAAAAGGGATATTAAGACGTCTGGCTGAATCTTTTGCTCTGACGAAGAACGCATATATAGACCATCTCTGAAAATGTTTTTTCTAATCTGATTTTTAAAACCTTCAGTAAGGAAGATTGCAGAGATAGCCTGCCCTCTTTCTAGCAATACCTTATGCAATGACAGATGTTGACTGCCCTCCCCAGTTAATTAATTTTTTAAAAATTAAATTTTAAATAAAACATTTCCCCATAGATACATTCATAGATCTCTAACAAATGTTCCTACCATCCAAAACACTTACTTCAACCACTGCTTAAAGTGCAGTATCCCCAGCTAGACACAGTAGTACATCTGAGACCTGAGTGACATTTATTTAGTTGTGTAGACCAATTACCTCCCCACATTTCACAGAAGAGTAACACTGGCCTTTTTTTAAACTGCATCACTGCCAGATTTCCATTCAGCTTGAGGTCCAAATAGACCCTGTTATTCCAGCTGCATAGCTAGTCATTCCCCATGATGCATTTGTGAATCTCATGTTTCCTGAGAGCAGCTCTTCATGCTTGCATTAAATTTGAATCAAGTTTAATCTCATTGCCGTTATGATACACATATCAACTCCTTTGCCAAGAACCACACTGTATCTCCCAGCTGCCCCACTGATGTGCTGTGGTGTCTGGGAGAGGGGCTGCCCTCCGTGTTTTCCACAGATGGCTATGGAGTACTGAAGCCTCTGTACTTGACAGACTGCAGAAATATTCCTTTCAAATTACCATGTCAAATAAACCATCCTAACTGAGCAAAAGCAATACTGCTCCAATATCTGTGTTTAGCTATTGAAGCTGACTAAATATGAAGGAAAACACTACTGCACTTCAGGGGAGGCAGTAAGAGCTGCAGACTGACTGGAAGCATTGTGTCTTCTAAGCAAAATTTCTTCCCAGGGTTTCCCCAGTAGCAGGAGCACTCACAAAGGGCTGTATAGGCAGCTCATGTTTGGACCCCAAGCCCCACCAGACACAAAGGCTAACAGAAAAATTTAAAAATACTTTTAGTTTCAGGTGAAAAGGTGAATAAAAAAAAGATCAGCTAAGTAATTTAAAATAAAATCGCTATTCAAAAGGAAAGAAAAATATATTAATCAACCATTCCCTCACTACTTCTCATTCTCACTTAGACTCAAAATGAGAAGTATGCCACTGACAGGTACACCATAACTATCCATTATATCTGACACTGAGATAATTTACTGTATATTAAAAAGAACAGTTCTGGCACTTGTATACAGTGGTGTCAACCTTAATTGCTAAGATGCACTGAACAGCTCTCCTAAACACAGCAATAATTTACATTTTAAAAACAAATCAAAGACACAAACAGGTGGAAGCACTCCATTGTGCCATATGAGACCCTCGTTTCTACAGCTGTGAGCCAGAATGAGTGCACATATCAGCTTGGGAGTAAAAGGAAACAAGTGCAGTGCTAAATCCTCAGAGTCCAGAAAAAACGGTACCACAGACTTTACTCCAAAATAGTGAAACAACATGCTTTGAAATGAAGGATTTTTACAGGCTAAAAAATGGCATGTACAAATAAGCCACAGTTTACTACATGATATCCTCACAAACTGGGAAGACATGGTCTAAAGCAAACCACACTAAAACAGGCTTACAGCTGTTGACAAAAAGATCTAATCACTGGCAAATGCAAGGATCACTTGGGTAAAGTTCGCAAGAGCCAATGTCCACTATGGTGCTATCTTATTTTTTTTTATTAGTGAGTTAGATAATGGAACAGGGAATGTGTTTTATTAAATTCAGAGATCACACTAAACTTGGAGGGATTACAAGCATGTTAGAGGCCATGATTACAATTCAAAAGGCACTCAGGAAAACAGAGAAACTGTCCAAAAGATGCAGCTCTCTTACAAATGTGTACAACACACTGTAGTAAAACAGACATGCTCATTTGCACAAATTCAGGACAGAGATTCAGCAAAGGTTTGACTGCCAGAGATTCCACAAAACAGGACCTGATGGCTACAATTTGTCACAAAATGAGTGTACATCAACTGTTGTCACACTCTTATATAACAAAAATCCAATCAGTCATCCTGCTGGGATGCATGATCAAGCTTCTACATATGATACAAAGTAACTTTATGTTCTCCTACTGATATCTTGAGACACCCTAGCAGTCTCTTCCTGGAAACGTCCATGGGAAGTCCCATGAGGCAGGGGTTGTGCTGACCTTAGTTGGACAGTAAAGGAAACTGCCTGGAATTGATCAAAAGCTTCAGCTGATCAAATTCCATTAGGCAATCCTTGCAACTCTTGGCAAGATACCTGTTATATCATAGCTAAGTGGTAAAATTGGGAAAAATGTATCTGAAAAGCATAAACAGCTAACCTGTTCACTCTTAGATTGGATAAGTCACCCTACAGGAACTCTGTGGCTTACACCCTTGGTGGAAAAAGGTTTGGACTAAAAGAATAAAGAGAAGGGGTTGACCCTTTCTTCTTGGGGGGTGGGGGGTGGGAAGGAAGGCTCCAGGTGGATTGATCAATATTACTGTATCCTTTCTAAAAGAACTGAAACCCTATAGGGTTTTCAAAGAAATGTGGCTGGGGAGAAGAGAACAGCAAGAGTGGAAATGAACAGATGGGAGATAAACGGGATACGGCAGACTGGCTGACGGAGCAAAGCAGCAGACAGAGCAAGCAAGAATAACTGGCAGAGAAGGCAGCTAGTGGGAGCAGTCAGCAGTGGTCCTGGCTGGCAGGGAATGGCTGGAAGTGAGTGGTGTGAACATCAAGGCAAGGTCAAAAGCATTGCTCCAGCAAGGTGTCCCAGTGCAACCAATAAATGGCAATCCACTGGGCTAAACAAAAGAGCCTCAATACCTGTTTCAGCAGCAAGATAAAACTTGTCTTTAGATGGACTCCTCTTACCGAGCTTCGTTCAAACTGATTTATCTCACAGACTCTGGTGGCTGTAGTTCAGTATCAAGGTAATCAGCTATCGCACCTCTTTGATCATGCTGCACTGCAATGAAGTGGCTGGTGCCTGTGGTATACATGGAGCATAGTGTTGGTTTGTGCATGAGTGCTGCACCTCAGATGCCCAGAATGATCTATCTGTGAAGGGAACAACTGTGCAGGGCAAAAGCAGGTGGTGTCTCTCATGCTGGGCTTTGAGGGAAATTGTCATTGCACATGCAATGAAGAGGAGGAGGTTTACAGGTGTGCCAGCATAAATCAGGCACGGTCTGGAAAGAGATCCTGATAAACAATCTGAAAAACTGGTAGATGCCTATAAGCAAGGAACTGCCTCAGCAGTCTCATCAATGTTTCACAGACAAACCAAAGCAGCACTAAAATGTGATATAATTCAAATGTGACTCAAGGCTGAATGCATGAATGTTTGTGATGTTCTGGTGCAGACTCAGACTGGAACTCACTTGGGATGTTTGTAGTATGGAGTTTTGCAATGCAGTCCTATTCCCTGTTTTATTACAGTCTCTTTGTGAATGACCATATTCAACTCACACAAACTGACTTTAATCCATATAATTGAACGAACATCATACTGCCATCACATCGTAGTTTATTGACACTTCCTATTGGTATGCTGTGTCATGACTAATATCTGCCTCAGAATAGGTATTTTCTCTTTGGAAAGTAATAGTTTTGGGAATTTCTGGTTTTAATTTAAAGGGTAAATGAAGTTAGTTGTGTTCTTACTGCTCTTTTGAAGGCAGGTCCTTCTCCTGCTTGGAGAAAAAGGTGGTGAGGCTTATGTTGCTCACTTCAAACACAAAGTAAAACTTCATAAAGAAAAAAACAGCTTCTACAAAAGTTTTTTCTCCTGCATGGCCAGGGCTTTGTTTGTTTGTTTGAAGGAGAATGGGAACAAAAAGAAGGGTAAATGTGGCAGCATAGGTTTACTCTGAAAAAAAAACCCTGCAATTTACAAAGAGGTTCAGAAACACTTGATTAGCAGAGAGTAAAATTAAGCAAGAAGCTATATTTCCAGATGTCACAGCTAAAACCACCTGGCTGGCATCTCTAAATCTTCTAATTATTATCCAGCAAAACGAGGTAGCGAATATTGCTTTCTCTTATTTTCATAAAGGCTTAGAAGTAATTGTCCTTGATGTATTCTTAAAAGTTGTTATCAGAGATTTCTATGCCATCTGTACATCAATAACTAGGGGTTTTTGTTTGTTGTTTGAAGAGAATGAAACAGCATAGGACTGTCCAAGACTTTAGATCTATTTTTATGGAACCAAGAAAAAGGGGATGGATGGTAGGTGCAAGACCCCTGACATTGTTTTCAAACAGGTGAATAGTATTTACATGACATTTAGACCTGCTGGCATAGACTTAAATTGTGCAATGAGTTATATGGGAATACAATCTATAGAAATGAAATAAAAATCCCAGCCCAGATGTATTTATCTATAGAATCAAAATAACTTAGTTAAAGAAGAAAACAACTTGTAGCAAATTTTTACAAGGAGTTATGCATGCTTTTTTTTTTTTAATTAAATTAATTGATTAATAGTACCTAAATACCTGGTAAAACTACCCCTACACAAATCCCAATGTTTTTTATTAGGAAAAAACCTTCCAAACCTAAGCCTTTCAACTTGCTACTTTTTTCCAAATCAGTCCATTATTCAGGTTTACTTTTCACAGGCTGCAACTTCTAAGCTGTTTTTTGCCCACAGTCCTTTCTTCTAGAAACTGAGCTTACGTGTATGAGTGGGCAGCTCTCACCACTGATGCCAGCAGGTTTCTCAGAACAGAACCTGTAGAAGTTTCTTGAAGTAAATGAAGGAGAGAATCACATAATTATTAGCTACAAGGATGCTCAAAGAAAAAGGAGGCCTAGGCTTCTGTTTTTGCAGCTATTTCCAGATACATCTTCTGACTTAAGGATAGGAAATAACCCTATATTTAAGTTCATATGTGACATGTAATTAAGTTGTAAACAGATGAAAAAAACCCCAGTATTTCCCTATAATGAGAAACTGCACTAAAAGTGTTTTTATTTTTTTTAAAGTATCAGGCCTAAACATTTCCTCAGGAATTAATACCTGGAAGAGTTGGAAAAAGAAAAAAGCCTTTTGAAATGAGATGAAGTACAAAACTCATATACTTGGATCCCCTCCTGAAGTCAACAATTCCCAAAAGGTTTTCTTAGGAAAACAGATTTGCCTACTTGCATGTGCATGCTTGAATTTTATGGGTATTTACATTTTCCTTCACTTCTTATTATCCTTATTATGATTATTATACAATTATGGAAGCGCGTGATCATTCAATAGGGAAATAATGAAAATGGCTTTAGTAAAAGTTTGCTAACTACAAGGGAACTACACAATGATGCTTGAATTTTTTCCAAGTCTTTCTTTGGAAGAAAATATGGATTCGACAGACTTAAAATGCTCTATGAAAATGAATGGATGTTGTTGAATGTAGATGCAAAATCTAGGTAAGGTCAAAGTATTTCTATGTAAAAGCATCAAAGCAAATAACAAAGACTCTGTTATTTTGACTTTGCATTACAAGGTTGAGTCAAGAACATTCAAGCCAAATGCTGCCTCTTTATCTGGCTCCACTGGAGATACCAATACCCAGAATCATTAATACCAGGACAACAGCAATAGAGAGACATAATTTCCACTAACCCTCAAAACCAAAATATGTATCAGCATTCTATTAATTGTGATTTCTATGTCAAATACATGGCATAAATTACCGACTTGGTCTCAGTTTTACTGAGAACTACAAGAACTATCCATCATAAATGCTTTTTCCACTGCTGGCTGTAATACTAATTTGCAGGAGTAATCCCAGACACTTCAACTCTGGAATTGAACTCTAACAACAAATTGAACTGGTAAAGTATGTTTCACAGCTGAAGCTTTTAATTACAAGTACTTGTTCAGTCTTGTTAATTATATTTCACCCTGTCCCTCAAAAGACAGGAAAAGAAGGAAAAGAAAAAAGGCATCAGGGACCAAAAGCAGAACCACAGCGTTCCAAATTCTTATGCTGACACATTTTTTCACAATTCATTTTTAACCAATAGGTTCTGCACATTCTTTCTAAGCTTCCATCCATATATAGAGCAAAGCAAACTACAGGGGTCAGCAAAAGAAACCTAGGATATAATTTTTCAAAACCATCACAGTCATATGTTTAGCTGTACACGTTAATAGTCAGAGAGATGATGGAAAAATATTTTGCAATAAAACTTGTAGATAATGCCAAGAGTAACTACATTAGTTTAAAATTACTATTCCGGTCCCTGATGATTCTCCCCACCTGAGTGCAGAGGATTACATGGACCTCAAGGTCCTGCTTCTCCCTCAAAGTAGCCTCCTTCTCCAAGGCTCTGAAAACAGCTATACAGAGGCTGCATAGAAGCACTGAAGTCAACACTGCAGTTGAAAGTTGTCCCTCAAAACTTCAAAGGCAAAACCCTCTAACTTGCCACTCCACAGGGAGGACAAACTACCAGCTCATCACTGGTAACTTCCTACAAGACCATGGTCAAAATACAGCAGCATTTGAGGCTTTTTCCTCAGAAAAGCACATTCACTTACATATTTATCATCACCTCACAGCCACCAATCCACTAGAAAAAAAAACCTCATTTAAGAATGCATTAATAATAAAACAAGAACTAAATCTACAGCAGCTGTGACAGTTATAACTTTACTCATAATGAAGCAGGTGCCGACAAGAAGGTACTGCTTAAAGTCCAGGCAAATCAAATGTCATCTTATTCACAGAAACTCCTACTTGCAATTCATCTGCAATCATCATGCTGAAATAAACCCACCTATAAAAAAAACAACCACCCCAAAGACTTTGATCATTTTAAATTTACTTTTAATGAAACCAAGTTGCTCAAAGCCCCATCCAGCCTGGCCTTGAACACTTCCAGGGATGGGGCATCCACAGCTTCTCTGGGCAACCTGGTCCAGTGTCTCGCCACCCTCACGGTAAGAATTTCTTCCTAATATCTAACCTAAATCTATCCTCTTTCTGTTTAAAGCCATACCCCCTTGTTCTGTCACTACAGGCCCTTGTAAGAAGTCCCTTTTCCAGCTTTAGGTACAGGGAGGCTGCTATAAGGTCTTCCTGGAGCTCTCTCTCCTCCAGTTGGAACAACCCCAATTCTCTCAGCCTGTCTTCATAGAAGAGGCGCTCCAGCCCTCCAAACATCTTTGTGGCCCTTCTCTGGACTCACTCCAACAGCTCCATGTCCTTCTTATGCTGGGGGCTCCTGAATGCAGTACTCCAAGTGCAGTCTTACAAGAGCAGAGTAGAGGGGGAGAATCACTTCTCTTGACCTGCTGGTTATGGCTTTGATGCAGCCCAGGATATGGTTGGCTATCTGGACTGCAAGCTCATATGCCTATGTTGAGCTTCTCGTCCAGCAACATCCACAGTCCTTCTCCTCAGGGCTGCTCTCAATGCATTCTCTGCCGTGCTTATTTGTGCTAACTGACCCAACCCAGGTGCAGGACCTTACACTTGGCCTTGTTGAACTTCATGAGGTTTGCATAGGCTCACCTCTCGAGCCTGTCCAGGTCCCTCTGGATGGCATCTCTTCCCTCCAGCATGTTAACCTCTAATGGGTTTGTGTGGCAAGGATTTGGTAGGGTGGGGAGCTACTGTGGTGGCTTCTGTGAGAAAATGCCAGAAGCTTCCCCCATGTCTGATGGAGCCAGTGCCAGCCGGCTCCAAGACAGACCCGCCGCTGGCCAAGGCCAAGCTCATCAGCAACAGTGGTAGCACCTCTGGGATAACGTATTTAAGAAGGGGGGGGGGCGGTGGGGCAGGGGAAGCTGTGCAACAAATTGCCATGGGAGAGACGAGTGAGACTAAGTGAGAGCAACATCCCCGCAGCCCCCAGGTCAGTGCAGGAGGGGCAGGGGGGCTCCAGGCGCCAGAGCAGAGATTCCCCTGCAGCCTGTGGTGAAGCCCACAGTGAGGCAGGCTGTGCCCCTCAGCCCGTGGTGCAGCAGACATGCACCTGCAGCCCCTGGAGGACCACATGCCAGAGCGGGGGAAGAGTGTGAGGAGTCCTCCCAGTGCAGAGGAAGGAGCAGCAGAAACAACGGGTGATGAACTGATCACAACCCCCATTCCCACTGTGGGGAGGAGGTAGAGAAATCAGGAGTGAAGTTAAGCCTGGGAAGAAGGGAGGGGTGGGGGGGAAGGTGTTTTGAAGTTTTGGGTTTATTTCTCATTATCTTATTCTGATTTAATTGGTAATAAAGTAAACTGATTTCCCCAAGTTGAGTCTGTTTTGCCCATGACAGCAACCGGTGAGTGACCTCCCTGTTCTTATCTCAACTTATGAGCTTTTTGTTATATTTTCTCTCCCCTGTCCATTTGAGGAGGACAGTGATGAAGCAGCTTTGGTGGGCATCTAGCATCCAGCCAGTGTCAAATCACCACATGACTGTACCACACAACTTGGTGTCATCAGCAAACTTGCTGAGAGTGCACTCAATCCACCATCTGTGTTGACAACAAAGATGTTAAACAGCGCTGGTCCCAGCACCAAGCCCTGATGAATGTCACTCACCACTGGTCTCCACCTGGACATAGAGTGGCTGACTAAATCTTTGAGTGCAACCATTCAGCCAATTCCTTATCCCCCAATGGATCCATCCATCAAATCCATGTCTCTCCAGTTTAGAGACAAGGATGTCATATGGGACAGTGTCAAAAGCTTTGCACAAGTCCAGGTAGACTACGTCAGTTGCTCTTCCCTTATCTACCAATGCTGTAACCCCGTTGTAGAAGGTCACAAAACTTGTCAGGCACAATTTGCCCTTAGGGAAGCCACGCTGGCTGTTAGCAAACGCTTCCTTATTTTTCGTGTGCCTTAGCATATTTTCCAGGAGGATCTGCTCCATGATCTTGCTGGGCACAGAGGTGAGACTGACTGGCCTATAGTCCCCTGGGTCTTCCTGTTCTTTTCGTTCTTAAAAGTGGGGGCTATGTTTCCCCTTTTCCAGTCAGTGGGAACTTCACTGGACTGCCACAACTTCTCAAATATAATGGATAGTGGCTTAGCCACTTCATCTGCCTGAGTTTCCTCGGGACCTACAGATGCATCTCATCAGGTCCCATGGAATTCTGCACCTTCAGGTTCCTTAGATGGTCTCACACCTGATCTTGTCCTATGGTAGTCGGTTCTTCATTCTCCCAGTCCCTGCCTTTGCCTTCTGCGATGTGGGCGGTGTGGCTGGAGCACTTGCTGGTGAAGACTGAAGCAAAGAAGTCAGCCTTTTCCATGTCCTGGGTAACCAGATCTCCTGCTTCCTTCCAGAGAAGGCCCATGTTTTCCCTAGTCTTCCTTTTATCACTGACATACCAATAGAAGCTTTTTAATTGCCCCTGATGTACCTGGCCATATTTAATCTTATCAGGATTTTAGCTTTCCTAACCTGATCCGTGGCTGCTCAGTCAGTTTCGCTGTATTCCTCCCAGGTTACCCATCCTTGCTTCCACCCTCTGTAGGCTTCCTTTTGTGTTTGAGTTTGTCCAGGAAATCCTTGTTCATCCATGCAAGCCTCCTGGCATTTCTGCCTGACTTCCTCTTCGTTGGGATGCATTGCCTCTGAGCTGGAAGAAGGTCACTCTTGAATATCAAACAGCTTTCTTGGGACCCTCTTCCCTCTGGGGCTTTATCCCATGGTATTCTACCAAGCAGATCCATGAAGACGCCAAAGTCTGCTCTCCTGAAGTCCAGGGTAGCAAGCTTGCTATGCACCCTCCTCACTGCCCTAAGGATCTTGAACTTTACTCTTTCATGGTCACTGCAGCCAAGGCTGCCCTTGAGCTTCACATTCCCCACCAGTCCCCCCTTGCTGGTGAGAAAAAGGTCCAGCATAGCACCTCTCCTCATTTGCTCCTCTATCACTTGGAGAAGGAAGTTATTATTAACACATTTCAGGAACCACCTGGATTGTTTATGCCCTGCTGTGTTGTCTGCTATCAGCATGGTTGAAGTCCCCCATGAGAGCCAGGGCTTGTAAATGTGAGGCTGCTCCTAGCTGTCTATAGAGGGCCTCATCCTCTCAGTCTTCCTGGTCAGGTGGCCTGTAGCAGACCCCTACTATAATGTCACCTGCCCCTGCCCTCCTTTTAGTCCTGAACCATAACTCTTAGTCAGCTCCTCATCCATCCACAGGAGGAGCTGGTCATTGAAATAGAAGGCAATACCCCCTTCCTTGTCTCCCCTGCCTGTCCTTTCTAAACAGCCTGTATCTTCTATTCCAACACTCCAGTCACAGGAGCCATCCTACCACATCTCCATGATGCCAATAAGATCACAGCCCTGCAGGCAAGCACATGTCTCTAACTCTGCTTGTTTATTACCCATGCTATGTGTGTTTGCATAAAGGCATTTAAATTGGGACCCAGATGAAGATGACTTAGGGGCTGGAGGGGCTGGGATTCCTTTGTACTGCTCTTCAGGTGCTTTCCTGCTGACTTGTAATCCTTCTCCAGGCTCTGGGCATCTATTGCTGGCACTGGCATCAAACTGGTAAGAGTGGCATGGATTGAGGTTCCCCCTTCCCTGGCAATTTTAGTTTAAAATCCTCTTTACCAGCTTGGCAAGCCTATGACCCAAGATGCTCTTCCCACTCTCTGACAGATGGACCCCATCACCCTCAAGCAGACCAGGTTTCTCAAATTGAATTCCATGGTCTAAGTAGCTAAACCCCTGAATGTGGCACCAGTTCTGTAACCATTTGGTGATTTGCCAGTCAACTGGCCCTTTCAACCCCTTTTTCCTTTGACCAGGAAGAGTAATGAAAAAACTACCTGCACTCCAGAGTCCCTCGCTGTCACTCCCAGGGCTCTATAATCCTTCTTGATACTCCTCAGACTGCTCCTGCCTGTATCAGTGGTGCCCACTTGAAACAGCAGCAGCAGATAACAGTCAGTGGACTGCATGAGGCTTTGTAGTCTCTTGGTGACATCCCCAATAAAAGCCCCTGGTAAGCAGCACACCTCCCTAGAGAGAACATCAGGTCTGCAAATGGGTGACTCTGTACCTCTCAGAAGAGAGTCACCTACTGCTGTCACCTATCACCTTTTCTTAGTTGTGCTGGCGGTTATACAGGGAACAGATCAGGCTGCCTGACTTGGCTCCAGCATTTCTCTTTCCCCTTGCAGAGCAGTGAAGCTGTTCTGTGAGGGCACCTCAGGCTTCAGGAAAAGTCTTTTCCTCCTGCAGGTCCTTGCCATGGTGAGCTTCTATTCTTCTGCATTACTGGCCGCCCTTCCTTCTGTGTGTGCCAGTGGGTGAGTTTCTGGCTGTTTGGCTGTGGGCTGTGTCCACTGCAGACTTTACTGGGAACCACCTAACACTCTCTCAGCCTCCCTGATGTTACACAGCCTTCTCACTGTCTCCTGCACCTCAGCCTCCTGCTGCAGGAGGTTCTCCACTGGACACACCGTTTGCAGGCAGGTCTGCTGCCTGTCCCTGCCTCAGGAGAAAGGTCTAGGCACTTCCCACAGCCTGAGGTCTGCACTGCAGCCTCTGCCTTCAGCAGCTCCATCTGGGTGGAGGCATCAGCCACTGCTGGGGTAGATGGTGCAGACTCTCCAGCTGGAGCTGCAGCCGTCACTCTCAGACAAGTGCCCACCATTCTGCTGTGAGAGTCAGGTAGGCTGAGTGCCTTTGACCTGTGCAGATGGCCAGAGAACAGTGCCTGGCTGCTGGGTTATGTGTACTTCAAGCCTTTCCACTCCAGCCTTGGAACAGTGTGTTTCCTGCAGCATATGGACCCCACCATTAAAGACACAGGTGATTAAGATGTTTCAAGCACTGAATTATGGAAACAATAAAGGAAGCTGGATTAGCAAATTGTTAAAAAAGGTTCTACTCAGACACATCTCTGCCACAGCAGTGACAAAATGGGGAAAGAGAAAATTGCACTGCACTTTAATGACATTTTAGAACAATCTAATATGATAATGCTTTGGCTGAGGCTGCATTGACCCTGACAGTATAACCATTACAGTCTTTGATATGCTATTCACAGCTCACCCATTACCATTTACATTGACATAAACTCTCAGTTTGGAAATTATTCCTTTTAATTAAAATGAGGTTAGTATCATTTTAGTTAGAGACATAAAACTTGGTAACATAATTTTCATCACTATCTCAGATTTCATTCAAAGCATTGTATGTTGGGGTTTTTTTTTCACAAGGGACAGAGACAATTTATAAATAATGAAGGATGTGTGGTAGCAAGTCACAAACCCGCAAAAAAGCACACACAAAAAGAAAACAGGTCACAGAGCTGAATGCCAGGAAAAAAAAAGAAAGTACCTGTTTAAAACTCTGGCAACATGGAGACTTAATTCAACTTTGCCACAGAGCATCTATTAAACCAAACAACAGCAAGCTCATGCTCATCATCCCAAAGGAGATACAGGGTTATACCTGTGATACAAACATTGCACCAGACCAAATCACCAGGACCCTGTCCTCATTTACACAGGGCTTTCCTCACACATGACCAAAGTCAGCACACTTATACACTGCATTTCTCTACTGCCAAACAGAAATGTGAATGAATAGTAATGCAAATGAGACTCCAGCCCCCATATAAAAACTTGTCTCCTTTAGTGGTGGGCCTACCCTGAATAAATTAGTTAGCAACACATGAACATGTTGAATTCTGTTATAAAACCATTTACCACTGGGGGTGTGGGAGTGTCTGTGTTATATTTTGCTTTTAATAGTGCTTGAGGAAAAGGCTGAGGTACTTAATCCCTTCTTTGCTTCATTCTTTAATAGTAAGACCAGTTGTTCTCCAGGTACCCAGCCCCCTGACCTGGAAGACAGGGATGGGGAGCATAATGAAGCCCCCATAATCGAAGGGGAAATGCTCAGTGACTGGCTACACCACTGAGACACACACAAGTCAAAAGGGCCAGATGGGACCCACCCAATGGTACTGAGGGAGCTGGCAGAAGTGCTCACTGAGCCACCTCCCATCATTTATCAGCAGTCCTGGCTAGCTGGGAAGGTCCTAGTTTTCTGGAACTCAGAAATTGTGACACCCACCTACAGAAAGGGTAGGAAGGAGGATCTGAGGATCTACAGGGCTGTTGGCCTGACCTCACTGCCAGGGGAGGTTATAGAGCAGGTCATCCTGAGTGCCATCATGTGGCACATACAGGACAACTGAGGGATCAGGCCCAGTCAGCGTGGGGTTATGAAGGGCAGGTCCTGCTTGACTAGCTTGATCTTCTATGACAAGTTGACCCACTTAGTGGATGAGGGAAAGGCTGTGGATGTGTCTACCTGGACCTTAGCAAAGCCTTTGACACCACCTCCCACAGCATCCTCCTGGAGAAACTGGCTGCTCATGGCTTGGGCAGGTGTATTCTACGCTGAGTTAAAAGCTGGCTGGCTGGCTGAGCCCAGCTGGTGGTGGTGAATGGAGTCACATCCGAGGATGTTAGTCAACAGGGAGTTGAATATGAGCCAGCAGTGTGCCCAGGGGGCAAGGAGGGCAACAGCATCCTGGCTTGTATCCAAAAGTGTGGCCAGCAGGACTAGGGCAGTGATTGTCCCCCTGCACTCGGCACTGGTGAGGCCACACCTCAAAGACTGGGTTCAGTTTTGGCCCCTCACTACAAGAGGCACGTAGAGGTGCTCGAGCATGTCCAGAGATGGGCAACAGGGCTGGTGAAGGGTCTGGAACACAAGTCTTATGAGGAGCGGCTGAGAGAATTGGGGCTGTTTAGCCTGGAGAAAAGGATGCTCAGGGGAGACATTATCGCTCTCTACAACTGCCTGAAAGGAGGTTGGAGAAAGGTGGGTGTCAGCCTCTTCTCCCAAGAAACAAGTGAAAGGACAAGAGAAAACGGCCTCAAATTGTGCCAGGGGAGGTTTAGATTGGCATATTAGGAAAAATTTCTTCACCAAAAGGGTTGTCAAGCATTGGAACAGGCTGCCCAGGGAGCTGGTTGAGTGACCATCCCTGGAGTTATTGAAAAGACATGCAGATGCAGTGCTTAGGACATGGTTTAGTAGTGGACTTGGAAGTGCTAGGTTAACGGTTGGAGTCCATGACCTTAAAGGTCTTTTCCAACCTAAATGAATCTATAATTCTATGATTCTTTCCTGAGAACACTGGATAATTACTTTTTTCAGCTGACTCAGAACAGGTATGGGGACTAGCTGTGCACACTCTACCACTCTGGCATATCCAAAGTAAAGACATGCTAAGTAACGTACTGCGTTGACTAAACTAGGCTACCGTTCTCCATTAGAATATCTCCATTTTCATACTCCAAAATCTGTAATTTCCCAACTGCAGCAACAGATATCCAGAAACTTATTTAGAAGTAGAAGTAACTTGAAGGAATGGTATGGAAAACAGTTGCATCCAGAGTTAGTATTGAAATAAATTATCTGCAAAAAATAAAAGGAAATTAACATATGTATGTAAAGGAAACAATATATGCATGTGGGAATATGGAATATATAGTATATATAACTTTACATAAGTACAAATCTAACTTAAATGAAGATAGATAGCAATAGGAAAACAACCCACAGATGATCTTGGTTTGACGTGTACTCAGTATGGTTGGCTTCATCACATTAGAATGGGTCCTACATTCTATTTAGTCCAGTTTCTAGTACCTTGTAAAATAGTCTCTGCACATTCACCTAGTGAAATTACTCCTCCTGAATGATGCTCCGTGAAGGCACCTATACCTAAAATCCTATACTACAATCTAATGTAGGCATACGAGTGAAAATGGAAATGAAAAGCACAGAGAAATTATGCAACAAGTCCAAAGCTACACAGCAGAGACTGGGGCAGAATTGAAATGAGATTATAAGATCTGAACTCCTACATACACTATATTGTTTTCTTTCAGATGACACCGGGAAAGCTCACCTCCACCCACTGCTGAAGATACAGGAAAATATATCTGCTCAACAAATTTGTGGAGCCAGTCTCTTCACCCTATACAGCCAAGGAATACACTCTACTTTAAAAAAGAATTCACAAATAATTGTGGACGGACACAATGTATTATTTTTTTTTTTTAAAAAGAAATACCATTTTTCTCTAAGCATAATCCAAAATTTTGAGTTTTGGTCTTGAATAGATGTACACAGGGTTTGAAAATACAACACAAAAAATGGTCATTTGAATAAAGTTCAGCTTTTGAAAAAGATTTTAAAAGATTATTTTTATACAGTTGATTTTACAATAGAAAAATCTCTACAATAGAAAAATCTCTACATGATACAAAGGTAGCTTTGATGCTAGCATATTTATAATGATGTTTTATTCATGTATTTCTTTTGTAGCTCTGTCACTAGGAGTTGCATCAACTACATACAACTTAATTCTTTCACTGCTAGCTGTGCAATGAGAAAGATATTGTTACTTTCTGATTGCATTAAAACAAAATGAAATATATTACCTGTCTGTTCTATTATGATTAGAAAATGCAGTGAGTGTGAAATATGACATGTATGGCTACTTTTCAACAGACATGTCATATATAGAGAGAATTTTTTGTTACATATATGCCAAAGATTCCTGTATTTTTCAAAACTGCATAGACATCTATAGATCCAGGTTGCTGAAGTATGCTGTCCTACCGTCCTTTATACTTAGTTAAAGCAGTTATTTTGTGATAACTTTAGTTAGTTAAAGGAAAAGAGCATATTGTGGACCTGAAAATTTCCATCCCTGAACACTGCAGGTTTCAATAGCTTTGTTTGGTTTTTTTTTAATTAAAAAAAAAAAATCATAACCAAGCCACACCTCTGTGTCCACTCTTCCTTTCTGCTGTCATCTGAAAATTATTTGAGAGGTGTATGAGGGGATCTTTTTTAAAAAAATCCAAGGAAATGAAGAACAAAATGTTAAATTTATCTTTGGACAATAACAATTTAGCTTTTTGGCATAGCCACTTGCCAATGGCTTTGGATGACAAC
Source organism: Falco peregrinus (assembly GCF_023634155.1). Classification (NCBI taxonomy): domain Eukaryota; kingdom Metazoa; phylum Chordata; class Aves; order Falconiformes; family Falconidae; genus Falco; species Falco peregrinus. Next base: position 59,696,164 of record NC_073723.1, read on the forward strand.
AACCCAGTGTCTCATCAAAAAGTAGAGCATGGTATTGAATACTTCATGTTAGTGTTTGCAAGGTCCTAAATTATCTTCAAAGAAAACCAGGGTATCTTTGCTCTGGAAAAAAAAGAAGTAAATGACCAACTGGGAAAATCATGCAGTGATAACAGTCTTACATTTCAGTACCAGCAACATGAAAAAACATGACACTGATACCACCTTAACTAGAAGACAAGCTCCAAAGCTTCATGTCCCGCTGCTCCAGTTAAGATATAAGAAGTCCTGTTACACAGCCTAGCTCCCTCCCACAGCCCCTGCATAAAAACTGCATATTCCTTACATCAATACTCAAAGATTAAAAAAAAATTTCATAGAATATGCAAATTCAGCCTCCCAAGGAGACTTACAGTCTTAGATCTTATGCGTAAATGGGAAGTTTCGGAGAGGAAAAAAACCCAAAATCAGAAGATGAATTTTATTAATTACCATGGACATATTAATATAATGTCTGATCTGATACCATTAATATCTTTGGCACGTTTATCCTGATTTTCAAAAGAGCCTGGCATACATTAAAAGCAAGCAGTATGAGTAGTTTCTTATCAGAGGTACTGAGTACAAAATCTGTGGCTTTGGAGACATAATGGGAATCCTTAATTCCCTGTAAGTGTAACATGAAGTTAAGATCCCTTAGAAGCAGAAGAAATTACCACTCTAACTCATGCAGATCTTGCTCTGGTGCTGTTGTATGACGCAAGGAAAGGGTTTTCCCAGTGGCTAAAAAGCAGGTTTGAAATTGCTGGAACTACTGTACAGGCAAAGAGACAAAGACAAAAGCATCACAGATGTAGCCAGAAAAGACAATGGAAAACAATGAAATATCAGAGGAATACTTGTAATACAAGCATAGAAAAAAGCTCAGAGAGTCCATCTGAAGCATAATCTTGGCACTAAGGAGAATTTTGAGAATAAAGAACAAGTGACTGTTCCCTTTATTATTACTATTCTTTTTTATTTAGAAAGATATAATTTTATGAAGAGTTGTTTTGCAAACAAATAAAGATGCACCCAATATTATAGGCAGCTCTCTCATCACTTTTCCTTCCCAACAGAACAACCTACAAGCCTCTGAATACTGACTAACCATTTAATTTAAAAGAAAGTATGCTATATACTCCCTTTTGGATATAACTGGACTACAGCTGATATCACATTGACCCTAATTATATTTCTGATATTAACAGAGGTCCAAAGAAAATATGACCCTTAAACCACTTAGCAGCATCCAAACCAATATCTGAAATAGCTAGGTATGGCTCTGTCAACCTGCTCATCAAGAATTCCACTGCTTTGCGATTGCGGACACATTTCAAAATGATAAAATGATGCTGAAAGTTCCCTTGGAAGCACTGTTGAGAGAATTACATAGCCTGTCTTCTTGACCAGTTGTCTGTGGGTTTAGTGTGGACTCAGCTAATGCCATAGGCTTTTGGCAGCTGGGAGTATGCACAGTATAAAACATCATTCAGCTTCACTGTCTCAATCACCGTGCTCCACAGAGCAGAAAATTAAGTTTGACAGATTTGAAGGAGGTTCTTGTAATTGACTATAATTTATATAAATCATAATATATATGGCATAAAAATCTCATCTGTAACTTCCAAAGAACTGTGACTGAGTGTCATTATTTTATAACATAATAGAAAAAAAAATGAGTTTAGATCAAATACACATTTTCATTCCTGTGGACAGAGCATTGTCATCATTTCTATCTTTAAACATTCTATCTTTAATTTTCAGAGAAGCTTAATTTCCATATCATCCAGCCTTAATTAAGACGACTAGTAGTCTTTATATTGTAACTGGCTAAGAATTTTCTGCTGTAACTGCCTTCTATTGGAAATAGCTGATTTTTAGGTGACTTTAGTATAAAATAATCTGTCAGGTTTCATGAACTTCCTATAAAGTTTAAGTAGCAGTCTACTGTACTCTGCTTGGTACATCTTGCTTTCAGAATGCTACATCCACTCTGTTGGGGACACATAACTCAGAAGCCAAGCCTTTCCAGCACCTTGGGTTTGAATGTCCTGAAAGTGGAGAATCCAGGACTTTCTGCCATGGCAAGCACTATCCTGCCAGGGTTTCCAGGGATACTGTGGAGTACCCTACCTGGGAAAGCCTTCGAGTTGCTGGCTCCAACACACATGGCAATTCCTATCTACATCATCAAATTATTTGCCTTTCTGTTTCACTGCACAGCCCTCAGCCTCTCAGTGTCAACATTGCATACATTTTAACTTGCACACAGACTCATACTCATGAGCATTCCAAGCAGTTCCCTTGGTGAGAGAACCTGAGCATAGAAGAAAAGATAATATGCTCCAACATCTTTACAGTACAGACACAGGCCAGTTCACATCAGCCACTGCGAGTCTCGCTTCCTGGCCCACACTGAAGGGCCTTCTCAGAGCAGCTCATCTTGGCCTTCAGCTATACTTTCTGAAGCAGATACTTTCTGTAGAACTCCCAAATATTCCATTGGCCAATTCTAAACCTCATTTGCAACAAAGAATTCAGGGTTAGATGCAGGGCCTGTGATAATGTCCTTAGATATGATAGTGAAAGTGTCACTGGAACACTACAATTTTTTCAGGCCCCCCTTTGTACCTCTGCTGTTGAGGCCACCAGTTTAAGAGCTATGAGAGTCTTTGATGGTCACAAGTGGTGTTCCAAAGGGCTTGCTATCGGGGACAGTTCTGTTTAATATCTTTATCAATGATCTGGATGAGGGGATTGAGTGCACCCTCAGTAAGTCTGCAGATGGCACCAAGCTGGGAGGGAGTGTTGATCTGCTGGAGGGCAGGCAGGTTCTGCAGAGGGATCTGGAACGATGGGCCGGGGCCAGTTGTATGAAGTGCTTGTATTGGCCAAGAAGGCCAACAGCATCCCGGCTTGTATCAGAAGCAGTGTGGCCAGCAGGACAAGGGCAGTGATTGTCCCCCTGTACTGGGCACTGGTGAGGCCACACCATGAATACTGGGTTCAGTTTTGGGGCCCTCACTGCAAGGATGTAGCAGTGCCGAGGAGTGTCCAGAGACCGGCAACAAAGCCAGTGAAGGGTCTGGAGAACAAGTCTTATGAGAAGCGGCTGAGGGAACTGAGGTTAGTTAGCTTGGAGGAAAGGAGGCTCAGGGGGGAACTTAACCATTCTCTGCAACAGGGTGCCCAGGGAGGTGGTTGAGTCACCACCCCTGGAGTCATTGAAAAGACATGTAGATGTGATGCTTAGGGACATGATTTAGTAGTGGACTTGGCAGTGCTAGGTTAACTGCTGTACTCCATGATCTTAAAGTTTTTTTCCAACTGAGGTGATTGTATGATTCTATGATTTTGTAAACTGAGCAATGTGTGTTTATCAGCCCAAAGAAATTACATTATGTAACAGTTTTTAACACTGGCAACCATAATAGGAATCCTCAAAGAAACCTAAAATGTTACCTAAACATAGACTTGAATTATTAATTGAAGCAGGACATACAAATTGCAGTTCAACACGTACTCAGTATCCCAGGCCACTGGCACAGAGACAGCAGATTACAGAAATTGTGACTACTGAGCAATGGGTTGCAGGCTACTGCCATTGACTGCTAGCTTCTGTTATTCCATAAGCAGCTTCACGGGGAATGGGAGAAGGCATACTGCAAAGGTATCTGTGAGAATTTTCCTTTTCCAATGGAAATAGACTTCTGTTAAGAAAATAAGAACTGTGAACATTCCTCCTTGTTTGAATTTCAGTCTGAACCATGGGTGCTGTCAGGCTCAGGTATTCAGTTCTGCCTGAGTGCCCTTCCAATGTCCCCATGGTACATCCTACTTCCTCAAATAAAAACCAAATATATGGTACAAAATCATGTCTCCTACCAATGTGTTGACTGTTTTTTTAACAAAGAATACAAAAGTTATAAGAAAAGATTTACTAAAATAGCTACCTAAACTGCATTTTCTCTCTCTTTTTTTTTTTTTTTTGTACACCTGAATGCAGACTATACACACAGTTTGATTAGTCCTGCTGTGTACTTCTCAGGATACTGTAATTGGCTCAGAAGCTAATCAGAAAGCCACTTCTGAGGTGATCTAAACTCAGGAACTATTTTCTTAGATATTTTTAATTGAAAAAACCCAGCAGCATCACCCAAAGCATAGGGACTCCACAGCAGTTTTCCCAAGTGAAACATAAATCTCCGAAGCTCCATCACAAGCAGCCTCCCTTGCCTTCCCTCCAAGTGTAATCACTTCAGAGGAATATAAAAAAGAAATCTCACACAGTGATAGAAATACAGGGAAGAACTATTTCCATAATAGTACTTGTCTCTTTCTATAAACATTGGCCTTTAAAATCTCAGATTTCAGAAAAGGAGAAAAGGTCTTGTGGCTGCATAGAGACAGAAGGAAAGGAAGACATTTTCTCTTCCTCCTGTCTTGCAAGAAATAATGGGAACAGAAGTGTCCTGTGTAATAGCTATTTAAATATCTTCATTTGAATATAACCTGACACATGAGTTTTAACTGCTGAAGACGGTTATCAAAGTCCTTTCTCCGGAGCAAACCACATGAAAAACCCCAATGACCGGGAGCTGCCCGCTCATTTAGGTTGTGATGGGTAGGACTACATAACAAAGAAGGAAAGCAAAAGCAGACCATGTCTCACACACAGGTCTCCTGCTCCACAGACAGTTCAGACACAATGACGTGTTCCATGGTATGTTTTACCACAGCAATACAGAGCAGGTACTTCTGGTTTACTTGAGAATGGCAGACATATTGTCAGAGCACCCAAAGTCTCTAAGAAGCACAATGTTAGCCACAGCAACAGCTTCAGGCAATTAACAGACCCATTTTACAATCTGGCTCTGAATTTGTCTTCACTGTCCCTCATTAGTCCTGGTATAAAACTGCTTCAGAGGACTTTTTAAAAAATTATTATTTTCTATTTACAACTGACAACATAGAGCTTACACTTATATATAAAACATGAATACTTAGTATTTATGCTTACAGCTATTTAGGCACCTCACACTAAGTCACATTTCTCAGTTCACATAGTAATTGCTGGGTTAGAAGAAGAAGTGGCTCTCTGAGGATCTGCAAGGGAACCACACATGCAGCCAGGTTTATAATCACCAATGCAATACATCTTTTTCAGCATAATTTTTCCTATCAGCCTATTACATTTACTTACTTATATCACATTCACAAAATTTCAAGAGCCAGATTTTATTCTTCCATCCTCCAGTGTGCCTGAGTTCACTTGTTAAGTGTTCTCATGCTTTTCTGAAAACCTGCTTTTAATTGAAAACAGACCATATAAGATACGTGGTGAAAAGGCTATAGAAGAAACAGAGAATATCAAAAAATGCAAATATATCACATAATATTATGCAAAAGAGCTATTTGGCTTAATAAAATGTAAGACAAGAGCAGCATTACAAATACTAACAAGTAAATTTAAAGACCTAACTAAATAAATTTACCTGTGGGCAGCCGTGACTTAGAAATGTGAAGTTCGTTATTTTATAACATTACAACCTCTTATTACCACCTCCTCTATTCCTACACACACACACACACAAAATAATCAAAAAACATCCACAGCCCCTTCCTGAGGAGTGTCTGTATGGAATTGTTAGCCATGCTTGTTCTCCCTGGGGCATGTACTTTCTTGTCTTCTAATCAGTCAGTCTACTCCTCCTGTTCACCATTAACTGATAAACTCCTGCCCCCAAAACACACATCCCTAGTTTCGGCCTGCAAACTGTTTTTCATATTGCAAATGTAATCTAAACATCTCTCTTCAGTCCTGCAGCAGCATTTTGTACATATTTCAACCAGAAAAATAAGTGTCCATTTCTCTGTCTGGCAGGTTCGAGAGTTGTCTTTGTGAGTTGATATTTATTGCCTTGCGGTCTTTTATATTCAGTAGGTCTAAAAAGATCTTTCTTTTATCACTCTGCTACCTCAGTCTAGGATCCTATCATCATGACGGGCCTCATCTTCTTTTGTATCACTTGGCAATTTAGGTTGTGCAAGCTATATTAAGTGCTCACAGATTTTCACAGCAATGGCACGTACAAGAAGCTCCAGCTTACATTGAATCCACTAGCTATAATAGACTGCTATGGTGGTTTTTTTAATAGGTATTATACACTCAAATATCCCTTTGTTAAAATGCAAAGACAGCAAAGTCACTCATTCAAACGTTTGGAAACGCCAAAACTAATTACTGCTGCATGCACCCTTATGTTCCAAAGCAGCTGAGAGTACTTGGTGCTTCTGTAAACTGCAACACATTCTCGAGTCAAGCAACCAGCTACCTAAAAGTTCACTTCACTGTTATGACACCATCACTTTGGCAGAGTCAGAGATGAAATACAGCTCTGAAAATCCATTCACCCACCCCAGTCATGCTTTTACTTCCTTGGGTGTCTTTCTCATTTGGTACATGTTCCCTTGTGCAGATAGCTTCTAGAGGTCAGGGCTTTTCTGCTAGAAATCATGACTTGAGCACTACTAGTCCTGCCAATTGGTGCCTCAGCCACTACTATCTTCTCTGCAGAAGCAAACCCTTCATAATTGTCGTGCCCTGTTCCCCAGGTTCTTGATGATCTTCATTCCCAACCTCTTCACACCAGTCCCTATTGCTTCAGCTTAAAAGTCCTAGTGCCCTGCTGGGCTTTGTCCAAGACTTTAACACACTCCTTAATGTCACAGAACTGGTTAATCTGTGCACATCAAAGAAAATAAAGAAAAACCAACTGTCACTCGAACTGAAAAACAAAAGATATTAATCATTTGGTATTATCACCACACAGCACATGTGCACATATGACTAAGACATGAGGGAGGAGAACCATATGTACCTAACTATTTGCAAAGCAGACCTAGAGAGGTTTTCCAAATTAGGTTGCAGATGACAAGAGTATCAGTACAATACACACATAAACATAGATTCAGATGCAGTATTTTTACAGTCCTAATGGAGATAAGGTTGGATGAGGACCTCTTGGGTGCAATTTATGCAATACCAGTTTTCATAAGACTGAAGTAACACTGGTTAAAAAAACCCACACTGATTTTGTGGAAGGAAAAAAAAAGTTAATCTTGCAGAGTTATGTCAGTTCAACTAGCTAGAGAATTGGATCTGGAGCTGCTCAATTGCTTCTGCATGACCAGGTGTCAGTAAAGGATAAGTAACATTTATTTCCATCTATGCACAGCTGACATGTTGCCAGTTTTTTTCTAGAAATAGACATTACAGAGGCTAGCCATCTTTTCTTACCTTCCATTTGGATCACTGCAATCTGCTCTGAACTTGGACAATATTTGAAAAATTCAGCTAGCATAGAAGTAGGCAATATTTTAGAGGCAAACCATTTGGAAACAGCCATCTGTGCTTGATAATGGTTGGAAATTTTAGGAAAATGCTACTTTTCTCTCTTATCACTTTTTTATCAAAGAATTTCTTGATTTATTTTTTTTTTTACTAGTTTCACTCATTTTACCCTTTCTGCAGTGGATTTCTTTTCAGTACTAATTGTGGAAATAAGATAGAGCTTTATGTGATAGCCTACAATATACTCATTCACTTATGTTGACCAGAGACCCTGGCGTTTGTGTGCTCATTCATGTCCCATTTTTACTACCTATCCCATCCCTTCTAATCCCTCCACTCTGGTTTCTCACTATTTGCCTCCACCATGGAGACCACCCAAACAGTCGAGAAGCCAGTATCTTGGTTTAGGTGCGATGCAACTGTAGCATGAGCACCTTCACCAAAAATCTACTTCAGAAAATAACCTATTATTTCTTAATTCTGATAGAACTTGAATTTGCTGAGTATTTGACAAAAAAAACCCTTCTTGCAGGTTTCCGAGAGAGACATAATTCAGTAATTAGGAAATTAATTTTAAGGAAACAGTCAGGTATGGTGCTAGCAATGATTTCTTCGTTAAGCAGCAGACCATTTATTTTCCTCACACATGTACCAAAAGGTAGATGCCATTTTTTTAAGCTAAAAAGGCATTTCTATGTAGCAGATCACTGATTTCAGTTAAAAGAGAACTGAGGACTCACCATTTCTAAGATGTTTAAGCATTCATCAAGTCTATAGACCTTATATGGTTACAGATACATCTCACTAGACAAAAAAGACATTTACTTTTCCAGTACCTTAGTTCCTCACAAACATCAACTGTCTCTATAAGCACTTATTACACAGGAAAACCTGAAAAGTTCCTTGCATTTATGACTAAAGACATTTGATTATGATTTAAAATATATTCTTGATTTACAAAATTAAACAAGAACCTGAAGACTAAAAACACATGTTTCATGGTAATTTCATGTTACGGAAGCCTTTCTTTTTATATTTCTACTAGGAGCTTCCTTCTACAGGTGATTTAAGTAGCAAATACTTCAAAACATTCAAACAGTAAATACACATTTTTGTTCCAAAAGATTATAAAATTACTCACATACTATACCATCTATATTGCTTCACTTAAGACAACACATACATTGAATATTTTACTGCTCTTCTTCCACTCCCTTCCTCCAAAATATTTAAACAAACATTAGAAAATCCTGTTTGTAGTCTCAACTGAAGCTGAGAAAGCTGTTAGTTCAATCTATATACACTCCCTTCACTGACCTAAATTATAAGAGACTAACTTCAAAACCACTGACTGAAAACTAATCTTAAACACTGAGCAAGTGTAACAGATCTGTAACCATACCTCCAGAAGAAATGCATTAGAGATGCACTGGGAAAAACTGCCACAAAATAAATACAGAACCATTAGGTGACACGTTAACTCAAATATGAGTTTCTTTTTTGCAAGCCAGTAGCCCAAGGCAGCTCCTCTCTGATTCACTGTGTTACTGAAGCACAAAACCAGTAACCTCAGAGCTCTCTGGCACAAAGCAACATTGCAGCAGGTCAGCTCTCTCATGGAAATAGGTGATGTGGTTCAGCCACCAGCCTGGTATCAACCAAATTGCTTCTGCTCTTTACCTGACACAGACACACTTTGGCAAATAAAAGAGAAAAAGGGTCTGGTCCACTTGAATCTAGGGGTCTTTCCCCAAATGCTCAAAGTTCCCAGCTGCATCCCACTACTTTCTGATGTCAAAAAGCCATCTGTTAACCACAGGGCATCTCACTGTTTCCAGACACTAGACAGCAATCATCCATCCTCCCTGAACCAGAAAGCTTGATAAGACACCAACTGCTTAAGCCACATATTTAAATTACAAGACAGTATGAAAATAAACATTTATGCTTTCTGACCCCAAGTATTGAGCAATGGAGAAGCTGTAAAAACTTTTTTCAGGTGCTGAAAGAGTCTGGCCTTTTTCAGAAAAATGCCCTCTTGTCCCTTTAATACAGGTGACCCATTAGCATGTGTAACATTAAGACCACTGACTTGGCCGAGAGCAGGATGGTAGAAGCAGGTGTGACCTGTTTCTGAATCTGGACAAAATCAATGCAGTCCAAGTGCCTCCGGGAGTCAGTTTTGCTGGCTAAAGAAATCTATCACTTACTATCTTTCAGTTCCTTCAAACCACTTCTTCGATACAAGTATTTGCTCTACAGCTTGTTATGTCCTCCATCTTTCCTATTCATGTTCTGACTTCAGTTGCCATTCATCTTCTGGATTTTAAATGGTTTACTGGGTAGAAAGGCATATATATTTCTACAGTGAGCATTCCCAAAGTACTTCAAGTATGTACAACATGGCAGGTCTGTATCCTCAGATAAAAATTAACAGGTCATCTCACCTTGAGCTTTGACTCCATTCCTTGTTTTAAGCCAAATTCAGAACTGCAACAACTATGCACAGATAATGCCTTTGGTATGACCCTACATGAAAGCAGCATGACCTTGGGAGGTTCAATGAAGACACAGTGAGATGATGTTTTTCTCACAGCATGGCCATGTATACCACGTGCCAGTCCTGCTCTGCTGCTGCCCAATATTCTGTGCAAATCAATGTGGTACCCATTTGTCCAAGTCTCTTTGCAGAGAAATCTGGTTACCTCCCATGATTTTATCTGCATTATCAACATCTCAAAAATAATTACTGTTTGAATACGCACATTTTGCACTAGTTCTGTTACTTTTCAGTCCCCTGACATATCCCGCATATTATATCAATGCGGATTTAAAAAAAAAAAAAAAAAAAAAAAAGTTACCTTTTCCAGAAAAGCTGTCTTCCATTTTGAGCATGTTTGTTCCTGCCTGACAGAACAGAGTGCATCAAAGAAAAGTAATAATGTATTTTGGCAGCTACAGCTGATACAGAAAGCATCTACCTTAAGACTTGGAGACAGCAAACTAAGGTAAAGCTCATTGTGTCCTAGCCAAGAAAACCTGCAGAGAGTCATGCTTACAGTGAGAGTAGAGCTGGAAGCTTAGCTTTATTACTAACTGAAATTTGTGAAAAAGCTAAAACTGTAAGGAAGGGAAAAGGGAATTCTAAATAGGTGTTGTGGAACTGTTTAAAAACAAGTTCAAAATAGACACTCAGTCACTCCTGATCTGTGCCACAGGTATCAGCTAGTTTCATGCATGTCTATCTGAGAACTGAACCAGAAATTATTTTAGGGGTGCTTTACGGTCTACTGCAATTGCATGGGATCAGCCTTCAGTGACTTTTTTGTTTGAGAGCCCTTACAAAAACATCTATTAAAAGAACACATTTTCTCCCTTATGACTAACTTATGTTGGTATAAAACACAAGAGGAGAGGGGATTGTCTCAATTTGCAAGGAAGTCTCTGCTTTGACTGACACAAACAAATCATTGCTGCACAGGAATCATTTCAGATATGGCACCTCGGCTCACTTCTACAAACTTGCAAATGTTCTCCAAGAAGCAAAACTGAAGTCAGTGGGATGCCCCACATGGTCTCGTTTCCATCGGGGCTTCAATATATTTCAGCATTTAAAAATGAATCTTTTCTACAGTGTTGATGCAGATGGTCTAGACCTGGGGCTGAAGCTCTTCAAAGCTCTACCCTGTGCAGCCATGCGCCTTACTGCTTTGTACTTCAAGAGCTAATGACAACATGCACACATTAATCTGGCAGAAGCATCCACTACAGCTCAGAGGCAATCTCAGCATGGATGATTTTGCTCTCTAGAGACTGTTGCTTGCACCTTTCAAACAAGTACCCAAAATCCTTGAGCCTATTTTATAGCCAGAAGTGATTTGCTTCACTTCTTAATTTTTTGCTGCTATTTTTATACTAGCACCTCCCTCTCCAAACAAAACTGAAAAAAAAATATTAAAAAGTTTGAAATATGTAAATTCCTGTTAAAGGCATGTGGTATTTCAAACCGCATGACTGCATTTACATACATATTTAAATTGAGTGTCTGCTGCCTAAATAAGCAGAAAAAGCCCGTGTAACTTCACAAACTATCCTAAATTTGATTCAAAAGGGAATAAGACTATTAAAATAATTATTCTCAGCAACAACCTTTTAGAGTAACTGAAGTAAGGATTATCTGAAGGCAGCAGTATTTTTCCTTGTATGAACCTGGAGGATTTCCTCAAGTTTGAGCGTTCTTCCCATTTCTTCTGAAATCAACATGAGCTCTATCTGAACTGATAAGAAGTAAGTTTTTTGCCTATGATCTTGAGATAGAAAACAATAAATTTCCTTTGTCAGGTAAAATTATAGAAGTAGTTACATCCATTTAACTATTACTAATCAATAAACAGTAAAAAAATAGAAAATATTAAAATCTGTATCTTTAACACTGTACATTTCATGCAACAATAAGTGGACTGTATTTAATTGTTACTGGAAAATTCATGCAACGTCATCTTACACAGCTGAATATGTAAAGGATGAGACCTACAGAGACTGGTTTAAACTGCAAACAGCCAAAGTCATCAAATCACTCTCCTGATCAACCTAACGTGTAAAAAAATTCAGCACACACACTGCAGTTATTTTAAACACTGCATGTGGGCACAAGCAATAACCAGCTGTTAAAAGTACTGATGCTTCTACATGACATTTCAAAATACATTTTCTCCTCTACTGCCAGCAGTTATTTTTGGCACATGCTCTTATATTGTAAACCTGTTCTCCTCTACTACCTCCACTATTATCTTGACCTAGCATTCTTCCTCCTCCTGTTCTAAAACTCCACTATGAACACAGACATAACCAAAACCCAGTATTTTTCTGAGAATCAAAGAGGCATGCTGTGACTGTAGCTACAGCTATGCAAATACAGGGAAATTTGGTGTGGACCACCTTTGGATTTGCCCTATATAGGAGATAATTTGATGAAGTCTCAACCAAAGAAGGAACCATGCTGATAGTAAGTACATACAACTCTGTTGATTCTTTATATATTCTGATGGGAAAGGAGCAAGAAAGCTGCAGAGGGACTTCTCACAAGGGCATGTAGCGATAGGACAAAGGGGAATGGTTTTAAGCTGCAAGAGGGTAGATTTATGTTAGCTATTAGGAAGAAATTCTTTACTGTGAAGGTCGCGAGACCCTGGACCAAGCTGCCCAGAGAAGCTGTGGACACCCCATCCCTGGAAGTGTTCAAGGCCAGGCCGGATGGGGCTTCGATCAACCTGATCCAACAGAAGGTGTCCCTGCCCATGGCCGGGGGGTTGGAACTAGATGGCCTTTAAGGTCCTTTCCAACTCAAAGGAATCTATGACTCTATGATTAACAGTCTATTCCAAAACTCAATATAAGTTAACCAGAACATTCCCCCAGTAAATCTGTACCTGAAACTGAGTGAGATCTCATCCATGTGTGTTTTTTGAGGTTGATTTCAGAGCAAGGCATCAGAAGGTAATGTAAACATGCCAACTTAATTAGTATAAAGTGTCCTTCAACACATAGTAAGATTTGACATCCCTTGCCATATGATGCACAACTGCCCAGTTACAACAAACACCTGCCTTGTCAGTATAAGTGGCACACCAAGACTTTTTGTGGATAAGGAATATCATTACACCTAGCCCATCCAGAACAAGGGAAACCACAACCTAACTTCTAGAGCATGCATCTGTCAAAAGGATCATGCTCTCTTACCAACCTGATGTTTTCATAACCAATAAAATATTGCTTATTACACTCAGTCTCATAATCTGAAGGGCCTCACACAGGGCACCAATTGTCGCAGCACTCTCCAAACTGTCAAGCTGCAACAAGGTCTTTTACCATCTCATACCAGCATACTCTTCATGCCAGTCCCTCTGCTGTCTTCTCCTCATCCAGGACATATGTTGTCTCTACTCTTGCTTCTTTCTCTCTCTGCTTCTTCCTCGGCTGCTCTCTCTTCATTGGCTCTCAACCACTTCACTTAACCAGCCACAGCTGCACCTTATCTACTTCGGCCAACCCGCTGCCCCTGAAGCCAACCCACAGTTGTATATCATCAATGCTAATTAACCCAGCTTCGTTCCTCTACACTCCCCCCCCTTTTTTTTCCTCTTTTTTTTTTTCTTTAGTGCTGTATTCTAGATCTGCTGCTGAAAGCTCACCCAGGTTACTGTCCAGTGTGATCCAAGAGGTGAAAGGACAAGGCACTATAAGTTTTAACACCTCCCCTTTGAAGAAAACAAAATCCCAGATGCTAAGAAAGCAGATAAGAAGAAAGGTGATCAACCTGTAGAAGCTGAAAAGCCCAAGATAAAAGTGAAGAAGCAATTCAGGGTCAAGTTGTCCAAACTTTATGAAAAGTTTATTTGTAAAAAGTTTGTGATGGTTGGTAAAACCATGAGGTATGAAGAAAAAAAGAGTTCAGGGACAAGTTGTCCAGACTGTATGAAAAGTTTATTTGTAAAAAGGATATGATGGTTGGTAAAAACATAAAGTATGAAATGTTAAAAAGGAAAAGGAGAAAAAAAAAAGGGGGGGGGGAATTCTAGAGGAGTTATAGAGGACTGTATGAAAAATTTATTTGAAAAAAGGTTGTAATGATTGTTAAAAACATAAGGTGTGAAATGTTAAAAAAAAAAAAGAAAAAAAGGGGGGAAGTGTAGAGGAACGAAGCTGGGTTAATTGGCATTGATAATATACAACTGTGGGTTGGCTTCAGGGGCAGCGGGTTGGCCGAAGTAGATAAGGTGCAGCTGTGGCTGGTTAAGTGAAGTGGTTGAGAGCCAATGAAGAGAGAGCAGCCGAGGAAGAAGGAGAGAAAGAGCAAGTGCAGAGAACATATGTTCTGGATGAGGTGAGGAGAAGGCAGCAGAAGGACTGTATGAAAAGTATGCTGGTATGAGATGGTAAAAGACCTTGCTGCAGTTTGACAGTTTGGAGAGCGCTGTGACAATAAAATAATTTCAAAGTCAGATATATTAGGTTTTATGTATGAAACCTTGTGAAATAAATTTGTTATTTGAGAACAAATAGATTCACTAAGAGGAAGAGTCTAAATAAAATAAGATACAAATACCAATTTGCATTTAAAAGAACAATGATCAACATTTGGCAAAGATCTGTTTACAATGTAATCATGATCGATTTCACTAAGAAAAAAATGCCACTTGCAACAATTTTCTTTACTAACAAGATTCTTTAAAAAAATCAATTTTATAAAATATGCTTTGCAAGATTTAAATAAAAAAAAACCAGGTTGTTTGCCTTCATGTACAATTTGATCAGATAGCATGTAATAGAGGTGACAAAGCCCTTTGAAGTTTCCTTTGAGACTTCCATTTCAGTTAATTTTCTTATGCAAATGAGGACTAAATATTTACTTTTTTAATTCCAGCTCTTTTGACTACAAGCCCTCTAAACAGATTATTTGTAGCTCTCCTGTTTAAGAAGTTTTGAGTGTGTTCTCCTCTCATTGAGCAGATAGCTATGCATAAGCCTCTCACTAAGGATAAACTGCCTTTCATTGAAATGAGAATATAGCCCTAAGGTTTTCTGAATTTAATTCATGTTCGGTTATTCATGCAAATTATTTTACATTTACATAGCACATGAACAAAGTCTCTCTAACTTCATGTCATAGACAGGTATACTACTCATAATCTGTGGCCTGAACATGAAGACATACAAGACTGTGCAGCATTAGCACATCTGTTAAAAGGTGGTGTCTCGGAAGATGCATTTGGTAGAGTTTTGCTATGTATCAAGACTTTATCGGTTTTCAAAGATTGTTCGCTATCTGTCGTGGTTTCTCTTTTATTCTGAACACAGCTTAAGGTATGTTTTGCCAGACAGAAGATAGGATTTAACAAGTTCCATTTGACATAATGAATGGAAAATTTGATAAAAGCCCAGGCTAAAGGGAGACAAACAGTACAGAGAGCTCAGGCTGAGATCTTACTAATCCAAAGCTTGTCTGTGTTTTGCTGCAGGGTCTAGCATACCCTAGAAAGACATTATATCTAGGTCCTGATCTTCACATTGACTTTTTTTATTTGAAGTATCTGTGTAACCAATATGTCCGTTTGTGTTACATTTCCCCTCTGTCTCTACCCACAGAGGGAAGATACTCGGCTATCATCAGCCTTTAGCAATGAACTCTAAACTCTTCTGCTTAAAATTAAGATTCCCACATTTTCCTTGGCTGATTCTCAACTCAATTAGAAACCAAATAACTGGCCAACAAATCAAAACATGCTTGAAATCAAGACCTGATTTAACTTCTTTGTCCTCTAACCTTAATAATGGGTAAATAAAAATTACATGGCAGTGACATGCAGGAGACGTGAAAAAGAGCAAACTTTTTTTTTTTTAATCCATGCATTTTTGAGGCTAAGAGTAAGAGTGAAAAGTAAACATTTTAATCGTCTGTCTTGCCTTTTTTTTTCCCCTTACCCGTAGTTCTATAATTAATCTTATTGCTACCGTATGCGTTAGGGAGAAATTAGCAGAACAACTTTTCCAGATGTTGGTGAACAACCTACTTTAAAACTTCTTCAGACTAACAAAAGTATTTTAAAATTTTCTAAGGCTATTATTAACACACCCTTGTTTGAAAAACAAACAAACAAGTCTGTGAAAGCAGTGAGCAGAATCATTTGACCTTTGATTTAAAACAAATACGCAAAGAATTAATTTGACCCAGTGCATCTATAGATTAATATAGACTCTTTTGGTTATGAAGGTCTCTGATCTACTGGTTGAGTAGGTCTGTGTTCATTTGAGATGTGACATTGTGCTAGGCATCTCATGGCAGGTCTTGAAAATTCTTGGTTCTCACTACTATCAGTAGGAAATAAAAGCTCTCAGTGTATAGGACAGGCCTCCCAAAAACATGATACTTCAGACTGCTACCAGAACAGTCTCTTTTCAAAGATGATCTGAACTACTATTTGCCTTTATCATTTGTCATATATTCAGTTTAGAAAACCTACACAATCAACACAATAGTAGAATCTCACAGAGGAAATAATCCTTCAGCTAAGTTGCTTCTTACTTTAAATGCTGGATGCACCAGGACTTACTGAGATATCATCTTTCAGTAGCCAAAACCCAAGTTAACTGGGAGAAAATATTACTTAGAGGATAATATTCAGATACCAATCTGGTTTAAAAGTTATCTTCTGTCAGATTAACATTTTTATTTACAACTACATAAAAATATAATGCATATTTATAAAGGAGGAAACCACAATTTTTAGTATATTGCAATGCCTTTCATGCTTTAAATTGTAATAAATGGGACATTTCAAATTTAATCAAACTGACCAAAAAGTCCGTGGGATCCTTCATTGCTCTGCAACTACCTCTTGAAGTTTTATACAAATTTTAATAAAATACTGAACATATAAAAATAAAGTTTTGTATACCAGCAACCCTTTACTGCTTATATTAGCTTACATTTCACAATCAGTGCAAAATAGAAACACCAAAGTAATATTGTGCTTTGTGGCTTCACTTGACAAGAAACTTTTTTTATTTAAAGAGATGGTGAAAACAGTTCTTCAAAGTCATATAAGGGATCGGGATATCTAGCTGCTATTAATTTTCATGGGCAAAACAGAAACATCTCAGTGTCGGTATTTAATGTCTAAGACTACAAAGGACTCAACTCACCAGGCCACACTCTCTTCCTACATACTTTGCATATGAAATGACTGCAGCCCTTATGGAGTTTCAGTTAGCACATGCTTTCAGGATGTGCAGAGTATATTATTTATCAAACATGCACACTCAGACAGGAATCCAATTCTAAAACACAAGTTAAAAGCACTTAGCTGCTCTCCAAAAACATTCAGCAGGCAGAACAAGAAGATGAGAAACACTTTTGCATCACGTCAGCAGTCGTGGTGTGCACTGGACTAACATGAGTCAGAAGGATGCATCACACACCAAAACCTTATAGAATTTGTGTTCTGTCAGGACAGTTATTTCACTGCACTGTCTCACAGCTGTGGAAAAATGTTCATTTCCAACAGAAAATTTTCTGCTTTTGGTCTCAGTTCAGAGTTATTACACACACACACACACACACACACATACACACACCCCACTTCCTAATCTGATTCCCTCCAGTTGTTTTTAAGCAGAAAGCTATTTTAAGCAGAAAATTAAACACACAATGCAAAATATCCCCCAAATTCAAATGAGCTGGCTTCTTATGTTGCATATTAACCAAAAAGGCTTATTCTGACTGACTTATGCTGTTCACTGAGGTGACAAAAATGAGGAAATAAGAGCCCTGAGGCAGAAAGGGAGCTCACAGCTACTAAAGACAGAGGTAGCATCGGTGTCTGTGTCTTTGCTTCGTCAATGGGCAATAGCAACTTCTGTTAAAATGGAAAGTTACGGTACCGACTACCACGTTCACGAGGAATTATAAGTCAAACAATTACCTCAGTGGTAGTGCTTAAAATGACAGTGGTAACTAAAACAGACATGAATATGAGAAGAGAAAAAGCAGGCATTACTTTAACAGTGCAAGCAAAGTCTATTCTGAAATCCCAGGGGTGGGTGAAATTTTCAGTAGGGCATAAAAACCTCAAGCAAAAGGAGGTATCTGTTATATTTTTTATAATCAAGTCCACAGCATATAAGCAAGCTCTACAATTTTGCTACCTGTGGATCAAGAAAAGTATCTATAAATTATACTTGCCGAGCACATGCTGTACAGGCTAGATTCTTCTGGAACAAACAAACATTAAAATATAAACCCCTGCATGCTATTCTGAAATAAGAAAGTTAAGAACATAGATTGTCAAGATAAACTGAAAATGCTATGATACCATAGGAAGATTAATGTAGTCATATAATCTGACTTAATTCATATATTCAGGATTGCTTATAAAAAGTCCTAGCGGTATTGTTAAGTTAGACCTGTCTAACCTCTAAACTCACAGCACAGAAACAACTGAAGGTTTATATCCTGTGTTAATAGGACACTTGCACACTTGTATGTTCATATACAGCTAACATCCCTGCATGAATACATACACAAAACAAAAGGAACTCTGGATATGAGCTTTTTAAGTGAGAGATTATTAACCTGACATTTCTGGCAAGGTGTCCAAACCCTGTGCCATCAAATGTGTTGGAAGATTTTTCCAAGGAAAGAAGCCATGTTTGGCACGGGTTTGAAAAGGTTTGGAAAGGTATCTAAGAAATGTACAAAAAGAGTGAATGTTTCAGCCCCTCAGGGACTCTGACCGGTTTCTCAGAAGTCTTTGTGTTTAACACCACTCCTAAGGTCAGTCAAACACACAACACACAACATGTCTCTCTCCACTACAGCCAGATGTGAGCTCTATACCAGACTGTGGGAAAATTACTTTGGGGAGGAATTAGAGAAAACTGAGACCTAGTAGAAGCATAGCATTATGGAAAGCTTTTTGGGGTAAAGTGCAGCTATCGCTTTCGGGATGTTTGGCATGCACGGAATCTGCCTTACCACGGCTCCCTGAGCAAGGCACCCTGCCACCTCGGCACCTGCTGACAGGAGTAAGGGAGGGGGGAGCGGAGTGGGGACCCCGCGGCCGGGCTCTGCTGTGCTCCCCGCAGGGGGAACTTGGCGGCACCACACAGCTGATAAGCTGCATAGCGGTTGTCAAAGGAAGAATACATGAGATGATGTTCACTGTTGAGCCAAGAATTGTGGCAAAATTACTCTCCCCAGATGAAATAATCTCGTTGCGATACTAACACACACCTCCACCCCAACGTTACCACCTCCAAGGTACCACTGCATCTCACTGGGTATGTGACACCAATCAGTAACAAAAATATGTGTGACTAGAGTCACTCAAGCTCCACCTAAATGTAAAGAAAATGGACTGGACTTGGACTGACATAAATCCAAGAGGGGGAAATTTTCATCTAAACTCCAGAATTAGCAAACTCTGATTTAGTGTTTAACATATAGTTAAACACTAAATGAATGGGTTTCTAATCAAGGGAGTCAGCCTCGGAAAGGATGAGAAACAAAGAATGGATGGTGAAAAGAACATCATTATCTAAGTTATGCACAAAGAACACTTCAAGTGAAGAAGGTTCTGGCTATGAGAGGAGATGCTGACAAGGTGTTGCAATCCACTGACATCAACAGAAAAATAGTTGAAAACAGGACAAAGATAATTGTGGTAGTGGGAGATGGCAAACTCCAACTCAAATAGCCCCCCCTAAAAGAGAGCAAAACCCTGCTTGAGGACCATGTGTACTTAGTGAAAAACTTCGGCAGCACTATCTGAGGATGCGTGCTAATTTGCATTAAAAGCCAGAAACATGTAACCAATCCTGTGTATGACACTGAATATGCAATGTGCTATAAATATAAATAGTAAGCAAAGGAGGGAAGAAGTTAGGGGAGACTCCATCATAACTTCTGGGATCAGTCGAGGGGCTGAACCTGTTTTCTCCCCCATAGGGACACCTACTGGGTATGAACTTTATTCTATGACTAACTCATGCCAGCTGTTACCAGGTGTGTTTTCAGCTTGTTTTGCAGTCAGTGTATTATCGATGCCAATCTTTGAAGCTTATTCTGCCATGAACTTGCATTTTGTATACTAAAAATCTTTGGCTGAAAGTTCATTTTGTATAAGTCTCTGGAAGTAAGAGTATTTGTGATAAGGGGTTTGACTCAGTGACGCTGTCAGCTGGGGTCCCTGAATGGGTCAGTCAAGTCACCCCCTGACACCGTGGGCTGTCAAACGCAGGTAGCGGACAGGCTGGTCAGACATAAGGGTCTCGTCTTTCTTAGGAGACTGACTCACAGATCAAATATAAAGGGTTTGAGGACACACACCCACACCCACACCCTTTTTAACGTGACACAGATGAAATGACTAAAGATTTCTTATATTTGACACAAAAAAGTCAATTGTTAAGTTATGAGTATGAACATGACAGCATAAATATTAGTAACACATGTATAAGATATGAATCAAGAATACTACTGCCCCTCAAATCATATACTTCATTGGAATACCTTTTGAATCTTGGAGGGATATATGTTTTGGCTTGATGAATTTCATGTACCAGTACATTCTTATTTCCACAGCTCCATGAATTTGCACTAATCTAAGGGCTCCCAAAGGAACTGCCATTTTATTTGTATTTTTCAGAAAGTTACTGAAACTGATATTGTCATGAGGGAAATACATAGTTTATGCTCTAAATGCTTGGAAAAAGAAATAGAAGTAAAAAGAGGACTACATCTTACATATATGTTTTTTCATTTCATTGCATTCAACTAACTCAAACACTTCTCTTAAAAAAGTCTGCTTCAGTCAGTGGACTGGACTACACTCTGTACATAAGCAGGTAACACCCCATGCAACTAAAGCCATATCCATCTATTCATCAAGGAATGCTAGTGACAAGTGTAATGACCAGTGATTTGAAGGACAGTAAAGCATTTTTTCCCATCAAGATCAATGGAATAGAGGCAAGATGTGTGCAGGCTTTAAGGCTAAAGCACACAGTTTAAACCACAGGGAAACATATGTGGCATGGAAGATGGAGACCCAAGAGAAAGCACATTAAGATTGTCAAATGAAGGAAATGTTAGCTTTTCAGAACAGATTTCCATTCCAAAAAAATCCCAGCTCCTCCTTCTAAAAGACTGAACGGCTGATGACCATTACCCACTTTTCCATCCCTTACCCTTGGAGTGATAAGCAGTGTCTTCATTCAAACAAGACAAGTGGTGGTGGTGATAAAAATGAAACTGCTCAAAAGCAGAAAGTAAGAAAGCTCACAGGAACAGATTTATGTCAGGTGTTTGGGTTCACAGATGAATCAACCAAGATTTTTCAGGTGACTGATCTGATCTGAAAAGTCAGCTGCCAAAATGCCAGCATCTTAAATTGTACATACTTCTCAAGCCCCAGCACGCAATACCCTTCTTTCTTATTAAAGAAAGCAAGTGAAAAATTGCTTCTTAAGGAAAAAAAAAATATCAGTAATGCATTTCTGTGATAACCTGCCTCTGGATTATGACCTTGGAGGGGTATGGGACTGCTTATCAGCTCTAGGTGCAGGACTGAACTAAGGTACCCTTGCTAATATCTCCCCAAGAAGAGAAGTATTATTTATCAAGGTGCATCTGTGTGCATGGCTCAGAAAGTCTATATGTAGCTAGAGGTGCAATGATACAATACCATATTGCAGCTCCTAAGCAGAAGAGATTCTTTAAAGATGGAATACAGCCTGGAGAGGTTTTGAGCTCTTGCTTTTAAAGTAATCTTTTCTGGTTTTATTTTCCTGAAAAAAACCTGTGAAACTGTCTTCACCTTGTGTTTGGAAAACTGTCATAGAGATTGTGATAGGCCACAGAATATATGCATGGATTGTTCTCCATGATCTAAATGTTAAAGAGCTCATAGGTAGGACTAACTGATCCTTTGTATTTTTTGTGCCATGGACATTAACAAATTTGAAACAATCTTAACAATTCACAACAGAAAATCTTTTGTCAAGAAAAACATCAGTTCTCATGATGCTTTTCCCTCTGACATTTTCCTGAGTCAGGAAGCTTGAAGGTATATTGCAGAAAGCATCACTATAAACTGTACCTGCTCCTGTATGCTAGCATAAGTATTCACCACGACCAACTACAGGAGCTAAAATACTGGGACTAAGTGAAATTTATTCATATGTTGCTCTACAATGCTAAATTAAAACTGAATTACAATAAAGCAAATAAAACATAGCAAGGAATGTTCACAATGAAAATACATTTTGATAGACAAACACCATAGTCTGGAGAGAGACTAAATTCAAACTGTAGAGAGGCAGCTCTTTAATAGAATGCAGAAATATTTGTTAAAGCTTGATGTAGGTATAGATTCAATGGCTTTTAGGGGCAAACCCCATGGCATTCACGCAACCAAAACTCCCAGTGAAGTGAATGAGCATTTTCCCTAAAGACCACAACATTTGGCCCTTAGAAATAGAAAACTTCAATAACAGCAGTTTGGAATAAGTGAATTCAATAGGAAATTAATCTACACAAACACCAAAGAGAAAAGTACTCTTTTGGTTAACTAATTAAACTTAATATGCTTCTGAAAGTCTACTGTATTTATACATTTACTTATAAAAGATACATTTAGTGTATGAATATCATAGTTTAGTACTTGGAAACCCAAATCAAGCTTGTCATAGCTATTGGCACAACCTAGTTTAACTGTTGCTATTTCACTGCAGATCCTGCAGTTCACTGTCTGTAACTTGGTACTCAGGGATAAAATGTTGGATAAAATATTTCCGAGTTGGTGAATTTAGAGCTGTAACAGAATTCAGGCTTTATAAACAGATATTGCAGTGAAAAAGTTTACATATGGATTTAAAACATCATACCTATGGACACTGAACTAAATTGGCTTAAATTAGTCTGTTGTGTATGCTTTAGAATAAAATGGTTTCTCACATCACAGTCCCAAAACCAAATTCCACTGAAAAACAAAAGGAAGACTCCTACTGAAATCAAAGTAGACAAAAATTTGCAACATATTTGATCCTAAAATTGACGGTAGGACACACATGAAACCTGTGTACTTTTATCACCAAAGAATGAAGCCTACAGATAACATCGGTGAGAATATTCAGAAGCTTCATTCACCTAAGCACTGAAAGTCCAGGTGCTTTTTCTATGTCATTAGATTTCTCTGTGACACTGATCTTTCTGTTGTTCTTCCCTCATTCAATTAGTTCTGCTTCCTCTCCAGCATTATCTTCTTTCATTTCTGCCCTGTTACAACAATTCAGGCATGTTAATTTTTCATGATATACTTCACAGACATCTGGAAGATCAATTTTCTAAAGTTAATCACAACAGTACATGAGTGTATTCAGGAAAACTGCAAAAGGGCAATTCAGAAAGTAAAGAAAAACCTTTGAAACCACATGACATTTCTGAAAAAGCTCTGTTAAACAGAAAAAGAAATAAATTCCACTCTTAAGGATGCTCCTGAGACTGAGAACTAACTCTGCATAATCATTAATATCTGCTATATGAATGCATTATAAAAAGTCTTTATTAGATTGGAGGAGGCCTCCGGGGTCACAAAGATTTCTCCCTCATTATCACACATAACACATCACATAAGCCCTTAGATAAACTTCGCAAATTTCATCTGAAAACCATTCTTGGACTGTTGCTGGAAGTAATACAATTTTCTCTGGTTTCCAGCCCTTAACTATCCATGGGCGGGTCATGTGCGTGTATACCAACACTATCCTTTGACTCAAATAGTTGTTCCTTCCCTGGTGTTCAGTCAGTCCCTTACACAAATAGAGACATTTTGACACCTTCCAGCCTTAAAAACAGTGTGACTTTTTCAGCCACACAAAATATTCTCTCCCTCAAATTTTCATGTGGCCTTTCTGCCATGTGAACTTTCCTTCTCCAATGGGCAGAGTTCTACGCAGTATTTCAGATAAAATCTAACCCCTAATGTTTTGCAAAAGAATTTATGCTTTTCCCCCTTCCATGTCAAACAAACCATTCTCACCATGTAGGTAAAACTCAGCTTCACAGTCATGAGGAAGTGGCTGGGGTCACAGAGATTTCACCAGCACAAGTGGTGAGAGTAAAAGGGATTGTAGGATTTCAGGGAAATGAAGATTACGAGCAAGACTGCAGGAAAGCTGCAGGGTTTGGTGATCTCTGGGGGAAGCATTACTAGTGGGAATGTAAGGATTTCCTTGGGAAGAAAGAAGAACTGAGCACATGGAGTAAAGCCTTTGGGGACAGAGGCAGCAGAAGGTTAAACTTCACAGGTGGTACTGGAGCCTCCCTGCCTCCCTCATGCCTCTTGAGGATAAACCCTACTTTCCTCCTAAAGTGCCCTCCCTCCCTTCAGCAGCAGCTACATGTCAGGCTGAGACTGGACCCCAGCCTCACCCCTTCGCGCTTCTGGGCTGCTGCACTCTGAGGTCAGGCAGCTCCAGGTCAGGCAGCTCCGATGCACACGGGGTAAGCAGGGCTGTGGTAATGGCCGACCTTCAGTGCAGGCTAACAGCACCCACCACCTCTGCATGCTGGCTTCTCAGGCAAACACCATACTTGACCTGCCTCTAAGGAAATCACTGTTCCTGCACATTCTGTGTTTCAGGGGGTCTTCATCTGTATTTGAACCATGATTATAAGCTTTCGCATTCATTCTGTACTAAGCTAGCAACACAGATTTCTCTGTCAAACAATGAATTCCCAACTGTAAATAGAAATCATCTGAATTAGTCCCCAGGCACTTGCATGCTTGGACACTGATCTCTTGCACTTAGTAAAGCTAAACTTCTTCCTGCTTCTGCAAATCCAGTCCTCCTCTGAACTGTAGGTGTCTCCAGACCATTGACTCATTCCTTAGCATATGCCTACACTTTATGGCAGGGTCAACAACACAATACTGTAACACAACAGATCTGAAGACTTACCTTTGACAAACACAAATTTCCCCCTAGCCAGTACTCCTCCTTTAACCACAGCCAGTAGTCTCTCCCTCACCCAATATCTTGTCCATCTCACAGTTCCTCACTATTCATGTTACAATAAGTAATTTCTTATTTGGCACCATAAGCTCTTTATTAAAGTTCATATTGATTATATCTGCCATATTTTCTTGCATTAAACACTATTTACTGATTATTTTTTAAAGGTAGAGTTTATCTGACAACATCTGCCTTTGCCAAGTCCATATAAAATTCCATGCAACTTTTTATTTACCTCCACATTTTTAATTGTTCTCTCCAGCAATATTTTTATCTAAGTAGTTACAGACTGTTAAGTCAAAATAAAGGTCTTGCAGTTACTCATATTACTGAAGTATAAAAAAGTCTATACACATATATATATAAAAAGGGGAAAAGTATCAGCAGCCGTTCCACAACTCTTGTAAGATATCACTCTAACTGATAGACTTTGACATACATCTTGTAGTCACTAACATTTTTATCGCTGTTATGCCTCACCTTTGCTCTCATAGCCAGCTGTATCATCCTTATTGATAAAAGAAACAGAATGTTAATAAACCCTTCGGTCTACACCTAAACCTCTGTAATGAAATTTCTATTTAGTCCTCCTTCACTATTTCTCACTCCTTTTTTCCTTCTGTACCTTTGGCTGAAGAGCTGTTTGTTAAAATATCTATGATATCTAACTAGCCCTTGCTTTTAGCAGTTTTCATTCTATCCTTTAATGGTTTTCTTTATTGATTAGCCAAGAAGGAATAGAGCAGACACCCTAATTCCAAATGATTTCCGGAGGATGATCATCTCAGCCAGTTACATCAAGGAACACCTCTAACACATTTTTTCTTGTGCCACTAGTTTTAGATAAATTTTTCCATGGCAAAAGTAACGATGTTCCTCTCCCACATAGCATGCTGAATTTTTCTGTACAGCAACTTCCTCGTGTGCTTTTCCTAGTTCTTCCAAATTTGCTATTTTGAAACTGAAGACTGAAACATATTACTAATACACTTTCATTCATGCTTCTATTTAAGTCAAATGGATCAGCTTGTGAACACTCAATTCAAGGTGGTTTTTACAAGTTTTTTTTAAAAAAATAGAATTAATATCTGTAGTAATCACAACTCACCAATTATAGAGCAAAGCATTTAAGACTGTAATATTGATAAAAGTATTTGTTTCCCAATCTCCACCTTGAATTTCTGCAAGTGAGTTTTATCTTTGCTCATAACACTACAGGAGTCTCTATCCACACTGTCTCTGGAGTATACAGGTAGGTCTCTCTTCAGCAACCAACACAGTTTCTTTTATCATCCTTCCCCAAAGGATTTTGATCTAACAGCATCTTTTTACCTATGCTACTCCTTCTTGCAAGCGTATAGCATGATTAATTAGACATGTTCTCTTTAAGGAGCTGTCAGTACATTTAATGAAGATACTGCATTTTATTGCCATGGGCAAACAGAAAATTTAGGTATGCAAAAGGCTACAGATGTAGTACCTAGAAAAAATTGTTATTAGCAGGTGCTATGGTTCAGGCAATTAAAAATAGTTATTGATATGATTAACTCTATAATAATAATAGTAATAAAAAATATAAATGCACTCCAGCATCCAATAAAATGTTTTTTCACCTTAAATAAGGAGGGTATACTTGACCTCCCAACTTCATTTATCCATATTACAATTGTTTCCCCAATATCTCTTTGGTACCTTAAAAAAACCCACAGATCCAAGACCTTGAAGTGGTTTTATACAGTGCAGCAGCGTATCCATAAACTATTAATACTTCTAAGGGCACGTGAATAAAATGCTAATTATTACTGTCCCATATGATACATGTAAGAAACATCTCTTAATTAGAATTAATGATAGGGACAAAGAGGAGACCATACACCTTATAAATTGTCATATTCTTTCCTCCTCTACAAAAGAAATTATTGCTAAAGCAACTTTTCAAGGCTGTACTGTTTCCTTTACAATGAATATAATTTATTTATTGCTATTTGTCAAAGCACTCTTTATGAAAATATTCACAAAATATAGGGAATATAAGACCACAGATCTGTAAAATAAGCAAACAAAACAAAAAAAACAAGCAAACAAAACTTGCACCTTCCTTCTCAAAGACAGCCACTAAAAAACCAAACATTAGATTGATTTATAGTTTGAATTTATTCAGAAAAGAAAAAATAAATAAGAGTGGTCAAGTAATAAACCTAAGCAGGAAAAGGGAATCAGGAAATAAAAGTTAGGACCTTCTATTACAATATGATATGCTTTAGACACAGTTCCTTTGGATTTTTCTTTTCTTTAAAGATACATTGGTAAGTAGAGTTCTCAAAGCACATGTTTCACTGGGGTAATGAAAATTGTATTTTTCTTACTTTGCTTCCCTTACCTATACATTCAATTAGACAGTTACTAAACTAGTTACTTAAAAAAAACCCTTGTAGATCTGCATGATCAAACCCTTCAGTGAAGTTACTATGGTCAGTCACAAATTACTTAATATATCTGGAGTATAAAACATTATAACATGAAATATCACACTTTAAAAAAAACAACCTAGAATACAATTCTAGATATTTCCCTCTTCAAAACCAAACAAAACCAAAAGAAAAAGCCTATTACACTGTTGTGAAGTAGTTGCCTCTACAACTGTAGCCACCAAAGCTTGATATGTTATAAAATGTTGAGCCGTTTGCTCTGTTTTAATAAATATTCTTTTCCATTTGTAATCATAACTAGGAGTATTACCAAGAAAGTAAAATTCTAGCATAAGCATGGCTTGCAAATTCACATGAAAATTCATTTTATATTTTTTTAGACCTCTTCAGAGGTCAACAGTATTGAGATCAGGAACAATGTTAACTAATGAGATCAGATCTGCACATGACTTCATCTTGTTTAGCTTCTCAGAGGACAATAATAGCATCCTGGTTTCAGCTGGGATGGAGTTAATTATCTTCTTAGGAGCTAGTGCAGTGCTGTGTTTTGGGTTTGATGGGAGACTTTCCAGTTCCTCAGGCCTTGCTAGAAAAAAGGCTGGAGGGGCACAAGGAGTGGGGAGGGGACACAGCCAGGACAGCTGCCCCAAACTAGCCAAAGTGGTATTCTGTACCATGGGACGTCATGGCTGGTGTACATATACGTGGGGGGGTGGCCGGGATGGGCAGATCATTGTCCGAGGACTGGCTGGGCACCAGTCGGCGGGCGGTGAGCAGTGGCATTGTGCTCCACAGGTTTCTTTCTTCCTTTCCCTCTCGATTTTATCCTTTCCTTCCCCTTTTTCATTATTAACTGTTATTGTCATCATTGTTACATTGTTCTTTCAGTTTTATTCTATTTCAATTATTAAATTCTTCTTATCTCAACCCTCAAGTCTTACACTCCAACTCTCCTCCGCGTCCCTGTGGGGTGAGGAGGGAGTGAGTGAGCGGCTGTGTGGTACTTAATTACCAGCCGGGGTTAAATCATGACAAATAGGTTTCCTTGAACCCATGCTATATACAGTCTGAGCAAACATACATATTCAAGTCTAAGTTCCTGGTTGGTTCACTAAGATTTCAGGAGTTCATTAACAAACTCCAGGCAAAATTTACCACTGTTCATAACAGTCTTTCAGACAGCTCTAACATGGCTACAACAGACCAAAATAGCTGTCCCCAAATTTAGAATCTGCCTATGAGAAAGTTAGCATTCCCAAGGAGTTACGCCTTTAATATGGTTTATGAAATTTTTTGTTTGTACTGTCCAGATTCAGAACCAGACGATGTAGAAAATGAAGCTTTTGGCACAAGTGGTGGTGGTGGTGGTGGAGCTTTACATTCACTGTCTCGTCTCTGTTTTATTGAGCAACATGGTTTAACTTTGCTTTAAGTAAATATTGAAGTAGATGGTCCTTCAGTCAACAGAAACTTCTCATGTCCATACATTTTGATGCATGTCTCTGTTACTTCATGAAGTCATATGTGGTTATTATCCAAAAGGGAGTGGAGATTTCTGGTTCAGCAGCTCATAAAGACCTTTAGGGAGCAGTTTCTTTAGCACAAAAACATATTAAGCCAAATTCTGCTAGTTACATGGGGCAGGAAGCCAAACTTCACCAACTTTCTAATAATCGGGTCTTTACAAGACTGCTGCAGGCTATTGCTATACACAAAATTTATCAAGAAAATGTGTCCCCCTAGAAGACACCACCTAGTATTCACTAAGCAACACAGACAGAATAGCATGAAATACAGAAGAATCTTAGGTGAACTTAGTTAACCTTTGTGAACCCTAATCAGACAAAAAATCTGTGGTGTTTTGTGTAACAGAAGACCGGCTCCTGTCGAAGTGAGATGGGGAAGTAAGTTTGTTCTTACACCTCTAAGTCCTAGCCTGCATGGAGGTCATTGATGACCTGAGTCTTATACTAAACAAAGAGCTCCACAACTTTCCTTACATCTCTTACCTGTAGGACACCTGAGCAGCAGAGAGAAAGACAATATTCAGATGGTTGTCTTGCTAGCCTCCATGGAGAGCCCATGACCACCCCGAAAGGTGTCAATTACATATGTGAAAACATCTGTACAGCATATTCTATTGTGGCTAGCAAGGTTTTAGAAAGATAAAATACATTCTAAACACTACCCTAAATAAGCCAAGAAGATAACATTCAGGGAGTGTAGTTTGAAAATAATAAAAAAAAAATCATCATGTACCTTGATTATTAAATATATAATTATGTAAAGCACAACTCTGTCTGTTGTCCAAGTATATACATGTATACTTATCACATATTTTGTTGGATTTTGGTTTTTTTACTCAGTTTTAATTTTACAGGGTAGTGATAATAAAGGGCAAGAGGAATAATGGTTTTCTACAAGAAGGCACCAATATCAATCAGTCTTCAGAGGTGGTACTGCAATGGTATGAATATTAACTAAAAACAGAAAAAAACTTACAGAATTACAAGGTATAAAAGAAAGCAGAATATTGCCTCTTTTTTTGTCTCCTCCTACTTTAAAATGGAGATGGACTTATTAGCTATGTTATCCCTGAGCACCACCACAGAAATATATGCAGTTGCATGAAAACTCAATTTATTTTATGATCCACTGTAAACCCAAAGTAACACAGGTCTACAGATACTGAGACAGCATGTGTCTATCTGTATGCAGATTTTGTAACTTTTTTTAATGTACAAATACACAAATCTGCAACATAAACTGGTTACAAAATTTGCATACTTCATTTTGTTCATTATAAAATTTCATATAGTCTAATAATGAGTGAATTTAGAGTCACTACAATCAGATAAAAGGCACCAAGTTACTTAGTGCATGTGCATTTTGAGTCACATACTATTGTCCTTATTTTAAAATCATTACCTATTTGTGTATCTGCATGCAGCCTGAGCCCAGCTCTCCCTTCCCAAATGAGCAGTGTACCTGAGACTAGCTCCCATTCTGACCTTTCATTCACTAATTCACAAGATAAACTGGGCTCCTCTTGCCACCTCTGATGAGGAAACCTTTTGGGACTATGCCTCAGGAGTAAGACATCAAAATCTTCACACTGGGAGTGAAAGAAAGGAGAACTAATGAACTTCTGGCTACCAAATACAATGCTTCCAATGCAAGATCCTCTGGCCACAGTGGCCTGCAATGAAAGTGATATTGTTCTGGTGTACTTTAATCTAGGTCACAGCTGACAACATAAATCTATGTTACCAAGTCTAAAAAGTCATCAGATGCAAACCACATCAACAACACAATTATTTGCAACAGTCAAATGCTTTATAAAAGAAACTGTCACATGTTTGAAAACATACAGTTGTAGGAAAAAAAAGTATTTTCTTGCTGTGATTCTGCACACAGCAGATTTAAACCCCAAGCAATTCTTCTTGAAGCATTCCTGTAAAAAGGTCTACAGGAACAAATGCAAGATATAATCACTTCAAATGGCAGTTTGGGTGACAAGTTGGGATCCATTGAATTTCAGCAAATCTCTGAGGTTTTTGTATACCAATTTTTCCCCAAGCCTTATCATTATACAGCTACTGTAATAATAAACTGTAATAAACCATTTGCCTACACTAGTTCCAAATGCATTTTTTCCTGTCTTATCACTTGTCTAAAAAGGATCTGAAAATAGGTCATAATTTCTATGCAGTTGTTTAATATGCAGGAATTTTCACCCAATATTTTTGCAGAAGTCTACCGTAACTACACAAGTGACACAGGATTACTAAACATTCAAAGTTTATTTTTATATAAAATGATCAGTGTTTATGGTCCTTAACGAGATGTCATTATGAAAGAACAATAGTTTCAATGCACAAAGGAACCACCTAAATGATCACAGAGGTACTTGATTTGGGTCTGTTTGAAACCCATGTTAGGGTCTGTCAAAATACATTAATTTTATATTAACTGCTGAAGCTTAAAATCCATTTATTCTCAGCAAAAAAGTAGTTTAATCTCTTCAAAATCAATTCATAGCCAAATAATACTCTTAAAATATGAGGTTATTAATGCAACATTTTTAACATCAAGGAAAACAAAGAATACTGATCTTCTGTTGCAGTGTGCCACACCCACAGTTAATAAAACCAGACAAACTAAGAGGTAACCCCTGAGCTCTGTAGAAAACAAGTAAGCCACAAATAAATGACACATTACGAAGCTGTAATTAACTGGACAGGAACTGGTTCTTCTTTAGAACATCCATTTCAATCATATCAGGTGTGTTTAATGGGTTGTCTGTCACAGGAGCAAAATGCCCATCTCTTCTTCTGCACTGCAGAAAATAAAAATGCAAGTAAAGCCTAAACAATAAGACATAATTTAATCTTCTCTCTGAGGGACAGCAATACCTCCCAAATTGTCAGCTAAGCAGAAGCATTCTTTCTGAAGCTATTACCTCTAAGATGTGGTACTAATGCAAAATAAAGAGATAAGTATTCAAAATACCCATAAGCACAGTTTCCCATACACAACATGCAAGGTTCCAGAGCTATATTCAACTGAGAACACAGGAAATATTATCTTATAGATAACGCTAATAGCCCAGACACTAAAATACAAAGACTGTATTTTGTATATGTCAAGGTGTCACCATGACAATAGTGTTTTAATTGTGAACACGATTTGAGAAATATGGTGATACTGAAGATTAATAACATTTTTATATTTCAGATGGGAAGGAGAAGCGAGTTTATTATTAGCAACAGAATAAACTGTACTCTCTATCAAGATGCCTCTAAAACGTGAGCAACGTACATAATTTTTGAACAATGAATCCAATGGAAAAAGAGAAGTTAATAAAAAAAAGTAAATGTACATTCTGTTTGGGTGAACAAAATCTTTGTATAGCATTACTCACCCTATATAAAGAAGCTGGTTCTATATTACATTTGATTTCATTGTATTGAGGAGCAAAGATCTGATCAAATCAAGTTAATGAATGCTTCTGTCCAACTACTAACAATGATTAAAGAAAAAGGAGAACTTTAAATTCTTTAAGACCATTTCAAGCAGATTGCAAGTACATATTTATTAGGACAAAAATACTGAAAATTAACTAAATGTTATAAAAGACATTTTAAACTGGGAAAATGTGGAAATATATCAGGAGATGAAGTTACTGCTACAACCTTAAGACAGCACTGTTTTACAAGCACTACAGTTCTAGTGGGAGTTAATACAAAAAGATTATCTTTCTGCATCAAAACCTAAAAACTAGAAGCTGCAATATCACCCTGTGATGAATGTTTTCACCATATTCAAGTCCAGCGTATCTCACAGCACCTGGAAACACTTCAGTTGCTTCTTGACCATTTTAGGCACTATCACAGTCTCTCCAATCCAATTCCACCAAGAAACAGCAGTATTTAGTAACATTTATCACCTTTCTTTTAAAAACAGTATCCATCCACTGAACCCTCTCTCGAATTACAAATGCTTCTTGTCACAAGCTCAGTTTATTCTTAATGGTGTGAAAACACCTAGTATAGTTTCCTCCTGGTATCTCATGGAGTACAACTTGTACATGTCATGTCTAAAGCATCAACTCCTCTGTTGTCAGGAATACGTACCGGGATATGCAACTGAACACATCAGTTGATTTCTCAGGTCATCTTCACCTTTCTGACTAAGAGCCCTTTTCAAAACAGCTAATTTATCGTCTCCCAGAACAATCCTAATTAACTGCTTTTGTGTTAGGGTTTCAGTCTCTTGGTTCACCACCATAAAAAGCATTTGTACCAAAAGTCCTGGTAAGTCCTGTTAACAATAATCCAAAACCATTTGCTCTCCCTGGCCATGTTCCTCCTCCTGCCATATATGTCAAAGCACTTTTTCAGCAGTATCTCTGGATTCAAGTTTCCTATGAGTAGTTAGCACCATTCACTCCTGAATGATGGACTCTGTAGAATGTCCCCGAAACCAGCTCCACATAAGTGGCAGAAACACCCTGCACACCACTGAGTCATGCCATCATCCTTGATACCCTACCAAGGGGTTCCCGGTAAAACAATGTCTCCTATCAACAGCAAATCCACCTTAAATGGTGATTACCCACATCTTTTCAGTCCCAGCTACTGCCACAGACAGCCTAGATCTTGGATCTGATTTAAACATTCAATTAATCTTGTTCAAATAAAAAATGTGAAATAATCTGAATTACCAACTGTGAAAATGCCCGAGTTGTTCACAGCTCTTAAACTTTGTGAGAAGAGCAGCTGAAATACTTTCTGAACATACGAGTTTTAAAAAAAGTTTTGCTTAAGTTAAATTCTTAAAAATATCCCACTGAAAAGCTACAGCTCCTATTCTCAAAAATAGGTTATTCTGGCTTGAAAGCTATGAAAATCATCAGAAGGCAGCCTTAGAAAATTGCCATTTCATCTCATCCAAGAGGATTATGTTAGAAGCTGTAAGAAAATTCCTCTTTGTGCCCCAGTCCCGCAGAGCATGCTCCCCCAGCATCAACCACCAAACGCATCGCAATCTGCAAGTGAGCAAGAGACTTTCGTCATTGCTTACTGCTGTTCAGTGGGGCACAATGGCATAAATGCTAAAAATGAGATAAGAATACACTCTGTTTCTGGTACCTTCTATCCTCCATCTATGCTTTACAGAAAGTGTGGAGGAGAAGGCAGAGGTAGCATTCACCATAATGCAGAAAAAGGGGAGAAAGTGTGGTGCACACAGAAGGAACATGAGTCAAGACAAGGAGACAAAGTAGTCAGGCTAGGGGAGACAGATGAGACAGGGGCAGGGCGAGATGCAGTCACTGAAGTATGTTTTATTCTAGAACTTGGCATGGAGCCCAGAAAACTGAAGCCTCAAAACCCTCCTCTGCTGTCAGCTAATTTTTACAAAAGCTAATTGCAAAGCTCATCTCTCAGATATGCAGCTGGACACAGAAGGGGTAACAGTCCTCTACAACCATTCCAACAGGAAGACTGCTTTGCACTACAGTTCTTCACTTCTTGGGATACCTATATGATACTATTAAACAGAAAAGGAATCGCGTTTTGTTTAAAACCACAATATTTAATACCATAAAAAAATTTCAAGATTAAATATATTGGAAAAATAACTTAATTCAGTGAAGAATAAATTAAACATTCAAATACTGGTATTGTTCCTGTATACACTATAGCATGCACACACACAACTGGCACACATCTTTTTTCCTTTGCAGACATGGGTAATTAACACATGGCCCACATAAACATGTATGCCAGCATTAATTAAGTTCCCTTTCTTCAACTGTGAAAGAAAACTTCATTCGTGTTCTGTGAGACATGGTTTCAGCCATATGTAAAGGTTACAATACACAGAAAACAGTCTTCTGAGCTACTGTGAATAGAAAACAATGCAAAGGGGGGCTGGGGGAAGGAGAGCTTGGTCAGATGTGCATCCAGGCAGTCCCACATAT
The DNA here is from genome assembly GCF_023634155.1 of Falco peregrinus. Taxonomy (NCBI): domain Eukaryota; kingdom Metazoa; phylum Chordata; class Aves; order Falconiformes; family Falconidae; genus Falco; species Falco peregrinus. Next base: position 59,731,028 of record NC_073723.1, read on the forward strand.
TAGCTCAGGGATTCTGAGTATTAATTGCACACATCTCTACAACACCTGTTATTCTAAGGAAATGTTTTTAACCTCCAGAAGTCAAAGATGTTGTCCTAGTTTCAACTGGGACAGAGTTAATTTTCTTCTTAGTAGCTAGTGCAGTGCTGGGCTTTGGATTTGGTGTGAGAGTAATGTTGGTAGGACACTGATGTTTTTAGTTGTTGCTGGGTAATGTTTATAGTAAATCAAGGACTTCGCAGTTTCTCAGGCCCTGCCAGTGAGAGGGCTGGAGGAGCACTGGAAACTGGGTGGGAACACAGCCAGGACAACTGACCTGAACTAGCCAAAGAGGTATTCCAAACCATGGGACATCATGCTGAGTATTATAAGCTGAGGGAAGAAGAAGGAAAGGGGGGACATTCAGCATCATGGTTTTTGTCTTCCCAAGTAACCATCGCATGAGATGGAGCCTGCTTTTCTGGACATGGCTGAACACCTGGCTGCCGACTGGAAGTGATGAATGAATTCCTTGTTCTTCCTCGCTTGCGTGTGCAGCTTTTGCTTTACCTATTAAACTGTATTTATCTCAACCCACGAGTTTTCTTGCTTTTACTCTTCAGATCCTCTCCCCCAGTCCACTGTGGGGGGAGTCAGAGAGTCGCTGCGTGGTGCTTAGTCGCTGGCTGGGGTTAAACCATGACAGATGTACGTTTTCCATCATAGTTCTCTGAAGTTACTGTTTTTCCTGGTTTGTATTTATTCACCATTAGTAAATCAGAATTTTTCCCACGCATTGTATTTCATAAATAATAAAGTTACTCCCTGCAAGTGCAACCTAGTGAATGTCAAAGTTGATGCTGAAATGTTAAACAAAGGAAGAGACAGGCATTGACCCACAAAGCAGATGTGTAGCACCATTTAACAGGCTTATGGACAAAATGTATTTCTGAAATATTACTGCATGCATCTGCATAAATCTGACTGTTGATGGGAACCAAAGCTGACAAAGGTTTAACAACATAAAAATGCATCTGTGATGTGGTGAAAGTGACAGCCCGTCAGTGTACAATTATCATATATTACTAATGGAATACTAATCAAACATTAATTACTCTAATTATAAAAACTTGTCTTGAAAGGCAGTCCAAATTTTCACCTCTGGAACTGTAATTGACACACAAATGAATTTGACAGTCTTAATGAGTATAAATCCTTAGTGGGAGAAACAGTATCTTAATCTTGCAGCATTTAGGTTAACAGCCAGTTTCCACTCTCTATGGGTAAAATTCAAGTCAGCTTAGATGGTCTTACGCACTACAACCTCTGATAAGCACTAAACATATCTAACATGAGACAAAGATAATACATATGCTGTGTGCAGGTTTACTGAGTGGAGATTAAGTTTTTCTTTGAAAGAAACCTGGAATATCTGTCTGTAATGTACAAAGTTAAGCCTGAAGTGGGATTTCAGTTATTCATGGGCACACACACACTTTTGAACCTATGTTAACTGTTTTTGTTGCTTCAAAAGTATCTTTTTTGTGCACATACAGTGTTAAAAAACCCACAAATATTAACCAAATACAAAGGAGACCAGGTAGCAGTATAAAGTCTGCCTTTTAGGTGATAATATTTTGAAGTGCCAATAACCCAGCAGGTCTCATTAAAAAAAAAAAAAAAAAAAAAGAGGTTCAATCTTTCTGCTTGTGTATTGACACAATCCAATGTCTGCTTAAGGCAGTGATAGACAGCATGAGCCACAGGTTTCAGTGAGTAACAGATCAGGCTCCTATGGATTATCCTAGCTGTGCTAAACCATAAGACATTCTTTTTAGCAACTACAAAAAATTGTGCATGTGTTAAGAGGCTCCAGCAGGCTATGCTGGCTTATGGACATGTTTCTTTTTATACACCTTGCTGAAGATACTGAAATCTGGACCCATTTATGTCACAAAAGACTTCTGCTATTTATTTCAAAGGGTGTTCTGATTTTATCTGATGTAAAATCATTGGATCATTGAATATCTCAAGCTGGACAGGACCCATAAGGATCATAGAGTCCAACTCCCTGATCCTTGCAGGACTACCTAAAACTAAATCATATGAGTAAGAGCATCGTCCAGATGCTCCTTGAACTCTGACAGGCACAAAAGATACCACCCTACCACTAACAAACTTATAATACTGTTTGACCTTACAGGATACTTGGAAAAGTTTATATAAATCAATTGAAATTCAGACTGTTGACAAAATAGAATGGATAATTAATTGTAATTTTAGAATGATGAGCATAGTTTAATCTGTTTTGAATTCATCTGCCAGATAATTACTTAGGGATTATGAAGAGTGTTATGATTTGTTTAGCACTGTAATTTTTTTATGTTACTGTTCCAAATTACTGCATTACTTTCACTTATATTATCAGATATGGTCTGAAAGTGTAGGAAAGGTCTATTTATCACCTCTGAAATAGGAAATTAATTTGGAACTGATACCATAAATAGAAGTCTAAATATTTTAAACTCCAAAATCATAACTTTAAATTGTTTAATCTTTGTCCTTGGTTATACATCTTCATTATTTTATGATAAAAATCATTCAAACTATGTTCACTTGTAACTAAGGTGGCAAAGAAAACTCTGAAATTATCTGTAGTACTCCAGGTTGATGTGATTTTCTGTTGTTCAAAACAGTATTTTTTGTATGAAATCATTTCCTCTTGCTAAACACAGAATCCTCTCACATTCATTACCTTGACAACATCCTAGCAAATAAAGTGACCATGTTTTTACCACATCAGGGGTGGCAATATTGTAATAGCCAATGAGGAAGAGACAATGAACACATCTCATCTATTACCGTGGCCAGTACTACACAAATGATTTGCCAGTTCTGATATTTATTGCGCAAAGACATTTCTTCCACACATTATGCTCTTGCTTTACCCACAGACTACTCTGAGGCTTAACATCATATGTATTAACCCTTAAGTCCTAAAATTTAAATTCATTCCCTAATTGGCTATGGAAAATGTTGTAACTGGTGACATCAGATTTTTTGTTGGTTTGTTGGGGCTTTTTTTGAGTTTTCCCCTCCAGTTTTATATTCCACTATCCAAATGATAAACTTGTACCACTCTTGTCTTCAAAAAAAGTCTGAGGTGAGGTAAAATTTAAAAATCTCTAAATATTAAAGATGAAAAATGGTGATTTCATAACAAAACCAGGTTTTCATTTGGATATACGTATTTACATTTATACATACTTGAAGCCAGCATTAAGTCAGATCCATTCCTGCTTTCATCCCACTTACCTCCCTGTAAACTCACCAGCCACAAAACCAGTCTTCTGCATTTTGCATCTACTGAGATAAACTCTACTGCAAATACATTTCTGCTTCCTGTTAATGCTATCCAGTCAGTGCACAGAAGGGCACGAAATCTGGTCTATTTTGATAAAATATATGGGTTTAAGTATTTTTTAATAGAGTATTTTCTTCAGTATGTCTTTGCTTTAATTTCACATTTATTTATTAGGCACAAGCAGAATTACTTATAACAGTTACTCAGTAATGCATGACTAATTTCACCCTACTTTCAAAAAGCATTTGACCTAGCAATAAATACAACAAAATTCATCCTACTTCTTAAAATATCTCCATGTAAACTCTAAAAAAATGCTTAACAAAATAACTGTTAATATTACCTTTGCCACACTTAATTTTCCAGCACATACACAAATAGATCCAGAGAGACTCCAAATAATTAATTTACTTACTTTAGCCAGCGTATTGTAAAGATAATAATGAAATCTATTAAGAAAGGACTACATTATTAGGTTCCATAAAATTGTGGGCAACAATCCATGACTAATCCGCAAATTCAAAGGGGGAAGCAAAATTAATTTTTTTCTTTATTTATCTATTTTAAACAGATAAGATGTGCAGCGGAGACACTGATCAACATATTTAAACATTTTCTTTCTAATACTATGGCTTAACTTTTTCTCCCACAGACACAGCAGGCAGCTTACCTTAGACAAATTCATATTAGAGATAAACAAACTGGAAAGTGACTAAGCACACAAGTTTCAGTATCTACTGTCAGAAGGGCCCTGTTTATGCTACAGGATGATTTGCCATTGAAATTCAATTGGATCAAGAACTGTTCTCTTAGCTGTTGAACTGGAGGTCATCTGGAAACATGTGGAGGTAAAGAAAGTCATCAGGAGTAGTCGACATGGATTCACCAAGGGGAAATCATGCCTGACCAACCTGATGGCTTTCCATGATGGAACGACTGGCTGGGTAGATGAGGGCAGAGCGGTGGACGTTGCCCACCTTGACCGCAGCAAGGCTTCTGACACTGTCTCCCATAACAGCCCCGGAGGTCAGCTCAGGCCGTGCGGGCTGGATGAGGGGACAGTGAGGCGGATCGAGAGCTGGCTGATGGCAGAGCTCAGGGGCTGTGACCAGCAGCGCAGAGCCCAGCTGGAGGCCTGTAGCTGGCGGGTTCCCCAGGGCTCAGCGCTGGGCCCAGCCCTGTCCAACGGGCTCCCCAGCGCCCTGGGTGAAGGGGCAGAGCCCTCAGCAAGGCTGGCGGTGACACAGCCCTGGCAGGAGCGGCTGGTACCCCAGCGGCTGCGCTGCCGTTCAGCGAGGCCTGGGCAGGCTGGAGAGCTGGGCGGGGGGGACCGAATGCAGTTCAGCAAAGGGGGTGCCATGGGGGCCTGGGGGGCATCGGGAGGAACGTGGCCGGCAGGTGGAGGGAGGTGATCCTGCCCCTCTGCTCTGCCCTGCTGAGGCCGCACCTGGAGCGCTGTGTCCAGTGCTGGGCTCCCCAGTTCAGGAGAGACAGGGAACCGCTGGGGAGCGCCCAGCGGAGGGCTGCCAAGGGGATGATGAGGGGACTGGAGCTTCTCCCTTGTGAGGACAGGCTGGGAGAGCTGGGCCTGTTCCGCCTGGAGGAGGGAAGACCGAGAGGGGATCTTATCAATGCACACAAATAGCTCAGGGTTAAGTGTCAAGAGGATGGGGCCAGGCTCTTTACAGTGGTGCCCAGCGACAGGACAAGGGGCAACGGGCACAAACTGCAGCACAGGCAGCTCCATCTGAATATGAGGAAGGACTTCTTTACCCTGAGGGTGACAGAGCAGTGGCACAGGCTGCCCAGAGAGGCTGTGGAGTCTCCTTCTCTGGAGACATTCAAAACCTGCCTGGACACGATCCTGTGCAACCTGCTGTAGGTGACCCTGCTTTAGCAGAGGGTTAGGCTAGATGATCTCTAGAGGTTCCTTCCAACCCTGATAATTCTGTGAATCTGAGGAATGCTATCTGATGATTGTTTAAATAGTGTGTGCTGATTTACTTTTTTCCCAAGAAAAAATACATATAAATAAATACATCTTATTCTGAATACATCTTATTCTGTAAAATTTCAAGTGTCTCAGTATCATACGAAGTATGTATTCACCTTTGAGTAATAACTTACTACACAAATGTAAAGCAATTTATTTGCATCCACTAAAATAGAATGAATCATATCCATGATACCAAACTGCAGTAATAAATTGCTGAGTTCTGCTAGTGGTGGAAGAAGCTTTATCAAATTAGATTTTATGGTACATCTCTATTATAGTCATCTTTTATTTATTTATTCAGCCATACATCATGGTATACTAAATAACATATTGGCTCTTTACAATCTGTGGAGGGCACACATCTGCCTAGATCAAACTGTTAAAATACTTTTTCCTTTACCATAAGTAAGGGGTGTTTACTATAATAAAAAATATGAGTGCAGGGTAACCGTGCTGCTGGTATCCAAAAATTTGGTACAGTCACCGTGACTATGTAGAAAAACTGTCTAATATTACACCCACTGAGTGACTTATTCTTGAGAAGTGGACTTGTGACTAACTGGGTCTACCACATGTATGCAGCTAAGCAAGTGTGCGCCATAGGTCTGACATCGGGTTTGTAAAGTTTGTTACCCATTTGACCTAGCTGGTCTATAAATTCATGTTCTCAAGGTCACCTGATGGCAATAACTAAAGTGACACTGAGCCGTGAGGTGCAAGTGAAGTGTGTGTTTGCTGCCTTCAAAACCTTCCAGAAAGGGAATTCATGGTTCCTCCTCAAGGTCCTCATTGCTTCCACCAGAAAAACAAGAAAACCTCTTTAAAGCATGCATGTGCCTGAACAGCTAATCTCAGCTTCTCTCAGGCCTCCTCTACAACACAGAAGAGTAGGGAGAGATGAACATCAAGAATAAGGCAGTTTAAAGGGGACTCACTCTCTGACTTTTATTCTCCCTGTTTTTGAGGAAAAAAAAATCCCCCATCAGAAGATCAGTCCTGACTTAAACCTAAATTCAAAGCACATCTAAGCCTGAAGAGGTACTCCATGTTTATCAAGCAAATTGCTAACATCACCAGCAGCTGCCATGAACTAGATATGGAAGGAAAGACGAGTACAGCAGCAGGTTTTGGTTAGACCAAATGTTGAGAGAAAATCAACAGATACATCTGAAATAATTTATATTCTACAATAACACAAGGCTGTTATGTACACACAGTATTGGAGTCAACAGTACGTTCATTTTTTGATACAAAGCAGTAGAAACCCCAAATCAAACTAAACCCAAATGCTCAAAACCAGGATAGTGCTTTGTTCAGCAGTTGTTTAAACCGACGTCTAAATCAGCTGCAAGGGCACTGTATGCTGAGCCCCTGTAGGGTGAAGGAAGCCAGAAAGGCTAAACTAGTTCTGGCAGACCCATCAAATAATTAATTAATTATACCACAAATAATTAATTAATGATCCCAGTTTTGTATAAAAACAAAGAAGAATCACAGTCGAACAAAGTAAAATTCCAGATCCAATTTATTAATTGGTAAACTCAATTGTAAATTGAGTTGTAAATTGTAAATAAATAAAGTAAAATAAAATACTGGGCTTTTTTGTAATAATCTCAGGTTCAAGCATTGTTTCTTGCATCAAGGACGTATGTCACACAGAGATAACTGGGAGCTGCACACAGAACATTGGTGGGATTTGTTCTAAATGATGTACTGTATTAAACATGAAAATGAACTTTAGTTTGACATCACTACAGATTAATAATACTAAAGCTTTTAAGAGATCCAATGTCCATTTGTGGGCTTTCCTACATATTAGTTTCTCTGTTCTTAGAGACTGTAAGTCCTTGGGAAAATGGTCTAATTATTTTTGGTCCTATAGCAGTTCAGGAAGCAAGTTACAGATAAGCTGAATAGCAAAAAGCAGGTTACAGTGTCTATAGATGTGCGAAGTCTGCCAGAAAATTGATTATTGGACACACAGAATGGAAGTCTTCAATTTTCTTCTCATTCTATGTAAAATTTTCCTTTTAGCTCCAAAAGAAACTGAAATGGGGACCAAGGTGAACCTCCATCTTTCTCTCACCATGCTCTACTCTGTGTTGTCATGGAGGCACCAGAAATTTAGAATAAAGAAATGTGATGTAATTAATTTCTCCCAGGTCCTGTAGAAATGCTGTGATCCTCGAGTAGTCTCTTTGCAAGTATTTTTTGTCTTCAGAAAGACTCTACAAGTGTAACACATGAAAATATTGCTACTGCATTTCAGCAATTCTTCTTATGAGAAAAACCTCTCATATGGCCCTGACCAATTGGTGCTCAACATTAAAAACCTCTTAAGGCTTTTTACAGGCCAGGCAACCTGCTCCAGCAGTTCACATCCAAAATGCCAGTCAGCATAAAGAGCAAAGGATCAGGTCAAGAACTTTAGTATACTCTCATATTTTGACTTGGTTCTGTCAGCAATGTCCTCTGGAAAGTAATTTAACATAAAAGATTAATTGTTTTGCAGCACGCTGCACTGATTTTAGAAGTACCCTGCATAACATCTGCTTTGTAAATGACCAAAGTACTTGAATACTGCTAACGTTGCTAACTGTGCAAGGCATTTTTCACATGAATTTGTAAAAATGGGAATGGCATTTCCTCATCTTTTGTCTAAATCTACCACTGATAATTACTAAAATCTGGTTTTAGAAATGTGCAAATTATTATTCCTTTTTTTTCTGTCTGTCTGATCCTGATTTCTAAAGTTATCCCATTTTCAGAAAATACATTTTATTTGAAGACAAACAGTGTGCAAGAAGGTAACCATATGTATAGAATAGTAAATGTCCTTTTTATTGAACTCATTAGAATATTTGTGATGTGCAAGTGGTCTCACAGGCTTCACGCTGTTGGTTTGCCCCTTGACTGAGAAATTATTAGCATATGACACGTCAAACAAATGATCCTTTTCATGCATAAATACCTTTGCTCATATAGAATTCTGCTATACAACACTCTCTGCAAAATACAGCATGAAGATTCCCAGCAGGTAAATTTATATCATGCTATAGAGGGGAAAAACATACAAGTATTCTAGCAGTCAGATCACACACCATCACAGTATGATAAGAAACACCACATAGATGTGCATGTTGGGGGAAAAAAAAAAGATAATTTTTCCATACAAAAATCAACTCACACTTCTACTCGAAGTGAAATGAATACTCTTCAACTACCATGCCACTTTGATTCTGTAAATGACATTACACGGGTATTGAAACAGCTCTACAAAGAATATCATCTTTGAAGTAATTTTTATGAACTAATAAAAAAACCCCAAACGACCCAAACCAAAAAGAAAGTGGAAGAGGTAACCATGGTTTTCATATGAGTAAGTTTGTAATCTTTCAGGAATTAAAAATGTAAATATTTTTTTCTGAGCTAAGAGGACAGCCAACTGGTTTGAATATCATTCAGGAGCCTCTCCTGAATGCAGTATCAGTAGCTTTTTTTTTTTTTTTTAAGAAAACATCCTGCATTGGCTTTTCTTCCAAGGAAAAGTAAGATCCAAATGTGTGAGAAAAAGGTTTTGTCTTCAGTAATTCTTTGTAATTCTTCTTGAGTTTACTTTATCACGTAGACATCCGTATTATTTTTTTTTAAGAAATCCATCTTTTTCACTAAATATCACAGTGCTTCTCAAATAGATATTGTATCTCTTCTTCTAGGCCCTTTCATTTAATACAGTGATATAAGTAGCATACTTTTCAAAGTACCACTAATCTAGTAATTGCTACAACTCTTTCCCTGTTGCTATTAAATGACACACACCATCTAGGCATTTGGGATGATTTTCTTCAGAAAATCCTTTGAATAATCTTCCCAAATATTACATTTTATGGTTGCAAAGTTCTTCCATAAACAGAATTACAGAATCAATATCGATTTTCAATCTAAATTGTTTTGACACGACGATGCTTGCAATACTTCTCTTGTACAAAATAACAAATTCTCCTAATTCTACCTCTTTAATTCCTTGCTGTGGTGATCTTCCCCCTATTTATCCTACTTTGCCACCCCCTTGCCACTAAAAAGCTACATATGGATATTCATAAATATTATTTTTAAAAATGTATATAAGCTTGACAATAAGCAGCTCTCAGCAAAGAAGTCTGTCAGAAGGAACAGCTAGGTCTATAATCTCCTATGATATATTTTTACAAAATGGGGTCTGATAACGAATTTAGTGACATTCTAAAAGATGGTCACAAAAAAAAGAAAAAAGAAAAAAAGAAAAACAAAACTCCACAACATTATGGATGGAAACCAGATGCAGAGCTGTTGACAACTTTAAAGGACCAAACCACGCCTGAGCGTTATGTCCAATGAGCAGACAGACGGAAGACACAGACTGAAGGGAACAGGGAATCTCCTTTATTATCCTTGTGAAACATTTGCACCAATGCAGTTCCAGCACCACAAACCCAGAAGCTGCATTCTCCTACAACCAACAAAATGAAGCTTGTCCTATGTGAATGTTATACTGTAAGGACCCAAAAATTCTGCAGGACGGAAAGAGGATGAAGATTCTTGTGTACTTCTGATATCTGTGAGACACCATGTGTCCATGAAACACGCTGATGCTAAATACTTCTGCTAGACAAAAGCAACTGCACAACGCCTGTTCAGTTATTCATGAGTAGATACTGTTGAGACCACTACCAAAATCCCAGAAACCTGGATTTCATCTCCATTTCCCTTTAAATTTTTTCTTCTTTTTTCCTTTTTTCTGATGACAAGACAAAAGCAAAACACAGGACAGTAGTGAGACACTAATTCTCAATATTGACTTTCAATGTCCGATGCACACTGCTAAAACTGAAGTTACCATGCTGAAGATGAGACTCTAATCACTGTCTCTCACTGTTACTGACCTCAGATCAGGCAGATACGTTATCCTGCTCCATCTGCAAAACTAAGAGACACATGGGAAGAAAGTGTGTACAAGCACAGAATTAGCAACAGAAGTCACTCAGGAAGCTGGCTGGGAAAAAAAAAAAAGCTCTCTTTTCATTTGAAAAAGTAACTTGGCTACCGTCCTATCAGCATGCCCCTTGAAGTACCTTCAGCAAAGATTTATGCCCAGAACATGAAAGGGACTTTCAAGCATAATTCTTAGAATTTTGGGCGATACTCATCCCCTTATCTTCCCTTTCCCCAAAAGAAAGAAAAACTCAAGGAATCTTTGACTGGATTCAGCACAGGCACTACATCAGCACATCAGGCTATTAAGCAGCTGAAACCTGTAAGCTGCTGCAAGTCAATTCAAGCTACTGCAACCTACATTCAAAATTCGCCCACAAAGCTTAAAAAAGCACCCTCTAGATATGAGATCTTTGGTTATAAGTTGATGCCGCACACTTCTGTCATCTGAACCACAACAACTGAGGTTTGAGACCTGAATCTAGGTATCTAGAAGTGTACGCTTCCTTCACACAGTAAAACGCCCATTTCTGAAATCCATAGTTTCCTTAGTATGAGAAATCAGAAGATGAAGAATTTCTTCAGCTAATTAAAGGTGACGGTAAAATTTTCAAATGGAGGGAAAGAACTGGGATGAGGGATGCTCACTGAAATGTTACCAATACAAGGACAGGGCATCATGTGGAAAAAGATCAAGCCTCTCATATACGAAGGTTAAAGGAAAAGTTTCAGAGGCAGCTATTCAAAAATAATTCTCATCCAGCAGATGCTGAAGATACACATAAAGTCAAGCTTACTTGGCAAGCCAGATTATGAATGTACTCTCTGCTATCATTATTGTTTCCTGAGCAGATTTTCAAATGACACAGGCAATTCTTTCAGAAACATAGAGATACAGAAAGGTAGAAATGCACTGTGTGATTTCAAAGCACCGCAAAGTGTTTCTATAGACAATCTGCCAACAAGACAAGTTAAGAAGGCCAAAGTCAGCATTAGCATCTGTCTTCCAATTACAGCGTCACAAATGACATATTGCTCAGTGACAAATGATGACTGCTGTCTTATATTAAAATGGTTGCTCTAGCAGATGTTTTTAAATTATCCCAAGTTATGTCACAGGGAAAGGCAAAAGAACTGGAAATATGCCCAGAGAGACCTGGTGCACCAGCAGCCTAAGGGAGCGATTTAAAAAGCCATTTGATATCCTCTCATGAGATCCTAGCTACAAAAACTGAATACAGAAAGGAAAAGGAGAACAGAAAATCCGCTATATTCCTCTGTGGAAGTTTCAAGTATCTGATTACAGGATCATCTGGAATAAAACACATTCACCTCATCTTAGCTTGGTCAGAGACACAGTCTAGGCAGATAGTCCTTCACAGAAGAGAGGGAAAAAAACCAAAAACAGCCCCTAGAATTACCACAATAAGCAGTGCTCTATATTACTGCTCTGTGATGACAGAGTCAGGGCATAAACTCTTTTTATCTTGAACATCTCCAAACTGCAATCCTACTATCACATATTACATAGTGACTCAAAAAATAAAATTAACCGCTGCTCCCTCATGAGACAAGGTAGCCTGTTTTTACTGCTACAAAATCTCTAGGACATCATGGGAAAACTCAGTCCAAAAAGAGTATAGACAAATAAAAGTGAAAGAGAGAAAGAGAGAAAGGAGATGACCACCCTTCTGCCTGAAACAGACTAAGGAGTAGGGCTCTGTCAGGTCTTACACACTTAGAAACAAGACAGGTCTTCAAATCAAAAACCTGATGGGGAAAACAACTTATTTCCTGAAACCCCATATTGAAATCATGTAGGTATAGAAACACTGAAATATGTGAGTGGAAGGGAGAATGAGAGCGGGAAGAAACACAGAGTCTGTGCTCAGCTAGTGTAGCATCACTCTCAAGAGCAGCTCTCTGGAAGCATGAGACAACAGTAAAAGCACACTCCAGTAGACAAAATAACCACAAAGAGGAAGGTGCCAAGGAATGCTGCTACAAGTTAAGGAATGGGTAGGCGTCTTGTCTTGACCTATGGTGAGGGAGAAAATCCTTTCTCTCTCGTTACCATGGAGATCCCCTTTTCAAGTTTCTTTGGATGAGATTTATGCACAAGTGCAAAATTTGGCATAAGAGGAGGACAAGTATTAATTATGCGCCCCTAACAAAAATAGCCTTCTTAAATCTTGAGAGATAATACAACAGCGGCTGTAAAAAATAAGTTTGGTTACAGAGATTAAGGGCTGAATAAACTGTCTCATGTTAAAGTGCCTTGAGCTCTGTCTTCTTAAAATGGCAATACCAGTCTGAGGGTATCGCACCTGTCTATTACAATCTGGGTGAAAATTTGAGTTACTGGATGGCCTGAGACCAGAGTGAAAATTACAACAACAACAACAAAAAATTGCATGGAGGCTGCTTACTACTGTTCCTTGGTGCAGGATTGCTTTTATTTGTTATACTATTTCATTAATTATTCATGCAGTTCTTTTTCTATTTCCAGGTGGCAATATCACTAGCCAGGGCTGCACTGAGATGCACCACCTTTACAGGAAGGACAACATTGCAAAGCCTAACACAAACAGATTATATTGATATGCTTGCAAGTTAAATCCACAAGAGACAGAACAGAATGAGCCTTGAATTAAACATGTATATTTAACTACACAGTTCTAGTGAAGGAAAGAAAAAATAAAAATAATACTTTATTTTGAGAGTAGATATATATAATGGAACACTATTGTACCCTTTATTTTGAAACTACTTGATTACTTTTCCAATAAACAGCATATTTTGCTCCCATACGCTTTCATTAATTTATGCTAATTGTAATAGTTCTGCAATACACAGTATCAGACAGAGAAGCTGTACAGAAGGAACTGTGTTATTGCCATTAACAATTCCTAATTTTCCTGTAATGGTTACTATCAGCAGTAAATTTATCTATAAATATATATCATTAAGACTTTATGATCCTTTGGATCAGCAGACACCCATCAAATTTGCAACACCTTCCAAGTGAGGCGGAAATACCGTAAGTGCGTACACTGGACCCACACACCAGCAGAATTTAGTGTTGCCTCTTTAAAGGTGAATTAACATTGAAACACAACCCAAGGCAACCGCCTGAGCGTACACCATGCCTACAAGCACACCTACCCCTTATATTTATAAGTAGGTTACAAGTTAAACAACGACTTTTTTTTTTTCTTTTTAAATAACTAACTTCATGTGCTGTCCACTACGTTTCCCACTGGTTTTGCTTCTCTTACTATTTCCTCCTTTTCTGTCTTCCCATCTTTAACAGCGTATTTACGTATCCCTGGCAGCTGCAGAAAACAACGTGAATGAAGTAAGACCATCCAAAATCAATCATGCGCAAAAACGGAGAGCTCCCTGTTGAATATTAATTACTCGATAATTTTCCTCCAGGATCAAATAAAACCGTCGACCTCCGCCAGAAGCAAGCACAGTGCGCCAGTCCCCTCGCTGGCATCCTCAGCCGGGTTTAGTAACGGCGGCGACAAGACGGAGGACAAGCCCTAATTACATAACGGACCCCTCCGAACGCCTCGGTTCCCCGGCGGCGGCGGGTGGACAGCGGCACAGGCCGCCCCGCTCCCGGCTCCGCGCCGCTCCCGGCTCCGCGCCGCTCCCGCCGCCCGCAGGCCCCCGCTCGGAAAGCGAGGCGCAGCGGCGCGGCGCGGGGAGGCCTGCGCCTCCCGGGATACGCCGTAACCCCCGCTCCTCTCCGCTCCGGGGGCTGCCCCGCAGCTCTTCGCCGCTAAGCGCCCGCACCCGTGTCGCGCCGGGCCCGGGGCCGCCCCGAGGAGGGGGGGGCTGCGCCTGGCCGGGGCCCGCCGCCCCCCCGATCCCCCCCCTCCGGCGGCGGCGGGGGAGCTTCGTTGCCGAGCGGCCGGGCAGCACAGGCTCCACACCGCCGCCTTCCTCCCTTCCCCTGCCGGCCTGAAACGCCTCCCCCCGCAGCCGCGCCTCCGGGGAAGGACAGTCGGGATCGGGGTCCGGGCGAGTCCCGCGGGACGCAGGCCGCTCGGCGGGACCTCCCTTCGGCTGCACAGCGCTCCGCACCACAGGGCGTCGTGCGCGGGGGAGGGCAATATTCACCCCGCGCCTCTTGTCCTGCGAGGAGGGACACGGGACAAACTCGGCTCGAACAACGGGCGACAACTAGTTGTGGAGCCCGCGGAGGGCGTCGGCGGGACGCGGGTCGGTGCGGGCAGCCGGCGGGTGCGGGGCCGGGCCCGGGGCGGCGGCTGCCCCCGCCCCGCTCGCTCGGTGCCCGCGGCAGGGCCCCCCCCCCGGGGGCGGCGGCGGAGGATCGCAATCCTCGGCGGCTGCCGAGACACCCGCGGAGCGGGGATCGCAGCCCCGCAACGCAAGGCCAGCTAGAAATTACTCATTTGAATGATGCAGCAAACGACGGGGAGGGGTGCAGGTGGGGGGTGTTAGCCCTCCCGTTGCCGCGCTCCAGCCCTGATTATAAGGCAGGCTCCCTGCCGAAGCCAAGAGCTCTCTCTTCCGAGCACACAGCAATTAATAGCAACCTTCATCCCGCGAAACCTTCGCTAAGCACTCCCACACGCTCGCAACCCGCGGTGGCAACTGCGAGGAGCACAATAGCGGGAACATCTCTGTCTCGCAGACCCGGGGCGGGGGGGCTGGGGAAGCCAAACCTCTCGCGGCAAATCCCGATCCCCAAGACGAGGAGTCCCGGGAAGCCACGGGGAGCGGCAGCAGCGGCAGCCGCCGGCGCGGCAGGAGGGCAGGCTGGCTGCCTGGCAAGCGGAGGGCGTACGGCGCAGCACGCTGCCAAAACACCATCACCCACCGGTATTGTCAGCAAACAGCACACAAGCATTTACCTTTTTATGCCCGCCGTCCGTCAGTCAAGCATTTGAGGGAGAGAAGGGGAAAGGAAAGGAGAAGAAAGAGACAGAAATAGAGAGAGACAGGCGACTGCTAATCCCTGTGTAGAAAGACTTCCAGCAGCAGCAGCAGCAGCAGCAGCATGCGTGTGTGCGTGTGCGTGCCCGGAGTGGAAGCACAGCCCTTCTGGCGATGCACAGGCTCATGCACCGAAGTACTGTCATGTGCGTATCTCGGTGTGTGTACCCATGGAGAAAGAAAAAAAAAAAAAAAAAAGAGAGACGGGGGAGACTCGTCAGTCACACGCCTGGCTGTGCATGGATGGGGGGGGGGGGGGGGGGGGGGGCAGAGGAGGAGGAGCCCAACGCTCCCCAGCCCAACCACCGGAGGAGCCGCTCGCTACTACGGGGGCCGGGCACCGCAAGCCGCCGGCGTGCTGCCCCTCCGCGCCAGCCCCGCACGCCCGCCCTTCTCCTCCCGCTCCCAAGGACGGGCCTTCGGGAAAGACCCCCCCCCTCCAGGGCCTCTGGCCCCGGGGACCCTGCTGCACCCCGCGCTGCCCCAGCCTTGCGGGAAGCAGCTGAAACCCCCACCGCCGCCCCAGCCCCGGGTTTCTGCCCAAAGCGTGCCGCCCCGGGGAGCGCCCCCGGGCCGCGGGGTTGCCCGGCGGGGGACGGGGCTGCGGCGCCTCCCCGGGGGGGGCGGGCAGGCCAAGCCGTGCCCACCGGCACCGGCCACGGCCGCCGCGGGAAGGGCATGCGGATCCGTGCGCGGGGGGTGCCGGCGGCGGACGGGGGTGCGGGGGTGGCCGGGCGGGGTGCGGGTTGGGCGGTGGCAGGAGCTGTAGGTACGGCGGCAGCCACATATGTTCGCGACCACTGACAGCGACAGCGCGGTGAATGGCTACAGTGCCCCAGGCCACTGTGCCCGCACCCCCATCCTCCCGTGTCCAGCCAGGTATGCTCAAATTCCAACCACGGTTGGTATGACTTACCAAAAGGTATTTGAACAGCGGTAATAACGTTCAAATCAATTATGTGCTGCACTGTAAATATTACATCAATCTTTTGGCTGTATAGCCACATATATGCATGTAAATGAGAATTTGACATACAATTGATGAAACAGCTAAAATAGAATGAGCATATTGTTCTTATAGTCCTAAATTTACTAGTGGGTCGTGGCCCAAGATGTATTTTCGTGTCGCAAACCAGAAAAAGTTTGTGAGAAATGTCCCTGGTACTTTATTCTTCATACGAACAAAGTAATACATACGGACTAAAAGTTAATCTTAGTAGTAGAAAAAGGTCTATTTAATGGCAAGGATGAAAAATGTTTTGGTGAGGATGTCAGGTATACTGTTTCTACTTATTTTTTGTTTCTTTCTAGTGGACAATGTAAAACAAGGGGGACAGGAAGAAGAGTTATTGACAGTTTTAATTATAAATGTAGGTCACATCTACAGGCTAGGTAGGCTAGGAAATTCTGATGATTGATAATTATGTTAATTAGCAAGCAATCAACTAATTGACTGGGGAAAAATTGATAAATCTATTTTAAAAATAATTCACAATAAAATACTTTGAGACTTCCCAGAAGCCCTGCAATAAAATCAAAAAGACCAAATTTGTTGTTACTAAGTTGTATAAATCAAGTAGGTACGACATCATTAAAAAAAAAATTGCACCCCAAAGCCACATAATTTGTTTGGGTTTTTTATATATAAAATAAAGGTACACATATCTTTTTTGATCTTTAACTGAAACACAAATGTTGAATCTGAGCTAACTCAGGCAAATAATCGTAGCAGTACAGGGTTCATTGGGGTTTTTTTGGTGTTTATATGTACAATGCTATCCTACGCAGTATATTAGTTTATATGTTAGCAAGATTTTTTTTTTTTTACTTGTCAACATGAACTGTATTTTCAAGCTAGTTTCAACCTGGCATGATCTATTGTGTAAAATACGATGGTCTGTGAAGACCTCATAGTAGAATTTATGTAATCTTCCATATGTAATTATGTGAAGATTTAAACTGCACTCCATAGGCCTGTGAAGTTATAAGGCAGATTTAGTCCTGTTATGTGTGATAGTTCTAGGAAAATGTTCATACCAAATGGGTAGATTACATTATTTAGTAGAACTAGATAGTAACGAAAACAGATAACATACTTTTAGGCTTCATACAAACTTCCAGAAAATGAAGTAGACCCAATTTCATTTAAAGACGGAAGAGTAAGAAGGAAAGGGGACACATGTTTGCATAAAATTATCTGACCTCAAAAAAGCCAGCATGGAGATTTTCTTCCTTTTACTCATACTCCCTGTTGTGAATCTAAAACATGTAATCAGTTTTCTGGATGCTCCTTGTTTGCCTAACTTTAGTCTGACTGGGCCAAGAGGTAGGAAAGGGAAATCTTGTTATAAAGTCTCTCCTAAACTGATCTAGAGGAATCTGCATCTTGGAGTAGTAAGAAATTCATGCTGCTTTACACGATGATGTCGATGGTCTTCTTGGGCCACTAATTATTTTGATTTTAGGCATAACACTTGTCTGTACTGGTAGTCCTAGTACTCACAGGGTTTCAGAAGACGTGCAGCTTGGAGGGGAGATTTCCAAGATGGGAGCAAAGATTCTTCCCCGGGCTGTGAGAGAGATGGCATGCGTGAACAAAACTGAGAAGAGGCTGTGAACCAGAGGGCTTCAGTAAGGACAGTGAACAAATGTAGGTGAACAAGAAACAAAGAAAGCAAAGCCTGGAAGTGGAAGAAAAATGTTCCAAAATAGATTTCAGGTCAGAAAAGTCAAAACAGAAAGGAAAAATTTTCAATGGCCTAGGGAGGTGAGATAGTTCAGTATTAATATCTTCAGCCATCTGGAGTTTACCAAATTACCCCAAATACAAATGTCCTTACTATGATTTATACTCGTAGTCTGATCTTTTTCTTCTTGGAGGAAGTTCTCTTTGCTTTGGTTGATGGTGAAAGAGGTCATCATATCGACTGTCATTACTCCGTAATTAAACTATATGCATGCTTACATGAACTTCTTCCACGTGCTGATATTAACCACGTTACGAATTTGCAAGTTTCCAATACGGTTAGTTTTTGTGTGTCACTGCCCTCTACTGGGGAGAAGGTCAGAACCGCTCCGTCAGGTCTTGCTACGAAGCCTTAGAGCCTCCAGAGCAGCTGGTGGTCCTCGCGTGTTGGTGAATCACCTTTCCACGACCAAGGCTTACAGGTGTGAAGATCTGGATGGCCAGCGTACGTACCATGATTTCTTTTTCCCTGGGAGTTCAATTAATTGATCATACAATTTTCTGTCTGTGCTTTGTTGACACAGGCAAAAGACTAAGCAATGGTTGAGCTTTTAAGATACATGTCTTCCATTAACTTCTGGGGAAGAGGCATCTAAATTCATCACAGAGATGCTGAAAATCTGGAGCAGTGCTGCTTTGATAGTATTTGCCTGAAACTTTGTAGATCACCTCATCACCTTTCATATCTAAATCCTTTGGTGAACTCTGCATTGTGTTACAAACCTATTGCTCTCCATCCGTTTTCCTACTGTGACCTTTCATGCCTCTATACTTACTTTTCACTGTCTATATCAATACTGTCAGAGTACCACATTTTTGTTAAGTTTTATTTTCATTTTCCTCTATAGACTGGGCATTAGCAGAACAACTGAAACATGGAGAGCACAGCAATGATATCCTCCCAGTTCCCCCGTCTCATTTCCTCCACCTACTGTCACAACAACTCACACACATAAAGAGCAGTTTCTGTTGGAATGCACTGAGTTTTCCAACTGGGTGGGCACACGCATTACCAAGGCACACCGAAAGCTGGGAAGGATGAGGCCTGCTCAGGATGTACAGTAAAGTTTCACTAACAAACTCAAAATGTGTCTTCTACACAGGAGATGCTAGCAATTTCCCAGTTTATTTTTAACTTTGCCACATCTAGGTCAGATTTACAAAGGTGAAGATCACATGTTGTGCTCTTCTCATTCTCTTGTGGCATCAGCTATTGCTTCAAGGCAAGAAGGCATTTTGAGGGTGGCTGTTAAGGGTATCTTCAACATGGGCAAAATAATAGCTTTGGTGGCTTCTACCCCTAATTTTCTTAATGGCAGAGCCATTTAACCTAAAAATCTGCTTTCTCCTCCCTGTCTGAGTATCCTGAAGCAGATAACCACCCAGAAAATTTTAAGATATTTTTACTTTAATAATACTATAAATGTCTTCTGCTGAGAAGGGTTAGTATCCACCACGCCCATTGTAGGTCTGTTTGTTGTATTTTATTGCATTGCACAGAAGGCAGTAATGTCCTAGGTGGATGAATTGTGTGGGTTGCCTCGTTTTATGCTACCTAATTATTTGCTATAAAAAACACTGCAGCAAATTCCTTTACCTGGCCTAATGGATAATATGGAGGAGTTAATAGGGCATGGAGAAGAGCAGTTGTTTGCAATGAGTGACTCCTAAATGAGAGATGCCCTCCAAGGAAAAGGTAAGCAGGCATCATCTCACCTCGTGCAACCACATTGACTATCGACTGGTCAGTTGAAAATGAATGGTAAGAAGACCTGGTGAGCCACTGGTTACTCATCCAGAAAAGCTGGAAGAAAGTAGCAAGTAATCCAAATACAGTATCAGTTCAGCACAACTACTTAATACAGAGAAAAGATATCTTCAAGATTAGCATGGGTTTAAAATTGATACGTATTCTTTTATGAATTAGAAGTAAAACAAATACTCTGTTAAAGGTATCATTCATGTGACCCTTAGGCTATCAAACACATAATTCCACAAAACCTGTGACTTTCAACCACTATCGGGAACAAAGTCAGAAGTTGTCTTGAGAGGCTTTTCAGCGGGGTGTCTGTTTTGGAAGATGTAAAGTAGAAGATTTGAGAATAACATCTTACCTCCCACCCCCCAAATCTTTCTTTGGTATTAGAAACAAGCAAGTCGCTGTGGTTGTCAGGTATCAGGATGTATTTCGGTGGTATCAACAACAGTGTTCTGCATAAGCATAAAGACCAAGGAGTAAACCCATGAAATTCCCTCAGTAGAATGAGAATATCTTTACAGATACTGAGACACAGCAAAGCCCTCAGAGAATGGCAAAGTGCAAATCAGTTTGTCAACGTCTGTGTCAAGGAGGTACATTCAATTTCTTAATTAAGAAGGAGTATAGTAACTTAAGATATCATGTTTTTTAAGTATGAACATATAAGTCTAAAGTGGAGTGCAATAGAACCATTGCAGTACTTTTGCTCTTTTTAACAAAAAAGTAGGGAAACGGGGAAAGCTTTATAAGAACCTTATATGAATGAGAAGACTGGTAATCATGTAAAAAAATGTCTTTCATTTAGGATTTTAAACAATGTATTTTTAGATAAAAATGATATTTTTTTATCTACATTAATTCCTGAACAGGCAGCACAAAAAGCACAAAGCAATCAGAGCCAGCTGAAAACTACCATGACTAGTTTGTACAGAAATCACCATTCTCTACCATGTGAGCTAGGATTATTCCTTTCTTACAACAGATAACAGCAGAAGATACTTCTTTTCTACTCATATCAACTGCACATCAAAACCCCTACAATAGTCAACTGAGATCCAAACTGTGGCCATGGCTTCATTTTCCTAGTAATGCTATCAATTCAAACATTGTTGAAGAGAAAAGACTGTTGAAAACAACCTTCTTCATAAATAATTAATAATTTAATCATATACAGCATGAAGCCTGATGGGAAAAAGCAAACTTATTCCTTCCATTTTGCAGGTGAAAAGTTCAGTATAAATAGAAGCAGAAACAGGAGCTGGACTCCTATATTCTCAGAGGTTTTACATTTTAACAGTAGGGTTATCGTTTGCACCTAGCTTGGTCTGTTTCAGCTACCAAATGATTTTTAAAGTTAAGGCTTTCCTGCAAAGCACCAGTGTCCTGGAGAGAAATCCTAGGAATGTTCAACGGGGCTTTCTGATGTGACAGCTCAACTCCCTCCCTCTGCTTAAATGGCTGGATATAAAAGAGTGACAGCTACATTTGTCCAGATTTAATCCTGTGCAATAATCTTGCCATTTATATGGGGGTGGGGGGTGGGGATGGGGGGGGCTAGGGGGTGGTGGTGTGTGTGTGTGGGGGTGTGTGTGTGTGTAGATAGCAAGAAGAAAGACATCAAAAACTTTAGAGATGGAATTGTTCATTTTTCTGAGTTTTGTTTTGTTTTGGTTTTTTTTTTTTATGTTATGCTGAAAGAAGGCAACAATTTGGTTTGTTAATCATTTTTCACCATCTTTTCACCTTCTTTTCATGTGAATGCCAATAAATCAAGTAGTAAGCGCTACACAACTGTCAAAAAGTCCTAATTTTCAAGCTTAAACCCACATTTTTACAACATGCTCAATTATTTTCCACTTTGTGCCTGGAAGATATACTGATATCTCACAGTTTGGGTGTTTCTGAGGAGAGCTTTTAAAGGGAACTTCTAACAGCCAGACTCCAGAAAGACCAATAATTAAGACTTACACCAATAAAGGTGTCAGTCAGGTATGGGAAAGGAATTCTTTTAAGTCACAATGAAGACCTGATAACATCAATGAAGGTAGCATAAATGGATATTTCAGGCTTGTTTCTACTGCCTTGGAAGTCAACAGGAGTTTTACAATGAAGGTAGCAGCAGAGCAGGACAACTAAATATCTCATCAGATTGTAGAAAATATAATTTCCTATTTTCCATCCATGATCTGTAAAGTACCCAAAAGTGACATAGGTATAGCAGTACAGTGAAACTATAACTTAAGCATCATCTTTCATCAAGGGTCTGTAATTAAAATAAAGACAAATGAAAGAAAACACAGGAAGAAACTACTTAATGATATTTTAAAAAATGTACGAAAAGATATTCCAACATGCTTCTGTTGCAAGTAGAAAAAAGTTCCCAGATAGTGGTACAATTCTACAGTTGTTCACACAACAGGGTCCTGCTATGAAAGTCCATGCTAAAAGTTCTGGGTTATATTAGTAATTTAAGAAGTGAGGGCTTCTCAGGTCTCTTGAAATCCCCAGACTTGCTTTTCATCAACTAAATTATAGCTGCACTATTCCAGAGAATCCTTTCTTGTGAAAGTATGCTTATATTGTTCCTGTTGTTACAGGAGTTATGAAAAAATCATGCACACCTCTTTCAAGAGTTGTCTGTTAATGGGTGTGCAAAAAAGCGTGTATTGACAACGTGACTCTCTTCTGCATTCTCTATGGCAGTTTGTGCCAGGTATTTGGAGTGGTGGTGTTCACCCCTCAAAAGCAGGGAGGACAGTTTATTCAATGTGCTTGAATAAATTCTCCTCAGAGACAGTTTTGTCCTCATCAGAAAGACAGAAGTTGTTGAATGGCACTGCCCTCGTCCCCATGAACAGTATTGACAGCATCCTTTCCCATTCCTAGCAGCCATCAAATGTCAGTTCAGTTAGTGTACTTCGGCTATTGCGCACTTCCTTCCAAACAGCTGAAGCAGCTTTCAGAACTCACAAAACCCCCCCGACTTTTTATATGTGTGGGAACATACAAGGTTTATAACTCCTATAAGAGGAAATCTTTATGAGCTTCTTCCATTCCATCATTCTAGCTACCTGCTATCCAGAAATTTTTGATTTCTAATAATCAGCAAATTAATCTGTAATTAGTCATCAGCTGAGCTAGCAGTGTCTTGGAAATCTGCAAGTGCCTGTAAAGTGCTGTGCAGTTCAGCATATTTTATAAAGTTGTTTGGAGGCCACAATAAAGTATATCTGACAGCACTCATATATAAATCATTCCTGCACAACAGAGCTCCAACACCAAAAACTTTGATCCGACCTGGTAACATTTCATTCCTATAAGCTTGTAAATAAAAATACACCCACCCCCCCACACCCCTCCAATTTGCTCCTTTTTTAATATCCATTAAATTTTATTTTAACATTAAAATGTCATTCAGTAAAGGACAGCAAACTACTGTGAATAAATCACCATGCATGCACAATGCAGTGTCGCTGAAGGCAGAAACCCTTGGCAAAAGCAAGACTAGCAAATTGCATGGTGTCCAATACCATGGTGTAGGGAAAAGAGTTGGGCCAATGGCAAGCAGTCAGATTCCTCGACTTAGGAAAAGTGTCACAGTACAGCTTAGTCAGCAGATCAGTTATACCCTGGAGAAGACCTTCTACTATATTGCTTCTCTGTGCTGCTTCAGCGACACAGAGAGGCCATAAAGCGGGTATAATTGACTGCCACACAGGGAAGCTGAAGGCAAGAAAAAGTGCCATTTTGAACTTGTTCATAAAGGAATCACATCCTGTATAATTAAATGTACTGCTGTAATCAAGAGGATCCAGAAGCCATATGGATTCAGGATCCAGAAGGATGACCAGGCATCAAAAGAGGAGAGAATATTTTAAGCGCAAGTAAAAAGTCAAAAGATATTACCACCAATAGCATGGTAGGGTACTGTGTTAATTTCTTCTCAACACTTCATTTATTTATTCAAAGAGGTTTTTAAACTGCCATCCTTGAAAACTGAAGCTGGGGTTGACAACCAGGTTTTGTTCTTTCTGCATCACTGAAGAACAGAAAGTCTCAAGAGTATGCATTTGACAGTACTTAATAATGTTGCTCTTTAAGCGACTATAAACTGGGTCTATCTGTTACTGATACATTGTTTCTACAGGGTTAACAGGAATAACAAGTGGTAATACATGCTTTTGTCTTTAAAACTAATAATAGTTATAGCTTTGGAGAAGGAATTCTTACGTTAAAAAGTGCTATTGTTTTAATTGTATCATATTTCATATTCTACATAAATACCATGGAAAACAGGCCTGGGAAAGGAAGAAAGGAAGGTTTATGTGAAAAGAAGTGAAATAAAATGCCTTACAGTTTCCAGTCTGACCTGTTACTTCATCTGTACTGGGTTTCTATTAATCTCTGGAACAAATTCTCAAGGGAAACTGTGAAAGTCCTATTTCTTCATCTTTAAATACTCTTTTGGAGAAGGCACTTGAGATTATACTCTTGTTCTGCCAAAGAAGCTAAACAGGCCTATGCAAACATAAAGATTTATTTATTTATTTATTTTCCTGCATATTTAAATGGACAAATCTGCAACCTTAAAATAAAGTAAGGAGTAAATTCTAGAGATGGTTAAATGCTATTATCAATACCTTTGTGACAGGTGGGCATGGTGTTACTCCTTCCTAATAATGTATTTTTTTTTCTCCCTACAGTCTGGTTAGCATCCAGTATTCTTTAATAGAAAGCAGCAGACTATAGGAACCAACAGCAGGCCATCTTTAAACTGTTCATCACAGATGAGCTGTTCGAAATCTCATGGAGACTTTGAACCCAATACCAGCAACCATATACTCACCTTCACTGGCAGAAGCAAGTGGTGCGTATTTCAAGTAGACAGAGTTTCTGTCACGGATGAAATTCATACAATTTAAGGTCAAAGGAGCTGGTAAGGTGGTCTCCTATTTATCACCATTTTTTCCCCTTTAAAAGGCTTAATAATTTGATTTGCTTTTTAAAAAAAGTCATCCTGGCCTGAAGCATGCTCAGAAAATGAATGGTTCTCCTCCTTTTCCATGAAAACAAACTAACCTAACCAGCATCAAATAGAACAGCTTTGAATAGTTACAATTCAGTATCAGACTGGGCTCATAGAGGTGTTAGCCAAAGGCCAATTACAAGCTGATCTAGCTAAAGCCAGTGTATTCTGGACTTAGGACAATCTGGAGTTAGGCCAAGACCTAGGATGGAAAGAGCTTTACTGGATGATGAATTATCTCCTGTTGTCAGCAGACAGTAAAAGGACATACATTCTCATCCTCCTGGAATTACACACCATAAGATAAGATAACAAGTGTCACTTATAGGTAGCATAAATCCTGTGAAATACATTCTCAATTGCTTGTGGTGCTGTGCCTGCTTATTTTCTAACATTTCTGTGAGCATAATATAGACTATACATTGGATATTTTGTCCCTCTGCATCCCATGTAATCAAAGCAGCTCTCTGCACATAGAAAGTGCACCTCAATATAGTAGCTGGCTTTCAAGAAAAGAGACTGTTTAACATTCACATTGTTTTAATGGCTAGGAACCATGGGTAGGATGATCAGTTCTGGTGTGCCAAGTGCTTTGCAAATACAGAACAAAGGAGTATCTTTCAGAGAGCTAATAAAGTGAGAACAAAACTACAACAGGCAGAAGATGCACACAAACAAGTAGGAGAGCGCAAGGAAAGAATGAGGTTGAAGCTAGCTGAGGTGACAAAAACCTAGCTCTGCAACTAGCTGTATACCAAAGTGGAAGGACTGCGGGCTTAAGGCCAACTCATTCCTTCAGGTAATAGAAGAACCTTTTCTTATCAGATGTGTTGTGAATATTATCGTCAATAATTTGTTAACTGGGTTCAAGGCATCCATTCCAGCTTCTAAATATAGGTAAAAACATCCAGAATTCACTTAGAAAATGCATTTACAAAATGCATTGTATGGAAAGGTGTCAAAACCTTTTGCATCTCAGAATTTTCTCTATATTGAACAGGAGTTTGATCTGAGTAAGCAACTGGGTAAAAGTTCAACCAGCTGATTCCTCTGAAAATTTTACATCATCCATGTGTCTGAAAAGGTTGCAGCAAGAGTCGTGGACAGCTACACTTTATAAACCTGATCTAAACACAAGAACAAGGCCAATTCATTTTAAAAGTTAAGGACATGCTAGAAGTGCAATAGAAGTTAATCAGAATTAATGCTTGTATACGTTCTTACAGGCATCACATTAATTAAGTGTAAAGCAAACAGAAAGTAATATATATGACCAAATTTATCGTTCTCTAGAAAGGTTTTCCCACAGGGGTTCACATATTTTGGAAGGGAGCTTTTTACATCTTCAAATATTTCAGTAATGTGTAATATGCGTGATGGTGAAGGTGATAACTGTACATGGTGGTGTGCTCAAGAGCAGGACTGTTAGGCAGGAGGTAGTAGGGCAAGGAGAAAAGTTGTGTAAGATTTTAAAAGTAACCATGCTGTCTTAAGCTGATGTGCTTTCTCCACACCCTTAGTAAAATGGTAGAAGTATTGTCCTGTGTGATAAAGGAATGTTTTCTTAATACATGGAAGCAAGTACAAGTCTCACCCCTAGGTTGGTACAGGAGGAATACAACCCATGAGATCCCATTACTTCTCTGAGAGTTTAAAGCTCTGAGCACCTGGTGCTCAGCATGTTCCAGATGTAGGTTCTCAGTGCAGTGACAACCAGCAAGGTTACTCGTAAGGATAAGGTAGAACATGCACATAAACATTTATAGAATGAGGGGTTTGACCTCAGTCCTGGAGCGTACAATCTCAATTTAGTACTTGCAGTTTTAAATATTGCCCTCTGAGAAGCTCCTTGTACCACTGTTCAAAATGCAGTTCATCAACTTGCCATTCCCTAGCCAGTTTTATTGATGCTTTCTTAGCTCTATTTTCTTTTAGACAAGAATATGTATCCTTGTATCAAGAGGCTGTGTCATAGCGCAGTCTTTTCACCACAGCTTTAGACAATGTCCAATACTCCAGAGTCCTAGCTCACTGGTTTCATGGCTAACTTAACATTAAATTTACTTCCTCTCCTCACCTAAGCAACTCATCCATAAATTTGTACTTTTCAGCCTCTGCAGCCTCATGTCTATGGCCAGGGCTGGATTCAGCTGCAGTGCAGAACATCTCACTCCAGAAGAATTCAGAAGGTGACTGGAGCTGCCACCTCCATGGCACCAAGATGCCAGTTTGACCCGACATGAGTCTGTTTGCTCCAGGGAGCTATCAGAAGGTGCTGAATTGACCAGAAAGGAAGAATTGCTGTTCTTTTTACAGGCAAAAACTGATCTACTGCCATGTCAAGACTGCAAGGTCTGCTCCTCCATACACATATGAACACTGTCAGGGCCAAAGAAAGCCTTAAACTGGCCTTTCTAACAGTAAGGTGGTACCAAAAGAGGAGAAAAATATGGTTTCTGCTTTGAAATCTTGCAAAATATCTCATACTCTGTTCTCTTAGACTGCAGATGACTTTGTAAACCCTCAGTACTAAAGCATGTAAAGCCCTAAAATTCTATACAGACACATGAAGTTCCTCACCAAAGCCCATACCTTTCTCTGAAACAGAGCACTTTGATATTAAGTTTAAAACTCTTGACCTATTTAGCTGTTTTATAAAGAATTTGTGTCCTCAGAAAAGGTAATGCTATAACTCACACCAATTCTTCCAGTGCCCGCCTTCTACTTCAGGCTATGTTCTAATCTTTTTCATTTTCAGTTCTCCCAGCTAGCTCTCACCCAAATCTCAGTCTCTGTCAAACCCTGGGTCCTTCATTCCACTGCATATGCTGGAGCAGCAAAGACAGAGAATAGTTGTGCATGATCAGAATGCAGATAATAATGCTTGAATTTGTGCATGTCAAAAGTATTCCTTTCAGAAAAAAAAAAAAAAAAAGAGCCACAACTGAAATTAAGAAAGGGAGATACAGGGAGAAAGAGAAACAATAAACAATGTAATGAATATGATTCCTCGCAGACATTTATTTTTTCACTCCTGTGAAAGACATGGTTCCTTACACCAGTGACCTTGCACATCATTCTTTTATAATTAACAGGGACATGGAGAATAAAAGTGGGAGTCCTATTATAAAATTTTTTAACAATTTATCCTGTGTGATATTTCTGCAATTCCTTGTCCTACTGAACAGAGAGTGCTAATTATAATGGTCTCTGTAAAGTGTGAAACTAAACAGGAAAAAATTATTCAATAATTCATTTACATTATATTCAATAAACACAGAGGAATAGTGTATGTTAAAAGTGCCTTTGTGTTTATGTAGCAAAGACATAGACTTATGATTAGCTTATATTTTGAGAAATTCACACTGCTAACATCAAAAAAGCATTTTCCGTGGAACAGTTTTGCCATTTAGCCAGTAGTATATACCCTAGTATACTGTGTCTGAAAGCAAATGTAGTAGATCCATGCAAATAGAAGCAAGGGCAATCAGGGATAATTTAGAAGAGTCATCAAAGCTCATTTACGTAGTTTATTGGGACCTCTCTATTCAAGATAGGTGGGTGAAACTTACTCACCAGGTATAGGCAAAACCAGAAGGTTAAACCCAACAGTTTAAATCATTCAGAAGCTAACAGTGTTCTCTGATTCTGTAAATAGCTACAAAAAGGCATGTTATTTCCTCTGTGGTTTTGGTGTATTTCTTTTTCTTTTTTCTTTTCTTTTTTTTTTTTTTTTTTAATCAAGCACAGAAAGTAAGTTTTATGACTTTGCAGAAATGTTTAGGCTAATGGTATCTCATAGGGAAGATTCTTCTAACTTTGTCAATTAAATACAAAAATACCATTGCAAAGCATCATTAACATTCTTGCTAAATTTGAAAACCAAAAAAAACCCCACAACAAAAACAACCAAACAACCCACAACCAAATGGCAGAGTAAATTAGAACCTTGCTGTTCTGTAGGGGAAAGCCAAAATGTACAATTGCCTCTGTGCACTGCATTTCCACAACAATCAAATGTGGTTACCGTTCTCAGTTTTACTATTAGAATATTCAGAAGTGACTAGATGGGAAAAATGAACTGTGTAATGAAAGAAAATAAAAGTTTAACTGCACACTAGTTACAAAAAGCACATTAAAACCAGAAATAAAGATAGCTAGCAATGAAAGAACACGGGGAAGCTACAAAACTGATCCCTAGTGATATAACTGCCCAGTACACATCAACTATTTCTGTTCGTATGTCTGCATACACACACATTTTAGAAGTGCTTTTTCACATTGAAAAATCATGAATTGGTGCAAAACATACGAGGATATAGTCCAAAATATTCATTGCCCGGGAAGGTTGCTAATAGTTAATAAACAAAATTAAAATTTACGTGGTACTAAAAACGGAACTGGAAAATAAATATGCAATAAATGGGAACAATCATACCAAACATGTATTAGCTTGTAAACTTACTGGATCAAAATGTCTTACTAATATATCTCAAGCTGGTAGCAGAACGTATTTTAATTTATGTTTAGCTTTTTATAGACTATTTGGGGATTTGAACAACAGGAGTAGATTTGAAAGAATGTAGGTAAAAGAGGAATTGCTACCTAATAAATATAGGAATAATGGAAGAACTACTTAGAAAGAATGTCTAACATAAAAGGAATACAGGCATGCCATAGTAGATGGGTAGAAAAAGGTTCCTGGCTCTAAAAACCCCCAAATTTTGTTATTCAGATGCTTTAGTTTATATACACCCCTTGTCTACCCACCACTGCAGCAGCATCAGCATGTGATAAGTGCCAGGAGCTGACATGCTTTATGGCAAGAGATGGAGAGGTGGAATTTTCTGGCACAATGAAGTTAATAAAATGCCAGCATACATGCATATTCACTCACTTCATCTGCTTATAATTAGGAATGTTATCTGCACCAAAAAAAAAAAAAATTAGAAACAAATCTAGATTTACCTCTTTTCATGCTATCCTTATTTTTCAGAGTGTACAATTCCTTCACCTTATTTCTCTGACATACACAACATCATGGTATTCTGTGTACGACCTTTCTGCCTACAAGAGGAGTTGATTTTGCCACCAACAGGTAATTTTGTAAGTGCAGATTTCCCCAGTGTACGGGTTATGAGCTTATGTATTTTCAATATGGATAGCATTAACTATAGCATGAAATATGAGTCTAGATGGGACATGGGTTACTGAAAAAAAAATATGTTTAGGGTAAAGTATTCTAAGAAGAAAGCAGTTTTTATAATATCTGACTGTGAGTTCAATGAATCCATCAATCTATCTGGGACCTGGATGGCTTGCTTAGTGAACCAAAACAAGTTTTCCAGGTGGTCTTTACCTAGTTAGAGAACACTGAAGAAAAAGATTGGAGCAGACATACTTCATAGCAAGGAATAAAAAGCTGAAGTTTCCTGGCACACTGAAGTTATTTTAAATATACTTTGACACAATGTTGGCTTTTGAAACAGCTGTACTTTTAGTAAAAATGTTGAAAACCCAATTATAGATTATTCCTTAAAATACATTTCCTTTCCTATTCCTACAGCATTCCCTTGTATCTCACCTGGATTGAAAATTCCTGAATTTTTACTCTTTATTTTTTTCAGGTGGTAAGAAAGCTCAAAAAAGACAACCTTCACCATTTTCTGATTTCAACATCCATTAACATCTAAAACTCTGTGATATGAGTACAAACAAACAAACATTTAAATCAACAAAGTTTGCTAGGTTAGGGGTCTTTGCAATAAATAATAATACTTTTTTCTTCAGTTTATCCAAATTTTAATCAGTATCCTTATAGGGCATCATTTCATGATGTAAGTAAAGTACGACAGGGCTAGTTTCATACTGAGCTAGCCTTATTCCTGGAGAAGTGAACACCACCACTGTGTTCTGGGAGAGAGCACAGACAGAGCGTGCTCTGAAAAAAAATTATTCTCTGCAGATAAATAAAAAGCTGACTTCTTCTGCATCCATGCAAAAGAGGGTACTTGAGACAATAAAAATATAGACACGTATGGAAGAGGACATATGCCAGTAAGCTCATAGGTGAAATGGCTGTGATATGTCAGCTGTAAAGTCTTCAGGTGGCAGTGGCAAAAGGAATTGCCTTCACCTTCTGCTGTAACATTTATATGCTAAATCTGCTTTCTAGGTCTTCATATAGGAATTAAGTAAATCAAAATACTTGGGGCAAATTCAAATTACGCACTTAAGTGCAATGCAAGCTTTAGAGATAACCTTATACTAGTTATGTCACTAATGAATATATTTAGTTTTCTACAGAGCTTCTAGATCCTCATATTCAGATGTAGGATTAAAGCTACCTTCGACTAGAAATTTATAAGAGTGTAATGGCAGTAGCTATATTGGATCGTATCCTATATAATGAACATTATTATGACCAACAGCAAAATGCTGTTGGTCATTATGTGAAGAAAAGTAAAATGAAGAAATCAGTTCTTACTCAACACTGATCTCATGGGTATTAACTTTATATTATTAGCTGAGAGCTACCTATTTCTTCTTCTATTTGTTTTACTCAGTAATGTCTTTCTTTGTTGCTTTGTTATATAAACTACTTCATATGAGATCTGTTATGGACGAGTTAGCCTGGAATGCTCTCACAGAAGTTCAGGCTGTTGTTTCCGTTTTGCTTCAGTAGAAGCTAAGACTTGTCCTACCATAGGCTGATAGCAAAATACAAAATTTGTGTCCTATTTGCACATATTTTGGCCTGCTTCTAGCTACAAATAGATTTTTAAATGAAATAATTTATTCATTAATATTAATTTATAAACAGTATTTGAAATTCTTGAGTATGCTTCTATAGATTAGAAATTTAGTATTAATTCTACTTCAGTGCCATGGGATTTTCCAGGAGCTGACCTTTACAATACAAGTTAATTAGGCCAGTTGGAGTATTCCCCTGCTCTTCTGAGAGGGGTTAAATTAGGAAATACCTTGTTACAACTTTCTGAATAAGGCAGAAGGCTAAAGAATTAGTGTTTGAAGTCCCTGCAGTTAATCTCTATGGACAAGAGATTTCCAGACACTTAAATTACACATGCAGTTTTAAAAATCTAATCTCAGATCCTCTCTGAAAGTTTTTATTTCCTCTGTCAGTTCTTTGCTAGGAAGTCCATCGCAAATATTGAAAATGAAGGCCCAGGATGTTTCTGAGCTCAATAATACCTATTTTAATTCTTAGATTTCCAGATATTTTCAACACAGAACTGCTCCTGTGGGCATATACGGTCTTTCACGTATCAGGGAGACAAATTCTATATTTTAAACCTTTTTCCTGTACCACTACACGATCAATATCTAGGAATTCCCATAGAGGAATCTTTTGACTATATGGACACAGAACTGATTTTGCTTTCCAGAATTAGTGAGAAAACTATTTCTTGGGACTTTTTATAATAATGTACATAAAAAGAGGGGGTTTTCAACAAGTATTTTTTAATTGTTGGCAGTTAGCTGAAACTAAATCAAACAGCATAGTAATGCACACAAGCATGAAACTAATTGCTACAGAATTTCCATTTTAAAGGTCAACCCATCTGCATAACTTCACTTACCATTTTATAAATTGAGAAGGAGTTTTATAAATAGAGAAGGAATAGCAGAGAACAGAAGAAATCAAGAGTTAAATTCCATATGTCTAAAATAGTTTATGACATACTGGTTTATATCTATATTAAGAATACTTCCATTCTAAAATACACTAGTTTAAAGAAGGCAGCTCGATTGCAAATAAAATTAATCTAAACAAATAGGCTTTCACAAAACAACAGTGAAAGACAGTCTAACTGATTTTTTTCTCTAATGATTTATAAGTAGGGGAGAGAAATTTTATTTCAAACATATAGAGTGATTTGGTAATTTCATTTAACTTTCAGTAACCAATTTTCACTAAAACAAGGAAGAATTTCTATCCAGAAGTTCTGTCTATTTTTCTATCCAAATAGAAAGACATGAAACACTTCTTGGTAAAATTTTATCAAAACCCCCCACAGAAATTGAAGTACACTGATGAATCATTCCTCTGAAGAATCAGAATTCAACTACTGTGCTATATTTATCAGAAAGGAAATTTAATTTTCTTTTAAGAAGGCATTTTTTCAATTCACATTTCACCTTTTTTTCCAGCTCACCCTCTATTTTATTATTTTGTTTAGGTGATTCAACTCACTAACAATGAAGATAGTTTTCACTGATTGTAAGGCCAGGTAAGAGAACGTCTTTCATCTTCTCCAAATTCCTGATTCACAGAAGTTCCTTTGTTTGTGTTCATTAATTAATGCTTGGAGCTGAACTTAAGGCACAGCTTCCAGAAAAATCTCCTCATGTTGATTTTAGAACTACTGTTCAGTTAGAAGTCCCAGTAAATATCACCTATCCCATGCAAATTGGCACATTAGTTTGATGTTAGTGTTATGGCACAAATTTCTACATCGTTATGTTCAAGTTCACTTCCAGATATTTGGTATCTTCATGTTCTAGACAGAATTATCCATTATCTGATTTGCAGCACTTACAGATTGATAATATTACTCCTTAATCTTCTGTTTGATAAGCTAAATTGATTGAGAGCATTGAATCTCTGCCTGTAAGGCATAGTTTCCATGTCTTAACGATTCCTGTGCTCTTTTTGAAACTTAGTTGCTCAAGATCCTTCTTGAAATATGGACACCTAAATTACAAAGCATATATTTCAGTAGTGTTCCCATCAGTAGCATAATAGTTATGTCCTGAAGGACAACATTACTCCAAGTTTCTCTTTGGAATTACCATTAGCTATCAGCATGATCATAATACCTTATTTAAACTCATTGCTCCCAGGGGTAGAGTCTCCTGTCATATCTGATTGTCTTCACCTTGGCTTTAAGTGTAAAACCATCTGTCCCCTATTGAAGCACACAGTGGTTTACTGTACCTATGAATCAAGTTACTTGTAATGCTTTGTATTAGTGATCTGTCCTTATCATGATTTCCC
This sequence comes from Falco peregrinus, assembly GCF_023634155.1. Lineage (NCBI taxonomy): Eukaryota > Metazoa > Chordata > Aves > Falconiformes > Falconidae > Falco > Falco peregrinus. Next base: position 59,764,862 of record NC_073723.1, read on the forward strand.
CCTCCTTTACTAATGACTTTTTGTGTTTTCTTTCATGTCATTAACACAAACATTAAATGGCATAGTTCAAAAGTTGATTTAGTGAGGTACTGTCATAACTGGTTCAGAAAGTTCATTTTTTTCAATTTGTTTTTAAATGCTTAGTTGCAAGCAAACTACTTATTGAGAAGTACAAAACCTTCTCACCTTTTCTATCATGGTTACTCAGTTTGTAAACAGGTAAAATTAGACTTGAATTGGTCCAGTGTATATTGTATAATTTGTCCCTGGTTTAAAGTTTCTTCTCCTGCTTGATGGTATTGTTCCATACATCACTAAGTTTAATTATATGTTTGACCACTAACACCTGTTAAATCTTAGAGACTTTCAATTTTAAGAGGCAAATACAAATACCATGCCAATGTTCAAAAGCAGCAGTCATACATAATCTCTTTCTATTTTAAAGCATCACATTATTGCAAACACACATGTGATTACATTACTCAGTTTAAAAAAAATAATCAAAGCTATATGTGTATTTAAAACTAATTACGTACTTAATTACTCAGTGGTTTCTGTTTTAAACTGTCACATAGTTCTGCCTGTTTCTGTATCTCTAAAGGTACCATAAGAACCTTATTCACACAAAGCACTGTCTGGCAGCTGTGAGAGATGCCCAGATTTGAAAAAAAATGCCCTGCAGAAAGTCACATACTCTTTGGATATCAGTTCTCAGAACGGCAGATCCTCTTTCACTGACTCCTGCCACCTCTGACAGCAGTTGGTGCTGCTGGCTCTGATGAAGGCAGCAGCAGGAGCAGCTGCAGCAACAGGGGCAAGGCTGCCTGCCTTAGATATGGACCTTGACTTACACGCTTAATTTTTGTCATTACTATTTGTCTTGTATACCCAAATTGTTTGCACGTGTCTTTTCATAGAGAACTGTTTCTAAAATCTGGCAACAGGCAAAACAGTGAAAAGTAGAGGGAACTAATTAGAAATAGCCTAATTAATACGTTCTCCAGATAAAATTTTGAGATGTTTTCTGATGAGAACCCACATAAATGTGGCTAAAAGCCACGTTTCAGCTAGTATCCAATTTCTGTGGAAAGTATGTTGCTCAATGCATTTCCTAAAACAGGGGTCCTCAAACTATGGCCCGCGGGCCGGGTACAGACCCCAGGGTCCTCAATCCGGCCCCCGGTATGTACAGAACACCCCCACTCCCCCCCACCAGGGGTTGTGGGGGGAAACCAAGCAGCCGCAGATGACTGCCTGCCACTTCATCCGTGTGCCGTCCCCCTGGTTAAAAAGTTTGAGGACCCCTGTCCTAAAATGTCTTGACTTAAAACCAGCAGCTAACTTAAATCAGTTTTACCTCTGGAATGTGGCAGGTGAGTTATAGTTATGAGCAAGTTCCCATGGATTTCCTTTGAGTATCACAGAGAATCCTACTGTCAATGGTTCTTCAAATTCAGTGACATTTCCCTTGTTATTTTCAATTCCATATATACAATCAATCTCAATATAGTTTGGATCCGTGATGCTTAAGGTTACGAGTTTTGCAGCCAGGAATTTTGTTCTGCCCATTGCAATTTTAAGCTAGATTATGAAAACATCACAGTACTTACGATTGCAAACATTTGTGTCCATTCATGCCAGACTAATTTACAAGATCTAAGCACAAGCTGCTAGGATTTCTCCTAAACTGTTTCAGTATTTTTCAAAAGGAACCTGGTATCTAGAATCACAGTTGGGATTTCTTCTGTGGGGAGAAAACCTTTGGACACCAGTGCTGAGAATCCCATGAAAGTAAATAGGAGCTGCACAGGTTTTCTAACTACTATTGGACAACAACCTTATTTTTTTATACCTGACTAGACACAATCACAAATTCCTTCAGATTACATGGGTAGACTTAGTATTTTCTTCTCTTTTGTATGCCAACACTGTCAGGTATTACTTAAATATCAAACCATGGAGCTGACTCAAATTCCATTGAAGTTCCTTATCCAAATTGCTATAGCTGTTATCTTAAAGCACATCTCCTGAACACTGTAAATAGTAAGCATTGTTTGTTGGGCTATAATTTCTTTTCTAGTTTGAACACTTTTCTAATGGTAAAATTAGCTATAATATGAGCTTTTTCTCAAAAGTGAAGTTAGAGACATTATTGAATTTTCTAAAGCAAAATATCTACAGAAAAGCTGAGTAGTATCTTAGCCTTTTGTTAGAGATGAAAGACATACCTAGCAACATGCATTCTTTCTATTTTCCAGCAAAGGAAAAGTGCTTAAATTCATCTGCAATTTTCTTCATATTATCCAAGACACTTCTGACAAATTTTAGGGTCAGGAACAGAATTAGAGTTCACCTATAAAATAGCTTTGAGGCTTGGAATGGCCATTCCTTAATCTTTGCAGGGATCTATTCCTCTTCCTTATTCTTAGTAAAACATGCCATTTACGAGCCACATCATTCATTCTTCTTTTTAAATGTGATATTGCAGAGTTCTGGCCAAGATTAGATGCTCTGAATGACTAAGCGGTTTAGTGGAGACTCTCACTGTTCAAAGTTAAGTCATGTTGTATTTTGAGGGGAAATTAATCTGAGAACCAATACATGAGAACTGAAACCTCATGAGTTCAAAGTAAAGTGATGTATTAAAAGGTAAAAAAGTTAGGGAAAACAAATATGAAAAATGGAAACCCGTGAACTGAACACAGTTTTTCTTGGGAGGTATATTCTAGGAAGAGTAATTCAAAGAAATATTAAAAATTCACTCTACTAAGCTTAAACAGCTGATTTAACAAAGGTAACTTTGTTAGCAGATTTTAAATATTGGTAAAATATTAAAAATTCAAAATAAAAAGACATTTTAAAGATGTGATATTATAGCAATTATATTGAATGCAACAAAAATGTCCTCTCTGTAGAGTCCAAGTCATAGCACTATAAAAGACTAAGAGTATCTTCCCTGTAGGGTAAATCCTGCAGCCATTAACGTTTCTAGTGACTCATGCAGTGTATTTTCTAATCAGGAAAAAAGCTGGGAAGCTAGGGCAAAGCCAGAAAAACTACCACTTGAAGCTCTATTGCTTCCATCAATTTTCACACAGACTTCTGGTTTTTCACTGCATCTCAGGCAAAACATTTTACAAAAGAAACCCTCTCTTTTACCCCAATTTTGGAAAGCCCTGACTAGGTGGTACTTCTGGAAAACCTTTATAAACTGAAAGCCGTGCAAATCTTTGCATAACCCCATCAACTGCCAGAATCTTCAAGCCGTGTGGTTTCCCTAGATAAGGGCAGCTTGTGACAAAGTTTTGTGTAAAGATGACAGCATACATCTTCCTGGCACTTTATAACAAGAACTTCAGAAGAGAATCCCATGTGTAGTGGAGGCTGAAAAGTCCAGAAAATGATAGAATTTCATTACAATACTCACTTACATGAGCAGCAGATGAGAGGCAGGCCGAAGAGGATGACAGAACTGATGATTTGTGCATTCTTCTGCATAGAAGGAAAGAAATTCCAGAGATGTGAAGGAAAGGTGCAAAAGGTAAAGGTATCCAGAGTGGGTTTAGGAGAGAGGCATTTGAAGTAACGACTGTCAATAACCTCTTGGAATTTAAGGCCATGTGTCAATAGGTGGAAACAGCAGTAGGTTTAAGAAAAGGGTACGCGGATTAAATTATATAATCTAGGCTGATGGGAAGAGTTCAAAAGGCAACAAGAGGAAGAGTGAAGGCAGAAGCAAAGGTTCACAGCCAACAAGAGACTGGGCTAAAAGCACAAACAGGAAAATTAAAGGCTTGGAAATAAACATTTTCTCAGTATTACCTTTTCTGCTTAAACTGTTCTTATAAGAGGATGCTATGCCATAAACACTGAAGCTCTATTCAATGAAAGCCTCTGGGTTAAGACCTCCAATATGACAGTGTTTTACACTTTGACTCGACAAACTGTATCACCCAAGTATTTTACATGTCCTTCTTTTAAAGCTCTTAAATATTTGGAAAAGTCTGACACCTGACTGGATAACCCAGGGAAAACATAAAGTTGGTTTAAGTGTATATGGGTTTTGGTAACATTTAGCTGAATACAAGGGGTAGGTGCAGATTGGTAAGTTAGAAATACAAGCCCAGCTGATCAAGTCTTTCTTGTATCCTTGAACACCTAAAAACTTGCCAACAATAGATGAGTGGGAAATGCAGAAGTAGTCTTTGCCAACACAAAATATTGACTCGCTGACTAACAAAGAGAATTTTTTTTGAAAACAAGACAAAAAATCAATCTATGTTTTGTTAAATACATGTGGATAACTGACAACATCTACAAAGCTTTGAAGAAATAAAAATAAGAACAACATTTCGTAGTTGCGAAGTATAATAAAGAACCTCCTGACTAATAAAGGCAAGGGCAAGAAGACCTTCAATTTGACATATGGAAGCAAAGGTGTTAACACGCTTAATGAGTTAATTTCATCAGATTTATTTCTGTGTCATTATAACTGAGATGTGAAAAAGGAAACTGAAGATTAATTTCTCAAAAAACATTGCTACTTCAAAAAACCTGTTTCTTTTAGTAATGTGCATAAGGAAATAGTTTGATTTCTTTAGTTTTTTGTAAAAAAAACCCTCTACCTCCCAAGTTAATGTTGTTGTATATTGAATTTTATCTAGTTACATTGAATTGTGGAACAGTATTTGCATCCTGTAAGTGTAAAAATCACTGTGTAAATGTGTTAGCTACCTTAGTGAAGCCGAGAAATGGCACTGCTATTTTAAACAAAACCCTCCCTAAGGTATTGCACATGTAAGAATAGAATTACCTATGATGACCACTGATATAGCCTATTTTCAGTTCACCATGAATGACCACAGAAGAGCAATTGTGCTCAACAATATTAAAAAGGTCCAAACCCAAAGACTTAAAGCAGCCTCTAATTTTATGGTGCAAACCTGCACTGAAAACATGAGACAACTACAATATTGAAACTTCCAATTTTTGGCAAACCAAGAAAACTCGATTGACACAATGAAGCTAGCATGTGCATGAAAAAGTTGAAAATATCTGCTATTAGATGTTGACACAGACCAAGATTTAATGCAATGTGAAATAAAATCTAGACAAAAGTACAAAATATCATTCTGTACCTTGCCAGACATAAAAGCACCCTCACTTAGGCTCGCGTTTGTTTTAAGCATTTTTTAACAACAATAATTTTTAAAAAGGGTATTACAAATACCTTACTTCTGGACATGAAGAAATACTTTTTGATAGAGAATTACTGTTTCCCTGATTTGTTCAAGCATCATCATTAGTTTTTCACCTGTACTTTTCTTCTAAATGAGTTTTGTTTCAGCATTCTTGCTATCTTTCTGGGGTTAGGATTTCTGCAGAGTAACCTTGTTGCTGTTGCACTTAGTTTTTGAAGAAGAGTATTTTCTCTCCCGGTGTCTTGAATCCTCTTTTATTTGTGTGTGTGTGTGTAGTTACTTTAGTCTTAGATAGCAAAATAACGTATTTGATCTTTTGGAGAAGTCAGCCCTGTGACATATATTACCCCTTTTATGTTTGCATGACCCAAATCTGTCACAATACTCTGTTTTCATCAGGGTGTCTTAAACTTTCTATTACAAGAAACTAGGATCTACCACACATTTGATCATATTAACTTGAGAAACTGAAACAGATGGAAAACAAGTTTAATACATGTGAACTGTAGGTCAACCATCTTTGTTAGGAATTATGAATTAAATGTGGCAGCTTTAATCAGCTCTTGTAGATAAGGACAAACTTAAATCTTTGTTGGCTGCTGTGTCTTGAGAGCCTCTTCTATTAAAGACTACATATATTTATGTGAGATATTAAATGGCAGAGAAACACTTCATATTCAGCTAAGCTGTTTGTAGAAACAGCAGCTTTGTATCGCCACCTAGTACATTTCACACTTTGCTATTCCCTATTTCCAGTCATTAACAGTAATCCTAAAGATGAATGCAAAACTAGTTGAAAGTGAATTAGGCTATGTTAATAACTCATAACTGTTTTTCACTGATGAGAAGGTTTCTCCCAGAAATCCTCATGGGTAAAATAAGTCCCTAAAAGAGTCACAGGTAGAAAAGACTCTCACATTTGCTTAGTTGGAATGATGTATGGAAAAGGGAAATTATGCGATTACTCTTCTCAGAAGTCTGTTAAAGCTACCAAATATTGTTGAAGCTTTACCTGCACTGCAGAAGTGTCATTTCCTATTTAAAAAATGAAATAACAGCATATCAGTGACTGTGTAGCTTTATCACTTATGAATGATGGCTCAAGTGGTAGCTCTTCCCTTTTAAACAAGACGTGATAGCCTTTAAAAAACAGACTTTGGTATTATTCTTCATTAGGCAAATTTCCTTGTGTCTAAAATTAAAATTAAATTCCACAAAGCTATGAGAGAAGGTTACCATACCTAACATGTAAGCTTGACTCACTATGGATGACAGAAATAAGTGTAATGAAAGCAATTTCAGTGTCTGCTATGGTGTTAGGCTATAAGCTTAATTATGACAGGTGCTAATCCACAGCGATAAAAGGTATCTATTTTTATTGTTTTTTATTTCAAGTAGTAGGTTGTCAGCTAGTGATCACTGTGGAAACTTTGCAGGGCATTAATCACAAGTAAGCTACTACCTTCAGTCCTTGGACTGCTGCAAGTCTTCTGTGCTCTCTCTCCTTAGGTGATAGTAGTGGATAGATCCACATCCTCTTCCACCAGTTAAATCTCATCATTCCTGAAAGTAGTCACAGACTCAGATAAATGAAGAAAGCCATGAGAGGGCTCTTTTGCACAGGTGGGAAATCTCCAAATGTAGAAGGCAGTCATGAGCTACAGGATGTGGTCTGGAACTGCAGCCAGTGGTAGGAATCCTGCTTTGCTCACTCAAGAGCTCCAAGGCGCCCAGGGAAATACATTGGGGTGCATAATTACTTGTAACATTTTCATGGAATGATAGCTGTTCTCACCAACCGTCCAGGTTTCTCACAAAAGGTTAATGGATTTACTCTGATTCACAGAAAGCCAGAAAGGAAAACTCCAGTCATCCTTGTCTGGAAAGACATTCTGTTTCATTCTGGTGGACAATATTTCAGCCTTAATAATCTTTGCCACTTCTGGGGAGGAAGAGAGGCCATCAGTCCTTATGAAACTTCTTTACTTTACTTACAGAACTTTACCAATTCATCAGCGTATGTGATCATTCCCACTTCCACCTCAAATGCAAGGCATGTTCTTTTCTACCAAGATTTCCCAAAGATTATAGGATACATATTAAAAGGAAAAACAGATAATCCCCTACTGCAACACCCTGTTGTCCACACAGGTTCTTTTTTCCCCTGGAAAATGGATGAAAGAAACCATAAGACATATGTGACATCTTACTACATAGCCTAATGCGCTACTGGCAGCTGCTTGGATGTTATGGTGATAAAAGTGGCAAAAGGCCTATATAGAAGTGATTAGCCAGGGATTTGGGAGAAAGGAAGCCAAGTGGCAATCAAACTGGCTGAAGAAAATACAGGGAGCACAGAGAGGATTGTACAAGAAGCACCTGCCAGTCAAAATGCTCTGAGTATATATTTATCTCCCTTTAACCATTTTCCATGAGTCAGACAGCACTGGTAGCTGTAAATTCAAGCACTCTCAGAATCCTTGGATATCAACTTGGCCCTGTGATCCAATAGCAGTAATTATCTGTCATTGCACAAGAGCACCTGAAAGCTGCTTTTGTATAGCTAGAACACTTTATGCTATAATAGAAAAGCAAAATTGTATCTACTACTTGAAATTGCTGGGTGAGATGTTTTTATGACTACCTCTGAGATATAATAGTTCTTCCCCTCTCTCTCCCACCCCCCTTTCTTCCTTTTCTGGCAGATAGACCCCAAAATAATCAGGAATCTTGATTGCAGTCTTTAGGACATTATCTTCAATGGTACATAAACACTAAACAATAAGAAGTGGACACTTATTGCCAGCTGTAATATTCTGAAGAACTTTATTTTAATAAGATAAAGTCAAGTAATTACCCTTCTGCTTCTGTTTAATTACATAAGAAAGTCCGTACTAGCTGCTGCACCCTAAGAACACTAAATCAGGATCTTCTTGTATACAGCCTGAAAATTTTCTCCAGGTATCATCTGTTATATGAAAGCCACAAAAGAATCACAAAAATAAATAAATGGAGCAGCAAGATTTTTAAAAGAAAGAGAGCCTAATTTAGAGTACAACAATATATGAACAGCTGAACCTTGGTCTCAAGTCTGATTGGTTTTACATCAGCTTATAAGTAATGATTAATTCATATTTATTAAATTTTTTCCAACAGTGATCTTTATTCAGGGGCTATTTCGGTTACAGGAGACTAATTTTAATACAGCTACAAATAGACCCCCTTGGCTTGACTGACACTGAGCATACCTAAAATGCAGACGTGCTCTTACCATCTTGTGTTGCTGGGGCTGCGATATAGGACTGCTTTTGCAAAAAACAATGAGAGAACCAAGACATGCTACATCTTCTGTAGTTTTAATTCTAAATATGGATCTAGATACATATAAAATTTTCTGGAAGACAAATATTTTTTATTAATAATTTAGCACAGAACTCTATTTAATCAAATATTTAAAAAAATATTCAAGTCTCCCATGGAGAATATGTCATTCATAGATTACTAATGAAATTTAGATGTCTAGGTCTGCAGACAATTCTAAGGTCCCACTCATCAGTGCAAGTGCCATAATTAATGCTCCAATACCTCCTATAGTTGATATGAAAAGAAGAGAAGATGTCAAATCATCATAAACTTGTTATAACAACAGATACCAGACACTGTCAGAACCTCAGCTAAAATCTCCATCCCTAAAACAAAACTCTAAACTGGAAATGTTAATTTACACGATGAATGTGCTCCTTGCTTTGAAAAAACAAAATTAAGAATCCTCAAAGGGTTATAAAAAAAAGAAATACATGGACTTTATAAAGATGGAAGAGCCTTTGAGAGGCCATTTAGTTCATCCTCAGTCCCTGAGAAAGGGTCAGCCAACCCTAATTCCCTCATTACTTGCTTTGACAAACCTTTGGTGATGGAGACCCTGCAGGCTTACTGGACAGTCTTTTACTGCCTCTTTTAGCAAGTAAAAAGTTTTCCTCACATTTAACATGGATCTTTCTTGCAATGTAAGCCTATTACATCCAGTCTACCAATTTTGGACATGTGTAATAGATTATTCCTTTTTCTTTGCAACAGCTGTTTTATGTTGGAAGCCTGCTGTTACATTCCCTTCAGATTGTTCTTCCTTTTGCTAAAACAGCTGCAGCTCTTTCTCTTTTCTCATAAATAATGCCTTCTAGATCTCTAGACAAACAATTGTTACTTTTCATAGTGCACTCCAATCAGTCTACATCTTCTTGAGTTGATTCTTGAAACATCAGACAGGGTGAGGTCTCCCTAGTGAGAAATATTACTAAAGAATTATTCCACTGGTCTAGCAAAGTATTCCAATACAATGACCTCCTGTGTACCTGCATGGTATTACAAGGTTCGTTTGCTTGTGATCCACAGTAATTCCCAGAGCCTCTCCTCAAAGCAACTACCTATCCAGTCATTTGACATCTGTTCTTGTGAACCTGATTACCCCTACCTCTTTCATTGAGGGTTTTCTTTTTAAAGTCAACGATTATTGTTCAATTTACAAATACGATTTTGAATTATAAAATGTGCTCTAACTTCCCAGATTTAGGATGTTGGTAAATTAAATGCTTTTCTTTTTATTCTTCACATTGTTAGTAAAAGCACTGAACATAAAAGACCTCACTTGTGATGTGCCTACTGAATTCAGCTAGATACTTCCTTTCAGTTTGACAGTGAACCCACTGGTATCTATTCCTCGGGTGCTGTTATCCAATCGGTTCTTCACTGCAAATTGTATTTCTTTACCTTCCCTAAGAGAATATCATAGGAGATTTTGTTAGGAGTCTTGCTAGAGCTAAGATACAGAACAGAAAAGTGCCTGTTATCAAAGAAACTCATATTGGTTTGATCTGACTTGCCCAAATGAATCCAGTTGGCTGCTACTCATCTTTTTCTTGTCTTCTAGATTCTTACAAGTATTTGATACTGTTATCCATTCTAGTTGTTTTTTCACGGGACTGAATTTAGATGCCTGACCAATAATTTACTAGATTCCCTACTCAAAAAAAAAAAAAAAAAGAATAAAGAGGCAAAGTTTCTCATGTGTATACGTACATATTTAATCTTCTGTACCATGTCTACTTTTCACCTTAATGGTTCTGAAAGTGCTTTGGGGTCTTCTAGGATAAAGTTCATCAGGCCCAACTCACATGACAACAGTTATCTTGCTGTATTATCTTACAAACCATACTTTCTCTGTGCTGTAGGCTGAGTTCTACCCCCCATGTTTTTATGATAATCATACCTTGGAAGTGGTTCTTCTAGACAGATCACAAAGGCTTTAAAATCTGGTATTTCATCTTTATGGAATACATTTGTAAGATAATCCAACTAATTTTAAATGGTTTTATAGGTGTTGCAAGATTTATCGCCAAACCAATTCTCCCTGGTTGTGCAATGCAGTCATAGTGTATGGAACACAGACGCTCATACCTATGTTGTCCTTAATCTAGCTCCTGACAGTGAACAGACCCATCAGGCTGTGGTGCAGGTCAGTCAGAAACCTGCCAGAAACACCAGGTACTTATTCTGACTGCTAATTAGAGATGAAGGTACTGCTGCTACGTTTTCTTTGCTAATTAATTTTCCTTGTTAGCTAAACAGATAGTAGATACAGATGCCAGCGCTTCAGTAACTCAGCTGACAAGGCGCACACACACACATATATATATCTGTATATCTCCAAACACCAAAGTCATGTATTACTAATAAAATTCCAGCGGCAATGAGGGAAGAATCAATAAAGTTAAGTTGCTTTCTGTTTATGGTATTCTATTGGCAATAGATTGTTATTTCCTGTAATTCCTTCTTTATGCGTCACCATGTGATAAATTGCTTGGTGGCAGTGTTTCATTCTTTGATCAAAAAGACTGAATTCAAGTTGTTCTTTGCATTAATTATCTATCAGACTTGTGGGATAGCTCAGATTAGTTATTTATTTTCCTGTAGTTTAATTTACTGACTGCATAAATATGTAAATGCTTAGGACACAAATTTAATCCACTCAGTAAATACTTAGACAGAAAGATATATAATCATATATGTACTGCCTGTACATATAATGGTATTAATATACAACTCACATGGCATAAAAGCAAGACCTATGAAAGCAAGCAAATTAATTTTTAAAATATGACACAATATCTAAATAACTATAATAACTCACTATACATTCATGAAAAAAATCAATCATACAACAAACATATTAGCACCATTTATTTAGTATGTTCCTTATTATTCCTTTAAAGTTCACTTTGTGAAGAATTATGGGAACTATAAAGAAAATGGTTTGGAAGCCAATGATATGTTCCAGCACTGAAACATTTTGGAAGACCTTTGTATCCACTTGCTAGGTCTCGGGCACAATCCAACACACAGAAGGAACATAAAGTGCAGAGAAATGCTGAAGCCAAGGAGAAGGAGAGCGAGGAGAGGGGATAGCAGAACTGGAAGCATATTTCAGGTTCAATTTAACATAATTTTAAATTAGTGCTGGAGCATTCAACTAGAATAACATTTTCAGAAGCCATTAGTGTATTCCGGCAACAGGCAGAGGACACCCTGAGGAGTCATATGAAGGAACACCTTCCCTACTTTCCCTTCAGGGTTTGGTGTGGCACAGACTTTCAGAGTCAGATAAGGAAAAGCGAAGGGAAAAGGAGTTATTTTAAGCAGTCTTAAGACAAACTTTGCGTGAAGGGAGTTTAAAGCTGGAATAAGATATTTTTTTCTGCTCCAGTCCTACACCCTCCAAATCATTCATTTCCCCCATGAACAGAACTCACAACTGACTGAACTTGGAAAATGCTCCTGGAGTTATTCATCTGATTTCTTCATTTTGTATCCATAGTAAAGCAATCTGCTTGATTGCCAAGAGACTTTTCTTGTTCAGTTGAATTGGGAGAGGGGTCAGAGAAGAGGAGAAGAAGAGGTTTCAGGGAAAATAAAAACCATACAAGGAAGAAATAATAATTCAGGTCAAGGTAAAGTTTAGAGTTGGAAGACAAGTGTTTGGTTTTGTCTCAAGGTTACTTAACCTTTTTTCTTAACTCCCACTCTTTTTCAGTTACTTATTTGAAAAAGAAAAGGCTATTTCAACATGAGATGAACTACTTCTTTTAAAAAATGTCAGAAGTATCTCAAGTGTTCAGATATTAGAACATTTTAACATTTTTGAATACTCTCTTTTCTACATTGGCAGAAGGTATTGCCCACACAATTTCTTTGGAACTGCATGTAATTGTGAATTTACTATTTGCTAAGGAAAAAAAGCAACGACTCAAAGCTAGCTGCTATTGAAAAGCACAAGACTGCCTGTGTAATGATTGTTTGTTGCATTGGTGTGGCTTTAGACTTAATTTCCCCAATAATCTCTAAATGTTATTTTTTTAAATTAAATTCCTTGAGATATGTAGAGATCTCTGTAGATCCTGAAGAATTAAACTGCTTTGTCATTCTTTCTCTTTAGAGAAGAGCCAAGTTCCTGTTCCTGATAAAATGTGCAAGAAAATACAGACAACTTTAGTTAGAGAGATCTTCCCGGAATTCTCAAAGATTAGGAGGGTTTTTTTAAATCCCTCTCCTATTAAGGCACCATCAAAACATTTCAGGGGCATTTTTTTTTGTTATTTTTAACTATAAAAATAGACAGAGGAAGAAACTCCATTCTAGAGCAGTTCAGTGGTTAGGTTACACATGTGGGAGAGAGCCCTGTCTTTTCTCAGTACACTCCGCTGGATCTGTTCAACATTACAAAAAAGCTGTCAAGAGTCATGCCTGCCCCTGAATTCTCCCACACCCCAAAGTGACGCTCTAATTAGTAAGCTAAAGAGAATCAGTCTGTCTCTCCCTGTGTTTGAAATATTAATGAGACTGACAATTTGGGTGATGCACAGGATGAGGGTAAATATATGACTACTGAGAGAGAATGAATACCCAGTTATATTAGTGGTACTTAGGTGAAGGAAAACTACAGGTTTAGGATGTGAGGTAAAAGTCTGCTAAAACATTAATTCACTACCACCCCAGGGGAAAGACTTCCACCTACTTCAATCTGAAATCTGTTTGTATCGAGTGAGACTGTGATTATAGCTATGCCCATATTAAGCTGAATCACGGTTTACAGTAATTTTCTCAGTAGGTCTTAAAGCATGTTAATTTTTAATTAAGTCTTAAATTAATTAGCTCTCTTTTAGGATTAATTACCCTTCAGTCCATGCATTTTTTTAATTTTTTATTTTTATAAGCTAAAGCTGTGCTAGTGTCAGGCTGTTTGTGGCTATCCCAACATGAAATTCCACATCTGGTCATAGCACAATGTCTAAACCTTGTCAATGCAGGAGTATTACTTTCTTTATATATAATGAAAAGTTAGTCTGCCAGCTTCCTAGTCACACAGGGAATTTACGTAAAGAGAAAAACTGTTCCCTTCAGAAAGTTTTTTTTTGTTGTTTTTTTGGTGGTTTTTTGGTGGTTTTTTTTTTTTTAACAAATGAGTCCAGTTTGCCTTTTCACTCATTGTATCCTTTGGGGTGCTTACTGCTCTTCTAATAAGGATATCAACTTCTTTGCCTGTCACATATGGAGATACCTGCTGAAGCAGCTTGGTTTACTTTTTAATCCTCTTTGTCAATGCTAGTGCTAAGATCAAATGTTTGTACAAACAACTCTTCACTGTGCTAATGAAAGATAGGGTTTTGTTGCAACTTCTTTTTTCTTTAAATTCTCAGGAGTTGCACAAAAGTGTTTTTTTTACAAACCAAGTCCCCAGGAACAAAAGCCTTTGCCTATTGCTGTAGCCCTGGAGAACATCTTATTTCATAGAAAGTGCTGTCTTCCTGTCCTAAGGATCCATTGCTGATCACCTGGCACATGTGAAAAGCATGACTCCAGTGAGAACCAAAGCAGTGGGTTAGATGGTGCCACTGCACTTACTTCTGCCACGGCAGGCAGCAGCAAAACACTCTGCCAGTGCACTGTGAAGATATCCTCACCTCGCCTCTCTCAAATGCATCCATTTTGTAGAGACAAAGTAGTGATAATCAGTGCTTAGAGCATTGAAGAATAATGACTAGAAATAGGACAGGCCACAGCAGGGGAAAATTTTTTGACTTCACAGCTTCTCAAAGGCATCCAAACAATAATGCATCAGTTTTTCCAGTCAGGTTTAATTTTATCTCCTAGGTCTTCCAGCTTGTAGAGGGGAAAAACTTTTTCTGTGGATCAGTTAACACATACATCCATGATAAAACTGTTCTGAAAAATAGATACCAAAACAACTTCAGGACACAGATAAACTAAGTACAAGTCCAAAGATAAACATGAAGATTATGACAAATTTTGAAGACGTTATTTAGAAGAAATCTTAGTTAAAGGTCTGCCACATGTACCATGGAAAGACTGACTGACATTCCAAACCACCAAGTGCTGTTCATAGATGCAAGCTGAGAGAAAGGAAGAAAATGGTCTGGTAATGCACTAACTGGTTTCCAGGATACTGCTTTCATCTCTAGTGATCTCCATTCCTGAAGGATGTGAAGAAGCAGAAAGGAGTCTAGCAGACGGCAGCATGCAGAAGAGGTCATCCATAGGCTGAAAACAGATCTTTGAGTATAAGGCTTAAGGAGATCTTAAGACACTTGACATATTCATCCCATTCAGCACGTTTCTTTGTTTGAAACTGTTAGCTACACAAAGTGGTGAACTGGGTGGGTCCTTGGTTTGATTCACTGCTGTAATTCCAACATTCCTACATGATGCACAAAGAGCTGAAAGGAAGATAATCTCGCACTATCCTAGGTTTATAAGATTCATGAAATGCAACAGACCTCTCTGCCATTGCAGCAGTTAACTAGTTCCCTCTGTTACTAATTACTCTGATTTATAGTTCTGTAATCTTTAGCAGTCAAGTGTGTACATTTGCTCTGCAAGTGTGTGTATGAAGAGAGGGCGAAGATGGCAATGAACACAACCATGGGCCATATACTGGAAGGTATCTCATGTATATGTCATTTCCAGATCAGGCCAAAGGAGAAATATTACTGTCTTCCAGTGACAGAACACCTGCAAGAACCCTTCTTCAGTTCTGGGATCAATATTTTCTTCACCTGCCTGGGCTGGCAGTCTGCGGTCACTATCACAGTATCCCCAATAGGGTACAATATACAAGCATGGGCAAACAGGCAGACGATAAGACGAGGTCTTGTTATGTTTAACCCTAATTATGGGATTGTATGCAAGTAATTATCTGTAAGCAAAATGTGATCACTCAGTTTAGGTATACAGGCAGATGGGGAGCTCTGGCCTGAATTTAAACTACCAAGGAAAAAAATGTGAGAGTCTGCTGGACACTGTACAAAATCGAAGAAGATAAGTTGTTGACAAAACCTAAAGTGCTCTAAAACTATTTAGACAATAGCAAATAATAGGATAAACTACCAAAGTGAAAGGGAAGTACCAGAAACTCTCCTTGGGTGAATAACATTAAAATACAGAGAAAAGGGGTGCTGGCTTAGCAGGGGTTCTCACTAAGCCGGAATTGACAAATAAGGGCATAAAATCAGCAAACACAGAGCTAGTGGAGGAACGAGGAAAATGAGGAAAATGAGCTTGGGTTGATTACATGTGAAAAGGGAAAAAGGGATTATTAGGAAAAATAAACAATGCAGTCAGGGCTCTTCTGCTCTGATCAACACAGCTCAGGCTGGCGCAGGTCAGGGAACCCGCCATTCTGACTGCACCCCACATCTGACCTGTTTCTGTAGCCCAGGGAACCAGGGTGCTGTCCATTTTGTCAATGCAGCGACACTGTAAAAGGGATGGTAGAAGGACTGGACCTGCCCTTGCAGAGTCATGACTTCGTAGCATGGTGATGCTACAGGCTCGGCAAGTTCTATTTCTCCCTGCTGGGGAAAATCAACAGATTAGCTGCAGTTCGGTTGGGAGCACTTGCCCATCAATCTGATACACTTCTCTATTAATGCTCACCACAGACTCAGTACTAACAGTACTTAGATGGCAGTTATTTAATCCTTGCTGATAAGAACTGGGAAATGAAGTAATCACATAGACACAAAGTACTTGGAACAACAGGAACTGGACCAAAATTGTAGGGTCAAACAGAATATGGTACCTCTGCAGTTTGGACATTGCATTCTCACTTCACTGTTGCTGTATTTTATGACTATGTGCTAGGCATCCTTGCAAGCTTCCTAGGCTCCTGTGAGATTTTCCAGGAATTTGAACAGGAGTTTACTGATGCCATCTTGGCAGAGCAGACCTTTTTGCAATATATGGTGATTCTAGTGGTAAATTATTCCATATAGTAAAAGCAGTATAATTTTCCACTCCTGAGTCTAACATAGCAAGTCATTCTGGATATTACAGGAGAAAAAAAATTTCTCTTTGTTAAAAATTATCATACTGCATAATATTCAGTCTCCAGAAAAGCACAGACTTAAATAAAAAAAGAAGCATTTTAAATGCCAAACCTAATTTTCTTTCACAACTTTGACCAAGTTCTTCTCTGCATCAAATTAAGGTATACCTATCATTGGATTTTATCAAAAATTGGTATAGCATATACATGATTTAAAAACTCACAGCTTTTTAAAATGTAACATCCAATGACCTTTAATTGAATTGTATCATCTGAAATGGAATGGTTATTGCCAGAGTACAAGCGTGTAAATCAATTCATTCTAAATTAAAAAAACATTTGTATAAATCTTCACTGGCAAAATTTACACTTTATTACAGATTTAGTCCCACCTTAAGCTAGAGAGCAATAGAATTCAGCTACAAGCAGTCCTTTAGGAACAACTATACAGGGACTACAGAATCCTCTTTATGAGAAGCGTCAAGACCTGGTGTATTTTAAGACTGCACTGTAACAGCGCCTCTATCAAATCTGTGCAGAAAAGCTAAAGAAAAATCCCAAACAAAAAAAAAAAACACCCAAAAATACTCAAAAAAAAATCCTACCAACCTTCCAAAACATGAGATAGTATGGATGAATGACTAGCAATGACAAAAAAAATAGATAAAACCAGACTTAAATAATTGACTTTTAAAGGTTTAGCTCTTGCATCACATTTTTTCTGAAAGTAATGATCATATTGGCTTGTAAAGTGGAATCCTGACTCCTACCCCTCAATATTTAAGTTGATAACCCTTAGAAACTGAATCATGCACAGTCTTTTTCACCCTGTAATGAAGTACAGCAAAAGGACAAAGCATTGTTTCAGCATTTATGTAGGTGAATATGATTATTCACATATAGGAGAAGAAAAAAGTTCCTGAAAGATATTACTGGAGAGGAGGAGTGCTTCGTGAAAGTAACACAATTGTTTCCCCCTGATCCCCAGATGTTCACAGCTAGGGGCAAAATCTTCAGATCTGGTAGAGCTTTTATGCCAAAGGGGTAAGGAAGAAGTGATGAGCACAACTGGATTTCATTTGTATTTTTTCATCATTTCATATATAGATGTTCAAGAACAGATTTTGATACTTTGTTAACTACCTTAAGGTTGTAAATTTTCAAATTTAATATACAACATTTGAAGATTAATACCAATTCACCTGCTCTGGACAATATCCCAAACTGATGAACATGGATGGTGTTACTCATACATAAAAGGTGATTTGGACGTGGTCATACCATCCCCCATGGGTCACCTCAGTGTGGGAAAAATAAGACCAAGAAAATTGCACCATATTTTCTTCCTGGAAGTTTTCTTCCCATTCATTCTAGTAAGGAAGCAGAATCTGGGACGAGCTTGCTACATTTTGGATCTCATCACTGGGTTCCTGTACTCTGAAGAAAAAAAAGATCCTTTCAAACAAAAGGAAAGAAAAGGCAGGGAACAAAGCAAGGGATTAGAGAAAAAATTCTCTTCTTAAAGAGCTTGCTAAGATGGAAAGCTTCAGACAGCTAAAGCCATGAGTGTTTTGGGAAAACCTGAAGCATCTGGGAGGAGAGTGTTGTAGCAAAAACCCAACCAAAGGCTTAGAGCAATAGGCAGATAGTCCTCTCTGCTCACCATGTTCCCTCAATTCATAATAAATATGCCTGTCCTTCTTACCCCTTTACTTTGGGACAAAACAGCAGTGACAGTAATGAGCAAATGAGACACTGAACCCAGTCACAAATCCTTTAAACTCATACTGAAAAGGTCTAAATGCAACATCAAAATCAAAGTGCAAGAATCCAGTCGCAGTCTTAGAAATGACCTCAGAGTAATGGCATGTGTTACTACCAGCACAGCAGTAAGAAGAAATGAAGGTACTACTGTAGGTCTATGCAGTATTTTAAATTTTTCACTTTACTGGGAAAAGACAATTCCACTGCATGATATTTTTGTCTGCTTCAAAATTCCTGCAATGTAAATCAACGGGCACACCTATGTGCAAGGAGTTTAGCTGAATTAACTCACCCAACAGAAAATAAGTAAAAACTATTTTTCTAGTTTAGTAACAGGCTAGCATGCATCTTCCAGATGTGCAATTCTCTTGGAGGTACAAGGCAGATGGTAAAGAGGCCTACAGTATCTGTAGCTTGTACTATAGGTACACAGTATTTCAAAACACTAAACTGAAAGATATTTCTTCTAAGCTGTGTAAATTTGCAGAGATTTATCTCCATCTTCGAATTTTTTTTACTATCCAATCAGCATACTAACTGATTTCACTCATCTTTATAAATAGCATTTGTCTTCCTATTACCATTCAAATATAATTTACACTAGGCAGAGAGATTACAGACCTTGATTTTATATGAAGTGTCTTTGAGTCATAGTGAGAAAAATGACTCACTTCCATCATTGCTGTTCAGTAAAATGATTCTGAAATATCAGAATTGTCTGTTCTGTCTAGTCCAGCCCGTTCTATTTATTTTTCTTAAGTTTGACTCCTGATGAGCAATGATTTAAGGCAACATTTCAAGTTTTCCCCCATTGTTTTTCAGACCAATCTTTCAACGTTACATCTAGCAGTCTTCCAGACCAGAAGACCTGCCATTTTTGTAGCCACTGTCAAAGGCTCTCTGTCTCTGGAGATAAGCAAAATTCAAGTGGACATGGTCCTGAGCAACCTGCTCTAGGTCACTTTGAGCAGGGCTGTCAGACTAGATGTCCTTTGAAGGTGCCTTTCAGTCTCAAATATCCTGTGATTCTGGTAGGAGTTAACTTGCACTGGGTAACAATCCATCCTTAGGACGTATACTGTACAACATGTTAGAGGAATACTAAATTCTAAGAACAACACTTTTGATTGAACAACAAAATAGGTATAGTTAATGTGCTGCCTGTATGCTCATTTGGCAACCATGTTTACGGTAAAATAACTGCATGCCTAAATAGCCAAGGTAAAGGTCTTTAATCATCAGTCTGCAAAAGCAGGAAACATTTGATTCTTTCTGCACTGAAACAGCAAGCAAAGAAAAGATGAAGAGAAAAAAAAGAGTGCAGGCAATTGCATGCATTCTTCAACTTTGAGGTAAATAAAACCGATTAGCAGTAAAACATGTAATGGAATTTTGCACGAAACAGATCAATTCAGTGCAATAATTTTACTAGCAACTTCAATCATATGTTCATCAAAATCAGTAATTTCCCAAATGGAAGAAGAGGAGATCGTGCTAATTCCTGATGCATCAAGGTACAAATAGTTTTTTCTCTTTTAGGAAGCAAAGTAACTTGAGAAGTATCATACATAAAAAAACCAGAAGACATTTTCCACGCAAGCATTCGAGTGCTACGCTGAAAAGTGACAGGGAAAGTCTTTCTACAACCTCTGTAATTCTTCTATTTTTCCTCATCCTGCTCCAAAAGTATCACTGACTGTGTCTTGCATTTTAGCAACAATAGCAGAATTTAAAAAAAAGGTGCAGCTTTCTCATGTTCTGGCTTCCCTTTGTAAGGGCGCTGACCTTACCTTCTCTGAATCCCAATCAGAACAGTCTGACTGAGCAGAATCTGAGGCAACAGAAGATGTTTACATGTCTTAAAAACTGTACAACTAGGCCACTTGTATTCATGCACCAAGTTGTACTTGTACGAAGAATGGACCCATTTTCTCTCATGCATGAGACCTACAACTGATAGAGTAGAACAATCTCCTTTTCCCCTTCCTCATTCAAGAGCAGAGGCCCAGAAATGTCAGACTTATTCTCCAGCTGACTAATGCTGTTGACAAGGCAAAGGAGCCCTGGCCAAGAAGCAGCAGTTCATCTTCATCTCTACAAGGTACTCTCACTTTAATTTAGATAATGCCACCTTCTGCCCGTTTTTAGAGGCGAGGGAAACAAAAAGCTAACCATGGAGGGGCAAAAGAAAATACAGAAACCATGAGGAAGGGATTTACTTTCCAAACTTAGCATTCTGGCTAGTCCCAAAGACT
Organism: Falco peregrinus; assembly: GCF_023634155.1. NCBI lineage: Eukaryota > Metazoa > Chordata > Aves > Falconiformes > Falconidae > Falco > Falco peregrinus. The sequence continues at coordinate 59,785,480 of NC_073723.1, forward strand.
TTATGCCCTCTTACTGCTTCAAACTGTTCTTTGTGTTTCCATACCTGGTATCTTCAAAATGTTTTATTCCAAAGAGGGAGCTATTAGTTGGTAACCAACGATACCTCTTTTGCTTTCCCTGAGTCTATTCTAAAATTACTTCTGATGTCCATGCTATTACCTTATTATAAATGCAAAATTATCTGTCAGTCCCTCCTTCTTAAAGAGTAAGTTACATTACACACAGGAGACAGAACATGACTAAATAGTAAACCTGGAACATCTGATTTATTACAAATTCATACCCTTCATTAACATAGAATATTTTGTATCCACAGTCTTCTCCCAGGCAACCTACCTGCTTTTCTGATGCAGAAGGTGGGAGAATGGTGTCCCTGTTTCTCGTTAAAATGTACTAGTGTTTCATCCTGCTGTGGCATGGATATTGTTTATAAACAAGCACATAAAGAATGATCCAGTTTGACAAAGTGTGGCTGGGGCAGCATATTCTTTTTGTTACATTTTACAACAAAATATACAAAGAAGTCATACTGATGACGCAGAGAATGGGGAGTTTGGTTTACATCAAAGGAATTCATGAAAGTTAATGCATATCAAAAATAAAAAGACATCTGAGTCACTGCACAAAAGCTATTTTTGAACTTATATAATAAAATATACTTACGTATGATATAGAGAGACTGTGCCAGCTATGGCATGCATATCCCTCTACTGTAATTAATCTTTGAAAGCACTTTCAGTCATTTCAGATCTACATTTACTTCTGCCTCACACAGTTACAATGTTATCTCAGTTTTCACCATCTGTCACAGACATTAAAAAAATTTACTTAAATCAAAGATCGTAAACCCCATTTTTAAAGCATCCTGGTTTTCATGCTTCACAGTTTCTGTAGGCCCACACATATAATTAAGACAAAAAGCATCATGTTACTGAATAAGAATGGAAAGGTATCAGCAAAGAAGCTTCTGCTTTCATGAGGCCTTTGCTTAATATACACACTTAGGTCTTACATCTTTCACATCATGTTCACAACTTACATTTCAAGCTCCTCTCTGTTTGTAAAGAAAAGACCCAATGGAAATAGCAGGGGAGGAAGAAATCTTTTGGCAGATCAGCAGTTGCCAGGGTGTCTTTTCATGCTTCAGCAGTCATTAGGACTCTTACCCAAAAGCTATGCCATTAATGAGAACTCTAATGACTTCCATTCCTTTTCTTAAAGGATTCAGCATGTCACCAGTATTTATGAGAAAGCCTGCTGTAGTGACAGGGACATTATGTGTTTCACTATATTTCAAGTTGAGAGATGCTGAAAATGAAGCATTAGTTTTTCTACTTTTTTTTTTTTTTGAGAGTGGGGAATGGGGGACTATGGTTTAAACAGTCTCTCTTTCCCTCCCTCCTTTATAAATATATGTGTCACATTTCTTGCAGCCTGAAGCTAGAGAAGTGTCTTCAAGCTTGTCACCAGATCTGTTTTCCTCCAAATATCTACCAAATCACCAGAAGCTTTTATTAGCTGAGTGAACTGAATCTTTAGACAACAACTGTTCCAGTCCCTCCTGGGGATTTTCTATCTGTGTATAGTAAATAATTCAAAGTTCGGAGTTCTGTAAACTTACTCATTTAGCTTGCTTTATTTTTTTAAGCAATCAAGGGACTTAGCATTTTATAAGCAACATGGTGGTTTCTAACACTAAACAATAAATAAAATTAATCTACATGGATTTGTTTTCAGATTTCTTCTCATAACATGCTTCCTTTTCAAGTTTTCTGAAGGGAAATTTGTTTCCTTTACCTTTACCTGACACCACTGAAAGTAGTTATGGTCCCAGTTTTGCAAACACATACTGCCTTAGTCACTGAAAAATCTTCCTACTATCAGCAGTGACATTGCTCATGTGTGGAAACAAGCATGATCTTAAACATTTGTAAGACTTCTACCTGGATTCTTTACTATCCCTTTCCAGTTTATCCTCTGGCACCTACGTTAGCTACCAAGTATTTTATTTAATACAAGTGCACCTGTCAGAATATTAATTTAAACTGTCCCTTCTTATTTGCCAAGTTACACATCTACCTAAAGGATTAAACATATGAAAGAAAGAATCCTGGAAGTGCAGTGCAAGTCAATAAGATCAAAACTCCTTGAAGCATAGAAATACCATTGCAATACTAATACAGTTCTTAAAAAGCTTAAATTGTTCCCCTGACACCTTTCATTTGCTATTATTTCTCAAGGAAGCAGAAAGGAGATTCCCTCTTCTCCACTCTTCCAAATAGCTTTAGAAGCACTACTGATACACTTGCTATCCAATCCATTAGCAGTTGCTTTAGAAATGAAATAAGTTATGTGTCTGGGCTAATTCTGTGATAATTTCTAGTAGTGGTTATGCAAGCAATGATAAATATGTGAATTATCTTCCTGTCTATGAAATTGCAGGAACTTTGTCTTGTGTGCCAAGAAAACTCCTTTGTAATCAGAATTTATTTTTTCTCCAAGGAACAGGAAAAGTGTTCTTCTCCTTTGTCATACCATCCTCATCTCATCAGCATTTTCCTCTTGCACTCTTTTTTTTTTTGGCCGTACAGTCTACGGGAGTTATACATCAGTGTGCAGTAATAAGCTTCTGCCTTTTATGAATAAATTTGACTGTGTGTTGGCTGATGATTACAGGGAGATTAAACATTCACATCACTTCTGTGCACTGTAGATCCCCCATTCTGAAGATCCACTGTGAACACCGAGTGATGTTTTGAGAAGGAATCCAGAAACAAGACAGAGTTTGCACTTGACAGTCAAGAAATTTATCAGCTGTGCAGAAGTATTTTGTAGGAGACAAACTTTGAAGTCTAAAAGCATTGTTTGATTTGATGTACAGCTTTAGCAGTCTCTCTAAAGAAACTCAGATTTTTCTTTTAATTTTCATTTGATATTTAAATTTTGCTTCCACTAAAAGCTACCTGAAAATCTGCTGAAATTCAGCTATCATCTCACTTTTTTTCAGTGTACACCTTGATGGCATTTCATTGTGATTAAGTGTCATGGAGTGGAAAATGAGTCATAGAACACCACTGAATGATGAGTTAACATCCTCAGTTCTGTCGTTTTCTCTAGTTCTGACTGGAGCTCTCCTGTTATTCTGTATCCACCAATACATTTGTGACATAAAACTTAGATATAATACTAGTACGGTGTTCTTTACATGGTACCAAAAACTGGAGTTGAATTTTGTATCTTTATTGCCTCAATGTTCTCTAGCATTGAGCACTTTCAAACACTATCCTCTCATAAATGACTTATGACAATCCCCATGCAATTTGAGTGTTTATTCCCCCTAACTAGGCTAACAAGAGTTAGGTACTACTTAGGAGTTTTCTAGAGCAATATTTGTCATAGCTCCTACTTGGCGTGCTCAAGCAGTAACAGGACACAAAAGTAGATTCTATCGAATCTGAGATTAACAGTACAAATAACACAAGGTTAGAAGAACCTACTGCAATAAAAATAAATATAATCACAACCAAAGATAAGTGTTAACCTAATCTTTTCTGAAAGCTAATGCACTAGTGTCAATAACTCAACCTACTAATGTCCACCGGCTGGACATGCTGCCATCAATCAGGAAACTCTCCCAGGACTTCAGGATAAAACCAAATGGAAAAAGCCTTTGCGTGAAGCTGCTGTGCGAAGTGAGGAACAATCTCAAATGCCTGCAAGGGGAGGAGTGACACGCAACAAGTGGAGGCAGATTTATAAAGGACTTAGGGCTAATCAGAGCTTCTGCTGGACTCAGGCCTCCTGAGACATTACATCTTACGGAAATAATGGATACCATTAAAAATGGCTATTTATTGCACTGTGGTATTTTTTTTTTTTTTTTTTTTTACTTACAGGATTTGCAGTATTCCCCTGAGAAATCTCTTAAATACCATGGAAAATACATCAGTAGTCAGTGGGAATTATAATGATGCTTAATGTAGGAGGTGAATCGTAAGGTACAATCTAAAGCACAGGTCGGTGAAATCAGACAAGGGAAAAACCGTAATTGTATACAGTCAATGAATCTAAATGACTCTAATTATAACATAACTGGTTATGAATCCACACGTTACTGCATGAAAGAGACTTATTACTCACAAAAAGCTTATTAATCCCTTACGCCCAAAGGAGGGACACTGTGATACAAAAGGCTATTTTTCTAGTCAAAAGTGCTGTGAGTCCATGCCTTGTAGCTGGAAATTGTGAAAACATTTCAGTACTCAGAAAAAAAATTATTCCCTTCATTACACTCAATATTTCAGACAACCCTCATATTTTAAGCCCTGGGAACTATAAAATGGAATTTTTCTCTAGTGTCATTTTTATCCATCACAGGGCTTTCTTTTGTCTTGTAGGATTATTTTTAATGCTTAACCTTAAGGAATATCTGGTCATTACCAGTATGCATGTACATATATTTATACAAGTCTAACCAGTAGATCAGAAAGTGGTTTTACAAAACCGGGAAAACCGGGCCCGTAAGGCGAGTGCAGAGCAGGTGGGGAGCAGGCTGCCCCATTGCCCCCAGAGCTTTCCAAAGGGAGGATTTGACCTTCCATTGTTGGCATAAGCAAGTACAAAAACTTGCTAAATAGTACAAACAGTAAATAGTACAAATGTTGAATAAGTACAAGTGCTTGAATGGAGGCAGGTGTGCGATTAGGTGGCACACACACATAATGGCCACCTCCCCTGCCGTGTGTCCCTAGGCAAGGCCTCGTAATCAGACCCAGGAGGAGAAAACAACCAGGAGCTCCACTCAGCCTTCCATTAGCCAGCAAACACTTGGTTCCCTTATGAGTATCTTTTTTTAACTTGTAAAGAGGCAGTGAGTGAGGGGAGATGCCCCACCTCAGACCCATCTCATCGGTAAGCAGCAAATGTGTCTGAAAGCCCTTGATGCCCATAACAGCCATTTAGCATAAAGAGCCATTGAGAACCATACTGCAGTAGAGAAAATCAGTGGAAAGGCATCAGAGATGAGATTACATTTCTGCAGGAGCTGAAGCTGACCAGAGGAGTAAGAGAGGCAGTCCAGGCAACAGTTCCCCACCTTTTGATGATATCCACACCTGCCAGCCCCAGCACATCGCAGCACGAGGCTCAGGCACACAGTTTTGCATTTCCCGGTGGTCAGCCTCAGCATCTTCCACATTCAGCCAGCTTACTCCTTGGGCTTCATGGTGAAAGATTGCAGGTGTTTCAATATATGAATCTGCACTGGTGAATAAACCCTTCTGTAATCAGTCGCTAGTAATCTGTTATGTGACTCTATACAAACATTGACCTGAACTGTCTACTCTGCCCCACGCTTATGCCAATAGACACAGTCACGTGCACAACCTTCATGTCAGGCAAAGCATGAAGTACATCAGCCAGTCAGTGCTTGCACAAGAGCTGGTTTTGACTCTATGGCGTTCATAAAATAGTCTTTTCTGTTTACAAAATGTATATCATTTTTAACATCAAACAGCATATTGATCCATGGGAGAAGTATCTGTATGTTAGAAGGTGAGTGGTATCTCCATTTAATTTATTGAAACATTAATTTCTGAGGAAAATGTTACACTGAATAATAGATTTCTATTCTGAGCTCACAGCAAAGGTTTAGAAAGGACTCCCTATAAGATGCTTGTTACCTCTTCTGTAATCTGACAGTACCATCATTATTGTGATTTAGAGAAATGAAGTAAAGACTAATCTTTGCATAATTAAACTAATCAGGGTGAGTTTTGCTGGGTGAAAAGATCCTTGATGAAGCATTTTACCTGCATTGTAAGAAAAGGAAATTCTTAATATTCCTCTCACCCCCTGTTCTTCAGTATTCTTTGCTCTAATTTGATTTCACAGTATTTACATAACACATTTAATGGGACTTTTTTTCCTAACTACCTTATAAAAGTGCTTTTCACCCTCCCCCACTGCAACAAATAGCTTTCAACCATTTAAAGGAGTTCAAACAATTCTCAAGTAATGGAAAAATCTGTTTGCCTGATGTATGTTTGCAAAGTTACTTGCCAAACTATGTATACAGCTACAGTGCTTGTCACTCATCAATTTTCCAGTACCCCTTGAACAGAAGTTCATCTCTTGCAAAAGAAAATATTTCTTGCTGCTCACAAAACCCAACATATCACATGTATTCTAAGAAGTATATAAAATCATGTATCACCACCTTTTTCCTTTCTTGTATAATGTTGAAATAATAGTCACCTTAATTTTTCCTCTCATTTTCTCGAATTACGGGCAAGAACATGAAAGCCTCACAAAGGAAATAAGAAATTCAATGTCCAGTACAAGTCAAACCTCAGCAGGTATTAGGAAAAACATGTGCTGAGGATGACTGGCAAGTTCAGAGAGCCCCTGGCCACACAGCTTCAGTCAACACTGGTCAACCCGGGCAGGGCTTAGCATCACACTCCCCTGATCTGGGGCACTGGTTTGTAGGCTGCTTGCAGCCTTTGAAGGGCAGGACAGAATAAAAAGCCACAAATCACCAGTCTTCTCTGCTATTTGGGGTCAAGTACAAGAAAATAAATTCAACAAGTGGATTTGATTCTCGGCTTCAGTTTGGCCATGATTTCCCCCAGCACTGGTTAGAAGTGGAGCACAGTTTGTCAGTCCATAAACACATCTGTTTGCCAGGTCAGTCTTACCATCTGCCTACAAATTCTTCCTACAGAGAACAATACAAGGGTATTAAATGTACTGAAATACCTTTAACAGTAAAAGGAAAAACCAAAAGAATGCTAATTTCTCACTAAAATTAGCAAGTCAGTTTTTATTAAAACAAACAGAGCAGCCTCAGAAATATCTACCTCCTCAGATATCCCCCCCTCTTATGATTGAAGTCTGACAGAGATCACCTGTAATAACAAAGCTCCAATACTGACGTAAGTTACCCTTAAAAGAGGCAATGTCAACTGACAAGACATAGCATGTGTTTGTGTCACTGAATTAGGCAGATATTTCACCAGAAATCCAGAACTCTCCACTCTTCTGTCAGCATCTCACAGTAATTATTCCTTCTGATAATTATACCTTACAGATTCACACAAGGTAATTTACTATTGCTGATGTCATCCTTTCTGTAGTTATAAAACTTGCATAATTTTATCTAAAAAATAAGTCAATGTGATTTGAAAAATGTTTGTATAAATATTTGTGATTACAATGCAGCAAATCACTGGTTTTACCATGCCACCTGCCTTTAAGCTAATTAACTATAATATTCACCAATCTTTGTATCCTTAAGTAACTGTACAGAGAGAAATGAACTTTAAATAAATTAAAGTAATTAGCTCCTTTCTGTTACAGCTTATTTATATTGACAACACTTCAAATTTATGTCATCATACCTTTTCCAAAACTCAAAAGACTAGTGTTACATATGTATTAATATTTTAGAGATGCTTAGTTACATAGAAACTTATTCACTTCCTTGAGCTTCAGGATATCCTCACTCTAAACACTGAAGATTTCCTCTGAATATATTAATATTCCTCTTTTGAAAAGGAAGGTTATTCTATAAGAAATTGACTCACTGGGTCAGAGATTTGAAGAAAATACAAAAGTGTTTAAGCTTTAAGGACATACTCCTGACAGTCAGTTTATCATCAAAATAAGATTGGAGTGCTGTCTGCTTAATGATACAAATACTACTGGAGCAAAGGTAAATATCAAATCCAAAGTGCTACAGAAATTATATTCTTGTCTTTCTCACAGTTTGATATTTCACATTTTGATTTCAAGACTGATCATTGGTCTGTATGTACATGTTGGGCAGCATTTACAGAAAACAAAAAGCGTCAGATGTTCCCAGCGTTATGGAAATTTTTATCTTTATACAGGTTTCATCCAGCTGTGTTTTCTCCTGGACTAGTCATCACTATAATGGCTACAGGAAAAAAATACACAGTTATTCATTGCAGACACTGATTATTTTTTTAATCATTTATTATTTATCAAAAAGTCATACTTTTTGATAGTGATTTGAAATCATTAATATGTCTATCTGAAGCAATAGTATCTGCAGCTAAGACCCAAACATTTCAACCAATCCAGTATCTGATTAACTTCAGACACACAGATGAATAGAAACTCTTTTGTACAGAAATTTATTGTCCTTAAATTTAAAATGATTTCACCAATAGTCTTTCGGATACTACACACAGCGAAGAACTAAAAGTGTACCGTGAGGGGAGATTTCAAGGTAGCTGGACCAAAGTTTTGACAGTGCTTTTTACACCAGTTCAGAATGGAACACACTGGTGGTGTTGGAAGCTCATACTTCTCCCCTTTAACATTTTACCTTTTCAAAATTATTCATGTCTATAATGCAGTAAAAGGAGAAAAAAAATCCCAATTTTTTTTGCTTTTAGTAAGACACAGGTTGATTGCCATCTCTTTCTGAGAAGTAGTATGTGTAGAAATGAGGTCACTGTCTGAAATCACTCCCCCATCTGCTCTGTTTAGCCTGTGAGTCATATGGAGTAAGAAAAAAGATTATATGAACCAGAGTTAACATGGAACAGAAAACAATAGAATAACACAGCAACAAAAGAAATTACTACCCCAAAGTTTGCCCTATTCCCCTCTATTTGCTTACTAGCTTGAATGCATTAATTAAGAAAATCAATTTAAAACAAGGTAGTGAGAGAAAATAGAATGTCTGATTGATTAAAGCAAGTGAAGAAGCAAACTCAGGAGAACCGTGGCAGTTGCGATGGAAGTGAACATTTTTGTTGACCTATTAAGTTTCTTGAGCATCAAGAAGTAATATTAAGGGTGTTATGAATTTAATTAGGGATGAGATAATACTAGTATGTTTTGTCATTGCAACAGACTATTGTGCCTTCTGGTCCATAGAATAAATCCCAAGGAAGTTACAGGCACTATGTACAGGGCGAGTAGTGGCACAGATACAAATGCAAAGTAGTAACATAACATAGAGGAGATATCAGCATAATAGTTACACCTTGCATTCAAATATTTTGTGCTGGAATGTTTAAGAAAAAGCAAGTTTTTCTGTGCTTTTCTCCCCGTTAGTATTCAGTACAGATTTGACAAAGTTCACAGATAGATTTTAAACAGAAATGATGTCTTCCAAAATAGATAAGATTTATTGAACACAACATTTGTTTTCTTTTCCATTTTTTGGGTTCATCTACAGAAGTAGGTCAAAATATTCCACAACTAGTTCATGACCTAAAATTGCCACTTCAGATGTTTTGAAACCATCTGTGGAACTGGGTCTTAAAAACACAGAATAATTTGGGGCAGATTGAAAACCAAAAAAAAAAAAAAAAAATAGAAGTAGATCCAGGCTTGGATGCATCTTTTGACAAGAGCTACAGGTTTTTTGTCTTTCCTTGCAAAATGAAGTAATATTGCACATTTATTGTGCAAGATAGCTTTAACAGGAAAAAAGTCCAGCCCAAGATGCTATTCTGCACTATTGTGTGGGTGGCTTGCATAGTGTTTACATTTGCTTTACACAAGAAACAGCTGCTCACAAGCCTCCTGCAGCCAATATCTGGGAGCTGGAGACACCTTCACATCTACCTGAAAGCAGGTCAGCCTGCACCACTGGGGCTGAAAGTCAGCTCAGCACCTACAAGGGGAAGCTGCTGCCCTGCCACTGTGGCCCATGCCCCAACCCAAAAACCCAGCTTGCACAGCACTGACAATCAAATCTCCTGTGGGAAAGGACAAGTGGAAGTCTGGCACTTCCCCATCTGAGGGAGTGCCCAGTCACAGACTCGCTGCCATCAGCCTTTGCTGGCAGCACATGACTTGCCATTTTGACATAAAAGTTTCAATGTGTGCTTTTCTGACTACACATAACATTTTAGTCTTGGTAGCTGAACCAGAAAGCAAGCATTTGCATGGATTTAGTCATCTCCATTTGCTTTCAGTTTTAAATTTGTTGAAATATTTCTTGGTGTGCTTTTCCAGGGCCGAAAGCAAGGGAAACCACTAACACCACAAGGGAAGATAATGTCATAAAAACATAAAATACATGAGACTTCAAAGTTCATCAATGAGCAGCCTTCAAGCAGAAGGATTGTTTATTCAGTGCTTTGAAAGGAAGGGAGAAACTAACTGAAGGACTGAACAAAATAAAGATGTGCAAAATTCATTGTAAAGTGTTGATGAAAACCAGGTTGACTTTTAAATTGTAAAATATTCAATATACAGACTATAAAAATATTTTTTGTTGCTTGGTTAGTATCTTGTGGGCAAGGCAGAGAAGGAATAGAAATTTTTTTGTACATTTAATAAATAATTTATTAAAGCATTTAATTAAAAAAAACCAACAGTTGTGAAAGCCCATTCTTGTAAACAAACCTTTAAGATCACCACCAGTCAAAAAAGACAAAATAAAGCCCTTATTGTTGCTTAATAAAAATAAAAAATGCCAAATCAGAAAAATTTTGAGCAGTATTTTTTTTTAATCCAAGCCACTGTTCAAAACCAGCTCTCACCAAGGGCTATGTACTCCAGCTCCTTGCTCTTCTGACACGAAAGTGAGCATGCAACAGCTGATACATAAACTAGTAACTGAACTCATAGGTTCTAAGTCACATAAGGATGTGAATTCTGCTTATACTTCTAGGATCTTATATGACTCTTGTTCTTACAAAAATAGTGTGTCTCCCAAGTAAGAAAGTTTAAAAGATATTCATTACTCCCTTAAACTAAACCTGCAAATTCTTCTGTGTTTACTTAGTTTTGCTAGCTGGCAGTGAGACCAGAAGTATGAAGTGATATTTCATTATTACCCTTTTTTATTTTTAATACATTTTATATATATTTATTTATTTATTACCATATATATAAATATTACATTATTATATTTATCATTATAGCTAAAATGCAGAAAACTTGTAAGCAGAAAGAATCAATGTATTTGCACTAAGATTCATTTGGTGACTACATCAATCTGTGGAATATTAAAATTTGTATAATCTTTCATTTTCTTTCAGTTAACTGCAGTGGTAATGTCTCTGCATGTAAAACAAGGTCAGATGGCGTTAGCTCAACTCACTTCATACCCCAGGCTCAATCTCATAAGGCATATCAAAACACACGAAGTTAATAAGGCTGATTCAATAGCTACGATTCTCCTAGTACTTCAAAAGTAGAACAATAAACGCTGACACAGACAGCTGCAGCATCAGCCCCAAAGGATTTACATCTACATTTACAAAATGCTGGAGAAAACACATATCTAAACAAACTTCTCACAGCCAAGACAGTCTTTACCTGTTTCACATTAAGGCTCCACTGCTATGTGTGCAATCCCAAATGCTAGTAACACTCACCCCTCCTTGAAAATATGCTGGCTCATCCCCACCCCCATAATTGTTACAACTCTTATTGCATTAGTGACCCCTAGTTTAAGAACTGCTGCCTAGGCCTTTCCCTCCTCTGTGCTATATTTGTGTCCAGTCAATGCATCCGATATCCTCCGCTAATTACCATCTAAGCTGTTATAAAGAATCTACACGTGTTACTGCACGAAAGAGGATTACTGTACTTTAAACTTAGCCAGGCTGGGTAATCCCATGTGCAGTAGGACTGGACACATAATGGATGCAAGTTTACAGACAGCACTTTGGGCAGCATTTCCTTCGCTGCATGGTTTAGTTGCTGCCACTATTCTTTGCTTCTGCCACAATACCAAAAAAAAGTGTCTGTTCACAATGAGCACATGCAAAAAAAATACAAATATATGGTAACATCTTTAATTAAGTGTTTTTTACAATTCTCGATGCCGTAACATCCTTTCAAGACAATGGTGGCAGATATCCTTAGTAGTATTTATGGTCTTTCAGAATTAATTGAAAATCTGTTTTAGAGTTAATAATTTTTGTTTACAACCACCATTGGAAAAAACTAAGTAAAGCTCCTACCGTAAGAGCTCAGATAGTGAGCTTAAACATATGCTTATCTCCCATTCCAAATATTTTAGATATCTGAAATTCTTGTTTAATGAACAAGTTAGTAGCTGAAAACAACATAAGTAACAAGCGCTTGACTGTATTAAAATGTTTTCAAATTTGATCACATGATTATAAAATAAGCAAAAAAAGAATACTTTTATTTCATTTACAGAAAACCCCCCTCACTTTTCTTACTAACTTGCACAATTTTGAAAGTTTACACAGCTCCATTAAGTAGCACTGCAAATCATTTGCTCCCTGCATTTGTAGGCCAGCTGAAGAAAGCAAAGTTCACAAGGATGCCAAAGACCTACATAATGTCTTCCAAGACTTGTGCCTTTTCCAGACAAGAGTGGGCATTATCAAGTAGAGGAGAAGGAATCTAAAAGTCTCCAGGCAGGAGATGTTTGAGAAAGGCAGTGCTTGCAGGACAAGGAAACATCCGTTGCACAGCTAGGAAGCGCTGGGAGACAGGCATACAACTTGCACTGAAACTGCAGCCTTCATGTTTCAGAGAGAAATGGAATTAAAATATTGTTTTGGCAGTACAGAACTCCGAAAATTGTTCCCCACCTTGCATATATACTTACATTTCAGCTCTAAAACTTTATTAACATTAATGTTCTCTTGAATACAATTTTTCTTTACATGAAGTGAATTAAATAAAAAAAAAGCTAAAGAAAGTAAGCAACCTGCAAAAAGTCTAGTTCTAAGACATTTTCCAGGGGTTTAGTTTAAAAGAACATGAAGTGAAAGAGTTATAAAAAAAAAAATCAGTGAAGGAAAATTGCTGAGTTACAAACCTGACTCTCTCCCCAGAACCCCTGGATTTTTCAAGGTTTTCATGAGAATGTATGTTGAAAAATGACTGATTTAAGACACCAACAACAAAAGATGGAAAAAATATTTTAAATTATATTCTCAAGAAAAATGAATGGTCAAAAAATTATTTTCTTTATCACTAGCATGAATTGTGATGTCCAGCAGTGGGCAAGGTCCATTACTCATAAGTCAGTTTAATCAGTTCCCCTAGTTCTGGGAAAATTTTACTGGAAATAGACTCTTTCCAGGTTAGGAGTTTCTTCTCAACTTTGAAAAACAAATATGCTAGAGAAATCATTTGCCGTGTTCATTTTCATCTGTAACACATCCATGCTGAAACAGGGCAACATAATACCATAACACCAAGGAAGGACTTGCTTATGCACTTAAATATTCTATACAAAGTATGAATATAAAAAAACCCCAAAAAAACGGATCATTTTTACAGTGCATCTGCATTTTTTTAAAAAAAGAATCTGTAGAAAGACAAAGCTAAGTATTTTGTAGATATCTGTCCTTGGATTGAGCACTCTTCTGCAGATGTCACTGTAGTTCTCTACAGAGGTCCAAATTTTACACAGTATTTCTTCATTGAAAGAAAGTAGATTCTTTGTCCCGGTGCCTCATGGCATTTAAGTCCATAATTAAACACCTACCCCCACATTCATTGACCCAAAGTTAGGATTACTTCCCTTGTGTCCTCAAACCAGCGAAAACCAGGAAACAGTCTCACAAAAATATATCCTCTATAAAACTTTTAACTCACACAAATGACTCAATCCATGCAGACAGTGGGGCAGTAAACCATGAAAACTGCAGAAATGGGTAGGCAGGATTGAAGTGAAACACCATGAACCTCCCCAAAAGCACCTCATTGTGCCCCTGTAGAGCAGAAACAGAGGACCAGAAAATTTTTCCACAGGAGTCAGGGGTTGTTTAATCTCAAATTTTTGGTGTATACATGAAAGTTTTGCCACTAGGAGAAAGGCTATAAGCTTTGCATGGCTTCCATTACTTCCCTGCCCTCTTTATGAAACTTACTTCAAATTTCTAGATAACAACTAAGTTACATAAGGTGTCACGACAGCTATCTATAAAGGGCCAAATTGTATGCTTTTACTTCTTGATTGAATCCAGCTACTCATGGCTCTAAGTTTCACAGAGAAGCTACTCATTTCCCCAGGAAGTCATTAACTCAAAGATGGCACTTCCCTTCATAACAGTTACAGAAATGCACTTCAAATAAGAAAGAGTTATATGTTTTTATATAATATCTTCAACATTGTTATTAATGGGTCTTGTGCATGGCAGTATCTTCAATTTTTCTCTGATTGTGTCTAGTTATTTTTCTGAATGGTTACAATCAAACCTCTCAGGAAGTCCTGAGTGGTCCCAAATATATTTTCCCTAGATCAGTCTACCTAGCTCACTCAGCCTCCCACCTTGGCAGTGCCCTTCTAAAATTCCTGTGGTCTCCTGTCAGTTAACATCAATAATTTCACTACGAAAACAGCAAGCATATATTTTAGATGCTTTGTTGTTCATGTATGTAAATAAAGCCATGCCAGTGCTTCCAACATTTCTAATGCAAAGGCCAAGGCTAAGGACTTCACAGCTGAAAGAGGCCATCATTTGCCTCCTTCAATAGTATTTACGAAATAAAAGGAAATGTCAGGGAATTGCCTTTCTCCCTGCTCCTGAAGGGCAAGTGCCTTGCCATCTTTGGAGATAAAGACGTATCTGAAGTCATGTAATGATTAAGGTTTTGACATCCTATTCAAACTGAAATCTCTCTTGCCATTCCTAGCAAAGAACCTGTGGAGGAAATTTTACAGATAACCTTTTAAAAATTATTTAATACAGTATTTTAATGATTAATGTTATTAACTTACCTAAGACAAGCATGCAATAATATATCTCTTCACACGTGATTAAAAACCATCTCAGAAGACATGGCTGGTTAAAGACACAAGGTGACATAGTAAGACATTTGGCCCAGAAGCATGGTAAGGACCTAATGCACTGCTGACATTCTGCCTAGCTGGGTTTAATCTCTGCAGCAGCAATGACTCTTCAAAACTTGCTCCACAAAAGGCAAGAGACATGAAAGAGAAACAGATGATGGTCAAGCATTAATTGAAATTCAAAAGCAAATGCGAGTGGGTTTTTTCCTCTAGATGATGTGATAGTTTTAAATGTAGCAGTAGATCTGCAGCTTGATGGCCTAAGAATAACAGAGAATCAAGGTTTTCAGGGAAAAGCAGGTAACAGTAGCTGGAAAAAACAAGGCAAGCTTGCAAACACCATTCCTTAAGAACCTGATAAAGTTATTCTGATACAAAATCTCTCCTATTTCCTCTGCTCCAGCTCTATCAGTGAGTCTAAGGAAAAAGTACTGCCGCCCCCTGCAAATCCTTCCTTTTTCAGTATGCTTCTTGGTCACAAACTTTGGATCAGTCTTTTCACAAGGGGCAGAAAGACCTTGCGATTATATTCACGCACCATAGAAGATGACTTGCTAGAAGCCAACATACACTAAAGATGAGCAAGGCTGGAAGGAAAAGAGGCATATCTTACAGAGAGGCTCCAGTCCTTCTGAATGTACCTATTCAGCTACAGTAGTGCTTTCCCAAAACATTTTCCCTTTCCCTCCTCAATGACAGAATGCTGGAAACTGCTTTGCAAAGATCTTTCCTCCCTTCCCCCACACTACGTTATTCTTTACATCTTCTCTTATACAGAGAAAATGATGCAGAAAGAGTAGCCAGTTTTTTCCACACCAAATAATTTGTTGACTGTTAGAGGGCATATGGGCAGGACAAGCACTGCCTTCAGCAGAGTATCTGTGCCCTCTGTCATTATTTTCTGCTCTCGCTGCCCATTCCTAGCTCAAAGCAAACGCTACTTCCGCCTGCTACTTGGAGCAGTCGTCTAAAGGACAAGAGTTTTTTTGTAGCTGTGCTGCAATTCACAATGCCAACACAGAAAGCCTCATTCCTTCTTTACTTTTTATCTAGGAATGAACACAAAAGATGGAGTGGGGGAAGGGAAGGAGAGATGGAAGAGTGCCCCAACTTTTCTTCTGGCACACACAATGTTTGTTGCAATGTTCACAGACTTAGCATATATTATCTGGGTTATCTATAGCCATTAGTGTCATTAAAATATCCAATTATTTTCATTTCTGTAACTATAGAAGAAATAAAACTTTTTATTTAGACTAATTATCCATGTGCGACAATTATTTTTTAACTGGTAATTGAATGTAGTTGCTATTTTGTTACGGTACTTAATATTAAGCATGTGGTAATTAGCCACTGCAAATATAGCTGAGATTTATCTACCTTAGAGGTGTAATGGCTTTAAACTGAAAGAGGATGGGATTTAGATCAGATGTTAGGAAGAAATTCTTTACTGTGAGGATGGTGAGGCACTGGACCAGGTTGCCCAGAGAAGCTGTAGATGCCCCATCCCTGGAAGTGTTCAAGGCCAGGCTGGATGGGGCTTGGAGCAACCTGGTCTAGTGGAAGGTGTCCCTGCCCATGGCTGGGGGTTGGAACTAGGTGATCTTTAAGGTCCCTTCTAACCCAAACCATTTTGTGATTTTATATAAAGTTGAACTAAAATTTGCCATGTTATTGAAATGACATACTGAAATCGGGCTGGCAAGCTCTGCAATGAAAGAACAATGGTCTCACATTATGCCTGTTTCAAAATGGCATTTCACAGTGGCAATGTGTCATTGGAAAACGTTCAACTGACTTCAGGTAAGTATGACTTATCAGAGATATCCCTCCATCTCTGGGATGCATGAAATTGGAAGTTATGTATTGGCCTTCAGTCTTGTCCTAAAACAGTTCAACAGCATGCCCTCCGATAAGTGAAACTCAAGGCAAAACTAGCTTACCTCCCTGCTACAAAAGCACCTCAGGTATTTTTTAGGTATAAAAATATGAGAACTCTGTGTTCTGAAGCATACAGAATAGCTTGAGAGCAACAGTAAGCTTTGTAAGAACAACATGACACATTTTCAGTCATATATTAAATGCCAAATGATATTCCATTTTGCAATGCTTAAGCCCACCATCTCTGTTGCAGAATTCACTGGTTTCTCCAGCCCACCTCAACACTGGGATTTTATTTTTTTTTTTTTTGTTCTTGCACACAGCCGGTAGTCTGGCAAGCTAATCGTCCTCTGCTGATTCTGCCAGATGTCTGTGAAATAGAAAGCTGCCCACCACCAAAGAGGCTGGCAGTTTTATGACTCTGACAATTGCTTGTGGCAAAATTATAATTAGTATACCACTGTTGCTATGAATTCTAAATTGCATCACACCAATTCCAGCTCCAGTTTTTTTAGATACTGAATATGATTTTTAAACAATTGTGAAAACAGCTGCATGCTGATTGCCATTAAAACCTACATCTACCAGAACTTAGCATCAGGCACAGTGATGTCTGTCTCTGTACTCCAAGAGATTGTGTAAGTGGCAAAGATTATGCTGTGTTGGTCCACAGAAGGCTGTCAATGTTGTTCTTAGGGTTATAAAACATTTTTGGATGAGTTGCTCACATGCAGATTATATAGACTTTTTGCTAAAGAGAACACTCCACACAGGGCTTTTTCTGTGATTAAATATTTTTCATATATGTTTCCATTCCAAGTATTTTTAAACACCTCTAAGCAAGGGAGAGTGGGTGGAGAAATATGACATGCAGAGAAAGAGACTTGGAAATTTAACATTTCACAAAAAACATTCTTGAAGAGGTCAGAAATGCTGTGTCACTACCCAAAAGCAGCTCTCATTTTACTGCCTAATCCCTGGGAATGTGGAAACTACATTTTAGGTACTGTTAGTATTGCTTAAGGAGGGGAGATGCAAGGTGCACACCTCCCTTTAACCAACTCAGTGGGTTATTTGCAGCCTGGTGCAGCTGGTGTGAGGTCCTGTGGTGGCAGGAAGCAGCCACCTTTCCAGGGGTTGTTTCCACAGATGCTTACTCCTTCATGGAGAACCAGTGCCTTTCCACTGATGCAGCTAAACTGCACTGCAGTGAGGTTTCCAAAATAATTTCTATCCAATCACTCTAACCATAGCATTGGAGAGCAAAAAAAATGGCAGATTTTCTTTTTTTTGTCTCTTGTTTTGGCAACAAAGTTCATGGCCTTTGCTCCTTTCAAGCAACTTGCTGTAGCCAAGAAAAAGACATCTGCAGAGGTAACTGCTTAAGCTGGGCAGTTGCTGCCTGGTCTCACAGCTGCACTGCTAAGAGCATCTACATGCAGAGCCCTCTGATGAAGGCACAAAGAGCAGCCCACCTTGGGCCCACCTGAACCAAGCAGGAACCATCACAGATGGTGGCTTCTCACCACCCATCATAAAGCCTGGCTAAAATTGGCTGCGGTGCACTTGCAGACTAGTAAAAGAAGCCTGTCACAAAATGGAGAGTGTAGCAGGGATGCTGAGTACCATTTTGAGGCTCTTGAGACAAGAGTTAAGATTACATGCTTCGCTTGTGCTGGACAGATGTGTTGCAGGCTAGCAGGACCTTCCCACCACAGAACTGATGGCAGCTACCAGGGCTCTGTGCCATCCCTGGCCTCCTGAATCCAGCGCTCCTTTAGATGGAGCCACAAGGAGGGCCTGGGGTGCTGCCCAGCAAAGCTTTGCAGCCTAATGCACACACAGAGCAGGCAGAGGGCAGGCAGCCCTTGCAACGAGCAGGAAAGCTTTGCTATGTGTTTGCTAACCAGCCTTTTGTGAGTCTTATAAATGCATGGTGTTGAGCACCATAGTGAGCACCACAATACGAGATATCTTGCATCAGTTATAGTGCAGCAGTGCTTGGAAAAAAACCTTGTGTCCAGAATCCCCGATGAGGAATGTTCAAAAGAACATCCAGAGAGTTGTGGTTCTTGCTTCCCTAACAGCAACATGCTTTGTAGGTGTTAAGCAATAGCTGCAACAGGTACAAATAAAACAACATTCATACACTGCCACTGCATAATCTGTCCTTCCATTCTGATTTTCTACAAGGTAGGTGTAAGGTCATGAAGCCAAAAGGTTGGGGGTGAGGGGTGGGGAGTAAAATCACATAGCAGTCAAAGCCTTTTCAGTGTTTGCTGTAAGGCAGAGAAGAGAAACCCCTGTGCCTGCGAGGCTCCTGCACACTCCTCACACTCACAGCCACCCAGCTAGGACATCTGGGCATCTCAAGGGGACATTTCAAAGGTAAGTGATCAGCAGCCAACTTTGAAAAATCCAACTTTGGAGCTCAAATGTGTTGATTATACATTGCCATGGTCACTATCATTGTGCTAACGACCTAAGTGCTGTTTACTGTTCAGGATAGACCTTTCTGTTGCTGTTACAAAAGCTATATTTTAAGAAAACACTCTTTTCTAGATTATTTCATTATTCAAAGCCTGACAGCAAACATATATCACCCTTATACATGCAGTGATTAGTCCAGCCAAAATAAGGAAGAAAAAGCAGAGACAAAAGCTTTTCTTCTGGGCATCTTTATTACTCTGCATGATGAATTTTATAAAAGAACAAAAGCAAAAAAAGCCATAACCCCAACACCAAATGAGAAATAGACAGCAGATTAAACTATTTCCCTTGAAGAAGGAAAGGCATCAAATCAATTGTGTGGACACATGAAAATTATTTCACTAATGAAAAATATTTTTGAAGCCTTCTAGGCCAGCTTCATTTATGCATGAGATAATGTTATGGGTTTGTTGTTTTGTTGTTTTTGGGGGGTTTTAAAGATTTAAAATTATTTGCCCAATTGATGATTAGAAAGAAATACTGCAAAAAAGTATCAGCTCTGCTACTTAAAAATAAGTATTTCTTAGCAACATGACTCAAGTCTCCTGGAAATTAAAGATGAGATTCACTGGAACCAGTGTTAAGGTATATTACAAAATTCAATATTAATGCAGTATCACCCTGTAATATATTAATATTGACCTAAGATATTATTGAAGATACTTGTAGAAAAAAGTAATTCTCCCATGTCCACTTATGTTTTTATATCTGGGGTAAAGGCCATTACTGAAAAGCAAGGAAGCAAGCAAGACAAGAGAAAAAAAATGTTTGTGGTTTTTACAGACACGGGAAAAGAGTCAGTGGGCAAAATCTCTGCTACTGTAGATTAAGAATGAATAGGGGATGGCTGAGGGACCACTGGAAAGCCCAAAGAGACCAATAGCTTCTGGTTTTTTCCAAGAATGACGTACAGCAATTAGCAAAGCTGTGTCACAGAGCACTCACATATTACAATGTTGTTTTCTCCTACTGGCATTTGCTCTTTTTAGAGGTTCTTTACAGATTGGTATCATAGTGTTCGGTACAATGTGAAAACAGATAGTAAATGGGAAAGTATCGATCCAGTTAAACATTAGGGATTTATAGGCAGTTAGCAATTAACTGGATTGATCATTTTGGTGCAGCAGTTTGGAAAGTAGCTAGAAGACTTTAAGGATGCAATGGAAAAGCTACAGTCCAAAGTAATCCCCCTCCCCATCTTCTCTTGCAAAACAGCTACCTCTTCCCATTTAGCAACATCACTCTTGCTAAAATTTCTTTTTGATTCACACATCTTATGTAATGCATTTATTAAATGATAATGTCCCCTGTGTTTTTTGTTTTGTGAGTGAAAACACAAGTTGTCAGAAATTCACAGCAGAATCCACACAAATGGATGAGAGTGAGAAATTGCACATGAGGATTTGCTCACAGGGAGTCTCTCACGTCGTGTCATAGGTGCCAGTGTACTATCAACAATGACTAACATCATTTAAGCAATTAGCACAAAATAATCTTCTTGATACCATGTTTTGCATGGAAGAAACATCCTGGTGATTAGCACTATGTAGTTAGAGGTACATGCATGTAGCAATTAGATGAGGGAAAGGAATATTCCTCCCCACGCGTATCTCCAGTTATCGAAAATAATGCGAGCCATCATATCTAGCACACAGCATAGTCACTGCAGTCCTCAAACCTCAACAACAACCAAAAAAAGCCTGTTACACTATTCCAGGAACAGTGAAAAGCTTAAAGTCACAAGTGTTAGGGGCTATATTGATACATCACTTTCTCCTCCCCTCCCATCTGCTGTTTTCTCCACATTTGCACCCCCAAGAACTATCCCATAGCCTCCTCTGTAGAAAACCGGTACAAGAGAAAGAAATCCAAGGAAATACACAGCTTTTATAAGATGTCAGACAATTTGGCTATTAATAACACTTGACGTCACACCTTCAGGGAAGCAAAAATAGGCCAGCTTCAACTCAGTATGGCTACCAGAGCTGCAGCTGGCCAAAGGTAGCTGCAACTCACAACTCCAGAATAATCATGTTCTTTAAACTATCTTTAAGACCAAGATCTGTGTTTTCAGTGATTCTTCTGTCAGCAAATTAAAACCAATAGAGCGCTAATATACTTTAGGTAATTTGAATGCTATTTCATGTTAATTAGCCAGGTCAGCCTTGCTGCAACACTTCAGTTAATTGTGGGAAAGTAGTATCATCAGCTCACTGCTAGGTAGCACTGACAGAGCTGTTCAGCAGCTAATCCATCACTCGGAGGCAGCATTTTGAAAGAAGATACAAAGCTTCAGGGATTGCCTTTTCTCTCTGACCCACTGACGAAGCCTCTTACTAGTATTAATGTTTTATTAATGAAGATGCTAAAGGAAATAGACAGCATTTTCAGACATGCCTGGACTTGACCCCTAGCTGTCTCTATGATGGTCCATTTCCCAAAAGGGCAGAGCACTTCTAATTCCAAATGAGAATCAGCAGCTGTCTTGGCTGATCTGCTTAACACCATGCCCACGGTCACACAGACATTGGCTGCACTGTGTGCCATAAAGCAGAGCTTCCCCCTGCACCTCCAGGATCACCAAACTTACTGCTGAAGGAGAACATCAGCATGACATTGCTGTGAGGCAAAGCTTGTTAGTGAAAGGTTTAGTGTTACAGTAGCAGAGTCATGCTTTCCCCCTGCCCGCAGCACCGCTCTGTCTTCCTCAGTGCTAGCAATAAGTTTGTGCATCCCCAAGGGAGCCTGCAGCACACCTGCAAGCTCCACTCTGGTCTTCTGAACAGCTTTTTCCCTGCCTTCGCTATACAGCTATTCTCTCACTTTGTTCTTCATAAATGCTGCTCAGAAAGCTTAGTGACAACCAGCTTAGAAAAGAAAAAAAGAACATTTTTCCTCTCTGACTATAGTACAACATACATACAAATATATCTTCTAGCTATAAAGGATTAATTCTTCTTTCCAAAAGCAATTGTTAAAGGCTTGCTCTCTAGAAGACAAATACAGCTGATTAAGAGTGGTTATTACTGTGTATTAAAATATTTTTTCCTAGTCTTGACCAAACTTACTAAAATACTGTAAGAAGCCACAGTTTGCTGCCAGCAGGGAGACTGCATTTTTCATACAAAAATAGACAATAAACGGGCATGTGAAAGTCTCATACTGATCTCAGGACACAGCGTATTATTACCTGATTTTGGGGGCAGTTTCCTCAGCTGAAGATGTCAAATTGGGTAAAACACTTTCACTTGATTAGTAGACAATCATTTTCTGACTGTTGATACTTCCACAGTTCACTATAGCAGTTAGCACCTTTTAAATATCAGCAAAATTTTTATTTCATTTATTTATCACATCATAAAAAGAACAGCTTAGCTGTAGCTTTTTGGCTCAACAGAAGAAAAGACAGTAAGTCAGCAGAAATAATTCAACCTAATTGATCCCTGTTTTATGTCCATGAACCTTAAGTGTAAAAGGTTAAAAATAAATAAATAAAATAGCAATAACTTTCAAGACCTTTTGTTTTTTTTCTGGTTAGACAGTGTGCAATTGTTTTGCTTTCCCTACACTCCTGCTAAAAATAACATACAGCCACATAGGAAATTCTGCCAATGCAGTGCACAAAGCATCCACATTTTTCTCCCCATCACAACATTTAAAAAAAACCTAGTTCTTCCTTCAAATGCAAGGTTCTACTGGATCTGCCATGTTTTTTTCTCCCTAAAGAAACAGAATTTTAATACCTGAAAAAAACATATTTCCAGTGTGGATCCATCATGTGTGGTTGCTATGGTGACATAAGTCAGCTAAATTCAATCAGTTGTCTCTTATTTTGGTATTTTGTTTAAGAAATCGCCTCTTAGAGAAGCTCCCTTCCCTTCACACACATAATTTATGATTGCTCAATGGGCTTATTATTGTACTGGTTACTGCTACATGATCACACCTTGAAACAAAGCCTTTTCTTGAGGAAATCCCCAATAAGCACCAAGAATAAATCAGCTAATAAACTGTGAACACATATGACACCTTATGACACTTCCTCTGCCTTTCATGATACATGGCTGTATCCTTATACCCTAACCTGTCTTAGCTGAGGCTATTTTTAACACATCAGCTACCCAAGCAGCTGGTTTTCTGCCTTCCTGCCTCTCTCCGCCCCCCAACTACAGGTTTCCCTTTTCTAGTTGTCTTCAGATAAGTAGAATTCCATTTTCAGAAACACAGAAGTTTAGCCACAGTGGAATTATTTTCCCACCCCTCAGTGATATGCTCAGTGTTCAACATCACTAAAACAGGCAACATTTTACAATCACTAAAGGCAAGTTCCACTTTCCAAATAAGACCAGTATTAAGTGTCTGTATGGGAGTTTGAAACAAATTTGATTATAGTAGATAGGAGGTCACTTTAGTCCCATATGTCTAAATTAACCATGAAAACAATGAAAAATGTGCATAGTTAACATGGGATCAGAGAAATCTCACCACAGGAAAGGCACAGATTTGTTGACGCAGGTCTGGAGAAGTGTCACTAAAATGACCAGAGGGCTGGAGCACCTCTCCTATGAAGACAGGCTGAGGGAGTTGTGGTTGTTCAGCCCGAAGAAGAGAGGGCTCTGGGAACACCATATCACAGCCTTTCAATACTTAAAAGAGGGCTTATAAGAAAGATGGGGACATACTTTTTTAGTGAGGTCTGTTGTGACAGGAGCAAGGGATAATTGTTTTAAACTAAAAAAGGGTAAATTCAGACCACATGATGTAAGGAAGAAAGTCTTTACGATGATGGTTATGAAGCACTGGAACAGGTTGCCCAAAGATGTGGTAGATTCCCCATCCCTGAAAACATTAAAGGTCAGGTTGGACAGGGCTCTGAGCAACCTGATCTAATTGAAGATGTCCCTGCTCATTAAGGGTGGGGTTGGACCAGCTGACCTTTAAAGGTCACTTCCAACCCACACTACTCTAAGTCTAAATGGCACCCAGTGTTTTGTTTAGGCTTTAATAAACCGGTTGGTAGATTATTAATGGGTTTGTCTTAAAACACAGCCCTGTGTGTCCCATTTCACCAAACAATCTTAAGAAACTCCATAGCAGAAGTACAGAGAACACATGTGCAGAGTCGATGTGCAGCTGTAGAGAGCCTCTGCCTCGCAGGCTGAGTGAAATAGTAGCAGTCTGTGTGCACAACCTTGTGGTAGTTTTTAAGACAAACCTGGATTTGAGCAAGACCACAGATGCAGATGTTATCAAGATGTAGGGTTGTTACACATGCAGAGACAGACACTGAAACCCAAGAGCTTCAGTCATGTACTTGCCTTCCTTTTTAGCCCAATCCACCCCTGTGTTGCCCTGTGAAAGCAGGCCCCAGGTTTACTGGTGGCCTTGACCCATGCATGCACTGCAGAAAAAGTTGGTCCACTTCCTCATCCTGCTGTGAGAAACAAAGTGCTACTGGAATGGATGATCTTTGGTGCCAGGGAGTAAAGTCTGAGCCAATACAAGCCTTGTACTGAGTCTGCAATGTCTCAGTAACCTCAGGGGTTCCTTTCAGCTTTCTGCGCTTCCTTCTCATCCTTGCTGTTCATTCATCAAAAACAGACAAGCTCTCATTTTAGTGACAACTTGAGAGATCTCTCTTCCTCTCTTTCCAGCCAAGGACATTGGATTCAACTCAAGATACTGTTTAAGAATGTTTTCCCTGCTTAAAAAGCTTACTGAGTTTTTAATGCATCCTTAAGAAATGCTAAAAAAGTCTATCTTATGTAGCAGCTGAAAATTAAGCTAGCCCTGACAGCCAGCTGCCAAATTAAATTGTTGCGATAACAGAGCTGTGTATGTTTTTATTTGAAGAACGCTTTTCCCACCAATGGGGCAGCACAGAAAACTCACATTTAACCAAAAGAGAAGATCTTGCTTAGATGTATGGTTTGCAGTGGTGGCATGCCCGAGAACATTATTTCAATTCCACTTTTATTCTTATTCTGAAAACGTGTAGTTAAGTCAACAGTAAAGGAAACAAAGCACTCACAGGTAGAAAAATAGTAAGACATTTTAATGTAAAAAAAACAATATTTCAAGATCTACAAAAGATTGTCAGCTACAAATCTGCAAAGCAAATCCAAGACCATTGCAGAATGTGTTAGCATTATTAGCATTTATTTATTTGTACTAAATCCTCACTGACTGATGCCTGGCAGAAGAGATTTTGTGCATGAAAAGATCTTCCATTTGGAGTTTACAATGAACAGATGGAAGCAAATGGAAGTAATGATCTTTTTCCTCCAGTGTACTTAAATAAGACACCAGATACTGCCTGGTGTCACAACAGAATGGAGCTAATGCCATCTATGGATATTACTGCATTTTGTATGCTCAGAAATGCTTAGGAATTTTGCCAGTGTCTCAGGTACTACCCAAAAGCCCATTCAGGATCCTGGCCTCTATTGTGGAATAAGGTGAGTTTTAAAAGACTAAGACACTAATGACATGAAAAACTTGACTTGATAAGTACTGTAGCAACATTGTCACCAAACTGATGAGCTCTAGAAGGTGTCAGAAACATTTCAGTAGTTTCACTTAATTTCCAAAACAGATTTACAAAGGTTAATGCACTTCAGTTATTTACTCACAAGCCCTCTGAAGGTGCTAGATTTTAAAGTGTGTAATTGAGGGAAGACCATGAAAGCTCATGTTTCATGGACTGGCACTGCTAGATGGGATAAACATGTCTGAGAGGCCACAGTATGTCTTTGGACAATAATTGTCCAAAAACTTAGGGCCAGGAACCTTGTCACCAGCTCACAATATTAGACAAAGCCCCTTAAATTGTATCATCGTTGATTTGAGTTCTTTTTGGTTAACCCAGCTTGAAAGAGCAATTATATGTAAAGGAAAACCAAAACTGCCAAGATTTCCAAATTGTTTTGGAAAGAAATAAGCTGTGCATGTTGAAGCACAGGAACAGAGATGGGACAGCCGGGAAGCAAACACCTAACCTAAGCACTGCTGTGAGCGCTTGAAGGAGGCAGCGAGCAATTACGGGCAACTTCCAAAAATTCTTCACCAAAATTGAGCCAACAGTTTTCCATCCCTTTCCTTTTGCATGCCCTTAGTTCACCTTTTATTTTGCTGTTCTTGGGCCCACGTCCTCATTCAACATTTTTTTTTCTTCAAAGACCAGCTCAGAACCAGTGAAGCCCCAGTAGTAGCTGGTACAAAAGCAAGCCCATTTCAGAAGAAGCATTAATAGAATGTGTTCTGTACACTGGGAGCTTGTTTTTCCCAAAGATATGGGAATGGCAAGCTTGAAATAACTGCAAACCAAGGAATTTCTTAATAACAACTGTGTGTTTTCTTATCTCTCAATTTTTTTTATGTTAAATCATGACTTCTCCAGACTACCTGTTCAGAGAAGACATTGCAACAGAAATTTTAAAATAATGTGCAACAGCATTGAAACATTTAAATTTAACAAAACTGCCCAACATTTATGCATGCAGAGCATCCACACATCTTACTAATTCAAGCAGAAAAAAAGAATATTTTTTTTATCTACAGAGGAGAAAAGAGTTTGGAGAAATTGCTTTTGATTTGGTCTAAAAAACCAACAAAGTGGCTTCAGGCACTGCCTCCAACCCTGCAGTTCTGAAGACACCTGCTCAGTTGGTGTTGGAGGTAAATTTTCTTAGACGCTTTGAAGTTTTATGTCTGCACAGATGCAAAAGGGTAACCACAATACTGAAGCAGCTCCGTGCTCAGCCATACCTAAATCTAATTAAGGCTCAACATTTCTGTGCCATCTCTCTGACAATTTAATCCAATAAAACATACTCAGATTGGTACTACTGTATACTAACAGGATCAGTTTTTCTTGCCATCAACCACATTCCAAAAAATGCTTAACAAATTATGATTGTCACAGCCACGTTAATAAAATAGCACAGAATTCTGTATGCTCATTCAAGAAATAAAAGCTTCAGATTCAATTTCCAGCCCCACCCCTAGGAAAACAGTTTGAATTCTGTTCGCCTGCTCCCAAACAGTTTAGAACTACCCATCCTAAACCTACCAAGCTGCTCTGAGCCTATGAACTTAAGGAAACATACAGAAAAATAATTTATTTAGTGATATGGAGAGGACAGAAATAAGTATACCAGTGTGGACCCATGGCTGAAGCTTTCTTTTGAATTTGCAGAAGACCAGATTCTGCCTTTTGGTTTTTTGTTTTGTTTTGTTTCTCCAGCTTATTCCACAGTTATTTACTGTACGATTGAATCAAGTTACTGTTTTCTACCCAAGGATGGTTAATACCACTAACTTCTGAGTAGATTCTGAGAAAGGACTTTTTCCACTAACATTTTGGAGGGGATGCAAAAGAGGAATGAGCTGCAAGCCATTAGGAGGCCTTTTCAGGCAGGTGCTTCACATCAGCACAGATGTGTCTTGGAGTATGATTCAGACCCACTTCAAATCTCTACAAATTTGTAACCATGGTAAGGTGGTGTATTGACCTTGCATAACTCTTCAGTATGCTCTCAGAACCTCACTCATCTCATCATCTCTGCTTATAAGTTTGAGCACCCGAGTTCAGCTACACTTGGTGCTGATCTTGTTCCTGCTTCAGCACCCCAGACTTCACCTTCATTGGTTCTAGCCCTTCATTTTCTGTAGCAGTTTTCTTGGAAAATGAAAACAAAGCTTGGAAGCAAGAAATGAAATGTCACAAATAGTCCTTTAGGCCAGAAGGCAGCTCCTGGAAGAACAGTGGGAAAAAAAAAATATCAAAACTTTCACAACACAGTCTTTAAAATGAGCCATGCACACTTTCCAGAGGACGGTGTGAGGATTTTACAAATGCAGGGGCATTATACTACTATATGCCTTGCTCCAGCTTAGCCCAATTTCTCCAGAGGGAAGGTGCTCCTACTGGCCCCAACAGGGCCACCTTGTGCAGGTAAGCACCTATGCAATTTTTGTCATTTCAGTGCAGCTTTGCAAAGTGCTTTTTTACAATTATAGGAAGGATCCCTTTCCTTAGCTCAACCTATCAGCAACACTCAGCTTCCTTTAAAAAAAAAATCACTTAAAGGGAATGTACCACCTGGAACAGATCCTCTTTTTAGAAACCTTTGATACATACATAACAAGGAGATAAGGTGTTATTTATAACCATCCTTCTGAATACCTTAAGTAGGCATTGACGGATAGCCGAGATAAATATTTCTACCCTCTACATCTTTACCAGAAGTCAAGAGCTAATACATGAAAGTTCCCACAGGATAAATGCATTCTCAGGTTTCAGAAACACACAGAAATGGTGCTTTTTATGTCACTTATGATAGTCTCTCATCTGCTTGATTGCTAGGTTTAATCTCAAAATTGAAACGCCCAACCAAATTTCAAAGATTCACATTACATTCCACAACATGGTGGTGGTTTTTAATTTTTGGATAACTTGCCTGTAACACTGTGACTCAAAAGAAGTGTGAATGACAGAAAAAAAACTTAAAGACAGTTTGTTGGAGAGATTAGGGACAAGTAATTCACGCAGAGGAACAGATCCGATGTTTTATTTTATTAGCAAAGATCCAGGAGCCTGTTTCCCATTCTGCTCCAGCTCACGCACTAATCACTGCTGTGAGGAGCCCTTAAGTCAAGGCCATACAAAGCCTGAAAATGGATTAAGTTTATCTCAAATAACGTAAGAGCGGTCCCAAATTCAGGTTTAGTTTAGGTTACAGCTTGAAGAAATCCATTCACCTCTGGGTATTCCAGAAGGTAGAACTTTCCCAGCTTTTATCAAAGTAGCCCACTGTGGGCCTAGGTACCCAAAAATTGCCTTTAGGTACTTAGCAATACTTCTCAGTAAATGCCTAGTTTGGAGTACCTTATTATTGCTTTGAACATTTTACTCAGAACTGCCCAAATCTTAGACATGCTGACCACATGGGTCTCTACTTTGAGCCTTTGCCTCTGGAACCCATTAATCAGTTTTTTCTCCTATGGCCACATCTAGAACGGTCAGTTGTAATACACACACCCTAAGCACACAACCAAAGCAAGCCGTGAAAAAAAGCGCAGCTGAAGCAGGAAAAGATAACGCCCTTTTTGATTCAGTGGACAAGTAGTTGAAGTGAAGCAGTCAAAGTCCCAGGCACAAGAGTCATATTTTTCTTGAGGAAACGAAAGTTTGCACCTCTGGCTTTTCAGAACATCAGCACTGCCCCAAGGCAGACTGGTGCAACACTGGCTGCAGGGGCAGGAGGTTATTTCCAGAGATCCCTGCCAACTTAGTCACTCCCTGAGGCTAATACAGGTGTGTCCTGCACCCCCTACATATGCTGTGCCCTACTACACAACAATGCCGCATATGCACAGGGAAAAGTTTAAGTCCACATAATACTTCTGTGCTGAACAAGTAATAGCAGGTGACAGATCATGCAGGGCTAGAGCTAGACAGCAGCAATTTTTTTAAGCATTTGAGACAGCCAAACTGTAGCGAAAAAGGTTTGAGAAGTGGATGTCTGGTATCGTGCAGAGGGGGGACCACATGACAGAGGCTCACAGTTTTGCAGTTGTAAGGAAGGCAAAGCCTGGGAGCTGCTGTGTGAAGATGAGGTGATAGCAACTGGTGCTGCAAAGGAAAGGAAGAGACAAAGGGAGGCTAGACCAAGGTGGGCTGTGTGGCAGTGCTGAGCTTAAAAAAAAAAATATCTGTTTGATTCAGATGACTTTCAAATTATTTCTTCACAGGGTCTCACAGTTTTTCATTGAAGTGTTCCTCACATGAACACATTTGGATATTTATTGAACAAGAGGAAGCATGTTTTAATATCTCAATTGATCACTAGTGATCCATCTGCCATTACAAAGACACTTAAGCACACATGCAGAAAGGGCAAACACTGGGTAGGAGATACTAAGTAGGCAAATTGTAGAAAGAAATTTATCTGGGCAAAAGACAGACCTGAGCCAGAGATTTGTGTGCCCTGGGATTGCATCCTGATCTACCAGATTGCTCAGTAAGAGAGATGATCCTTCTTTAGTGACTTCTGTAAGGAACAGACAGTTAATGCTGCTCAGGCAGGGAGAGGTCCCAGCTAGCAAGCCCACACAGAGCAGACAGTCCAGCACCTGGAGTTGGGTGATGAACTTACACCCAAACTGAAGATAATTTCTGAAGGTGGCCACCCAGTCTTACGAGAGTATCTTATGCTATATAGCATAGACTGATCAAATGAATGGAACAGTTCACATATTTTCACAAGAGGCAATAGCCTTATAGGATACTCCAAAAAAGTTAAGTGTTCTTGAAGTTATTTATTTATACAGATTTCTTATCACTCAAATTTTATTCAGCATTTCTAATAATACTTTTAAAAAGAACATCTCCTTAATGAAACAATTTGTTCTGGTTTTCCTTCATAGAAATGTGACAGAATATAGTCCTTTCCCTCACATAGGAAAACTGAGCATCTAAAGCCAGCTATAGAAAACACTTAATATACACCTTTTAATGAAATCCATTTAATTATTTTGCTGTCTAAACACAGACAACAGCATTAATTTATGGTTTTTGTTTATTCAAAATATTGGTATTAATTAGGAAAAAATAGGGAAGTATTTTTATTAAAGCAGGTTCCCACCCAAACAACATTTCTCCCCTTAACAACTGTGCTCACAAACTTGCAGGCTCTGATTACACATCTGAAATCCACAGCTGCACTAACACTTCAGCAGAAGGTAAGGAACACAGTTACTCAGTACTTATGTTTGGTGACCTGGCAGATATTTTGCTAGCAGCTGTGAAGGAAATAATTGACAAATCAAGTATATACTAAAGCAACACATTCTGATTCTGAGAAGGAGGCATAGGGTTTGGGACTGAAATAGCTAGATACAGGCAAATGTTTCAGCAAGACATCCCAGAGATGGAAAAAAATTTACCAACTCCCAGTACAAAATGGCAGATTAAGTATTCTAGGAGAAAGGAAAGCCAGGACTGATTTACTCCTGATTTAACCTGATTTCAAAGAATATGAACCTGGCTCAGGTTCTCTGTAACACATATTTGTCAAATACAAGAAAGTACAAGTACATGCCACATCAAAACTGAGCTACAAAACCTTGTAATTCCAATTACACAGGAATCCTTCTTTGCCTCCAAGCTAAATGTGCAAGAAAAAAAATTAATCCAGGACTGCCAGATATGTCATCTCCAACTCATTTGACAACTGATATTAACAACAAGCAGCCTATTATATCACTTTCTTGCTTCCTGTCTTTCAGAGCTATGCGTAGCTGTCTCAGGTCCTCTGAGCACAAAAAACGTCACATCAAATGAAGTCACTGGAGTAATACCAAGACAATTTCAGGCTGTGAAACAGATCTGCAAGGTACAGCTGGGGAAAAGCTCTAAACTGAGCAAAAAGACTGCTGAATCAATACAGGTACAAAGCATTTTATACAAGCAGTTGTATTATAAGGAGTTGCCTTGGAAAAGCAAGGCAAAGTTCTCTAGAAAACTCTAGTTATTGTTCAGAATAACATCCTTACAGCAGGAGCAAACAGGCAGGACAGAGCTGCACTAGTCTCTGCCTCCTCCTTATAACTGAGCTGAGTGTGCCTCTGTCCTCATCACAAGCCTTGTGATTAAAATGCAGTAGCACCCAGAAGAGAAATCCATGTCAGTAGGCTGCATGTCTAACCAGTGGTGGCAGTCCATAATTCAGTTGCTGTAGTATGAATGGTTTTGGAGAGTGGGGCCTGAAACTAAATCACAGAACAGTTCGGGTTGGAAGGGAACTTCAAAGATCATCTAAGACCAAGCCCCCTGCCATGGGCACGAACATCTTCACTAGATCAGGTTGCTCAAAGCCCCATGCAGCCTGGCCTTGAACACTTCCAGGGACGGGGCATCCACAGCTTCTGTAGGGAACCTGTTCCAGGGTCTCACCACCATCATAAAGAAGTTCTTCCTTTTGTCAAGCTAAATCTACCCTCTTTCATTTTAAAATCATTGCCCCTTGTACTGTCACTACAGGCCTTGGTAAAAAGTCTTTCTCCATATTTCTTAAGTACCATGAAGATCTCAAGTATGAGGCAAAGGTGCACCATGTTGCATAAAAGCTACATTCCTTTGTTAAGAGATTCTCGGAATGCTTAATAAACATCTGCTGAGCTTCCTAATACCCTGGGAGATAAGCATGGCATTTTATGGAGGGATGAATTGAGGCACAGAATGATTAACTGACTTGCCACACACTGACTTTGCATCAAGCAGCTGTCAGATTTTGAAATGCGCAAACTACCTCAGCTTCTCAAGGCAAGTCAGAGCTCTGGTGACTTCTGTAGTTATGCCTACAGGCAACGGCTGAGGGTCAGACCAAAGCAATGAGATTGTTCAGTAGAAATGAGACAAACCAACAGAGATTTAGTCCTGGTGAAATTTAGATCCCAGCACCTAATTAATATCTGTAAGATTAAAAATTGGCCCCATACTGTATATCCTGAAATGTTTCCTCAGAAACATGATTTCCAACCAAAATATTTAGAGTTGAAATTTAAAAGAAAAATACAAAAATGTCTAGCTTTCAGAATACGGAAAAAATCTTCCAGACTTTCTAGCATTGCGTGTCAGCATTTTTGTTGCTTCAGAGGGCCAAATTCAATGTTACCTAAATATGGGAAAAGTGTATAAGTGTACAAGTCATCCAACAGGAGTTTGACAGGATGAATGCACCTAGGTGATACAACAAATCAGTTTCATTCAGAGGGTCTTGACTATAAACACGTGATTTCCAAAATTAATCCAGGTTCATCTTTCTATTGCTCTTTGCTCTATACTGCTATTGTAGAGCAAAGGTGTGCAGGAAAAGGGTTTGGCATTGTATCCTCTACATCCAGCTCAGGTGACTTGAGCAAGAAATTATGCAGCATTAATCAAAGTTAACAGTTTCAGTTTTCACAGAAACCAAATGGGTGAGACTTACATCAAAATATAATGCTTCAGAAAGGTGTGGTTTCTACATATAATAATTCCTGCCAATACAAGATGTTCTTTCTCAGTCACTGTGATCAGTATTTCAAGGACAAATTAAGCCACTAATCAAAACAAGAAATACTACCCCGGTTGTCTATTTATTTGGAGAAGTGTTTCCACTGAAATGAATGTAGTGTGCATTGTCAGGATAATCTTTTGGAGAAAAAACAGTCATAGTCTCCATGGACATGATACATATCAAAGAAAAATAAAACCAGGCTGAAAAATTTGGGGTAGGTTGTTTTTGCATGGGTGTTTGGGTTTTGGTGTGGTTATTTGTTTGTTTTAAAGACACAGAGATGAGTTTTGTTATGTGGCTGTTAGAAATTGTTAGCCTCCCTTGTGACAACAAGGTCTAGTGGCCCTTAAGATTTGCAGCTCTAGGCTTCAGTGTATCTGAAATTTTCCTATATCTCCCCTTTGCAGATGAAGACAAGCTTTACAAGCCATCTAATTTACACAAAAGTTGAGGTATTTTCTTTATACAATTAGTGTTCAGGTCCTCTTCCAAATGGCCACAGGAGTGTACACTAACTGGTTCACTACATTTTATCTGTGTACTAGTACAAAAAAAAAATTGTATGTGGCCTGTTAACATTACAAAAATCCACAGGCTATTTTAATGAGCTTTTCTTCCCCCCTAGTCCTGAAGAAATTCCTATTTACTTTAGATTTTAAATCCTCACCCCTCCATTATGTTTTGTAAAGTCCAACTACAAAGCACAAGTCAAGTTGCCAGTTTGGGGCCGGGGGGGGGGAGTTAGTTGGTTGTTTTAAAGAGGTACTGTCTAAGACTCAATCAATTTATGTAAATCACCTATTCCTGTGGAAAAGGATGTGCCTATGACACCAGTCAACAAGACTAATTCCACTATTGCCAGCATAAATCTAGTTGGACTCCACTGACAATGCTTGAGGTCAAATGATCTGCATACCAGTTCACATCTCAGCTGCACAAGCTACAACAGTCAACAGAAAACACTGGTTTAATTCTGTTCTTAACCATCACCTCTTACTTGGGCTCGTGACTCCTTTTTGTGCTGCATATTCACAGACTGCTTTGCTGTGTTGAACAAATGCAGAAAGAGGAGCTACTGATTTCACATAAGGCAAACAACACCTAATCAGATTTATTTTCTTCCAAAAGTACTGAAAAGTTGCCTTCACCTTGTATTCTCTTCCTGCAGTTAATGAAAAATAACTGTTGCATAAGGCATGAATAATATTGTGTTATATAAATATCTTGTAGTATTTGAACATGAAAGTGTATATTTATGGAGTGGAAAATGCGTAAAAAGCCAATTGCTTTCCTCCCCTTTAACTTAGTGGGAGTTTTCTCCAGCAGTTTCCTAACTATACTCTTTAAAGCTTAAACATTTTCCAAGCAGATTTGACAAAAACTGGCAGAATTCCTTTAACTTCAAACCCCACAAAATTAGTGTCATTTCTCCCCAGCTTCTTATGTCCTCACAGACATGAACTAAATTAGTAGTCTCTTGCTACCATGCTGCTTGTCAAATTATTAGGGCTATATGTGAAATTTAAACCAGTAATGAGACAAGGAGGTCCAGGAGATGTATGCTGTAGTTAACAATATTACATTGATGCTGCATTCAAATATTCCCTAGCTGTTACAACAGCGATGGCTAATTCTATGTCAAACAGGATCTGTGCTGTTAAGCTGACTTCCCTACGTTCCTTCACATGGCATTGTGAAAGTCCTTTATTTTCCAGCTGGGTTGTTTTCCTTTGATGTAGCTTTATTAATGCACATATCCCTTCTGTTTGCTCATGCGAAAAGCTAAAGTAGAAAGCCAAGAGAAAACTGTGATAATTACCATTTTGTACTTTTAGTCTCTGAAGGGACTAACTGGCATAAGAGATTTGTAAGAGCTTTTATATCTTTCTGAATCCAACATAAGGCAGTTGTCTACTCTTTGCCCATAGTTCTGTTCTTGGGGGAGGTTCTTATTCTTTTATGCTTAGGTTTTGCCTATTTTAGAATAGATACGAGGTCTTTTTTAAAGAAAATATTATTCATTTTCAGTGCTATAGCGAAGTCTGAGGTAACTTAATCCAGTTGTTTACCAAGGTAAGCCAAAGTTATTTAAGGGTGCCCCTCTATGCTTTGGGCAAGGTAGACCTGTCTTCCAGAAGGCTTGCCCTCATCTTTCCCTTCAAATGTTCATGTTTTACTGAGCTACAACAATAAAGAAGCCAGCCTGCTATCTCACTACCTCAAAGTATTTCCATGATTTCATTAAAATGCACCTTTCTGAAAACTCAATTATCAAGATTACTTTTCTCCTTAGCAAGACAAAAATGCTTTTGGACAAAACAGAAAGGAAGACTCCAAACCAAAAGCTGTGGCTCAAATTCATTATGAAAACCAAGGAAGTGAAAGTGCCTCAGGACCTCTTTTGTGCATGATTTTTATCTGTCTGTAGAAGTACGGATAGCAGTTATTTGCTACAGCAGCGGCCTTTCACTGGGTCTCATGAATTAGTTATCCAACAGAATAGCTCCCTTATGTAACATACTGCCAAAACTTCAGCTACCCAACAGGCATATGCATGACACAGATCAGAGCACACCTTTGCACCACCCTTACCAAAGAAGCTTCATATTTATGTCATTTAACAGCACAGGCACAAATTATCCTTGCAAATAAGAAAAGCCAAAAGGTGAAAAAGCCACAAAGACGACAGGATGCTTTAAGTCAATAGTAAGTAATTAATCTTTCTTTTGATTTCTGCACTTGCTTCTCTTTCTTCTTACATCAAAAGTCAAACCTCCCATGGCTGCTGTTTTACACTGCATTCATCACAGGGGTCACCATGGATGGAACCCTTGAACCCCAAGGTCATCAACACTTTGGCCAAACCAAGGTGCAGCAAGGTATGAAAGCAGCCATCAGTCTGTACCACCTCTTCCACTCGGTGAGCCAAAACAGTGGGTTACCTTGCAGGGAGAGGTGAGAGCTGCAGTGGGGGCAGCACCAAACAGGCACCAGTTAACCCAAAAGATTCCAACCAGAGGGAGAGAGACTCTGTGCTGTGGAGCATGCAAGAAACGCCATACTGTAAATCATAACTATGTGGCAGTTGCTGTGGTAACCACACCTTTTTAAAGATTTGTTGGCAGATAAAACAGTTATACACTGTCACACCCATCCCTTGCACATAGGTAAAGGCTGCACAAGTATGCATCCCTCACTTTGCATAAACATTTATTTTCCTTCCATGAATTCTCAACCACCACCTCTCTAAGTACTCAAGACATGCCTGCAGGGAATGAGAAAGAGGAGAATGAAGCAAGTAGACCAAGTTCCCTGATATTTTCGTACAGTTGTGAATAGCAGCAGCCACCAATACGACTAAAATTTTCCATCCTTTGACTTCTCTGTTTCAGTTTTTCTCAAGCTTATGAATGCATCATTCCTAACGAATTTCAGCTGAGCTGTCTCATTTGTTTTGATATGCAAACAGTTCTCTTTCACAAGTTTACAGGAAAAAAACCCCACACGTTAGCATATTACTGTTCTGCTAGGAAGCTTTTTCATTTCTTTATTATTAGTAGGTACTTTGTTAAGTGTATCAGTACAATCTCTTATCAATTAAAGAATCCCCTACAGCACAATAAATCCTGATGCTTGACCTGAAGAGGTCAGATGTGGGACCTAGAGCAAACTGGGATCAGGTTCAAATATAAGTGACTTAGTTCAGCATGAAGAAACCCCTAAAAGCACTTTGCATCCCACATGACAGAACCATCATTGCAACCTCTCCTTTGAGCTTTCTTTTTGGTGTGTTGGATCTGCTTGCAGCCCAGAAGCTTATGGATTGATTGATTTACATATGGAGTACTCCTGTATGTGTCCAAGAATGCTATATATTTATTAATGGATGAATTATCACAAAAAACCTCAAAGCTAGCTGCTGCTGAAGACCAGTTCAGTGTGGCTTGCTAGACCTGTAAGCATGACAATATATTGGAGGCTCATATGTAAAATGCAGTTTTCAACACTGAGCTTGAGATGTGTAGATTTTTAGCTTACTGTCATCAGGATCTTCAAAATAGAAAGCTGATCCATGCTGTCATGGGACATGAAAACAGATCTGTGTAATGCTCCTTGGTATTAAGCAGCATTAAGTC
Source organism: Falco peregrinus (assembly GCF_023634155.1). NCBI lineage: Eukaryota > Metazoa > Chordata > Aves > Falconiformes > Falconidae > Falco > Falco peregrinus. Next base: position 59,822,827 of record NC_073723.1, read on the forward strand.
AAAAGGAAGAAAAAAGGCAAACCAACACCACACTGCTTTTGTCCTTAAGAAAACCCAAAGTACAACAAAACACAGCCCACAGCCATTTATATTTTTCTTAGGGGGAAAAATGTGGCAGAAAAGCCAAGCATGCCCTGTGTTAATCTACAGAAATATATTAGGTGTTAATTTAGAAGATACCTTCTGAAACAAATAGATGTGTTATAGTAAAGAGTGAGACTTTACATACATAGTCGTCTGCCACCATCAGAAAGGCGATTTGTGACCAAAACAACTGTCAGAGGTTAAGATGCTTGCAGAACCAGAACTGAAACTGAGGGTTTGGTAGAACGCTAGCACCCGAGGTTGAAGTACTACCATGGTTCATGCAGCATCTATACACTTATGCATGAGCATTAAAGGCGTAATTTATTCTCTGATTGATATTCAGAGAGAGGAGACAAATTTGAACCAATGTTATTACAATTTCCTCATTTTGAAGGAAGAGAAGAAAGCAACTGAATCTGTCACTAGCCGATACGCAGGAAGGAGATAAACATGCATTCCCACTGCCAGCTGTGCCAGGGGAAGGTGGCATCTCCTTCCTGCCAGCCCACCCCAGCTGCTCACTAGCACCCGGTGCTGGGCATTTCTGCCTCCCTCAAACCCCTTTCCATCAAAACACACAAAGACCAGTCTTCACAGCTTGAATCAACCCAGATTGTTCTGTCTGACTTGGAAGGATTGCTCACTTGCACAGCTCAGCCAACAAAAATGAGGAGGGAGTAACACTGGCACAGGGCAGTGAAAACAAGATGGGTTAGCAGGCAGAGGCTTGCTGCCTAGATGTTGGTGAGATTACTGCTTTATTTTATTGTTATTTTCCTAAACTTAAGTATTTCTCCAAATTAACATCTCAGTTAATCTAATACTGAAAAAAAGTGTTGTGGATTTTTTCACAGGCAGAGTATAGCCTATCTTTCCAAAAGGGTAAGAATCCATTGGTAAGACAGCAGCTCAGGGGGCAATATTCCATTCAGGAAAGATGGTGCAGCTCCACTGACTGTCCTTTAATGAATACCTGCAAGGATCTCCTGCATGTGTAAGAGATGATCACTCCTTATCCACTATTGGGAGGAGGTTCTCATTATCTTCATTTCACATGGTACACTCCCCCCAGGCATTTATATTATTCCCCCTATATCCGATTAGTGTTCTTTTTGTTTTCTAGGTAGAATCTTTTTATGACCTCAACTACTGCAAAGTAGCCAGATATGTTAAGTAGGTAAGACTGTGCAGGTTTGCAAAAAAAATCCCCAAACCAAACTCCGCATAAATCCTCCTAGCTCTCCCATTGTTCATCCCATCAAAAGGCCACAACTCTAAACATGCAAAACAGCAATAGTGCTCTATTTCAATTAAACATTATTACTATTATGCTCTACTTATTGATTTTAACAGCAGAGAGTTAAACTGTATTGTAAGGTTATTTGGGTCTCTTGCAAAGCTGTGACTGTCTTATTCATCTCTTGAATGCATAACTATGTTTACTTCCAATGTAACCACATTTGCTTTCATCAGGAGGTAATCTAGCTTATTATCTCAAGTGTTATTGCCATAAAGTAATTGCACAAAAATACCAGTGAGAAAAACCTTCTGCTGTTAATAAGGCAGAGGTTATTTTGTTGTAATGAACTTGCCTGTCAGTAGAAGAGGAAAAGGTAAGAAGCAAGAGTGTTGTCCAAAAAGGAAACAAAAAAAACCCAAACCTCAGCAGGTACTCTGACTGTTGCCATAACACATTTGTAGAATTAATGATTTCTGTCTATGCTATCCCAAACATCCAAACCATTCCTAACGCTGCTGCTGTAACAAAGCACCCTGCTTCTATAGTGGGAAGGACCTATCCCTTCCCCTTTTTCACTAGTGGTTCATATACTACAGTATGCCTTCAAGCTCTGTCAAAGCCTGAAAAACACAGTACTTATTAACTTGATTTTGAATCAATAGTGGACCCATCAGTGAATATCAGACTCCTTCTATGGCTGCATTATCACCAGTACCCTGCTGACTTCCAGCAGTAATATAGTCCACCCCTGTTAGACTAAAATTGTCAATACCTCAAATCAAAAGAGTGCTTGGGACTGGCTTAGATCAATAGAGCTGATGTGTGATGCACACTCCCACCTCACTTAAGGAGATTGTTAATATAAGTGGTTTTAATGGTATTTCATTCTGTAGTTCCTGCAGCCCAGTCATTAACACTCCGGAATACTTGGGGTTGAAGGATTATTGAAGTGAGAACTGTGCAACTGAACTGAGATTATTCTTTCCCCGCACTTGTTTCCAACCCCTGTTAGACGCAATAAAGGCAGAGCAATTTCTGTGTTCAGCCCATGTCAGATATGAAGCCATCCAGCTCTGCCTTTTATTTGGTGACCTGTACAACAGGTCAATGTTGTTGCAAACAGAAGTATAAGAGAGACAAAAGGAGGAAACAAAATAGAGAAGGAATAGGAAAAGACTGGTGGGTAGAAGGAAAAGTCCACCAGCAGCTATTGTGTTCCTTGCCATCTCACCTTCCTCCAGCCCTCATTTTAGTATTATCTTGTCCTCCCTTTGCAGCTTGTGACATATCTGAAGTTTCTATATAACTACTTACGAATAATTCAGGAACAACATTGAGCATCTGGCATCTTACTGAGCTCGAGAGGTAGTTTAACTAGACTCAGGATGCATAGGAAAGAATATTTTAGGTGGGATATAAAAGGTAGCTCCTGAAGACAGATGAACTGAGAAACAGCACTGCAAAACAGAATGACTTCTAATGCAAAACTGTCCTTTTTGTGTCTTTAGGTATGACAGACATGGGTTGACTGCATTTAAATACTTAGTTTTTTCCCCCTCAAAAAAAATCACATGGAATCACTACTTTTGTCATAAACTGATTAATAATGACTAAGTGTAGCAATCAGACTGATTCTGTTGACCATAGGTTAGATGTTCTTAAGCTGTGGAGCTACATTGGAAGCAAGCATAGGAGTATCTGCAACACCTGTCACACTGCCTAAAAAAAGGCCTTTGTACCAGGAGACTAGCAAAAAAAAAATTAAAATCAGGTTTCCTCCAAATCTGAGGCCCTATGCCAATGTGTCTCTGAAAGCCTAAAGTACAGCCAGCTCCAACTCACAGCCTGCTTCAATTGCTTCAAGAGAGGTTTTGAATGCTTTGAACTTTATGGCCTAGTCCCAGCTTTTACTTGGGACTGATTCTCAAAGGCACATTATAAAAGCTGATCATGGAAGCAAAAGAGTTGATGATGCCCATCACAGGGCTCAACTCCTATCCAGTAGCACTCAGACCAGCGTCACACACTTAACCAAATCATATTTCATACACCGTTTTAATTTGTCATATAACAAATTCTTAAGTAGTACAGTATGAAACTAGTATAAAGGTCTGCAAGAACAAGACCTTCCCTTTCTAAACCTTAATCCTCAAGAAAAGTACTTTTCTGCCATCCTTTTGGAGACTGTCAGCCACTTCCCTCAACACAATGCCTTAGAGAACTTAAAGCATCCTTGATTGTGCTCCTATAAGAGCACTGCATTGTTAGTCTTGTACAGACATTTACAAAGGTAGAATCTCAATATACTATGTGAGCACTAGATAGTTCAGAAGGTCCTCTCTCAAGAAACCTTCTCTACTTCTCAGTTTTCTCTGCTGAATTCAACAGCAACAGCTTCCCATAGAATGGCATGCCATTTTAATGTAGCTATAAGGTCACAAGCCGCAAAGGTCTTCTAGCATGAATATAGTGCTTCTCTCTTCATTCAACAACAACCCCCACCAATCCTTCTGTACCTTTTTTTTAATGTGCATTTTTGAACTGAGAAATCAAAGTCAATGCCTTTCAAAATGAGGTCATGCATAGTTCTAAAATTATTTCCTTGCCAGGCTTCCATTTTCAAATAAAAATCTATTTTTACAGCAAAGGAATAGTGTCTGTTCATTCTTCTCTAACAGAAGGGGTTGAGATTTTGTTATTCAAACATATGAAAAACAAACTGGCTCCAATAGGGAAGGTCAAACTACAGGAAAATATCAGTTCGAAACATGAAGACAAGAAGTCATTGCCAGCATCTGAAAAAAGAAAGCTGATCAGAAAATATTATACAGCTGATAAAGAAACAGGTCCTGCCAAGGCTCAACGGTAACACCTCGCATTCAACAGGCTGCATCCTCAGAGGCATGCAATGGCACACACTGGAAACCTCTGCACAGAGCTAGAGCTCCACTTCAGTCTCAGAGTGCTTTATTTCAGTCATAACATCGTAACTCAATTTTACCATGCACTTTGACAATGTAGGAGAAAAACTAATTTACGAATAGGAGGACAACATGATGCGCTCCAACAGGAAGCCTGCTACCTCACAGCTCTGCCTGATTTATTAACTGCAAAGGGAGAAGAGTATGGCAACTACAGATACAATAGGTCTCATTCTTTTCAAAGTCTACCTCCCATTAACAAAACTTGAGGAAGAAAATTTCAACGGCCATAACAAAATCCATTTTACTAAAACATACTGTACATCAACATATCTAGCACATTAAGTAGTGGTGGTAACACTTGCTCAGGTCTCATCTTAAAACAGTTTGTTTTGTACTGTTTGAAAACATTTATATGGCCTTGTCAAAATGATGACTGAAAGCATCACCAGCAAAACAACTTCCTGCAGGATCTCAGAGTATTTCAATATACTGCCAGCTATGGGTTCTGCTGTTCAGCCCTTCATATCCAGCTGACATCATTCCTATAATTATCCCCACCAGTGTACTGAGGTAGCTATTTCAGTGGCATACAGGCATGAAATATATTCTTTTCAGTCACTTTAACACTGGAATAAATTGTCTGTAGAAAGCAAGAAAATTAATAACAAATCTTGTGTTTTTTCCTCCATGGAGCACAGCTCCCCCTGAATGGTGACTTAGGAAGCCTGGAACAATCGTGCCGCTGCTTTTCCACTACACTCTTCAATAGACAGACCTGAAAATTCCATTTCTGGAAGACAATTATTTCAGGTTGTGTCTTGTTCAGGAAAACATGGACTAACAGCTTGAAAGAGCTAAATGGAGATACTTTTCTATAACATTTATAGTCTGAAAAAGGTGTTTGCACTCAAGCATGAACTAGGCTAGTATGTAATTTAATACAAGCTGTCTACTGATATAGCTGGAGAAACTCACATTTTTTGCTGATGTAACCTGTAACAGAGATATTGGTTACCACAACCTTACCACAAATTTCATACCACTTGTGGACCACAGGGGCTGCATGGAAAACTACTCCGAGCAACGAGGTACCCTCCAGTTCCTAACCTCCCAGTTGTCCTTACCAAGCTGCACTGGGATACAGTTTCTTACATACGCCCAGCTGCTTCTCCCATGAAAGTGAAAGTATCTGGGAGCAGGGCAGAGAAAAGGAGCCACAGGAAAAGCTGGCATCTGGCCTTGTGATGGACCCAGTTTCTTCTCTACCCATGACATGGAGAGCACAGCACATTGCAATTTCAGGGTGCTATTTTAAGGATAGGTTTCTGCCTCATTACTAGGGACACCCCCTGCAGTAAGCAGAGACCCAGAAATCACAGAATCACAGAAAAGCAGAATTCAAAAGCTCACTTAAAGATTCTGATCTCATGGCCAGGTGACAGACTATGCCCAGTCTACTGCAGTCCAATACATACCTGAAGAGCTTTGATGGTAAAATCTTCACAAGTTCACTAGCAGCTGCTTACTGCACATCACTGTTCTCACCAGTGGAGAGGATTTCTAACATCCAACTTTCTTAGTGAAATTACAGCCCGTTTCCTCCCATCCTGCCCACCAGCAATGTGGATGGCACTTTCCTCCTCTTTGAAACAGCCCTTTGTATACTGAACACTTGCAGGGAGGAGAACACTCTCAATCTCATCTTGATTAGAGAGAAGATAGAGAAGAGTAAGTCCTTTCTTAGAGGCCATTTTTTCTGCCTGGTCTGTCTTTCTTTCTTTGCTATTCTTTCAGCTCACCAGTAAATTCCTGGAGACATAGTCACCAAGCAAACAATATACACTTAGGCCTTTTCAGAGTGGACTGTAGACTGGAAGACAGTAATCATTCTAGTGTGGTACAGGTGAGTTTTATCTTTCCACTAGGTTAGATCTAGGTGAAACTATCTTTATGTCAGTAAAGAGCCTGTACAGAGGTCCACCCGAGGTCAAATCACTTCTAAAAAAACTACCCTTTCAGGTACTGCTTCAATGCCCCTATGTGTTTAAAAGCAAGATGTTAGAGGTTTAGGAAGAGTTTGCAATGCACTAACTTTTATGCATAATGAAGATTTCTTTCCCATCTGTTTTAGTTTTCTTTTACTGAAATTTGGAGCAAAATGGGATTTATTCCGTTCCGAGTAGCTTGTGCCTATGTGAGATATTGACAAACTGCAGTACCATGCTGATTACAGCATCAGTGAGCTATCGGCACATTGCGTGAAACATTAAATCACTAGGCAACATCACAGTCAAACCTAACAGGCAACATAAATCCTTAACTACCAGAAATCAAGTACTATCCTCAAGATCCAGACCTAAGCTGTCCTAAGCTTCTAGGGTCTAGAAGTATAGAGACTTTCTCCTTAGGCAACACTTTCTCTATATTTTCAGAAGCAAGGAAGAAATGAGCAAGAGGCAAGGCAGAAGTGTTATTACTACAGGGATATCATAGAACCCAAGATTTACTAGGGTCCTAATGGAATCTAATTTCTGTTGTCCCATCAAGAAAAGCCAATGTAAACTTTGTTCTATACAGTCTGATCTACTCAACAAATGAAACGTTAAATCTAATGGCCTCCATTGCAGTCCTGGAGATGCTTATGCTGTTTTCTCCTTTTGGCATCAACACTGGAAGGAAGTAATGTTTCTAAAACTCATATTGTTGATACCCCAATAGTAGGTCCTCTCACAGAGGATATGATTCCAAAAATCAGCTGAAAAAGGAAGGTTTCATGAACTCCAAAGCTCTTAACTCTTCAGCTGTGACTGAAGTATCCCTCTCCCCTCCCCTAATGCCACCAGTTTAACTATTCAGCTCCACTTCCAAGATTAATTTTCCATAACCACACTTTTTTATAGTTTAATTTTCCTGCTTAATGATTTCAAAACAGAATACTTTATTCTGTTATTTTACTGAGTGTAAAAATCTAGTCTTATGGGATAGTTCATCCTTCTTGCAAACAGCAGAGCTTTGGCCCATTTACTGTTTTATAGTGTAAAGCTGTAATGTAGACATGCCACAAATTTATTGTCATACTTCAAATAGCATGATTGCTCCAGCATAGATAAGATTGGGGGAGCAACGGACACCTTGGCGTTCAGCTTCAGATGACATAGGAGACATTGTAGACAGACTATTGTTATCCAAGATCAGATACCTATTTAAGGTCTGTTAAATTGAGCAACAGATGTGAAACACCAAGTTGTTGCCTATTTCTAAAATCCTTGGCTACATAGCTTGCAGTTTATTGGTTATTGATAGTTTGTTAACATATGCTAAAGCCATGACAGGCATCGCTGCTTCTGGGTAAACAGTGCATCAGAGGCGGTTGCTGTTCCCCCCTGGCACAGCGTGATAAGGCTGGAAAGAAATGCAAGAGAAATAAGATTCCTAGACATCCACAAAAATAGCACATCACTTGCTTAAAAATTTTAGATAAATTTTTAAATGTATTCAGAAAGGAGATAACAGGACCTTGCAATGATTGTAATAATTACCAAGTAAGCTTTTTGAAATTGTAAAGCTAATGGCACTGCACATTAAGCAGAGACTAAGCAAAGGAATCAGCAACTGTAAAACAATTAACCATATTCTACTTCTGTAACTTTTGACGTTAATATTAAAAGCCACTTGCCATTTTAGTCCTTTACAGAATAATGGAAGACTAAGAGGTATTATTCAACCAAGAGAAAAAAAATCTGCCTATGTATTCCATTAGTACCATTTGAAATTACTGGAACCTACTTTGAGTTCAAAGACAAACCTCATACTGGTGTAAATGGCTTGCAAGATATTAAACTTCAGTTACCAGTCAGGTTGTACCTGATCTTGTTCATACTGGTACATTTAACAGACACTCTTTGCTTTTGATAGTTTAAATAGCTTTGAAAGATATTTAGACATATCGTTGAACGGGCAAGTGCAAGGGACTTTGGGTTGAGTGCTCTGGCTTGAGAGACTGACTCCATTACTATTATACAGGAACCAAGGTAGAGGGGAAGCAGGAGGCATTGTATTGTTTGACCTTGACCAAAGTGAAAACACCAGTTTGAGGGGCTATATGCACAAGCATGAGTGAAATACACAACTAGTTGCAACAAAACATATTAGCGATGATTTTTGCCAGACTTGGAAAAGCACTTCCAGTGCAAAGTAGCTGTTTGTCCCTAGTTAGTCTCTTTTCAGCATCTTCCCTGATGACTTTGAGGAAAGAAGAGATATAGCGTTCACATAAGAACTATGAAAAAAGGAGGTACATAAATGACACGAAGATGAAGAAGTAGCAAAATACGCTGAAGGACAAAGTTAGTATGACTATGATAAATTGGACAAGCGATGCAAGAAGATGAAAGACAATCAAGAACAAAGTGATTGATTTCCCATTGTTAAATCTTCTAATACCCAGCTGCAAAACAAGGACCACAGCCTCCAAGGACTAGAGTTTCAACTGCACCAGAAATAAATAGGAGTCCTTCTCATCAAACCCAGCATCTACTGCAGATGAAATTGTGTATGTGTGCTCCATTTATGACAGGCAAGGGGTTCTAGTCTGTTCTACTCTACACCGGTGAAAGTAAGACTGAGTCTCCAGTTTTGTGCACTATACTTGGAGACAGAAAAATAGAGTAAATAAGATACCAAGCTGCTCATTCCTACTGCTACCAGTGTGAGAGGGGTCAGGTTGTATGGCACCTGAAGGACTGACTCCTAGTATAGCTGCCACCTCTCAGATGTCTCCCATTTCACCCAGTAGCAATGATCCAGCTCCATCTTCAGTCTCTGCTCTATCTATACTTCCCCTCCTGTATCTTTGATCTCTGCATAGGAAGCGTTGAGTTTCAATTCTCATGTAAGCATGACTACCTTAATTATACTTTCCAAACTGGAAATAGACATTCAAAACAAGGTCTGCTCTAAGTCTGAATACCTCAGGTTGATTCAGCTTGCTCAAATTATAAGAAGATTTATTATAAGCAGGGTTGTAACTAAAAATGAGAGATTAAAATTGATAAGCTGATGTTTTGGCCTTCTGGTGCTTAATCCTCAGAATTATAGTAGTTGTATATGTTGACTCAAATAGAAAAAATATTCCTAGACTACTAGAAATACAGGTGGATCGCATACTACTAGAAAGATAGTTTGTGTTCAAAATTTGACCAGTACTTCCCTTTGATTGATATTCATGCTGTATTCATCCAACCACACAATTCAAGTAACAGCCTTGAGGGAGGAAAAAAATTACCTAAGACACACTGGTTCAGGTATTTCAGTGCAGCAGTTTCCCATTCAATTAGGTTTTCATGCCTTGGGTCAAGTCCCATATCACACTAAGTTTTCTGCACTGCTCTATACACCATCAGCATTGTAAATGAACACCTTTATCTTTGAATCTTATGCCATGGTATTTGGCATCATGGAGCAGTGTTATGCTAATTTTGTGCTCTAGTTTTAGCTTCTAGTTTCTAGGAACAACACTGTGAACCTATGTGTTCCCTTACTGCATGGCTACTGTTAACAACTTAATTACTATAGCAAAGATAAATTTTAAAAAGTAAAAACTTATATGCCATATATTAGTATTTTATGCTTTTTATTCTTCCTTGATATCTTCCTACTGAAAAAGCATAATCATAGCATAGAACGACAATAATTCTTATTATCATCTTTGACTTTACTTGAAATATCATCTATAATCACAGCTGAGAAGTTTCCACAACTGCTAGAGTTCACTGTAGAGCAGAACTCTCTGCAGGGCCTTTTGAGTTCAAAAGAATATAGTTAATCAATGATGCTCTGAGTCTGTGAAGTACAGCTACAACAGGCTTATAACATGCACTTCTCTAAACTGTAAGATATAAGGTTCTGGTTTTAGAAAAATATCTCTATACCACCAGAAACATGTTTGCTTCTTAGTGTTTGAGGTTTCTTTTTGTTGGTTCTGTAATAGACGCAGCTTTTTGTCTATGAATCAGGGTTTCCACCCAGAGATGGAGAACAGCAAAGCTCAAGATCATCATTACCTCTCTGTGTTGATGTTTCAAGGAACTGATGTGGCTCAAATTCAGGACACACCTACCCCAAGATTTCCAGATGGAACAGATCAGAAACTTAAAACTCAACCAATACAGTGTTTTGAGGGTCCAATGCCCACTGCCATCTAGATGTGTCCTTTTTTTAAACATCTCCACTAGTCCCACATCAAAGTGATTTGATACCTCACTCAGAAGAGGGAGGGAAATGAGATGGTGGGTACCAACCAACTATGCTCCTTGTGCAGAGCCAGCTGGCTCAGACCCTAGACTGAATTTTTCCAGAGTGAACCCATAAGTCTTCACCACCAGAAAACAATAGGTAAGTTTTTCTCCCTGCCTCTCCTCCACCTGTGGAGGTGCTCTCTAAAGTCTTGAGAAGTCTGTAGCTACAACAAAGAACTCAAGATGGCAATGGTGTCAGTAGCTTCACCCCGTCTTGTATAATTCAACCCAAACTGCCAACACTGAAGGAAGCTTGAGCACATGCTAACCTTGTCATACAGAGCAAGAACGCATACTTTATGAAGGTGGATGCTTGCCTTATGATCACAGGAAAGGCACTCCATGTCATTCATGGGCAAGTTTGATAATATGATAACAAATCCAGCCATTTTAGCATGCTGAAGTTCAAATTAAAAAAATCTAGAAGGTAATTCACATTAAACTATTTCACAGAACTAATATCAGTAAGAGCTCTTTAAAAAAAAAGCAAAAACTGGTGTTTAAAGATAGGCTGATCCTTATATTCAGTAGAGGGACAGGTCCACTCTACTCTTGTGTGGTTTGCATTGTTTCCTACATAACCCCAGGGAGATTGGAAAGGATCTTTGGAGGTCACCTGCTCCAACCCCACCTGCTCAAGCAGGGACTCCTGGAGTCTGTTGCCCAGGACCACATCCAAATGGCTTCTGAGTACCTCCAAGGAGGTGATTTCCACAACCTCCCTGGGCAACCTCTGCCCGTGTTTGGTCACCCTCACAGCAGAAAAGCATTCCTGATGTTCCAAGGGAACATGCTGTGTTTCAGGTTGTGCCCATTACTTCTGGTCCTGTCACTGAGCATCACTGTAAAGAGTTGGGCATCATCCTCTTTGCATTCTCCCTTCAGGTATTCACAGAAATTGATGAGATCTTCCTGAACCTTCTCTTCTGCAGGCAGAGCAGCCCCAGCCCTCTCAGCCTTTCCTCCAATCCCCTCACTGAACTCTCTCCAGTATGTCTCTGTGTCTCCCATACTGTGGAGACCAGAACTGGACAAAGCACTACTAGCTTCATGTGAGTGGTTTCGCAGTACTAGGCCAACATATGCAAATGTAACCATCTCTTCTGCTATTGTTTCTCACTTGCCTACGTGAAAGCTACTGGCAGTTTTCTACTTTACCTTATGATGTTATCATTTTGCATAGTCACTTAGCATTTGGGCTAAATAACTATAACAAGTTCTAACTGACACCATGCAACTCACAGTATCTGTCCACTTTTTTTTTGTTTTTTGTTTGTTTGTGTTTTTTTTTTTTTAAGAGAACCCTCTCTCTTTGCATTAAGCAAAAGACAGAATTTTCCATCACAGTTTTCTCTAGCAATACAGTGAGTAGTTGGTTATGTTTGCTGTTGCTGTTAGGTGCAGTGACATTTCACAGAAAGCTGTGCTGTGTTCAAGAACGCCAGGGAGAGGTCAGGGCCTTCTCAAAAACCCATTTAAAAGAATAGCTGAGAAAAAAAGAATCAGATATTGTGTAATATCTAATTGAAATGCTGCTTCATTTTACAATTCTTTAATTAGGTGCACTATAACGCAGTGACAGAAATAACTTTAGCTAATGGGACTACCTCTATTAATCTACTTATAAGGAAGCTGTTCATTAATTAGGGTAGACAGAGCAATCACAGGGTTGCTGAACAATAGCAATGCCAATTCACATTGTTGACAAGTATCCAATTAAAAATAAATGGCAGAAAACTGTCCAAATATATACCCCCATCTACCAGAAGAGCACATATCACAGGTGTACATAGAGAAAGTCTAACACATCCATCTTCAAAATCAGTTTAAAAAGCACTAACCTTTCATTACACAGAATTTACAAGACACCTGCTTTGAGCTAAGACTGTCTCATTACTTCTATTGCAAGTCCTTTATAAACCTCGGGATTTTTTGTTACTTCAAGATTAACACCACCACACCCTGCAAAGAATTAAAATAATCAGCAAAAATCCGAACCATACACAAAAGCACAACCACTACCAAAACCCACCCAAACCCATCAACCCAAATTACCCAGCAGTACCTAAATGCTCTGACCAAAGCCTTTCTGGAAAGAAGATTTTAAGAACTCTGCGTCTCTCTGTACAGTAGGGAGTATACAATCCAGTCCAATTTATTTGGGAGACATCTTGCCACCATGAGATGACATGCTATGAAAAACTACTTATGTGAGATTAACATAACGAGTTGTGTATGTGCTTGAATGTCTGGATTTGTTTGGGGTTTTTTTTAATTAATATTTGTACGGGGTTTTTTTAAACTTTGAGAAATTTAAGTATCTGACAATGGTATTTTCTGTCATCCAGCTCAAGCAGGGCACAGGGAAAACTAACATCACAGAAACAGCTTATGCACCCAGAAATGCTGATGCACTTAAAAGACTGCAAGACGAAAGGCTTGATAAGCAAGCATATTGCAGTGCTTATCTTACCTCCTCAACAATTTTTTATTTTTTAATAATAAACCACGTTTATTAATCCCATGTCTCCTAACACACAATGTGGAAGTAATTAGTGCAACATCTCTCATAAGCTATGTTAATAAACCCTAGCATCTCCGTTCATGTTTTGGGAGAAATTCAATAAGCAAAGAGACTAAAATTTCCAAAGAACATTGAGAAATTTACTTCCAAGGCAATTAGTCTTCACTCTTGAAAACCCTTAAGACTGTCTTCCATTTGGGATAGCCTAGAGAAGGAGGGAGACCTCACCCGACCCCTTTACGTGCCTGTGTTGTGTGAGTGTGGCTCACCTTTGGGGACCAGAAGGGTGTATTTAATCCTTTGATGTGTGTTAGGCTTCTCAAACAGGGCAGGGGGGTTTGTCCTCCTGAAGGTCTAGCCATGGACCAAGCCAAGGTCTAACTGGAAAATAGTATACATGGACAGTGTTCATGGCTTCAGGATAGCTTCAGGCACATCGTGCTTGCTCCGACTCTAAGTATGTTTCCCCACACACTGCAAATGGTCTGCACTTGTGGGGATTAGGACTTTGGCACAATCTTGATCCCTCTCCTACTTTGTTCCTGTGGCAGATTAGACATGGGTATAAGACACCTATGGTGAAGCACCTGAAGAGTTTTGTAGATCTTTTGGACTAGGCAACTTTTTGTGGCCATTTTTTACATGCAGATGTTTGGATACTCTGCCCCAGAAGTTTCCTTCAGCTCTGTGCTCCAGTTTCCTACGCTGAACAAGAAAACTAAAGTGTTTTTTTAGACTATCTAGTAGATGACTGCTTAGTAAGGCATCTGATCTCTCACACTGAAGATGAATTCAAGGCACAGACTACAGCCCACAAACTACCCAGAGACTTTCAGCATGCCTGCCTGAACATAGCATAGACTTGCTGGGAACACTATCTCAGACACTTAAACTTCCATTTTACTACTTCTAACCTTCAAGAAGTTGACCTAGAAGTTGAAACCAGATTTAGCTCCTCCCACATGTAAAGTACTTTGAGATACAAGAGAACAGCAATACGAAGCCTTCTTTTGAAGGACCTAGTATTACACTCAGAATGTGTTTTCAGTATTATTTGACTCCTGATCTTCAGCCCTCCAAAATATACTTCTATTAGTGCCACAGTTTGTTTTCACAGGCAGAAGCAGCCTGTACCCTAAGGAAAGGGCAGTGCTCAGGCCAGATTCGGGAAGGCGCAGGGAAAGGCAGGCCGCCCACACCCACACTTCGGACCAGCTGCCTCCAGCTCTGTCCCACACAACACACAACTGCAGCAGCACTCACTTCGCTGGTCCTGAACCCTTGGCTTTGGTACAGGTTTTTCCTCTACCTGGAGAAAAAAAAGCTGGCAAGATGGATAGCTTCTCCACGCCTGAAGGCAAACCCCCTCTGCATTAGCTGAGTGCCACTTACACTACAAGTAACTGAAATCCAGCTTTTACAGCTTTTTACCTTGTTTTCGGAGGCTTGCAAGAGGAAGCCACTCAGCCTTCCAGCACTGTTCTTAAGACTTCTGTATGCATCAATGCCAGCAAGTTAGTCCACCCTTTGGTGTTTCACACATCTTTTGCTGGCTACAAAATGCAGCAACCTCCCATCCCAGTACTGTGATGCTTGGTTACCAAAGACCTGATACGGACTTTTCTCCTGCACCTCGAAGTTGAGCTAAGAATGAAGACAAACCTATGTTTTCCTTCACACTGTAGCCTGTACTGCTTCATCCTTGAAATTAAAGGTGGGGGAAGAGGCAAAGGGAAAACAGACAGACCACTAACTGCGAATATGGTCTTGCCAATTTACTTTTTGTATTAATGTGAACATTTCCCTCTGTTGAAGTGCCATACAGCTTTACTTCATTATTTGCAGCTAACTGTGATGCAGCTAGAAAATAACTATCCCTCACTGTAAATTAGAAGCTATTATATGAGTTGTTTCAGATTGGCATCATGACATTAAGAGATATATTTTTAGAAGTAGCCAGGAAATTTGCTTTTTTACTTTGGAAACTGTAAGCAAAATTTTGCTTGTTCAAAATGCATACATTCATGAAAGGCTAAAGAAGCCAATTTCCCCATGGACATGCATCATTTATCAAACATCCTGGAGAATCTGATCCTGCAATCTCCGTTACACAACAGTCCCACCGAGGCCAGTAAAGTCATTCTCAGAGCTACAGGATCAGGCCCTTGCATTTGACAGCAAACAAGAAAGCAAACCACTGTTTTGCAGAGTACACTAAATCCACTGTCCTGAAATACCCTGTTTCCAATGGTGACCTTTGGATAAGCCCTCACTGCCGATCTGTCCTGACAATTTGGCAATAACCTGTAATCTCAGCATTTCAGAACTGCAAGCAGAGATTGAGAAAGTGATCTGTCTCTGCAGTATGGGAGTATGGTATATTTATCTCACAGAGGCAGCTCATCTTAAGAAGGCGGCACATCTAGGAACAGCTAAGAAAGGGGCAGAGAAATAAGAAAACGAAAGGAGCTGACATTGAAAGGTGAGGGAGAACAAAAGAAAGAGAACATGAGGTGCCATCAGATACAAGAGTAGTAGTGCTGCTACATCCAGTTACTGATGGGTACAAAGCATGGTCTGGGGTGAAAGCAGAAAGGTATGTGGTTATGTCCCTTCCTGTGCACAAACAGTCTGACACCATACTAGCAACTGCTATCAGCAGCAGTAGTAACCAAGCAAATTTTTGTGCGAGTGCATGTATGGCCTGATGTATTCCCTCACATCTGTTTATGCTGGAATACTTGCATAAATTATATTGATGCAATAACAGGAATAGAATTGGGGTTAACAGTTTTCTTTCCCATTAAGTCTTCAGGTACTTCTGAAAATGCTAACAGGGATCTGCATAGTTAACAAATATCCAGGCAGCACATACTTCACAAAATTAACATCTTCAGGTGTCCCAGTACTAGTCTTGAACAAGGACCAACAGGGTAAACATGGTCAGATTTATAAAGCTTCCTTTAGAGCACCTAGGGGAAGTAAATTTTTCATTCGGGCAACGAAGACATAAGGGTTTCTGAAGAGTACCTCGGGGTCTGTTGGCAAGTCACCACCTGTGGAGCACATCTTCTGAAAGGCCCCGGAGGTGATTGAGAATAGCAAGCTGAACATGAGCCAGCAGCATGCCCTGGCAGCACAGAAGGTTATATAGCAGTCCTGGGCTGCATAATTAGAAGCACAGTCAGCAGATCAAAAGAAGGAATTAGCCCTCTTTGCTAAGGAGCTAGGTTGTGTTTAAAATATTGTGCACAGTTCGGGGAACCCTATAAAGGAAAGGCATCAGTAAACTGGAACGAGTTCAGAGGGCTACCAGGATGGTCAGGGCTAAAGCACTTGCCCTGTGAAAAGAGGTTGAGGGACCAAAGCTGGTTCAACCTGAAGGTAAGACAGCTCCAGGGCATCTAACAGCGGTCCCTCAGTACCTATGAGGTTACCCTGTAACTAGAGCCATGCTCATCACAGTAGTGCACAGTGGGAAGACAGCATAAAGAGAAGTGAGAAGCACAGACTGTATGCAAGGAGAAACTTTTTCACTCTGAGGGCAGCTGTACACTGAAATGGGCTGATCAGGAAGGCTGTGCCTGGAGGTTTTCAAGACCAGAAAACTGAGTGCAACCTGATCTGATCACACAGCTGACCTTGCTTAGAGCAGAACACTGAACCAAAGACATCCTGAGGTCCCTTCTCAGGCTCAGCTTTCCATCCTACAGTCCACTTTGCCTGCAGTCCCTGCTCTCAATGCAGGCTTTTTATTTATATGTCCATAAAGCATGAACTGATCTTGAAAGTCAACAGAATTCCAGTTCCTCTTTCTCCCAAGCAAAACACCTTCACCTCCATGTAGTAGCCCCACTGCTCATTCAGTTGAGGTCTGCTCAAGCTGGTGTAGCTCATCTTCCTTCTGGGTGCACAAGAAGGTCTCTGGCCTTGTAACTGGATGATCTTTTTGCAGCTCAGAACCATGGATCCAGGAACAGAAGGGGCTCAGGTCCAGGTTTCCCACTTCCCAGACAAGAGGTGGACAGAAAAAGTAACACCACCACTGACTGCTATAGTGTTAGGTATGAGCTGAACATAAAACTACCTGTGTCTCCAGCAAAGCTGAGACATTAAGTGGACTTTAGGTCTGCCTCAAAAGCAATCCAGGCTATTAGTGAACAACAAGAATACCCAAGCCTGGAGTACAAGCTTGCCTCAGCACCTGAAAGGAAGGCTCTGTTGGACTTGCAGGGTCACCACTGCCAGATGACACTGTGCATGGGAAGTCTGCAGAGATTTCTTGGCCACAGAAGCTAACATTTCACCTAAGATGGACCCTTTGAAGGTAATCCATAGCTTTCAGTGGATTTCAGAGTTGTCAGAATTCAGTGCTTATGGCACAGCAGACCTTCAGAAGAAAGAAAAGTCTCATACTTATATTTAGCAAGTGAGCAATGAAGCAAAATGGCATAGCAAATGCTGATGGTAGTGGTGAGGCTGTGGGGGTGGGAGCGGGGCGTGAAAACTGGCAAGAGCTTCAGAGGAATGAGTTTTGGTATTTCAGTTTAGGAGGTAAAGACTAGATGCTCTGTAGCAGGTACTGAAATTCCAGTGCTGCAGAAATTTAAACATCTGAGCTTTCTGCCATCTCCCACCCCTCTGTCTTGTTTGAAAAATATTTACAAGGGGGTGAAAGGCAACCTTCAGACATGTGACCATAGCTGTGTGCTGATGCTTTCTATAAATATGAGTTTGCTGAAGTACTAAACTATGTTGTGCTGTGCTGCAGTATGGCATTATGGCTTCTGCTCAGCAAAAGCTGTTCCCATTCTTATTTCAGACCCCTGCTAGTGTTGGCATCTGGCTCTTAGCTACATGACTTTTTTGCCCTCTGTCTCTAGAACACAGGAAAACAAATACCCTCAAGTCCAGTTTGCCTTGAAAGAGGAGAGCCTGGTTTTGTAGCTCAGACCTATCTAATCGGCAATGATACAGAAATGATTTAAGAAGTCTGATGATTCCAGGCTATATTTGGGGTGCTCAAAATCATTTTGTGTTTAATCATCATTCATTCCACATTTCTGGCTGGATTCGCTCGGAGTTCTCTAGCACATAATTTAGACGGTGCAGGCGATTTGCATTTTACCCCCCCCCCCCACCTGCCCTTTCTGAATTTTCACTTTGCACTCATTTCAATAGTCCTGCCACCTGCATGTGTGCGACAGGCCCATTTGAAATCCAGTTGCCCTTGGATACTAAGCATGAATAAGTTTTTATGCACAGCTCTTCAGTGGTGGCAGGAGGCTTATAAAAAAAAAAAAGTGGGTTTTTCTCCCACAAAATCACATCCCTTTTTCAACTGCTCCATGCAGTAGAGTGGCAAGTCCAGTTTATCTTAGAGAAAAGCTTGCTTATCCTAAATGTAAGAAAGGGATTGCACAGAGATGTGCTGGAGTAATCACTTATTTTTAATACCAGTAAACTCAAGACAAAATGGCTGAAACCTCTAAAAAATCTGCAGCTACAAGTACAAATACAGCAGTAGCCAGAAAACATTGCTTTGCCTGCTTGCATCATCATCTTCCTCTATTTAGAAATCAAATGAAGTCACAAAAAATGCAAGTGTACAGGAGTTCTAGAAAACCTCATTTTTGTTTTCCTGTTCTCTCCCATTTTGCCATTACTAACTATGCTATTTTCCCCTTGCATTTTTTCTTTTAAAGTGAAAAAAGAACTCATTTATGTGCTTAGCTTAGCTTTAACTTTTTTAAAAAATTTAAAGAAATATTTACATTTAAAATATTTAAATAAAAAATTAAATAAAATTATTAAAAAACCCAAAACATTTTCATGTAATTTGTTACTTAGCTTGTTCAATTTACACATTGCAGGTTCACAAGGCCTAAACTGATCACCATGCAGCTTTAGTCCAGACTACATAGTACTGTGTGGTTCCGGATGTGCCCACCCATGAAATAACCTCACACCGGACCTAGCAGCAAAAATAACTTTCAAGTTTTGTTTGCCTAAAGGCCTGCTTGCTTTGGCATCTATGCCAGCTTGCACTGCTGGCTTGGCTAATAGCCAAGGAGGAGAGATTTTTATTTTTTCAGTCATCTTCCCCAAAACAACTGTTTTGGACCCTCATGGAAAGAGACTGTTGGGCTAGATGAACCTCTGGTCTGACCCAGTACAGCTGTTCTGCACCCTCTGAGGGCAAATGTTCATGACACATTTAAAGGGCTTGCAGCTAAGCCGTTCATTCCAAGAAGAGACTGTTGAAAAATTTGAGTGAAAATACAACACAGGCTGTGAAAGACAAGGAGTTAGAAGACCTACTCAAGAAATGATAAAGACATTGTGGATAGACATGTACAAGAAGCAACTAAGAACAACAGAAGAAGGCTGTAAGCAAACAGTGGAGATTCGTTAATCTAGAAGTTTGGGATTCAATCAGTAAGAGCAGATTTACTACTTAGACTTCTTAAGTATTACCTTTCAGCTTTTGTTTTTTTAATAAGTTATTGTAATACACAACAGTTTTGAAAATTGGACAAAAGTTTAAAGTGTACCTATAAGCTTCAGACTTTTTCATGTCATTTAAATCCAGCAGCAAAAATTTATAGAATAAAATCAGCTGAAAGACAAGGGTATAATGAAAACAAAACCCAGAAAAAACAGCTTTACAAATTCAGCCTTGAAATAAGGTGTCTTTTCCTAGCTGTGAGGATAATTAGACATCGAAAGAGCTTATCTGGTAGGTGTAGACTCAGCAGAGACTGGAATCTTTTAAGACTGAATATCTAAGAGGTCACTCAATCCAGTGGGGTGGGGGGGGGAACCTAAAGTCCATGATATGGGGGTAAAAAAACCCAAACAGCTAGATAACCAGAATAGTCTCTTCTGACCACAGAATCTGTGAACATAAAGATATCCCTACATATTCCCTTCTTCACTAGCCACACAGGGGACTGTTTTAGACACCTGTAAGGTAGCAGGAAAAAGAGCCTTTCCTTTTTCTGAAAGCATGATCCAAAGCTCAGGAGGAGCCTCTGTAACCCTGCAGATAGATCTACCCTTGCTTCATGCACCCATGTGCATGGAGCAGAACAGACACCCAGTCCATGTCACTAGACAGGTATACTCCAGAGCTTTCATGCAGCACCTTCTTCTGCCAAGACAACCAGCTGGCAGAAGGCTGGATTGGGCACTTTAAGTGAAGGGGACGTTGGTTTTGTAAGGGTTGAGTTTTTTTTATTGGTTTTGTTTGTGTGGGGTTTTTTTTGTTTTGTTGGTAGTTTTGGGGTTTTTTGTTGTTTGTTTTGTGTGGTTTGGTTTTTTTTTTTAAACACAGACTCTATCATAATTCCCCTTCTTACACCATCTGCATATGCCATTTCACCAACTGTCCCTCCATTTTGGGAGTCCTGAGCATTGGAACAGTCATACTGCTCTCTGCCTGCAAGTTTGTTTTCCAGGGACCAAACTGTAGTGGGATAAATAAAGTACCACTGGGCACAGATTAGACCATCTAAGAGAAACTGGGTAGCTTAAAGCTCAGCAGCAGTCAGGTGAGCCAATTCATAAGTTTTTGTAATTTAAGACCTGAAAAGCCTTTATAAGCTGCAGGTTTGCTTTTCGCTATAGCTTTCCTACAAATCATGAGCAGAGCAGCAGAATGAAAGCACAGCGCTATTCTTATGAATCATTCTCCTGTTTTGCTGCATCTCTATTTGTGTTCAACATATGACATTAAGGCCTTTTGAGTGTCTAGAATCACAGAGCAAATGACAATAGCGTCTTATCAAACAGTCTCCAAGTATATAAATAATATTTCATACAAGTCTTCCCATCACATACATTTACATAACATTATGGAAAGCCCATGACAATTTACCTGCCTCACACTGTTCTTCAAAACAGTTAAAAACTATTCAAGACTCTCAGGAAAATGAGTATGTGAAAGAGTAACATGCTGTGAAGCAACTGTTCTCCTGGAACTACTGGGAACCTAAAGATATTTTTATCCCTTCAGAGTTGTGGGGTTTTTTCTTACTGCTTTGGAGAAGGGCCATTGTCAGGGCCAGGTTTTGTATTCACCACAGATGCAGGCAGCAGCCAAGCCAGAGCTCCATTTTCTTTTCAAGCTCTATCCCCCCGAGCATCCCCAGGCAAGGGCAGGGTTTGGGAAGCCTCGTGTGGCTATCAAGTGACACAACTGACACTCACCCTTCATTTCAGCAAGGGCTGACTAGATACAGCAAAACATTTTTGTGTCAATGGTAGTAGAAAGCTCTTTAACACAGAAGCTAGTTACCTTGCACCAGTTCTAGGTGTTATAAGGATACTTACATTTTAACTGTCTTTGACACTGGAACACCTTGTTGACTCAAGATTCAGGCTTACATCTCCCTCAATTTTTACAGCTCCTCTAGACTATACTGCTGCTGGAGCACTGGCCAGTGTTTCCACAGCAAGATGAAGCCCAGCACAGCTCGTGGCACCTCAGCAGCCTCATGACACAGCTCTTGGGATGCTGTCCTTGTCAAGAGGCCCCCAAGGGTAACCCCTGACAAGGGTGACCACAGATGAGGAGCGGGGAAGAGGAATACTGTTTGCCATGCTAGGCAGACCTGCTCCTCTGGGAAGCCTCTGCCTTCCCATTCAGGCCCTTAGCCAGGCATGGGTAAACCTGCGCTCCCACCCTCCAAGGACTGGCTAACTCTTCACAGTACAACTGCAATATGCTTTTGCTTGACACCTTTTTCCAAAGCCTCCATTTGTCAAGCTCAGTGCTCTCCACAAACTTAAAAAAAAAAATCATGTAGTTGGCACCACTGTTGTCAATTTGTCCCCAAGTCCACACACTTACATCTCAGCCCCACAGAAGCAAAACTCCATTTGTCTTCCCTTCAGTAGCAACAAGCACCATGGTTGCCCACAAAATTCCCTTTAAGCTCTTACTTGTGGGGAGGGAAGAAGCCACCTGGCAGATGTTAATAATATGCTCTACTGCACCAGCAAGTCATGCATTGCTGCCAGCCACACAGCAGAGTGAGGCAGTTTCAGGAGATTAGGACCCACCATCTCACATGATGCCTACCTCCACCCCAGCTGTTGTTCAGCCCCTGCATGTCCCTCAGTGGTGGGGAGAATATGGGGAAGTTTTAGTCATCATTATCCTCCTACAGCATAATTTCAGTTTTTAGGTAAGTGATACCCAGGAGACAGTTGCAAACCAGTTTTGACCAAGAATACAAGAACTGAGAATAGGGTTGCCAACGATTTGGATAGATCTTCCTTCTAACTCACAGTGGCTACAAGTTGTGCACTTCTGTAGCTTCCCCAAGAAATATTTCCAGCCGCTTTGCAACTCTCAGGATTGATCTGTCACTGAAAAATGTGGACTATCAAACAGTTCTTGCCTGTCTTTAGTTTTCATGCAATAAAAAGTTTCCCACCTTCCTAAAACAGGAGGAATTTCCATTTAATGATTATGGTTATTGAAGATTTGGTGCGAGTTAAAAGTTCTCTTTGGCTTCCAATTTAGCTATTTGCTCAGTTGCTTTTTATCACCTCAGAAACTGGCCCAGAATCTAGATAAAGTTTCAGTTTAATCTTTTTTACTGCTGTAACCAGTAATGTGATTTTAGTGTCTCATCACAGTATGGTTTCATTTGGTGCATCTTTCTTTCATCCTCAAAGGGCTCCTACTGAGAATTGTCCCACTTGCTGGCTATGGATCAAGTCCTTTCATTATTCCTTTAGTAGTTTTTGAATGGCCACAGCCTGGTTCCCTGAGTGGTCTTGACCTGGTCAGGGGTTTTAATTCTGCTTCCCCCTCCCCCGCCCCCCACAACCCCTGCAGTCACTGGGGATTTGGCACCACCATGCAGTGTCTTCAGAGTAACCCCTTTTACAACTCTGCAGCTTATTGTGAGCTTGGTAAATTGGAAGTATTAGGTCAAAGATTAGAACAGAGATTTCAAACCCTGCTGCTGGCCTTGAAAATTACAAACTTCCCTTGTCAGACTATCAGAGTCACTGTGACAGCCATATCTCCCTGCCACTTTGCAGTGAAAAAACTCAAGAGGTGACACTCCTATCACACAAGTGCTCATTTTTTACACTTTCTTCTCTGGATGACCAGAAATCTCCTAGTCAGACATGCCTGCTAACATTTGCAGTTTACTGAATATTTATCTGTTAAAGGGAGATGCTGAAAGTCCTGCAAGTAACACATCAGCCAGAATACTTCGCCTCTAACTATGCTGTCTCTCTCAGATACCAGTGTCTGTTGGATGAAGACTTCTGTTTTGCAATAGTTTGTGAGAATTTCTGACAACCTTCCATAAACAAGGATTAAAGCAAGTGAATTGGAGACCTCTTGTACAAGTCATTCAAGCTATAACATAAGAAAGAGTAATTAAGATTTGTAATGAAAGATTTTTCTATAGTGATCTGAATTAGTAAAGTGAAGAAGAAAACCACCTTGAGCAGATATTTTCCATGAGGCTAAATCACAATAACTCGCTCTGGGTAGTTCCATGTAAGCTGTGTCCAGAAAACACTGCCTTCTCTCATAAATGTCTAGATTCAAGTGCTTGAGCCATCAGTAGGTCTGGATCTGGCCACAATATTTTCTTATTACAAATCCAGGTTGTCTGCTGGTACATATTCTCACTTAGCACATGAAGTCAGTTAACACCACTTGCAGACACAGGTCTTGTAGTTTGCTCCATCTTGTAATTAGTATCAGCTGATGAAGAATACACAAAACCTTTCTCTAGAAATTTCATGTTTTACTTCAAAATTCAGATTCCACAATTTGTGTTCTACTTACTGGCTTCTATAAACAAAGTAGGGTAATTAAAACCTAGGCTAACAATTTATATTTACTTCCATATCAAATTCTTACACTACTTTCTAAAACACATCTACTAAACAGCCCAGAATATTGCATGATTAGGGGCTGGATATTCTTTACTTACCAGACAAATACTTAAGAGATTCAGACATTCAAGCAGGTCTGGGCCCAGAGTCTAACTTTTTTATTCTTTTAGCTTATGCCAAAGGAGCCATACCTTCTCTACACAAATATTTCACCCATAAACCAGTAACAGGACACAGCCACCTGAGCCAGCTGGGGACTCAACAGCTGGGGTTGATAACAGCACAATATTGCTTGAGACATTAACAAAGAAATTCTCCATGCCAACATGCAAGTGTCCAACTATGTTTGCAGTCACAGGGACTAGTTAACCCTTGGTGAAGGTCCAGCTGGAAAAACCTGTAATGCCATAACCTGAACTGGTTTTCTGACTGGATTTTCATATACATTGTTTCCATTGGCAAGATCTTCTATCTGCCTGCTGTTCGATCTGCAACGCTACCTTCAGTGCCTCAGTCTTTCTTTGGGTGCACAGCCTCCAGTCCCTGCACAGTTCCCTCTTCTCCACACTCCCTGCTCCTCACCTCATCTACTCACTGCTTAAAGCCAAGATGGGAGAGGTGCATCACCAGTCTATTCCCTCTCAAGCTCCTTAACCACTCCATTGTGAAACAACTCAAGCCCCAGTTTTCTCCCCTTCTCTCTTGCCTTCTGCCAACCCCTGATCCTCTTTCTTTCTGCTGCCTGCTATATTCTACTGTTACTGAACTTCAGCTCTGTTCCCTACTGCTCACACCACCTCTGCAACCTGCTGGATTTTGGCAACATCATCACAGCTGAGCATTAGTTAAATATAGTGCAGGGGAAAAATCCAAAAACACCGAACGAATCTCCACTCTGTAGACACTGTCACAGCAGCTCTTCAACCACAGGGTTGTCCCTGCACCCTAAAGATGGATGCAGTCAGGAGTGTGCAAGCCTGGAAGGGGAGAGACAGACTATTGCTGCCTGCAGACAGAATATTCTGAAAAATCAGAATGTGTTCATAAATGAACACATACCGTAGGACATAACATGACTTTTTCCTCAGGTGTTTAACAAATCCAGGCAAAAGCAAACCCCCCTTGGCCCTCTTGCAAGGGCTGACTTCTGTTAGCTTTCAAATCCCTGTATCAAGCCAGAAGCACAGAATCATCTTAAAGAAACTGAGAGTCCCTCTATTAAAAAAACCAAAAAAAAAACCCCACCACAAACAAAAATGCATAACACAGACAAACCCTACACATCTTTCCCCTAGCTTTGTCTTCAGCTAACATGGTTCTACCATTTCTTAAATTAACCACAGTCATTGTGGGAGTAGGACATCTAGGAGGGAAGATCTTAACTTGGATAATTAAGAACTAGGAAAATGGTAACTGAGAACAATACCTTCAAACAGAAAGCATTATGTAGCCCTCACTGCAAGTGCAGTGTCTGAGTATAATTCCACTTAGCATTGCCTCAAAGACTTTAGCTAAACCCAAATGATATAGTATAACAAAGGAAAGGTTAACACAACTTTAATTCTTATTATTCATTTTTAGTATGTATCCTGCTGGGGAGGTCCTTTAAAATAGGAAGTGAACATCCCTATGGCTTTCTCCTGCCACTCTTGTGAACCAGATGGCAGGATTTATTCTCCTACCAGAGAGCACAATTGCCTACATCAGTCTCAGGTGCGTTAACAGGGAAAACGAGTGCTTTTAAATAGGGGAAAAAAACAATGAAATAAATAAATGAAACCATAAAACTGCATAATCAAATGTGTTTGTGGCCTTTTTTATAATCACAGACAGCACCCTGGAGGCCAGTCACATAGAAGTAGATACATCTTTGTATGTCATATGGGTTATATATTGCTAACTGGAGTGAAAGCAGCAGTCTAAGATGAAAGTCAATATACAGCAACTTAAGATTTTTAAGCTCCTCTTTCATGTATACTTGAGCTGCATATAATCAGGGACATCCATCTCAGAAAAAACATTCTTCCAACACACTGATATTACTGCTGCCTGGAAATTTGTTCAATCCCATTTCACATATAGCTTCTGACAGTGTTAGTGACAGCCACATCACAGAGCATTAGGTAAAATTGTGAGAATTAATTACATGCTATTTGTTTCATTTCTCTTGTCATCCATCTCTGTTTCTTCTATTTGAAAATCCATTGGCTCACCTAAATTATCTTCCCTTCACATTGTGGGTTACCAAGCCCCACACTTTCATTAAGCACTTAGCTCCTTTTCTTCAAGAAAGAAATTTAAACAAATGGAAAATCCTTAAAGTGTTTATGCACCATTAAAACTTAATTCTGCTTTTAATCCAGACCAGTGTTGATAGATTCATTCATATTAAACAGAACTCAGGTCTCTGTAGTCCCTTTCTCTCTAATGAGGCTAACAGAAAAAGATGCTAGTAATTGTGAGCAAGGGTATCGCTTTCTGGTCCAGCTATTTAATTCTGCTTTATTACAGGTGTTCAAAACCATGCTTTATCCTATAGCTCCCTTTTCAGCTGACATTGTCACAGTCCACAATTAGAACAGAATGGAGCAATAACTACAAGGGACACAGTTACTGAGCAGGGGAGAAGCAGATGAGAAATGCTATTCTCCCTGGTTGTTAGAACATAGTAGTTTGGCTCAAATATTCTTTTTTGCCATGCCATGCTATTTCTAGACTCCACATACAGGTCTAAGAGTTACCTTAAGACAAGCTATAATCCTGGCATGCTCAGCAATATCTGTTAGTGTGATTTGCTATGGATTTGATCCCTCAAAACAGCCCCAAGCAGAACATCATTGAAGTGTTGTCAATACACCAGATGCCCATTATAAGAGAACACCCAAATATCTACCATCATGCCTCAGCTCTAGTGGTTCTGCTCCTACCACTCAGGAAGAAATCCAGTCCCAATGACACCAGAGAAGCAACAAATATTCAGCCAAATCACATCATTTTCAGAATTAAATGTGGCATTTAATACCTTTATGCACCAAGCTGTCTTTTTAAATCACTGCAATTCTTTGAAGACGCAATATTACTTTGCAGAAAGCCTCGTTCTCTAAAGGCCTGCAACACCAAGCCCTTCCCTTTTTACTTCTTAGTTGTGGAGGAGAGTCACCAGGGAATGGATCCTTCTCCTGTTATATTAAAGCTGTACTCAAAGCAAACCCACACTTGACAGCACTCACTTTCTGGGCTCAGCCTGCCGGGCTATTTCCTCTGGGGTCACAGATTAGCATGGCCCCCCCCAGTGTCATCTCTAGGGCAGACACTGACACAGCCAGCTGCCTGGGGCACTGCCAGACAAGCACTGTCTTCTTCCCAGTTTGTTGCTGTCCACATATAAAAAGTTGTTTCCCTTCTTAAGGGCACTATACTGACAGTGAGGACAGCCTCTTCTCTGCAAGCCAGGCAGCTGCTCCCACTCCTGCAGGAGGTGCACATCAGCAGAGCCCCCTGTCCCTGCTGACCCCAATACCACGTGCCCGCCGTCAGCACAGCTTGCTGCACACAGGGCCATGCTGCCCAGCTCCTGCAAAGACCTCTTGGCTTTCTGTCCCCCCAGAGTGTGTTGAGGGGGAAGGTATTTTTGCATCTTTGTCACCCCCGTGCTTGCACCAGCCCTCTGACAGCTGCCTTACCCTATTTTCTCCTGCAGCAGATTTCCTGAGAGGAGTACGTGACTGGGCAGATCAGGCTGTGCATTCTGCTGAGGGCAAAAGGGATGTGGGATGACCAGATCCTGGTTGCCACACAGCTTTTCTTTCAATAAGACTTTTCCAGGGAAAACGCAAGGTATTTTCAACAGAGTAGCTCAGTTTAACAGAGGCCTGATTAAGCCAGCAACCCTTGTGATGGTGTGAGTTTCTGCTGTGCTGCCCAATGACACCCACTACTGGGCAAGATTCAGCTGTGCTTGGCTGCCCACATGTGCCTAAGAAACAAGCACTTCAGCTGTCCCAAGAGGGTAAGCTCTGCTGGCAACCTGAAGCTTTTAAAGCTTCTCTGAAGTAATAAGCGAAGAAAGCATTCACCTGAACATGGAAACAAAGTGCTGCTTTCCCTCTGGACAGGAAACAGCAAAGACAAGGGGAAGGGTAAGTCAAAAAAGACAACTAAAGATTAACTGTGGTCTTGCCAGTTGAAAGCTACCTGGACCTTAAAGCCCATCACTCCTGCCTATTCAGTACGTTGAGGCTTACAACTGTTCTGATCTGATGGCAGCAGAAGCAGCAACGTACCTGAATGCAGGGAAGAGCCTGCACGTCCAGGCTATGTTCCCTTGGAAGTGAACAGCAGGAACCTGCTGTTAGAATAACACATGAACAAGCCCAAACGAGCCCATGAACAGACACCTTGGGCATACCCACAAAGGCACTGAGATCCAGGGTCACAACCTTGACCACTACAATGTTTAGATCACAGTCCCGTTTACTGCTGTGGCAACATCCACAAAATAGTTTGTTTTCCCACATAAGTAAAGAATCATGACTGAGCCCACATCATATATTTCCCTGTGCTAACCTCCAAGAGAGCTGGAAACGTCCATAAGGTATGTTCAGCAGTACTGTAATGTGCAGAAGGAAAGCCCACCGTAGTGCCATAGGCTGTGAACCACATCACCCATAACTCCAGTTATGGGTAACAAATAAAACAAGTGTAACAACACCTAAAGCAACTCAGAAACCCATTTAAAAAGTCCCACAGTACCATTCAATAAAAGCAATGACTTGTCCAGTTTTGGGCAGGGTAATTTAAGTAATAACTGCATTTTGAGCCAAGTCTGCCAAGTGATAAATGCAAAGCATAAATCACAAATGACTGACCTTGTTCAGCAGCACTAGGAAAATTCCCTTTTGGGGAGGGAAGAGGAGGAGGAAGCCTCCTTCTCTAGTAAAGACAAATTGGAAATCTTCATTGTAGTCAGATCAAAATGCTATCCTTGAAAACAGCATTCTACAAGCTTCCTGTAAACACGGGGGTTTTTTAATTCATCTATCTTTATAAAAGCTCTTCCCTTCTGTTTACACCAGGTGAAGCCTTCACTTCCTTCAGCTCCATTTTCTGCAAAGACTTGCAGCCAGCGTCACACCAGACACTAAGCAGCTCCCTACATGTAGTTGCTGACAGGAGCTATCAGGACAAGGAAAACTGGAATGTGGATGTTCACCGAGCTGCAGCCAGCAATGCAGGGTAGGTAACTGCTTGCTGGCCAGTTTGCAGGCAAAGTTCCCACACCTTTCCCCCCTCCCCTCTCTAGGCAGTTTGAGGCATATGATGAGCACCTCGGCATTTCCTTAAGAAGCATAAAGTTGGTCACAGCATGCCTGTACTCTGAATTATATGACATTATTTTTTCTTTCTAAAACAGAGGTATTCAGTCACATCTCTAGTGATAAGCTGGGGGTGCAGGGAAGGTAGTGTTCCACCTCTCAAAAGGGTCAAGCTGTGAATTATCAAGTACATTTCAACAGCTTGAACACTAATCCAGAAATGTTTACAGCGAGTTGCTACAACTGCATACAAAGAAGCTGAAGAGATTTCAGTGTAACATATACTCTGCTTTTGGTTACCTTAGTTATTGAACCCCTTATCTGAACACAAACTCAACAGACAATCCACAGACAAATCCCCAGCGTGATATTTAAAGGCAGTCCCTGTAAATAATGCATAAGAATAACAGATGGAGCCTCAGGCCAGCATGGGGTGAGATTCAAGTTACTTGTCCTCAGACTCTGCTCTCAACTTGGCATGCAGAATCCAATCACAATTTCTGCACTGAAGTATTTGTGACACTTCACTGCCACCAAGAGCTTCAAAAGCCGTATTGTTCCATTTGGTTTTTGAAACAGGCCTTTCTCCTGAGTTGAGAGGAGAAGACACTGAAAAACAATCACAAGCAAGTGTTATTTTGGTTGGAGCCATTCTTTACCACTGCAAGTTTTTCCTCTCCCAGCCTGCTAGAACATTTCAGTACATGGGGAAGAAAGTGTTTCACTTCCAGGGCTTCCTCTGCTTCTGTTTAATGTCAGCAACTCTTATTTCTGGTGCAGAAAGCATTACAATCAAAGTGGATTAAAACTTCAAGAAACAGGCAGCAGGAACATACAATATTTGTTCGGGACCAGAGATATCAGCAAGAATTGATTGGAGTAACAAAAGGCAGAAGGCAAAGAGAAAGGTTTGCACTAGAGTTTATCAAGACATTTGGTAGAAAGTCCTACCCAAATTCAGTATGTGCTTTATGAAAAGGATGCCTGGACCTTTACAACTTGCAGTATGAAGAACTTTCATCCTAAATACACATCTAGCAGGTTTAGCAAGGCACTACCTTTTACTGCAGCTACAGCAGGCTGCAGCAGGTTGCGCTCTTACTTTCCCACTCATCACTCAGGTCTGTCATTTCTCCTCACTCAACTAATGTGAGATGAAGGGGCTGAAGCTGCCCCAGTAGGTCTGGTACACCACCAGTATTACCTCAAGTCATTACACAGACACCTTGAAAGGCAAACAGGTGACAAAGCGCTACAGCTCCCTAAAACCCAAACCCTTCACAGCTGCTGAGTTTTGCTTTCCAAAGAGCAAATATTAAGTATTTACCAAGGCACTGAGAGGAAAAACTCAGAGAAAATGTTAGTTCTCAGTTTTGATGCTATTTAAGTCCTTTTCAGCACTAAAAAAAAAAAGCCACACAAAAAAATAAACACCAGACACCAAACCAAAACCGCAATGCAACCCGTTACTTTCTAATCCTCCATTTTAATACGTGACTAGTGATATCTCAAATAAATGTTTTCTTGAAAAAGAGTTGTGCTTTTTGGAATTTTAGCATTTGTTTCTATAATCACCAGTAACACAGAAACACTAAAACAATAATAAAAAAATCAGCTCTCTAGTATGTAACAAGAGTTTCCTGTGTGCTTTTGAAACCTTATGGTATGTGACACAATAAACCCCTTCACTGTAGTAGACCCTAATTACACATTTCCAGAACAAGCAGCAGTTATTTACATGACAGCTTCCTTCTGTGATTTTTCCTTGTTTGATTGATTCATTGTAATTCAGTCTGAAGATTTCCTCCTTGCTTAAGCCTGATACAAGTCTCATTTCTGCAGTCTAGCGTTTGGAGTAATGCAGATCAGCCCATATTTCTGATGTTTTACAACCGCAACAAGAAGGAACAACTTTGTATGTTACTTAAATTAACCACAGGTCAAGTAGTTATTAGTTACTGAAGGAATAAAGGTAGTAAGTCACAAAGTACATAAATACATAATGTATATTTGTATTTATATATTTTAATACACATAATTTATGTATTTATATATAAATATATAACGTATATAAGTCACAAAGTACATAAATACATATGTACAAAGTACATAAAATAACATCATAATCATTTGTAGATGTTAGAACAGCGCCTGAGTGCAAACATCTAATAGAAAGTCACTGGTTTGGCAACACACAAACAACTTAGCCCTCATTCTCAAAGGGCTGTTAGGCTTGGAATGCATGAGACCAACAGAGGAAGGTAAAAAGACATTGGACAGAAGAAAAACAACCAGAGCAACGGCGCTCAAATATCAGATCAATTGGGATTTTTTTTTCTTTTTAAACTTAGCTCCGGGGTTTACTTAGAAAAGCAGCCTCTAAAGAATGGGGAAAGCCTAACAAAGCAGCAGGAAAGTAAGGAGAATAACTAGAAGAAAAGGGGAGTCAACCCAGGTCACAGGGAAAAGTGCCCCTCAGAAAGCCACCCAACCCCACAGGGCAGAACAGCCCCTGCAACCACAGACACTCCAAGCCCACTACCAGCAACAACGGTACCTTTTTCTGGCAACTTCTGCTTTGCAGTCTCCAAGCTGTGAAAACCAACACAACGGAGATAAAAACAAGGACTGCCAAGCCTTTTAGCAAGGCTGCACCCTGCTTTTTTGTAGCTGGGGGTGGTAGGGAGATGAGTGGTCCCAGCTGGAGCTCATTGCCTCACCAAAGGTAATGAAAGTCTGCACAAGTGCTTTCCCACCCTTCACAGGTGGGTATAGAGCTTGTCTTGCTTTTTAAGGAAAATATCTTGAATAATTCAGTGTTGACTTATTACAGAAATGTTGCAACAATAAAGTCAAGAGATTAAGCTATGCTTAATTAGTATAAACACATCAAACACTCTTGTGATGCTCCTTATCTTTTTCTTTTTTGCTTTCTTGGTTGATAAACTGGTGGAGTATATCAGGGGTTACTAGGTGGTGCAAAAGGGGCAAACCATGGTAGGTGTGTATGTGTGTCAGGAGATGGATAGCACAGTAAATGCAATATCTAGATTGTGATGCTGAAAACACTGTGGGGAAAATGAATGCAAGCCCCGAGCTCTGAAGTGTGATTCTCTCACTTTCCAGCTAGGAGCAGAAAGTAATTCAGTGAGATTTGCTGCTCTAATAAAAAAGAGGTTGTGTAACAAATCTGTGGCCTGCAGCATGCCTAGCTGTTTAGCTTACAGGTAAGGTAGAGCTAAGATCTTTCATGTTGGGTACTTCCAGCCTGTAAAGTAGCATGAAGTCTTCAGGTCATCTCAGTATCCAGGGCCCATGCTTGTGTGGTGTGCCTGCCCCTGTGACTTCAGCTGGTACCCAAGGTATAGCTCTGCATGCTCCTTTTGGACCTCGTGATGTCTCTCCCAAAGCATTGGGGTGAGTCTGCGATGGAAAGTGGGTTGGACAGTACTGCACAGCACCGTGGCCACAACTGGGAAAAGCAATAGCAGAAGAGGGAATATCAGAGTCAGAACTGGGAGGAAAAAATGCACAAGTTGGCAGTAGTCACAGCTTGGGCAGGGCTATGGGTCTGAGAGGCAGGTGCAATGTAAAATGTACATTATGTGAGAAGGAAATGAGGCTTCATGTGGCTATCACTCTCCTAAAGGAACCTCTAATTGTCACATAAACCACTAGGGCTTTTCTTCAGCTGAAAATACAACCTCAGAATGCGGTTACTTGCAGATAATGGGCTGTATGTTTGGTTGTTGTAAATCTACATGACGCTGTGAATGCCAGAGCAGTTGTGCTGATTTAAACCAGCTAAGTACCTGGCCCTGAACACCATGCAAACCCTGACCAAAGAAGCATCCTCTGCTTGCTGGATTTATGGGCACATTCTGTTAGCATGGATGGGCTTGTCCTTAAATTTCACCCATTTGTGTGGTGGTCCTGATGTTCTGAATCTGGAGCCAGCTCGGCTATGCCTGTGCTATACAGCTGGTGTGCTTAACCCAGACCATAGTGCCCTGCTTGCCCATGTGCCATGCAGCGAGGCAGGGGTGCTGTATCCTGACACCCCAGTGGGATGCAGCTGAGGCAGGTGGTCAGCCTTGAGGCTGGGAAACCTCTCGGCTCCCTCCGTGGCACTGCTCTCCCCAGACGGAGGAGCATCCCGGCCAGCCTGGGTTTCAGCAGTGCTGCAGTGAGGAGCCAAAGGGCTGGCAGGGCTGCTGTGCAGCACTCCATGGCATGGGCATTCTGGCCCAGTCTGGCCATCAGTAAGTATAAAAGAAGACATTAGGTGTCACCTGATAAATTAGTTTCCCTGGCTATTTTTTTCTAGGGGTTCTCTGCATAAAGCCCATTTTGACACTGTGTCTCTGCGGTGCCTATTTACATAATTCAGAGTGACTTCTGCTCTTACCCACAACCTAGGCTTTTTCTCGTGGCAGAAAGAGGTTGAAAAGTGCATATTGCTCTTGAAATCTGTCTCTGAACATTTCTTTTAGCAGCAACCACAGATCACATCTCATAAACCGCCACATTTTTCAATACAAGTTTCACATTTGTTAGTTCTAATCTAATTAATTATAAAAATGGCCTTTTTCTGTGATCCATAATCTTCTCAAACCTTAGTGGTTTCTTGCTGTGAAAAATGATTCACCCTGGGCTGAATGTATCACGGTAGTTGCGTGTTCATAGCTGTGCATTTTCTGATCCAGAAAACTGGATCTGGAAGTGGTTCCCAGGGAATGGCCCTCATGAAGACTGCTGCCAGTGGGCCAATCCAGCCCCCAAAATGTTCAGGACACTCCTGAAATTAACTGAAAGTGCATACAAAAGTGTAAGTAAATGTCCTTACACATCTGCTGTCAAATATTTATAGCATCTGTTTTCTCCTTATTGGCAGATTGTGCAAGAGGTATTTGAAAACATTTACCCTCATGGAAGATTACCTTTCTTAATTTACACAGTTCATTCTAGTGGTTAGATGGATCCACACAGTTTTATGTTGACAGTCAAAATGAGAACTGGAAGGTTCAACTGTTTGCCTGAACATCTACCAGACTGGTCTGGTCCTTGAAACTGGCTCCAGACCAGGTTGCCTATGGGGCTGGGGCTATAATCCTCCCAAGACAGGGTGTAAGTGCAAAGGAAAGAAGTTCTCAGGAAGGGAATTGCCTCCAGTCTTGGTGAGCTTGAAGAACTTAATTCAAATCGGGTTTACTGCAGGACCACACCAGGCTGCAGACAATCAAAAAAAATGTGTGTGGCATTCAGACTGCCCTTTCTCCATTTCACATGTGCTCATTTTGGGACCAAAATGCAGCTGCTTTTCTCGGGCACTAAGCAAATGTGGGTGCACAGCCAGTGTCAGGGCTGTGTGCCTCATGTCACAAGCTGCTTCCCGGGCCCCTGCTCTCATCTACTGTCAAGTACATTCCTGTCCCATAGCTACAGAGCAAAATCTCTCTCTCAGTGGTGCTGAGGTTGCTCTTTGCTCCCGCAGACCTTGGGAAGGCTGCGAACAGCAGAAAGCTCAGTGTACTTCAGTGCCAAGGGGAGCTTTGCTGCCTCCCTTTATGTGATCCTCACTCTCCTCTGAAATTATCTGTAGCATGTTTTAACAGCCCTGTTCAAGATGAAAGCTTCTACCCAGTTGTTTTTTCCCTTTTAAGATACATTTTTATCTTAGAGTGGAGAAAGAGGTATATTTTTTCATATAAAAAGAGAGAATGAGAAAGACCCCACACATCCGTTTCAAAGGATGGAATTATTTGTTATACAAAATCACTTGGCCAATCCACATTAACATGTTAATTTTATGATTCAACAAGTTTTCCACGGCAGCCTAAGATTAATGTTAATCTGTTTGGGTAAGTTTTATTAAGAACTCTTGCAGTATGGTAAATGGGAAATAGATCATTGCCGGAAGGGTTTGCTTTGCCAAATGTCATCCTAATTGGCAATGAATGCAGCCGTGCAGGGACCGTTGGATGCATCCGGCTGGGAGTGGGGGAAGGTCTTTCCCTCCAAGACTGAGCTGACTTATACGATCCCACTGCCCTGCAAACTGCAAAAAGGGGCGTTGTGAGGCAGTTGTGTCTCTATCGATAATTGCACTCATTAGCGTCGCATGGTGACTTGGCCTCCTGTTTACCTCGGTAGCCATGGAGCACTGAATTTGTGTCATTTCTGATTTCTCCCTTCCACACTGCAGCTGCTCAGTGTAGTTACTTTTTCACAGGCAATTAAAAGACCTAAGACAGGAGCGGGCGTGAGATGGAAGACCTTGTGTGTTAATGAGATTTTTTGCATGTAATTGACCCAGTCATGCAAAGGGAATATCTGACATTTGTTGTTGCTGTTGCTATTTTCAACACTTGCAAATCTGAAGCAGGTTTACATTGAAGTGACTTAAAGCCTGTTACCAGACATGCAGTTTCAATAATGAAAAGGTTTGTTCTTTGGGGGTTTTGGGGTGGAAAAAAGGACCCACTTCTCAACCATATCTAAAATACCTAAAAATTCTATACCAAAACAATACCAACATTGTTTTTTAGGATGAGGAATATGCACATATATTTAGATATAAAAGCTATTTTCAAATGAACCAAACACATTTAGCATTCTGGCATTTTTATCCCAATAATCCATTGGTAAAAAAGTAAAAAACTTAAAAGAATAATGTGAACAGAAAAATTCTCCTGGTTGGAATATAAATCATTACTCTTACACCTTTTTATAAATTTCATGAGGGATCAAAATAAAAACAACTTTTTTCTTAAATGAAACTAGATTTGTACTATCAAGGCACATACGTATCTGTTGTACTTCCCTTCTTCTTCCACAGCCTTTGAATATTGCTGGACAGCTTCAGGGAGGGAGCTAGCAGAGGCGTATGGCCGATGCTCTGAAACATAGAGCAAGATGCCTGACAGAAGAGAAATCTTGTTAACAGGCTCACTGAAAGAGTCCATGAAAGAAACCATATAGGGAAAAAAAGTGCAGAAAACCAGATTTCATCACTTCTACATACAGCAGGAGGTGCTGTGCTCACTCTGGTGGGCTCTGTGCTTCAGATCTGAATCATTCTAATCTCTGGGATAATTTGGGAATATTAATGGTATATGAAACAGTCACAGAAGAAATACTGAAACATGTCTAAATTGGGGGGAGGGAGGGGGGGCGTGTAGGTGAGGAGGTGGGAATATGACATTTGTGTTGTGCTTCATTTCCCTGACTTAGTCTCCTAGGTGAGACTGGTGGCTAAATCTTGTTCCCTACCCAATCCCTCAAACTTTGCAGGGGCACTGAATGTTTAAAACATGCTACAAATCTGGATTTGGATGCATGTGGTCTTCTTTCACGCATGTGCAGGCTTTGGCTCAACAGCTTAACATCTCCCTTTTGTCAGGCACCAGACTGATGCACTTCTTCCGTATCACGCCTCTAAGTCCCACCTCTGTTATCTGGAAGTCCACTAATTATCACCATGCCCTGGGGATGTGTGACTTCTGCCCTGGCAGTAAGGCTCTTTCACAGGTGGAAAGGGGACAGCTATGTGTTAGCAGCCAGTGTGAGCAGAGCAGCTGGATAATTATCAAGCAGAATTAGTGGGTGTGCCAGCAGCTATTTAGTTTAGATTAGAAAAGGTGTTAGGAGAGATTAGTTGGGGATGGGCTCAGAGACAGTGATAGGGGTCACTGGGGACATTAGAGGGCACTCAGGGACAAGACTTTCTGCACCATGGTATTCCCCAGGTTCATGGGAAAGTTTTCTGTCAGGTATCAATGCTGAGAAGGGGAGATGGATGGACACAGCATGAGGTGACAGTGCCCCATAAGCACCGGGTGAACATTACTACTGTGCTCCTGCCCCAAACTGTAAATGGCTCATCCATCCCTAGAAATCAGCTGGTCTGACACCTTCAGGGTCCTGGGCAAATTCACAGCAGAGCTGTGAATACATGACAATATTGAGCACTTCCCTGGTGAACCTGGGCTTCCTGGGCCTGCCTGTCAGCTGGTTTTATTTACGGAACAGGCAGCTTTCTGAGGACAATGTAGTTTCTGGCAGGACCTATGTGAATGGGAGATCCTTAACTCCCACAGTGGCACCGTCTCCATCAGGGAACAGGTGGTCTTCACTATGAACATTGCCTGACACACCATTCTCTCCTTCTTTTGTCCTTACTCTTTATTGCTAGGGGTCTGCCCATGCTGCTATGCCCTGCTTGCAGTTCTGCCCCGCCACAGGCTTCATCTGGAAATGACCATCTTTTGCTTTTGTCTGCTGCTCTTCTGTCTCTCACCTGGAGCTGATGGGAATGAGCTTGGAGGGGATGCACTTGGCTTGGGTTTTTTGGTCTCTGTGGATATATGTTACTGTTGAAAAGGGTTCTCCACTTTTTGTTCTTTCCATGAGGTGATCTGCTCTTACTTCTTGTCTCTGAATACTCCCTCCCTCCCCATCTTCTCCTTTTGAGCACTTCACAGCACCCACAACAATTATAGTAACCAGATCCACCAGAGGGAAAGACAGAAACCTTGCGAGTTTACGGTTTTCCCTGCTGGCACCTGCAGCTGCCCAGGAGGCCTTCTGCAGATGTGGAAGGGTGAATTATATGTTTGGCTTAATCCTTGCTCTGTGAAATACAACCCTGTCTCAAAATGTATGATTCCTCTAGTAATGTGGAGAAGCATCAGCAAAGGTGACTATGTGGAAGGGGTGGTCCTTAAATCCAGAGGCCAACGACAGCCAAGACAGGAGGATGATGATGGATAATGGGCATTCTGCATGGAGGAGAAGCCCCCACATCTGTAGTTCACATGGTCTGAAAAAAAAGATGACCCGCAATAGGCTGCTATGGGAAATAACAGACTGGAAAGTAAAATGGGTTTACAAATTCAGAAAAAGGAAAACAGAGAGAGTAATTTTAAACAGCCTGGGCATATATTGAGTATAAATTCCAAAGGAACAAAGGTGATGAACTTAACAGGGTATATCAAAGATGTGCCATAAACTGCATTTGCTCTTTCGAAAAATGCAGATGCTGCAGCGAGCATCCACAGGGCTGCTGAATCATTTTAATTATCTTCCCAAAACAAAGGGGTATCCAGAGGCCAGCAGCTCTGGAGCATCCTCAGCTCTGGAGGGGATACAACCCCACTGCAGTGGTACAGTGTCCCCACAGCTGCACATCTGACTTCTGGACAGAAATTAATTCCATAGCGCTAAAAAAACCCCCCTCAAAACCAAAACCCAGACCAAACAAACTGTACAAAACAAACAGCCTTTTCCCACTGGGTGGCTGGTTTGCTTACATCAAACAATAACACCACTAACAAGGACAGCAGCTTGGGCAGGGGGAATTGAGTATTTAGGAAAGTAAAGGTTAGATCTTCAAAGAAACAGAATAATAACAAAGCTTGAAACCAAATTATCTTTTCTTCATGAGTTGTATGGTTTTGTTAAATTGTTATTTTACCACTGTAAATAAATAATTGCAATTTCATTGGCTCTGAGTGAGCTGCGGGGTTCGCTTTGGCTCCCTTCGTGCTTTAACCTCGTTTTTTACAGCTGCAGCTGACAATGCCGTGCGCAGCCTCAGCCGCTAAACTCCGCTCATCAAAAGCGCGCTGCCGCCGCCCGCCGCACCGCAGCTGCGGAGGGGCGGGGCTCAGCTCTGCGGGACGGCGCGGCCGCGTGCGCGGAGGTGCGCGGAGCCAGTCCGGCTGCAGTGGCGGTAGTGCGACACCAGGTGGCGCTATCTCCCCGCCGGCCGCCCCGCCACTGCCCGGCATCGCCCAGCATCGCCCTGGCAGCATATGGCATCTGCCCGACAACACTCGCCCCCAACCTGGCATCACCACGGTATCGTCCTGGCATTGCCCTGGCATCACCCCGTCGTTGTCTGGCATCACCTGGCACCGCCCTGGTACCACCTGGCATCACCCCAGCAACATACAGCATCACCCTGACATCAGCCTGGCATCTCCTGACATTGCCCAGTACTGACCCTGTATCGCCCCAGAACCACCTAGCATCATCTGGCATTGGCCGATACTGACCCAGCACCACCTGGCATCACATCGACATTGCCCCAGCGCTGCCTGGCTTGTCCCAGCATCACCCCAGAACCACCTGGCATTGCCTGGCACTGCCCCATCACCACCTGGCATTGCCTGACATAACCCCAGCACCAGCCCAGCATCGCCCTGGTGCCTACGGCATCACCCAGCATTGCCCAGCAACAGCCCAGCATCACCCTGGCACTGTATGTCATCACCCAGCACCCATGTGGCATCACGCCAGCATCACTCCAACACTGTCTGGCATCTCCCTGCACTGCCCAGCATTGCCTTGCCATCACCCCAGCATTGTCTGGCACCAACCTGGCATCACCCTGGCTCCACCCAGTGTTGGCTGGCATTGCCTGGCACCAACCCGGTGCCACCCAGCATCACTACGGCACTGACCCAGCACCAGGCCAACATTGTCCCAGCATTGTCCAGCATCACCCCACCACCACCTGGCATTGCCCTGGCATCACTCTGGCAATAACACAGCAGTCTCAAGGAGACCTAGCAAGACCTGTTCATTTCCCTTGATATAATTAATATAAATTCAATTTATTAAATACATATATTGCCTTTAATTTTTAATCAATAAATTATTCAGGATGAGTACTTTATTAGGCTCTTTGTCTTCTCTCCTTCCCCCTTGGGTTGGGTCTCTCGTATTTATCACCAGAGGGATGTGGTGCATCATTTCTGCAGATAAATGTTTGTCTGTGGGCTGGGTGTGGATTTATGTACACTTAAAGCACGTATGCAGTGTTTCAGCAGTCACTGTCCATCTTGAAGCCAAGGAGTAAAACGGTAATCTTGTTGCTTTGACCTGAAAGCAGTAGAGCACAGATGGTTGTTAATATTTAACTGTATCTTAGTATTATTTTTTTTCCCCCGTGAGTAATATTTACCCATACTATGTGAGGGTGTGAGATGCCTGAGACAATCAGGACTTGGAAACCATCATGTATATTTGTGTTTGAACAACTGAGCTGGAACCAGAAGTCTTCTCAGACCCTACCATGTGATACAGCTTAATGTTTTAAAATTAGAAGTGTGTAGTAGACACTGTCTGGATATTCAAGCACCTAGAAACAGACCTGTTTCTCAGAAATGCTGTAGTCAGTCATTGCCTCCAGAAAAACCTCATCTGGAGCCTGTCCATGCTTAGACTGTGCTGTACAGCCAAAGAAAAAAAAAAAAGAAAGTCTACATATGGGTTGTACCTGATGCAACTACTACAGTCTACATCCTGCCACTCTTACACGTGTTTTTCCTGCTTGACAAGCCTTACCATTTTCCTCCCTTTTAAAAAAAAATGTAATATGAGCATAAACCGAGATTTCAAATATGGTGACTGTTTGATTTCCCTCAAGGCCCTGATTTTTCAGAGGATGCCTGACCAAAACCTTGTGCCTTTCAGACAACATTAAAAGGTCGTGAATTAGACAAAATACAGGTTCTCAAATGCCCATTGGTAAATGGCATTACTAGCAGAGCCCAACATGAGATGAAGAAATTCTATTACCAGAAAACATTAGGAGGTTGCATTAAAAGAAATGTTCAGATTAAGGCTTTTCTAAATGCATGGCTAGAGAGCTTTCAGATCAACAGAAATGGGAAGATGGAGTCTGCTGAGTCTCTTGTCCATTTTCATACAGGTTTGACAACAGTCCAGCAATCTCAGAGTAATTAAGCGCTTGCAAAATCTGTGAAAGTAGCTGACTGCATAGTCCGTTCAGGGAGAGTCTGCAGTGGCAGCTCATATATTACTGGACACTGGAGAACCCCCTTAAGAGGGAGATTTTTCCAGATGCCATCATTCAAGGAAAATACTGTTTTTTTGATACATCATCAGTAAGACTGAAACTCTCAAGCCAGTTCCCATTAGCACTGCACTTTCAGAACAAATTTTACTTTCTGGTTTACACTACCTCATGGCTCCAGAATTTTTCCCTCCAACAATAAGCCCTTAGATAACTTCTGAGAAGTCCTTCTGCTCGCCTGTGTTTAGGAGGATGTTATTTCACTGCTCAGGATGGTGTAGCAACTTCACTGGCACCTTGTGAAAGTCATAGAAATGCAGGTTCGAACCCTTCAAAATGTGCTACATAGATGAAATGACTGCTCAAATGTCTCTCTTGCCATTTCTGGAGGGACTCAGCTTCTACTAGAAGTAGTGCAAGTACATTGATCTGTTTATTGACTACATTACTGCCAACTTTTTGCCTGAGGACAATTCTTTTCTATCTTGGTATTTAC
Organism: Falco peregrinus; assembly: GCF_023634155.1. Taxonomy (NCBI): domain Eukaryota; kingdom Metazoa; phylum Chordata; class Aves; order Falconiformes; family Falconidae; genus Falco; species Falco peregrinus. The sequence goes on from NC_073723.1 coordinate 59,864,408, forward strand.
CACTCACTTGGGCACATAACTCTCACTAACTGCAGGGCAGTCTCCTTCATCTTTATCACTGAAGGCCCTCTCCCCTCTTCCCACGTGCTTTTACCAACCTAGCTTCTTGGGTTTTCAAGAAGAAGAAAAAAACACAAAACTTCTCCCTCCCTCATCCTCAGTGTGAGTCATAGGTCAGGATTAGAAAAGAAGATCATTTAGAAGAGTTAGCCTGATGGTGTCAAAATTATCTAAATATTTAATGTTCTGTTTGGAAAACATTTTCAGCTGGAAGATTTATGATCTTTTATCTACAGAAGACATTAAAAATAAATATCCAGAATTGTGATTAATATGCAAAAGAAAAATAATTATTTGAAGTATCCTATGATATTTCAATATGCAATGGGCAAGAAGTGGAAAAGGTGTGCTGATGTGGAAAATTCTTAATTAACATTTGAGTAAGTATCCTCGGTCTGCCCCCTCCTCAGCTCACTGTGCAAGACTTTAATATTCTCATGTATTCTCTGTGCTATAAATCCTCAGTTCTACATCAGGGAGTGGCATGTATGATCAACAATTTATCATTATAAATTATGATAAGCACTACTGATCTACCCTCCACCAGGATACCTACCTCTGACTTGAAATGAATATTAATTAAGCTATTAGTTCTTCTGTAAAAAAGGCAAGTGGCTTCTCAGTCTCAGTAACTGAGCACGTAATTGTCACCAGTATCCCTAAATGTCAAATTCATTTTTTCACCTCCATTACCCTAAAAGACAATAGAACGTAGTTCCCGAACCTCAAAATGATTTCATTTTATATTGAGAGAACTTGCAAGTATCTTCTCTATTTGTCAAGTGATGCAGCAATTCTGTTTTAACAGTGATGAAAAGGTGCACCAAACATGACTGAAAAAATCTGTGTTTTGCCCACTGGCTTTCTATGCTAGCAAGGCTCCAACTTGTTTCTGTTCTAAGATAACACCAGATGAAGGACAAAAGTGAGGGATACTCCTGCAGGGATGAAGGGCACACACCATCTTATTCTGTTGCTGTTAGTTTATCTCTTTTTTTCCTGTGTAAAATAAATGAACCTTTGGCTGGTGGTTAGGATCGCTAACTTGCTGGTTTCTGTTAAAAGCCCTTTACTACCTGGCTTCTAGCTTTGCAGCCCATGCTAAGGTTTCCTTAAGAGATAATTACAGGTCCCAGAAACGCAGCCAAGGGCATGGGGAACACCTTGGGGCTGTTGGAACAGGCTGGCAAAGATGGGATGGAGATATGTGGGAGGCTGGACTGCAGCTGTCAGAGGGGCAGGAGACAACCATACCACTCCTCTCCCTTCTGGACCAGTTAAATTCTCTTTGCAGGAATCAGAGACAATTGCTGTTATAAATACCTTCATCTGGGGGGGTGGCTGAAATGCTCTGGGGGAAAAAAAAAATAGCCTTGGAAAGGAAGGTAGGAAAGGTACTGAAAGACTTGCAGGACATCTCCTTGTTAGACAGTCAGATTTTTAATCAAATTCCCATGTAAACTGAGGAGAAGCTAAACTAAATGATGATTAAGTAGTGGAAACCCAGCTGTCTCATGCTCTTTCTAACAATGAAATTGGGGCATATCATTCAAACCTTTTGGCATGTTCTTCTAAAATCACATTATCTCATCTTTAAGAAGTCCACACTTGCATTGTTCTTCCCTTTTTTAAGAGGGCTAAATGGTGGAATTTTCATTAGCATTTGGCTGGGACCACAAGAAATGGGCTTTTTAGCACTATTGGAGCAAGGTGGAAAACTCTGTTTAACCACGGACCAAGAGCATCGTTGTTTTGCTCTCTTAGGAAAGCTTCTCAGAGAGCAGTGAAGCAGTATTCATGTCTGATTGCATACACCCTTGTCCCAAAGGCTATCCCATTCCTTATCTTGCCTCTGTTGGGAGTTCCTCAAGATGTAGGCATGGCCACATGAGTGGATCTAACTGCAGCACTGTGCTTTTGCCACCCTACCCTACTGCTCCATCAACTTTCTTTTCTCTGATGAGTCAGATGAAAAATGCCTGAGGAAGGAAAAGCTTCAGGGTCCCCAGGAAACCCAGCCTTTGACAGCTGTTAGAAGGTGTTCACAACACTTTAATTTTAGCGATCTAATTAAGGATCAGTTAATATGGGTGTTGTGCTCAAGGAAGCTATACCCCTTTCAAAACTTCAACTGTTGCCTCATACGGCCTGAAGAATCATTGAAATGTTGTGAAAACAGTTAATTTTTACTATTTGAGCTGAACAATACTGAAGGGAGGGCCGCTGAAAATGACACATCAGCCACCTGTGATGAACAAGTTGTCAGGTCAAGAAGGTGCTTGGGGTAGCAGCAGTGATCTTGCACCCTTGTTCATAGCACTGTTTTCATCCCGGGAAATGGTTCAGAAAATGCCAAGGCTGTGTGGGCAGCCAAAGCTAGAGCAGAGAGCTTCAGGGATCCCAAGGTGGCTGAAGAGCAGGAGCTCCGTTAGATCTGTTTCCATCAAGTGTGCCAACTGTACCAGGCACTGCTGTTCCCCGCTTCTTGGGAGCATCCATCCTGCACCCCCTGCTCCTTCTGGGGCAGATCAGAGTGCAGTGTCCTCTGCAGCAGGCAGCAGCAGCCTTTCACCATCTATTTAATTGGTGCACTAATTATCCCATTTTAAACAGCTCTAAAATAAACCAGACTGCAGTCATGTTGAAAAAAAATAGATAATTTGGCTGTGTCTGAAACCTGACTACAATCCAATTTCTTTAAAGGTTGCCTGTTACAGGTATCACAAGAAACAGCGCTGCAATAGCAGAGATTGATTCCACTACCCCTCCTTTGCCAGCGAATAACCTTAGCAAAACTTTCAAATTGACAGTAATTCACTGGTTTCAAAGGGCAGATGAAACAAATCTTTGATAAAGAGGTTTGCCCCAAGAAGGAACTGCCCGTCTAAAGAGCTTAGAGCTCCAAACCATCAGCCTGTGTGCTCTCTGTAATTTAATATTGGAGGATCATGGCTAACTTCATTAAGAGGTTGACAGTAAATTGAGATAAATTATCCCATGGTGGGGGAGGGACCAATACAGGGAAAATTTTAACCAGCAGGACAAATAGGTTATATTATCACACAGATAACTTACTTCAACATTAGTGTTAAAATGAGTTTCATTAACACAAACGATATCGTTTACATCAAAGCCCATGCTACTGTGCAATTAAACACACTGTGATTCATGTAAATGCATCTGTACTTGCTAGACTTTCTTAGGTTTAGTTCTTGTTTATTTTCAGCCCGCATATTAAGAGTGATTTTTCTTCTTTGTTAGCATAACCTCTCAATCAAAAAATTTACTATGTTTTGATTTTTACATTTTCACTAACTACTATCTCAGAAATGCCTTTACTAACTGTGTAACTCCAATAATCTCAGAGTTTTTACTTCTAGTGCTATCTTGTGGTAAGTTTGAAAAAAATATTTTTTACTCTGTGCAAAGACTCCCATCCTCTACCGTCTTTTAATAGTCATGCTAAGCAAATACTTACTAAGGCTTCACACATGGCTCACAGTGGTCAGAAACAAAACAGTATTAAGAAAGATAACCACACTTCACAGAGCTTTAGATATGTCTTATAACTGCTGAGGTTTTTTTGGTTTTTTGGTGGTTTGTCATTTTTTTTTCCTGCAGGGAATATCAATGATTTCTCCTCCAGAAAGCTGAGTCTCTGGTTTTATTAAATACATTTAGCATAAATTGTGGATTTCAGTAATATTTTTCCTGCATTTTGATAAAAATTGCACTGAATAACATTCAGTTCTTCCTACCTAGCAGGAATGTAAAATCAGAAACTTTATTTCAGGCCTTGTGACAGAAGCTTTTCAACACCAGCACTCTGTAGCACCCCTCTCATTCGTGTCTATCCCTTGTCAGAGGCGGAGTGCTGGACACGGAGGGAAAGGCTGCCCTGTCTCTTTGGGGCATCGGTGGTGCACATCTACAAGACTGGTTTCATTCTGTGTTGTGGAGGCAGTGACCTGGGAAGGACAGCTCTGTGTTGTGACTCCAGTTTTGTTTGAGTCCTGCACTTCTGCTCTCATCTTCTCACCTCCGCAATCCCCATGGACCACTTGTACCCTCAGGATGGGTGTCTCGCTGGGAGCACCATTTTTTGCTATGGATGAGCACTGAGCATCACACGACAGTGCCGCATCAGACATTTCCAAGTACATCATGCAGTGCTGTGCTTTACCTGGAAGCTGCCAGTCACCCTGCACTCAAGCACCACAGACACATCTTTACCAAATGAAGGTGTTTAGTTGGTACAGCCAAGTAAAACACACAGCAAAATGAATTCTGCGCTATTCCTTGTTCAGTTCAACCTCTGGCTTCTGTGATTGTGAATATATTAGCTTCCTGAAACAAAGTCTGTATTTCAGCTTAAAATACTGTAGTGTAAGACTGAGTGAAACCCAAGAGCCTTGGCTGGAACAGGAAATCTCTTTTTAATAATGTTATGCCATTTGCATCGAGTTAGAATACATTTCCTTAGTACCGAGCACAGGAAAATATTCTTCTTATAATTAATTGATTTGAAAATGTTCTGCTCTACATCAGCAAAGATAAACAATACAGACCTGTGGCAGCAGACAACTGGATTTTGAAATAAGAGCACTAAACGTTAACAACTGTGATAACTGACCTGTCACATCATCTGCTTAAAAAAGACTTAAACAGTGACTTACAATCTAAATTGCAGAGTAAAGAACCACTAGCTATGTCTGATTGATTCCTTGCTTATGGGTGCTTTATATACAATTAAGGGGGTCTCAGGGGCTGCGCTTATGCTTACCTGCTACCACAAGCCATGACAGGTCTCCTGACTCTCTGGTGGGGGCACCCATTGTGGCAGCCAAGGTCCTCTCTGGACCATGAGCTGGGCTTTGCTTTCCCTGGGTGTGGAGAGGAGGTGGCTGGCCTTCCCCTAGCCCATGCATGGGGGGAGAGGCTGTGGAGAGAACCCACCCTCGCCTTGAGGTCCTGCCTTCATGCAGACACCAAGGGAAGAGTAGAAAACAAACAAGCAAAGCTGAGCTTTTGAATATTCTCCCAGGTTTTATTTTTTCAGCTCCAGTTTCATAGGTCTCAAAGTATTTTTGTATTTAGTAAACCTTCTCCATGATAGTTTCCCCCCTAAAATCCATTTTATCTTTAAACCTGCAGCCCAAGGAAAATTTTAGTCTGCAGTAAGAGCTGAGCTCACACGGAGGCCTCTCATGCAGCAACATTATCACAAAGGTCTCTTTTAACAGTCTTCTGCCTGTTGTAATGTATCCCTTGTTCCAAGGACTGTCCCTTATTTCTTTAATTCCTTATTTTATTCACATCTCATATGAATGAGGAGAGACTGGCACAATCGAATTTCACAGGATCACAGAATGGCTGAAGTTGGAAGGGACCTCCGGGGTCATCTGGGCCAGTGCCCTGCTCAGGCAGGGACACCCAGAACCAGTTGCCCAGGACTGTGTCCAGATGGCTTTTGAATATCTTCAAGGATGGAGATGAGACCCCACAGCCTCCCGGGACAACTTGTGCCAGTGCTTGGTCACCCTCACATTATAATGTATACAATGACACTAAACAATGACAGAATCATAACAAAAAACCAGGAATGTCTGAAAGGTTGCTGGGAAAGTTTCTAACCCATTTTAGAACTGGAGCAGTTACACCCAGGTCTTTTTGACAGGCATTTCTTTCATCTGTTCTCCAGGAATGGAGACTCCACAACGCCTCCCAGCAGCCTCTTCCACCATAACTTGTAAACTTGCAGTTTCTCTACTCTCTTCCCACCCTCACCCCGCACCCACCCCGCATTTTTAGTCCATCCATTGCTTTTTCTCTTAGAAGTAATTGGTCTTCCTCTTTCTCTTGCAAAAGCCTTTTACTGTATTTGAGGTAACTGTTGATTAAGCCTTAAATTCAGTGTAGAAAGCAAGCCTGACAATTAAATCCTCTAAGAAAACCTATGATAAAGTTAAAAAATCTCAGTTTGCATTGATCAAATTAGAAATACTCAAAGAAAAATCATTAACACAATCCTATAAGAAGTTGCCTGTTGTGTTATACTTCCCAGGCACCATTTTAGCAGTTATAAACCTGGCAAAAAATACAAAAAGAAGTAAATAACTTGAAAGCTGATTTTGAAAACAGCAAGCCTTTGCTATACACTGAGTTCAGTATGTATGCTTTACTGCAAATGTTCAGTGAAGTAAAGACCCTCTGGAGAAGCCTACCTGTTTCTAGGGGGACACCACCACCAGAGCTCCCTGAAGGTCCCATGCAGAGTTACCAGCCATGCAAAGATGCACAAGGCAGCTCGGGGGGGGGTTCTGCGGTGCAGCACAGCATGGCACAGCATGGTGGAATGCGGTGCTGCCTGTGTGGCTGAGGAGCTGCTGGGCTTTGTGATGGAAAGGGAAAGGTGCTGCTTTCTGAGGTTAAAGCAATGTTTAAAAGGAGAACTAAATATAAAACTTTTGCAAAAAAAAACCCTCTGAGGTACTGACCTTTTTTGGACTGCTTGACTGCAAACATTAATGAAATAGCCTTGTTTTCTAGCATCCACACACAATCAAAGCTATATATCATGGTAAAATAGAACTTTCTGTATTACTGGCATGTCTATGCAGAAAGGAATCAAAGACTTCTTTAGAAGACATGTTTTTCCTCTGATGCCACAATTCACAGAAATATCAAATACTCCTAGGAGCTATTCAGATATTCCTAAGAGTTACAGCTCATTAGCAGGATAGGAGAATTCTCCTTCACCTGAATGTTTTTAGACCACAGGGAAGGGGAATTGGAATATTTAAAAATCTGGAGATTGACTACAGTGATATAACTTTGGTAAATGTCACATTGGTGGCTAATAATGCAGGAAAGCATTATCATGGGAAGATATGTTGTCATCGTTTGAATCATCGATCATTTTTCAAGTGTTTCAGATTGCAAGATATATTCATGAAAATGTTCAGAAATGTTAAAACATATCTTCAATAAATTGTTAATTTTGTATTTGCAGTTGAAAGGTGTAGAGGAATGAAGCCAGGTTAATTAGCATTGATAATATACAACTGTGGGTTGGCTTCAGGGGCAGCGGGTTGGCCGAAGTGAAGTGGTTGAGAGCCAATGAAGAGAGAGCAGCCCAGGAAGAAGCAAGAGGTGAGAGAACACCCACCCTGGGTGAGGAGGGACAAGGAGAAGGCAGCAGAGGGACTGGCATGAAGCTAGTTTGGAGAGTGCTGTGACAGAAGCAACAGAAAGGATTTTAACATGGGCCCAAGCGAACTTCATGAACCTTAACAAGGCCAAGTGCAAGGTCCTGTACCTGTGTCAGGACAACCCCCAGTTATCCATATAGGCTGGGGGGTGAAGGGATTGGGAGCAGGCCTGAGGAGAAGGACTTCGGGGTGCTGGTGGATGAAAAAGCTCAACAATTTGTGCTTGCAGTCCAGAAAGCCAACTGAATATTGGGCTGCATCAAAACAAGCGTGACCAGCAGGTCAAGGGATGTGATTCTCCCCCTCTATTCCACTCTTGTGAGACCCCACATCCAGCTCTGGAGCCCCCAACATATGGACCTGTTGGAGTGGGTCCAGAGGAGGGCCATGAAAATGATCAGAGGGCTGGAGCATCTCTCCTATGAAGACAGGCTGAGAGAGTTGGGGTTGTTCAGTCTGGAGAAGAGAAGACTCCAGAGAGTACTTATTGCAGCCTTCCAGTGCCTAAGAGGTACCTACAGGAAAGCTGAAGAAGGACGTTTTACATGGACATGTAGCAATAGGACAGGCTAATGGCATTAAATGGAAAGAGGGTAGATTTAGATCAGATATTAGGAAAAAATTTTTTACCCTGAGGGTGGTGAGGCACTGGACCAGGTTGCCCAAAGAAGCTGTGGATGCCCCATCCCTGGAAGTGTTCAAGGCCAGGCTGGATGGGGCTTTGGGCAACCTGGTCTAGTGGAAGGTCCCTGCCCATGGCAGGGGGGTGTGACTAGGTGATCTTTGAAAGTCCCTTCCAACCCAAACTGTTCTATGATTCTAAATTTTCTGTGTTCTGGGATTTTTGTCTATGCTCCAAGTGAAGACTACATAGCTGCAACTTGTATGTTATACGTTTTAAGGACTGAGAGAACCCTCCAGTGAATAAATACATAATACTAATATTTCATTTAGAATATGTGGAGTTTCTTATCATATGGCTTAAATGTTAAGAGCAATCGGATCTTGTGTTTGCTGCAGCTTATAATGGTAATGCACTCCTTCAAGAGTAAGCTGCGACAAAGGAGAAATGACAAGTTCTTTGGTTGTAAATGCATCTTTTACTTAAAGAGCATAATGGCAAAGGAGTAAAAAAAGGAAGGAAATGTAGTTTGTTTGTGGGTTTTAGTACTAAAGTACCTGTATTCAGAGTATGATTCCAGCTACTTTTTCTGATATTTTTGTGTGTATGTGTCTTACAGTTTTAAGCATAAGTGAAGGTATGAAGCTTGACAAAAGTGGAGTTCACCATGTTTATAGGAAGAATATTGTGTGAAGTGAATGAATCCCCATGTTTTAGGAACTCTTTGTTCTCTCCTTTTTTAAAATGTGTAAATCTTGTTATTTCCAGTCCTTTGCCAAATGCATCCATGGAGAGAGTATTTTCTTTGGCTTAGCATAAACTGTCATATATTGCTGTATAGGGCTCAAATAAAGAGTGCTCCGGTAATTTATGTAAAGAATTTTAAATCTTTTTTTAAAAAACACCCACAACTCCAAAAGCCCAGCTGTACTGAAATATCTTAAAAAGATGTATTTTACATAATAAATAATAAAACCTAGAATAATGGAGTTATATATGAGACTAAAAGCTTGTGTAGCTCAGACGTGCTCAGGGGAAATGTCTTTTCCTTAGAGCACACCTCAAAATCAAGCCTTCCCCACTATTTTCCCCCTGATGCTCCACCTCCATGCAGGAAGGGGTGTTGCATTCTGAGACCCTTCTGTCAGGTTTTGTTCTATGGGCCAACAGATACAAAAGCTGTTAGGAGGCACAAACACAGACAGCTAATTTCAGCATGTAAACCTTGATTTCTTGGAAAGTCAGGCAAAGAAAACTTCACCACTGACCTCAGATATTCACATAAACAGGTAACTCGGGTTCAGCTGAGCTCGTTGTGCGTTGCTGCGTATGGTTTGTTGCCAAGATATGAACCACGACTTGTATAATGTGTAAGCAGCAGCAGCTTTGAAGCCAGTTTTGGAAGTGTAATTCAATGAAATTCAGTCTCCATTCAAGATGAAGAGAATCCTGCCAGGAACTTTTAGGAGCTCAAACTCATTAACTGCAACCAGGTTCAGGAATAAAGGCAAACGTAACTAAGATCTTCTTGGCTCCTAGGAAAAAAATCATATATACCTTATTCAAATTATTGATTGATTTACATAATTCTTTCAAAATAATAACAGCTTTAAAATTAGATATACCACAGATTTCAAACCGGGAATGAGCTAGAGCCAGTGCTCCTCCAGGTGCTGTTCTTACAGAAGCATCATGTGCTTTTAACACAATTAAAACACAAGCACGTACAATTTCTAAACCTCAGCTGGGGCCTGTGGCTTTTTTTCTTGATTTGCTGTGATGGGTATAGAGTGATGCATATTGGCTGACTTGGCAGGCTGTTCGCAGGAGGACAGGTAGAGCTAGTCTATGAAAAGAGATGACTTAGAAGAATCCCTTACCCCACTTGCTAGAAAATAATGCCTGTCCATCATTATCTCTAGAAGGTGCATTTGACAATATATATAAAACCAGAAGCTGCTCACATGAGATTTTAGGACCACTGTGGATGATAGAGAGTAAGATCATAAGAAGTTCATTTATAAGTACACAGGAAAGCTGCCTGTTGAAAGTAAGCCTATTGAATATTTATTAGCTACTCCTGCTCTAACAGGCTGCAGAAAACACCCTTGGAAATCTTTGTTTTCTGAAGTTGCTAATGATTTCTGAAGCTATCAATGTACCAAACGTAAACACAAAAGTGCAGCTGCTCCCTCATCACTTGATTTCTTTCAGCTGCAGCCAGAACAAGTTTTCTTTGTTTCCAGGTAAGTTAACGCTTTTCCATTAACAGCAAAGGAAAGACTTTTTGAAAAGACAAAGCATAGTATCAGCCTCTCTCTCTCACACACATACAGGCAAAAGCCTAATCATCACCCAGAAACAAGGAGTAGTGTGTAAGACTTATGTATGGAGTTTTCCTGGGCTATGAAAATACTGCTGACAATCTGACATGTATGTTCTGTTGTGGACTTCATGTCACCTAATATCACAGGCTTTGTGCTACCATGCACAGGCACTAGGTTTCATCTGTCATGGTGTTCACCCCAGAATTACTGTGCTGTTTGGGTTTGGGGGTTTTGATGCATAAAGCACACATAAAGCAGGCGAGAAAGACCGAGCAGTGAGCATCTGCTCTGGCTTAGGCAAGTTTCTGTTGGTAAGTAATTTATTTCCCCAAAAGAGACTGCTGCTTCATTTCACCCAAAAGAATGTCTTCTGCAAAAACATGTTATAAGTGATTTATGTTACGTGAGATAAAGATCTACAGGAAAAATTGGTAGGAAAATAGCTTCTCAGAGCAGCCCTGTAGCTCTAGCATCATCTCAGAGTTGGGGCTGATGTTTTCAAGGGTCTTCAGTGCCCACTTAAGGCCTTTTTTCCTGTTCGTTTCGGTGTGGGTGGGCTGGTGAGGTCCTCCTTTACTTGGATCAGGAAGGTCATGTAACACTAGAGGTTAGGGTCACCAGGCATTGTTGCTTCAGCTGTTGCTTCCAAAGACTGGGGAGGGAGTAGGATTTTTAGCTATGCTCTTGTACTGCTAGGGCAAAACCATGGCTTGATCATGTCCCTTTATATCATCTGTTGTTCTCCTTGAGCCTGAAGAAACTGTTGGAGTCTCAGTCCAAGGTGGAGTAAATGACAGCAGGAGAGACATAGTACAGTGTAATACCCAAATGGAAAATCACAAAGCAAAGGGCTGTCTGTCTCCTATAGGTGTCTACAAATATACACTGAACCCTTAGGCTGATGCGTTGTTCCTCTAGAAAGGCATACTGAAAAGAAATTGGGTTTCTTTGTCCTTCTGCAGAGCATTTGGCATCTCCCTAAGTGATGACACATTTGTTGTCACCAACAATGTGGAAATTCCTACATGGAAGTATTATTTTTTTTTTTTTTTTGCGATATGGGCACTTGTGTGAAACGAACGAATCACAAAATAATAAGGAACAGGGCAATTACCAGCAGAACTCATTTGTTATCTGCTGTCAGGCCTCAGTGGTGAGGAAACACAGTCATCTGTGCTCCCTAATGAAATGTGACAGACGTTTAGAGACTGAAGGCTGACATTTCCTGACAGCATCACCATCTGCACACTGAAAACCACTAGTATCTGGACATCATAATCTGTTCAGGACTGTTTATTATTGTACCTCCAAATCAGAGGTCACGCAGATCCTGGAGTTATACGTCAGCTTTGTATGTGGTCCCCTTACCTTATCCGGAATTCTCATTCTGCCTCTACTGCGCTCCCTAGTTGCATGTTTAACTTTCCAAAAAATCAAGCCAATAGCCTAAGATGTAGATATTTGAAAGGGGGGTGGGGGTGGGGAATAAAGCTTTCTAGGCTGCCAGCAGGCAAAATAGATGTTAACCTAATTCTTATGAGGGCAGATGGAGTTATGTAATCTGATTTCTAAGAGTAAGGGATTTTTCAGGGAAGTGAGGATTTAGTATCTATGATATGCAGCTTCAGAACCATAACATGGCAGTAGTTTCTACAATTCTAGTTCTACACACAATGCAGATACAGAGAAAACTATTTAAAGAATGAAAGATGCAACAATGACTAGGAGTTTTACCTAAATCAAGGAAAAACATGTTGCATCAGATATGCTGGAGCAGAGAGATTAAAACAGGGACTGCAGGACTGTTTGATTTTTTTTTCTCAAACATTTTTTTTTCCAGAGCAAGGAAAAAAGTGACCTTGGGAGACAACAGTACAGGTTAATTGGAGTAAAAATAAGCAGGCAAAAAACTGCAAACCAAGCAGCGGAGGTTAAATTTATCTTGCATACTTCAGGGTTTCCTTGCATTATAAGGAAAAGGAGAAAAGGCTGAAGGCACAAGTCAAGTTAGAGGTAGATGTGCCAATTTTGCCTTGAAGAAAATGTTTTCTCTGTGGTCAGGTGCCCTGAAGAGTGGTCTTGAATTCCAAACTTGTTTCCTAGAGTACTGTGTTTGCTTTCCTGCCTGGTAGTGAACATGGAGCACTCAAGGGCTTTTTGTGGTTTTGAGTTTGGGTTTTTTGGGGGGGATGTTGTGGTTTTTGGTTTTTTATTAAATTAAAACAAAATCAGAACACCAACAAAACAAAACCCCACACAAGAAGGGACTTGTTTAGCTGCTGCACCTGGTGGAGGAATGTTCCTGGTCAGTGCGTTCTGCAAAACCTTATTCCTTGGAGGTTGGCCTAATTTCAACATGCTTCTTCCTCCAGCTCCTCGGAGCACAGTGATGAGCAAGCTGTCACCTGACTAAGGCACCGATCGTTGAAGCTAGCTTTAGCAAACAGAAGGAAGAGTCTGTGCATTTCCTGAGCTGAAACTTGGTGGCATCCCAGCATCTCAAGTGCTGAGGAAATACAGAAGTTTGCAGCCTCATGTTCTTTCACCCCGTTACCAGAGGGAAGCACGGCACGAGGCCGATTTCTTTAAACTTGATGATGATGCAAGGACCCACTGGGGCCTTGCACCTCTGGTATCTCAGATACCGAGTTTGTGAATCTCTTAACTTGACTGCTGTCTGGAAGGGAATACATGAAAATAAACATATAAGGTCAAGAGAAATGCTACAAAAGCAGCTCAATACTGAGAGGGTCGTTTTCCCAAAAAGCACAGCTTCTGTTGCTCCCTGCAGGTTTCAGCAATCTGAACAGAAGATGACAAGACTCCCTGCCTATAGATTTATAAAGTCTAGTGCTCAGTATAACAAAGTGGCTGCACAAAAGTATCTATAATTCCAGGAAATACGATGGAAGGAATTAAAGATCTGACATGTTTTACATGAGGTTTCTGGACTGTACACATTTAAACTTCAGCTGGTGGAGTACCAAGCTATTAGATCCTTACCACTGTAGATATTCAGATCTGAAAGTCTGCTCTTCTACTATACTGGGTAAAAAGCCAAACCAGGTATATGGTCTTTGGGAAATCTGAAGTCAGCTGGACCTAGCAAATTGTCACAGGAACAGTTTTTGCCTTGGAAGGAAATATTAATGATCACAGCTTTATGGGTAGTCCCTCAGCAAGAGAAGGCAAGGAAACACAGTAGTCCACCTTGGAAATAAACACATTCAGTGAGCTGTGGAAAAGGGTCAATATCCCACCAGTGAGGCAAAGAAGATTTCATTATAGTCACTCTCCTTGTTCTGGAAGCAGATGGCTTTCACAGCTCATTCCTAAAATCCTCAGCTCCAAGACAAAATGTCACGTGAAAGAAATGAGGGGAAGCAACATAGTAGGAGGTATGTTTACTAAGCAAATATGTGGCAAGTGTGTCTACTACAACAACTGGTAGACAAGGGCTTAACCTCCCGTGATGCATGTGCACACATGAATGCACATGTGCAAATAGCAGCTCTTCATTCCCTAGGACAGGAGCAAACAGGTCACCCTGGACAAGGACACAATTTAAAGTCTTCCATAGACACATGAAAGGTAGCATTTAAGTCTTCAGAACAATAAAGTAGTGCTCATTTTCCACCTCATATCACAAAGCAAGCAATTACAGTCTTCACTAGCTGGTGTTTCTAAATGGGTTTCAGCTCTCACAGCACACATGGAACTTTGTCCTTAAGGCTACCAGGAATGTCTTTACTGTTTTAGAATCATCTTAGGTAGGCTCAGTTTCCAGCTTGCATAAGAGTTAATTTTCTCTCTTTCTGTACAAGTTCTACCCCAGCTACTGTCACAACACATGTGAATGATTCATGATGCTCTGCCCCATGTGGCCTCCTGCTATAGGCAACTGAGAGGGGGAAAAACCAACACGGAACACCACCACAACACACACACACTCTTCCTTTTCTTTAGAACATTATTTACTGTTGCTACTCACCTTGAGTGAAAGAAAGGACAAAAGGCACACCACAATGGAACATGTGATTCCACAGGGGTTCTAATTGCACCCAAACTAAACATAAACTATTGTTGTTTTAGTGTTAAAACCAGCAAGCTCATGTAACAAAATACAAGTAGCAAGCGACTGGAGGAAACATTATTTAAAAAGAAAAGCTGCTTATGTTAATTAAACAAAGAAAATCTGCCTGGCAGACAAGAACAGCTTAGAAGCAAATGCATTTAATATATGTATCTATTTCTTGGTGTTCCCCAGAGCACTCAAACACAGCTAGTATGTGTGCTCATCCATTCAGTCTTAAGGATTAAAGAAATTGTTGGTCATGTTCGCTAAATCCAGGAAAGATACAGAGGTTGTTAAAAACAAAAGCTCATGCGTGTCCACCAGGTTTTGTGAATGAAACTCTGGAAGTAGAGAAAAGGGACCTTATTTTTGCTCCCTTTGAAAGGCAGGATACAGTGCAAATTAAAAGCCTATTAGGCCTCAGAGAACCCCTTTGTTCTGGAAGACCCAAAACAGGGAAAAAGGTTTTGCCAGAGCTCATCATGAGGCACAAAAAGCCAACGATGAGCAAACCCATCCAGTACAAACCCGGCTCCATCAGTACTTCTGCTCACTCCTTACTGAGTGTCAGTTGGGGAAGATGTTACCAACAGCTTGAGTTTTACTCCTCACTCTCACAAACCCTTTTTAACAAGTTGATCCCTGCATTGCAGGAACCCATTGAGAGAAACTGGGCTATGCCAATATTCAGGTTTTCCTTAATTTCATTTCTTCCCAGACCTGAGAGGGTAAAAAAGAGACTTAGAGGGAATCCCACATACTTCCAAGAATTTATTCTACATCCTCTTACCTTTTCTCCTACTTTAAATTTTTTTAGAAAAGCCTTCGGTATTGACACATTAACCCCTGCACTTAACGTTAGCACACATTTAAAGAACTGCAGCCTACAAACATAGCAAGCACAGTGCAGGATAGCCACAGGCACCCGATTCTTTTTCATGAAAGGAGTTGTGATAAATGTACTTTCACATGTTTGTGCATCCTTATACTTACCACTGATGAAGGCTAAGAGGTGGTGAGTTAGTTTTAAATACAAAGAGATACCATTTTAATTATCTTATACTTTTAAGATACGAATTATTGCTGAATACTGCATTAATTACTACAAACATTGCTTGCTTTGCAATTGTCTGGTGAATCTGAAAATTGCTTCCCTTCTTTTGACAAGAGAAACCAGAGGCATGTAAGGTATTAAGAGTTTCTTTATATTTTTTTTTTATTTGTAATCAGACCTGCATCACAACTGTAATAATTTCTATACTCTCTATTTTCTCCAGAAAATATAATCTGTCAGTGAAGATACCAAAAATACCCGCTTTCAGCATGTAGTAGACATATAACAAGCCAAAGGCAAAGTTTTCTTTTGTGCAGTTCTCTCCCATGCAGTACAGACCTCAACTACATATCCTGGATGCAAGTGGTGGGCAGAACACTCTTTGTCAATAGGAGATACTAAATGCATGCCTTAATTTAGGGATATATACTGTAGATAGGAGATGTATTATCTGGCTCTCAGGGAAAACTACACTATTTAAGCTACAGTATTTGTTTTCCCTCAACAGGAGACCATAGAAAGCTTCCTCAAGGGTCTGTTAGGCTTCCTACCATTTTTATCTCTCCAAGATACTAGACTTCTAACAGCACTGAAAATGATGGGCATGATTTAATGGTTGAGTAATGGTGTGTCTAAAAGAGGACAGTAAAGGGATATTGTGGAAGATCATAATGGAAGGAGGAGTTGATAGGCTCACATCAAGCAGTGGCTCACTGGCTTTTGAAAATCCTCTTTTTCTAACACAATGATTTTTAAAAAATGGACATGCAAAGAAGTTTCCGAACTGCACAAAGATTATTAAAATAATTACCAGGAACACTAAAAAAAAAAGACATATTGCAAATTTCTGGGGACAAAAAGCATTAAAAATAGTAGAATAATCCCAAAGAGATAGGGATTTTGTTGTTCTACAGTTCTCCTTCCTACATTACTGTAGGTGAGTCCATGGCAAACACCATTTTGCTCCAACAAGCTCGCTCTACCCCATCTACTAGACTTGCATGCCCATCAGCCTCAGAATTGAACCTTTACTGATGATTAGTTTTCTTAGGCTTTCAGTCAGGAAAGATGCAAAGAGTGCTCAGAAAAGAGCTACCTCTCACCCAAAGGGCAACTGATGGAAAAGCTAATGGCAAAAAAATTACTATTATGACACACACAGATGCCTCAAGACCCAACTGATTCCACCTTCCAAAGTTTTCTTGGCTGGAAAAATTCACCCAATGTCTATAGAAGTGAACCAACTGTGTACTTGCAATCTAAGTCAGTTTTCATTATTAGAGGATTTAGAACAATTTTAATCGTGTCAAATTCTTCTTTGCATTTTTAAGTGAAAGAAGATTGAGCTAAATCATTATCTGGTATGAGTCAGTGCTGTTATATTTAAAAAAGACAAAAAGGAACTAAGTAGATTTCAAAGGCTTAATATACAGTATGTGGCTATTCATGACTAAGCCTATGGCCATGGGAAAGAATCCTAAAGTTGTTTAACACAGGCAGTAAGACACAGTAAGTAATAGTCAATTACTTAAACCAAAGTCTCTTTGAGAATCATCTAACCAAGTAGAAAAGCAATTACGGAAGTTTGTCTCCTTTGCAGATCCTGTGCATCAGCTTCTTTATATTTCTAGGTGTATTACTACAAGAATTCAGTTGAAGCAGAGCTACAAGTCATTTCTAGAATTATATATACTGTTATCCATTTTGGATGTGTAATAGTGCAATCATTACAGTACGGGAGCATAAAAGTGAAAGCTACATTTGTTTAATTTGTATTTTCAGAAACATCATGGATTTCTTTAGCTATATAAAGCAGTTAAAGGATAAGTTCTGTATTGCCAGCTATTCTGACGCTGTGCTATTTAAGGTGAAAATCTATGTAACAATTGCAAATATCTAAAGTCACTTTATGCCCAGCAGGTGAGAAATATCTACCATGACAGAATTCAGACACAGTGTATTTCTATCCTTCAAGATATTAATAAACTCAAAACCTTTTTTTTCTTTTTTTTGAAGCTACTCCAGTCTTCATTTTCTGTAAATCAAGCCCCAGCAAAGTTGCAAAACTGAAGAAAAAGCTAGCAAACTCTGTATCAGCACATCAGTTTCTCTTCTTTCAATATCAAGATAATTAAAAGGAATAGTTGAGGCACAAGTGATTTCTATGCAGAAGTACAGAAGTATTTCAAATAAGTAGATTAAAATTGCAGTATTTCTTTTAACTTCTTTAAAAAAAGACATGGGTCATAGGTCTACGATCACAGTCATAGATCACAGTCACTGCAGTCTTACTGGATTGCGCTTTTTTTCCCCAAGATGAAACAAGAAATTGGTTCATGGAACTTACCAAATCCACTTTACACTGCCATTTCACATAGCCCATGTTTGATCAAAGCAAAGTACAAACTCATGCTACAAGGCAGCCTGAAAGCATTCTGCTACACTCAACAGGATACTATTTCTTTGGTGAAGACAGCTTCAGTGAACCCAGTAACTCAGTCCATCCAGCTGAATTGACATAAACATTGCACGCAGAGCTTAAATGAAAGTGCACTGACAACAAGCTGTTGAGAATAAGTCCAGACCGTAATAGCTTGTGCTTGAAAGTACTTTTATAGCTATGGTTACTGTTTCTGTTAGGAGGCACTGCATAAATACGTAGTTAGTCATCTAATGCACTTAATATTTCTCAGCTGAGGACTATTGCAGCTTTTACCCTATGTCTAGGTGTGATTATACTTTGGTTTGCTTTACACCAGTAACATTGCACTAGCAATACGGCTGATACTAAAGAGAAGGCTGAAAACACTGCAGACCGGAGGATTGAAAAAACCCGCTCCTTCAGTTCTTTTCATGCTTCTTGGCTAATTTTCCTCTTTCTAGCTGGAGGCTTGTACTGCTGTTTGTTCGCTTCTCCTTTTGCTGGCTCTCCTGGGAAACTTGCTGCACTGCTCGGAGGATAGCAGTCTGCACAATCTGCTTGCTGGCATTTTGCAGCTTAACTTCATCTTGCTCCGTCCCTGGCTTCTCACCTGCCAAAGCCAAATGACAAAGAAAGGAACTAAGCATTTGTGGCTACTCCAAAAACCCAAAGAATAGAGGAGGAGGAGGAAAAGAAAAAACCCAAACACCAGACAGTGCTTGGGAACAGTTTATTACATAAGAAACCTGCCAGCACAGAAGATGATAAGTAGGGTTGAAAGCACCTTGGTGGCTCAGCGCTGCAGGACTGAGAGAAGGGGGAGACTTTGAGTCATACAGCTCAGTTACCTACTTCACAGCTCTGGGGACATCTGTGGATTCACAGCTGAAACAAGCACAGCTGCATTCTGCAGCAAGACAGGGAAGGAGAATTTTGTCATCCAGCTGTGAATCACATCCTTCTTGATTCGAGCTGTGCTTCGGGATAGGGAATCGGGCTTCATTTTGCAAGCCTGACATGTAGCCCCTCACCCCCATACAGAGAAAAAGCTTTTCATTAACAATTCCATTTACTTTTATATCAGATTAAAAGCCCTCATCTATCAAATTCCAATTGACTTTATGGTTCAAAATGTCGTTAAGTGTCAGTTTATTAATCTTTAGCTACATTTGCAAAAATATTTGTAAAAACTTTAAAAAATGCTCAGATTACTATAGGTGAAACAAAAAAGAAACCCACAACATTGTCTACAGCAACCTCACAAATAGCATTTCTTATATGGCACTTACTTGTTTTGCTGGAGTGCTAAAGTCTGGAAAAGAAAATAGTAGTGTAGTGTGACTGCTGACATTTGGTAATGAAGATAATTTACGTTAAGAGGTTTCTCTTTGGAAGTATCTTGCCTCCTAACACAAATGACAATTTGGATAATAATGAATGTTGTGTAATGTTCAAAGCTGATCTTGATAAAAAAAAATATTTCTGAATTAAGGTGATCTGCAGCTACTGGTGTTTAGGAACATGTAGACTCAGTTGTTAATTGAAAAGCTTAGGCTAGGTGCTTACATCACTAAATTTGATTTTAAAGGTGTTTAAGATACTCATCTCAGTTTGTTCTTAATTGACTGTTGTGCTCAAGTATTTCATTAAACAGGACGTGTATTTTACTGTCCTTTTTAAACTCATACATTAAAAATTATGTTCTGAGAGAAAACAGACTGAATTAAAGGTCAGTGGCTTTTATGAGAATTGTGATAAATTCCCAATGTTAAGATTTTTTTGCAAGGAAATTTAAGGTAGAGACAAAAAGTAGAATCTCTTGTTTACTTTAAGGAAGACACTACTAAGATGTGATATGCTTGAGGGAAGAGACAAAGTCCCGCACCTGAGTAAAGGCAATCCCCAATATCAATGCAAACTGGGTGGTGAATGTCTTGAGAGCATCTTTGTAGAGAAGGGCTTGGGGATACTGGTAGATAAAAAATTTGACATGAACTGGCAACGGGCACTTGCAGCCCAGAAAGTAATTTGTTTTCCGGGATGTGTAAAAAGAAGCATGGCCAGCAGGTCAAGGAGGTGATTCTGTCCCTGTACTCCTCTCTCATGAGACCCCACCTGGAGTGCTGCATCCAGATCAAGACAGACATAGGCCAGTTAGAGCGGGTCCAGAGAAGGCCACAGAGATGATCAGAGGGCTGGGACAACTCACCTGTGAGGACAGGCTGAGAAGGTTGGGGTTGTTTAGCCTGGAGAATAGAAGGCTCCAACATGTCTCATGTTGACTGTGGCCTTTCAATATATGAAAGTGGCTTATAAGAAAGCTGGAGAGGGACTTTTTACAAGGGCCTGTAGTTACAGGACAAGGGACAATGATTTTAAATTGAAAGAGGGTAGGTTATGTTGGACATAAGAAGAGATATTTTTACAGTGAGGGTGGTGAGACACTGGAATCAACTTCTCAGGTTGCTCAGAAAGCTGTGGATAGCCCATCATTGGAAGTGTTCAAGGCCAGGCTGGATGGGGCTTTATCATGGTTTAACCCCAGCTGGTAATTAAGTACCACACAGCCGCTCGCTCGCTCTCCCCTTACCCACAGTGATGGGGAGGAGAGTTGGAATGTAAGACTTGAGGGTTGAGATAAGAAGAATTTAATAATTTAAATAGATTAAAAATAAAAGAACAATAATAATTATGATGACAATAACAGCTACAATGAAAAGGGGGAGGGAAAGGGTAAAATCCAGAGGGAAAGGAAGAAAGAAACCTGTGGAGCACAATGCCACTGTTCACCACCTGCTGATCGGTGCCCAGCCAGTCCCCGGACAATGATCTGCCCATCCCGGCCACCCCCCCACGTATATGTACACCAGCCATGACGTCCCATGGTACAGAATACCACTTTGGCTAGTTTGGGGCAGCTGTCCTGGCTGTGTCCCCTCCCCACTCCTTGTGCCCCTCCAGCCTTTTCGCTAACAAGACCTGAGGAATTGGAAAAGTTCTCGACTTAGTATAAACATTACCCAGCAGCAACTAAATCATCAGTTCCTTATCAATGTTGTTCTCACATCAAACCCAAAACACAGCACTGTACTAGCTCCTAAGAAGATAATTAACTCCATCCCAGCTGAAACCAGGACAGGCTTTGAGCAACTTGGTCTAGCGAAAGATGTTCCTGCCCACGGCAGAAGGCTGGACTAGATGATCTTCAAAGGTCCCTTCTGAACCAAACCATCCTGTGGTTCTCCAATTCCACGATCTGTGAGTCCAAAACGATCACCAGCAAAATGATCAAGACTTACTCTATGAGAAAGAAATAATTTGTTATCTCCCATGTTTCTTTGAAAGGACTTAGAAAAAAATACACTCATGTCTATTATGTTCATATTACACATTCTGGCTAAAAGTAAAATACAAATGCGGTTTAATTCTATTGAAATTGAATAATTAAAAGACTGTTGAACTGTACTGAGGTGATAAAGTTTGTCTACAATTAAGAGTTTAAGATCTTGAAAACTTAGAAAACATGTTTTAAGCTGGAATTCCTGACTGAATGGAATCACTTGGAATTGTTGGCAAAATCAGCTCCCCTGATTAAGTTTGTTCCACTCCTCAGCACTTGAAATAGGGGTTTTTTTTGGGTAAAATTCAGTATTACTTAACAGTAAAGTACAGCTATTTCTTTATTACTCAAATATGAACTCACTTTGTATTACACAATGAATTAGTCTTCTTGCTGGGCTGAAGAAGATCAGCCAATTTGGCTGATGTTCAGAAAAACAAATGTTAACAAAAGCATGAATAAACATGAAACTTTAAGTAGAAATGAGTATGTTTGAACGGACTATGAGGTTATATGAAATGTGAAAAATTTGCCAACCCCTATAGCCAGTAAAAACCCCAGAAGTCATTGTTAAAAACACACTGTCATCAAGCACATTGCTGTTGAAAATTACCGATTTCTTTCCTTTGGGATGCTTTACCGTTATTTACTTGGTTCTTGTCACTTCATCTACAAATTCTGAACTTTAAGTATTTTTACATTAGGAAGGCCATCTGCAGTAACAGCCAGTTGAAAAAGTGACAGTTTTCCAGTGAATTTCTGCCTGAGATTTTCAGTCGTTTATTGTGGAGCAAAGCTTGCCTGAAGGCACCACTCAGATAAGTGACACCTAGATTACATCTGTCCAGCTCTAACCCCTTAGATGACTCTTATTTGCTAGGAAAACAAACCAAGAACAGAGCACCCAAACCCCCTGGACTACTTCTGCCCTGCCTCTGATGGTTTAGGTATGTGCAGAAAGGAAGTGAAAACAGCCCAAACAGACTTAACAATTTTGCAGCTGTGTAACACAGTTAGGGTGATAGTAGCACCCCTAATTGGCTTTGGACATGGACAGAGTCAAAGATGTTGGCCTGACCAATAAGACCACTGGCAGTTTATGCTGACCACCTAAATTACAAAGCCACACTGAAAATAACAGCCCTTTTTGAGGGGGTATCTGACACTGTGTAGAGGTCTGAGCCTACACTGGGACCATTTTGTGTGGGAGCTGGACTGCCAGGCAGGATCCAGACATGTTGAACAGTCAAACTCCCCTGGGTGTGTGGTATCCCTCACAGCTGGCCCGTCTGGACATGATTCTGGGCAAATGGTTCTAGGTGACCCTGCCTGAGCAGAAGTTGGACAAGATGACCTCCAAAGGTCCCCTCCAACCTCAAGCCTTCTATATTCTTGTGATTCTAGCAGGTAAGGCTGCCATAAAACCCAACTTTTCCACTTCCTATATAGGAGTAAACACCAGCCTCTGAAAGAGTATCCCAAATACATCCTCTTCCAATTATTCATTTAGAGGAAAGCAGTTAGCACCAAGCTGTTTTCTGAGAAGCTCTATTATTGATATGCTGGACCTACTCTAAGCAGAGAGGGATTGACTAAGGAGGGCAGCGATGACTCATGCAAGGATCCCAAAGGGGCTGAGCTGGAACAGATCTATCAAACGGCTCCACCTTGCTGAAATACAGCCTGCTGCAGACATAAAAAAGGCAGAAATATGAGGGCTTGTAGAATTAATAAGGCATTTTAAGAACTGTATATTTTCAATCAGGTAAAACAGAGACAGGGCTCCTATTGTCTAAGTATTTGGTGTTTAGCTAATCAAAATAAGAGTTACTAGGGTGATAAGATGCAATTAATTTTTATTTATGATTTTTTTTAGATTGGAATAATAACTAGTTTAATTAAAATTCCATGACAAAAGGTCACTTGAAGTAATTGCTGGAAACAATTTGCAGGACAGCAGAAACAGCATTCTGCCTATTAGTTATCCTTGTCTAATGACCACTTTTTTTCTCTTGATGTCAAAAAATCTTTCCTACTTATTCTCTGTCTTTAAACGCTCACCTGATTCATACAGGACCCCAGCAACCTAACTCTGTAAACAGAACTAAAAAATCCAGGTTAAGTTATGTTAAATGCAAGGTAGCAATTTTATCATTAAGATGTGATGAATTCTCTTCAGCCTGTTTTTATTACCTTATCCTTCACCTGGTCAGTTTCATGCCAACTAACACAACAGATGAAGAGTAATTTGCAAACTCCAGCCTGGTTCTGCAATATAAAGTATAGTTTGAAAGATTGAAAAAACCTTATAATCTTGGACTGACTGCAGGAATCAGTCACATATTCCACTTTCACCTGGAAGTAGTGCCATATATCAGTACCTTGAAATTCCTTTGGCTCACTTGAAGATGCTCCCCACGTATTCTAACAGTTTGAAAAAATAAAAGCATTTGAAGTACATTCCAAGTTTCATTTCAATTACTAGAACTAATACTAGTTTAAGTCCAAGAACATCTTGTGTGGGAGACTACATTCTCTGTGATGCTCTGGACTATGGAATATGCCTGGAAAAGTATACATGGAAAATGACAGCTACAGAGAAAGGACATTTAGTACACATTAAATCTTGAAGAACTTCACTCTGGTTGCACATGGACTTTTTCT
This sequence comes from Falco peregrinus, assembly GCF_023634155.1. Taxonomy (NCBI): domain Eukaryota; kingdom Metazoa; phylum Chordata; class Aves; order Falconiformes; family Falconidae; genus Falco; species Falco peregrinus. The sequence goes on from NC_073723.1 coordinate 59,888,183, forward strand.
CAGGTAGCAATTTCTTCAAAGCATCCCGAGTCACTCCCTTTCCAGCCTGCAACCAAAGCAGTCTCCTGCATCACCTGCTGATATCCCCTCTACCTTTTCCCTTTCAGCTTGCTACAAGTTACATGAAATATGCCTTATAAACACTCCTACTGAGTGATACTCAACAACAGGTCATTTGTTTGAATCAGCAGTTAAGTTCTCTACCATATTTTTTCATAGGATTGTTGGAAATACTATCATGAAGCTGAACTACCACAAGATGACCTTGCCCTTGCAAAGACACAAGTCCATCCCAGATCCACTAATGCTTGCAATGAACTGTGGGGGAATAAGACGCCTTTCAGTGAGTGCAGAATCAGTGATTTAGAAGGAAACTGAAGCAACATTTCTTACACGGGAAGAGCAGGGTCTAAATGGTGAATGAGCTGTGGTAGGAAGGAACTTTGGACTCTCAGAGAACATCAACTAGAAATAATTTATCCCATACTTTTTGAGAAGACATCAGTCATGCATGACCATGAATGTACATCCAATCTCAGGAAAGTTCTACTGGCCCCCAGTTACCACTTCTGTGTAAGGTTACGTTTTTTTTCCCAGGAGAAAATAACGTCTTTAATTTTAATTCACCTTTCCTCAAAGCACTGACATTTATACAGCTCATCATGTCCTCCCACAGGTTAGGTCTCACTCTGTCTTGAGGCACAATACAAACACTGCATTTGAAGAGAACAGCTTAGCTTATATGACAAGTTTCATGAATCCCAAGGGCTATGCGTCAGAGGTCAAAACTTTATGTTCTGCTTCACAAGAATAACAAATGCAGTTTAATTCCAGCAAATGAATACCACTTAAGTTCTTCTTCTGGAAAAAAGAAATTTTTTTTTGTGTAAATAGCTTTGAGCTTAACCATATCTAAAACTGAAAATAAAAATCACATTCCTGTAAGCAAACTTCTGAATAATTTAAACTCACCATTACCCAAAATGTATTCCCCTATTTTTTTAAAAATACAATTTTAATTTATGCAAAATTTCTGAAGCTGAAAGAGCCGTGAATAAGATATTCTTTCTTCACCTCACAATCTCATAATCACATAAGATTATGCAAGTATATCCTTTAATCAGAAAATTCATGATTTTTTTTAACCGTATATTGCTTTGCATTGCAATAGTTAACCATTATACTATTTTCTGCAGCAGTGCAACATTAGAATTATTTTTCCGTTATTAATAACAATCAATAAAAATCCAAAGAAAATACTGCTTTCTGGTAAATCTATTTCAGAAAATTACTGCTGTAATTCTTATAATCCAACTGATGGTACTAATGAAATTTTTGGATGGAATGAAGTGTAAGTAAGCAAGGCTGTGATGATGAGACTTCATCACGAGGTCCAGTATGGATGCACGCGAGCTCTATTTATGGAGAAAAGTTGCAGGATATTACCTAAATTGTGTTTATAAACTGTAGATCTTTCAAAAAATTAAACCTGTCAAGTTTGTAATGACATACAAGTATGTGCATATGTTGCAGTAAATAACAGTGTCATTCTTTGCATGAATATTGGTATTCTACTACAAGAAACCAAGTTCAGTTCAACCTCCCATTGGCATTGGGCAGTGACACATCTCTCCATCTTGCCAGCCACAGCATGGAAGTTCCAGCTGAGCCTCTTCTGGTGAATATTTTGTAACCTGTGAATAGAAATGGTTAAAAAATTTGCCTTCTTTGATTTGCTTTATAGGTTTGTGCTAGAATTTCAGCACTAGAAGCCTGATTTGAAGAAAAGATATAAAATACAAGGCTGCACAGCATCCATAATCAGGAAATGTTGATGAGTCATGTTAATTACAACCAGAATGAATGAACACGGCAGTCAGCCAGGGCTGAAGGCTTTCCAACACATGTGCACAAACCCAGCTTTATGCATGAGATCATTAAGTTATTTACAGGATTAGAGAACCAATTTGTCTCAGTGTCAGTAATGATGCCAGTTCAGAAACCTCATGAAAAGGTCCTACAATGAAGTTGTAAATTTAATCTTTAAAAAAATTAAATAAGGAACATATTCTTAACTGCATTAGAGTTAACACTGTCCAGTACTGTTTCTCATTTCTCAAATGGAGCCTTGTGAGATCCTGACTGAGAGCTGTCAAGTATCAGAGGGCAATGCTCAGTTAACCTGGTTGCTTGAGGAAGAAGGGAAGACACTGAACATATCAGAAATGCTAAAATCATGTAGATTCATGTAGAATCATCACATTTTTCCAACCGCCTAACTTGTGGTGTGCAGGGGATTTTAACACTCCCTTTCACTAGAAAAGACACAGCTCAATTCAGTTATGTTTTCTGCCCCAACTTCATCCCTTAACTCCTATGTACAAGCAGCACAGAAGAGGAACTGTATGAGGAAGGAGGGCAGCACAAACTACTTTGTTGCTCAAAACAAACTGTAGAAACCAAACTGGAACAACCCTGCTCTAAACACAAATCCAGGAGGAATGAAGGGCAAAGAAGTGCAGAAATGCAGATGAACTGTCTCAAAGGACATAACATCATCTCCAGAGTAATACTTCATTGTATCTTTTTAACCCAGACATTAGCTGTATCTGACCTGAGTTTTCATAATTATTTTTTTTTCCATTGACTTTTGCACTTTCTTAAGAGAAAATACCTGGAAGTTTCTTTGGTTTGTTTGCTATATAATAGTTGTCTTTCTGAAGACTCCAGTGTTATTTCATACTATCGGTAATACACCAGCCAAAATGAAGCTTCCGAAGTTTTTTAGATTACGAGGTTTTTGGGATCTAGAGATACATTACCTATTCTTAAGCATTTTCATAACATGTTTTATGTAAGATTTTTTTGCCATACTTAAGATTAACTAAAAACAGATGATAAAATTTCAATTTACATATTTTCTAGGTATTTTCACATATAGCAATAAATTCACTCCTTAAGGACAATGTCTTTTCAGCTTTGAAGAATGAAGTCACTGAAAATTCCACCATACCCAAATCCAAAGTGTGATACTCAGATTTTGGTTGCAGAAGGAAAAATTCTGGATCCAATACTGTCAACTAACATTAACTTATGAGGGTTTTTAACTCCTAGGCTGGAGTTCAATGCACTATAAATAAGATACTTCCTAAAGAACATCTGGGACCAGCTGCTCCAAAGTTAATGAAAAATTTAAATTCTTACCTGTACAATTTTGCTATTTCTTTTAGGGAACACACTTCAAATACCGAAATAAGAGATCTCTCTGCATCAAATGCTGTGCTTCTCCCATGGGGAGAGAGGTCCAATGGCACACATACAGGTGACCCACATGTCATCTAACTCCCTCTGCCTTCTATTTTCTACTGTTTAGGTGCTCAGAGATTCCTGGCCAAAAATAAAACATTAAGCACAGAAAACTAGGTAACATTTATGTCTTCTGAACCTGTACCAAAAAGTTCGCTGGTGGACTTGCACAAATCCTCACCGAGATACCCAGCCTTGCTAGGTGTTAGAAGACTCTTGGTATCCACGATTGTATCGCGTAAGTAAAAGGAAAGAGGCATATTTCACTGCTAAAGATTTATTGTGCTAGCTGTTGTGTTCTGCAATGCTTTGTGGGTTTTGGTCTTGAAGAGCTATGTACAGGTTAATTAATATTTGCAAAATCTGAACCTTTTTTTTTTTTAAAGTGAAGATAATAGGGGAAAGGTTATGTAACCTGTCAAAAGCCAGCAAATCAGTGGCATCCTGCTACATTTTAGATGTGTTTCAATTTATACCAGATTATTCACAGTCTAATTTCAGAAATCAGCTAGTTAAACTGCAGCTGAAGCACAGCACTTCTTTATCTCTAAAAAACCAAAAAGCCGTATATAAGGCTATTAGTAATCAAGGCTAAGCTTTTATATTTATGTATGTATACACACAAACTCACAAGAGAAAGTGAACCAAAGATTATATAAATTTAAAGTGCACCTTGAAAGAGTAAAACTCAGGGGGTTTTATAGCTGTAATCTTGATGGAATCTGTTTGCAACAGTATGACATGCTGTTTTCCCTTCTTGGAGCTAATTCTCTAACTTCCCAGAGAAATATTTTCTGGTCTTTTGAGAAAATTTACTTTGAGACACAATATAATGTCAATCTGTGAGTAATTAACAGAATTAGTAATGGATATGCATCCCGTGCATACTGAGAAATAGCGAGTGGATTCACTGACCAAAATAAGAAAATACAGTGTCATTACATCAAATATGCATACTACAGAGTGAAGCAAACGTAGGTAATCCACAGGAGACTATATTTGCCTTACCATTAGAGAAATATCGGAGTAGAATATGGCTCAATTTACTTCTTCAGGCAGAAAATTTCAGACTCTTGAAGAAGGAAGACAGCGTCCTCTGACAATGTGACTACAGGCATTTGCAGGGTCAGATGACAGAAGCACAGAGCTCACCTGCCTTGACTTCCCTGGCAAGGCATTTTAAAGGAACCTGAAGCATTTTATGGCTATTCAGGTCAGCTTTTCATTTCTGCTAACATCAGTAAAGATTCTGCTCCAATTACAATCCCTTAAAAAATAATAAAACTTGTTCTGTAGGAGCTTGCAAATTATTATGGAAAGAACACACTACAAATGGGCAACCAGTACTCAGATACTTTCAGAAAGCCTATACAGAAATCATTAATATGTTGCTTGCAAAGAACTTCTGCTTAACTTAGTTTTTGTAAACTTAATACAACAGATTATGTTCTTAATAAAATCCTTATTAGACAAAATTGAAGATAGGGGAATAAATCTACCTTTCACTGTGTTTTACAGTAAGTGCATTTAATTTCCATTATCATGATAAAGCTTACAAGGTTTGAATCATATTATTTATGTCTATAACACGCACAACAGAGCAATTCATCTAGAAGAATAATGATTTGGAGGGATAAACCGTAGAGGTCAGCGTAACTCATTCCTTTTGTACACTCACAGTTTGACTTTTCTGCTCAATACATGGAGCCTATACACAGCACCAGTAAGGACGTTAATGACTGTATCGTTCATTACCACCATCCCCCAACTATGACCAATTCCTTCAATATAGGCTACCACGCCGCCACTGTGAAGACAGAATTCTTTTCACTGCCAACTTGAATAGGATTCAACCCAGTGATATGGAAGTAAAAGGTGCCAGCCTCATTTGGTTAAGCCTTTGGTTCTGTTAAAAATAATTTTAACACTATGTTGATTCATGCTTTAAATAAATATTGCACCTAGGATTGTTGACTGCTTTTTAAGCTTGCCAATTTCATCACATTTCTGAATATCTATGAACTAATTTTCTTTCACCTCACCAATGAGATCTATTAGTGGAGTTTCACAGCAGGGGAAAGATCAATGTGCCATTGGGGAGAGGTCAACACAAGAAACAATTTTTCCTCAGCAAAAAAGAACAAGAAATTTCTTCCTATACGATTTCTTCCTACTAGGCAGCAAACACTGAAGTACTGTTGAGAGCTCTTAGCTGCAAATGCATCCAGATACTTTTGAGGGTAACTGGCCTTCATACTCACTACCAGCCATCACACACTCTGGATGAGAAAACCATTATACCAGACTGCACGAGGCCTGCAAAGTAGCCTTGTCTGTGGCCTCCAAATTATGTCTGTCACATGGACTTTGTCAACACTACAACAAGGAAGAATTCTTTATGCAAGTATTCTTACATCTTATATTAGGGGTTGGGTGGTTTTTTGGCACTGCAGAACTTAGAGCATTAGTAGAATGTAGCACAGCAGTTAAGAGGAACAATGACCATTCTGCCTTACTACAATTGTTCTCATGGGTGAAAGGCACTTCATAACAGAGACTGCCAGAATACCACACTCAGCACAAACACTGGAGATATCCCACAACAAGTTATGTTCAAAAAAGTAAAGTTATTGGTAGCATTTTTTCCACTCATTAACAGGTCCCTCCATACTGTCTTGATCTGTGCATTGCAGATGGGGTTCTCCCCACTATCTATAATTCTATGATCAAAAAAGAAAAAGGCTATCAAGAAATGTCATGTCTTCACATCCTGCAGCACAACAGGTTGTTCCTTTCCCAGCTTTTTCACTAGAGGAGATCAGGACTATTCAGACAAGTAAGCACATCTGTTTCAGTGTGCAGCTGCCATGTCTTCAATTGCAGTTTAATGAGATTCCTAAAATGTTTGGTACAGGATGCAATTCTGATCTTCAGTGTCATTACGCAAGTCTGCTATACTACTCCTAGTTTAAAAATGTGAAGAGCATCTGTGCTGCTGAAAAGCTAGTTGAAATGTTACTGGCATTGCTGTCGTGCTGAGCAGTGATTTTTCTGACCTCTCTAATGTCTATATTTAAAGTTTAAGTGTGTTCACACATCTTTTTTAACATAAAAATATTGATACAAAAATTAGTTCTTCCTCCTTCTTCTTTTGAGATTGCAGGGTTATGAGTAAAGCCTGTGAATTCCTAGTTACGGAGAACATGTCAGGTAAGAAGGAATTCTTCAAATTACATTGAAAAATAACAAGATTCACCTGAAAGATGAAATCACATAATTCAAAGCAGATACAAGCTTAAAGGATGGAAATGTTCAGACACTGAAACAAGCTGCCAATGTAAATGCTGCTGTCTTTCTTGATGTATTCAGATCAAACCTGATTCCTTTCTAAGAGATATTATTTAGCCAAAAATACAAATTCCTATTCAACCACACACACCTTTACACAGCACTGACCAGGTGGAACAACTATGGCCTGCAACAATGAGACTCTATAATTTGGTAATTCTTTTATGGTCTTACATTATACAGTAAAAGTCCCCAAATACACTAAAATAATCACTAAAATTGTACTCTAGCAAGAGTTCCTTAGAAAACTCAGTATGTAGCTCAGACATCCCTAACAGGTTTCTAACTTTATTCCCAAGCTAGTTTTAAACATGCAGGCCATCTTTGTGCTTTATCAGGACAAAGGTATAAGACATAAGTGTTTGAGTGACTTGTGCATCAGAAAATAAATCTTTGGAGCCTCAAAAATAACTTTGTATCCTGCTTGTTCAGACAAAGCAGAAGTAAACAGTATTATTTTAAACTTCATTTCACCTTTCCATTGGAAAAGGTTTTAAGGTTGAAAATAAGCACGGACTATGTCCAAGGTAATTTTTGGGAAAAGTAACTGAAAGCAATTTGTAAAGTAGTAGTATGACATTGATTAGCAACTTTTAAAATTATTGTTAAATCTGATAACCCTGATATTGAAAGTGATCACTCCTTTGTAAACTAATGATGGGCCAAGAGAATAAAGGTTGCTGCATTCTATAGTTTTTGCTGATGCTTTAAAACCAATAAATGTTTTACTAACTTTTCATTCCTTAACTTACAAGGACAGATATTTAATCTGTGGAATTATTTATAGTCATCAATGTCTTATAAGCTTATCTGGCAGGGATATTTTTTAAAATTCGAATACACTATCTTCTGGAGTCTCCTAAGAAAAATTGCCTATTCAATAATGATGACTTCTTTTTGCTTTTTGACCTAACCCAAACCCTTGAAATTTTATGCTTCCCTACTGCAGTTCCATACATACCTCTGTCCTTACATCTGACAATCAGAAACTTTTTTTTGTCTACTTCTAAGGCTGCCTACAGCAGTTCAATTCATGAGAAGTAAAGAAGCTAAACTTTGTAATATGCAATTTGTCCACATTTCTACTACATGTATCAACCCGCATTGTAAGGGCAGCGTGTCATATGGGAATTCTCCAGGTAAAATGAACTCCCAGACATCTCACAGAGTTTGGATTGCATTTCCTATACACCAACTTATCATTAGCCAACCAGCACAACAAAATGCAATGAAGCCCCAGTCAAATTAAACCGAGTAAACTGGGTATGAAGAAAGGTCACATATGAATGGTAAATATGTAAATAGCTATATACTGTCTAGAATGAGCCAGAAAGCCCAGTTTTGAACAGAAGTAAACGTTTTTGTAAGATTTTGATTTATCTCAGCAATAACCAGGCTTGTTTGGAGTGTTTGTTTTGTGAGGTTTTGGTGGGGCATATTTTGTGGGTTTGGTGGTTTTTTTGGTTGGTTGGTTGTTTTTTACATAGTAGCTGTAAGATTTAGGAAAAAAAATGAAGCTTAACTGAAGCAATAATCAATTAGCTTCACCTTTTAAAAAGAATATTGAAACTTGGTAAACTTCTACATAACAGTTTATAAACATAGCATGTTCATTCAGTGCCCTGCAATAACACATCCACTACCTTAAGGAAAACAGCATCATTTTATGAATATGCAAAATATTATCTTTGTCTTCAGATAAACAAGTTCCATTATTTTTTCTGGAAAAGAGTTTCATTTTGGTTGTTGTTTTCTTTTCTTTTTTCCACCCCTATTCTGGAATGATGTTTCTCATTCTGACCCTAAACATTTACAGTTAGACAAATCTTTTTCTTCCTCCTCCCCACCCACCAACAAGTAAATGAAACAGAAAATAAGGTCATTCATCACAGTGAGATAAAATCAGAAAGTTGACTCAAGAAATGAAACTCAGTTCCTCAGTAAATTCATCATATTCCTACATCATATGGCCTTAAGTACTATGAAGATGCTAAAGACATACAAAAGCCTGATTTTTTTTTTTTATTATTTTTAAGTACCTGGAGAAGAGATAATGCCAGGGCAGGGCTGATTTACAGTGAAGAAAAACAATGATGAAATCTACTCAGGCTTGCTCTGTCTGAATACAAGAGATTGTCAAGCCCCTCCAGTTCCTTTATCATCTCTTTTACAAAGTCCTACTTAGTTACCCCATGTATATTATCACAACATCTGCAAGGAAACAATGGGCAGCAGACTGGATAAGAATGGCTATACAAGACAGATGTAGACAGATTTTTTTTTTTTTCTTTATGGATTAGAGTTGTAAAAAGAATTCATGCAGTTATTAATGAGATTTGGGGTTTGTTCATTGTCAGCCTTTGGAGAAAATAACATTTTCATTATTTTAGAGGTAATCTCTTTCTGCAGTATTCTAGTCCCATGGTGCATTTAAAAAATGGGTACAGTTAATGGTGACATTCTGTCAGATAAAAGGAGTTCAGAAAAAAGCCACTAATACCGAAAGGTGCGCTAGACAGTTGCTGGTTCTATTAAGATAAATAACTTGGTCCCAATTTCAGGACATGATGTATGAGAATGATCAAATTAGACAGCAACTGGGCAGTTAAAGAGACAAAATTAACTTCTGATAGTTGAAAAAGGCTATTAATTTCTCAATACATCAGACTGTTGAGTTGTTGAGTTAGCAAATTCAACTCCAAGATCACTTTTTTAATGAATGTATAAAGCTTTTGGATCCTTATCCCTTCACAGGCTGGACACAGAATTTCAAAGGAAGACAAAACTTCTGTTAGCTTTGCAAAACAAAGGTATTAATAATTACTCATTGTCAAGTTGCAGCTTTTAGTTTCCCTTTTCTATTGACTCGCTAATTTTAGAGACAATTATACATCTTTAAAGAAGTTAATTTCAAGTCCTTTCACTACATAAGGTATTATGCATGACTTACATTTATATCCTGGAACTATTTGGCCTCTCAACGCTTTCTGAACAACAAACTGCCTATTTCTCAGCAGAATGTACCAAGTCCTCTGTAGCTTCCTTTCTTCTATGATGTAGCACATATATACTACACAGCAGAGATTCTGCATCCTTATACAATAAGGTCTTGCATTAGACATGAGCTCCTGCTGAAGTCTTCAATTTTGTTCCAGTAAAAACTGCACAGAACAAACTTTCTGTTCTCTTCCATTCAAATATCGGGGGGGCAGGTGGGGGTAGGGTGGATATTTGTAAAATATCTCCCAGAGTTTTGGAGATTGTCTCATTGGCAGCCACCACTCTGAGTGCCAGGGAAGGGCTCATTCTCCAGTCACCCCCTTCCTAACCCTTTTGTGCAGTCCGACAAGCATAGTACCCTGTACACTTGCACAGGAGGCTCCTGTCCTTGATGGGAACCACAGGGGTGAACCTCATAACCTCTGGCTCCATGGCTAAACACACCCGAAGCTAAGCCACCTTCTTTGCAACCGCCTGTGCCTACTCGGTGGCAGCTCTGGTTCAGCCATTACCGCCTCCCCTGCATCCCCCGAGCAGCCCTCCGGCACGGTCGGGGCCTTCCCGCTGGGCTCCCCCGGCTGGGCTCAGGAAACGGCTGCCCTTACCTGGAGCGAACACCATGGTGCCTCCCGGGCGCGGCGCGGCTCAGCACCCCGGACAGCGCCGGGCCCCGCACGGCTCAGCACCCCGGACAGCGCCGGGCCCCGCACGCCGGCGGAGGCGGCCGCGGTCCCTCCCTCCACAATGCGGCGGGGCGGGGAGGGGGCCGGGGCGCCTCCACCGCCCGCACGGACACAGGCACAGGCACGCCCGGTCAGGGGATCATCACTGCCACAAGTCGCTGCCCTGCGGCGGCAGCAGGGGAAGGACAAAGAGGAGAGAGGTAATAGGCATCTGCCCAGCAGGGACACCGGCTAATTGCTTCTAATTACCTCTCGGCAACAGCCCGGCTGCCTGACATCTTGGGGTGCGAGACTTTCACTGCAAGCTAACATCCCTGCTAATAGGCTCAGTGACACCAGCCTTCACCACAGTATTTCAGTTTTCAGAGGTTCAAGTGCTGAGGAATTTATACTCTTGACTTTACAGGCTTGTTAACCCAGCTGTACCCAACAGAAGCACTTTGCTTTAAGAGGAAACACAAATATCTCAGCATATAAAAGATGCCATCAGAGCCAAAAGATAAATAGAGGAGGGCAAGCAGCAGGAGGACACAAAACTTAAATTTCCCGGCAACTTTTTTATTTCACAATGAATGTGCTTTTATTTGTAAAACCTACACTCAAAATTCCTGTGGGCCTTGAACTTCTACAACAGAAGTGAGAAGAACAACAGCCAGATGGGACACAATTTAGAGAATCTAACTGTCCTGTTTAAGCCTAACATGCAAGAGGTATTTTGAAAAATATTATCAGTGCAAATTAGGGAAAGTAGATTAAAAATAAAAATCAGCATGAACGTTTGCATGTAGATGTTTGCAATATGCAAGACATTTTCCAATTGCATGTTCACAACCGATGCATATTCCTACAAGCCTATTCCATTCTTTTCTTGGTCAAGCATTTTATACACACAGAATTCTCCAATTAAACCTGGAATATTTTAAGTCCTCCAATAAGGCCTTGTTCTTAAAATACAGACAGAGAAAAGCAGTGACCTGCTTAAATAGTCTGCTATATACTTCAGCAAAAACTCAAGAATAGCATCACCAAAGTCAAACTAATCATTTGGTGCCAGTTTCCACCCCCCCACCCCCTTTTTTTTTTTTTAATACTATACAAGATCATTTCTCCTTGGGAATGCCTTCCAGATTTATCCTCACCCACCATTTCTAGTATCTGATTTCTGGATATTCCTTTTATTTCTCTTAGCAGTTTCAGCTTCTTTATTGCCATTAGTTTCTGTCTCCTGTCTTGTGTTTCAGAGATCAGATTTCACTTTCCTCAGATGATAATTGAATTAACTAACCTAAACATTATACCTCCAGCTCTTCAGAAATGATGTTCCCTCCAAGAATGTTACTTAAAAATCTTTATTCTAACCTTTTTTCATCCATCATCATTTTCATTCACCTTAAGTCTGAGAACTAAGACGATACCTATGAAGTGAACTACAACAATTTCTAGTACAAGCATCCAACATAAAATACAGAAAAGATTACAGTCACCAATACTCAGCATTCTTAAAAGAAAGGTGAAGGATACCCTATAATCTTTAAAAAACCAGGTCTGACATATTATTTGGAAATACTGTAGGAAAATTTGCACTGCTATTTTTTATGATGTTATGTGGCCCCTACATATTTGATTCATATGTTCAATGGAGACTCAGCCATCATGAAAAAAAAATGTTAATCCACTTCCCTCTCAAAAAAAATAATCTGTTGGATGTATTTCTATTACATCATCCTCAAAAGAAATTAAATGTATGTTTCTAAGGGATTAGGTTTCAAGGCGGTGGAGAAGTTTGTTAAAAGATTTTCAAAACACTAAACATGGATCAGTGATCTGAAAGTCTGTAAGTGACCTGTAAAATTCTAGGTGGGTACCTGCAACTTTATAACAGAGCCTACACCATTTTGATGAAAGAATAAAGGTCTTTAACTATAATGCTCTATGCACACCCTTCTTTAACTGCTATCTGTATTTAATGTAATAAAATACTCAAAACAGGCACATTCTATTTTAGAGTTTTTAGTTTTCTTCCTGAAATTGAAAGTTATCAGCAAAAATGTTTAAAAAAGCATCCTTAGCTTTTTTTCCCCATGTAATTAGGTTTGAATTTCAGTTTTGTTCACAAGTTCAAATGCACAAAGATAACAGAATTGCACAGAACGGAGCTCTGTAGTGAATTTTCACCTCAAAAAAATGTGCAGTTCATGCAGTACAACAACCAAAACAAACAATGCACTAACAATTATTTCTTATTCAACTTCAGATCAGCCAAACCCAACATCCGTTATGCCCAGTTATTCAAAAAAAGCCCTTGAGAATGAAGCATGGTGGTAAAAATGAGGTTGTAACATTGAAATACAATACACAGGCTTGTTCATTTAAACATGTACCATCAACTTGTATGAAATAGAAAATATGAAAGCATTTACAAAAACATCTGTATATACTTTTATCAGTAATTATACAATCTCTGCCTTGTGTATCATTTAAGTTCTTACTGTTTGATTGAGGTATTACTAGTTTCTAGTAATCAGGAGACTTAAAAATTCTCCAGTATGCATCTTCAAAGATTAATTTGGAAGAAGTCTTGACTTCCTTAGAGGGTATTTTGTTAAGAACTTCAACACTTAACATTTTTAGACAGTTACAAAAATTAAGTTGACTGATGTCACTTTAAATCATCTGTTGCTATTCATAATACTGTGGTTCTGCATCTGAAGTAACCCATTAATTCTAATGGAGCTGAAAACAATTATTTGGTCACATAGATTCAGAAACTCTCTAAACGTGTTTCAAGAAAGAAGCTGTTTTTACCTGATGATGTTCAGTGTTTCAGTGTTTTGTTAACATGAATGTACAGCTAACATTTTACAGCCTTTTATGGAAGAATCATTTGGAACTAATCACCTAAACATAAATGAAAACATTTTATAATAAAATAAAGAGATAAAGAGATAATCAGAAACATTTATATGTCTTCACCAACTGCTAATTTTATATTTTCTAAAAAACTTCCCCCCCAACTTTGAGATTGAATTAGCTCTGAGCCATTTTTTTTTATTTCCTTGCACACGTCAACATTAATAATCAAATCTAGCTCTTTGGGAGGGAAGGTTAATCTCATCAGCAAACTGCTTCATCTACTTGATGTCTTTTGTTAAACTGGGTACTAACATAAGGGTCTTCAAAACTCAATTACAGGCACTGACTATCTTATGGTTAAGTTTAATAATAAAAATCTTTACTAGCCAAGGTGCAAGACTACATCTAAAACTGCAAAGAAACTGTTAAGAGGAAATAATTGTGACAGTGTCAGCAACAAATACCTACAATTATTTAGATGAATATTTGAGGTGTCAAATTGCAATTTGTATAGCAGGGATCATAATATTCAGTGTCCCAGATTTAGACCAGAACAACTAATGCCTCTGTGATTAACATGCCTTTAATGGGCAGATGTAGGGAATAAACAGAGAAGGGAAAAAAAGAAAAATCAAGATGGGCAGAAGTACCATCCTCATGAAAAAAAAAAGAAGTAAATCAAAAGCCAGTTACCTTTCTGTAAGTACTCCAGAAGAATAGCAATGCACAGATTTCCAGCAGCCAAAGACATGAGACCTTGAAAGTCAGCAGCAAGAACATGCAACATTTCCACAGGTAGGAAAAAGTGAATATCATTAGATCAAGGATAAATGTGGCCATCAGTTTCAATACATGAGTCTATTCATTTTTCTTAATTAATCTGATAAACTGCATAGTAGTCCAGGGCTCAGATTTATAGGTAGATACATTTTTGATAGAGTCTAGAAGAAACAGCTGTACAGTGTTAGGGCTTTTTGGGTTTTTGGTGGGTTTGCTTTTGGGTTTTTTTGTATCACAAAGATGAGTGTACCTCAGGACTTCTCATGGCATGTAAAGAGATCCCAACAGTCCCACTTCCATCTAGGGAACTTGTCTAGCTGATTACATCACTGTTCTCACAATAGCTGAATGCCTCACAGGCCTTAATGACTACCTTCCACCAGTCCCATAACAAGTAAATTGGTATCTTTATGTTATGGATGGGAGTCAAAATTACAGAGGAACTGAACCCAAAGCAAAAGCCAACCAATAAGAAACAGAGACTGAGATAAATTTAGGAGGTTTAAATACAAGACTGGATGATTCACCTAAAACATTACTACATATACAACTATGCAAAAAATCAGTGGAGCCAAAGAAATTACTGCTCCCACCTGCCACATCTCTGCAGACAGGCATTCCCTTCACTGAGGTAGATGAAGGAGTCACAGCCCAAAATTCAGAGCCTTTAGGTCACACAGCAATTCTTATATATAGCACGGAATTCAGTCCAGTCAAGTCCTTGGCTAATGACTCCAGATCTAGCAGAGACACTGTGAAACATAGGAAAAGGTTTTAAAGGACCTCTCATATAACCACTGACTCATGACATGAACAAGGCCATATGATTCTGCGGCATGCTAAAGACTCATAGGATAAGTTGGGAGCCTGCCACAAGTAAAATTCTCACCTTTGAACTTTTTCTGTTCTACCAGCACAACACCACATTTGTTAGACTAAAAAAAAAAAACAAAAAACCAACAAAAGAAATCAATATTTTTGCATGTGTCTTCCTCTTTTCTATAAAAACTGTTTTAAGACCCTAATCATACCACAGCTTACTGGTGTGTGTAACTTGACACAAGTCATAAATTTAGGCAAATGCTCAAAGTCTTCAAAGAACTTAAAAAGAGAGAAGCAAAGAAGCACTTATGACCCATGACAGAATTGTTAGCCCATGAGCTGAAGAGTCAACTTTAAAATAAGACATTCCCAAATTTGCAAGAAAATACTGTTTCATTGAAGTCCACAATTAAGTTACAACATTCTGATAAATGTAAACAATGTAAATATTAAACTACATGCCAAATTTAATGCTCAAAGAAGAAAATGTAAAATGTACATATAACTACAAACGTAAATCTAACAAGCATAATTTTAAATGCTACTGAACACCTTAGATTGTTCAAGAACTGAGAATGGGAAACTATATTGAATTACACCTATATGAAATACAAACAGTAAATAAACGACAGTTTCCTAACTTGTCCTGTAGAGTCAAAAGGACTGGGATTTCATCATGCATGGCTGAAAATTAAACAACTTGATCAAATAAGATAAATATATAAATTTTACATTGTGTTCGAAAACATCAACTTTGTTACAAAATGATTTAGAACAGCAGAGTATCAAAACTTTACATTAGGCTAGCAAGATTCACAGAGCATAATCCACATGCGATTATAAAGTATCCCCAATAGGACATCCCTACTTCAGCAGAATTTATCACATCCACCAAATCAGGGCTCCCCTCTGACTGCATTTAACCCACCCTTGGGACAATGAGAGATCTACAAGAAAGCCATACAACTGGATAAAGGAAAAGTTAATTACTGCAGTGGAAAATTAAACTTATGTTTCATATTGAAAACATGTACTAATGCTTTTAAAATGGGTAATTGTTAGCTTTAATTAAAACATTTTTGTCTAACATACCTCTATGACGGCAGCCATGACATTTTCAAGTAAGAGTTTCTAATGTATTTCAGTTTTTTTGCAGACTGAGTAGCAAAACTAGCATAAGCAAACTTGCCTGTCACATGCTTTAAAAACTAGCCTTTAATTGTTACTATGTGTGCAGCTGTACGTAATGGCTAGTCCAGTAAACAAGGCCAGTTACCTTCAGATCTCTAACTCTACTAAAATAAGAAAGGGTATGGTTGCTCCTTCCTAATTCTTAAGTGTACAGTTGAACTCTTTTCCCATACTGGATTTAAGATCAAGAATTCCAGAAACAAAGTAAAAATATGTTTATATTAAAAACAAACAAATGAACAAACAAGTCTCTCCAATTGAAGCATTCGATGAGATCTTACCTGCTTTTCAGGGGTATAAGGTTTCACGTACAGTGCTGAAAAGTTAAAAGACTGAAACCTTACACCAACATTACAAAGTTTATGTCTCAAAATTCTGGTTTAAGTTCTATTTTATACTTTCAGAGCAAGAATGTAGTAGCCATGATTGTTATAAATCTTACTGGAAAATAAGGATGAATTAGTAAAATAAAAAAAATCAATAATAGCTGTAATATAAAATAAGGCACCTTGTAAAAAGAAAATATTCCAGTTGTTACTTCAGATGGGAAAAATAAAGTCTTGGTAAAAGTAAAGGACAGAAAACTATGAGAAATATCACAGAACAGAACACATTTCCAGGGGAGAACTTTTCACTGAAAGAAGGCAACTCTGGACAAAAAATATCTTCCACAGGTTCAGCTACACAACTGAACTTAAAGCTCCTTATTCTGAAGTACCAAATGGAAATGTAAAAATACCTATGAGTTTTACATTCAGGCCTTCAAATGGATTCATATTTGTACCTGGAAAGAGATCAAAATCATCTAAAAACTTCAAGTTTACTACAGAAGCCTGAACTAGAAAGACAGGAAAAAAAATTAACATGAAATCAGTCTGACATCACCTAATGAAATACGGAATGTATCCCTATCCTTTGGATTTATATTATTCGCAATCACTAAAGAGACTGATTATTTTTTACACAGTAAGTGATCTAAAATAGACCCAAAATAAGTATGAAGTGAATATTGTCTACTTCTTATACTTGTAAACATTTATCTGTGTTGCAAAAATATGATTTTTCATCCTTTTGGTGTTACAGATTTGTTCTTCAGTAAATTAAATACCTATTGTCTGTTATAACTACTCTTTTCTCCTTAACCTGAGCAACTTGTCACAATTCAGTGCTTTGTGGGATTGTTGTATGAAAGGCAAACAGAGCCAGATTAATTTAAATAATAAAAGAAAGAAAAAAACCCTACACCGCCTTCAAACCCCCAATTCTGCTCTCCTGAAAAAGCAGGACTGCAGCATACACACCTCACTCTCTGAAACCCTGGAAGTCTCCCACCAGTGGCTGTTGCAAAGGAGTTTTGTCTGGTCCTTTCTGTTGCCTGAGCGCTTCTCACAAACACTTTGCAACAAGTGCTGTGTTTCACTACCTTGTATTTAGTGTGATACCGAAGTTGGGCAAGTCCCGCTTCATTCTTTCTCCCAACTCTAGCGATGTGCTCCTGCCACTTACCTTGAATCAGATCTAATGAATTGCTTCCACAAGGTAGGTCAACCTAAAACTAACTCACTGAAGCACTGAATTGCTTTATTATAGAAATTCACTCAACTGGCTTATCCTAAAGCCACCAAAGCCATTACATCTGAGGCAAACAAGACAGAGAATCGGATGCAAAAGGTACCAGCAAGAGAGGAAAGCATGGGATTACCCCCTTTAGCAGCAATTTGCACTTCTACTACAGCAGCTAAATTGGGGCTGCTCTTCCACTGACCCTAGCACCGAGACAATCATGTGGAGCTGCTAAGAAGGTTAAAAAAAAAAACAAAAAAAACCCCAGAAACGCTTCATAACCATTAAGTTTTCAGGCACTCCAGCTCTGCATGGCACGGTTCACTGAGACATCGCATGAGTGCTACTATGGGCAAAAGAACGGCAATAAATTGCAGCAACCACAACTTCAGTAGTCTTAAATCACCATGGATTCAATCCCTTGACCTCATTTAGGTTTTTTGTTCACTTGCAAACAGGGAAACATCTCATGATTTATCTGTGCCTTGGACATAAAGTTTACTGCCTTGGTACATTGGTACATTGCTTCTCTCTTTTTGCTATCACCTAGGATAGACAAATATGTTTGAGTTAAAAAGAGTGCTAAGCCTGTTCCTGTGCTCCAAGAACACTGAGAATAGATCATCTTTGGATCAAAGCCAACAGCCATTACTGTGTTAACAAAATAGCACATACTGTTCAGCATATTAATGAGCAATCACAGTATTAGCCCTACCATAATTCTACGCATAGTAAATTCTACCTGGAGAAATAGGTGAAAGTCTTTTCTGTTTCAATTGAACCTCTCTGCCCTGAAAGCCTTCAACAAGAACAGAAGAACATAACTTAGAAATGAGATTTGTCCAGACAGGACAAACTTTTAGGGGGTAACTATATAAGACAGAGTGAGCTGTCACTCATTTAGCTACAGTTGAAACAAGAAGGTCCTGCTCCTTCCTCTTCCCTGTTTATCCTCATCCCTGCTCCTGCCTGAATACCTTCATCACTTACCTCACATTGGCACTGAAGTTCACCCTTGTGAGCAGGAAAGGGGGGAGACTCACCCTTTCAGCAAAATTAAGCTGTACAATGCAAAGTGTACTTTGCTATGCATTTACAAGACTGTATTCTCAAAACCCAACTTTATAGAACAGAAACAAATAAAAACAATGCTTAAGTTTTAAAATAAACATGGAGAAACACTCCATTGTAAACTATATTTCCGTAACAGAAGAAGCCACTTTCTATCCACTTTATATCTTGGCAAAGTAATCAGATCAAACCCTATTGCCACCTGAGAAAACACTGCTCAGTGTCCTAAGCAGATCTCATGAAAACTTCAGCTATTTTGTAACAGGAATAGGGGCATGATAATGGGCTTATTTGGGATACAAGGAAGATGGATCCCTGGGTATAAAGAAGTGTTTAATGCTGCTTAGATATAGGCAGCCAGTATAATTAGGTATTTCTAGCATAATAGAGCTACAGGAACAGATACTTCATGGCTTTCAAACCAAGAAAAAATAAATCTATACACCGATTCTAAACGCTGGAGTATAAGGTAACGAAAACAAATCAACAAACTATCATCTCAGGCTACTGACTTCTTAAGCAATGAAAACACATTCTTAAATATAACGTACTCTAAATATATAAAATATAAATTTGCATGTAGTTTATATTTGATTCATGCAAAGTTTAGAACATTTTTCACAGTATATTCGTGCTTTTACTCCAACTTTTCTCCCTAACTTTGTCCATGCAACCTTGAACAAAACAGAAACATGTAAACAATCTTTGACAGTATGCAAAACAGAACAAAATACTATCTTTAAAGACATAGTCCCAAAAACTCCACTCTGTTAACCCCAATTATTCTGATGACAAGTACAAAACAGACATAAATCATCCACAGATAAATGACAACTTCCCTTGAAGAGGAACTCCTGCCTGAAGTCACACAGGATCTCATGTCAGTACCACTTCCAATTTCTAGTGTAGAAAGAAGTGAGGTTTTGATCTCTGAGGGGAGTTCTACCATACTACATCCTCTTGTCTGAGCAATCTGCAATGCCACAACAGTAGTTTGCTCCTGTAAGCACTGCTTGTGGTACCCTTGATCCTGGAAAGATCATCTTTATCAGCAAAAAAAATTTAGGATATTTTTGTCTTTGAAAATATTCTAAATATTGAGCTTCCCTGCATCCAAGTTGCTTGCATAGTCAGATTACTCTGATGTATAAACAGCCACTGAGAAGAGGTCAGAAAACTAAAAATGTAAGCACTGTAGGGTTTGGGGGTTTTTGGTTATTACTTTTAACATAATGGATTTCCATCAGAAAATAGGTTTTTCTAAAACAGAAGAGTGCTTTTATGCTTCGGTGAAAAAAGTTGAAATGATCAGTTTTCATAACTCTCATGATTTTATGACTCCATAAAGATGATATATATTCAATGCAGTATATTCATTAATTCCTTTTACTTCTGCATTAAATATAGCTTTCAATCTATTTATATGCATACTACATAATACGTACTTACTGTCTTATACACTTCTTCAAAATGTCTCAGTATTATCAAAAAGAACGTACATTTGGAATTTCTATTCAGTAAGAATTTCAATTTCTTTTTAGTACCACTTGTTTTACAAACAAGAACTACAGACTTTTTTTTTTAATATATATGTTTTGGAAGGAGTCTGAGATACAAGTATCTATTCTGCTTTGACCATGCTTTTTGATATCCATGTAATGAACAGGTCAGACATGGTACAACTTTATTCATATGGCCTACATGTTTTTCAAGTTTATCAATAAAAAATTAGATGCTTAGCTGCAGATTATTAAAAAAACAGACTTCAAAAGTTGATTTCTGTTGCAAAAGCTCTAGTGCTGTTCACCTTGGAACCACTGAAGTTCATCCAAGTTTCCAAGTTTTGAGTTTCATACATATCTAAAGGAGCAGGGCCTGCAAATAAAAGAAATATAAAAGAACAGTGGAGAGAAATACATTGGAAAACATATCAATATTGTATAAATCACTATTTTTAGCTACTCTATTATTTCAGGTTTCTTTTATTACATTTAAAAATCATTCCTGAGAAGAGCTATCTTGACTCCTATGACACAATCTCTTCATGGAAATCCTCCATCTGTTCTGAAACAAGTAAGAATGTTATAATTGTTTTAGATATATATAGAAACAAATGACAGACCAACTGCTGTAATGGAATTTTTAATGAAACATGCATGTTTCTGGCTGATTTGGCATACTACTGTGATCTATGGACTAACTACTTGAAAAAGATGGAAATTCCTTAGATCTGTCTTTACCTTCTAGGTAGGATTATTCTATTCTGTAGTGATCTGTAAATGTTTACATTCAGAAAAGTTGTATGTCGTTAGCAGTCGATGTACTTTGTCTCAGAAATGCTTTGTCTCTTCTGTAACAAAAAGCAGTGTCTAAATTGACAAAAGACTTAATAATAGATAATCTGTCCCTAAAAATATACTCTAAACTTAGGGTAGACTTTCTGAAATCATCTCATATTTTATTCTATATCTCACCCAACTCTATTAATTCAAATATCCACACTTACTGGAATCACAAAGACAATCTCTAGATTAGAAAATTGGGGCCTGATCTTCAAAAGAACTCCAGTTTGGGTACCTAAATGGCAAGATTTTGAGGAGTACTTAGTATTCTGTAGCTTACATGAACAAATAGAAGCTGAACTTCTCAAACTTTTGCTACTGAAGTCAGCACGAGGCATTTTCTTTCACACAACCACCTTTAAAACTCTAATCTTGAGAGCTAAAACTTTTTAAAAGATTAAAGCAGAAAAACGAAAACACAAGTACTCAACTGTGAATTGCTTAATTTTCTAGTATTTGTTTAAATATTGATAAGAAGGGGTGGGGAGCAGAGAAGGGATGGAAAGTATTCTTTCCTGAACTTTTACAGTTTCCAAACCAAGTTGTACCAAATAATCAGCAGCATGCCCGTGGCTAACACAGTTTGGATCAGAAATTAATCAGATATTCAATCTTTTACTTAATTAATCTCAATTTTATATATATATATATATATATGTGTGTGTGTGTGTGTATATATATATATATATGTGTATATATATAAAATACTCAACCAAAATTCAAAATGTGTTCTCTTTGTTCCCTTTTCTCTTTACAATAAACCCACGCTATTTTCAGGAACATACAGTTGAGATCACAGAATAGCAAAATTTTTATTTCAAGTATTTCTTTTCACTCTAACTTACTTAGTCTTTTAAAGCACTATGCTTTTTAACCCTTCCAACCCAAACCATTCTATAATCCTGTAAATGGTTATTCTTCCTTAGTATTTGCACCTTTTTGCAACCGAGAGGATTCGGTTTAGCATCTCAACTTATGTTGACCTTATAGACCCATTTGGGTCACCAGAAGAACCTCATTTCACATCAACTAACATTGCTGCTTTACATACATGTAAGCCCTGATCATGCAAGAACTTATTTTTATACTTAACCACAATACATGCACAGTTCCATTGAAGCCATATGGTCACCTAACATCATAACATGGACAGACGTTCAGTACAAGCCAGAATAACCGAGTTTTTGCTAGCCTATGTAATATTGAAGACGTAACTGACTCCGATTTCACAAACCATACATGGAGAAGTGTATGTTTTGGGCTCATTCCATGAATGATTATTTTCCTACTTAGTTCTGAGAAAAACAATCAATTCACATCTAATGTGGTTTTAGCCCTCTGTGTTTCTATAGCACTCTGTCATTCCTGCACGTATACTAGTTCACTAAAAATCTGCCTGCTGTTGGAAACCTCATTAGGAATATTAGACTAGTCTGGCCCTAATACAGTCAACAGAATTCCCATTAATTGGACAGAATTTCCTCCTCTGTCTCATAAGCTCTGAAAGAAGCTTCTATCCTTGTAAAAGTAAAACTAAAAATGTACCCATTCCTGGATCAACACAACTCATAGTTTACAGTTCATCATGCTGGAAAACCTGTGTGACTTGGAGCTGACACATATCTGCTTCTGTACATGGCATCTTCTGGCACAGACAGGAGAGAGTTGAGAGCAGTAGTATCTTAAGATGCTGACAGATTTACTTGAACTTTACAGACAGACCCCTGTAGCATGTAAGGTAACATCCCTTCAGAATGTACACAACGAACATGATTAATTTAGAACATATTAACAATAATGTACAGATAATGTTACCTCCACACATCCTTTCTGAAACCTTTTCCAAAACTTTAAGCATTCCAGGCCATCTCCCTGTTTTGAATAAAAACAGTTGAGAAGGGAAGAAAAAATTACCCATTTGCTTTCCAAAAAAGAAAAAAAATAAGGTAAGTTCACACCCTTGAAACAGATAGTGGTAGTAGAAATTGCCAATAAAATTCTCAACTTCTCAAAAATAACTGAGCCTTTCCCTTCTGGATCAATACTATCATTGCTGGTCTCAGGAACATACAGCAGTCTTCTGACTCTTCAGCAGTTAAAAACCAGTAAGAGGTCGAGGCCTCTTTCAAAACCTTTGACATGGAAGCAATTCCATTGGTTTGACTGAATTTGTTCCTATGACACCCTGTTAAGACCAAGCCTCATGTAAGGTGTTTACGCCTGTCCAAGGAACATGCAATGATAACACTTGTTCCTGCCTCTGCACACTTTTGTACTAGAATATGTGTAATATCAACCTGTCCCAGTTTTAAAGAGCGACAAACGTCATGCAACCCTTACTGCTGCAACCCTGTATAACTCTTACAGCTGTAAACTTTATAGCAGAATTTACTCTGACATAAAACAATGTTAACACTTTCAGCTGTGATTTTTAACGCACACCTGCTTTTCTATAACAATTTCAAATCCACAGCCTGACTGCTTGTGCTTAAATGTCAGAGGGCAATTTTCTTTAACTGTAAGCTCTGAGCTCTGTCCTTCCATTCAAGCATCTGCTGTCCCAGTGAGCTTCATTTTCATTTATTACTTTCCAAAAAAACCAATGAAGCTCTTCTTGAGAAGTTACTTAGCTTATCCCTCAGCTTCAAGGCAGAATTAACTGTATTTATACCATTCCTAACAGATGTTTGTCCAAGTCGTTCTTGAATATTGTCACTAGTTGGGGATTGCAGTGCCTCCTCAGTCATTCTGTTCTAATAATCCATTACTCAACCCTTCAAAAGTTTTTTTCTAATGTCTAACATAAACGTTCACAGCTGTAATTTAAGCTCATTACTCCTTCATAAGAGATCTTGAGAAAATTTACTCTCTTCATCTTTTAAATTCCTGAACTCTCATCACAACAGATCTCCTTTGTACAGTCTTAACAATCCCAATTTTATCATCTAAGAAAAAGTGAACACAATTTTAGGTAAGAAAACATAGCAAGACTAATATATTTAGAAAAAAGTAGATCCCATTTTGGACCTACCAATTTTATATCTATGATCATATACAGTAAAACATTTTAACAATGGTCATTTATCATGTTCCTCAAGAGAACCAATAAAATGCAATGAATACACATCCTTTGATGTTGCACAGATACAAAATGTATAGTTTGTTTACAAACTAATATTACTGAATGTAAAATGAAGCAACATTTTAAAAAAATATATCGGTAAAGGTCCAAAGTTTACATTTTCTAAAATATTAAGTTCATGTTTTATTTACAGACTAGCTTTCAAACAGCTATTGGCATTTTAAGATAACTGCTTAACCTGATGAATACATGAATAAAATGAAGCTGTAAAAAAACCCAACCAAATAAAAAAAAAAAACAACCAATAATCAAAGTTCCATATAACAGTTCCAAAAACACTATTTTCAATTTCTACTTAGAAAAAAGCAAGATGTGATCTACCACACAGTAACTTACCAGAAACTGGTCTAACACTTTCATATGCTATATGTATCGCAAGTGACCAATGCTACCCAACCACATGCCCAAGGGTGTGTTTTTTTGCCCATTCCAACTTCAAATGAAGTTTTGACAACAGTTGTAGTATTTACAAATTTAAAATAAAGGCTCGATACCCCTTTGGATTACATTACCACTGTTACTGTGTCTTCTATTGTTGACTACATGTAGAAGACTGCAATCCAAAGACCACTTATTTTGACTCTGTGAGTTAAAAGTTAAATTAGCAGCATCTACCCCAGCTTGCCTGAAAAAACAAAACAGGCAACTAAGTAACAGTCTGTTAGCGAACACTGATTATGGATCAATAACAACTGAAGTTGATGACTAAAGTCTTGCACTTGCCGAGAGATGGTGGGTCAGAAGGCAGAAGTTTTAAAATTTGAGCAGAACCTATTAGCCCGTATGGCCAGCCTGAACGCTGCAGGCAGGTGTGCAACAGCCCATGGCTGTGCTCTGCAACTCCAGAGGTCTGGCAGTGACACCTGGTCACTCAGCGGAACAGCTAATTCTCCTGTGCTGCCAGAAACACTCCTTTGCAACTGTGCTAGGTTAGGTGAGCTGAAAGCTGCATAATAAAAACTACAGCCTCAGGCTGTGTTAGCTTTAACTAATTTCTGATGGGTCTAAGTAAGGAAGATGCCTCCTCCACGCTGCACCCTATTTCCTTTGTGGCTCTGTCTCATCTCTGGCAGCCTGCATAAGAGTGAGTGCAGAAATAAAAGAGGCAGACTCTTTTCCCCACAGAGGGACTGGTGAATGCCATGACCTTCTGCTTTGCCAGCCAGGACCACTGTGAACAATGCAGGCTTTTCCAGGAAAGCAAGTATTTAATTAAACTTGCCACCTTAATTAAAATAAGAGGATATCTGAGGGAATGGACTAAGAAGCAATTTCATTTTGATCACCGTCCCCCCTTACACCCTTGTTGTACAACCCCTAGCACCTACTTAGGTGAAAAAAGGAGCAATTAAAAAGCTTAGGGAATCAACATCTGTTTCTCAAAAAACGCAGGTATAACACCTTCATAATTATGAAAAGCAAGTATATTCTTTCCATCTTTGTTATTTTCTGAGATCTCAACGTTTTCAAACTTAAATCACTGAATTAAATGTCTACATTGTATGCAGTATTCCACACAGGATGAAAAAACACCAGTTGGTGATGATCCCTGTTTGATAGAGAACTTGATCGTATTCTCAAATAAATCGGGATATTAGTGCATTATGCTGCTAATGACAACAAAACAGTTTCATTTTCTAAGAATATCCATCTCTGAAATGCTTTAAAATACTTAACCAAGCAATGCTATCTGTTCCTATGTGGCATCCAAATCCTCTAAAAATATGTTTTCTTGAAAAGATAATTCTCAGTCTAAACGTATACCAATGATAGATTTTGCTCATTGTCATTTTTTATATTATTTCTGATAAAGTTCCCGCTTTAGTTTTTAACTACAAGCTATAGTTTCTAATTGCTGCTCTGCTTCAGCAGCCATAGCTGCTGCCTGTAACTGTTCTGTTTCACTCTGGATGGAATTGGCTGTAGTAACTTGTTTTCTTTCACTGTGCATATTGTTCTCATGCCTTTTTAGATCAGATGCCTTAGCAAATGCTTTAGTGCAGGAACTGCAGACAAAAGGTTTCTCTCCTCGGTGTCTTCTTTCATGGTCTTTGAGATGGGACTTGTGCTTGAAAGCTTTATCACACATATGGCATGCAAACGGCCTCTCGTTACTGTGAACTCTTTCATGCTTTTTTAGATCCGGTGCACGAATAAAAGACTTTCCACATACCTCACAACTGTAAGGCTTGTAACCTGTATGTATTTTCAGGTGCTCTTTCAAATGAGCTTGCGTGGTAAAGCCCTTTGTACACATTTCACAAACAAATGGTCTATCAGCAGTGTGTAGCTTTTCATGCTTTCTCAATCGCGCTTCATCAGAAAAGGTCTTACCACAAGCCTGACATACAATGTGTTCCCTGTGACCATAAAGCAAATACTCAAACTTCATATCCCCAGCTGCTGTGGTCCAGCCTGGTGTCTGTTCGTCTTTCACTTCACTTATGCCATCATTAAATGTCAAAGCCTGAGGGGTCTGAGATCCTAAGTCTTTTGATTCGGTTGTTTCCATAGGCTCCACTTCTTGGCCATAGCAGTTTACTTTTCGAACCTCTTCACTTCCCAACTCCTTCAGAATTGCCTCTTGCACTCTCAGGGTAGTGGTAGGTGATTTTCCATCTTCCTGACTTGGTGGAGTTCCTTCCACTGTCACATCTGATGGACTGTCATCATGATCTCCAATTTCTTCCACCTCATCATCTTGAGTATCATTAGGTTCCCCCATAGGACGGTTTATTTTTAGACAGTACTTGCTCTTGGACTGTGTGTTTTCTTCAGGACTGGATACATCACGTTTTTGAGAGCAGAGTTTATCTAGAAATCGAATACCAAGAATCTGGCCTGAAGACATCATCAAATTTACATCCTCTTTCTTAACAGAAATCTTTGCAGTATACATGTAATTGAGAACTTCCTCAAAAATATCAGAACGAAGAAAATCTATTTCTATTACTGATGAACTATCAACTTCCAGTTTTTTGAAAAGTTTTTTGAAGTAGGTACTGCAGGCAGCAAGCACACACCTATGTGCTCTGAATTTAACATCTTCAACCACGATAGCTATGTCACAAAATTCTCCTTCCAATCGTTGTTCATTTAATGTTTTCAGAAACACGGTTTTGTGATCGTCATCATTATATTTAATGGTTTCAGACATACTGATGAAAAACTCCTGTAAAATAACAAGGGAAAGTGTCGTCATTTTTATGAAGTACTCCAAGTCATAAAATCCCAACAGTTGATGTGATTTACATGCTCAAAGAATTGCCAATTTGTTTTTTGGTTTGTTCTTTTTTTGCTTAATATAACCAGGAAAAGCCTTTCAAATTATAAAAGCATTACTCTCAAACTTGTAAATTTGTAAAATTGTGAATATATAAAGTTCTTTCCCTAGGTTATACACTTTAGAGGATACACAGTGATTTATAAAGGACAAACTTTTGCATCAATATACTAATTTATTCAAATATTTATTGATTCAGTTACCTGAAACTGGAACCTGTGAAGTTGCAATTCCCAATAAATGTATGATCCAACTGCAGCAGAAGTCATTCTTATAGCTAAAGGAAAAGTTAATACTAAAAAACATATACAAAATACTCTAAATGTGTCAGCATAACAAACTAAAGGTGAAATATCAAATATAAGCCTTACCATGAACAATGCAGGAAATTTTCTGAACAAATGATTGTTAAATATTTGACAGATTAGCCCTTACAATGGGCTGCCTTGAGCCTGAAAGACAGAAAGATAATAACATTTTAAGAAATGATAAAATCTATTTCAAAAATTGTTTTAAATTAATGTTAAAAGACGGCATTTTCAACTGTTTTAAATTATACAAAATGCACTGTTAAAACACCCAGATATTTTGACTGGTTCTACAGATGACTGCATAAATTGATCTGATAGTGCTGTTGTCATAAACCATGTGTTTACCTTCCTCTGCCTACTTCCCTGAATCCGCTTTCTTGTTACTTACTTTGCACTACATCCAAGTCTGAAAAACCTCTACAGGAATCACTACAGTTAACTCAGCAACCAACCTATCAAAAAGGTGATGAGTCTTCTGCTCAATCAGTGAGCTGAGCAAGCCTAGCAGAGGGTCTGGCAAGCAGACCAAGCATCCCAAAAGACAGCAGTCTGGGCTGCAGATGGACACGCATCCAGGACCTGAGAAAGAGACACCAAAGATACCAAGTCTCCAAACAGTGGAGATGCTGGAACAGCTAAAGGATGATCCAGAACACCTAAATTACTCAATCCCAAACTCCCACAGGCATCCAATTGTGATAGAAGCAGGAAATGCAGCGAAGAGGAGGGAAATTTAATATTCAGTTCAGAACAAATCCTCCATCACCTGGCACAGAGCTACTGGGAACTCCTTTCTTAAATTCTAATTTATACTTGACCCTATACAAAATGAAAGCAGATGACAGGTATGCAACTTCCACTCTTGATGCTGGGTGTTCAGCACGGTACGGGAACACCTGCCCCCCCACAAATACCTCTGGACGTCTGGAATCTCAGCATATAGTGCCACTGGCTACAAAAAACCCGAGGAAAGCCAAAATTCTTTTCTTAGTACTAAATAATCAGATGTTAAGATAGCCTGACAAGAACTGTATAAATGTTTGAAATACATTATAAATGTAACATATAAATGTTTGAAATACGCACACCCCCCAAACCCCAAGAAACAGTGTGTATTTTTCTGGGCTGTCCCAGTCTACCATCCCAGGAAAATGCATTGCTCCAGCACCAAAGAGGGCAGGACAAACAATTATTTCAACAGGATCCACTTAAGAGTTCTTTTCTGGGGAAAAACGCTGCCTTCTTTTTAAGCAAACAGCAAAAGTCACTGCTAATAATCTAGCAGCGATCCCACCCTGTGCTGTTAAAGAATACCCAATTTTGCGGCAATTCTGTTGAGATTTCCTAAGCCATAGCCAAATACAGGCGAAGTAATCGGCTGAAAGTGGTGTTGACAGGGGTGTGTAACTGGTGAAAGAAACAAAGTTACTGCTCTGCGAGTGCGGGCACTTGACCAGAGCACCCCGAGCACTGACCCGAGGCAGGGGGAACCCGTTGCCGCTCGCCCACCCGCCTGTGCCGCGGGGTCACCCATCACTGCTGCGCACACGCACACTTGTTACACAGCGACACCACCGCAGGGACGGGGGGCAACGTGTCCGGGGCTGTAACTGCTCTCGCAGCTCCTGTCCGCCGCCGTCCGAGCCCGGCTCGGTGCCTCGGCCACTCCGGCTCTGGCGGCTCTGCAGGCGGGCGGCCGCGCCGCTGCCGTGCCCGTGCCCGCGGAGGCAGCCGGGCGCACGCCGCTCCACGCACCCGCCGGCGAGGACGCGGCGCAGGCGCGGGTTCCCGGCGGGCCCAGCCCTGCCGGGCCGCCGCGGCCCGCTCGTCGCCGCCGCCGCCACGGGAACCCGCGGCTGCCGGCGCGGCCCTGGGCTGGAGACCACGCCCGCGCTCCCGGCCCGTCGTCGGGGGCGCCCGCGAGCAGCAGGCGGCCGCTCTCCGGAGCGAGCCCGGCGCTACCCCCGCCCCGCGCCGCCTCGCGGGGCTGCGCGGGCACGGCGCCCCCATCCCCCTCGCCCCAACGGCTCTCGCGCGGCGCCCGCCCCGCCGGTGGCGGCGGTCGAGGCGACGTCAGGCTCCCGCCGCCGCCAGGCCGCGGCCGCGCGCCCCTTTGTTGCGGCCGCCGCGCGGGGCCCGCGCGCCCCAGCGTGCGCATCCGTCGCTGGCCGTGTCCGTGTTCTCCGCCTCGCCCTCCCCCCGCCCGCCCGCCCGCCGCGCGCGGGAGGCAGGCGCGCGACGGCTCCGAGCTGCTGACGGCGGCGGGCGCGCCCGCGGCGCCTCCATCTCACCCAGCGCGAGCTGCCTGGGCTTTAACGGCTGCGGCCGGCAGCAGCCGGGCTGCTGGAGGCGGCGGCAGCAGTGAGCGGGGGAGGGGAGGGGGGAGGAAAAGGAGGAGGCGGAGGAGGGAGGGGGCGCGCGAGGGAGAGCGCGCGCGCGCAGAGCCACGGCGGCCCTGCCGCCGGGCGGGGGGGGAGGGGAACGGGGAGAGGGCTCGCGCTTACCTGCCGCCCGCGCGCGCGCGGAACCGCACTTCCCGGGGAGCGCGGGGGGCTGCCGCTGCCGCCGCTGCCGCCGCGCGGGAGGGGGCCGGGGAGGGGGGGCAGGGAGGGAGGGAGGAGGGGGGGAATTTGGGGAGGGGGGCTGGGGGGGGGGTCTGCGCGCGTCTCTCTGGCCGTCACCGCCGCCTCCTGCACGAGCACTCAGTGCGCGCGCGCGCCCCGGGGGCGGGGGTACGTGCATGCGCGGTGCGAGCAGGGCGCGCCGGTGCCGGGGAGCGTGGAGGAGGCGGAGGAGGTGGGGAGGGGAGCGCGCCGGACCCATCTCCCTTTTCGGGGGGCCCGCGCGGCGGCGGCGGCGGACGGGCGGGGGAGGGGGCCGGGGGCGCGCACGGCGGCGCCTTAGGGCGGCCCTCGCCGAACGGGCGCCGCGGAGTCGCTCCTGCCGCGCCGCGGGCACCCGCCTCGCCGCGCCTGCGCCCGCGTGTGCGAGCCCGGCGTCCCCGCCCCCTCGCACGGCGGCGAGCGCAGCCGCCAGGCGGGAGAAGGGGCCCGAGGCGGCCGGCGCCGAGGCCGTTGAGCGGCGCTCGGAGGGGCGGGGCCGCGCGCCGGGCACGCCCCGCGGGCGGGAAGGGGCGCTCGCCCCCGGCGGCGGCGCGGAAGCCAGAGGCGGCAGCGGGGTGTCGCGCTCGGCTCCTGCAGCGCCCGTGCCGCGGTTCCGCGCGAGGAGCGGCGGGGCCCCGCGGGGGGCGGGGCTGGGGGCTGAGTTTAGGCGGGAATTTTAAAAATCGGTGATCTCGCGGGCGAGCGTCGGCGGCGCTCCCGGCCGTCAGAGAGCCGGACGCCGCGGGTGGCGGCCGTGCTGCCGCGCGGGGCCGCGGTTACGGGTCGCGGCGCGCTTCGGCCCCTCCGCGTCCGCAGCGTCCTCTGCGCGGCACTGACGGGGAAAGGTGGCTGCCGGCTGCAATCCGCGGCGGGCGGTCACTGCTCCCTTGCTTAAAAACCTGGGGGGGGTGATTTTTAGCAAAATAACACGATCAACAAACCTGGGGGGGTGATTTTTAGCAAAATAACACGATCAACAGAAAGAAAGAAAAGCTGTTACTGCACCACTCATCTTCCACCTCCCATTTTTTTCCCAGAAGCAGTTCACACAGCGCTAGCCTGACGGCACAGCGTTCGCTTAACAGATCTGTGGATAAACAAAACCTGAACATGTTGCTCTTAATGTAAAAGGCAGCAGTTCTGCTAGAAAAGAAAATGAAATCTCAAGGTAATAACTAGTTGTGTTGGAAATTACAGCCATTTAAACAGGTTACCGGAATAGCAGAATCATACTCTGGGAGCAACGCGGTGACTTTTCGCCAGGTTGATAACTCCTGCCCCTTCCTGAGTCACCTCTGTGATGTGGTTGTGTAATGCACTGTGGTGAAAGTTTATTAAGTAATGATTGGTTACTGCTCATGGAAAAGTCTTTGATCATGTATTTAATTAGGGATTGTTTAACTTGCACAGGGAGCTCAAGGACAACTTTAAATCGGATTTAATGAATCTGACAGGTGGTGCTTGTTCTGAGCCCCCTGAACAGGCAGTATATGAGCGGGACCAGCCGGACGATAAATACCGTGTGCAGCTGTGTCGTGAGAGTAACTCAACCACACTCGGGCATCTGGCCAGCGTCCCTGGCGTGTGTGGACCTAATGGATCATGAGACAGTGCACACCTGCACTTGGCACAAATTTAAAAGCTTGCATACAGTGGGTATGTAAGCTGGTTTTGTTTTCGCTGAGGCAGGCAAGCTCCGGGACTGGGTCGGAAGCCTCACCTACGGGTGGATGCTCTGTGTAGGCGCTTCCCAGTTACCGAGACTCCTGGCATCAGCTGCAGCGAGGCTTCCCAGCTGAAGTGTGGGCCTGGGTGGTGTTACTAAGGTGGTAATCGGTGATGTATCTTTTTCTTAATCACTGTAATGCTTTGCAGTAATGATTTGATGCATCGCTCCTATTGCTCTTTTATCATATTGTGCATAATAACTAGTACTGTTTCTTTTTATCATATTGCATGCTGTTTTCCTTTATTATATTGTAATATAATAAACATTTATTTTTATATTTTATTTGGAGTCCATTTTTGCTTAGTATCCAGTCAGTCAGCAAAACATGCACTAACATTTGTAGTGAATTGCTCTCCAGCTGGATTGCTCTGTCTTTATTACTATTATTAATGAAAAGATTTTATGTTTTCTACCCATATTTAGATATAATTAAATGAAGTCCCTATTTAGCCTGGGCAGTCAAAACTGCCGAGCTCCTTCTTGTAGTAACGTTGGTGATTTGCATTCAGAAGGCAGAACTGTCTTAAATCTTTTATTTCTGAGTCCTGTGCCAGAATTCCCTCCAGAGTGGAATGAGCTTTCCTGTTTTTTTCTTCAGCAGTGCCTCAAACACTCCTGTAATAACCTCATGAGTCTTTAGAAACATGTAAGTGCAAAGTTTACTATGCTGACCAGCAAATTATGCCTCTTCATTTTGTCATGCTCTCTGTTTCTGCTCTACCTGTGCAGCGCCTGGCACAGTATGGGTATGCTTAATACCTAGGTCCAGGTTCTACAGTAATGCAAGTGGAAGAATTAAACTCCTGGTGGAGAAAAGTGTGGTGTCATAGGAAAGGTATGGCTATCCGTTTTTCCTGTCTGTTTTCCTGTGTCATAGGCTACTTCTGAATGCGTACTGCGTGTTTCCAATTTTATCATTAATAGCTCTCATTGAGATACTAAAGTAGAGGAAGTGTAAGTTCAATATCCAGACTAGATAACTATGAATTGAGGAGAATGAAAAATAAAGCATTGCTACTAACTGTGTGTGGTGGGTTAGCCCTGGATGGATGCCAGGTGCCCACAGAAGCTGCTCCATCACTCCACTCCTCAGCTGGACAGGGAAGAGAAAATATAATGAAAGGCTCCTGGGTTGAGATAAGGACAGGGAGAGATCACTCACCAGTTATCATCATGGGCAAAAAAGGCTCAACTTGGGGATATTAGTTTAATTTATTACCAATCAAAGAGTAGGATAATGAGAAATAAAACTAAATCTTAAAAACACCCCTCCCTTCTTCCAGGCTCGACTTCACCCCCGATTTCTGTCGTCCCCCCCCCCGCCCAGCAGCGCAGGGGGACGGGAGCGGGGGCTGCGGTCAGTCCATCACACGCTGTCTCTGCCGCTCCTGCCTCGCAGGGGGAGGCTCCTCACACTGCCCTGCTCCAGCCTGGGGTCCCTCCCGCGGGAGACAGTCCTCCATCAGCTGCTCCGGTGTCAGCCCTGCCCACGGGCTGCAGTTCTCCACAGCCTGCCCCAGCCTGGGTCCCCGCGGGGTCACAGGCGCTGCCAGGACCCTGCCCCAGCCTGGGCTCCTCTCCCCGCGGGGTCACAGGCGCTGCCAGGACCCTGCCCCAGCCCGGGCTCCTCTCCCCGCGGGGTCACAGGCCCTGCCAGGACCCTGCCCCAGCCTGGGCTTCCCACGGGGTCACAGCCTCCTTTGGGCACCCACCTGGTCCGGCGTGGGGTCCTCCACGGGCTGCAGGTGGGGATCTGCTCCACCATGGACCCCCACGGGCTGCGGGTGGGGATCTGATCCACCATGGACCCCCACGGGCTGCAGGTGGGGATCTGCTCCACCATGGACCCCTACGGGCTGCAGGTGGGGATCTGCTCCACCATGGACCCCCACGGGCTGAGGGGCACAGCCTGCCCCACCGTGGGCTTCACCACGGGCTGCAGGGGAATCTCTGCTCCGGCGCCTGGAGCCCCCCTGCCCCTCCTGCACTGACCTGGGGGGCTGCAGGGATGTTGCTCTCACTCCTCTCTCCAGCTGCAGTTGCTGTTGCACAGAGTTTTTTCTGGCTTCTTAAATGTGTTATCCCAGAGATGCTACCACCGTCAGTGATGGGCTCGGCCTTGGCCAGTGGTGGGTCTGTCTTGGAGCCGGCTGGCACTGGATCTGTTGGACATTGGGGAAGCTTCTAGCAGCTGCTCACAGCAGCCGCCCCTGTAGCCCCCTGCTACCTAAACCTTGCCGTGCAAATCCAATACACTGTGCCATACTTTTCATTTCATATAATGTGTCAGGTATTTGCCATGTGGTCTGAATTTGGCAGTGCTGTTTGGTGAGCTGGCAAACTGAAAGACTTCCTCACTTCTGTGGGAGTGCTGGAACACTGCTGAATTGGAAGTGCTATAGCTAATATTATAAAGCACGTACAGAAAGCAGTAGGAGTAAAGGCTGTTAAAATTTAGCAGTACCTGGTAATAATAATAAAATTGCAGGTGCAGTTCTAGCAGCCACTAATAAGTGGCTTATTTAAACTATTGCATGTGAGACAATTGCACGTTTCCCTGTGATTTCTTTTGCTGAGTAATTGAAGTGAACAAGAAGTAGAAACCAGCGCCACATGGGAATCCAAGTTTCTGATGAAACCTGCTTGTCTGAAGTGCACCTGTGAATGTGTACCCCACACACCCCATGAATGGCCTGTGCTGAAAAGCAATGGGAGTCTACAAGTCATCTCAAGTGCTGGTGTGTGGAAAGCACAGGTTCTATGGTAATGTGCATATAAAACTGAAGCCTGACAACAGGTCTGAATCTGGGCATGTTCCACAGGGTTTTGGAACTAAAAGGCAAAAGGTAAAGGTCACAAAAATTTCTGCTGAAAAGACCTGGGATTGAAAATATGTATTATTGAAGGTGAGGCATAAGAATAAGAAAACACACCTCCACTAGCATGTCTGTGGGCTAACTTATGTAATCATGTCACTTGCCAAAAGGAAGTATTTTTTTCAATCTACTGGAAAATATTCTTCTGCCAAAAAAGTGTAACCAGGAGGAAAACCTGTCCTGATCATGTGACTGAAACGCTCTTCCTATGAAATTAGCCTGTACCCAGCTAACCGACTAACACTCAGGCTTCGAAGCAGTTTTGCTCTTTTCCTGTCTGATGGACCAGACTGTAGATACTGTAGAACTGTTGAACCAGCCAGCTGTTTCCAGACTGTTTGGATTGCAGGGATATCTGTAAGGGAAAAGAGCCTTTTGTAGGATGCACTTGTTTGTTTAGAAAATTGTGTAACAGGAGTGAAGAATGGTGAGTGCCCCTGTCTGCAAACATGTGTGAGGCATCCAAGATTGCATGCTGAAGGCTTGCATCTAACTTGTTCTAAGCGGCAACTGGTTTTAAAATGTGTGTTAAGTGTCAGTGGATTCTCATGTGTTTGTGATGGTTAGTTTTATAAAGTCTGTATGAGTTACAAGCGATGATAAAAGCATCACAATATTATGGCCTGATTGCATGTATTCGAATTGTATCTTGGTCTTGCAGAAACAATCATCACACAAGGACATAGATTTTCTGTGTTCACTTTTCTTGGGTCTGATTTCTCGTCAGGCTGAGTGGGTAAAAGAAAGTGTGGATATGAACAGCCCAATATTTGTGAAAGGAAACCACAGAGCTGTAAGCGTATTCCCACATGTCAGCAAGGACAGGCTATGTAAGCCTCCCGAGAGTGTAAGTGAATGTGCAAGGAGAGAGGAGGACAGTCAGGGAGCAGATGCTCCTTGCAGTGTGTGTTTCCCATAGCAACCTGGCAAATTTCCCAGCAGAAATTTGCGTATGAGTTAGTCATGTTTTTGCATCACTTCTGTATTTTCAAGTATCCCCACAAAAGAGGGAACAGGAGAGACAAATGAGAAGGAGCAGAGCACAGATGATGGAGGTTGGTGGCACAACCCCTGGCTAAGCTGACAAAGAGGGACAGTGAGAGGCCGTCTCACCACCCAAATGATTGAATAGCACTCATAGTTTTGCACCTGTTCCAGAAGGAGCACAAGCCCTCTCTAGAGAACCTAATCTCTAAAATCTTATTTAACAGTATTGCATTCTAAGTAGAAAAGCATTTTAATTATATATACTTTCCTTACCAATCGTTTCTAGTTTGTCTACAGTCATGTATAGTAACACATGATGATACGTGTTTGTCAAAAGTTGTGGTAGGTAGGAGATGTGGCCATGTGAACACAGCAGTTCACGCTCTGTGCATGCACAAGGCACCCCATATTCTTTCTGTTTCAAAGCAAAATAGCCAAGTCTAGCTGTAACTTGCATATTTTTACACACCTTATCACTGTCCCTACTGGACAGTCTCTCTGTCTCTGTTCCCCACACACACCTTTTCTGAGCTATTTTTCTTCATGTTTGGGGGTTTGCACTCCATGTCTTTACTAATTTTCTCTTAGTTCTTCCCTATAGACTCACCATTCTCTCATTTTTCCCATTCTTTCTTCTCTTTCACTGTCAATTACCTTACTGTAGACCCAGTTCTTTGTCTGACATCCCTATTTGATTTAATATGGACACATATGGACAGTATGTGAAGAAGGATGGATTCCACTTTACAATGCCAAGTGCCAGAGGAATATCATGAAACAACTTTCTCTTTCTCTCCTAATGCTATCTGTGTTTTTTTTACTCTTCTTGTCATTATGTTCCTGCCTTATTTAGTTGTGATTCTGTGCTCTGGTGCTGAAGCTAAGAAGTGTTACAGATAAAGGCTTTAGGAAGCATCAATGTCTACTGTCATCCACAACAGCCAAACGAAAGAGGACACTGAGCAGACATGAGAGGTCCCAGGGGAGAAAGAAAGAGTCCTACATATATTTAGATCCTTCATCCTAGGTGAAGATGGAATCAAATGAACAAAAGCCTAAAATGACACATTCAATCTTAACCTGGATAATTCTTCACTTTTAAGTATGTAATATATAAGAGGAATAGAAGGCATTTTGGTGAATTAGTTAATATTCACTAGGTGAGAGCTGTTTCTGTGCTTGATTCCTGATTGTATTACAGACGGACTAACAGTGAACACACTCCTAAGAAACAACTGGTCCACAAGGGTATAACAGCTTCCTTGTGTCTGATCTATTGAAAAACCCCAGAATTCTCATTAACAGGTCAGGTATATTTTTGATTTGCACAGCACATATACCATTGGGTCCTATAAGACTGGCATGATGATTTCAGTTTCAGCCACGTTTCATGTTTAAGGCAGAGTTTTTCAGTTTGCAGTTAATAGAAGAGACTGCTCTTCTGTGAATTATTTATATGATGTCCAGTTTGTTGATCCCCGATGTAAGTAGGGCAGGCAAATTCTTTTTGGATGAATTATCTGCTGGTGAAAGAATAGACAGAACAGAACAATTTAACTCTTCTTTGCGGTAGAGTTGTTGTTACCAAGTTATCATGGATCTCGTCATGGCTATGTGAAACTAGTTTTTATTCAAATGTGAATTTTTGGACGTGGCATTTTCTGTATTTTCTGAAAGGAGCCAAGCTTGCCAAACGTAAATGAGTACTGTTAGTGTGATGGATTTATTTGTAAAAACCCCAAGCCTTTATCTTGTATTTGAATATTGGAAATGTTTCCTCATAATTATGAATAGGCTATAATTGAAAAATCAGTCTTCTCACAGCCACGACCCTCAGTTCCCCTCCAACTTCATTCTTTGTCAACCTCATGTTTTGTTATTCCTGAAAGTTAGATGTTTATTATTTTCAGCAAGAATAACCCATTAAATTCTCCATTGCTGTTTTTGTTATTTAATGCTTTATAAATAAAAAGCAGTATCTAATTTGATAGTTTCACATCACTCAGCTACAGAGGGTACAGAAGGAAATGGAGCCTTGTCCATGCTACACAAAATGCTTGAAATTCTGTACCTAAGACTGAATGACCAGGATTCCTGCATTCATAAATTCTCACAAAATGCCATCAATAGAGAGGAATCAAGCCCCCTCAGTAGACAGCTTGCCTGCTTCTAGGTGATACAGCTGCTTTCTTCACTAGTTGATTGCACGTGCTTGTTTGCAGACATTTTTCTAAGCAGTTCACCATATTTTGGCATTCATATGCTTAAAAAGAAGTGGAGATCTTCATAAAACAAACAAGTTCGGCAGCTCTGTGCATGACATTTTATTTTAAGGTTATCGGGGTTTCTGCATATTTGCTAATAACCATAAACTTTCACTTCTTAAAAAGTGCAAATTTTAGAATGGAGAGCACTTTCACTGACTATTCTAGTTTGCACGTTTAAAGCTTTCATCAGCACTTTCCCCCAAGGAATTTGGAAAGATTTTAGCTTGTTAACACCTGCATTTTTGATCTCACTATTGAATCTGATTATTTGTAGAAAGCATGGAAATAATTTTACGATAATGAAAGTAGAATTCAGAACTGATCTCATCTAACAGCAAAGTCATTAAAGGTCACTGGAAAACACATCATGGAAAAAATACATAACCGCAGAAAAATGTTTGAACTGAACTGGATTCAGGCTAGAGGCAAAAAAAGCTCAGTGCTCTGTCAGAACTGTTAAGTATCATTGATTGTAACCTGTTCAAGAATAAGAAAGATTTAGATAATGTGAGAAGTGTGTGATTCATTCTGAGGGAATAAATGGGCCTAGAAAGCTAGAACAGTTATCCTGATGTCATACAACATTAAGGAGTTAAGATTTGGCTTTTCAGCTTTCTCAGTCCCGTGGACAAACATGCAACCTTCATTACCAGTCATTAAAAGTGCAGAAAAAGAAGGAATATCTTTGGTATCCATTTGTCTTCCCTAAACTGACAGACTCTGGTTGCCTTAAATGTGGTATTAACTGTCCTGGAGAAAGAATTAATTCTAATGGTCTGTAATGTCAATTATTCAAACTAACTTCCTTCTAATTACCTTCTAATGACAGACATACACAAAATAATAGCCAACATAGATACAGAAATTGAAGTTCTTCTGGTTCTTACTCTTGCTTACAACCTTTCCCTTTCAGAACAAGCCTCACATTGCCTTCAGGCAACTCTGAGATGCAGCTCATTTGCACCAGCAATACAGCTGTTTAAGGTATCATTTTTTGCTGATGGTTTTTGCCACACGGTTATGGGAAACTGCAGAAGATGGAGTCTTATCTGGCAGCCCCAAATGCTTCTCAAGCAGAGTAGAAACAGGAAGAGAAACAAAAGAGGAAAAGCTAAGGTATGGGGAGGGAATAATATGGAAGTAGAAAGGTGAAATCTAAGGTTGGACTGGCACAGGTCTGGTAAAGGCAGCAGTACCAGCAGGGTCCCCCAGCTTAGGCTGGCCTGAGCATCCTTGGATCAAGGACCAGTGTTGCCACAATGAATCATGGCCTTGGAGCAGTGACAGGTCCCACGGTAAAGCATTCCCCTTACCATCTGCTTGTACTTCTATTATTGGTGGCAACAGGCCTTCTTGGATGAATTTGGTTTTCTGTATTTAATGTTTTGCAGAAGGGGATGTAACAGATATCATAATATAAAATGAACTTCATCAATATCATAGGTCTGTACCTTTCCCAAAGTGGCTGCAGAACTTTTGCCCAAGAATATAAATGTATACATACAGAGAGAGGGAGAGAGAAGGAGAGATTAAGCTGAGATAGGGAGGTGGTGTGCATGGTTTCAGTTGGTGGACTCATGACGGATACCAGTCTCATTTGCTGTTGAAATACAGCACTCTGTTCTGGTTCCCATGTTCTGAAAAGGGGCGGGGGGGAAGAGCAGAAAAAAGCTTCAAAATTATTTGGAGGGCTGCAGGAAGTGTTTTAGAGAGAGAGACTTTAAAAGCACAAGCTATTTATCTTCCTCAACAAGAGTGCATTAGGTTGATTTGATTACAGCAACTAAGACACTTACTGCAGAGAAAATACCAAGTGAATACAAGGATCTTGGTTCAAAGACAAAAGACCTGAATTGCCCATAGCTGGAAGCTGAGACCATGAAACCATTCAAACAGGCAATGAAGCATACATTTTTTAAACAGGGGGAGTAATTAACTGTTGGAAAAAAAACAGCAAGAAAACTATTGGATTCTCCATCTCTTGAACTT
Organism: Falco peregrinus; assembly: GCF_023634155.1. NCBI lineage: Eukaryota > Metazoa > Chordata > Aves > Falconiformes > Falconidae > Falco > Falco peregrinus. The sequence continues at coordinate 59,928,329 of NC_073723.1, forward strand.
CTCAAAGTGAAAAAAAATGAATGCCTTTGAAAGTTATGCTTAGTCACACACTAGCTAATTGGCTCAAAGTAACAGCAGCAGGTGACATTGTGTCCTGTTTTATATAGGAGGTCAAATTAGATGGTTATAGTTCTTTTAGGCTTGCCAGTCTGTGAAATACTGCAACTGCCAAAGGCCTACATTAAAAGAAAAATAATGCTTTGAAGTTAAGCCCTCCAAGGGTAAGAAGACAGAGTTAAGGTTACTTCAGTAATCTTCACTATGGTCCTCTGTGCTTTTGCATTATGATGCACTCTTAACTGCTCAGTCACTCAGATTTTCCTCTCAGCATGGACCATTACCAAAGTTATAATCCTAAATTTCTATAAATCACATTCTTCTATTGATTGATCTAAAGAAACAGCTCCTACCTGTTTTATGTCGGTCAGCCGTTAGTGAGGGGTGCAACGAGCAAATGACTGTATAAAGGACTGGCAGAATGAAAGGCACTTTGTATCAATGTAAAGTTAATGAAAGTATGGGAATTTCGGATCTTCAAGCAGAAAGGATACCCCATTAGGCTGCCAGACTTGTCCAGCCTATTCTGAAAGGCAGCACAGGTATGGGAGGGCACGATCCTGTCATATTAAGAACTGATAGTCTGTCATAAATCAGATACAGGACATTGATCATAGCCCAGTTGCAGGATACGTGTTTTTACAGGGAGGATTTTCTTTCATCTGTGTTAACTGAGATGCAGACAAACATCGTTTGACTACCATATGCCTGTTAGGAAAACAAATGGGACTGGGAAAATCTGCTGCCCAGCAATTTGCTTGAACCCATTCTCCTTACAGTCAGTGGGAATATTACCACTCATAAGGGAAGTAAATGTGAACCCATAATTTATAATCCAGTGTATCGATAAAACTGGCTTATCATATAACATTAATTTTTGAGCATATAACTTCATATTTAGAAAATAAATACAAATTTTGATTAATAAAAGTGTATACAGCTATGCAATTACCTTTTAAACTCATTATAAAGGTATAACTTTCTATGGCTCTGTACATAACAGAGTATTTAGGAAACAGATTTACAAATTTAAAGTAAAATAAAGTAAAATGATGGTATAAGTACATTTTTAGGGGAGAGGGGAAAGAGAGTTTAATTTATAACATTGCCTGCCATTGTCTCTTAGTGGTCTCAATATTACATTAAAATGTTGTATGTTAAAGTATGAAAGAAGAACCTAAACCTACATTTTGTTTATTTCTAGTGTGCCTCTCTTTTTTAGGCCCTTTCCAAATGTTGCAGTGTTCAGAGATCTCATCCGACATCCACTAAAGTACCTAGAATGGTTCCCATTGATTTCCATGGGAGACAGCGTCAAGATGTTTTAAGGGTAAGACTGAGTGTATCCTAGCTCTCTTTGGATGTAGTGGAGTTTTATTCGATAAATCCAAAGCTATTACTGTAAATTATCAGTCTCATTTTTATAAGATTAAAAAAACCCCACTACCTCTCCATTTAGTCTGATGAGAGTTTGGAAAAATAAAAATCCTCTATTAGAACCAATAGAAGTATTATTACTGCCTTTGACTGCTTTCTCTGGACCGGATTCTACTAAACCTGTATTTAATTATGTGATTACCTCTATTAAATATATTGAAGATACTTGCATCCTTCTGTGTTACTCAACATGGACAAAGTTTGTGGGATAATACAACCATGCTGAATCTGATTACATTTACTGTTTAAAACTGAAGCAATCCTCTGTGAACAAGTCTGGATCTCCTTCAGTGTTCATTATTAGTATATGCTTCCTCTCTGTATCACATGGCTACTCGTCTTGCCCAAAAGAAACAAGGCATTAATTGCTTGGTGGCTTTGGCTCCATTTCTCTGTTAAAGTTTACAGACCCCAGGAATTCCCAAATACTTTAATTTTTAAATCATTACCATGTCAGAATTTTGGAGCTTACTTTTTGTAGTTTAGGATCACGTAGTTAATACAAGTTTATATTTCTTTGCTTTTCTAAAGAGAAATGAAAAAAATATTACCTTCTTACATGAAACTAAAATAGTAAATTATTAATAGGCATTAAAGAGTAACACAAAAGGAAAAGTATTTGCTTTGGTGGTGGATTTGGAACTCGGCTGGAAATCAGAAAGCTGCATTCTGTCCTTGCTTCTTCTCAAGGAGTTCATGACCTTGATCACCTCTGTTTCCTTCTCTTTCTTCCCTTAAGCTGTGCTCATTTTGATGCTTAGGTTATAAAGGTTACTGGAAGAGGCATTGGCTCCAACTACATTGCCTTCCACACTGAAAAAAGACTCCTGTGGTTTTTGGACCTCACTGTGATATTTCAGTATGAAAAAAGATTAACTTTTGGTTATGGGATTTGGTGGGTACACAGAAACCCTTACTAATGCATAAGTATATATACTGTAGATAAGGATGATTTTCATCATCTCAGAAACACCCAAAAAAGTTTTGCATAAGGTCACAATTTAGTGTCATATTAAGTGAAAACTGTGGTAGGATAGCTAAAGGAAAGTAGCTGGCAACCACTTACTTTGTGTGTACTAGCCATTCCCCCTATAAACACTTTGAATAATCTCCTGAATACATCCAAATTAATAATTCTGACTTTTAATTCAAAAACATTACCAGAGGAAAAAAGACTGTCTGATAGGGATAACAGATTTGAACCATGATTAATACTTCTTTTATTCTACAATCTTCAACAAATTGCTTTGCCACAGTTTTCTAAATTGTTAAGAGAACAAAAGATAATTATATCAAAGTAATGGTGTGCAGAAAATACTAACCTAAGATAACACAACTTAAACAGCTCTCCCTTTTTCTCCCCCCTCAGTTGTTTCTTGGCTGCTCAGCATCTTCCAGCGGCTTGTTAAAGAGTCCTCAATATTTGCTGCATTGCAAAAAAAACCCTGTAGTTATAAGAAAACAAGATGCAATGGTCACAAATACTTTCCTCTGCTGTTAGTATGCTGGACCATAGTGACAGGTACTAGATGGCCACAAGTGATTTCAAGTGATCACATCATTTAATAGTTTAATTTCTCCTCACTTTGTAGAGACCTATGCATTTTGCTTTTATATGACTGCATCATTTGTGTCAATTCACTCAAGGAATTCCCAGGGTAGAATATTCCTAGCAAAGAGACTAGGGTTTGGTTGTTTGGTGTTTTTTGATTTGGTTTTCTTTTGTTCTGTTTTTTTGGTTGTTGTTTGTTTCTGGGGTTTTTTAACCTAGTCTTGCCAGAGCTAGATCCAGAGCATACACCACCAATTCCTTTTTTCAGCTCTCTTCTGTGAAGTCCAATGTCAAAAACCCCTAACACTATGGCTTCCTGAAGCTCAGGTTGCACTGTGATTTGCTATTGACTTTAAACACAGCACTCTTCCCACAGTGTTTCAGGGCACCCTAGTAGCTGTAGGGTGGATTTGCCACCATTGAAGAAACTTGAAAATATCTCAAGACATCGTAGCTGGTAATGTTTAATATATGGCAAAATAATCTGACTTGGAACTCAGACAGAAGTGTTTAGATGTGTGTGTTTGGCCAATGTACAAGAATTCCTAGGGATAGCACATGTCCTTATGTATACTGGTAAACACAGCTACCAAAATGAGAAATGCAATGAGTACAGTAGTGCAACAGGTACAGCAGACAATTAAATTTGCAACTGGTCTGCTGCAGCAAGAAGTTATAGCACTGCAGAGAGCTTCTTGCTGAGGCAGCGGACCTATGAATTTTCCAAATATGAAGAGCTTGCAGTTTTAAAGGGGGAAGGTTGGAAAAGATCCATGGGATGTAGCTGCTGCATGCTAGATTGATAATTGGCTGTGGTGTGCCACTTGCCCTAGTGTGATGGTGTTGTACATTTGGACTTGGTCTGAGAACAGTGTTGGTTGTTCAGCCACACAATTGTCAAAATTTCTGCCAAAGCAGACTCTTCTTACCAGCTTGTTTGACTAAAGTTCTTTCAGCTGCCTGTTTCCTCTGTATATGTGTATGTATTTTTCAAACTGATATACAATGTCAAATGCACGTGGGCTTTGGAGTCACAATCAGGTTGTGTGCTTCAGTACCGTACAAGTTGCATGAAATACAGTAAACATAACTTGCCATAAGTTATATGCTTGTGTGAATTATTAGTCCCATGGAAATGAGTAGAAGTCATATTTGCTTGGTTTGAATGACTGATGTTTTATAACCACAGTCTGTTAGAGTCTTTTCCATAGAACACATACTTCCAGTAGCTGTGAATGCCAAATTAGTTGAAGCAAGTGAACATTGTTCAGTCTCTGTAAGTACAAAGAGATTAATAACAATCATGTCTTATGGTCATCCCAAACATTACTCACTCTGCTTTACCTAATGCATACTTTGGACTTAAATGCCAACTAACATAGCAGCCAAATCTGTTAGTGATATAACACCCTGTGATGGTAATATAACAAGCCTTTTTGCCTGATATATGCTACGATTTCAAAATAAGGTAGGGTTACATTAATCACTTATAGTACATCTGCAGCAGAATTTGCAAACTTACAGTCTAATTATTTTATTCATTGACAACAAAATTAATCTGTATTCACAGAATTCAGGGATGGCTTGGCATTTTTCTCTGCTTTCAAGCTTCAGCTTTATTGTGACATGAATGCAGAGACATTTTTTCAGAAATGTGGAAGAGAAACACATGCTAAAAAAAAACCCTCTTTTTGGAAAACCCTAGAGGAGTTTCAGAACTAAGTCACCAATCATTCAACTGTGATACTGAAGAAGATACAGCAGCTCCTCAAAGACCTTGCATAAATAAGACAATATACATGATACAGTTCAGGAATGATTATTACAGCACCTTCTCAGTCCCAGCATCTGTATGTAACATAAGTCAAAGGAGGAAGGGATGGGGAGGATAGAGTAGAACAATTTTCATAGCATCAGCGCAGTAGCTCTGGCTACTGTCTGTCTAGTAGTCCAGTTTACAGGAGGTAATGCTTCCAGTCTGGATCATCCTTGAATGGTGGGTCTCATGCAGGTGAAGTAAATGGAAAGTCTATAGAACGCTTTAAGAGAGGCTCTGTCCCTTCACAGGCTTTTCCATCTCAAGTATCACATCTCCCTAAATCAAATGCAATAGTTACTGCTGACATTCATACTCACTAAGTGGAGATATATGCAAATAAAGCAGCTGTGTGGTACACTGCTATTGCATATTGACTATCATTCTCCAAGATTACCATAGTCAAAACAGAATTTTCCACGTGCTGGCCAGTGCTGGCCATAATGGAAGCACTCACTGAAATAATAACCAGGGTTATTTATGCACTTTTTTAGTTAGAGTTATTTTGTAACTGCATCAATTTCCAGATTTGCCCTCATATTAATAAGATATATGGTTAGTAAATGGAAGTAAACCAAATTTATTTGTGTCAGCCTTATGTGTATGCAATTATGTGCTTTCATAGCCAATAAAATGACAACAAACAAGTTTCCATATACACTTAACCAAATCAAAGTGCTGGTAAAATTCTTGCTTCAAAGATGACCATATGAGGGAATGTGGCTGTTGTTTCTGGTAAACAATCCTATTAATTTTTCCCATTAGTGCCTAGGGGACTAGTTCTAGCATGCACTGGAAGCAGCTTAGGCCATACGATTGGTACCTTAATAGCACAAGCCCTGATTTCAGAGAAATCAGACAGACTGAAACTTGGCAGAAGCAAGAAAGAAATAATAGCAGCTATAAACATCACCTCTTACATTGATATAGGTTCTATAGATGTCACTCATTGCAGCAGCAGAATACCCTCTATTTAGGTATATGATATCCACAAAGCATTTAAAAAATCAGCATAATTTCATTTTTGTCCTGTGTGGTACCTCACATTCTGTCATAGCCTTTGGCACTTGAGAGAGCAAGTGCTTCTCAGGTGATGTACCACATAAAATCCACACTTACACTTACCTATGTTTTAACTCTCTTCAAAGCCAAATTTAGGGAACCTTTAGCAGAGTTTGTTGTGGTTTTTTTGTTTGTTCTAAGATCACCAAAGATAAGTGTGCATTCTCCAAGATTCTTGTTTGCTAACATAATTGTCATCTTGTTTCAGGAGACTCTGAGAACCTTTGTTTCACTAGCCTGAAAAGCTCAGGTGCAGCTGTATTAAAAAAAAAAAAAAAAGTAAATTTAATAGCTTAAGAGCATACAGTTTGGCAAGTAAATGCCACTTTTTACTCTTTTTATTTAATCTATGACTTTATGCTCACAATGTTTAGCTATTTCATGCATCACACCAGTCAGGAACACCTGTTAGAGCGTTAGATCAATTTGCTGTCTATTAGCACTACACTAAGTGTTAATATTATTAAATATGTTTGCATGTTTTGCTGTAATAGTTACAAGATTAACAGGATTATGTATGATCAACTCAGAGGCTAAATATATCATAACAGCCTTAGGCATTGCAGGCTACTTTGATTCACTAATATTCTCCTGCAGTCCTCTTAACATGCTATTAAAACTTTTTGCTTGCTTGTTTTGCAGGAGCAATTTAACCATGAATTCTGCTCAGCCAATTACTTTGCTTTTCCTGAAACGTACGATGTATTGCTCACAGGAGTTCCACATAAACAGTAACTCAAGTAAGACCTGAGTGCCATTTCCCCCTCATAAGATCACTAGTACAGAAAGACCAGAGTGAGGCTGTGACAGCTTTCCCTTTCCATTCTTATTTTCAAATACTCTCACCTCCTCTGACTTTCAGAGCATTTGATCTCACCTGACTCTTATCTCCTGGGTACATGGACCCTGTAGGCCACTGTCTCTAATTTTGACTTACTGTTCTTTGTTGAATATTTTTCTCCTCTTAAGCCCCCTCATGCTCAGACATCAGTGACCTCCTTACTGATGACTCCCTTTAGCTGTCCAGTTCCTCATCCTTATCTCTGCTCAACTTAAAAAAAAGTGTAGCTCAAAACTCCCCACAAGAATAATTACCCAATTTCGGTCTTCACTGAATAAAACCTCTCTGTGATCTTTGGCTCCATTACACTTTAGTACAGTTCAGTTTCTTGCATCTTTGGCCCCCCATCATCATGTCCTGTCACTAGTCCAGCCATCAAAATCCATGTTTATTGTCTCTTAGTTTACCGTAGTTTTTTCCGAGGCAGTCCATTGTAGAACTATTTTGGGTTAGTTCTGGGAATTCTCTATAAACATGTATAACGTATTCCTTGAGCCCTGCTTAAAAATTCCCCTTTCAAAACCCTTGAAGGTAGATAAGCCACAAGTGCTGGGATCCTTTATCCATAATACCCCTTTGTACTCACCTGTGTGTCTTTATCCAGTCACCTCCTACATTACTGTTTGACTGTAAGCTGTTTGGTGGAAGAATCCACATTCTTGTTCTGTTTGTGTGTTGTATCTTGCAAAATGGTCCTGGTCCATGACTGGGGCTTCAAGACATTATGGTAAAACAAACCATATACTATAATGGTGGTGAAACTAATTTGTTGCTAGTTCCCCTCTTTTTACTGTGTTTCAGTATGAAATAAGTCAGCAAACATCATGCCAGTTGTACAGCTGCCGTGAACATTGTTCAATATGTAGGCTTAAATATAGTGGCATGGTTAGGAGGTTCTGGATTGTGTTTCCCATGGAAGAAAAAAACTACTGACTCAGTTCAAAGCATAACCATACTTACTTTATGGATTACCTTCACATGGTAAAATCAACTGCACCAGTTCAGGCCTTCAAATATCTACGGTTTTCATAGACCTTGGTTTTCACTTGAAACCTGTGCTGTAATTATGAGGCTGCTCCAGTATTGTAGTTCTAGTGATTTGCTCTGGGTTACTCCCAGATATTGTGTGGGAAAGTGTTGGTCTCCTGAAGTAAAAATCTGAGGCAAGATCATACTGCAAAGAAATACTACACAAACATGTAGTATTCAGAAACATTTGGAGACTTATGGTTTTAATTGGCAAGAAGGATTTAAAAGACACAGTGGAATGTATATGTTCTGTATAAAGTTTACCAAATACCCAAAAGATTGTATCTAGAAAAGGAAGGATTTCTACTGGAGGACCTTGCAGGATTCTGTTTGGTGCTCAGACAAAACTTGCCACAGCAGAATTCCTTTCTTCTTTTCTCAATTCAATTTCAGTCAATTCAAAGTCAGGCTCCAACTTCTGTTCTTCATTAATGCCACATCTCTTGAAAGTTTTGCTCACAAGTTTGGTTCTTACAGTGCAAACACACAGTAGAATTTCAGTGCCAAATGACTTTTCCTGCTTTCAGTACAACGTGGTGTGTCTGCTGTACATCTGTATGCTACAGCCTTCTTTTAGGGTTCAATTCTTCAGACCTGTTTGTTCGGGCTAGTTTGAATCCCAGACCTCAGGGTGTATTTCTTTTCCAAACTAAAATACCTTTTTGTGTTGTTGCTGTTGATGATGTGTGATATAGCAGATGCTATATTTTCTTTTAGATCTGTCATAACTCTTTCCCTGTCTGGCACTGTGGAAAGGAACATGCATTCTTTAATAGCCGCACTACACATTTCCATGTCTTGAGGCAGCATGTCCCTAGCAATTTTCCCCCTGCATGTTTGAAGCTGTGCCTCCCAACTCCCACTGCCGTGTCTAACTCATTTGTACTTGCAGTGGGAAAAAGACACAGAAAATAATAAGTTGAAATGACAGGTTTTCCACCCAGCTGATATGTCTTTGTCACAGGATACTTCTGTCTGTCTGTCTGTATGAGTCTACGGAGAACATATTGTATGGCTGGTAAGGCAATTAGATTCACATGCTAATCTCCTATATTTATCCTTGCCAGTCACAGATAACTTTCTCTGACTGAAGCATGGCTTTTTAGAGCTGTGCCCCCAAACTTTACCACTTCTGTTACGAACACCAGATCCACCCTAACAGCTGAACCCACTGAGCTTGGCCAGGACAGAGACACTATTGTCATTCAAAGTGCCAATTTCATCAACCAAATTCTTATTTTTCGCTTATATATATATATATGCAAATGTTTCACTTGCATATCAAATGGTAATTAACCAAGAAAACTGCCGTCTAACCTTCACTGCTGAGCTTCCAGTGGTGCTGCACTGTACTGTATTATTAGCAGCCACCCGAGTGCTGCAGAGCAATGAAGACAGAGAGACTCACAAAGAGCGACATCTAGAAAGAGAAAATACTTCAGATGCAGTCTTCTGGAAGACCTGAGAGCTGACAGTTGCCTCAAATGTAATTTAGGCCTAGAATAATGTTTTGGTAAGTCTGATCTGAGAACTATCTGGTAATTTTATTTAAAACATGATATATAACAGTAAAGTAAAAGAAGTAAAGGAGTTGCTCTTAGTGCTCTGGTAATCCTATGATCTGCAAAAGCAAGGTCCTGACAAGCCATACCATTGAACAGCATAACATGTAACATTGGCGGGGGGGGGGGGGGGGGGGGGGGGGGGGGAGGAGGAAATCTACCCTTGATTGACAGCAGATAGGTGTTGTGAACTGGATGGGCATCTCTTTGCAAGAGGAACAAAGGTTTCAGACATAGAAAACATTTGTAACCATTTGTAAGGTTGATGTCTCCCTGCTGAACAGTAGGAATTGCCCTTTCTCATTGGTCCTGATAGTTTTAGGCTTTTCATGAGTTGGTACAACTTTCTGGGGAAAGGTACTAACCTTTTTCTTACCTTTGCTGTGTTTGAGCTAGGGATATTTTTACTGTTGAAATCACCTATATATGAATTTTAGAGAGCTGCCTATTCCTGTACACCAAAGAACTGAGTTTAATCTAAAAGAAGTTCCTATTAAATATATTGGAGGAAATATTAAACTTGTTCTCCATCAACCATGAGATTAATCATTTACACCTTAATATTTCCAATGGGATACGTTGAGCTTAGGCCGACATTAGTTTTCTGCTTGGTTCTAGCTTGCAGTAATAGCAACACCCTGCATTTGTGAACTTCTGCTCATTGGACATAGCAGCAGGGTGTGAAGAGCTATGAATGATAGCAGGCATTCCTAAGGAATAGTTGTTGATAAATGGTATAGACATATTGTGCCTATCACTGAAAAAAAAAAATAGAAAATTGTGGAGGAGGGGGTTACATTATTTAGGTTTGAGCTTCTCTTTTGGCAGCTATTGTATGCACTTCTGTTCAGCTAACACAAAGATTAGTGTTCAGTCAGATCCACCAAGGGGACTGACACCCAGTATGTGGTTATTTATAATGTGGAAAGGTCCTAGGCCCTGCTTGCCGTCATGGCAGGCTCTGAACAGGCTGTAGGTATTGGCTAACAAGTAAGTAGGCATGAGGAAAGTTTCCCTGTCACCTTGCATGGATATAGATGTCTATGAAAATTTCTGTCATCCAGGTAGTAGGGATACTGTATTTGCAGGTTGAATCCAGAAGACTAGTAAGGTCAGATCTTCAGGTCTTGTGATTTGTGTTACTGTTTTGTTTTACCAGGAAAATGGCAGTAAAGCTCAGCATGAAGTGTGGCCGTGACTCCATCCCAGAAAGGAAAGATATATGAAGCTGAAAGCTTTGTTACAAGGAAGATGAGGGGCAATGGCTGCAAACTGAAAGCAGGTATTTTAGATTGGATGTAAGGAAGAACTGTAGAGGAATGAAGCCGGGTTAATTAGCATTGATAATATACAGCTGTGGGCTGGCTTCAGGGGTGGCAGGTTGGCTGATGTAGGTAAGGTGCAGCTGTGGCTGGTTAAGTTAAGAGGCTGGCCAGCCAATGAAGAGAGAGCAGCCAAGAAAGAGAGAGGAGGAAGCAGAGAGAGAACACATGCTCAGGATGAGGCAAGACAAGGAGAAGGCAGCAGAGGGACTGGCATGAAGAGTATGCTGGTATGAGATGGTAAAAGACCTTGTTGCAGTTTGATAGTTTGGAGAGTGCTGTGAAAAGAACTTCTTTACAATAAGGGTGGTGAGAGACTGTTCTAGAGAAGCTGTAAATGCCCCATCACTGGAAGCGTTCAAGGTCAGTGCTTTAAGGAACCTGAGCTAGTGAAAGATGTCCCTGTCTCTGGCAGAGGTGTTGGACTAGATGATCTTTAAAGGTCCCTTCCAACCTAAATAATTTTGTGGTTCTGTGTGATGAATTCCAAGGGGCCCATAGTGCGTACAATGAGAACCACTGAAGAATACCTGGGGGGAATATAGAAAGCAGAAGCAGAATGAGGAGAGGCAGGTTTCTCCACTCTGCAGTTCTGGATCAGTTGAAGTGTAACTATGCAGAGAAGGCTGTCAAGGAGATGCTAGAAACCAGGCGGAAAAGGCACCAGCAGATCCAATGCTCTTAAATACTGCATCTGCTAAAGACAAAGGCTTGCCCTGTCAGAAGCAAAGCCTGCACAGGATTATGACTTCTATCCCTCAGTATGATCCCAAGAGAATCAAGAGAGAAATCCTGCTGTCTTTGTCTGATTTTTTTTCTGCTTGGGAGGAGAGAATCTTAGACATCACTGTTGTCTCAAAAGATCATTATTTCTCTCTCTAGCAGCAAAACATTGCTGGAGGCAGGAAGGATACAGGGGAGTTTTAACTGTTGGTGCCAACACGGTGCCAACAATGTTTGACAAAAAATATTTGCTTTGCCAATTGACATATAACAAATCCACTTGCAGGTGTAGCTGAGCATACAGAGGTCATCTCTGACCAAGGAGAGATTTTAAGATGGGCATCATTAGCCAAGGATGTACAGCTGGAATCAAATCACTGTAGAGTCTCAGTAATAGCTGCTTTGCATAATTTTGTGTAGGTACAGAGATATTACTAGTTTAGCATAGAAATGAAACCTTGAGCTTGCTCACACAAATTTGTAGTTTCATGCCTGCTTCTGTAGGGGCAAATGCAAATGAGCATACCACTGCATCATTAAGCTAGACAGCACTTGACATTTGTGCTCACAACTGAGTCATCAGCAGTAGCTTCAGTAAGATAGCAACTGGAGCTGTGCAGGCATTGGATATAGACAGTCTTTTCCCTAGTATTACCCTGGTATATATTAAAAATATCCTCAAATAATTAGACAGTTGTCAGTATCTAAAGACATTATTAGAGATACGTCTTAGTACTATATACATTGCTTTGGAAGTTAGCAACATTATGGTGATGGCCTTTTCTATTCTTATCTGTATTCATCAAGGTTTTAAATAGCCTATAAAGGTGAATTATGCCTGTTTCAGATGGTGGATAGATATTAGTCTATCACTATTTTCACTCTTTTATGAGACAGCAACTCTAGTAATTTGTGACTGCAATAAACACTAAGAACACATCGAGCTATTTTTATAGGATGCATGCTAACAGAAGAGATTTATTGTATTGCATATATGAACATTTTATGACTCCTGCAGTGCAACATTTTGGCTGATTTAAAATTTTACCAAGTGTCACTTAGACAAATAGATTGCCTTCTCTCTACAGAATCCCTGAATTAGCACTGTAACCACTACGTCATTATCCTAAAAGAAAAAGAACGTATAGTTTTGCAAAACCCACCTAGCTATTCATTGTTCTGTACCACCGTGAAGTACCCCACACTGCAACGCTATTCCCTTACTTTACTTGCACATATCTGGAGGTTTTATTTTTTTCCACATATGGTTCCTTTATCAATACCCACAAGATTTTTCTAACTCTCTGCCACCATTTTTTTATCTTAAAGAAGCACAAAATTAATGCTGTCGATACAGCACAAAGTTTGATATTATAGCAAAGTCTTTTTATTAAGACTTAGTCATAAGAAGCAGCTTTCTTGATCCTACTACCACCTACATTATCTTTCAGTCACATCATCTTTCCCCAGGCTGAAAAATAAGTTCCATCGTGCATGGTGAAGGAATTGATTTTCCCACCATAACATTTGAACAATACTGCTGCTGTTAGAGGAATTTTGTTAATGCAGCTGGTAGAGGTTTTTTTTTCCGTATCACCAGCAACTTTTTTTGTTTGGCCAAATTAGGTTTCCTATAACAAAAAAACTTGCTTCAAATCAGTAAAGCAATGGGATTTGGCCTGCCACAGAACCAGGTGTCTTTTCTGACACTTCAGGGTTAGTTGTCAATAGGAGATTAACCTACTTCACTGGAGAAACTGGAATCAGCTCTCCACGATGTACTTCTATTACTGGCCAAACAAGGACATATAATGATAAAATTTGAGTAGGGAGCCAACTGGTGCTACTGTTGTTCCAACATCCATTAGCTTTAATAGCTGGGGTGATGTACTTGATAACACAGATGGAACATGCAGGGTGTCAGCCAAGGTTTCTGTCATCTGCAAGGCTATGGCAGAGCTTTTGCTCTGCCTGCCTCTCTTCTGCTGTCTCTCCTGCCTCCTAAAACCACTCAGACTTACATGTGAGCGCAGCATTAAATGCACTGAAGGAGAGCTTAGTGCCACGACTGAATAAATAATGCTGATGCACCACTTCAGCACACTCGCATCAATGCATATAATCCGTGAGTTGATACCTGACTTGCTCAGCCTCTCAGTAGCCTGCCTCATGTGGATGATACAATTTCACTGTTTTCATAGGGTTTATGAAAGGGTCATGTGTACAAGAATAGAAGAAGGCAGTCCCATTCCCCAGCCCTCGCTCTGAGCAGATCAGACAGAAAACAGTGGCTGTGCAATGCTAGGCCCCAGCAAAGGTGCCCTTTTGGTCATGGGGCTTCTTGATTGGCAGAAAGAGAACTGTTTATTTCAGAACAATAAGCAGAATAACAGTTTAGGTGTCAACATAGTGATGGTGTTACCTCTTTCTTCTCATACACTAATAAATATCACATATCCTGGTGGTGTTTCCATTTTGCCCTCACATGGTAAGGTGAGTGACAGAGCTGTTCCTGCTAAATAGTGCTGCAGCTGCAAAAACGCACAAACTGGTTAAAGAGAAGCAATAGTAACCTTACCTTCAACAAGTGAGACAGAAATGTGGGCTGGCTGAATCCACATTCGTGGGGAAGGCTGCAGTGAGGCGGTGTAAATGGAGGCTGGAAACACCATGAGCTCTGAAGATTCCTACAGAAAAGTGGAGCCTGTTGCTAAAAGACTGGTTGGAGAGTCAGGAGGACTTAACTGAGCACAAAGAGCAGGACAGGACTCAGATAGAAAAGTGGGGTATGGCACAGAGAACAGGTCACAGAGGATGAGAGTAGAACACTGGTCCTGAGCATGCAGAAGACAACCCGAGATGCTGTGGTAGCTGTTGTGGGGGAAAACATGCTGGCATGCAGAGTGGGGGAGAGCAGCTCTAGATAATGCCAATAATGTGGTCCTGGATGTGAAATCGAGAGTTGGTGGGGACCAGAGCAGACATTTTTAGAATGAGAGGAACTAAAGATTTAGGAGATAAACCTGATACTGTGAGCAGAAAGATCGCTTGGGATGCGATGAGGAGGATGTGTTGAGGCTGTCGGAAGTTGAAGCAGGCAAGAAACTTCTGTGTCTGTGAAAACGGCAATTGGAAGCTGGGGATGAAGAGGACAAAAGCTGAGAGGGTGATAAAAGTAATTCTGCTTTTTTTAAATGGTCTCCTTAGAAGGTATGGGCAGGACCCCAGACAGAAAGAAGCAGAGGCAACAGGCAGCATGTATGGTGTCTGCTTGGGGGGATTTATTTAAATAGAAGTGTTGTTTAATATTGTTAGAGAAAAGAATGTTTATTGTACTGAAGGAAATCTATCTAAAGGATTTCTATCATGCATGCTTTTGAGTGGAGGATCAGAAAGACGAGCAGAGAAACTAGGGGTGGGGTTTGAAAGGTCTGAAAGCAGATGGCAACCCATCAAAGCTAATGGATCAGAAAACATGAAAAAGCTGTGCCAGTCTGAGGGAGAATGGGCTGATGGTGAAAGAAATCAGATGATGGGTGAAGAGGAAGAAAGTAGCTATTAAAAAAAAATAAATCAAAGACAGTACTGCTTGGTAGGCTTGGTCATGGGAAAGACACCAGTGATAAGAAGAATGAACCAAGGCTGAAATCTGAAGAAATAGGAAAGCAAAGAAATGAAAAGGGGTCAATGTAGAGGAATGAAGCTGGGTTAATTAACAATATACAGCTGAGGGCTGGCTTCAGGGGTGATGGGTTGGCTGATGTGGATAAGGTGCAGCTGTGGCTGGTTCCTGCTAAGTAGTTAAATAGCTTTAAGGACCATATGGAAGAGGAGCAGCTAATGAAGAGAGATCTGCAAGAGGCAGAGGGAGGAGAGAGCGGGAGTGTGTCCTGGATGTAGGAGAGACAAGGTGAAGGATGCAGTAGAGAGACTGGCCTGGAGAGTATGAAGAAACAACATGGACAGTAGAATGTGACTGACAGTAAAACTTGTTGCAGCCTACTAGTTTGTTTGTGCTGCAACAGGTTGAGATCACTATTGTAGGAGCTGAAGTTAAGGAGGAGTGGGGATAACTTCAGGACAAAGAATTACCATGACTTTAAAGAAGGTTGATAGGTAAGATAGGATGTAACAGCTGAATGAATGGAAAGAGATGCAGTCTGCTCAAAAGCTGGGAGAAAAGTTGGAAAGGAGGGGAGATGCAGAAGAGAGGTGCTTGATAGATCAAACACAGATAGGTTAAGTTGGAGAATATGAAAGAAAGCAAGGGACAAAAAGAATTTTAAATAACTGTGAAGTGGTGGGATAAACCATCACTACAGACTGTCATCCCAGAGTCTGCAGAAGATTCCTTGTCACAGGACCACCTTATGAAGATACTCAAGACAGTCCTTTATTGCTACGATGGTAGGCTACGTGTCACAGAGTTTTCATGTTACATATTCATTTTTATAGTTTGACATATTGCATCTGATTGCAGGAAAAAAGATCTTTTGACATGTCAATCATCAGCATTTTGAATGGAAAAAGAAAACAAAAATCCATTGCTTGAAGTACATTCAAGGATGATTTCATAGAAATGCTGCTAGAACAAATAATGTTCTGTGGAACCATGCATGTGTCTCTGTGTATGCCTCTGTGTGTGTGTGTGTGTGTGTGTGTGTATTTGTCCAGCAGCTTGGGATTTAGAAGCTCTGAAGTATGAGTGGTGAAACTGCCAACACTTCCGTGACTATATAAAAAGATTTCAGTTTGTCTAAGTTGTATATGGATTGTAGATTGGACTAAAGAAATATAAATGCCTTTAGAAGCTTTTAGATACCAAATCCATCAACTGAGTTTGGCCAGAAAACCAGTATGTCCAAGAAAGAACCTTGTAAATCCATCAAGGAAGGATATCTGTGCTAGTAGCACTCTATTTAAGGGAAGACTGAGCATCATACTAGCTGGATTCTTCCTACTGGAAGAGGCTTTGAAGGTTTCTTAATTATTTCCTTTTGTACTTTCAGATATAGTGCTTTCATTTTTTCCTCTGCTCTGTTGTATGATTTATGATACACCCTTCCTTGAGCCCTTTAATGTGCTTTGTCTAATCTTGTGTCTTTTACGCTACAGTCACCCAGGATTATCTTCCAAAGAACACATGTCCAGTACTTAAAAGCAACATGTGCAGGGTAAGGCAGGACTCTTGCGGAACCAAACCACACTGGATTGTAATTCAGGCAGCTCCAAAGCTCCACACCTTCTGGGATCTGCGTTTTGCAGTTCAGATGAGTTCATGTCATTGCCCAAGCTTTGGTAATGTGCAGAAGTTAAGAGTCATGGTACACCTCGCCACAGAAGCAGACAGCAAAGATAATTCTAGAAAATGAAAAAGAAATTCCTAGTAAACTCTGGTCAAAAAGAAAGAAGAATAAAAGATTATTTAAGTTCTGCACTGGAGAAAGCAGAGCTGGTAGGCTGTACAGATAAGTCTAATGTGTTTAAAACTGAAAATAATTTATAGTGTCAGTACTTTTTTCTGTTTTTTCTTTTACCCTCTTTGTCACTGTAGTCATTCTCAAAGACAGGTCATTAAACCTACTTACAGTGAGTGATGGTCATTTCAGCTGTAAAAGCGAGGTCATTGATTTATGGAGGTTATAGCTGCATTCAGGAGCTGGAGATGAAGGAAGAGAGTTGACTGAGGTTTTTGCATAATTTGAATGTATTGGTTTTCCTTTAAAGAAGGATTTTTGAAATTCTGCTCTTAGCAGTCTTTACAGCAGCCATTAGCTCTAGCTGAGAAGCAGGGCTGATGTTGAATGGGAGACAGAAAAAAGGGTGGAGGAGGAATCAAACAGCATAAACCAGAGTGATTTACAGTATGAACAAGGGCTAACAATACTTGCAAGATAATAATCAGGTTTCAGCTAATGAATACAGGAATTTCTGGAAAACATTTTAATGTAAAAACTAACAGCAATATGCCTTGCTTAATTAAACGTAAATCCCTATTTGAGACAGAACTAAAAGATGCATAACTAATAACAGTCTTTTCAAGTGTATGACCAAGTTTTTATTAGGAAGGCTGCTATTTTGTGTTGCTCTGAGGGAACCCAGAGCAACCATGGAAAACCTCTTTGCTGATGTGGCATAACACTAATGACAAGACACAGCTAACCATCATTTGCAGTGTAATACTGACAGAGCTTTTGGAATCTATGGATTTAAGCAAAGTGCTTCATTTCCTCTTTTTAAAAAAAATATATGTGCCAATGGAGTAAGCATTTCTCATAGTCATCCATTAGTCCACTCATAGTTAACTCGGAGTCCATCCATTCTACCTCAAAGCATGACTTTAGATTGGGATCTATACAGGACTTGAGGAAATCCAGTTCAGCTCCTGTTGTCATAGAAAGCATTTCCTCATGTCCATCTAGCCCCAGATGCTGTTTGAGAGGACTTTGGTCTTACTCCACTTGATGGAGGTTAGTTTTGTGTCATTTCATTAGCACACAGCCATAGGAAAATCAACACTGAAAGCCTGTAACTAGAGATAGTGGGTTTTGGGAGCAAAAGAAATTGCAAAGGCATCTCAAGAGATTAGATCAGTAGAGTCAATTGAAGGAGGTTCAGTACAAACAGACAATACTTGAAAACAAGTATCTGCTTCTTTATGTAACAGAGGGAAAGGGAAAGGAGAGAATCTATCAATAGTTTTTAATCTCCTCTCATTAGCTGAGTGTTACTCTCGTGTACTTCAGGAGAAAGTGGACTGAAGACTTGGGAATGGGAAATGGCTCGGTTACAGATTTTCCTTGAAGTTAACAATATATAAGAGTTGAGATCAATTTTCAAAACCGTGGACTGTGGTTTGGGATAGATCTACCTTGAAAAACACCACTTTTCTTATTGCTTTGTAATAGCTAAAGTCAAATGAAAATGGGGTTTGCTTTGGTATTAGTTTGAACTTTGTTCATTAGAGAGAGTTTTTTGTGTAGTGTCTGACAACATGGTAACAATATGAAAATGACTTGATTAAATCCAGCTGATTTGATTAAACATGTGATTGACTGAACAGGATTTTGTTTGAGGGCAATACAGTTAAGAAGTTGTAGTATGTGCTGCTGGTGTGTTCAACAAACATTAAAAAAAAATCATGAAATGTATCTTAGCATTGCCTCAGGAATGCCAACAAACTTTTAATAGACTGAACTAGGAATTACTAAAAATTAAGGTTTGATTCCTAGTTCTGCAGAACCTCTATGATAACTGCTCTTGTATAAAGAAGAGGAACGTATTTCTTTACCTCACCCTTACTACCTGTGAAGAGGGAAGATGTAAAGGTGAAGCTTGTAAATGGGCCTTGTGATCTTAACTGACAGAATTATTTGGGTTAAGGCAAAAAAATCTGCAGCGAGATTTGCCAGGGTGTTTGCAAACTGAAGCCTGGACTCGCTGTCCAATTTATTTGCCTTGAAGACCCATTTATAAGGAACTATAATTTCAGCAGATACAAACTGTTGTACAGGTGAGCCACATCATCCGTCTAGCTGCCTAAGTCTGCTCTGGGAAGAAATAAGGCAAAGCTGTTAAAACCTTGCTTTGATCCAGTATCTGGATTTAGAGATTCACTGAATTATTTTTTTATATGCTTGAGCCCAGAACACCATTACTTCCCATCTGTGATGAGACAGCCTCAAAAAACTTCAGAGGGATAAATGTTAAGTGATTTCAAACAGCCTTAAAAATGCCACGGCAATGTATTCATTCTTTTTATATCTGTAGTGGTCACCCTCGCTGTGATTGCTTGCTGTGCCCATTCTTGCCCTGGTGTGCAAAGCCCCACCTGGTCATCCTGGTCCCTTACCTCTCTCAAGGGGCTGAAGCTGTGACTCCAGCTGTAACAAGTGCAACTGTCTCCCGTACCAGTGTCTGTGTTGGTAATGGTGCGGTCAAGTAACACAATATTTGAATGTTTGTTTTCTTAGCTGTTTTATGTCGAGAAGCTGGACAAAGACCAACAATAAATGAGAAGAGACAGAGACAAAAGCTGGTTGGTAGAAACAGGCAGGTGCTCTTTATTTCATGTGGCACAGCATTAGGCAGACAACCCAAGAACAGTTTCTAACAAAAACCAAAGCTATCACTTCCAGGAACCATCTCCCGAACAAGGGTCTACTGCCGACAGTGGCACTGAGATGACCTTGCCTGTCCACTCTCATCTCCTCATAGTTTGCATACACTTAGGCCATATCTTAGCTGTGAGCATCCTTTCTGAGGAGACTAACCTCATATGATACAATATCTTTAGACAGCATACATACTGTGCAGTATCACCAAAGTACAATCTCCTCAAGCCATGCTAAAATATAATGCTAACTCTGGAGAAAAGCCTGTGCAATCGCCTCGCATCTCTGAGGTAATACAATGCTGTTTCTTCACTGACAACATGAGGGGCACCTGAGGGAAGATCAATATGGCTTCAGAGTCTATTTTTCAACTCCTGATGCAGAAGCAAGAACCTGGCATGCTGTCTGCTGAGACACAGGGTGAGTACCTCCTCCACCCCTGGCTGCCACCAGGCGCCGGCAGCACCAGAGAGCTGAGCCTACTGTCAACAAGAGGGCTGAGAATGTAGATGCTCTTGGACTAGGAGGAGGAGAGGTCAACCAAAGATCACAGCAGACCGTAATCTTTGCATTGGTCATTAGGCGAGAGGTAAGCAGTGACAGCGGTACAGGGAGTTACATAGTTAGCATTCTGGATTAAAGGCATGAAGAATGGCTGGTGGAAAGAAGAAGTTTTAGAGACTAAGGGCAAAGCTTTAAAAGCCTTGGGATATTACTTTTAATTATTATCTACAGGTTATTCTCTCTATATATACTGTTTTTCTTTCTAAATTAAGAAAATAAACATTTATTAACAAGTCACTGGGTCAAATCTTGCTCTCTGCTGAAGCCAAATCCATCGACTTCAATGTGAGGGAGCACTGTGTAAACAACGAAGGGCAAATTGGGCCCTTTATGTCCTGAAAAGTCTGCTTGTACCCATTTCTTTCAATCCTGCAAGGAAATACAGATTGAAGGGTGAATTATTATGAATTTCTCTTGAACTACTAGGGGAACCTCAACGAGATGTGGCAAAGGAGCAAGAAAAAGGAACAGATAAGTACTGATTCAAAGAGAATTTTATCCATGTTTCAGAGCAAAAGTACAAAAAAAGGAGTGGATCTGGATCAAGCACTACCAGCCTTTACTGTCTAAGGAACCACAAAATCCTTCATTTAGCTTCGCTGAAATGGTACACAACCAGAGAAAACAGAAGGAACCAAATACTCCTTTTCCTTTGCAAGCATCATATGCCCAAAGGTGGATACTGCCATCCCTTTGGATGCTCCGCTAACTCCAACTGTCTGCACAGTGCAGTGTCAGCCGTTGAAGACAAAACATGTCTACTGTGCAGACGAGTAAAACCTGTGGTGTCTTACAAATGTAACTTGACATTTTGAATATTAAAAAACACTAGGTGCTTTTAGACACAGAACAATACAATTTTGGATGCGTTTACCACTTTTATTTCACTATGCAGAAACATACATTCACCATGTGTTGTGATGCAGCTGACAGTGTAATGGATGCTATCCCTTCAGTGGGTATTATAGCTGGACACTAACGAGTTTTCAGTGGACGTTCTGTACAGGTTAAGGCTTGACTCTGAACTAGATAGTAAAAGCTGACCAGATTCTCAAACAGATTTTTTTTTTTTCTTTCCTTTTCTTCCTCTGAGAACAAAAGGGAAATCAATAGAAAACCATCACGGTTATTTCAGATTAATACTTTTCTAATGCTGCAAACTAAGTAAAATACAGATTACTTTTTTTCCTCCAAAATAACTACATATAATTTACAAGGTTAGGTTCTGTGAAGGGTGACTGGAAGCTGACTCTGAACAATGCTGACAAAAATCATTAAAGTTAATATACTAAAATCATTACTACCTCATAAGGTATTCAGTCAGGTATACAAAGCACACTTTGTAAGCATTTAAATATTTTGATAAGAGTAAAAGAGTCATCGTTGTTTATCGGGCAGTAATAAAACCAGATGAAACAAATGTAAGATTCAAGTTGTTTACTGAATAAACTGTGTTATTGGCACATCTAATGTGTGGTAAAACATTATACACAGTACCTATACAGCTTCTAGCATTTTGGGGGTAATCTTCATTTACAATATCCGTAAACAAAAGGCTTGCCACCTAGCAAATTTTAATTTGTTTAGACTTTCATAAACTGGGAAAGGCATGAACTGTTTATGTGTTACATGAGATCACTGTTTATATTGTTTATGAACGTGCAGGTATAGCTGAAAACTTAGACATTTTAAGAAAATTAAAAATGCTGCTTTTCTGTAATTTTATTGTTGCTTCATGCAATATTGTTTAACTGCTGCTGATTCAGATTGGGAAGGTATCTCTGCCAGTTTCGTTATTAACGGTCAAGATAATTCTTCTGTACTGAAATTTTCCATAGACAGATACAAGTCAGTCAGGTTGGAACTGAGACTCCGTATAGGCTCTCATACTCCTACTGGTGTGCATGTCTGGATTCATACACAATCTAGGTTATTCCTGTAGGAAAGAGAACCAAGTTAATTATTTGAAGCAACTACTCTCCTGCAAAAGAGATTTTGTTGATTTGTTCGTGTAACAAAAGCTATTTGAAAATGGCATCATCCCAGTATAAGCAACTTGGCCCAAATCCAAAGTCCACTGATGCCAATTGAAAGAATCAATGACATCAATAGACTTCTAAGCAAGCCACATTGTGTTGTCTCTTAAACAATTAGCAGAATACCGCAAGAATCACAGCTACTCACTCCTCAGTGATGGGTTCCATCTTCCAAATAAATAACAGATACTGAAATTCAGTTTTCTTTAGGGTCTGTATATCCAAAAGCAGGAGAGCAAAACAGCTTCAAAAGGTGCTGTGCATTATACTCTGTTACTTACACCAAATGTTAGGGAATATATATTGTTTTAAGAATAAAACGCTGCTATCAATTTAAACAAATCAGACAAGCAGCTTTTTTTTCCCTTCTGCATACAGCATTCAAAGCAATTTGTGAGATGGTGCTGGCATTAACAGCTTTTGCATAGCAGGTTAGTATGCATGACATGTTTTTTGCACACAGAATAAATATAGTAATATTAAGATGTCTGTTTAGCCAGCCACAGTTGGACGGCATGCCTTTACTGAAAAAAAGCTTGACATAACAAAAGCTGCATTATCATTTCATCCCAATAAACAATGCTGCTTTAAAACATAAAATGTTCTTTTAATACAAGAAAGCCAAGACAACCAAATACCAACACATTAATTCACTGGGGTTAAAAGAAAAATCAAAAGCAATTTGGACGGTATCTTTGCACATTAGGAATTAAAGCTTAACTTGTAACATCTGCATGGGACATTTAAAAAGCAGCTGTAGGTTTTTCCCTCAGCATTTTTAAACAAAATGCACACCTTTAAGAACAAATTGTTTTTGTTCTTAAATGACATCAAAGCTGACAACAGATATTTTTTTACTTCAGAATTAGAAAATTAAGACTATATCAAAGCATGGCAAATGAGGCCTTTCCAGAGAGCCAACTAAAGCAAATTATAGTTTCTCTTTCTCCAGCTGGCACCATTAAATGATGACAGACACTTAGATCTGAATGCGGTTTACATTCAAATACCAGAACTGATAACCAGCACAAATGCAACTTGCAAATGCCAGTGAGAGAAAGCAATGAGTTAGAGGTGACTGATGGTAGGAAAACAACACCTGCAACATGCCAGCCCAGTAAATGCCTCGGAAAATCATCTAGTCCTCTTACCTGTGGTCAATCCTCCCCATCTTCTGGTGTGATTTCTGTCTCTTTATGTACCACTACTTTGGTCACTGACATGTCAGGGTGCTGCTCTTTGGCTTCTTTAATTGCCTGAGCCAGCGCCTATCCCAAGGAAACCACAGAAGGGCAAAAACAAAAAGGAGGTGGAACATGCATGATCAGTAGCAAGGTGGAGAGATTCATGAGATATTACACAATTTACAAATGAGGAAAAATGATTAAAATATGAAATATACCATCACTGATTTAACTACTAATCCAGTTTAATTTAAAGCATGCCAGTATGAATAGTATCTTTTAAAGGAATGTTTAGAAACGTTCTCTTTGGCAGTCCTCAGCAATTTATAGATTTTACCTGATCATGATCGATATCTGCATCTCCTGTGATGACTATTCGTTTTTCAATTCTTGTCTCTGAGATACCTCCTTTCACAGTCTAGATGCGAGGGACAAATGCATGTCAGTAGGTTATTTTAAGAGCACTGCTACTCATCCAGAGAATGATCCGTGCAGGAACCCGGGCACGATGGGACTGAACTATCCCAAACAGCAACACAAGAGGGGACAACCCTGAATGGCAACCAGCGCAGCTCTGGAGCTGGCCTGCTCTGAACGGACTAGGTGACCTCCAGAGGTCCTTCCAACACACATAATTTTATGATTCTAGTCTGCACATCTGTCAGGAGAGATGTTTTTATGTCAAAAATGGCAGGTATTTATGGTAAATTCATCCTATAAAGAAAAGAATGGACATACAGACAGCTCACATTAAGGCCTAGTTAAGTCCACTGCAGACTTCAGAAGGACATACAGGGTGGTATGGCCTTTGTACATAGTTCATCTACTGCAAGGTGAATTTCACTACACAAAGATGAAATCCTGTCTGCAGTGAATATTGGTAGGAAAGGTGTCACGGCCCCAGAAGGGTTTCTGCTTAGGGAGGAACTGTTATTTATTTAGATGCTGTCTTAGAACACGTGAAACAGAACAAGGTCTTAAAAAAAAGAGATTAGTCAGGATGAGTTTGGTACAATGCTCTGGGTGATGCTCTGTGTTGAGAAAGGAATGTACTCTGAATAATTAGAAAAGGTTCCACTGAATGTACTCTGAATAGTTAGAAAAGATAAGGTGAGCACCTGAAGGAGATAAGGAGACCATTAAGTCAGGAAATCACTGAACAAAGCAAATTGAAAGGTCTACTCCACCTAGATCCCACCTATTGTGAATGGAATTAATAGGTGTCAAAATCAGATGAGTATCTATGTAAAGATGTCCTGTAACCTGTCACAAAAACTGTATAAAATACCTAACTTTTCACTGAAAACTTTGGAGCTAGTTTGTCCGGTGTGAATTGGCTAGCTCCCCAACTTTGCATGAAATAAATACCTTTGCTGCTTAAAGACAAGATTGGTCTCTGCACAGTTACTCTGTGCATCACATGGAAGACCCAACATCATTTGTCTGTGCAGCCGTAAGCTCTCGGACTGGCTGTGGGCAAGTTCCTGAGGGTACCACCCAGCAATGCAACCGTGGCATCTGAGCTGATATCGTGTTACGACTACACGATACAGATTTACTGTGTGCTGTACAGTGATAATAGCTCAGGACTGAGAGGCCACAGAGTCATGTCAATAGAGCCTCATGCTCAGGCAAATTATTCCTTCCCGGCTACCCTATGATGCCAACATGGCTACACTGCTTCCAGTTCCAGACAGTATTTGCAGCTAACGCAGGTGTCTCTGCACAGCAAGGTCTTGTGCTTGCACAGACATACCCTAAGTCCCCTATGACTCTCAGGACTCTTGTTAGGTCCTTGCATGTGTTAACGAAGCCAGTATAGCCAAAGAGAGGTGTGTGAAGGCAGGTACCCAAAACAGACAGGATTTTGTCCAGAAAGCACAAGCATGTGTCCATATTTTAAAATAAATGATAGAATTGAAGTTAGGAAAACACACAGCCTTCCATGTGGGAAATAAAAAAAACCAAACAACCAACCAAAACCAAAAAACAAAGCTCCCTGTTTTCTGAAGACTCACTTTGGTGATATGTGTAGTGGTTGTAGTGCTGGTGGTTTCAGACGTGATAGTTTGTGCACTCATCAATACACCTGGTTCTGAGTCAGCACTGCAATCCACCTAGGGAACCAGAAGAGAAAACCCGCCATCAAAACCCTGCTCCTGAGCACAGGGAGGCAAGAACTGCACTGGCTGAACTTCCCTATTTCTACAGTTCTGCCATGGTTTAACTCTGGCTGGCAACCGAGTACCACGCAGCCACTCGCTCACTCCCCTCCCCCCACCCCCACCCCCCCAGCAGGATGGGGAGGAAAATCGGGAGAAAGACAAAGCTTGAGGGTTGAGGGCTGAGATAAGAACAATTTAATAATTGAAATAAAATAACTAAAATAATCATATTACTACTAACAACAGTTGTAATGAAAAAGAAAGAGTAAAATCCAAAGGGAAGGGAAAAATCCGCAACAAGTGATGCACAATACAAGGGTCACCACCCACTGACCGATGCCCAGCCAGTCCCTGAGCAGCGATCGGCAGGCATCAGCCAACTCTCCCCAGTTTATATACCCAGCATGACATTCTGTGGTACAGAATATCCCTTTGGCGCGTTCGGGTCACCTGTCCTGGCTGTGTCCCCTCCCAGTTTCCCGTGCCCCTCCAGCCCTCTCGCTGGCAGATGCTGAGAAACTGAAAGGTCCTTGACTTAGCATAAACATCACTCAGCAATGACTAAAGCCAGCAGTGTGGTATCAACATTATTCTCACACCAAAGCAAAACACACCAGCTACTAAGAAGAAAGTCAGCTCTACCCCAGCTGAAATCAAAAGTTTTTCATAAAGTCATAAAGTGAGTGTCTAATGGTAGGGAAATAACTGCTATTAGACTGATCGTGTGTCAGTATTTCTTTCTGCATCTGGAGACTCCCCTTTGCTTCTGGAAGGGCAGAAGAAAAGCTGGGGCTTCGAAATCTAGTTTCATCAATGTTCTCCAAAGGCCCTACACCAGGACATGAGTCACCCTCGGGTAAGCTGTTCTTATATACAACCTCCTCATGCTAATATTTAATACTTTAACAACTTAGAACAGTTTACACTAAGATATACACTTAAAGATGGGTGAAGAAACATGGATTCCTTAAGGGCATATTAAATTAGACCCTGGCTTTTGCAGAATTTCTTACCTGAGAAGACTCATACGTAATGGTTTTTGTTTCTGTATGGACTACTGGCACTTCCTTTGTTGAAATTTCAAGGTTTTCCCCACCAGCAGGAACACTACTGAAACTGATAGTCTCAGTCTTCACAACTGGTGACTGTGTGAACAACAAAAAAAGGAATTGGAACATTTAGCAAAGCTTATGGATTTCTCAGAACATTTTTTTTTCCTTGGGAAAAGGAGAGGGAACAACTAAAAAGTGCTCTGCATTTAACAAAAAAAAAAAAATGCTCCTCATTACAGTGGCAAATACGTGTATATAATGCTGGCAACATTTAGCATATATTATTTCATGAAAATAAACTTCAGAAAATATCTAAACACTGCAAGAGGCAATGGACACAACCTGAAACACAGGAAGCTCCCTGTGAACATCAGAAAACACCTTTTCACTCTGTGGGTGACCCAGCACTGGCACAGGTTGCCCAGGGAGCTTGTGGAGCTTCCTACCTTTGAGATATTCCTGCAAGTGTTCAAGGCCAGGCTGGAGGAGCTTTGAGCAGCCTGGTCTAGTGGAAGGTGTCCCTGCCCATGGCAGGGGGGTTGGAACTAGATGATCTTTAAGGTCTCTTCCAACCCAAACCATTCCATGATTCTACATTCAAATGCTGTCTGGACATGGTCCTGGTCAACTCGCTCTGGGTGACCCTACTTGAGCAGGAGGGATTGGAGTAGATGACCTCAGAGGTCTCACCTAACCTCAAGTATTCTGGGATTCTGTGATTCTACATTCTCCTAAAAAGACAGGAGAAAAAACTCTGTCCAGGCTTAGTCTTCCATTCAGCTCTCAGAAAAAAAGAGCAAGAACAAGTGTTTTTTAACCTCTCTGCAAAACAGGTCTTGAAACTATGCTAATGGGGCTAAGATAAGGAACCTGAGTTATTTAAGACACAGTACACTTATTTACAATTGTACCAAGCATGGAAAAAACAATATATTTTCTTTGAGGACACACAAACTTTGCTGATCTTGATGGACTTTCTCAAAGAGAATGCCAGCTGAATTCTTTCATCCACTGCATACAATGCCACAAAATAGGTATTTCTCTGTAGCATGAAAAGCGCTTTTAGGCAAAACATGCATGGCATTTTGCTAATGATGGGAACCAGAACAAGCCTTGCAGGTGCCACGCAAGGAGGAAATAAGAGAAACAAACTGTCTGCTGTAAAGATGCAACCATACAAGGTTGGTACACTTTGCTTTCCATCACAGGAATTAACTTTGTCCAGCATTGCCTACATTCACAATCCAGCACAAACATGACCCATTTAATAACGAGTTACCTCAAAATGAGGTTTTCTTTCTGAAGACTCTGAAAGGTGGACTGTTGTACTGTGCTCCTCTGCTTGCTCACACGAAGCAGCAGCAGCGGCTCCTTCCTGTTTGGTTAGGGCTTTCCCAGCCTCCTCCCTTTTTTCCTCCTTTGCCCCCTGAGTCCCGGCAGAGCCCTCCTTCCCCTTCATGCCAGCAGCCACTGCCACCGCTGCAGCCTGGGCATCCAGTGCAAGTCTGGCCGCTTTAGCAGGATCCCCGCTTGCATGCACATCCATCCCGTGTCTCTCCTCGATAACTACTGTCTCCTGTACAACCTTCTTCACTGTATCCTGATGCGGCTGAACTGCTTGTTTCATTTCACTGCCAGTTATCTCCTGAGATGTCATCGTGTCTATTCTCTGCAGGGAAGGAGAAAAAAAACCCTCAACAACAGAAGCAGGCAACACTACTTGCAATGGCTCCTCAGCTTAATGTACTGTGAACATAAATAAAAAAATGGGTATTACATTTTGCCAGTTTATTTCTCTCACGTTGCATGGATTTTCACTCTCAGAACATTATCAGAACAGTAGAAATGAAAAACAAAGCAAGAATCATAATTTTTAAAAGCAAAGAGAAATGTCACAGTGTTTTACTTGGTATTGTTTGCGTGAGTTTTATAAAGGCAAAATACAGCACCCTGCAAAATGACCAAAATAAAGTGAAATGAGAGAAAATCTGGTGGGTTTTTTTCTCTTTTCAGTGAAGTTTCTATTGCGGTCCATTGTAGCAAAGGAAAAGGCACACAAATACATGCATTAGTTATATAGATTCTGAGTTATGCACAAAACCAGGAAACAAAAGAAAAGCAAAAGTAATTGGTGTGTGGTTATAATACGGATGGAGAGAATCAAACGGCCACCTGAGCCCAGCTATGTGAAGTAGAAGTAACCCCTCCTATGAACTCAGTTGGTTTTCTGGCAGACTCTATTAAACTGAAGATATCTGAACCATCCAAGGTTTTTTCACTGGTGGACTGCTTAGTCTAAATAGACAAAGAAATGCAGAGTCATACACAGAAGAAAGGCAGACCCACATGCACAGATATATTAATTGCCAAAACTGGAGGCAGACGGAGGAAAGGAAGAGAAGGTTGCGGGGGCACAGAGAGGTTGGAAACAGGAAAAGAATGGGAAAATAAATCAGAGCAGATTTGTAATGGCTGTAGTAAGCAATAGTTACAAAGCATAAGTTATTAGCGTTGGCATTTTGCTGGTTCAAGCAAACCTTTTTTTTTTTTTTTTTCTCCTTTTATTAACAAGCCACAGCAGCAATAGTACATTTCAGTAAGATGGTTCTTTAAATCAACCAGAAAGGCTGAAAGCCTTATAGAATGTCTGCTTCAGACCGTGGGACGGATTCAAAGTATGAGGGAAAAAAATAAGCTGGGTTGGCTGCTGTCAACATAAAGCCAGGCAGCAAGAGAACTGAAAGGTAGGGTGGTGTGAGGGGGTTGCCTAAAAGTCATGCTTTAATCTTTAAACCGTGGCATGGAGACAAAGCCACTTGTTACCACTACTTTTGATGCAGACGACTCAGTAACATAGTGAGCAGTAGCAATGGTAAATGGCCGTTCTCTGGAATATCTCCACTCAGACAGGCTCTTATCTCTCCGGGCAAACGCCCCTGCTTTTGCAGCTTCACTGCCAAGGTGTTTCTCTGCTTTGCCAAGCTGCAAGCTTCCCAGTGTACCATGTAACTGCAAATCCTGGTCCATCTTTAGTGTCTTTTTCAAACTCTCCTCTTCAGGACTTTGCAACTGAGATCCTGCTTCCTTTATGGGTGTCAGAGAGTCGGACAGCTTTCTTTTCGTGCTCTGCATGTCGGATCCCCGCCTGGCTTTCTCATCAGTGACAGGCTCAAGGATTTCATACTCGGCCACTACCGGAATGATTTTCACAGATTCTTGTACTTCCCTTTCCATTTTTTGCAAAGCTTCTACTGAAGGCTGTACTGCTTTCTCACCCTCTTTAGCTTTGCTTGTCATGGTTACAATTTTCCCGGATACAGTATCATAGGACTTTCCTAGGGTGAACATTTTCTGCTTATTCTCCTCTTTGGATTGTATTTCACTTTCCAAGTCCTCAAAGCTCTGCATTAGAATGGTACTGGATTTTAACATCTCAGGTGGAAAGGCAGTTTTACTGCTCACAGTCACTACTTTGTATGCCAGATTTTTTTTCGATTCACCATCAACTATCTCAGAGGGTATTTTGTCTATAATAACCCAATCCTCAGTGCCCTATATTTGAGATATAAAAGCTAAATTAGAATAGCTGAAGGTTTATCTATACTTCTGGAGCACTAAAGAAGAATCAATGCTGCCTCTTCTGAAAGCATGTAACAACTTTTACCACTGTACCTCTCACAGTAGTCATCAAACAAATAAACAATCACCTTAGGCAAAGTATGATTTCATTCCATATTCCCTCCCCTTAGAGGCCCATATAATGTGGACACAAAAAATTACTTTTGCCACACTGTTGCTGTATTAATATGAAGCAGAACAGCATTTTAGTGTGTCATTTAAAATTATGATCGGAATCATCCTGAGGTTAAAAATCATATATTGCAATGGTTCATAATGCTACAGTCAAAACCAAACCGCAAAAATAGGGCAACTAAGCCCTTTCAACTGTTCCCCAGTTGTCACAGACACACTGTTGATGAGGTTTTAGAATAGTATGCCTTTGTATGTAGCTGTAGCCTGCACCGAATTTCCTTGTTTTCAATAGAATAATATCAACCCCCTTCAGGATTGTTAAAACTGAGCAGTACAACACAGTAAATGCCATTCTACTGAATATTACGAATGGAACTTAATGCAACGCCTTTTTTCCTCCTTACGCAAATATGCTATGTGATTTGCTTTGACTATGCAACCAGCATCCGGTTATTTGACCTGAAGACCATGACTTCTGTATTTAACTAAGCAAATGTGGTAGTTTAAAATCAAATTAATTAAAAATAACCTCTAGGGATGATGGAATACTTTTCTGGATAATGATTTGATGAGAAGTAATCAAAGTGCCAGCAGATTCTCCTTCCTGCAGCTTCTTCTCTATCACACTTGGCTAATAGAAAAACCAATAAGAATACAAAGTTCACCATCACTCAGCATAATCTGCATTCACTTGACAGTATAAAGGAAATTCATTCTAATGACAGAAGTGCCCCATTCACTGTAACATTCTCAGTGAGGTTTATGCTGGAAATGCATGCACAACGGCAAACAACATCCACAAACAGCACCGTGCAAGTAGATTTCTAACTAGCAGAGAAATCAATCTCTATTAGGAAGCTATAAACTCTGAAGGGGACTCATTCCGCAGAATTTGGCCCCCAGATTAAATCTCTCTGGAACATATGAAATAATATTTAAAAATTAAAAAAAAAAAAAAAAAAAAAAGGAAGCTTGGAAAGGAAAAAGGATAATAAAATAATAAATCACTGCCAGTCTATCCGACTGCATTTCAAGAAAGTAGTATTTGTTTTTACCTGCAATTCAAGGAATGTAGTACCTCCCTTCTGCAAAAATATGAGTTTTTCTGATTTTTCTCTTTCTTCTTTGGTCTAATGTCAGGGGAATAAATGGTTTTAGTAAATGGAGGGTATAAAGTCCACTATATTTTGCAATAGCTCGTCATATTTCTCTACTCTACAAATTGTTAATTGCATGGTAGATTAGGAAACAAACAGAATGATTTTACAGCAATGAGGTTTCCAATAAGAAGGGGAATCGGTGTCTCTCTGTGACAAAAGCAAAGCAGACACAAGCATGCCATTTGCGCAGCACAAACCCCACTACATTGACTAACACCCGGTTGTGGATGCCCTGTGTTCATTTCATCTTATCTTAGTCATTTAACCGTGTCTGGTGCCAACTTACATGGCTTCCATCATCAGCTGAGAACAGGCCCCTCCACCTTCACCCTGGTCTTAGCTCTTTCCTGAGTTTGCAGCCTTCCCTGCTGAAGCAGGCAGCAGGTAAGCCCTGCAAAAATTTCAGCTCTTCCTTTCTCCTTACAGGTATAGGATGTCTCAGTCTTTTTCCTACGCAGGAAGCTAACCCAATTGCTGTATTATTGCTATAATGTGATACGAAAATCCTCCTCACTTTTATCCCATCAGTGCCTTCCCAACACTGTGAGAATAGTAAAGAGTATCTCTGCAACTTGACCAAATGGGAAAGTTTTAAAAGTTGGTAAGGCTCAATTTCCTAAGCCTTTGGAGCTCAGCTTCTGCGACGGCCACCTTTTTCATTTGGTCACAGCAAGTAAGTCCCAGTGGAGCAAAGCAGGTTTCTTGCCAAAACCTTCCTACCCACTTCAATGGCTAGTGTGCTTATTAGACATGCCAATGGAAGTACTATGGCTAGGAGGATAAAATGGTACTGTTTGAAATACGTATACTCCATGTACTCAAGAAGAAAGGTTTTAAACTTAAAGGAAGAGATACAAAACTAGAAACTAGAGAGACAAAGGGATAAATGGCTCATCTCCCTGACTGCAATGAGATGCATAGCTTCTTTATTCTAAAGTGCTGATGTAATCCAATCCGGGTCAGATTAAACACTGTCAAGGAATTTGTAAATATGATGGCTTTTGTGTTCTCACCTATCCGGCCACCATTATGGCAGAAATTTAAAACTACACTTTTCACAATTAAAGAAAAACAAAGTCAGTCCTTCCCCTATTACTGTAAGAAACTGACTGGTAACTAGACAGGCTTAAAGTCAAACTGATCAAAACCACGAAGCTGCCAAATGCTCAAAGTATGCATTTTGAAAAGGCATATTTTACCTTCTGTTCTTGTTTTATTACACAAAAGAGCTACAGGTAACAGCACTGAATGAATTTTTAAAGTGGGTATGCCAAGCTAAACATGTAACATCTTTGACTATGAGAAGCTACTACATAACAGTTCTATGTACTCTCCGTCCTTACTGCCTCCACATTTCTTAGTAGACACCAAGGTGCTGCTTTTGACCTATGTGTGGCTTCAGGTCTTTTCCTGAAGAATTCCTCTCTCTGAAACCATCCTGCTTAGTGGGACCAAAAAAGGACAGTCAGATGTTATCTACAGCAGGGTTCTCTTAGTGCCAGAAGTCACTGCACTGTTGGGCTCTGACAGCTCAAATCCACTCACATTTTTTCCACAGAAATGCCTTCGTTTGGATGAGATTCTGTGGGGCAGGTGTAGTTGACTTAGATGATTATAAGACACAGTAACTGGACAGTGCTTTTGAGCAAGTCTTTTCTTCCAGTAAGGGAAGTGATACCAGATAAAGATAACCCTTGTCCTTTTCCTTTCCAAATGAATGGTTCAATTTGGATGTGTTTCCTCACAGTGAAGCCTACAAAACTGTGTAATGTTTTGCTACTGCTTGTGCATTTTAACTAAAATTTGCTATTAAATTTCTAAAGTAATAAAGACATGAAATGAATTGTGTGTGTGTGTGTTATGAGTTCGTTTCACCTGCACTCCTCTGATTCAGGCTCATCTAGCCAGCTGCTCCCTTTTCAACAATTCCTTACATCTTTAATATGTTAAATGCCTCCTGTTCATTATACTTATAGTTTTACTTTTAAGGAAAAAACCCACACATTTTCAACTACAACCATCTAACATGGTCGTAGGATCTGTTATGATTCCTGAACAAGAAAGTAGGAGCAACATTAAGACTCCTCAGCACTTTCTTCAAAGGGTAAACTTTGGGCACCAAGTCTGCTTTTTAGGTATTTTAATCCAACTTGACGGCCACTCCAATGCATGCCTGATGCCTCTATCAGCCATTGGCTCGATGGGTATAATGTGGGAAAGATGAACTGGGGCCTTTTTCTTGGCAACACACCTTCCCCTAAGAGAGAAAGCTGTCGTGGGCTATCTGCGTGCCTCCTGAGATTCCCTTCCCCAGAGAGCTGTGGGTCTGCAATGCCAACCGCTCAGATGGGAAGGCAGAAGACTCTTTCAAGTTATACTTTCCAGCCTATTTTTGCTGACTTGCTTACAACATTACATCAGTGCTGGGAGGACAGAAGTACATCTCGTGTCCATTTATTGGTCTGCAATGCTAAAAACAAGTGGTAACCATACAGATGACTCCTGTGAGACAGAAACCAGATACCTATCCACAACAGAATGAAAAAACTAATCTTCATGCAGACCACACAAGCGTATTTCTTTCTGCTCCACTGGATTTAAATCAAGACACTTTGCTTTTTTGAAGATCCATGTATTTTATGGCAACACGAGTGTTACATTGTTAACTCCACATCTCCTAATCTACCCACAAATTAAATAAAAGGCAGTTTTTTAATCTGCAAGTTTCTTGCAAACACTTCAAGACTGCACAGTGAGCAAGATTTTTTCGTGCATGCACACTGCATGAAAATGCACACGCTTAGCAATCTGCACTGTGTCTTCAATGAAACGGTATACAGCAGACTGCAGCAACTATTGGTTCCCTTATAGAACTGGCCAAGCAGGTCTAATTATTTAGACTATGTAATGATGACTGTATCATCATTATTTCTTCCCTGTCTTCAAAGACTGAGAGAGTTCTGCCCTTTGCTCTGTATTTTCTTGTCAAGCTTGGTACTGCACACCCATCCGTTCCGCTATACCGCTGCTCCCAACCAGTCACCATTATTTACATTTTATCTCCATCACTTTCATGGTTTCTTTCACGCACAGCTGCACATTTTCAAGCTCACCGAACCTGTAACGAAGCCTGCGTTTCACACTCTCAGAGAGACCCAAATCTGCCACACAGCTTATAGTGAATTTCATACACTGAATATATGTATATTTAAAACAGGTACCCTGTTCTTCCTTGCATCTTTGCTGCTAGAGCCTGAGTCCTGAAAAAAGGAAGCATCTGCAAGTGGGGAATGGCCTCTGACTATGGCCTCTAATCTACTGCCAGCTATCGTAAGTAAAAACCAGTAGACAGGTACATAATGAAGCCTTTCAGCTCATGCTGACCTCTTCAGGCACTAGTGGTTCAATCATGGGAGCTTCCTCCTGCCTTGCTGCAAGCCGAACGGGAGATGTGGAAAGCCTCTTCTCCCACTCATTAGACACAGCCGTTTCTGTGGAGGTTTCCAAGAAGGTGCGTTTCAGCTCACTTATATTTGTCTGATGTTTCATCAGATCTTCCTGGGTTTTGTCTAGGTCCTGGACATTTTAAAAGAATAGAGCAGTTTGTAATACATCCTAAGCCAACCAAATTTTAGAGCCAAAACACACAACTTGGTTAGTAAGGAGGGAAGTAACATCTCAGGGAGCTGGGGAGCACAGCACTAACACAACACTCTGTGAAAATGTGGCATTTTGAAAGATACAGCATAGCATATCTCATACAAGTGAGTATAAATATACTCTTTTAAAGATTATCCATATTGCTACAATTTACACCTGATAAAGAGGCTTCAAACGAACATACATATGCGCGTGGATGCACACACATATACGCGCACACATATCTATATTTATAGTACAAGTTAGAGGAGTCATCATAATCTGAGGGAAAAAAATATCTAGTTCATTTATTAGCAGGTGGGAATACACAGTTCATGCATCATAGTGCAGATTCACAGTTTACCACTAAAACTAACACACATGTACGTGCATGCACTGGTATATACCAATACCAACCTCTAACATAAGATTACTATGTTTGACATACACATTTTCACCCTGTATTCGCTTAATCAGACTATTCTGAAAGAAGTGAAAAAGAAAGGGAAAGGTAAGGGACATAGTATCGAAAGGATACAAAATGCTCTTTCTACACATTTCTTCACAGAGAAGTGACAATAACATGCTGAGAGAGGTGATCACCTCCAACATTGATACTTGAGCAACATCTAGGTCTTTTGTTTCTGTACCTGTGCCTTTAGATCTCCATCCTCCTCTTGATCCGACTGCCAGCATGAGAAAGATTGGAAAACAACACCTTACCCACTCGCATGACCAAAGGATTTACAAGAATCGGTGAGAGGAACACACTAGGTTAAAATCACATTTTCTCTACGTTAAGCGCTTAAGGAGGAGGAGTAGACACACTGGCTGTCTTTGCATGGCTCTCCTAACTCAGAGCAAGCCTCCTCTTCTCAAATTTGTTCTTTGTGAATGAAGAAGTTTTAAACATTTTCCGTTTATAAATATCGGTGCACGCCCTGTTCATAGGTTCTCTAGTTAGGGAGCAGCAGTTGGACCTTTTCACCGAGATATGGCTGGTTTAGCACCGAATGGCAACAGCAAATTCTTTGGAAGTCCATAATCCCAGAGTTTAAGCATATGACATCTCCTGGGCCACAGGCAAAGCTTTGCATAAAGTCAGCACAGGTGAACAACCTGCAACACCTTCTACAGAATGAAGCACATCTTATTTGCTTAAAATGGTATTTCCCTGACTTCAGTCCCTTTCTGTATTTTTATCATTCTACTTCATATTTAGCCTGTATGTATTTTTTCAAGTCTTATCTGCGATGGCCTTCTGGAATGGCACACACATTGGGTTCACTTCAGCTGACATTTCCAAAAGCAATGCAACAAGCACTGCCCAAGCAGCCCCATTTCTGAGGGCTGAATTTTTGGATGGCAAGTACACCACATGTTTTGAAAATGAGGTGTCCCTAAGGAAAACTGAGGTTCACAAAATATTCTCACATCAAATAAAGACGGCAGCTAGGGAGACTGTCATGCATTTTTGAGTAATAAATGGAACATTTTAAATGTTATGGATTTAGGATTATGTTTTACTTTCTGTAGGGCTCAAGGCCTGAAGCTATAGAATGCAAGAGGCATTTCAAAGCATTCTGTACTCCTGACTCCTCTCTGCAGACGTTATGTTGTTGCTCCATTTGGATTCTTTTAATGCTTGTGCCAGGATTCTATTGTCAATTTTTCATATAGTCCTGATTAATCAAATGACCCATGGGAAAATCTGCTGTTTACTTTATAACTCAGTTCAAATCTATTCTATTTACTGCCGAGGCTGAATTGTCCTGACATGTCATGCCGAGAATTTTTCCTTGATGATAATTTTAACAGTCTGAAATATTAATGAGATCCTACTGAAAACCTACAGTAGTGTTTGTGGTAAGACTCTGTCTTCTACCAGATGTCAGACCAAATTCAGCTCATGTTTGCAGCTGCAACCATATTAATTATGAAAGCATTATATGCACTTCACTGGAGTCACATAGGGTTGAATCTGCCTGCACAGTTGATGTACCATGTTGTGGATACAAGGCTTCTCAGTGCAAGGAAAAGGTAATTTTTTTTACATTCCTCCTCTGAAGACAATACCTGGATACCGGTGGCGAGATGTGAAGATGACACGTGAAGTTACGTTCAAGGAAAACAGCTATTTATAATGTGGAAATACCCTTATCCAGAAAATTGGAAAACTGCTTTTTACTGTCTTTCCCCGCTCCTCTCTCACACAGGCTGCAGATTGTAAGAGCAAAGAAGCAAACAGAAAAACCCAGGGCACAATCTGGCCAGCATGACTAGCCAGGTGAGCAGCATTGGTGTGGGTGACACTGCCACTGCCCGGCTATCTGCACAGCACAGAAGCCTTGCGGTTTCCAACCTGAACACGGGAAACGGAGGAACCCGCAGGCAGCACTGAAAACTCAGCTCCCCGGGCAAAACTCTCAGGCCCGCAGGCACGCACATGCACACGCGCGCAGAGAGGGATCCTGAGCGGCTGTAGGAGACATGCGGTTTAGCCCTCACGCCCGGGGTCGGGAAGAGATGAGGTACAACGCTCTCCCCTGCCATAACTGGGTGCCGGCGACTGTACAAACCTCGGTGGCAGTGGTCTCACCATCAGCTGCAGTATCCGTCTGCTCACTGTCAGTCTATTTGGTTAGACAAGTAACCGGGTCCCAAGAGGAAGGCAGGAATAAAGAATAAACCCAGCTCATCAGTACACACGGCTCACGTGGGGAACTGTTAAATTCAACATCCCTGTGAACTGCATTAGCATTGCTTTTCAAACCACGCACAAGTCAAAGAAGCAAAATAAAAATGCTATATTAGTAAACAGAACAGACTCAGAGGAAGACTCGAGGCGTACTGTACACAGTATATGGCTTTACTGGAACAAATTTATAAGCCAAACAAGACATTACTGGGAAAGTGTTATTTGAATAGCAGATATTTTTTTTCTTAAGAAAGCCAGGTGGCTTTAAAAGAACTCAGGGAAAAAAAAAGCTAATATTTTCTAAACCAGCTTTTCCTCCCATGTTTTTTTTTAAAGGAAATGATCAGATTTTTTTTTCTAGCCAATATAGATTAATGTGGTGATTAACGTTTTATCTGGAGGGGGAAAAGATAATTAAAAATAAAATAATAAAAAAAAGGCTACTTTAACAGTCACCTGACTTTCAGCCCCTCATTTGTACAGAAGTTGTTCTTGTCTCCATATTTATACACCATGAGGCTGTCTGCATTAACAAGGAGTTCAAATAACCGTACCCCCAGCCCTTCTACTGTCTGTCTGTGGAGTAATGGCAAGGCTCAGATCCCACTCGGTTCCAATAAAGTGCAGCTGATATTGTTAACAATTGTAAAAAGAAAGAAAACTGCCATTAAAAGAATCAAAAATATTTCTCATTCCATTTAAGAATATGGATGAAAGCAGGATAAAAATAAAAATAACTCCCCCCCAAAAAAAACCAAAACAAAACACTTACTAGGTACGAGTGATAAAAATGAAACAAAGCACAGCATTGCACAGTCTAATCTATCCCTGCTTTGCTCGACACCATGAAGAACATTTTAGTGGAGAGCGCAAGTGTTGAGATTTAGTAAACAGAGACTTGAGCATAGATTACTACAGGCTGAGAAGAGAGTTCAAATGACTATTTTTGATATTATGCAAGCTTATGTAAAACTAGTAAGCAAAGGCAGTGCTCCCTACTCCCCCAGATTGGCACATCCAAGTTGTTTTAACATCAGTGAAAGCTCTGGTTTTGATTAGTGATTTTCTGTGGTCCTTCGATAATCTGAAGTAACCCAGGCAGGTAATTTAAAGCTAGGACAATACAACTCATCCTCAGATCACATCAGTATGGAACAAGAAAAAAGCAACCTCCTGGAGGATGGAGTATCAGTCTTAACTTTGAATTTTCTATCTTCTGTCATTTTCTGAAAACTCCAGCGTTGCACAAAACTGCTTTTTTATATTTTTTCATTGCTTTGTTGTCTATTGTTCCTTCCTTTGAATAATTTGTGTTGCTTGTATGACAGGCAGAAGAATAAGCAGGCATTTTGCACTATTCAGTAAGTGCACGACTGCAAGTTGCATGCAACTTTTCAAGAGATAACCACTCACTAGACAGACTTTTATTTTTAAATGAAACTGTAAGGCCAAAATAGTCTATCTAGCTAGTCAGATTGCTTTCACTAAAGTGCTAGAAAATTGTATCTTTATTAGTGAAGGATCTCACATCTTTATAAAATTACAAGCAATTGTAAAGGTATGGATTTCTTTGCATATCTATGCATTTCATTTCTATTATAAAAAAAGAATTAATGAATCTAGGCATTTAAAAGGAATTAAAATATTTGTGTTAAGGCAATGTAACATGTGAGTCTGGCACACAGGGTTCATTTAAGAACTTGAAGCTGGGAACATTAAAGAAAAATCAATAGAAATATTAGCTGCTAAGGTACAAACACAGAAGCTAATGAAATCTAAGGGGAGAGGTTCTGTCTCTGCACGGACTGTCTCCAGCTGCACTGCTGA
Organism: Falco peregrinus; assembly: GCF_023634155.1. Classification (NCBI taxonomy): domain Eukaryota; kingdom Metazoa; phylum Chordata; class Aves; order Falconiformes; family Falconidae; genus Falco; species Falco peregrinus. The sequence continues at coordinate 59,967,922 of NC_073723.1, forward strand.
AGGGAGAACAGAGCTCAACAAGGTATGAGATTGGTTCAGGATGCTGGCTGTAGCCTTCTACATCACTGTGTGCAATCTTTTGTGAACGGGGGAGGGGGAAAGCTTCCTATTTCTTTTACCATAGCAGCAATGAAATCCTAAATAAGGCATAAAATTCACTTTATTGCAACATATGTCTGCTAATAAGCCAATCAACAGCTGTGGAGTTGAAGCCAGCATTACTGAATTACTTGAAATAACGATCTGGGGTTATCGCAGAGCAGGGAATGGTGAATTAAGGCTGCGCAGGACAGGTCTCCTTGGGAGTGGGGAGTATGAAAGTTGGGGCTCAGCTCCAAGGCGGGCTGCAGTGCAGCTGCTGCTGGGGCTTGTGGGCAGGCGAGGGAGTGAGCAGGAAAGGAAGGCAGCGATCTCCTGCAATGCTGCAGCTGCACCTCCTCTAACTTGCAATTATAATTGCTGTGATTTGTTTTGCCAATGTAATGCAGACATGCCCAGATTTAAAACATATTCACTTTCATGCAATATTTTGAACAAGAAATACCCCCTGGATTAGGCACAAGTCTGTGTTATCTGCCAGGAAGCACTGCCAGAGTAATTACCCTCGTAAAAGAGCGACACTAAAAAGCCTATTTTATAAGTTTTTATGCTCAATACTTCCTAACTTTACTAACAAAAAGAAGTGCTCGTTTCCAAAAGCAGAACAGACCAATGTGTTACATAAACACTGCCTCGGTATTGCCTCTGGAGCTGGCACTGTATTAATGCTGTTATTGCTATTAGATTAATCCAAGTGCAGAGCTAATGCAAATTGAGACCTAAATGCTATCTCAAAATGAGGACACAAAATAAAAGAGCAACATTTTGGATGCCTTTTATCAGAAATTGCACAATATTATTTGGTTGTTAGGCACCACAGAGCCAAAAGCATCTAAAGACAATGTTTTTACAAAATAAATTGATGCAATTTTTGACTTTCCATAAAAAGGAAATGAAATCCTGCACCAAGTCTTACAAAACCAACAGCGGCAGATTACACAAATGTTTAGATGAGGAAGCTGGTTTATTGAAGACAACTACTGCAATGGCAGCGACAAGTGGCCAAGATGGCTTTTTACAAACGGCCAACTGGTCTGTGATCATCTATTTTTTTTTACATACAAAGCAAACCCATATTTTTGCATTTGAAGATGAAGGGGGAAAAGGAAAAACAAGAAAAAAATACATTCATTTTATTCTGTCAACCAAGAATAACTAGGCACCAGCAAAGACTCAGATGCCAGTTACTCTGTTACTTAAACAAGCAGGTTCCTTTCCTCCTTCTGGATGTAGTATCAATCCACAGATCCCAGAACCACTGTGGACTCCTACAGCAGTTGGTTTATCTGCCTGTGATAACCCAGGTGGCTTGAGGCATTGGTTTTGGTAATGCTGACTGAAAACTGCAAACAGCAAGACTACCCACATGGCATGCTGCCCCAACAGCTGCGGAACAGCTGTCCCAATCTGACCTCTCACTGATATATTGGATTTAAGCATGGGAAAACAATTTAATCTGCAGCAGAGATGGGATCAAGGCTGAAAATCCAGATCCAGGTTTTGCTGGACCAGAAAGCCTTTTTCTAGGCTGGGGCTACAGCCGATAGCCTCTTGCAAAAAGCTGAGTTCACCTGAATTTTGAAGATGCTGAAGTTGGTGAGGGTGCTCATTATTACCGCTAGCTAGTTATACAAATATAATGTAAATACATACGCGTATATATGCATGTATATTTAATGATGCAGGAAATTGTACTTGATACCCACTATCTAGATAACTATTCTAACCCTAGGATAAAATAATAGGGGGAAGAAAAAGGTCTTGGTGGGTTCAGATATAGTATCAGTGGCAATTTGTTCAGTGCAAGTCACTTTGCATCAGCTGACACAGTTCAAACAAGCCACTTCCACACAGTGTTGTGCCTAACCCTGGGCCCCAAGCTGCACTCCCAACACGAGGAAAAAAAAAAAATAAAGAAGAAGAAAAAAACCACAACCCCCAAACTGAAAAAAAAAACCCCGACCCAAAACCAAAACCACCCCTTCTAACATATCAGCACAGACAGAAATGAGGCTCTGAAAGTAGGACCACTATTGCAGCAATCTAACACTGGTTAGGACTGAAGCACTGAACACGAAAAAGAGTGTGTTCGATGCCGAGGTACACACCTCTTCCTCTGAACTGTCACTCAGGTCATTGGCAAGTGAGGCACTCAAGGAGGCCGCCTTGGGCTCCAGGTAGCAGAGGCACATAGCCAGAGGAAAGGAGAGAGTGAGGGCGTATGGCACTGAGAAAGAGGCAGAGAGCAGAAAGAAAAAAATGAAGAGGAAGCAAGGCACCAGGGAGGGGGAGCGGATGGGAAGGTAGTGCTGCACGCTGGCAGGCAGGAGGTTGGTTTCGGAGAGGTTAGGGAGCGACAGGTAGCCGTCGTCATCCAGGAGGGAAGGAAATGACTCTGGAAGTTGCAAGGAGAAGGAAAACAGCGTTCCCCCTTTGCTGGCTTTTTGCTTATAGCCGAAAGCCACGTCTTGCTCGGTGGAGCAAACTCGCCCCTTTCTGTCAGAGTCTGGCTCCGACTCGCCGTGCTTTGGAGCACTCTCTTTCAGCGCCTCACAACCTAAGGGCTTTGGTCTGGCGCTCTCCTTGCATCTCCTGCGAAGCTTTGCTGAAGATACATGGGGGCCAGGCTGAGAGGACGGTGAGGGGTGGTGGGAGTCAGTGCCAAGCAAAGATGGCTGGTGACGGAGAAAGAGCAGCAAACAAGGCGCAGAAGCAAAAGGACAAAAAGAAAACTGTAATTAGTTAATTTACTTCTGTGATGATAAATAATATATATATAAAATTATAAACAGTATTTTAACACCACAGCTTTCCCCTGAGTTAAATGGTGCATGTTCCTGTGCCGCACACCACAAGTATTAGTGAATCAGGGCTACAGCTTACAAAAGACAACTTCTTGATTCAGCATTTGTCTAGTCATCTGCAGCACATGATTTACATAAAAACCTTCACAGCCATATGTGAGATTCCAGGTGCTGCCAATTTCCACTTACTTTAAGACTGGATTCACACCATAAGGAGCTTTCAAACATGAGGTACATGGAAAGCAACAAAGAAACGAGGGAACGTATTTCCAATACCAACACTGCTTTGTGACAGCACTCCTCCGGTCAGGAGGAGACCCACTGGGGGCCAGATGCTTCCCATCTATGCCTTGGTCGGCCTCAGCAGTAGTAATAAAAACTCCAAGGATCTTAAAACTCTATGTGCCCAAATTCTTCCATTACAATATTTTATTAAAAATATAATACCTAGGTCCTAAACCTAACTACAACACATTCTGGTTTAGGGGGGCATAAATCCACATGTCAGCTGTTACTGATGGAAAAAACTGCACTGGCTCAACACCCACTCCAGCCTGACCAGCTCCTCAGCAGAGCTGCCATCACCGCCCAGGCTGGCCACTGCCAGGCATCCCCACAGCCCTGCCCTCCCCGCTGCCCGCCACGGGCCAGAGCAGCCAGTGCTGGGGGGCTGGCCCCTGCCCACCCATGCACCCCACTGCCCCTCTACGCTGCACCCCACCGCTTCAGCAGCAAGTTGAAAGAAGGGAGCTGAGGGCTTTGGCCAGGCAGGTGCCATGCTCTCTCGCTGGGGATCCCGAGATGGGCTGACCAGAGCGCGGTCCGTGCCCCACACAGACACATCTCCTCATAGTCAGAAGGCGACTCTTTACCCACAGCGAAGACGTAAAAAGGTACCCAGCACCTTTGCTACAAATTTTACCACAGTGCAGAGAACGCTGGCTACCAACAAGCAGGATTTGCTTTGATACACCACTTGTAGGGCATTCAATCAGTCTTTAAGGTCATTCAAGGACAAAAAAACGGTAGGAAGAGAGAGGTGATTCAGCAGGAGGGGTGACTGTCACCTAACAAGCTCCCTGTGGGCATCCATGACTGCTCTTTAGAAGGACAACAACCACCATCACCATCAAAATATCCCAGTACAACAGACCTGCCGCGATGCTGATGGATCTGGGATGTTTTGGCCAAAGTCAACTAGGCACACTTAGCTGAAGTGGCACACTGGCTCCATGCCCAACCCCAAAGCGCCTGAGCTGCTCCATACACCATGCATTTCCCTGAGGAGCTACAAAAGGCAATTCAGCCCCACTGCCACTCCCAGCTCTAAACAGCAAAATGTCTTCAAAGCCAGAACAGCATTTGCCTGTACAAGCTGGTGCCAAATCTGAGCCAACAAGCAGGATCCAAATCTTAGACACAGGCTGCAGCAACGCTAGCTACTAAGCCTAATCTTTACCAGGTATATTAATAGTAGGAATGGGATTTAAGCCCAATATTTACACAAAGGAGCTTCTTCCCTTCCTCCTTCTCTCCTCTAACCAGAACAGTTAAAAAACCAACCTGTCAGTTCAGACAACCTGTATTCCAAAATTCAGCAATCAAAACCAAGCCTAACTTCAAACTGCTTACAAATGTCTTCTTTATGGGCTTAATGCAGTAAGCTCAAGTCAAAATGTAATGCTGATGGACTCACAGGACTTTATGTGAGCTAAATACACAGAACTTCTCTTTATATTGTAAAGGCAAAAAAGCCAAAGTAAATTTATTCTTCGCTAATACAGACTATTCACTGACTGACATCTTCTCAGTGTTACTATTTAGAATAACTTCTGGCACTTAAATACATATGGATAAAACAAAGGAAAAATATCTTTAGTGGAAAAGTTGAAAACCTATCTATAAAAATTAAATAGCCTTAAATAGGAATTTGATTTCAAGTTTGTCCTGTGTTTCTTGAGACCCCATTTTCTGTATGTTGAATGACAAAGCTGTTAGCAAGTCGACTGGACACATGACTGAGATCTCTATATGCTTATAGAACCGAAGCTCCATTAACAGATGGTTTAAACAGAACCCACCTCTTGAGTGGGAGTAAAAATCATTCATTCGTCCAGGTTTAAGTACCATCAAAATATTCTCCTAAAGAGATCTTTGATTATTTCTAGCCATACGTAAGGAACAGATAATCTTCAAAATGCAGCTGATCTTTCCATTGACCTAAATTAACAAACACTTGGAACAAAATTAGTTTCTATTGGATATTTTCTGCATATGCGATTTTCATCAGTTTCTCCATGCAGAAATTAATAGTTTCAGGACCCCAGTTAATTTTTACAGAGATTATTTTTTTTAATGCTACAATTACAGCGCACACTTTCAAAAGAAAATCTTTTCTCATCTGCAATTTTCAGTAATTCAGTTCGTTTCTGATTTTTGGTACCTTAATTGCGACTATTTTTCAGGACTTGATCCTTTAGCTATGTAGCTCTTTCTGGCCTTATACAATAAGGCTAGAAGTTCAGATTCTAACATTTGTACACATGACAGTTTTGTGGGTGTAAAGGTACACATGAAGTTTTTCCTCATAAATGAAGAGGGTAAATCTTACTTGTTTAGCAAGTACATTCCACAGTACATTTTTGAATGTTATCTTAGATCATTTCATATACTTTTTTCTTCTCAATGTAAAAGAAACACAGGACATTTTACACCCTATCTTTTCTGATTCTACCTTAATTCTCTTCACTGTCAATCTCTGCAATTCAGTATCTTCTCTGTCCCCTTGGTGATTTACCCTGTCTTAGTAACTCAGTAGATATAATGTACAGCCATGTGTCTACATGTATGCAGTGGTGGTGAGATTGGAGATGGTGAGGGATGAATAAAATTTAACAACTGAGCAAAGAATCATCAATAAAAACAGTTTTCTTCAATGCAAAACTTCAAACAAGGGAAGCAAATGCTTTTGTAAGCCAGAAAAAAAAGCTTATACTAATATATTAATACCCCAAAGTTAATAGAGAAAATTGCTCATTGCAATACATGCAAGGAAACAGAGCATTATGAGAAGTAAATGAGAAAAATACAATTGTTTAAAGCACAGAGCTACATACAAGAACGCAGTATTTTGTTGCCTTGTCAAAAAAAACCCCAAACATGACGACCATACTAAAGTCAAAATATGACTGATGACCAAAGGAACAAACCATGTGCTGCCAGGCTACTTTTGGGTATTTCCCGAAGAGCTCTTGCATGCCTTGTAAAAACCACTGTGCTAGCTGTTAAACAGATCTCAAAAAACAGTCCGAGGCAGGAACTAACTTTTACAACTGTATGTGAAATGCAAAAGGACTGTAAAACTATTGATTCAAGACATGTATATACACGTACATACAACCGTGTATATTCCAGTTTCCTTTCACAGAACGAGGTTATCTCCTCCCTCCCTCCTGAACAATTCTGCATTTCTCTGAGCACTCTCCAGGCCAGTCAGTTTAATAAACCCTCAAAACTCTACCTTAGTGTCATGGCGCACTGCTGAGACCGGGGTGACTTCCTCTGCTCTTTTCTTTTTGCCCTCTTCATCATCTTTCTCTTCTTCTGCCTTTTTCTCTGGAGTCACAGTGGTTATCAAGTTGGTCTGAGAGATGCCCTTTGTTGTGGCGTACTGGCCAGTACCAACCTCTGCAGCAGACACAGAATCCTTCATGTACATTTCATGGTTTTCATTCACTGATGCTAAAAGCAAATATTTAAAGAGGGAAAGTCTGAAATAGCTTTTGCTGAGAAGCTGCATAAAATTAAAAAGCTGGGTTAGTAAAACATTTCAGATATTGCTGAAAACACAACTACATCGTGTTTCAGGAAACCAGAAGCATGTGCATACATTTAAACAAAATGTGTACTTGAAATAAAGCTTGTAGCTTTTATATGCATAAACATATATTATGCATGTGTATACACACATTACTGTAGCTAATGTGCGCATTACACAGTTGTTAAATGTTAGCAAGCCATTAAAAGTGCTACTGTAGTAAAACATCAGAAAAAAATCAACGTGTTGCCACAGTTATCAGGCAGGAAACATAAGGAGAACCAGCTATGACATCAGCCATGGGGATGGAAGAGATTTTTTTAAAATCTGTCAGAATCTAACAATGCAGATCAAATGCATGGTAAGTAACGTGCTGCATTACAGGAAATGACAATATTGATATAACACAGGCGTAATGTCTGAGAATCAAGAAATGGGGTCTTTGTGTTATCGAGTATTAAAGTCTGCTAGTTAAGCGAGCTCATTATCCTAAAAAATTCTGGGAAGTGATGGCATTCAATTCAGTGGACCAAACCAGAATATTTTAAGACGTAAACATTCCATAATTCAGCAAACTTAAATATATAAAAATTGTTTTCAAATAAATAGCAAATTTCCAGCTAGGACTTAATCAAAACATTAATATAAACCCAGATCCTGCTCTTGACTATTGCGTAACTGATTTCTAAGTCAACAGGGCTATTCAAATTTGTAAAGTTTCCGGCATCTGCAACATGACAGGGCCAGGATCACAGTGTAATCACAATGCAGAATGTTACAGCTACATTTGTGTTACAGTAACAAGATTAGTGAAGAAATCGTAAGCATTGATTAAAAAACCTCTTTTCCCCATTTGCAGTTAGGCAAATTAACATCATAAAACCCTCACAGAGTCTAGCAAATGCTGGGGAAAAGCATTTCAGGTATCTTGTCTCTTGGGAATAAGCTTAGAGGGTGGGTGAAAACAAAGGGAGTGGAGAAAGACATCTTGTTTAGATGTTACAAACAAAATAATGCAGAAGGATATTTTCTGCTTTGAGACACATGCACAGCAATCAGGTCACCAGTTGCTTGGTAACGAGCAAGAAGCACATCAGAATTAGAAGATTCCAAAATAATTAATGACAAGCAGCACCTTTAGGGGGAGAAAAGAAGGCTTGTCACTAGTACTTTTAAATCAAAGCTTCTCCCCCTCCCGACCATCAGCTATACTCATTGCAATTCATTTGTGATATTCTGCAGGAGAATTCACCTTTTTTTCTTCTTTCCTAAACTGCTGCAATTCTGGATTTGACTCAGTCTTTTTTTTTTTTTTTTTTTTTTTTTTTTTTATGAAAATAAACTACAACTACTTTTTACTCAACAGCTGACAAAGGCACCAGCTGATGAAGTAGCTGAGACTCAATCACATACTGGTTTAATGTAAGGGAGCAGCAGAACCTCCATGAGTGATGGAGAAAGAGAAGAGGAGGAAGGACGTACTATTAACCTGCGTATGTTAACTCTCCATCTCACACCTTCAAAAGCAATGTGTGGAAAAAGGCTGATAGTGCTCGTCCAACCAGGATGTGAGGTAATCAGAAGCAAGTGTTATTGCTCAATCAAGGGAAATAATTAATTTATGAATTGTAACTTACACTTAAATGAAAAACCTACATAGGAAAAAAAGCCAAATTAAACCCGAACAGTTACTCATGCAAATCCCGAAAAAGCGTTGGAAGCCTGTCTTGCTTGGGCAGGCAGGTCCAGGCTGGCAGATCCAGATGTCCCATCCTTCCCCAAAGCAGGGAAGTGTTTTGCAGCTGTGAAGCCAGGAGAGAGGCTCCACAAAGTGTGGGCTCCCAAGGACCAACTCCAGGCAAACACTTTTTAAGAACCGCAGCAGTAGATGTAGTGCGGTATATCCCTGCATCCTCCCCTACCCCTGCCGTGAACGTGCAGGTACAGGTACTCACAGCCTCCACCCAGCTGAAGCTCAAGGAGATGAGATGACAGAGGTTTACACCTAATCTAAAGCAGTGACCACCGTGATGGTAACTTTTGACAAAGCCAACTGAGAGGACCTTACCCCCATCTAAGCTGCGAGACATAGTGTAACGTTTACTAGAAGACCGCTCAAAGTAAGGTGCGGGACGGTCTATGAGGGCGCTGGCTCTTCTCGTCTGTGCCTGCGTCCGGCCGCTGTAGCGAAACTTGGAGCCCAGTGTGAGGAACTTCTTTGGAGGTGCTTCTGGCAGCAGGAGCCTACAACACACCAAGCAGTGCACCCATTACTCCCCCTCCTCCAAAAACCAGTCCGCTATTTCTGCAGAGGAGGAAATGCAGCTGCTGGGTATCGCTCTCCATCGTAACCTGTGCCTCACAGATCTGCGGCTAAAAGGGAATCAAAGGATGCCTCTCATACACCATGACAAAACCACTTAGCTAATGCATTTGAAGAGCTGAGTTCTTTCTAATGGGCAAGAATTACTCAGTCTTTTCCTGCTTGAAAATCAGATTTATTATTTTCTAATCATCAAAATTAAACACAAGGCATTCCTTGTATCGGGGACCCTAATTTGGGCTGAAATACACATACCTCTCTCATACTTCAAATTTTACATGGTACTGCTATACTGAGGACAGGGCCAGAACAGATTTCCAGTGAATGCTGTCGGGCAGTATTCATTCACAGGGACGCAGACATTTTTCACGTTAGAGCCTTTCCATCCTCTGTCTTTTGGCTATGGGACTCTGCCGAAGAAGCCATTCTCCTGCTACGGAGTTTATGCTTTAGACATTGATTCTCCATTATAAATCAGAAAACGCTCCAAAAACGCATGCTCAATTTCTTTTTAGATATTTTGCTGTTAAGACTGCATTTCATATAACATGTAGACAGCTTGAATCAATAGCTTTAAGAAAGGACAGAAATTCTTCAGTCCTCCCAAACATCTTGAGAGGGGGTTTTAAGTGTTGGGCACCCTTTCACACCATTGAATGTCTCAATTTTTTGGGTTTCCATTGTTAAATACCTCTTTGCTAACCATCTCAGTATCTACTAATTACAACATTTATTCCACTGTCCCAGACTTTTCTCAGGTCTTCTTTAGATGTCAAAAACATAGCTGCAAAATTCCTCAGTAATACAAAAATTACAGCTATGGACTGGCTATTCTGGGTGACCAAAATATACACCACCGACTACTGTCTGTATTTTCGTATGTAATTAAAAATCTCCTTTTTTCAAAAAAACCTCTTACATTCCCCAGTAACTTTCCCTACAAGTCGTTCTCCCTATACAAGCGTACGTGCAGAAGTGCAGCAGAGTCCCTCATCTCTCTAAATATAGCAGCTGAAAATACCATGGCACAAATAAAGCAAAACCATTAATTAGTACCATATGGTGATTTTAAACATTCAGTACCTATCTGAAATAGCATGAATAATTCGGGTGAAACATTTCAAATTTTGAAAAAGCAATAACCTTCCCTTGTCTGCTCAGATACCTCGTGGTCAAAAAGACGATTTGAAGAAGTTTGTCTCTGCTGACAGAATTGGTCTTTTCTGTTGCATTTTATATCACACCTTTATAAAAAGAAAACCACATACCTGAAAAATGTATGGTGCTCAACACAGACTTTCCATAAGCGCTTTGCAGCACGATGGTTTGGCAGCTTAAACCCAATAGTGCTTTCAAACTGCTCAAACTAGGTAGGAAAAAAGAAAAACTATGTATTTGATGCTGTGCATCTATTTTTAGACAGTGTAAACAGGTTCATCTTCATTTCCTCCATTTATATCATCTCATTGCAAGGGTAAATATATACGCTCATGTATATAACCACATATATACATATTCTACAGACCACTGCCTGGGAAGGAAGCTGTGAGTGGTAATCAATGGCAAGCTCTGAGGATCGTTTTCTGGGGGAAACCCAGATAATGAGCAAGAGGTTTTTGATGGTGGCAGTGATGATTTATGCCCTTTAGGAACAAAGAGATCTGTTGAGACTTGGGAGACTTCTGAGAAAAAACATCATTTACGTGTTTTAAACCTGTTGTTTTAACTTTACCAGTTTAAACAACAGTGGGAAGCCTGATAATAGCCTGGAGGGGAGCAATAGTCCCCAGGGACTGATCTGGTCTCACACAGCCTTAGATTAAGGAGATTTACAGTGAAAGGACTACAGTTAGTAAATCACAGTGGTTTTAGTTAATTTATCTCCTGGGGAGGATGAGGAAAAGACAGGTAATTGGAAAGAGTTGGCTGGGGATACTAAGAGACCTTTCTAGGTTGTGCTGCGGATTTATACATTCCAGATGCAAAAGCTGTGCCAGCTACAACCCCCGTAATGTGTTGATGGCTACATGCAGATAGCCGAGTAGGTGCAATAGTGTTGCTGTGATTGGGCAAAGGTAGGCAGAAGGGCACTTGTAAGGAAGCCTGGATCCCTACAGGGCGCTGACAGAGAGAAACAGGGCAGGAAACAGCAGAACAATAAAGATGACATAAGCAACACATGGGATGGTGAATCACATTACCATCAAATGTGATTCAGAAAGAGACTGCATTGATTATTTTGCATAAGGAACTATGACCACCTGGGCAGAGGATGCTACATACCAAGACCAGCAGAGCTCCACAGGGCTTCAGTGGTGGAGAGCTGGAGTGCGGGCATTGGGAACATCAGCGGCTATTCCTTGTTTGGGTTTTTTTTAAAATCAAACTGAAGACTGGGAAGTTGGTTGCTAAAACTGTGTCTGCTGAGAGGCAGGAGATGTAGGTTTGTAGGACTCAAAAATAAAGGCTCAGGCCCTGCAGCCCAGCAGATTTCCCAGGTCACTTATGAAGTCAGTACTGGAGACACTGGCTCAGGACTCCCAGCTGCCACACTGCACCCAGGGAGAAAAGGCAATCCTCAGCCAGGTCACCACTGTCCTGCTGTACAGCTGCACCCTCTAAAACGGGTACGGGTTTTTCCATCTATCGCAGACTGATTATTGAACCAGCACTTCAAACGGAGACACTCCTTTGCCTGTGATGATCCTGAACTACTCCTGGGATTTTTCCGAAGATTTATCACCTTATTTCTGGGTTAGCACAGGGTCAATCCATGAGGTAGGCATTTGGTATGCAGCCGGCTGAGCCACGAGAGGGCACTCACTGTACGAGATTTTGCATCACCTACTCCAGAGCCAGAACATGAGCTCCTGGGGGAAGTAATGTGCGTAGCTACTGAAAATGCTGCATAGAGGGATGCCTGACTCCGTTTTTATCAGTCTCTGATTCTCTGCTCCGACTCCAAATGTACTAGTCTGATATGCTTATAAAATTTGGTATGGCCTGTCTACTCTTAGTGGGTAAGATGAAGAGAGACTAATTCAATATGCAACATGATGGTGGATAACGAGTGCTCCACGAATAAGCAGTATGTTCTGTAAATTCCCAAGGTATTCTTAATATGAATGAGCTTTTAACATGCAGATGGACGTACTTATTCTTTGTGTTAGTCCATGGATGTAAACAGAGAAACACCAAAGAAGATTTTACCTGTACTTTAAATAAAGTATTTACCTATTCTTTCCTAAGAAAATCAGCACAAATTAAAAAAATATAAATGGAGAGTAATGTTAAAAGGCTTGTAAGACACTCCAAATCAACAAATCAATGAGAACATGGGTTTTTTGAAAAGGTTCATTCACTGAAGAGTGTCAGGATGCCCTTACCTCCCCTGGTCGGATTTTGATGTAGAAGTTGTTCCTCTTGTAGGAAATTTTCAGAACCTTTGGCCAGGCAAATCTATTTATTCTGAGTCTGTCTCTATATATTAAGAGACCACTTGCACAAACTCCTAGCATGATTTCCACTCCTTCAGAATCCTGGAAAAGCAAGCAATACACTTTGTTGAATATTTCTCTCCTTAGACCCTACAGTACTACAGATTCTTGTATACTGTGTCTCTATCTGAGCTACGTCTTTTTAATGCATCAGCTGTAGTGACCTGGTTTCTGAGAGCCACCCTACTCATTGACTGCATTCATGCAAGCAATAGTAAGGTTGGGCAGGGTGAGAGAAACTGAGTGTTGGGAAAGTTTCCTTATATTTTAGAAAGACTCCAAAAGGAGAGGGGAAATTTTAGATGTTATTAAAAGAATGATATTAACCATAGAGCAAAATTTTATTAGCATAATTACAAAAGTGTTATTAGCATAAATACCAGATTGAAATTAAGTAGTTCAGCATATAAATTTACTTCTGGCATCACTGATCTCTGTGACTAAGCCTTGTGAATCACAGAATAGTTTGGGTTGGAAGGGACCTTAAAGGTCACCTAGTTCCAACCCCCCTGCCATGGGCAGGGACACCTTCCACTAGACCAGGTTGCTCCAAGCCCCATCCAGCCTGGCCTTGAACACTTCCAGGGATGGGGCATCCACAGCTTCTCTGCGCAACCTGGTCCAGTGTCTCATCACCCTCACAGTAATCCTTAGACAGATTTTTGTTCTATAGGTTGCTTGTCTTAGCTTTAGTTGGTTTGCTAGTTTCCTTAACGCTGCTGTGCCTATGCTCAGTATTTTTGCTTTGAAATGAACGGTGGGCAGAAAGTTGGACATTTGGACCAGAAAGATTTTTTTTAAAGCGTGCGACTGTGCCTGCGCTGTAACCCATGTTTGACAGGGAAGCTGTAGGTCAGACGCCTTAGCACATCAAAAGATTTGGCCACAATCTTACTAGAATATACCCATAAATATGTATTTTTTAAGTAAGAAGCATACATTTCCCTTTCCTTTAGAAACCTTTGAACAGTCTACAACCAATGTTCACTGTTTGCTATCACCACTAGCCTTTATAATTCTGTTTTTTCATTTAGGTAAGTAGTAACACTGCCAGATGAAAGAAAGATCCACCCTAAAGCACAGAGTTCTTCGTTAATAATTTTAAAATAACTTAAAGTTACAAAAGTCAGACAATATAGGCTATGAAGATGTCACCCTATGATAACCATTAAATGAATTCATTGTTTTCCTCTGGATTTCCCGACCAGCCATCTTTTAGGCACACAGTGCAAATCTGATTACATTTTAGGATGAACACGAAGGCACACATGGTCAGTCATGATGAAAAGGCTATGGCACAGCCTGAAGTAACAAAAACGGTTTTAAAATCAGAGACACAACATAGAATTAGTCCCACAGAATCATTCCAGTGTTAGAAAACACACCAATAGAAGATGTATGTTCCAACAATGGTGATCCTGCTCCTTAAAGGTAAGGTTTTTTTCCAAGCAAATTGTTTTCAGTGGACTTCAGTTTCACACTTCCTAAGCAGAGTCATGTCTAAATACAGTGAATACACTCTAAAAAAGAGTCTCATTGCCAGTAATCCCACTGCCTGGCAGATGCCTGAAATGCATCCGTGCTCAGATACAGCACATAGCTGCAGGTGCAAGGGGCTCCTTCTTACGATACACTTTCTCAAAAACTTGTGAAAATCCTTCTTCCTTCACCTCTACCTTTGCAGCAGATCTAAGTCCATTTGAGGCTTCTGTTAGTTGCTGCTCTCAGAGGCTGCTTTTCAGTGTGATACTACTGGTGTAAAATGAAACCTGAATAAAAGAATTTGGCTTTTTTCAGCAGCGATGTGGTTGCACGGAACAGAAAACTGTTAGCTGTAATGTCCAAGGCATGAGACAGTGAGCTGCATATCCCTGCAGCTCTGCATACGAATGGGGGGCTTTATCAGAGCTGTGACAGCCCAGAAGAAAAATTTGCCTATTTGAACACATTTTTTATTGTAGCCTTGTGTTGGATAATTGAGAACTAGTTTTAACAGCAGCTGGCGAGTCCAGCATCTGTTGAATACCTAAGATACTGGCACAGCCTTAATGAATTGACATTTACATAGAGACATCTGCCACAGCGTGACTTCAAAAAGGCATCCACAGAGACACTTGTCCCCTAGCCTGATACCATCAGATCTCACTGGCAGACCTAATTAAAACTAAACACGCAGACTTCTCATGCAGAGTTTACTCCCACCTTCAGCTCAGTTTCCAAGATTATTGTTGGGTTTCTTAATCCACAGACAGACCCAATTCAGTTACCATTGCAGCTTGTTAAATTAAGAATATCACCTTAGAGTGAGATCAGCTTGTCTATGAACTTCTCTTGCTCCAAGTCTTTCCACATAAAAACCAGAAGACTAAAACCGGATACTAATATTTTTTCAGAAAACAAATAGAATGGCTATCTTAAACCATCCTATCTTAAATTTCACAGCCGTTCTCCAATACACTGAAAAAAACACCTAGGCTGTTAACACTATGCTATGCTAAATTTTAATTAATAAACTAATAAAGCCTGTAATGTATTTAGAACAGGAACTCACTTTGTTGCTGTTTCGTAGATTTCTTCATGTTTGACAAAGGATGTGTTAAAAAAGCTACTGAGTGACATCTGCCAATCTGCTTCTACCCCTATTCCAAATATGCCTCAAGATTTTGTGCCTACCTGCAAGCCATGGGGAAGGCAGCATCATGCCTCCTGGTAGCGGGCTGCCTTTTGAGCCGTACCCAGATTTTTCATTTTCAAGACTGCCTTGAATTCTGTAACACACATGCACAGCTCCTACAAAATGCCCCAGGGAGGTGGCTGCAGGCCCTTTCAAGATCTGAGCTGAAAATTTATTTTGGTTCTTGAAAGGATCTGCTGCAGCACAAAACCAGGCTCATAATATTTTGACCTTCACAGAAAATGCAGCACCCTCCACAGCTCAGGATTCTTTGTTCAGCATTCATATGCCAAGGATGCCTGCTAACCTCAAAGATGTTAAAATCCATTAGCCTTACTTTGAAAAGTGAAGAAAAAAATAATTGTTATTTATTTGGAAAAAATAACAGCTAAAACCAAAAACCAGACAACCAATACAAGACTGGTAGATGCCTCTCCCAAGTCACAATAAGAATGACCATGTTTTTTTCATAACTTAACCTACCCACAATTAGGGAAACTACTTCATCATGGGAGAATGCTTCCAGCAGAAACTGCAGCCCTTCCAGTCAATGGCAACCACCACATTTCAGAAGGGAGACGAGCCGCTGTCTCCCCATTATTATCGATCTGATTAGGCTTCCAGAACAGCTAACAACTGTTTGAAAGTTCTCTGCAGTGTTAGTTCTCTGCTTATCTAGTTAAGATACCATAGCTGGCCTTATTAAATTGCAAAACGTAGCTGAATGAAATGACAACTGATCACTCTCTGGACAGCTTCTAATATCCTTCCTCATTACTCTGTCCATTCAATTCCCATCCATCATTCCCAAAGGATTAGGCTGTTTAATCAACATGAAAGGTTGATGTGCAACATGTTTGAATCTATAGGCCAAGTTACGTCGCAGTTACAAGATATTTTTATGTTTATCCCATGAGTCACCTTCCCTGATGTTGACACATGATTTATCCCACAAAATGCCTGTCTCAAAACAACAGGAAAGAATAAATCAGGGAGTCCATGCAGATTCAAGTACTATGCCACAGGAGAGAGATGACCAGTGGAAGAACTAGAATACATACCTTGGCATGATGGAGATCTACTCCATACATTGATAGCTTTTTGGCATTCTCCAGGAAATGCATCTCAGCCTCTGCAGGTGTCATTCCCCTGAGGAAAAGCAACCAATTCTAACATCAATGTTAAGGAAACAGAATCTGAAATAAACCCAGTAGCTGGAAAGCATTTTCAGCCTGTCAGAACTACAGCCTTAGGTAGCCAGGTACCCACCAGCAAAGCTCTGGTGCAGAGCCCGTTACCTTTCATGCTGCAAAGCTTTTTGCTAACTAAAGACATGGAGAGAAGTCTTGTCCAAAAAATGTTATTAAGTATACCACAGCAGATTTAACATTTCCTGATGCACCAGGACAGTACCCAGCAGCAGGCTACAGCCCACACTGATGCCCTCCACCTACCTGTGGCTCTTGTGCAGCTCGATCACTTTATCCTCCAGCTCTTTAGTGTGATTTGGCGCAAAGCGGAACTCGCTGATGTAGTCACTGCCGTACTCATCGGGGTCGTAGTCGCCAAGCTCCGACTGCACCGTGTAGGAGCCCAGCAGGGCCAGCGTGACGAACGAGCAGGGCAGCCGACCTGACACGATGTCATCTCTCAGCTGCAAGCAGAGGTAGTACCTGCAACGGAGCACCAAGGCAGCTCAGAAAGTGCTCCAGCACCGCTGTCCCCAAAGGAGCCCAAGCACTGGCAAGGGGCCTTGGTTCCTCTACTAATTTGCAGACAACTCTCAAGCCCAAAGTTTTTCATGTGTTAACAAGGACAACTATAATTTTGAAACAAAAAACCCATAAAAAAAACAAACACTTGTCTAACTTATGGGTAGCAATGCCTAATTTATCTTTAAAAAGCAACATGGAGAGCTCTTAATAAAATAGGTCATTACTTTGTTTGGTGACGTAGATGGAGAATTACCTATTAAACTTACCAGGTTTCTATCATAAATCACTAAGATATATAGTTACTTGGTAATTCTTTTCTTTAAGTAGAAAAAAAAAAAATCAAAACCCCCAAATACTGTTCATTAAATGGTAGCTGAACTCCATGCTGTTCAAAAACCCCAAGTTGTCTGTTCAGCAAACTGTTGAGCTTTCGCAAAATTATATTTAAACAGTAAATTCTGGTAAAACCACCATAACAAGCAGTGCAAGGGGTCACCAGATAAAACACAAAAAACCCGAAGAGCACTGCTTGGTGGGTGGTGAAGGCACAGAGTTCCCAGGGGAGATCTGAGGACGACAAGCAGAAAAAAGCAATCCTTTCTTTTGGAAGACCGCTGTTGAAGTGTGAACTCTTGGCATACAGTCTTTCTGCACAGGGGACCTCTGATCTAAGCCAAAGGCTTCATGCTACCTTAAAAGCAACAAGTAGTCTACAAAGCAATGAAGGTAAAAAATACCCACAGGTTGCAAAATGCTGTAACAGGCTAGGGAAAGATTTGCTGATGGCACAGAACTTGTCATGACTCAGAAGTTTTCCTGCTTTATACCAATGAGGAAACTTGGAGGAAACCAAGGTGAGGGTTTGGGCTTTTTTTTGGTTATCGTTGCAGTCCGAGTACAAAACCAGAGAGCAGAGATGCAGATTGCAGAGTTAAGTGACTTGGATAGCAGCGAGCAGCCATTCACTACCACCATACTCCCTGTATTGTGCACATCAATTGCTTACCTTGTCAAATGATATACAAATTTATATGCGTGCCTGTTCTCATTCCACTTCTTTCCTTCCATAGTTATGACTTTACTTACAACAACAGCTTGTTATCACTGGCAAAAATGGGCATGAAGTATCTTTGTGAAAAATAAAATAAACTCTCAGGAACATGTATACTGGAAAAGCTGGGTTTTGGGGTTAAATTATACGAGAGTCTTCTTAGCTCTGAGGATGACACTGTTCACAGTGTCTTTTCTGCCAAAGCATTGCACATTTTCCATAAACTTGTAAGAGAAAGGAAGCCAATGGGAATACAAAGCATTACTTTTGTTGGATAATTAGAGTGTAAGTGCTACTACGATCAGCTTTTAAGCCCCTTCTAGAAAGGTATTTAATGCTTTAAACACCTGGTAATATCTTCAGATAGCTGGGCAGGGTCTGGAGGGTAGAATTTCACATTAAATGCAAACTGCCAAGCACCGCCTGGAAAAGAACACAGATTGACAGAAAGTACACTGTAAGCGCAAACGGAGATGCTCATGCTGTTCGATTACCAGCAGACTTAAAAATACCCCAGCCAAGCAGTTCATAAGGACAGGATATAGTATCTTTTTCCCATACATTGTTCTGAAGATACTACTTCTCCCTCTCACAATCACAATATTACATCAGATTTTACAGCTCTTTTCTTATTTATTAAGATTTCCACTCAAGCAAGGACCCTAAGGGAGCAGTGATTTATTACTAACAGCAAAAAAATGCTGTCCAAAAACAATGTTTACTGAAATTAACCGTCTGAAAAGACAGCCTATACAAGCTTTAAAAACCAATAACCCAGAGGTGCTGGAAACACCACAAGCCAGAGCACAAATGGGATCTGGAGTGGGGTGATGTGCTGAGGTCTGGCCGCCCAAACCAGCTCATAGCATCCTCTCAGTGTGCTGCCTCAGCACATAGCTCCTGTCTCCAGCAGACATAAATTATTGTGCAGACAAAACTGCAAGGACAAACACAGAGAGCATGACTGAAAAACAGTTCGCAACACTGGGGAATTCTTACTTAGTTATCTCAGTAAGTTCAGGTGACCCATGGGATGGATACTGGTTTGCATCACCATGGTTTGTGAATATTATTTTTTTTTTAGTGTTAGCTTTAAATGTTGTAAAGAAAGAATATCAAGACTAAAAAAGAGAAAGAGTTGAACGTAGCATCTAAATATAAAAGCTATTCTGAAAAAAGGACAGGTTATACAAGTGCATGTCTCGAATGCAACTAAAAAGCAGTAACAAAACCCCAAACCACAGTGTTCTTACAAGCAACACAGTGTTTTTTCAGTAACAAGACTTTTCACCAAGGCCTCTGTTGTGGGATATGCCTCTTACACGTACTTCTGCCACATAAATTAAATTATATATATAGAAATGAAAACAAAGCCAAAGTAATAACACTTCTGTTTCCCAAAACACATCAAAGTCTAAGTGCAACTCTAACTAGAAATAAATAGTTGTCTTTTGAAAAGTCCGTATTAGCCAAGTAATGAGGAAGTGCTTGTGAACATTGTGAAAAACAGGACTCTCTCTTACAAATCTGACAGGGTAGGGCCTTCCCATGGTCTTCAGTGCAGGGGTACCTTGTGCCTGAGCACCTCCTAAAATGTATGGGGTTTGAAGGTGTATCTGGTGAGTTCTTGAGTAACATAGCTTATACTCTGGACAGGTCTGCTTACCTGGAAATACTGTATGGTTGTCCTAATTGGGTGTTTGGGAGTATTTATTTAAGGATGACAAGGAAACTTTATCCTGTGCAAAGCCCCATCCACTTTGGTCATGCATGCACCTGCGAAAACAGGCTCAATGTGCGAGAAGACTTCTGATGTTTACCATCAGCTCTCGGCAAGACTTTTGGGCTCCTTGATTTCAGGAACTTTTCCACTCTCTTGGGCCACAAAAGCTCCTGGAAGGAAGATTTGGCTGGCAGCAAGTATGGGGCATAGTCCCTCCAAGGAGTGGACTGGCCCCAAGGTGGGAGTGGAGCTTGTGTGTGACACCTGGCCCCATGACAGAGGGAAGGGGCCATGGCCTGAAAATCATTCCCCTGGCACACATACAATAAATCAAACCTATGATAGAGCCTATCGTATAGCACGTACTGTTAAAATACCAGAGTAAGAGGCCTTCACCCCTCACTTACAGGGGTTTAAGTAAGACCCAACACTGCGCAAGTCAGCGGCTATAACTAAGGGGGTGGGAACCAGGGGACGCACACATGGCGACAGCCTCATTTCTCAACCACTGGGATGAAATCCCTGAAGTCTGCAGTGGGACCACAGATACCTGATTGTTGTACAGCTCAACCAGCATTTAGCAGTGTTGTAAACACACACACACACATATTTTTGGAAAGTAGGGTAACAGCCCTACTCTTCCATCATTGTCCTGTTCCAGACTTCTGGGGGAATTGTACACAGCAAGCAAATTATTGCTGCCATCGTCCGCACGTACAATTCTCTCTTGCATCAAGTCCAGGATGAGCAACTTCTGGCCTGGCTGGTCTCTCACTGTCACAACCCCTCGTTGTCTATCTCATGGCTCAGGCATATGTTAAATGCATTTCAAATCGGTGTGGAGCTGAGCTGCTTTACTTGCATTGACCGTCAGTGCAACCTGACCCATGGAGGTCTGTCCTCCAGATCCACCTTCTCCAGAGATTAAAAACCCACAGATTTTCATTACTTCTTACTGCAGATCACTTACTTTGAATGAAAATAATACAAGTGGGAAGGTGTGGTTGCTCATAGTAAGTGGAGAAGTTTTCGAGCCAGTGTAAATTAACCCTTTGAATCTTGGAGATTCTTTCCCTGGGCCTGACCCAACAAATGCAAACTACCAGATGTACTCACTTGTGAAAGCAGAAGTGCTAGAAGACATCATTTAACAAAATGTGAAAAGAAAAAAAAATACTGAGGCTTTCCTGCCCAAAGAAGTAACAGACACAAATATTTCATCAATTTTTAAAAGTGAGGGGGGTAAAAAAAGGTAGGTCAAGTTTTGAGCCTGGCAGTCTTAACAAGGTTTTCTTTCAAGAGGTTTTTGAATTTCTAATGTAGCTGATGGCTAAATTTAACAACCAAGCTTTTTAAATTATTCACGTGAAGCAGAAAATTGGTTCTCTGTGAACTGAATGGTCATTTTAGGAGCAAAGTTCAAGCTTTTGAAATGCAGGAAGGTAGGATTTTTTAGACAGAATGCTATCTTTGCATCAGTGAAGTATTTGGGGGGGGGGGGGGGGGGCGGGGCACGAGCAGCATTCCTGGATAGGATATAAATATCAGTAACACGAAATAATTCACATGCATAGCCTAGTCCCTAAGGTTACATTGCTTCATGTAAAACCAAGTTTCTGCATCTCTGCAAATGTCAAGTTGCTTTCAGCAACGCAAGCTCACGTGTTACAAGACTCAGTAACTGCACGCACTCATTATGGGGTAAAATACGGAAAAGATACAGGTAATTCCTTTGCCAGAGACTCAGGACAGGATGCAGAAGAAGACTGTGACATAGGCTTTGTTGCCTCAGGGGGAGCATGCTTTCCTGGGGGAAAGCATCGAGAAGGGGGCTGTGGCCGCATCCCACCTGTCCCTTCGATGTGTGGGCAGTAGGGCTGGGGCAAGGGGGCTGCTAAGCCCCTGGTGCTGGGGGCACCCCGGTGGGACCGGACCAGTCCTTTGACCCAAGAGCAGTGAGTAATCCCAGCTGTTTAGCAACAAGCTCAGACGATCAGAGGGTCTGGGCAGTGACAGGCGCCTGGTGCCTGTGACACCCCGCCTGCATGCCAGGGAGCCTCCTCTGCCTCTCGCTCCCCTGCCTGGCATCACACGGGTCCGATGCCTTCACTGACACTGACAGCACCTTAGAGAAGGAGACTTTTCTGTGCAGATTTTTTGGGTCCAGATACACCAGAATGAAAGTTTTCCAGATCCCCTGAAATGAACACGCAAATGATAAACTTACTTCGGATCTGCTTCTTGACTTCCTTGGCAGGGTCCAACCAATTCTGCAATGAAAATGTTTCCTTTTTTCAATTTCAATTAGAAAACACAACAAACATCATTTTTAAAACAGCGCAATGAGTCAAAGCTAGAACACACAAAGGTCTGCCACCCCTTTCTCCCTGGAGCAACGGTGGGCAGGGGTAACACTGTCTCCAGATGCGGCCCTGGGTAGAAGCAGGATATTTTATTAACCTTCCCAGGCATTAAGGGGCTGAATAGTTTGAAATAAAAATAATAATAAAAAAATATAAATTAGTAAAATAAATCCACAGAAATCTTTTTCCAGAGTATCTTCCAGGAAAACAAAATTTCTACAAGCTTGTTAAAAAAGTCTTATTTTTGTTTGTTTGCTTGGCTGTTACTTTGCTCTAACCCTGGAAGGGCTGCAAAGCCTTGCTAAAGGGTAAGCAAGTGCGGCATATGGCACCATCCCATTTGCAACCTGGCATGGGAACGTGGAACTCCCTGGGAGCAGAGGGAGCTTGAGGGGAAAGCAAAGGCAGAACCACAGCACTGGAGCTGCCCCCATCCATGCCATGCAGAGCCCAGGGACTATGAAAACAAAACCCCAGCTGAGGAGGTGGGGAATTATCACAGCAATGTGTTACTATTCCACAGAAGTTCTGGAGCAGATGAAATTCCTCTGGAAGAGATGCACAGCAGCTTGGGGATTCGTAGTGCTGCCGCTACCGTGCCCCCTAACAGAATCAAATTAGTATTTACAATGTGTCACACAGCCCAGAACAAAAAGCAGCTTCCCCTAGGAAAGTTCCACTTTCTCCAAAGAAAGATAAACAAACCTATCAGAGGGAAAAAACGCAAACAGCAAAGAAATAACAAACAAGCAGAACAAACAATCCCCCCTCAACAAAAACAATCGGCTTTCAGCTGTCCAAACCCAGTCTGTGGTGCAGAACATGAGCCTAAAGAGCTCCAGCTATTGAGCACAAAAGCACGCTATGCACCAAGAAATGAAAGATGCATCAGGATTTCTATTTTCAAAGATGACATGTGATGTGGGCACATATATTGTCTTGCTGGAAGTTAACTGGCCGAGGATTGAGGTGAATTGCTACGTACTCTGATATTAAAAACATGCATGTTATTGATCAATAAATGTGGTGGCAGGCAGCTATTCTTTTAGCTGTTTAGCTCTGTAAAGTAACTGCTGATCTATAAAAGTTTAGTGCTTCTAAACCACCTGTTACTAATGAATACATTCTTCTCTTTCCAGCACAGGAAAGCACATCTGTCTGGAAATGCACTTAAACATCTGCCTAACTTTTACCACAACTCCAAATTAAGCATACGCTGAAGTATTATCTTGCACTGCCATCAAACAAGTGTCTGTTTAAATGATTTTCTGAATCAGAAGCAAAATCCTCATATTTAGAAGTCTGTGAAGAAATGGGAAAAAGAGAGACAAAATGACTGATTTCTTCTGCATCATATATATGACTGAAACAAAGGGAAGCCTAGAGAATACAACTGTTATTCTCACAAGACATAAACAGCTAAAGAAGTAGTAATAGCTCCAAGCTCCATCAAGGAAGACCTTTCAGGTCATGCAAGGAACAAAAAACCTTCACCTGGTGAGCTCTGCTGGGCTACTCCATATATCGCTAAGAAGTTTTGTTAATGGTTTCTTTCAAAATACCTATCTTAAAATCACACAACCTATTTTAAATTATCCCTTGATACTCTCTCTTTCATCATAATGTGTCCAAACCAATACATCTATCTCACCTGCACATTAGATCATCACAGACACTGTTAATACACAGCTTATTTAACACTGCGGTTGAGATGCAGACAAGCAGAATGTGATTCACTGTTGCTACCAACTGCTCCTGAAGATTAATGTCTTTAGCCAAATCAACAATAATGCTAAGATAAAGCAAGTCAAGACTTAAAGCCTTACTTTTATCTTAGCAGTTAGCAGAAGCAGTCAATCAACCCCTGCCTATCTGTAGTTCAACCACCATATTATTAAGACGTATTTTAGTAGTGTATGTTTAGTAGTCTATCTATGAATGTAAATCTGACTTTCATCTATGGCAGTAATGAAATAAATCATAGTAGAAAAAAACCTAGCTATATGATTAACTTCTTTCATGTCATAAATAGCCAGCACAGAGGGAAGCCAGGGAAACACAGACGATGCTCTCAAGAAGTAGAGTTACAAAAAAACAATAGCTCAAGCTATGTCTGTGAAACTTGGAAGATAAAAACCACCTCTGGACTATCAGTCATTGTCTGGGGGGTGTCTTGGGGAGCTCTGATGTTCACATGCCAAAGGCCAGCCGCAGTTTTGTGGGTTACCTTTTGGTTTTCTGTGTCTCTGTATGTCAGCCCAAAGTAGTCTTTTTCCAAAAGGTTCAGATGCTCACACACTTTGTCAAATAGCACTTGACCTCTGGAACGTTTCTGTGGGAAATTAACAGGAAAAAAATAAATCATGTTTGCATAATAAAGTAATATACGCATTAAAATGACACCTTTTCTGTTTAATTCTCAAATCGACAACCCTAAAATTATTTCATTCAACTCATCCATCTTTCAAATCTATTGGCCTGGAGCTTAGTAATAATCTGCTGAATGGGGCAAATCTGCTTTTCATGAAAGTTCAGGTCTGCTTGTGGAGTTAAAAATAAGTCAATACGTGTCATGTTGCAAGTTTCAGCGAGCAGATCTCTTCTGTCTTTTAGAAATTCCAACTTCAAACGCATGCCAAGGTCCCATCTCAGCAAACCGGAGCATTCTTTGCATGTAACAGTGGCAACAATCAACAGTATGAAATACTCCGTCATGGACTATTAGAGCTGTGACTAGCGGGTAATCCACTGGAGGAAAAAACAAACGTGGAGATATTTCTTGCTTCAGTTGCAATGTGGACTGATTCCAGGATCAGGTTTTTTGTCTAATATACAGGGAAATGCAATAACACCATCTACTGAAATCACTGAAAGAGCCCAGCATCTCATTGGGAATGCAGCTGGGTAAAAAAGCAGCTTTCCAGTGTCCCACTAACCTCCTTCACTGTTATCATGTTAGATGAGAAGATCTCTCACTGTCAACAGCCAAAGCCCTTAGCTGAAGCTTCGTAGTATCTCTCGTATCGGACAGTAAAAATTCAGGTCATCCTAGTTCCCAGTGTTGTACGCGATGTTGAGAAAAAAATGTCCAAAAAACCAAATGCAGACAGAAACACCCCCTTTATAAGCTATGCATCCCAACTTTGATGTGCATTAATTATGGTAAACAATTCAAAATTATTCAGGCCACTGTTTCATCACTGCCTGCTTCCTTAAGTGCAACTCAGCTAAAGGAAAAAAAATCTCCCCACCTCGTTTCAAACACATGCATACATAAATATTTTAGTTGATGTCAGCAGCCCCATTTTCTTTAATTGTAGCATAGATATGACTTGAAGCAGACTGCAAATACACTACTGTCTTCAAGTGCAATGCAGGAGGCTGACACAAAAGAGGAGAGAATGTTGCCTCCAAATTTCCGCGCCTCTGCTGACAGAGCTACGCCCGGACCATGTTGTCAGTCCAGCAGCCTTGGCCAGGGGGGTGGATGTTTCACAATCCAAGCTGACACAGCTATGCCAACAAACCCGTGGAGCCCAACACTGGCCTCAAACTATTTTAGAAGTGGTAAGCAAGCCAATAAAAAAAAAAAAAAGAAAAGAAAAGAAAAAAGAATTGAGGGTTGCTGCCTAACAACCTGTGAAAACAATGAGAGAGATGATGGAGTGTGTTATGCAGTGTAACCCAATTTATGTTAAATTTGGCATTTCTACTGGGACTCTGATGGTATGTTAGAAAGGAAGCAGGGAAATATCCTCTACATTTTTATCCATATGGAAACTGAGGAGCGTGGCTGATAAGAGTCTAACAAGTGTCCTCCAGCTAAAAAAACCCAAAACACCAGGCACAGAAATGCATTACAAGTGTATTGCTGTAACTTCATTTACTGTGCCTTCCAGTATCATTTAGGCAAACAGCTCTAGGGCATTGTTCTGCTTGTCACATGCCTTCCACCCTGTAGTAGGAAAAATAACTGTACCCCTTTATAGTATATACTTATACTATATACTCATACTATAACTCCTTTGTAACGTCAAATAAATGCTTAGTTAATTTTTCAGCCCCAGACTTGGAAGGTGATAATAAGAGGTTGGTATTATTATACTTGATGATCCATAGAGAGGATCAGGTGGATAAAAACTATCTTAGAATTTGCATGCAGAGCGGAACCAACTCAGAGCCTTCCAGCTAAAACAGTCACATTTCTGCTATAAGCAAGCAATGCTGTATTTTGCCAAATTTCTTGCTTTTCTACCTGAAAACAAAACAAGCGGTTATACTGAATGGAAAGAAATAAGCAGGTTGAGATCTAGAGGACACTCGCTTTGAGAAACACTATGTCTGCACCACCTACATGTATTTGAATTGTGAGACTTCAATGTCCTCTTAATTTTAAGAGTCACACAGGGCAGCCAACACAGGAGCTGTTTTACGTGGCCGATCCGTGCAGATACACAGATGTCAGCTTTGAGAAACAGCAGCTAGTAGCTGCAAGGTGTGCTGTTTTAGCAGAGAATTGCAGGAAACAGTGGCGTGGGGCTGCGCTGTAATAAAAAGCAACCAACCAAAGTAAAACCCCAGCACTCAAGACTTCTTGTTTGGCTATATGAGGCAGACAAGTGAGACTAGGTATGGCAAGCTTGCAATAATTTGCACGGCTCATTTTTTCTTCCGTGACTAAATGTATCCTCTTCCTGTATGAAGACACCCAAGTTGCACTCAGCCCCTTTCCACAAAACTCCTGCTGCGTCAGGATATGGGGAAACCCTGCCAGTGCTGCGAGAGGATGTCAGAAATAGCATGTATAAATGACAGCCCTTCCCAGCTGGGGTCCTCTTCTCGCCCGACACCAGGTGTGAACAGATGACGGTTGAGGGAAAGCAAGCCTTACCAGCACCACCTTCCTCCTCACCCGCCACAGAAACACCCACGAGTGGCCAGACGAGCCCCATGTTGCAGGCTTGCCGCTGCCCCTGAGCGCCTCTTCCCAAGTCAGAGCTGACTCCTGGGAGCAAGACTGGGAGAGCTGCTGTCACCTGGGGAGTGGGGGCCACCTGGCAGTGGAACTGCTGTCTTTCTACTACAAAGACCAAAAGCAATCCTCATGCACCCATGTATATGCAGCATTGCCTCTTGGTATCCAGGCGGCGTGAGCGCGCACACTCTGTCTAAAATATCCTTGCTTGGAAACACAGTGAGGGGAAGCTACTGCATAAATCCATGGGAAATTCAGAGGTTTAGTTACGAATCTATAACTAAAGCAACTGAACATACATCCCATGCTCTTGTTAATAGCTTTTATTTTACCGTGTGCCCAAATAAGCATGCCAGACAAGGCATAGGTGTCATTGCTTTGGCAGGGAGAGAATGGGAGGAAGAGAGAAACGTCAACTTACAAATTCACAGAGCTCCTCAACCGATCCTAAACCTTTGCTTTCAGCCATTTTGGAGTGACAAGTCTAAGGCAATGAAGACAGACAGTCTGCTGGTTACTGTGGAACACAATGCCAAAAATGCTAACCAAGTTTCAGCAGCCCAAAAAATGTGGATTAAAAAAAATAATTTAAAAAATTAGACTTCGTGCTGTAAAATACTGGCCCTGTAAATAAAGAATTTTTCTGAGTTGTAAATATGGCAAGACTCCTCCAGAAATATTCTTAGCTATTTTTCAGGCATGAATGGGATAAAATGAAATGTGCAGATGCGGAGAAAGAGACAATCTGCTCAAGCTTTGGGAAATCAAGACAACAGAAAGAATGCCAAAGATAGACTGAATGGTATAAATAAGTACAAAAGTCTGTGAGCAAAAACTTTATGCTTTTCACAAATTCTTCCCTGCAGCTCTATAAAGGCCTGGGCTCTCACTTGAAGCTGGAATGGGAGTAAACAGCCTCCTGGTCAAGCTCCCAGTGAAAGGAGCCAGCAGCAGCGAACTTGGCAAGCCTGTGCCCACCAGCAATTCCCACATGCAAGGGAGAGGAGAGTCTGCCTCTCTTTCCGCCAGCTTCTCCTTGTTTTGGAGCTGAGCTTCTCCCTCCTTGGGAAGCCAAAGGCCACAAAAGCCTCTCCAGTTCCCTAATTGGCTTCTCCGGAAACAGTCCACGCTCAAACCTCTCCACATCAGGCTCTTCAGCCCATATCCCTCCATCACACCTCCAGTCCCCCTAGAAGATCACCAGACCAAGATAACACGTTGTACACCACCGAGAGTGAGGAGCTCAAAAATTAAGCACTTCCATCTTAGCTCTGTCTGGATAACAAGATTATTATGAAGTCAATTACTCTCACTGGTGAACATTTGGGTACAATGTCTGGTACTCATAATGCAGTAAAATAAGGAGAAAGTTTCCCTTTATGATGATTAAGCTCATAAGCTGTAACGTACTTACGATAAATGAACATTATTAAAGTGAAAAAACACAAGCCTTTGTTACAGATACGTTATCACTTCAGCCACAAAACATGTACTACACATTAATATAATCAAATAATCACAGATTAGCTGAGGCTGGCAGGCACCTCTGGAGACTGCCTAGTCACACCTCTCCCTGCTCAAGCACGGCCACCTAGAGCAGGTTGCTCAGGATCATGTCCCACTTGGGTTCTGAGTATCTCCAGGGACCCCACAGCCTGTGTGGGGAACTTGTGCCAGTGTTTAATCATTCTCATAGCAAAAATGTTTTTTTCTTCCATTTAAATGGAAATTTCTGTATTTCACTTTATGCCCCTTGCCTCTTGTTCCAGCAAATGTGTACCACTGAGCACAGGCTGGCTCTGTCTTCTTTACTCCTCCCATCAGATATCAATACACATTGATAAGATCTCCCTGAGTCTTCTCTTCTCCAGGCTGAACAGCCCCAGCTCTCAGTCCTTCCTCATAAATGAGATATTCCAGCCTCTTCATCACTTTTGTGGCCCTTCGTTAGACTCTCTCCAGGATGTTCATGTCTCCCTTGTACTGGGGAGCCCAGAACTGGACCCAGCACTCCAGGAGCTGAGTAGAAGGGAAGGATCGCTTCCTTTGACCTGGTGGCAATGCTGCCCAGATTGGCACTGGCCTTCTGTGCTGCCAGGGCACGTCACTGACTCTTGCTCACCTTGTTGTCCATCAGGACCCTCAGGTAATAATAAACCCTGTATTGCAACAATCAAGCTACTAAAATCATGTTACTGTTGTGATAAGCAATGAGAAAAATTACATGGGAAATGAGCAACCAACAACTTAACACAAAGACGTGGCATCAACTTCCTTGTCATGCAGGTGCTAGTAAGACCCCAGGAACCCTCTTTCTTATTTAGTGAGATACAGGGAAAAGAACAGAAAGATTTCAAATGTTATGTGCTGGACAGTGCTTCCCAGACTAGAAGCTAGTTGTGCCAGAGGAAAAACTTACCAGGATCCAGAACTGCCACCTCCAAGAAATTTTGCTTCTGTGCAAGCTGTGTAGGCCTGGCTGCCCCACGCTGTGAGGCACCATCTCTCAGAAACATCTCCTTCAAGCCGCTGTGGCTCCCCATTGGGCAACCCTGCCCTGCCCCTGAGACATGACCATTTGCAACCTTCTTGCAGGGCGTTTTGGCACCCACCTTGGTGATGCAGCCTGAGCCTCTCTTCTGATGCACCCTCACCCTGAACACCACACCTTCACTTGCCGGTAACTCCCAAGCTATTGGACCAGCCATCTTCCCAAGCTTTATTCCAGCAGAGGCATGTCCATGCTGAGGAGAAGCCCACTTGGGCTTCTTCCAGACCAAATCCAACTCTCTGTCTGACAGGTTTCTCCCTGTGGAGGGGCAATGCTGCAGCAGGATTGGTATCTCCTCAAGGCTGAGGAGCCCTTGTTCTCAGAGGGTTTCAAGGCATTGGCCAGGCAATGCCACCACTGGTGTGACCCAGCGCTGGCCATCACCCTGCTCCTATCGGGGGCTTCCCCAGTCCCTTTGAACCAGCCCAGCCATGACACTGCGCTCCCTGTGCCCCTTCACAGGTGCTGAGGGGTTAATCATCGTGTACCCAATTAAAGTGTAGAGTGTTTGTCTACTCTCGTACTCTATTTTTAGTCATGAGCAGATTACCTTCCTCTTACTGACAGGGAACTAGGATGAGGAGATGAAAAGCAGAAAACAGCCCTCTCAGCTTCCTAGAAATGAAAGCTATTGCAACCTCCAAAGTGACGCATTTTGGAGCAGTTCTATTTTTGCATCTGATGCTGCAGTCTCATGTGGATGCAAAACGCTGAGCAAGGGCTGTCTGCACCATGCAGGCATGCCCCTCCTGTCTGAAAGCAATTACAAGAGATCACATTCAGACCAAATTTTACAGGCAAGAGAAAAGCCAAAGACAGAAAGAGTCCCACAACCAAACAGTTATATCAGAATTCATTTCTGCCACCAATAACCATCATCTTCACTGCACAGCAACTGCAAGGTCAGTGCACCACAACAAATTGAAATTTCACCTCCCTTTCTGTTCAGTCAAGGAGCACTTCAAGATGAACAAGTATCACAGCTGTAGACCTGGATTTTAAATGGAAAGAGTTTGCATGTATCTTTCTGTGTGAATTCATATGCAAACACATTGCTGCTTTCCTTGGGAAAGCTGTCAAGCTGCCAGTGAGCAATGACACACTAGCACTAGCCTGGCGTAAACTCTGCACAATTACTGTAATAACTCTAGTTGGGCACGATCACTGGAAGGACAAACAGATTAGTATCATGAAATCCTGGTAGGAATAATTGGACTTTAACTGATGTTGAGGTTATCTGGTTCACATTCCTAATTAGCATTCGCACTTTCCAATGGATCTTAACAATGCACTGTATAAATGCGTGGGCTGGCTCTAGCCTTGCATGCTGTAATGTATTTTGGCATGTGGCTGTACTAACCTCTTCCTTTACCCCTATTCTTTCTGGTGGGCAAATACTAGCTATTTTTTTTAATTTATTTGCAACATGCATGATTAAAAAGATTGCAATTGTGTCCAGACCATTGATACTATTTCATTTTATTGTTTTGATTTAAACTGCATTTTGCACATTACTCTGGTCAACACTGGTTTCCGCACTGCACGGGCCACATGGTGGTCTCCTCTGTGCAAACATGAGGAAAACACCCATAAAAGTTAAGATGCATATGACAACAAATAACTAGCAATCACAAGGGGAAGTTTCTCCCTCTGCACGTTGCAACTTCTGCTGTCATTCTTGCAACACAAACAAATGTAAATAATTAACTGGTTGTCAGGAATACTTTGTACTCGCTGCAGTGAGCACTCTTGCCACAAATTCCCCCAGCTGAGTATCCAAGTTGCTGAATTCCAGCCTTCTGACAACACACTTTCTCATTCTTTCCTCATGAATTATCCAATTTACACAAACATATGCCCAATCCCAGGAAAAAAACCCAAACAAACCCAAAACATTACTTGCAGAAATAGTCATCGCTTGCAAGCTAAAGTGATCAAGTGCATGCAATCTTCCAAGATCTCTTTTGTATTGAGAACCCCATTTCTTGGGGAGGGATCTGAACATCACATATATGCCATAATTTAATATGCATAGGCAAATACGTACATACAAGTTTATAAGTGAATATTCAGTGTGGTCCCAAATGCAGAGGAGCTGCTGACCACACCACAGCACTTTTCCTTCTGTGGAGTCAGTCAGAAGTCCTAAATTCACGCAGCCATTCTGGTAAACAGCGCATTCTTATCAGTGAAAGAAATAAAAATCTACATACTATGACATTTTCCATGTTCTTTCTGAAAGAGTTTGAGCTGGTCAAGATACAAAGGGCTGAACTGAGAAATTCTAGAAGCTAATCAACTGCACTTCAGGCTAGAAAATTTCCAAAGAGGCAGAATGTGTTTTTTGAACAAACCTTGATTAAAAGGTGAAAAGAAATTAGCAGGTTTATTTTTCCCAAGAAAGATAAATGGGAGAATTCATTCCAAATAAGTTCAACTTCATTTCACTTCTATACATTTTTAATTTGCATTTTCAAGGGATTTGCTCTTGTACTGTTTACACTTCTCCACAGTTTCTCCCCACAAGGAAAAAAAGATGAGGGAGAAAAGTGACATAAGAGAAAAGAAACTGAATTTCTTCTGTCACAAATCACAAATCTGTCATTCCTTAATTGAAGTCCCCAGAAGGAATCTAGTGGGGACCATTCAGGAAGAAGAATAGGATGGACAATCTTTCCTGGAGTGTTGATTGGCAGAAAATCAGCAAGTTTTCCCCCGGTTTACTGAAGTACATCTTACAGATGACACATATAACTTGCAGGATGAATTTTATGCTTTTAAAAGCATAACATGACTTAACCACTAGAATTTAGGCCCCTACGTCCCCCTGCTGTGCTTGCTGAAAATGGCACCGGCAGTTCCAGAAATATCATCTGAAAGTTCAGTGTATTGACAGCAACGTTCTAGGCATTTTACAAAACATTTTTAAAGAAGTCACATCTGCTACAGACCAAGAACTTTGCTGAAGTTACTGTTACATCGTTGTACACCAAGGTTTGTACACCAAAGACAGTACTAAGATATACAGACTGACAAAGCAAACAAATACTCTACTCTGCTCCCCCACACTGACATAGAAAAGTTCAAGATAAAAGAAATTAACCCATTTGGTCTTTTTACTCCAACTATTTTACATATCTTAGGGAGAAATCTTGGGTTTGGCGTACACAGAGTATGAGAACATAACTATTCCGTGCATGGACATAATAGCCTCATCCAGTTTGTAAGCAGTTTGCCAGCACGTGTAGGAGATACTCAACAAGACCTTTCTGCCAGCCTTTCAGGTAGAAAAAAAACATTAATAAATACAGGCAATGAAAAAGGACAAGTTCAAAGCAAAGCGCATTCATTTTTCAGTTCTCAAAAGGAAGTACCATTTAATCTTTTACATACTTCAGTGGTAAACAGCCTTTAGAAATGTCACAGGTCAGAATTCCAAATACAATCTGCGGAATAAACAATTTAGCCAAATGCAGGAAGAACTAAGAACTAGGTAATTTCAGAAAGATTTAGTTGAATAAAAGCTGTGTTAAAAATATATTCACATTGAAAAATAAAGTATTTCATACAAGGAAATGCTTTTCCTGAAAGCTACATGCCCACACAAGGTCTCCACATGTTCTATTTGTTTATTAACTTTTTAATGTGTGAACCTGCATATACATCCCAATAGATGACTAATATATTCTAATAGTTTGAAATAAAAACTGCAATAGTACTTCACCTATCTCTGCTTTTTAATTTAGAACTCTATCCCATACTGCTCTGCACATATAAATGAACGCCACATAAGAAAACTTACAGTGGACTAGAAGGTATTTTGACATATGGTGATGGCTGATCATTTTCTTTGTATCCCTGCCCTCCCCCCCCCCCCCCATAGTACAATTAATTTAACAGCTTATTGACATTTATCGTAGTACAGGGCATACAAATGTATTATCATTCCTGAAAATAACCTTTTCTGACACCTAGATATTTAATACAAACATTTAGATAAATACATAACAATTTATGCTACAGTTGCAGACCTGCAGCAAGTGACAATGACATTGTATAACATGACATAGTTTTTATCGGGGGCAACCTTCTTTAATGCTGTTTGAGCTCGCAATCCTAAAAAGCCAGCACTAATCTAAAAAAACCCAGGGAACTGCTAAATCCCAGTAAGAAGATTGGTGACCTAGTCCCGATTCTTGGCATCAAACCAAGTTAGGGTTTTTGCCTTCTACATCAGCAGCAGAGATCACACCAGCACTGGCATCATATGAGCCCTGAGCATACAGATGTGTGCGCTACACAGCTGGCATGCTAAGGAAAAAAGTGGGCACTTTGTTCACGGCAATGCAAAGCAGCAAAAGGGGACAGCTGAGAAATCACAAATACTCTGGAGTGTGTCTTTATACGTGGAAGCACAACAGCCACGGCTGCATGTGCACAACAGACACAGAAATAGCTGTCAAACGTGATGATTATCAAAAACTTGGACATCCCAAGTGCATCAGCAGAACTCATACAGTAAAAATTGAGATCTGCTTACAAGCACAACTCTCTGATAAAGCAAAAAAACAGTGGATACTATTTCCCAAACAGTAGTTCAATTCTCAGCACATTGATTAGTCTCACAGATTTGCTAAATCCTGACATAAAACAGTAAAAACGTATTCCATGATTTTGGAGGCTTTTCAACAGAGTAAGCACACCCTTTGCTCAGCTTTCTTGAGAAGGCAGATTGTTTGGGCTTGGATTTTAACTAGACGTGCAGTTATCGGTTGGCTTAATGCCTCCTGATTGCTCTACCACCTCCTGCAAGACACTGCGGCAACTCAGGCGGGTCCCTGGGGATTCAAAACAGCAGTTGAAGCTTTCCAGTGGGGATTATAAATGCAAGTATTTTCCTTACTCTACCAATACTCGGATGAGCTCCGCAAACACTCATCTCTTCTGTGTAACTGCAACCTATGCACAAGCCTAGCACCGGCACAGTAAGGGAAATTAACCACTGCCTGTAACATAAATAGTTACTGGCACATATCAGAAAAAATCAACCATAAACATTTTGTTTATTTTCAGCTGAAAAAAGCTCTACTGTCAACATAGTCCGATTTACAGACTAATCTTGCCATATGAATTTAAAAGCCATGGAGCTCTTCCTGACCTACATTGCTGGGCTGGAGTGAAAAAAATAAACCAGCCACACAGAAACTGTAGCACAGAAAGATGCTCTTGAGGCAGGAGAGACAGCACAATGATCAGGCTTTAGGATTTGGGGTACCTTAGACAGTATCACACCATCAGTGCTGGGGTTGTCAAGAAAAATAATGTAGTCTGTTCTAAAGCTACATCCAAGCTACATCCACTTAAGATCAAAACCATTTCTGCCAGAGCAAGATAAACCATCACAGACCTCGCTGCCTGTCAAAGCTTTGCTTTGCAAGCAGGTATTTCCTCACCGCCCAGTCCCATCTCTGATATTTTGTTCGCTGTATCAACACAGGGATAAGAAAATATAAAAGCAGGCCAGCAAACATTGCATGGGCCTCAGCTGGAAAAAACCCCCACAAACATATGAGGGGTTAGGATTTTATATGACAGCTAATATTTTTAAGGGACGATAATAAAGTGAACATTTACTTAGTTTTGGTCTGGAAACAGCAACTCTAAGTGTTATGAGGACAGTGCCTGTAAAATGGGAGCAACGAGAAACAGAGTTGGAGATGAATTCAGATGGCTCAGTTGGGAGCTGGAGCATGTAACAGGCACTTGAGTAACACAGAAACAGGGCAGGAACATGACAAAATGCAGGGAGGCTTGGTAGAAGCATGACTGGGCAGTGCCATGGAAATCAGCAACTTCTCTGGAAGGATGGGCATTGAGTAGAGGGTGGAATAGACACCTTGTCCAGAAATAGGAGGAGGCTTTAAAATCTGAGCATCCATTTGGAGAAGGGAAAAGGGCAAGCAAAGCCATTCATCCACTGTTTGTGATTTATATTCCAGTAGTGCTTCAAAATGCATGCAAAGGTTGGGTGCTGGCTGAACCAGGCACCCCAGTAAGAAGCAGCAGGCTCTCTAGGGTGAGGACCACCCCCGGGCAATGAGCCTGGAGATGACAAACGTGGAAGGGCTGACACAGTTTCACCCTGGTGAGGCCATCAGCAAGGATGATGACAAGGATAGGACTCCTGGACCCAGCAGACCTCCACCTGTCTGCACAAAAAGTCAGTGAAAGATCATCCTCTCCTGGGCTCTTGCAAAGAGGTTAAACAGCAAAAAGCCTTGCAGTACCTGGCTTTGTGCATGACCAAAAAGTTTTAAGAAAACTTCGACAGATGGAGAACAGGCTCCTGTGGTCTGGCTCATGTTCAACTGGTGCACCAAGGGGAGGGAACTGGAGGCAATATTTCACTAGGAAGTTTTCAGCTGATCATTTATTCCCTAGAAAACTTGGTTTCAGGGCAGCTGGAACTGTTTGTCAATGTAGGTCAACCCCTCTCAATAATTTTCATCATTATGAAAAATGGCTGGTGCCTCCAGAGTATCAAAATTAAGACTTTTGTCTGCTAAACCCATCATTTCACTGCCCAAATAGTTTTCAGGATCTATTAACGAAAGGCAAGAGATAACAAAAAAAAAATTGTGTGTGTCCTTGCCATATCCATTTTCTGCATCTAGTCCTGTTATTATTTTAAACTTTTGGCATTTATTTTGATTGTGACCATGTCCTCTGCTGTACCAAAAGGTAGAATTTAATGTCCAACCTGTTGTTTACTCTGTATGACATCTGGAAGAGTGACTTGGTTTCAATTCTTGGTCCTCCTTCAGTATCTGTAAAATACTTGCATATTAACTGGATGAACTACAAGAGACCCCATCTGTCTAATTGCTCAGTTGGGTTTTCTTACTAAGGCTGTAAGAGACCCTTTTCCCTGAATACCGCACAGGCCACATGTTCTCAGCTGCGAGGACCTGCAGGGGAGCTGAGCCTCTCCTGGTGAGGAGGAAATGCCCCAGCCCCACAACTGCCACCTGGCATCCTCCCTGCTCCTTGTAGGGTTTCCAATAGGCTTTGCTCAATCTGCAGTGACTTTTTTTGATTTAGATTTCTTTAGCTTCAGTAAAATAATAATAATAGTAATAATAATACTACTATTAATAATAATAGTATTAATAATGAAAACAACCACCACCACCACTACTAAAAGGGGAGCCCAAACACTTTTATTTCTGTTTCAATTACCAAACTGAAGCAAAAAACCTTGTTCCGCTGAGGCTCACAGCTGATTAGCAGGAGCTGGACAATATCAGTATTGATTTCCATACTGTCATGCTTCCTGACAAGTATTTTAACTCATAAAAAGCTGCCTACAGTACTTGGATAAAGTGAGCCAGAAGAGTTGTATATTAACTCTATTCACCTGGAACATACTCAGGCAGTACTCGGACCCCTACTGACATGTGTCAGGTAACATAGATCTTAACTAAATCCCCTGGCTAATCTAAGTCAGCCCTAATTAGTGGGTTTGGGGACAGAAAACATTCTGCATAACAACAATGATGCATCTCAAGCCAGTCACATTTACTGAAACATGTCCCAGGGAAGGAACAGAAACCTAAAACAAAGCTCTTTGTATTAAATTAACTGAAATGTTAGCAAGGAGTAGGTCAAAAGGAGAAGACTTAAAAAAATTCCCTCTTGCATTCAGTAATCAGTTCCACATGTAAAGCCATTTGCAAGGGACTGAAATTTGTTAAACAATTAAAATGTGCAGGGGGTAACTGAAACTATATCCTTCAGAAAGCAGAGTGCATCTTATTACAGAAGTTTCCTTCCTGACCTTGAAGCCTACCTCAGAACGCATGAGAAATTCAATGTTATTACCCTCCTTGTGCGGAAGTGGTGACCAGGTCCATGCTGGAAGAGCTCCTGGGGAAGGGTTAGCTCGGACGCTGCGTGGGGAGGGCGACATGGGGGCCAGGCATTCCCCCACGGCCCTACAGAAATGCAGAAGGGTTTTTCCTCTACAGGTAGCCTTGCAAGCCAGGAAAAGGAAGACATGCAGCATTGAAGTCAGCCACTGCTCTCCTTAATTTCTGGCAGTGCTGGCAAGGCAGAAATAAGTCTGCTTGTTCTCTATTCTTCAAGCCTGTCCTACAACCAAATTTAACAATTTATTTTTTAAGGAAGTGTCTGTGTACTCTAACTTTTTAAGAGGAAAAAAAACATGTGAAATGCCATATTCCAACCTACTTGAGAATGCATTTATTTCATGCCCATTTTGTGTCCAAAAAGGAGTTTCAGCACAGGCTTGTGTAGGGCAAAGGGGCCACCTGTTCACTCCAACCTCCCTCTGCCCATGTTATAAACCCTGGTTTCAAATGTATGGAAATAAAACTTCTCACCATTCCAACTCAAGTGTGCTACTCTGAAGTCACCCGAGGATGCAGGGAAACCCATTAAGAAAACGGTGTCTCCATCAGGGAGGCCGCCGCCCGAGGTTCATCACAAAGGCATAGCGGTAGCTACAGCATCAGACACCCAGCTACTACCCAGGTTCCAGCAGCAGCACCACTGAGAAAACTGGAGGAAAAAAACCACCAACCCCAAACATTGTATTTTCACCAGTCCCCTCCTCCCCAGCTGACCCCCACCCACTAAGAAGAGGGGATACCAGTAATGCTTTCTGAGGTGTTGGCTTCCCTTGTGCTCTGCAGCCTATCTGACTCCCACGGCAGCACACTCTAGGATGCAGTGCCGCAGCGATGCCACAGACAGGCTGCCGGGGAAACATTTGTTTTCATTTACTGGTGTCCTGCACGATAAGAAAGTATTAGCGGGTACAGGAATGAAGAAAGTGTATAAATTACCAATGGGCTCAGACAGCTGAGTCTTTGAAAATGAAATGTAATTATTTTACCATTTATTTAGACTGGTTATGTTAGAGCTTTCTGATCTCACTTTGCGATTAATAACATGTATACATTTAGAACAGAAATGAAGGCAAATTCCAACCTGTTTTAGGAAGACACTTCAAATTAGGCTACATGTAAGGTAGAAGATGACAGCTGGTTCCACTTGCATCTTTTAATTAAAATGCAGCAGTCTAGATAACAGAAAATTGAGAGGGGGCAGAGAGAGGGAAATAAATCCTACAAATAGCGCAATTGTACTATAGCACTTGAAAATCCTTACTTAAAGTGGAAGGAACCCAGAAATGTTCTTTCTGTTTGTTTTCTTGTATCTCAGGAAAAACCTGAATTAGTGCATTCATTATCTTTTTTAAGGTTATCTGAAATTAATTTGCAGTCTTGGATCTTCCTTTATCTTTGGTTCTTCAAACCAACAAATGCAGAGTATAGCCTGCTTAACAGAGAAGTCTTCAGTACCCTTTCTGCAGTGCAGGTTTGGCCCCATCTGCAGATTTGGCCGCTTTTGACAAAAAGTATCTCTGATGCTGATGCTGGCTGGGAGAAGGCAATGAAGAGCCCAAGAAGAACCACTTCCAGCGGGGGTGGACATCTGGGTAGAAATCACCACTCACCATTCCACTGAGCGGACTTCACCGACTCCTGTGACTGCGCGCCCATTAGAAACCTCCAGCTTCTTCATGACACGGGAGAACTGCTTAGCTTAGTGTTTTTCTCTGACAGAGTACCAGGGACAATCTCAGTGTATAGCAAACACTTCTGCTCCAAAAGCCAACGGCTGTCCCTGGGACAGGCAAAGCACCATTAGGTGGCCATCCCACCTCTGAAAGGAAACACCCTGCTTAAGGAAGCCCACCGCTACTGCCTGTATGCTTCCAGGTGAGAGTGGCTGTACAGATGGTATCACTTCTGCTTTATGGTTTTGGAGGAGGACGAATGAACAGGTTGGGTTACCTACTTAACCTGGTTTTGGCTTCTTAACATCTTACTGCATGACAGACTTTCTGGGTCAGGACACATACAGCACACAGGCAGTAACACTGTAAGGGCTCAAGAGAAAGCTTTTACCTGGCATTTGCTTAAGATCCTTTCACTGAAAGGACACCACATTAGATGAGCCACTGTTAACATCAGCTTTGAAGTTAGCTCCATGACATTTTCCCTTGTAGCTACATCTCATACAGTATGAAAAACTCCTGGCGTCACAAATGCAAAGTACTGAACGTGAGAGAGACTGAAAAATACAGCAGAAGGGAGTGAAGAGGCTCAGCATTAAATATGGAATAAGAAAGAGGGGCTTCTGAAACAAAGGACATCAAGAGGATAATGGAGTAACCAAACCTGCCTCAGAAGCATCTCAATCTGTGAGTACGTGCTATTTCGGCTGTCAGGTTATTAACTGGATGAACACATAATTGATAACCTTTAGGTTGTGCTCTACTTGAGAGCAATAAGCTCCTTTAAATGCTATTAATATTTAACATATATAAAAGCATTTCTCATTTGCAAAGCACTCTACAGAGTAACTGATGGATTTGATAACAATCCCCAATTCCTAGACTAGGGAACACAGTTCTGAAGGGGTGAATAACTAGCCCACGTCCAAATCAAGAGTCACTGACAGAGCTGTTATTCTAGCTCAAAATTAGGTTTCTGAGTTTCTGGTCCTTCTAGATTATACGGCTTAGTAGCCTTCAGTGGGTAGAGCCATGACACACAGACAGAGCTGGAAGACAGAGGCTGACAATGGGATAACATTTCTGACTCATCACCAATTGTCACATCCCTACCCTGGGCCACTGTCCACACTGAAATATTCAGTTAAGTGGGTTAAACACAAGGAGTGGAAATATTAAGTATTTCATTGCCATGTGTTGTCCACCCCTCTCCCCTTTCTTTTAAGGAATTAATCTTGGAATATTTTTTATTTACTGACCTCCACAATATTGTTAGGTCTTCCAATATATTTTTTTTTGTTTATATATATGTATATATATGTACATTTTTCCCCAGTTTCAAGGGATTCAGCAAGTTCACTTGTAGGTGATACTTAAAACATTATAGCATTTTTCTGCAATGTGATAGATTATTTCTCAGGTTGTAGCACTGAGCTGCTGTGAAATAGCCACAGTACTTTATTACCCAAAATTACTGTAGGAGAACTTAACCTTCAGCCTCCTACACAGTTTCTGAAGTGTCTTCTGAGACAGACCCTCAGACTCCCTGCCCTAATAACTCCCTCTGTATATACTTTGTTTTCATGGGAGAAAAAGCACAGTGAAAGTCACATAATTTCTTTTGGCTGGACACAGCACCCTTTTGCTGCGGCTGAACTTTACAGACATGGGAAGTGGACTCCCCTATCAAACATTCCCACTGGCTGGAGTGGGCTGTGCCAGACAGGTACCTGCAGTTGCATCCTCAATATGCACAATATATTGACAATACCACCTAAGAAGGATGGAAAGTCTGGATCTTCCATTTAAGGTATGTAAATGCATGTATCACTCCAGCTGCAATTGTTCCCTGAAATATTTGTGCCTCCTAACCAACTTCTGTTTCAACAACACCCAGTGGTCTTCTCATCACCATAGCCTTACAGCTTTGTCATTGGGTATTCATCCTTCTACAAACTCTATTCTCATCAATATTATATTCTGCCTAGGGAGTCTGATCATCTTAGAAGCATATAAAGTGATTATTGATGACAGTCAATACAATTTCAAAATATTTCAGCAGTGTAAGTAGAAAAAAATGCATACAAAATTTATACTGGACATTATTACAGAGCTGTTCAAAACTTGCAAAGCAGAGAAACCTGACAGGCAGTAAAACATGATGGCTTCTATACACTAGCATTTTGACACTTCAACTCCAGCAGAGTCCAAGTTTCGTGAAAAAGTGAAACTTCCTAAAGTAAAGTATTATTCACTTAATCTTTTTGCATAAATGGAGGCCTAAGAAATCTCCCTTTCTGCTCCATCTCATATTCTCATAAAGC
This sequence comes from Falco peregrinus, assembly GCF_023634155.1. Classification (NCBI taxonomy): domain Eukaryota; kingdom Metazoa; phylum Chordata; class Aves; order Falconiformes; family Falconidae; genus Falco; species Falco peregrinus. The sequence continues at coordinate 60,009,442 of NC_073723.1, forward strand.
TCAGCCTGCTAGACAAGATTTCCATAGAAATCCTATTTGGTAAAATTTGCTTGATTGTATTCCAAAAAGTGACTCACATTTTACACCAAGTGGCAAAGGCTGAAATGAGTTTGACTCTTTCCATCAAAGCTAGTATTAGTCATTCTTCCAGCTTAACAGTTTGCACGCTATCCTTGACAGACAAAACTCAGACTGCAGGTCAAGAAATTACAATTTTATAGTCACAAAGTATGTGGCCAGATAGCTGTCACCAGACTGAAGGAAACAACAAAGGACTCGGCCAGTGAAATCTGAAGATACTCAACAGCATAAGTGCTAAGTTGCTGGAAGTGCTGTAAAATCACAGCTCCTGTTTGCAGGTAACACCTAGCACAGCAAAATTTGGCCCAAACTCTGAAGTGGCAGATCAGTAAAAACCATAAAGTTCTTCCCTGCCACTCTCCAAAGCACTTAAAAGGAGAGCGGCTGGAGGACGCAAGCGCGGAGTGCGATCTGATTGTAAAGGCATCGGGACTTGGCTCCCAGTCAGGTACTCCCTTCCTCCGCCCTCTCTCCTTCTTCGTGTTCCTGCATGTTCCCCTTTCAAGCCTACAGAGTATTCCACCTCTACCTTTATATTCTGCCATTCTCCCCAGGTGTTTTTTCTTCTCGGCGGCACCCCACAGTTGCCCAAAGGAGGGCTGGCTTTGCCGAACACTCCAACGGCCCCTTCCCCTCCTGCCGGCCACTCGGCCAGGGCTCAGCCGTGCCTCATGTGCACGGCCTCCTAAGCATGGCCTCAACAAGGTTCAGGACAGGCTGCTCCACCGTCCAAATACCACCTCAGTAATGACAGCTGAACGGAGCAAGGGGTCCACTCAGAGATGCTGGATTTTCTCACTTTCTGCTTCTCTGTGACCTTCTGGAGTTGAAGGCAAGGCCTCCTCTTAGCACGGGTCTGCCTGCAGGCACAGACTGGTTCCTAAGTGAGAGTGCAGCAAAGACCACCACTCCCCAAAGTAGGCTCCTGGCAGAGTCCCAGCAGGGAAGGCGAGTCTTCTTACAGAAAACCACGAGCAACTTTCTTCCAGTAATGTTTAGACACAGTTATGATTCAGAGACATCATGGAGAAGCACATAAAACTCCCCACTCTCGCTGCTATTTGCTCCTGACATTTCCCCCACCTCCCCTGAGCATCTCTCATGTCCCTACTGATCTCACAATTATTGTTTGGACAGTGACTCAACATGAGTCTCCACTCAGCAGAGCACCAAGAAAAAGCAAAGCCCGATGAGATCAAAACCCTTCATTTTTTATGGGCTTTGCTGCCCATAATTCATTTTCTGCATTCTGTTGTGGCCTGTGTTGACATAAAATTAATCCAAAGTCTCTGGCTGTTCCAGGGACTGCTCACAATCCCTCACCCAGCTCAAATCTCTGCAACATCTTTAACCTCCAGAGAAAACAACTGAAGCATCTCTGTGCTTGGCGCTGCTGAAATATCACGACACTCATTCTTTTGCTTAAATTAGGGATTTAATTTCAACTATTTTCCTCCAGACCAGATGAAAAACAAAGACAAAAAGCAATTTACCTCTACTTCACAGGCATATTCCGATCCATCCAGGAGTGTCACTTTGCACTGCATATTTTTCGGCTTCTTGACGATCTTTAGAGGAGACTTGGAAAGTTTGCTTGACGATGATCTTTGAGAGAGCTTGTCGTCTTCTAGCTGCTGGTATTCCAACTGTTTTGCACTCGCTGCAGCAAACTCCTGTTCTTTGTCTGTAGCCTATAAAGAGAAAGAAAAAGACTTTTTGAAGTGATATTAACCAATCATGCCATGCAGTAGAGTATGCACCCTACACCCAAGCATTTAAATGAGCATTTAAGGTGGGGTTTGAATGAGAAAGCCCCTGATGCAGGACAGAGTCTTCTTTATCTATTGGAAAGGCTTCCCACATTCCTCCCAGCACTCCCTCCTCACTTCAAGATGTACACAATATCCCTGAAAGGAGAGCATGCATAAAAATATTTCAGGCTTCTGCAGTTTCCCTAGGCAGAAAATCCCACTTGGACTTCTTGGACCTATTTTTTTGGTCTGTTGGAAATGCTGAATAATTGGTAAATGCTGTGATTAACAGATATTCCTACAGTTTCTTGATGCTACTTTTAAGTATTGTACCTATTCAATTGTATGATGCTTCCATGGTGTCACACAGAACAGGAAAAGAACATCAGGGTTGCACTAATTTTGCTGTCAGTAAGGAAACAGTCCCCTGAATGAGGGCACGGATCCCTCTGTGACAGTGTGAATTCACAGGGGAGGCTGACATGCCTGGGACAGCAAAAGGCTCCCCAAGTGTCTGAGCAAAGGGTTAAAAATCCAGGATGGAAGTGAGGGGCCAAACAGCTTTCATGTCCAGCCCGCTGGCTAATGAATGATAAACACAGGATAAGAGGCTGAATTTTGCTCTCTGCAGATGCCCGGTAATTCTGGCGAGAAGTAGGTGCTATTTGAAAGACAAATACACTGTAGGGAAAAGGGGCAAGAAGAAACAACTGTGGTTACTTTTGCTTGGGTTTATCTGAGGGTCAGACTATTTGAAGAGTTCCTGTAATGCAGCACAGCCGTGGTCCTCTCCATGGCGCTAGATGAAAGCCAGAACAGCCTTACAGCACTTCACTCTTCCTAGCAACAGCACTGTGCCACAGTCATTACCCTCCTCATCAGCTATGCCCCTGACAGTCTCCAAACAAAACCTCAACAGGCGTGCAGTAATACCTAAGCTAAAGCTTAAATAAAATAAAAATAACATTATTCTCTTATCTCACTACAAGGAAGAAAAAATAACTGTTTTGGCTCTGAATGATTTCAGTGTAATAAGCAGCAAGCAATTGTTGGAAATATATCGTAAATTAATCCTCTATGTCTGTTTCCATTCACTGTATGTAAAAAACCTTCATGAGAATGGAGCAAATCCATCCAAAAGCTTTAATATGCTTTGAGACCAGAACAACCTTGCATCGTATAGCCAGCAACGACAGCGTACCACTCAATCACAGGGAACCTTCCCCGACAGATTTCATACAAACAAGCCATATGCTTCCACTCTGCCTCGGGGTGAATGGGGAAAACAGGAGTTTGGAGTTGGCTGCACTACCAACAGTGCCATCTCCCATCAAAGCCCCAAGAAACTGCAAAGAGGCAACTGCAAAAAGACCCCACGGTTCTCCTTTCCCTGCAAGAGAGGACACAGCAATGGTCTCCTGGGCTTCCCTGGGTGGGGAGACTAGAAGAAAGTGGGGCTAGAAAGATGAAAAAGCAATAGGTGATTTCAGAATCCACCTCATTCCCTGAGCTGTGGATCTTCTTCCTCAGGAGCAGCCCAGCACCAGCCAGCTCTTCCCCCACCTAGCTCAGAAGCTGAGGACTTTCTCCTTCCAGCACTTGGACACCAGCTCCATGTCTGGATGTCAAGGTCCTCACATACCTTGAAGGCTGGCGAGAGATGAAGGCACAATGTATGTCAGTGGATTAGCTGTTCGCTGAGCATTTAATGCTGACAGCGGCTGTGACGAAGGGGGACAGTGCCCTCAGGCACACAAAAAGCCTTGAGGCCAGCTACCCCTCTACCACGACCGTGGCCAGCTGGCAAGTGGTCCAGCCTAGCGAAAAACGAGACTGAAGATGTCTCTGTGAAGAGCTGTGCTGCTGCTGATGGACAGAGGGGCTCTCTGATTTCTGTATGTTTTGTTAAAGAAATCTGCAAGGGCAGGTGCACATGCACTTGTGTGGGTGCAAAAGTAATTCCTGTGCTGGAAAAAAATATGCTGTCTTATCTGGTGGCTCACTGGATTTCTCATGTGAGAGTTGGCACTTCACGCCAACAAAAAAAAGACCAAACAAACAGAAGCATGTAATTAATCTTTTTCAAGAAAACATGAAAGCTGCTTGAAAGATAAGCCCACAACAACAAGGGCACTCAGCAGCCATTTACATTTTAGGAGCATCTTCTGCCCACAAACAATTCCTATGAATCCTAACAGATTGGCGATTATTTTCCTTCACGAAGACACTTAGTATCTCAAGACTACAGCAGACATTTGCTTATTTCTAAAAAACAGTACTGATGTTATTTTGGTTTTTAAGGTTCCTGTCTACAGTAAGATCAGGGGAATGTGTCTAGGTTAAAATCATACAAAGGGTTTTCTCTCATTTGTCTGAAGAATAAAACATGCCAAGAACTATTAGAGAAGATCCCCCAAACTATGCTGACATTTTCAGGCACTGAAGTACTTTCAGACTGTATTAAGCCTCTTCTTCCTAAAGAAATCTGACATCCTGGTATCTAGAAAAAAAAAGTGGCCAGTGAAAAACCCATGCACTCAGTGAATTATTTCTACCTCGGCAAGCATAGCTGTATTTTCTCCTAAATTCTCCAACACACTTCTGTGCTGTATTTTAGCAGTATTTTCAGTGTTGTGGACTAAATTATAGGGCAGCACAAGCTGCTTCAAGGTTTGTGTTTTCTGAGCATAAGCTCTCTCATCTCTGTCTATATTACTGTGCCTTACTACAACACATGAAGGGGTATGTTCAAGCCTTCTGAAGCTGGACCCCCTGCTCAAAACAAGCCTTTGGAGTCACAGGATTCAGCAGTAATGATCTTTGATGCTTCGCAGCTTCTCACTGGGGTGTGAAGTGATATTACCAAGCTTGCACAATGTGTGAATCCCATCTACTTATGGCAGTTGCTCAGAAAAGTTAGTGCCCAACCCATGTGATGCCTTCTTGCTCTTTTTCAACAAGATAGGAATGTAGGAAGATAGTAAGATTGCATTATCATACCTGATAGGAAGGATTAATTTCTCTACTAGCTGCTAATCTCAACATGAAGAAGCCTTTTTGTCTTCATTAAAATGTTCTTCTTGTGTGCGTACAGAATGACAACCGAAAGTCACTGTCATGGATTGGCAATTTAAATCTTTCTTCCCAAGGTTCTCTCACATGTGTGATTGCAAAAATCATCAACTTCTACACCGCGATTACAGACAGCAAGAGAGAAAATTTACTCCTTCAATTTGGGGCTTTTAAAATTATACGATTGCTAATAGCTCTGTCTTTTAGTGCTTTCTTTAAGTGGTTCTTTCCTGTGATACAGACACTTAAGCCACTACAAAATATACTAGGCAGATCACTACAGCTGGATTTGGCAGTCAGCTTACAACAGCAATATTTGGATTCAGGTGGGTAATCTCAATGGGAAGGTCTCACATATCCCTTCACTAACCCAGTTCTTCTATCAAGGCTTCTGCAGACACTGGCTCACAGGTGACCTTTGGGAAAGGAAAGGTTCACACAGAGCATCTCAGGTCTCCAGACACACCCCCATAAACACAAACAAACAAACAAACAGATTTGTTGCCTATGGGTTTTTTTGTGGTTATTTTGAGGCTTGTTTTGGTTTGGGTTTTTTTATTATGAAAAGAAACTTGGGCAGAAAGCTTACTGAAGATGTTTGGAAGAACAAAATTAGTAATACTTATGCCTAGGCCTGACAGAATCACACTTAAAATTAATGATCAGTTTGTGCAGCACCTTTCTCTTTTGGACAAGCAGCCCTGCCTCTCTTCCCCAAAATGCAATTTCTGACCTATTTCAGAAACTATAATTTTCCCATCATCGGTGGATGTGGGAGCAAGAGCAAAGAGGTCTTTGGTGGGTACACAGTGAGGCTGATCAAGGGTTATTGACAGTTAACAATAAAAAAAGCAGTTCTTCCAATGGTTGATCTTCAATAGCGATGAACACTAGAAATCCTACCCTGTCACATTTGTTGTCCCAAGCATTTAGGTAACGTACCTCTAAATGAGGGAGACACAAAAATACTTTGTATGTGAAATTGCTTACACCCCCATTTCTTCTGCACCAACTGCAAGTTTGGGCTGTAGCTCTGTGGAAAAAAGCTTAAAATCCAAGACCACAGCCGGCTCCAAACAGCTTCTACAGGAGTACTCACACTGATTTTAGGTAATGCTTTACATCTGCTTGCTTCACCAGCACTGTCTCCCAACTAGGCAAAATTACAGGACTCCAAACAATCTGAATTTTTCAAAAGGTGGAGAAGAGGAGGAGTTAGACTGACTCATTCTGCTCTTCAAAGGTGCATGTGAACAGGGGGGGTCATAACCTTACGGAGCTAAGTGTTGTGATTTGTAGGTATCCCATTAATTGTGTATCACTTACCCATGAAGAACGATGTCTGTTAATCCTGTTGACTGGAAATTATTAACAAGAAAAAAAAAAAAGCAGCTTCTGCAAATTTAGTAAGTGCAACAATGAACCAAATGGAAAAGCATGTGATAGCTCTTCTGAAACCTATTACATGAGTAGTTAAAGTAATTATAATGCAGTCATTTCAGAACTATGAGAAGCTTAAGGGACAACTGATTCTTCATGGCTCACACATCAGACAAGGAAGCATGAAATCGGTTTTCGGCAGGTGTCGAAGAAGAAATGAACTCTGAAAACATTTTCAGCTTCTTAAGAATTGGCACTGTTTGCTACCTAATGCAAATGCAAGATCGAAGATGCTTCCTTATATTTAAGCACTGGCGGCAGAAAGACTTGTCATGAATTTCAAACCATTCTGTGCGAGAACTATCATTTTTTAAATGCTAAAGACAAACCAGTCAAGATCTACAGCATCACACTAAGCAGCCCTCCGTGTGTATCTGAATAGACATTTCCACTCCTAACACACCAGCCTTGTTATTTTCCAGGAGCCGTAAAAGCAGGCATGTAGCTAGTTGTGTGCAGTGAGCATACATGCACAGGCTCCCTTACCTGCTCCTTCTTCACTGGCGTGCTGTGGGCTGCCACAGCCGAGAACTGCTCGAGCGCGTTTTGATGCTCTTCGCTTGGCTGCTGCTGCTCCTGCGGCTGGGTCTCCGCTGCCCCTTGCTGCGCAGCGCCCTCCTGCTGATCCTGCTCTTTATCCTTGGACTCAGAGTCCGATCCTGATTCTGTAGTCATGGTTGGTTATTCTGTAAGAGAAGGTGAGCAGACCTACTGAGTACAATCTCATAAATGTGAATTTGTAAGCTAGGCTTAGCGATTGGAGAAACACCGCGTGCAAAGTTTTAGTCTTAATATGCTCAAGACTTTAAAACTAAAGTGGCTGTCACGCTGGCCCAATGAGGATCCCAAGGAACGCTTCCCTGGTGCAAAATAACAGGTCTAAATCCATCCGTACTCTAAGGGAGAGCGTGTTGCCATAAAATCTTATTCTACATCATAATTTACAGACATCATAGGTCTTATGTTCAAGTTAAATATAGACATACAGTTCTACATAGTTCGTAACTCATAAAAGGAGAGTAACACAATGAGAAAAGCTTGTGTGATGGAGTGCCCTAAACCCAACACAACTCACTGCATTTTGGGTTTCTAAACCATGTGTAAACTTTTGAAAACATTCAAATTTTTGATCTTTACATTGAAGTCAACAGGACTTGAACTCCTAGCACCTGCACTCCCTTTTGTAAATGGACTCAGGTACTTTTGAGCTTCCAGGCAACAGATATACTAGAAACACCTGAAGTGGGCCCACCAACGTCAGTTCAAATGTACAACTGTCTTCACGCCCAATTCTGTCCTTCCTGCTTGAATTCATCCATGTCTGCTACTTCTTTCTAAATGCTAGAGCACCCAAAAGATAAATACTTCATTAAGTCATTCTAAGAGTTAGATTTAAAGTGATTATGACTTTCCTTGAACGTGAAGAGTTTATGTTTGAACTTTTTACAGTACTAAATCAAATGAAAATATTAGCAATATTCATTCAAAGTCTTAACTATTTCAATTAAATAGTTTTGTTACAAATAGATAGTTGGCACCCAATTCTCAAACCACATACAAGCAAAACCCAACTTAAAAAAACCCCTGTGATTTTGTATCAAAACAAGGATTTGAAAAAGCAGACTGTGCCAGTTCAGCAAGGAGAGTGTGCTTTTATGTTTGTTACTCATACACTCTTATCCTTGAGCATTTTGCTTTTAAGCAACTTGAATACAAACCAGCCTGGTGCAATCTATTTCTGTTTATCATCAGTCCATGATTTCTTTAACCTGGTAACCATAGCTACTATGTAATTATAAGCAGTTCCACAGAATAGACATCTGCTAATTCATCTGCTAGAAGGTCACCATCAACTCTTCACATACACTACAATGTTTACTAGTAGAAGCAGGTTTACGGAAAATCACAAAAAAGTACAGTTGTGTTTTTTTTTCCCCCCCCATTTAAATGCTTAATAAGCGACACTGCTCGACAGAAAATGTTTTAAATGAGGCCAATTACTGTTTTAAAACTCATTTACGTATTCTGCACTTTCAAGGCTAAGTTCTCCAGTGAATACACGCCTCTGTACAGCAAGCAAGTGCACAGCATTCAGCCTCTGCCCATTTTTTGCGCTGCATGTGAGGATGGGCGTGCATGTTCCTCCCTCCTGCATGCCAAAACAGCACGAGAGAGAAGCGGAACTAGAAAGCATACATGGCAGATTTATGCTTCAGGCCACATTCTCAAAGCACTACCATATGACACACTTGTTTAGGAATACATCATAAATTTCTACACTCAAACTGGAACAGCTATTTCAAAAATACCTTTTAAAATTTATTGTTTAACAAATGTTCATCAGCATCTACAAAAAGCAATAATTAACTCATGCCTATTAAAACGTGACAGTCAGAAAGGCATTCTTCTAAGCAAGCTTCAGATGTCCACATCTGAGATGGCCACTTTAAACGCAGAGGAGAAAACCAGATGTTTCAGAGAGCGCTTCACCTGACCTATTTTAGATGCCTGCTTTAAGCTGAAATAAATCACAACTTGGACAACTTTGTCTGACTCACTAGGAAGAAAGCCTAAACAAGTTCCTCCAAAAGTAGATCAAACCAACCCATCCTCCCATTTTCAGTCCTGTTAAACACCGGGTTTTGTACACTTTAAAAATTAAATTGCAGAACAATGTTAATCTCTCAGAGTTTTGTTTTGCCCATCTGTCACATCAACGTGAAATACATTCTTCATCTGGTGCTATTACAGTTGCCTTGCTTTAAAAGCACCCAGGTCCCCCCAAACTTCGTAAATTTTTTCCCTTGCTCTCAAAACCATGTTTTGTACAAGTATATGAAGATATGAAATGCAAACTAATCAAATAATTCAATAAAATCAAACTATGTATTTGAATTTCCCCCCAGAAATTATTAATTAGGAAGTAACAAAAAGCTAACTTACAGCTACAAAAATCATCGCTCAAACAACACCAAACAGCAGAGATGACCAATACAAAGTGTAATGCATGGAAGCTGTAGTACAAAGTCTTTTTTGCCCCCTCTTTATACGAGTAAGAGCAGTAAATAGAAAGGAACTGTCATACTTGCTGTTGGAAAGAGTCAGCACAAGTATCTTGAGGCATTAATCTATATAGGATCAGATTGCCAGCTGATAAACATCAGAAGCCTGCCTTCCTTCAGCCACCATCACTGCCTCTCTGGAAGCTCATTTCTGCACCCTGTATAGCTTCTTTCCTAATTATCATTTTTATCCTGGCTGTTCATGAGCATGGACACACGGCCATTTAAATTAGCCCCATAAAACACAACTTCATGTAGCAGGAGATGAAAACAAGTTTTACTCTTCTTGCCAGTTATTACCTTGCATCTCAAGGAACAACAAATGTGATTCTTAACTTCTTCTGGGACAGTCCCACATGAAGCTGAGCCTTACCACACTGTGAGTTACTCTCTAGGACAGGTTTTCTCTCCAGTTACACGAGTCCTGGCTTGCTCTAAGAGTGCTTTGTTAGAAAACTTTTGGTGCGTTATCAAATATTTTAGTATAAGCAATTCCCTGGATACAATATTCCTGTCATTAGTCAGACAGCAGATGGATTTAATTAACCCAGGGTTACCCATTTCCAAATGTCTTCCTTATTTCCCTTTGCATACAATATGTTTAATAACAAATACGGAGAACAAAATACTATTGATTTCACACTGCTATCTTACAGACATAAACAGAAGCAAAGCAAACAAATTTTGAATCCAATTTTTTTTACAGACTCTTCAGACGACTGTATCAGGATTTATCTCACTTCAGCTAGTGCAGGTTGAAAATACCTAAATTACAAGGCAGAAAACCTTCTCTCAGTGCTAACCAGCAGGTTGTTTTGCCTTCCTCAGCAAACAGCTGCTTATACAAATGGACTTTGAAAGCATTTCAGTTTTTATAAATGGCACAGTAACCCTCCCAGAAAGAGGCAGCTTCACTTATTGGAAGAAGTAACAGTAATCTTAAGAAATTTAACAACATAAATATTATTCTACCTTTGTGTGCATGCAGCAAACCTGGCAGAATAGCTAGTAGTGTCTACACATTTGCCAAACATGTAATTGGCCGAGAATTTCTTACTCTTGTTTAATTACTTTATTTACTACACCTGGCTATGTATCAAAACCATGACTTCTAATGTGAATTTCAGTACAGGAAGAAAGAAATCACTGAAGTTCCTTAAACTTTTCCTGTTGCCAGCACAACCCCTGTATCAAATTCCCCTTTCCAGCAAACAGAAAACAAACTAATGAAAAGAAACCAAGAGCACTACTTTATACAAATGAGGTAATACTATGCAAGCCAGATGTGCCCTTGGATAGCTAAGTTTTGGCTTACAACCCAATATTCAAAGATTCCAAAAGATTAGCAGAGTCCAAACTTAACACAGATGCTGGTAATACTGGATAGTCTAAGGCTAAAGTCAATTTGGCTACAAAATTCAATCGGAATGAAAATCAAGTCTTTTGATTAAAGAGGAAAATAAAAAGCCAAGAACTAGCTTATTTTAATCTACTACTTAAAAATTAAGCTAAAATGTATGTACTTTCAGCAGTGTCAAGGTTTAAAATAGAAGTGTTTGACAGCGCTGCAGAAGAATAATTAAGGGAAGATGAATTAATAAGACTATCAAGGTATTAAAACACAACTTCAAAAAAATACATGACATTTTCAAATCATTTTCAGTAGACTAAATCACAGAAAAGAAATCTTTTCGTGCCCTTACACTAGACAAAGTAAGGACATTATATACAGATTGCTGAACCTGCAAACCACTTGCACAAAAAGCCTACATTCTAAAACCTTCCAACACACCTACTCCTTGTTAGCTACAGCTACCAACATATTGCAGCATGGGAGATTACCAATTACTTGCTATAGACTTAAAGCACATAATTACCTTTTCTTCATACAGGAACCAAAACCATGTTGTCCTCTACTAATAATTATCTGAGCAGGCAAAGCCCAGGCTATGTCACCTGGTCCCCTCCAGCAAGTGACGGTCACAAACTACCGCATATATTCACACATTCAGCAAGTTATTTGACTCCTTGCCTCCCATTCTGAGAGCACAGACCTTCTGGATTGCATCTACTGAGCAACAAAATTCACAGCTAATTGACAGCAGAGTCCACAGTTTAATTAACCTAGAAGTCACTAATAAACCTTTATTTATACATAAATACATGCTAGTGAAAATATCTGTTGTATTAAGCAAACGGAAATCACATTACAGAAGAAATTGGAAATTAATTCTGAATAAATTGTGATGTAGTGACAAAACAAAATTGAACCAAGTATAATTAAATGAAATATACAAAGCCAATATTTTCTGTAATGCAGAGATTAATGATTTACATTTAAATGCTTTTTTGATCTAATTAGTTCTCTTTGTGGAAAGTTCTCCTTTAATTACAACAATTTCTGAATATTGTTATAAATCACTGCAAAGGTCCAATTTTGGAAGTTATGTAAGAAAATAATGATTCCATACTTCAAAAATAATGTTCCGCATAATAAGAGACATATTTATCCAATAACGATGAGATGCTGGTGAGAAGAGCATATGGACAACAATATTGCTGCTATAAGCAGTAACAGAAATGTCAATATATGTTTCAAGAGAAGAATACACGCCAGAACGCCGACTTCTGAGCTTGAAATATAAACTGTATTCATCAAACTGCTCGAAGCCTCAGCTCACTTCATTCCAGTTGGGTTCCTTACTAGGAAAAAACCACTTTTTGTTGATCCTCTTTAATGTGGGTGAGTTTTGCCCCCATGTGCAGGAGGCACCTAATCCACAAAAGCCCAGTGCAGGGTCCCCAGGAGAAAGGAGAGGCAGGACCTCTGCTGAGCTTCACCAGGAGTTAAGACCAGCTCTTTCTTTACCCATTGCCATCCTCCAGCGCTGGCAGCAACCAGAGGTCTTACAAAGGAGGCTTCTCCCTGGGATTACGGTTTCTCCGGTGGACACCAACAAGCCAAAGCGACTGCTGAGATGTGGTCTGAACGGACACAGGGGGGAAACAACCCTAAGAAGGGCAACAGGATGCCCCTTCCCAACTGCATGCCCCTGTCACCTCTCTCGTGCCAGCACCAGCGTAATTTTGGGGGACCAGGCAGCTCAGCTGGGAGGGCTGAATCTCCCCAGCCTGAGGACAGGGAACAGCACCCCTCCTTTGGTCATCAGTGGGCATCCCGTCTGTCCAACAGGACTGTGAGGCTCCAGCCCAGCAAGTGCAACCCTTATACCTAAACTCACAAACACACCGACGTACCGAGAATTTAGCATTGCACCTTGAACATATACATACAACAAACACAAACACGTTAAGAGTCAGCACATGGAAAAAACACTGAAAATCAAATAAGTAATTAACAAGGGAGATGAGGAAAACCAAGGGAGAAAGGTGCTAAACATCAGGATGACCTGCAATCATGCCAGCACAGCATGCTCTGGGTTAAGTCACTGAACAGGTCTGGTGACACAAGCCAAGGGCCCAAGCGTTGGTGCATGAGAGAGACTTCAGAGAGAACATGGAGGTGTTAGTAAGCAATAAAAAAAGGTTGGCTGGAGGTATTGCAACACATAGCACAAGTTAAAGTATTTGTTTGGCCTTCTAGGCAGCTGTATCACACAGATTTCTTTAAAGTTTCTTGATGAAGATGAAAGAAAGAAAAATGGAGGCAACATCTGAAGAAGGAGTCATGTAATCTGGAGGAGATGGAGGAGACACCTTAGAAGCAGCAGACAAATCCTTCAAAGGGGACAAAAAGGCAATTCCTCCTAAGGACCCAACACTGCCCCAGGCACCTATGCACCTGTCTGGTTCCACCACCAAAGCAGCTGAAAGCTTCTGGAGAGATTATCCTCTGCCTGGCAAGGGTGGGGACAAGAAGCATCAGAAGCTTTTAAATGGTGGAAGGGAAGGGGAATATATCAGAGCGCGGCTGTATACCAAAGCAGAACCCAGGACACATGACTCTGGGACAAACATGAAAGACCAACATCGACATAAAAGAAGAATTGAAGACTAGGATGCAAAGCGACTTACGATCAGCAAGTGATGCGGCTAACAGTAAGAAGAGAGTCTACAAATACATTACAAGGAAAACCAGGGCTGTTACCAAACACAGGAGAGGCTGAATTATTCAGTGCCTCATTTCACAGCTGGGACCAGGTACTCAGAGCATCTTTCACCTGATGTGCACGATGTACAAGCACAGGCTGATGGAGCAAGGGCTGAACAGAGTGCACACGTCAGTAAGCCAGGCGGTTTCAAGCCAGCAGGAACCACTGGAAATGCCCCTCCAGTGCCTGGGGAGTTACCAGCAATAATCATCTCTAAACCATGAACTGCTGGCTTGCAGATGTCAGAGAGGCCAGGTAAAGTCTAAAAGAAATGAAAAGACCCAACACTGGGCCCAACCTTAAAAAGGAAAGTGGGGATGGAAAAACCAGAAATCACAGTGTACTTTTAATAACAGAGCAGTTACTAGAGGCACATTGCTAAAGGATTTCTAATCCTGTAAAAATAATGAGATTAGAGAAAAAAAAAAAAAAAGAAGAAAAGAAAACACCAGTCAACATGCATATATCAAAAAGTCATGACAAACGAGTGTAATGTCTCTCTCGCTCTCTCTGACAGGGCCTCTGTCCCAGCTGATAAAAAGAAAGTGGTACAGACGACACAGCCTATCTTTAGAAAGGCTTTTAAAACAGTCCCACATGACTTTTTCATGAGTGAACCACAGGAATAGTTTAAATGATAAAAAGGGGGAAAAAAAGGGGGGACAGGGGGGGAGGGGGAAGGCGGAAAGTGATTAAAACCCCCAAACCCTAGCCTAAAGTTATCAGTAGCATAATGACAGCCTGTGAGAACTTATCGATTTGAGGAATCACAGCCCTTTGAGCAACAGTGAAGGAAGGAAGAATGCCCGATTTGTGCTTAGCATCACACCAGGGAGGCTGGGCACGCTGCTGGCATCCTCACCAGACTTAAAGAACAGAAAATCAGTCTGACAGAAGACCATATATACACACTGAATCAGACTACATTCTTGTAAGGGTAATGGCAACAGGAGTGGGGACCTCAGAAGCGAAAAGTGATGGGGAAGCTATGGGTTAGCCAGCAGGAATGAAGCAGCGTGAGGGTCTGAAGTCACACATTAAACAAGACGAATTTCAGTCTGGGACAGGATGACGGAACTCTTCTGCCTTCTGCGGCATCAGGGAAAAGTATACAGCATATTGTATTTCAGCCTAGGATTCATATTTTTTAAAAAATATGCATTAAATAGTGTCAAGAGAGTAGAAAGAATGATAATAGGTTTAGAAAACATGACCAGGGGAAAAAGGTTTAAGGAGTTGAATTCATTTACCCTGGGAAAGGGAACAGAGAGAGGGGAGCTGCTAAGAGCCTTGCAATACACACAAGCTTCTTGAAGAAAGTAAACAAGCATTTGCTAACGGCGGAGCAAGAACTTGATTGGCATCAGGTAGGATTTAGAGGAGACAAGTATATCAACTATAATGACTGTCAAGAAGAGATTATCTATAGCTGTGTGGAGTCATCGTTGGAGACGTACAGATAAACAGCCACAGCAAAATTCTTTGTCTGCAACTTTATAAAGCATAAACAACTAAAATTTTGTTGGTTTTGCTACCTTTTCCACTTGGGTCAGCAACTCTGAATTCACAAAATGCATATACTTGCTTCTGCTTCAGAGCATCTGGATGCACAGGGTAACATTTTTATTTCCTGTTTTCCTTTCATTTCTGTGATTCAGTGCCATTACCTGGGTCTGTTTTGCCGGCTTGATGGGTGGCTTCCCACAGCAATAAAACCCAGAAACACTGCAATTTCTGTTGCCCCTCCTGAACAAAAGGTTTATGAAGAGTATGACTGACCGTATTCCTGAAAGACAACAGATGACCTTTTGGAGGTCATGTCACCTAGACCACCCCCAAGGCTATCCTGATTTCTGAACAGGACAAGAAAAATCAGGCCACCATAACATGTTTTGGCTGGGTTTTTTCCCACCCTGCTGACCCAAGCAGTTTTCCCTATGGGCCAACATGGATTTACCAGAGTTAGGAGGGAACTGCATTCTCCCACCAAACTCTCTGTACAGGTCTGCAGGCATGGGGTGCAGTTGCAGCTGCACTCTTCCATGCACCCAGAGCAGGGACTGTCTCTGACACCCTCATCCCTCAGTAGCAAGATTCATCCACCAGCTCTAGAAGCAGGATCATGGCCACTGCCCACCCCTCGCACTGCGGTTCCTGCAGATGGCTCCCGTCTGGGAAGAGACCACACAGGCAAGCTGGCAAACACATCCCTTCCTGGGGGTGCTGGGAGGAGCTATAGAAGTGCACAGTGATTAAACCCAAGCCTGATGGCTATTTCATTCATATTAAAAAAAAAAAAAAAAAACACACCAAAAAAACCACCCACCAATAAAAACAGCAACAACAGGAAAAAAAACCGACCCCAAAAAGGTGAAAGGAGGACTCCTGAGAAACACAAGAAACTGCTGCTTATAAGAGGCTTCAGCAAAACGTCTGCTCACTGAAAAGCTTTAATACAGAAATACTGCAATGGCAGGAAGGTAAGGGGGAGCAGAAATAATACACAAACAATAAATAAGTATGCTGAGAAACAACAGGGAATTACAGGCGGGAGGCAGACGTGAGGAGGAGAAGGAAATGAAGGAACCAGTAATGGGGACTACAGCAGCATCCCACAGATGCTGGCCATGAGAGAATTGCAGAGGAACATTCCCAACTTCACTCTTTCCTCATTTCAGTTTTTTTTTTCTAAAAAAAATTAAAAATCCAGGCAGAAGAAAACACAAAACTGCTTGTAGTGCTGTGATTGCAACCGATTGATAAATATTTCATTCAGGAACTAAAAAGGCAAGAAAGAGCCCTCAATGGCTCACCCTGATTTTCTGCAGACAAGTGGCTTTGATTACTTGGGTTACATTTACATGAGGTTTTGACCTTCCTGAATCGCTCTGGAGCCAAATGTTCACGTGGGCCCCTCTGTGCATCATTCACTATTTAAAAGTTGTACTTAATGCTACAGAGACTGAATGTGCTTCAGGCATCAGATCATTAAAGTTCGTATTCTCTTATATTGAGCAGAAAATAGAATAGATTCAAAATTTAAAATAAAAAAGAAAACAAAACCAAACTAGAGTTGCATGAGTTGCTGACACATGGCAGGTGTGCTACATTATCACACCACCTACCCCCAGGCCAAAATACTGTAACACCTGTGAACAATATTTTCTGTTTCACACACTACCTAAACAGACTGTGCTCCAGCGCTCCCAAGCTGGTGACCTGCCTAACCTCACAGAAATCAGGGAATCAGATAGGCAAGGAACAGGTCACAGCATCAAGCCCATCTCCTTCAAGGGCTTCCCGCTCCCTCCCACCAGATATTTCTTTCCAGCTCAGGTGATGTAAAAGCCTACAAAGTAAAACAAAAAATGATGAACTGTAATTTAAACTATCAACATGGCTCTTCTGATTTCCTGGACATCTTACAAGCTAGAATACAGCAACAAAACCAGTTGGGTTTTGTTTTATTTTACTGAGTGGTGCTTGGAAACATCACCGTACATCAATGATGTACAATGTACAGCCTACTACTTGCAAAAGCGATATGGTATTACGATTTTTTTCCCACTTTTGTAGTGAATGGATACTTTCCCCCCATTTTTATGGTTTAGGGGTGGGATTCTTCTTTTGCATTTTTTGTAGCCTTTTCTCCAACCCAGTGTGGTTCAAGGATGGAAAAAGGGAAGCACTTGGGGCAGAGAAGACAGAGGTTTTGCAGTCAGCTGGCTAACGCCTCTCTCAGCCAGGCACTGCCATTCCCATCGCATGAGACGCATGTTAGCACTGCGGCCGAAAGCCCGGCACAGGCCACACGCACTGCTGGCCTGAAGCACACTCAGCTTCAGCTGGCCACAGCATTTTCCATAAACCTGCCCAGAACTGAGCCTTTTAAAATCTTTTTTAAAGAGGTCATGAATCATTTCTTCTTGGAGGCAGCCATCCAACACTGGAAATGCAAGACAAGGTGCTCGAGCGATGGCTTCCCCCACCGCATCCTAGACCAGCACCCACTCTCCATCACTGGGGAGCTCCAGGTTTTCTTGAACACTGGATTAAAACATATGGGAAAACCTCCAACTCAGGCAGATGTAAAAGGAAGGAAGAAGTCACAGGCAGCAAAAAACCACAGAGGAACCATCCCTGAATCCATGGGTCCTAGCTAAAGCCGGCTCTGTCTGAGAAGAGTGATGGTGCTGAGGCTGGGACAAAAGTGCTCCTAAATTAACCTTCCTCTCCACACACACACACACACACACAGAGTATCATTGTAATTTTACATTCTATTTTTCAACTTTTGAAGGTATTAAATGTGTCTGATGCAGTAAGGCTACATGGTGAGGGATCATAGCGTGTTTAGTCATAATAGCTTTTGTTTTTCTGAAATGGATTATTCACTTTGTATTTAGATTTTAATCTTCTGGGCATTCACGTCAGTTTTGAACGTAAAACACACCCTGCAATATCAAGTAATAGACTTTCCAGTTTGGAGCACCACATCAGGAAACCACTGGCTCCCCAAGCAAATTAAAATCTTGTGAGTCTGAACGACTAAACCCATGGCATCAAGCAGCCAGCTTTTTATGCCTGAACTCTTTTAGGAGCCCCGTGCTCCCCAGCACTTTCATTACCTGCTACAGATCACAAAAACACCATTTATTTGGAACCAGCAGCTAGCCCATGGAACCCATGCTTCAGGTTACACTGGCACCCCAAAACCATCCTCCCGGCCCTACGCAGAGGGCACCTCAAAGCCACCAGCTGTTAAATAATGTGTTGGATGCAAACCAAGACCCACAGATGGTGTGGGAGCAGGGACTTCCAGGAACGACTCAGTCAGTGGAAACGCACGGAACAACAAGAATATTTACGGCGGATCCAGGCATCTGCAGAGTAGAGCAATCTCAGTTAAAATCACCGAGTAAGCGGGATTCTCTCCCAGCTTCAGTTATGCTTTGGTTACATGTTTTAGTTACATGTTTCCAACGCACATATTGTCCCAATGCATACTAGTTAAGTCCTGAGGGTCCTTTGCATGATGAGCTCTACAAGGAATTAAGAGCAAGCTTTCTCTATCTTCACGTAACATCCCAATAAAGCCAAAACCTTTCACCATCTGTGCAGCTACACGAAACTATGAGGATTTGAAGACCAGCATCCAATACAGCCTGACAAAAAATAGCTATCTTTAAAGAGGTTCTAACCCTTTTTACCTATTAAACCCTGAAATGCTATACATACAGCTGTTTAGTAATTACATTATATACTCCTGACCCAGTATTATACTGGATTAACGCTGTCTCTGAAGATGGACATTACCAGATCTGGCAACTCCTCCTCAATGTGTATCACTATCTTGGGACTTAAGAGACATACAAGTGACAACAGCTCAGAGAGGCCAGAAAGGGTTGAGGCAATGGGGACAAGCCAGGTGGCTTGAAGTGCCCCTGCAAGACAGTGGTCAGAAAAAGAACAGGGGAGGAAGGGAGGAGGGGAAGAGTAAGAAAGTAGAAAGTGGCAATGATGCAGCTTTAATCACAAAAATCCAAGTAAGAGGGAATGGAAAAACTCCTACAGCAGAAAGAGGAAGAAAAGCTCTTTGCAGCTTTTAAATCACTGGGGATTCAAAAAAGACAGTCAGTCACATAAACCATTCACGAAAATCATTCAACAAGAATTGAGCATTTAAAAAAAATAAAAATCTATTCTGTATCAACTTTATAATTTGAAAGCAGAAGCGAAGATAATTAAGGTAGATGCTGTATTTCCTAACTCAGGAATTAATGACTTTACAACCTGAATTATTTCCTTCCCCACCTTCTTTTCCTTATGCATAGCTCTGCTAAATGTTTAACAGTGTTTTTAAGGCTACAAACCACTAATTTGGTAGCTACTAAATAATCCAAATGATCTCTCTTCATTTAAGGGAGAATCCTACAATACAGAAACAAAATGAATGACCCTGTTCAGCATGCTGAGTTTCAAACTTGTCTCCTGTGCTAAAACCAGGGAAGTGCCCAAATTGGTGAAACAGGTCCATAAATGGTGGCTTTTTCCATCCCTTCTCCTGACGTTGTGCAGGGCGCAATGCAACACTCTCTGGGCATGTGACAGAGGACTGCTGTGTGTTGTATCTACTAATTATGTTATGCCAATCCATTTATTTCAGTACCATTCAGATTACAGAGTGTAATATTCAATTTACTTACATTCTACATTATGTGGTATTAGAGGGTGGAAAAAAATGGTAACTGTCTCGCTCCTTACCAGAAAGATTTGCCCAAGAAAGCATTTAATATTTCAAAGTTTAACTTATCAAACAATTTTGATATCTTAGTGCAGAATTCAACCTTCTCAGAAGCTAATGAATATGCAAAAAATACAGGGAATTACTCCCTACTTCATCATAAACTGTGGTTCCAACAACCAAAAACTTCTACTAGTAGCTCTGGCTGATGCTAGGTAAACAACAGAATTGCATTTCACCTCTTTTGTTCACTCTGCAGTCTGTTTTCTGTGGGGACAGAAAATCTCCATGCCAATATTCACATGGCCATTACATCTGAACTAAAAAATGAATGAAGTCATCCACCCCCTCCCTGGATGTCACGAATGCCCTGGGGATGCAGTACCCTGCAGCTGGGGTTCAGCCCACTCTGCTCTCTGTCGCCTTCGCTATATGTACGTGTTTCACCACAGCTGAGGCCACAGAAACCATACCCTTAAGAAATCACTTTTTTAAAGGTTTGCAAAGCAGCAAGAAACCAACCAATCCTTCCCCCAGCTCCAGAAGAGCATTAATTATCCCTACAGCAGCAGCCACAAACTTTTTTTGGAGAGATACAGCCATGCAAGTACGCCAAAAGCACCACCAACAAAACAAGCACGTCAGATACATGCTGGATGTTAATTAGGGGGCTCATTGTTTCAAAGTGTCTTGCATACTGACATCAGTGCTTCATGGTCCCCTGTCCCAGCCCTGCTTGTCTAAACTCTACCTGATATATATTTATGTCACCTGTTATTAAAATCCTGTAACGCTGAAGTTTCCATATTCCCCACAGGCCATTTATTCTGTTGATTCCCTTACTGTTTATAGCCTTACTGTTTAGGAAAATTTTCCCAAATGTCTGACCTAATTCTTCCTACTTGAAATGTAGGCACCCTCCTCCTCACCCTGATGACAGTGGATGCGTAATATGGCTCTGCAGCTTGCAGACTGTTGCCGTTTGCCCCTCAGACCACTTTCTCCTCTGCCTCTTCTGGCAAGTCCTATTTTTAGCCCTCTCTCAGGCTCTCTTCTCTCTCCCATAAGTCCACCTCTTTCCCAAGCAATAGCATCCAAGCCCCACTTCCAGCTGAAGATCAACTGTGCTTACTGGTGCTGAAAAGATTGCACGATTGGCTTTATGTCTGAAAACAATATTCCTCTTTATACCTCCTGGTAGTAGAGTTCAATATTTTCACCATATTGTGACACTTATCAACTTAGTATTAACCTTTGATCTGTCCATAATCCCACACTGTTTTCTCGAAACTCCTGCCTACAGGTTTCCCAAGTGGAAGAAAACTACCTTAACTACATTATATTCAATTAAAAGTAAGGAAAAAACCCATCTACTAGGTAGATACTACTTTTGTCTTTTTTCAGTTTATATTTTAAAAGTTCCTTCTCTTGTGCCGAGTATCATTCAAATGAGTGAAGTATTTACTAACTTATGAGATCTAGTTTCAGTGACAGAGTGCACATGATTTATATTAGAACAACTGTGGCTCCCTGTATAGAAAGCACATTCGAGCCATGATACTCTCTTATTTATTGAGATATTGGGGAATACCAGTGGGAAACATTGCAAATTTCACTTATAGCTTCCATCTACTGCTGAAATACTCACTCCAGAAACAGCCACCTCAGTCCCTGGCAGGTGTTAGGGGCATTAGCCATTTGCCTGGGCTGACCCCTCAGCAAGTTTTCTGTAGCAGTTTCACAGGAGCTGAGAACATCTTCCAAAAAATGCAGGAACTCGGCATGATCCTCCACCTTCAAGAGCCTCAGGGCCATTAAGGTGACCCAAGTAGCAGTGCTGGCAGTGTCGTAACTTAGTAATAAATTGGGAGCAAGCTCACATCTGCTAGGGAAGTCTAGTCTA
The DNA here is from genome assembly GCF_023634155.1 of Falco peregrinus. NCBI lineage: Eukaryota > Metazoa > Chordata > Aves > Falconiformes > Falconidae > Falco > Falco peregrinus. The sequence continues at coordinate 60,031,107 of NC_073723.1, forward strand.
CCCCATTTTATGGTCTCTAGCCAAGCCAAGCACATTAAGATAGGTATTACTTCTGTGTACCTGTCACTTCTTGTAATACGCTTAGGCGAACCTATGGCTGCAAGCCAGAACCCAAACTAATTCAACACAAGCAATGCTTTTGGGGAAAAGTTACTTGCAACGGAAGTGTCAGGTCCCTTTTGATATGCTGGCAAATGTTTGCCTCAACCCTTATTGAACCAAAAGTTAAATGGTGAGGAAAGACTGCAATTTCAGGTTAATCTGGGGATCTTCATATGCTCGTGAAATGAACTACATGCTATGCCTCGCTAACGAAAAATGGAAAAAACAAAAGCCTGATGGAATCTGATTCCTTTATACCTGTATTTTAAGAACAGTTTTGGTATTAGTTGCTTAAGAGGGAACAAAACCCCAACCTACAATACACCCGTAAGGAGAACATCTGCTCTTCCTATCCCTGGTACTGACACTGAAATAAGCCGCAAGCACACGATGCCAAGGAACAGGCTGAAGGCCAGTATAAGATACCATTTCATTCAAACCAGTTGCTAGACAATGGCTGGCATTCAGCTGACTGAAAACTTGCAGAGAAGCTAGTTCAAGCTGGCTTAAGTAGATGCAAGTGTGGACTTGGATATTTAGGAGTTCTTAAGAAGAAAAGCAGCTTGCAATATTTCAGGGTGGGGTTCTGAGACTTCTGGGGTTTTTCGTCTAATCCATTGGTACTAAATAAGACCAGAAACATGGCAAGATCCTTTGTGCCCAGAACTGCATCTAAGCCCCAGAATTACAGCTGTAATTAATGGATTTTGCAAGCTAGGGGAGGAAAAGAATCAACTGGGGAAAAAACCTAAACCAAAACCACCCCAAAAAACCCAGCAGCCTGCAGACTGAGCAAGTTAAGGATTTCTTCTCTTGCTCACACACAAGCATACAATAAAAGGCACAACTCCCAATACACGCATATTCCAGGCTCTTCCCTGTTTCACCCCGTTTGTAATCTTTTATGGTCTCGTGAAAATGTGCTGCCTTCAGGAAGATGAGGGTTCTTTTTCCTTATTATTTCATCTGCAGCTCAGCACATTGCTTGACCTATGCTGACATGACCTTAAGTAAAACAGGCTCAAGTATACAGTTTCACCATCCCTAAAGCAAGACGTATTTTATTATGGTTTTTCTTTTTTCTCTCCTTCCACTCACACTTCAGAGAGGAGGAAATGCCTGCCATGAATTCTTGTCCAGCATTTTAAATACCACATGAAGCACTTTCCATGCCAGAGAGTCTCCCAAGGACTGTAAGCCCTCCAAGAAAGAGAGGTGTAAATACCTTTGTCCTTCCCCAGCAAGTGGGAAGCAGCTGGGCTAGAGAGGGAGCCAGCAGCCCCTGTGAGCCACAGCACCCACCCAGCCCTGGGTGCTGCTCCAGCCCCACGCTGGCACCAGCGAGGACTGAGAACACCTCCGCCGGGATAACCAGCCACTTCACCAGCTCCATTTGCAACCAAAGAATTGGCAAGGACCCAAAAGCTACCAATTTTTGCTACGAAGATCGCTCATTTATTTTTCAAGCAGCCGGCTGTACTACCCTATATCCTGCAGCCATACATTCATTATGGCCAGTCACATTGAGTTACGTGTGGAAAGGCTGAATTATTACCTTTTTGCAACAAACTTGGTGTTGTAACACCCAGAAGTCTCACACGGGACAGTTTTGTAGGTTATTAAACTATACACATTTTTGTGCTCTACAAGCTTTTAACATTCAAGAAAGACCATGTATAGCTATAAATCTATGAAATACATTATAAATAATGCCACATGTTCAAATTAGTTTGTTTTTATGGGGAAGACTATTCCCTTAGTTTACTCCTTTCATGCTGAGGCCACAGCACTCTCTAAGGTACAGCAGATCTATTACTGCAGCTGAATGAAAGGCAATCTTAAAACTCACATCCAATGGAGATAAATCCAAACTTTTCCATATATGCTATTACCTTTTGACATAAGAATAGAAATTCCACCAAGTCACTATTGTACATCTGTTTTAAACACTCTTCAAAACAGAAAGGTTGGATTTTGGTTTGGGGTTTGCAGCTGGTTTTTTTGTTGCTTTGGGTTTTTTGTTTTGGTTTAGTTTTTTTCGTTAGTCTTTTTTTTCCCCAAAGATGGCTCATGTTGTCATTCTTTGTCCTCTCAGAGGATGACCCCTGGCTACTGTAGCATGTTAGAAAGCAGATTCACCAAGTCATGTATGCACCTAGCAAGCTGAAGTCTGGCACATATCCCTTCCAACTCCCCCTCATTCAAACAAAATTTATACAGTGAAAAACCTGTGCCACAGAAGTGGGGGGGAGGGGGGGGAGGCTATTTTCAGACAAGACCAAATGTACTTGAATGAAAAAAACCTACCTAAACTCAGTCCTGAGGAAAATGACAGAAAGGGAAGAGTGATTCAGCTTTGATACTATATTGGCTATAACTGTCTTAGCAATTTGCATCATTACTAATCTCAGCAGTGGTGCCTGATCTGTACAACAGGATTGACAGGTACCCTAAGCAGATGCAGATCTATTTCCCAACCTATACACTTTTAAAGGCAAAAGGGTCTGTAATTTTCCTTCAAACTACCAGTGCAGGTTTGCAACATGAGCTGCAGCATACTTACAGACACCCCCCCACTCAGGCATGGGCTTTCTAAATCGTTTTAATTTTCAGGTCTTGACAGGCACAGGGAGCGTGCTGTTTGGGATCAGAGTAAAGCCAGTGCAAAGCGTGTGGATGTCAGGTCCTCAGCCCTGAACGTTTCATTGTACAGATCTCCTTCTGCCCCTTGTGTAATGCAGGCATGGGTGTATGCTTCTCTCCCAGTTTATATTTATCCCTGGCCCAGGTGCTATTTTCCAACAGTGAACACAAGCTTGCCCATGCTGAGGGCTCTGAAACAAAGGCAGGAATTTTTTCCCCCTCTACACACACCTCTCCATGTGTGCAAGTCATTAAAATGATTTCATACAAACCAGGTTCACGTGTCAAGGAACAAGTGACCTGCAGTTTTTGAATGTTCAAAGCCAGCATATGTTTGGCCCTACACTTTATTTATGTTCTATATGTACTTTGCCTCTCTGAAGCCTACAGCAAACAGCTGTCATTAACATTCAACCCTTCTGCTAACATTTTCCTTAATCCCTAACTGACTTTCTAGCCTATAATTAAACTTTCCAGCTGCCACACTCAGAGATGGCACCAATATCCATCATTTGTTTCTAAGCAGTACCTAAAAAGCTCTTTTTCCCATTTCCAAGACCACGGGCTAGAACCAAAGCCTCTTACACTTAGAGGTTTTAGGCTAAAAACCTTCCATTCACTTAGAAATTTTCCCATCCTTTACTAGGGAAATTAAATGGCCAAGTAGTATTATCTTAATAATTAAACTAATGCATTTTTATAGTGCCAATAGGTGGAGTGCAAAGACCTTGAAAACTGATGGATAAACGCTGCAAGTGCTTCCACATTTTGCATGGAAAATAGGCTGGAAAGAGCTACACACCCGCCACCACTTACAAAGCTGTTCAACCCAAGCCCAAAGTTTAAACAGCAGCTCTGAGATGAAAGAATTAAGATTTGGAAAGACCTTCTGAAAGAATGTAATGGATGACCAAATATCCTTCTTTCAGCTGCAGCAGTGAATTGGGGTTAGTGCCTCAGTCTTGAAAAATCTGTTTCTCACATTCATGTAAATGATTACTTGAACAGTAGAAATGGTTGGCGGCATTTTTGTCTGATGCTATTGTTACAGCCTTCAAGAGGACTTGGTATTTTATGAGAAAATTACTGGCTTCACAGTTGAAAAGGAAGGGAGAACACTGTATTTTTTTGCTGAACCGAGTAGGTCAGGGCAGCGCAACACCCACTGTGGGCTTAAGGAGAATGACAACCCACAAGCCCTTCAGATCCAGGGCAACAAAACCCCACCAGACAGCCACAAACTCGTATTACTTTAGTATCCCCAAAAATCTGGGACATCTGCTAAGCCTCCGAGTCCACAAAGCTCCTCCGCCCCAAACCTGAAGGCTGGATAACCACATGCAGGATCCTCATTCATGGAGCTCTCCAACTTTGTGCACCACAAAACAGGAGCCAGCATCTCCAAACACTGTCTATTATGTAGATAGGGCAACATTTGCCAGACTGCCAAAGCACTATCATTACAAATAGCAAGCAGGCTCCATTCATAACATCACTGGCAAGCGTCCATCGGCATCCTGACAGCCCACCAGCCTGCAGCAATTACATCGCTTGCTGATGAAGATGTGGGGATGTTCGGGGTCAGCCACCCCCGTGACTCCTCCTGACATGTTTAGCAGTTGCAGCATGCTTTGGCTTTGCTTTTTGCCTCACATGGCAGAGACAAATTGAGCACTGAGATCCAGCCTTCACATTTCTGAAGCCACAGGCTGGTTTCACGGGGGATGAAGGCTGCAGCCTTGCTGAAAGTTTTCTGCTGTTTAAACAAAGCAGGCGGCACCTCCAGGAAAGAAACACGTTCATTTTCAATCTTAACCCACTGGATGAAGTTAACAATTTAACATTAAGTTTTTAATGTTGCAAAATATTTCAATAACTGTGCAGGATTTGTCAGCTACCATAAGGCTATTTTAGTAGGCTACCAGGAGATTAATCATTCGGGTTTTGTCAAGTCTAAAAGCATCACTGCTCAGTGAAGAGATCATACCAGACAGGTGCAAAAATCCAAAGCTTGGACAGCTAAGACTTGTTCCTAGCGGCAAGGCAAGAAAGGTCAACATTTTGAGTGGAAATTAATAGGCTTTAGTTTCTATCTAAACTATAGGTGCAACTTTCCTCCCTCCTTACATTAAACGTATAATTTTAAAGCTGAGTTTTGAAGAGTGCACTTGACACTCTTTAGCTTCAACTATGTAAGCTCTGAGAGGCTGGGAGAATGCGAAAACAGTATTTCATTGAAAACTGCTTGCCGTGTTTTAATCACAGGGTAACTCTACAAGAGGTGTGACTGATGCAATTTAAATTTTCACCTGACAAATTGAATCTTTGTGGCACCTACAACAAAGGATGAAGCAGAGCAGTCAGTCAGCTACCCGCCCCAGGAGCTACTACAAAACATTCTTGAGATGGGGAAGCAGCATCTTGCAGCATCCCAGGGTGAAACAGCCAGGAGGGCCAGGGCCTCTGTCCTTGCCCCCCCGGCTACATTCTAGCTTCAGTCTTCTGAAGTGGGGAGGACATTGGGCAGCCCCACTGATAAGGAATGCTGTGGTTTACAAGGAAGGCGACAGAGAAATTGATTTGAAGGGCTTCATCTGCGCCCAGGAAGAGCTCTTCGCTCTGTACTGGCAGTTCTGGCAGGGAGGACTAAGGAGCTTGATGAGCTTTTTACTCGCGTCAATGAAAGTCTTACCTATTGCCAGCCACTACTTTCTTTCCCTATAGAAGGCAATAAACATTCCAAGCTCACCGTAACTTTTCAAGGAGTCACCTTTTTCTAACAGAGTGCACTTGTCATGATGCCTTTCCATTCCAATTCTGGAAGACAGCTATGCATTTTGCAGAGCTGTCATGTAAAGCGATGTTAAATATCACTATTAGATACTGATTTTGTATCTCTCTAATATTACTCATCAATAATTCCCTTATGTGCCTAACTAGAGTTCAGAAAGAAATGAAGTTCTAAAACCTTGCACAGAGTAACTTAAAATGGGGGTTCCATACACCACAGTTTCAGAAACCTAGGTTAAATTAGAGAAGGTTGCCTTCATTTTAAGACCCTGTATAACATGCCACCAGAAAGTAGCATTTCTTGATTGAGAATCTCAAGATATTGGGCTTACACATGCCACTAGTCAGAGTGACTTCTGTTCAGCCCACTTCTCCAACTAGTATGTTCTAAAGTAGGAAACAGTCCTGTTCATCATGTAAACATTTATTCAGACTCTTATTAATGTTTGTGCTATCCTTCAGAATTTCTGGACAGCTTCTTTCAGGCTCAGCAGCCAACATTGAATTAAGAAATATTTAACCACTAGTATTTTTTTAAATAAACAGCACGTATGGAGAAATAGTTGCTTATCATATCTACTTCACAAAATCAAAATACAGCCAGTGGAAACCAGATACAGAACACTTGCCTTTGGCTGAACTAGTTTTGTTTAGAAAATGAACAGACAATGCATTTCCTTGGCCGAGACCTTGGTTTGTTTGCCAAGCCCCATCCTGCACTGATTTTTCTTCTTACAACAACATCCCAGGCGCAGAGAACACTATCAAGGAAGCAGACTTGCAGTTCTGCAGGTCAGAAACAACGATAGCCCTGGCATGCCTTAATAAAAAGGCAGCAAAGCACTTTTAGTGAACTACATAATGTAGTATGTAGTCAATATATCTGTTTTATCCCATTATAACTGCTTGGAAGCTAGAGAACGGATATCTTCCTAAGGCAATTTGTATCTTTATAACATTTATAACATGATGTCTTGTTGCTGCATCATCTATCACATGCAAGCATTTTTTTACTAAAGAAAACAAAAGGCAGAGCAAGCCTTCTTACAAATCTATGGAGATATTAAACACTTGTGTCAATTTCCACAAAGTGATTAGGAAAAGGAACCGTAACTACACTAATTGCATTCTTCAAAGCAACACAATCACAGAAGGTCACAGGCGGCATCTTCCTTCACACCAGCTGCTTGCTTCTTTGATAGAAGAAACACCAGCACGAGTTAGAAAGCAGTGCTTCAAATGATGGAAAATGCAGGAAACTGCAAAACTGCAATAACCAAACTGCTCCTGGGGTGTGGTTGAGGTTATTCAGAACAACAAGGAATGGGGAAAACGCACTGATCATACCTGCACAGCAGACAGGTAAAAACAGAATTGGAGCTGAAGAGGGACAGAGTCCCAAACCAGGTAACAAGGTTACTTTAATACAGAAGTTACAGAAGCTGCTGGTATCCTTCTGGCCAGTGTAACACAGAAACTACAAAAGCCTTGACTCCATTGGTAACCCCAAAATCACAGCATTTGCCCTACACTGGTAACAGACATTTTACGTCTGTTCCTATAGCACAGCAATGGGAAGATGGCAAAAATTTATAAAGAAGGAACTTATTTTTACTCTTCAGCTCTGCATCCTTAATTCAATCACTGTCCCCTCAGGCTGAGAAAAGGATGGGCTTCACTTCTCTGGCACTACCATCTTAGCAGAGAAGTTGCAAAGTACAATATTCATGGTTTATGTATGAAGTGACTGTAAGAAAAATAGTTTTGGGTTTGCACAACGAAAAGTAAGTTAAGAAATCTGTGTCACACAACCAGCAAATGAGGATAAAACACTTTCAAACTTTAAATGTGACAGTCTGGATGGTTTGGTTTGGCTTTGCAAGAACTGTGGTCAATGGGTACAGATCAGAAATAACAACCTCAACACCAACACTTTGAAAAGAAAGGCAGGTTTCTCAAGTAACTTTAGTTATACCAGCATTTCACCATCACAATAATTGTGTGGCATATTTAGTTACACGCAAATGCAGGAAGGCACACAGTTTATGCAGACAGAAAGTGTAGCTGGGTATATTTAAATATATTGATAAAAGCAGTGGGCACTGTCTTTTTTCCCCTACCTTGGACAACCAGTGGAGGTTAAAACATTATCTCCTGACTCTTCTTCTCCAACCCATTACAGGTGCAAAGGAATTCCCAAGATAGGAATAAACTAAGACAGATCAACTATTGCCTAGTTTGATGATGATGTCATTAAATAGGGTGGCATGAGAAGTGGTTGTGAGTGGTGGTTGTCTTTTTTACTTTTACTTTTTACGAGATACCTAATATAGTCCATTAATATATTATTATAACCTATATATAGGAGTAGTGGCATTGAGAGCAGGATTGAACACGGAATGCAAACCAGGGTCAATACTAGGATCTAAACCAGCGTAGTCTGTCCACAGCCTCTGTCTGCTGCACTTAGCACACTACCCCTGCAAGTAAGTGATCAAGCCCTGACAGCATGTTGGCACAGTATTAAAGGACCCTCCTAATTGCCATGCCTCAAATTCCAGCTCTAAGCCTGCTAAGAGAAAGCCTGCAAAATTCTTTAATAAATCATAGAAATCAGAGATGGAAATTAGGTCATCTTGTCCGCACCTCCTACCCACACCATGACTTTGCTACCCCTACAGTGCTGCTGAGTGCTCTGTCTCAGCAACTCCTAAATGATTCAAATGCTGAGGTTTCTTCCAACTCCCTGGCCAAGCTGTTACACAGCCCAGTGAACCTCACCATCCATACGCTTCCTCCCTACCAGCCTTGTCCTCTCCACTCCAGTTTTGCCTCTGCCCAATTTTGGTCTGTTCCTATTTACGTCTCCCTCCGAGTCCCCCCAAATCTGTTCTTGATGCTACCTCAACTACCACCCGGCAAAAACTGTTGCTCAGGAAACGTTCTTCTGTCTCTCCTGTGATCCCACTGTAGTGTGCTGCTATTTTTAGGAGAAAAAGGAGGTGGTAAGGGAATGAAAGGCTGCCAGCTCCAGCTGTACACGAATAATGCTCCAGTATGTGGAAACTACATTACAGTGTTTCCCTTTAAGCACATATAATTAACCAAAACTTTCAGTCTACTGGAATGATCCAAAAGAGAGCGACAGAAACAGAAAAGACAAATTCCAAAGTAAAAACCTTGTCATTTCACTTCACCTTTCAACCGCACAGCTGGGCCTCTCCTCCCAGGGTTGTTCTCAAGATCTTACGTCAGTGTTTGCCTAGCAAGACACATGGTAAAACCAGCCATGTACTGCCACTATAAAATGAACAGTTAAGAAACCTACTTACAACAAGAGGTAAGTGTGCCTTGTGCCAGACCCTCAGGCGGGAGTGAGACCCGTGTTTTACTCCTGCTTCAAGACAAGGAGCAGCTGCCTTTCGGAGGTCAGCACGTCGCATCACCCTCCCTAACCACCCCGGCCAACGCTGCTGCCAGATGCCCCATGCAAAGGGCTCTCTGCAACTAATGCCTGGACATCCAAGGCCGGCTGGATAAGCCAAGACAACTCTGCTTTCCTGAGAGCACACATTTATCTCTCACCCACCACCTTTCTCTTTATCAAACCTTGTTATTTACTGATATGCAAGGTTAAGAACTGCTACTAAGATCAAACCCGAGGTACTAGGTTTCTTGCCACAAATAATTCCCATAAGCAATTGGCAACGTTTCTCTCTCTATAGATGTTTATGTCCATATAGTGACTCGAGCGCAGCTGTAGGGCACCCGCAGCACTCACACGGTGCTGGGGAGCTGCCTGCCCCAGCCCTTGCTCTGCAAAAGCAGTCATTTAACTGAAACAGTGACAAATTCAGTGGACCTGGTGAAGTAATCATCTCCAGGGTCCTTTGAGACATTACAGTTTACTGACCTAAGCTACAATTTGGTAGGGTCAGATTTTGCTATCTCCACCTAAATCAAATTGTGCCCTGCTTCACAGACAGGCTTACCAATTTCTGTGGGAAGACTGGCAGATAAAGATTCTTCCCAACGTCTGTCAGGGTGCAAGAACGGGTCTCTCAGCATAAGCATATGTTTTCTATTGTTTTCTAGGTCTGGAAGAGCTGCTTTTTTTTTTTTTTCCCCTTCACAGTTTGTTTGCATTTGCTGGCTTATTAAACAAGGTATTATTTGCACCCAGTATGTCCTAGGAAATGAGGAGATGTTACACATAATTGCCCTCAGATTCATAAGGAGTAAACAAGATAACCTCTGCTACCAGGGACCGACTCCTCCTGCTCCATTGCCACCAGCAATGTCATGTTCCCCTGCTGCTGTGAGCGGTGTCACCTCCTGCCACTGGGGAAAAGCTGCTGGTGCACCCGGCATGTGGCTGCCTCCCAGGATTTACTCACCTCCTCCGCTCCTCTGGGGAGGTGGAGAGCGCTGAGGCTGAGCCACTGCAAAGGATGAAGCTCTGCAGATGAGTAACGTGGAGGGATAATCTCAAATGGAGAGGAGAGGAAGCAGGACAGGTGCTTGGCCACCCTCCTGGGTGATGGCTAGGATGGACAGAGCTGGAAGGTCCTGACCCAGCAGCGACCCCACCAAGGAGCCCCAAGGAAGGGGTGCCCAGCCAGTGACTGCAGCCAGGCGATGTGGGGTGGGAGCGATAGGCAGGAGCCTAGCCAGGGGAGCAGGACACAACCAAAGAGAACAGCAAAACGACAGGACTAAGAATGTGGCTTGCTCTGGCCTGACATGGGCCAACAGGTGTTTTCTCTTCCTCTCTGGCATGAACATCATCCATCAACAGGGCTCCAACCAAGAGCCCATCAGGATCTGCCATTCCCACTTCAAATACGTTGCCCCGCTTGCTACCTGCAGCCCCCCTGGGACCAAAACCTAGCCCCTGTATCAGGAAAAAGGCTGCAGTAAAAGCCAAGCAACAGACACATGCCATACCTTGGTAGTTCAGATTTTAAAGTAGCCTGAAAACAGAGAAGTCAACCATTCTCCATTCCACGCAAAAGCTTTATTCTCCAACCTCTAACTCATTAAAGCAAAGCTATGACTTTTCCCTTCTGTCTCATTTGTCAGCAAACATAAGTTTCATACAAATACATGCACATGAGCATGTATCCAAAACTGTATACTGCTTTTTTTCTCTTTACACTCCCCCCCGCCCTTCCTGAAATACTTCTTTATACTCACATATGCTTTCCATTTATTCCAGCCCTTTACCCCCCACACACGCTCCAGGTCCTGGGTTTCCACATTCCTCTTTAACCCTCTAAAGACTTTTCTCAGTGGGTTCAAACATCTCCCACGGATTTCGGTACTACTTTTTCTTCTCAGCTTGCTAACAGATCAGTTTTGATAGGCAGTGAAGCTACTGAAAGGGATTCTCTGTCTGTGGCACACAATGTATTTCCAGGGTCTATAAAGGCACGGGTAAAAAAATTGAAGGGGTCTATGTAAAAATGGGAATTTCACTCTTTTTTATACTTCTACGTACTTTTTAAACTTGTATTTATGTATTATCCTTTCATATGCTGTGTCCCATGTGTTACAAATAGATTAACAAGTGATGTACAAGATTAATTTTATTTTTGCTTTTATCTGCTTTATTCAAGAGCAACCAGCTCTGCTGATACAGCCAAAGACCAAGTAAAAAGTAAAGATTTCATTTTCCTTCAGAGACAAAAACCTGACAATTACTCAAACTGCATTATATCAACTACTTGGGAAGGGTGCAGGAGATACCGAGTTTGCTGTCTACACAGAACACTGTCTCAGATTAACTCAGTTGTCCCAAATACTGACCCATTTCTGCTTTTCCACAGACATTTAGTCCTTGGCAATCCTCCTGAGTTTCCTCTGCACCAACGCTTATGGTGACAACAATTGAGAATGGCAGGGGCAGGAGCAAAGGGCCCGTAGGATTTCTCTTACCGAAGCCAAGATAAGTGTTTAGGCTCTTCTTCCCCACTACCTGTGCTGTTCTTTTTAAGAACTGGAGATCTTTCTGAAGAAAACAAGCATTTCTCTTTGGGTGTTTCCAGCCAGCTAATGCAAGAGGAGGTGCTATGTGTTCACATACGCATTTAGACTTGGACCATTCCCCAGCCATTAGAAATGGCTAATACTGGAGATTAAAAATTAAGAGAAACATGCTGTAAAACCTAGCTAATCCATCATCTTTTCAGTAGCTCATCTCTTTTAAAGGCTTCCTTTACAGCACTGGTTCAAACTGCTTAGCAATGCTTAAGTCCAGTTCTGGGTAACACTTTTATATACCCTATAACTTTCATACCAAACAAAAACAATCTATCATGATCCTTCGGAATAAACATGTTTCCAGCTTAATTTTCAGCTTAGTTGACAGCAATCATATTTTTCAATTACACACACGCATTTATTTTCATTTGCTTAGAGAGAAATTATGTCTGAACGGAACACTGAAAATTCAAACCCTACGGTTATATTTCCAGTTAAAAATGTGATAATTAAGATGCTAAAATACAATACCCCAGGACCACACTATACATACCAAAAAAACCACAATCCTGCAGACTCACAACAGCCCTCCCTGCATGGACCAACCCTTTGTTTTCAAAGCACAACATACATTGAACACACACTGAACGTACACAGATTCTCACCCAAGGATGTATTTTGTTGTGAAAAAGTCACACATTTATCAATAGTTCCACGTTGAAAATGCTGTAGCTTGAGAGACAGAGCTGATACTTCATCTGATGAGAAACAAGCATTCTTTTATAACCACTTGTAAATAGTTTGATGTTTTCCCTGAGTCAACAAGCAGTCATTTACTGGTACATGAGATTTCCATGAAACAAGTCTGAATGTCACCCACCATGAATAACACATTTAACACATTTCAAGAACTTTCTGTTAACTCCAGATCATTCCTGAAATATGAAGAAGTGATACTTCACATATTTTTTCAAAAAAACAACCGTGCATAGCCAAGGCATTCACAACCATTGCACCAAACAGCAAACCTAACAAATACAGGTGCCAGCATGCTAATCCGGGTCAAATCTACCATCAGTGTCCATATTATATATAAACCCTCCCAACCTTCAAAGAAAAACCTGTGAACAGTATTTCTTTTTCATCAAAGACTAAATATTCAGCAGGTTTCCACTACAGACAACAAAAGACCTCACCCTGTTTAATTAAAAAATTGCGTTAAATTGTAGCTTCACCTTCGCTGCTTCTTCTCGGAGGAGAGAATAAAACCCCAACTCTAGGCAGACCTCGCCAGTTTTGCTGCAGTTCCCCAGCAGACAGACACAGCCCTACCCTGCAAGGAGCCGGGGAGGTGGAGGCGCGGGGGGGCTGGGTACCACACCCTGCGGGCCCCCCCTGCTCCTCCTCCTCCTCAAGGCCAAACCTGCCCACCGCAGAAGCAGGCTCCCATCGGATGAGCTCCTGACGTGCATCTGACCAGCTCCCCGGTCATACTGGGCAGCCTTTGGGGAGAAAAGGCCATCAGCTGCATCATTAATGGAGGGATGCGACTGCGTGCATTTAGTTCGGGGAGAGGCCTGCGCTGTACTAGTCTGATTAAATATAACCGATGTATTTTTAATGCTTCTCGATGCGTTTTATGTCCTCTGCTGCAGCAAGCAGGTCTGCAGCACATTGACAGCTCAAGGAGCCTTCCTGCTGAAGCAGTGCTGTACGGAATAAACTTCCAGTGGCTCTTACTCTAATGCAGTGCTCTTGGGCTCTCTTCCCCCCTTATTGCCATGCAGGTCTCATCCCCACGTTAGAGCTGAAACTTTCCAGCCCAAGGAGACCAGCACAGCAGCGTTCACCCAGCCAATGTTATGCATGTACACACACAGGTGCAGCACGACCCGTGTATTTAACCACATCAGTGATGCAGCACGATGAGCTTGACCTTTTTAAGACTCTATGAAAGGACTGTTCTCTGTAGGCTTAAAGGAAAAGCAACTGACCAAGATTTACTAGTCAAAAACTTAGACGTTTTGCTTATAGTCTCATTTTCTGTGAGATTTAGTTATGCTTGTTTTCTTTATACAAATCTCCCAGCTTTCTATGGACACAAACAAATGCTGACAATATTAAAAGTAAAATGAAAAAGATACAGTTCAGCTCGTCACAGTGTAAAAAGACAGATGCACGTGGGACATGCCTAACCCAGAGCTGTTTCAGTTGGGGTTTGGTTGTTTTGCTGGGGTTTTTTGGGTTGTTTTTTTTGGTTTGGGTTTTTTTTTTTTTTTTTTTTTTGCAAGCAGGCCTCTGAGTTGCAATCATTTTGACAGAAAAGACTTCAAATGTTGTGAATACTTCCCCTTCGACTTACAAGAAACGCGCATGTTGAGTTGAGGGACTGCTCGCCACCTCTACCTCAGAGAGAAGCGGGCGCTGGAGAACAGCACCCGGACCGACGGCCACCTCGGCCCAACGCCGTCCCCTCGAGCACAGCCCCGAGAGAAATAAAAGCGAGACACACACCCCGGCCAGGCTGGCTGTGCTTTGCTGCTCGAGACCATCGCAGCGCGCAACCGGCGTTACCGACAAAGTTTCCGCCCCGCGGGAAAAACAAGAGAACCTGAAACGCCAAAACGCTCCATCCGCCGCCCCGCAGCCCCGCTCCGGTCACCCGCCGGCCGCACCCGCGGGCTCCCCGCTGCCCCCTCCCCACAGACCTGGCCGAGCGCTCCGCGGGGCCGCCGCTCCCGCGCACCTGGGCGCCCGCGGGCCCGCGCCGGGCAGCCACGCGCGAGCCCTCCGGCGGGCGGCACCGGCAGCGCGGGCCCGGCCCGGCGGCACCGGCACCGGGGCAGCCCTTCGCTACCGGCCTGGGGCCGTGGGGCGGGGGCCGGAGCGGCGCTGCCACTGCAGCGGTCCAGGGCTGCGATGCGCTCCGTACATAGCCACACCCACCGCATTGCAGAAGCCACGGCCGGGGAGGAGGGGGGGGACGACACACACGGGGACGACAGCCCCCCCGCCACCGCAGGGCGCGCAACCCCTGCCGGGGGGTGGGACAGAGGAGGGGCCGGGGTGGGAGCCGGCTCCCCCTGCACCGCCCAGGCGCTGTGTCCCCCAGGTGAGGGAGGCAGCGAGCACCCGGGGAGAGGGGCTTGGGGTGCGCCCTACCAAGCCAGACAGCCCCCCCCCCCCCCCCGTGCCTCTGCCGTCTACAGAAGTTTCCCCACAGAAATGCGGATTGCCCTAAAAATAAAACTGAATTAAAATTGCAACACCGCTTCTACCCCCCCCCCCCCGGCACAGCTGCGGCGGGAGCAGCCGTCCCCTCCCCACCGGGCCGCAGCGGCCCCCCAAGAAGCCCCGCCGGCTCCGCGGGGGGCACCGCTCGCTGCCTCCCCCGGCGCCCCCCCCCGGGCATCCTGGTCTCGCTCACGCCGCCCCCCGGCCCCTCCGCCGTTGCCAACTTAAAAATGGCTCCTATGAAAGAGGTTATATATATATATATATATAAAAATAAGTATATATTAAGAAAAAGGTCGGGGGTGTGCAATCTACCCGCGCCCCCCCGGGCATATCCGGTTCCCCGTGCGGGGAGGACACCGCACGCACCGCGGCGGCAGCGGCGGGCCGGTACCGGTACCTTGGCGGCGGCGGGCAGCGGCGGGGGCGCCCGGCGGCGGGACCGGGGCGCGGGGCTGCTCCCGGCGCGGCGGCCACGCGTCAGCAGCGGCAGCGCAGCCCGGCTCTGCCCAGGGCGAGCCTCCACCGCTTCCCAGCAAATCAGGGCTGCGGAGGCTCCTCCGGAGAGAGGGAGGGAAAAAGGAAAGGGGGGGGGGGGGGGGGGGGAAGAAAGCGCGAGCGGGAGGGAAGGGTGGGGGCCCAGAAAGGAGGGGGGGGGGGGGAGAAAAAAAAATAATTAAAAAAAAAAAGCCCACGCCGTGGAGAACGGCAAAAGCTGGATATCAGCAGGTTTCTGAGGCCAGTCCCCCCGGCCTGCTGCTGCGGTGCGAGGGGGGATGCCGGGGGCTGCTCCCCGGGCATACAGCTGGAAGCCACCCCCGCAACCCGCACCGGGATCCCCACCTGCGTCTGGAGGAATCCGGCCGGGTTTTGGCTCAGCTAAATTAATTCTTCTCTTTCGCAGATGAGTTTAGCTGCTGCAGTCGCAACCAAACCCTAGTGATGGAGAGACTCCCTGTGAGCTTAAAAGCTGGGCACTGGCAAGGGCTGGCTTTGATTTACACGTGGGGTTTTTGCTTGGAGGCTGGGGGGTATCAGCCTTTTTGATTTTAATTTCCAGTGACAAACCACATACACTTAAAATCTGGACCCTATTTCACTCAGCAGCATCACCAAAACTGAAAAAACCCGCAGCTTCTGCCATATACCAGCTCCCAATGCAGAACGGCTAACGCAAAACTGGAAATGACTTCTGAGTTTTCACTATGATACAGACCTCAACATGCCACATGTCAGAAATCATCAAAAATCCCTAGTTCGTACAGAAACCATTTGGGAGGGGATAATCCTACTTGGACCATTGCATTTTGGTAAATGCGTAGCTCCTCTTGGAGCACGTAACTGAGCTCTCCACTAACTACACACATATGAGCAGCTATTGGATTTGAGACGCCGCCACACCACAGCGCCCAGAGGCTCTGCTTGTTGGCTTCTCTCGGGGGGCAGAAGCAGCTGAACTTGCTCTTTCTCAGCGGAGGAACTGGCCATGGGAAGGGTAGTGATGGCTGGCTACGGGAGAGCCACAGACCAGCATGCTCTCATACTGCGCCTTCAATCCTGTTGCAACATAGCAGATAAATTAAGCTTAGTCTCTCTTTAGATAGTGTATTTTGAGAAGTCCCCAAAACTCTAAGATCCAAATTATATTCAGGCCTCTCATATGGACTGGGGGGGGGGGGGGGGGGAGGGCGGGGCACGCAGTGGAAATGATGATATCTCCTTTAATTAGCAGCATCTCTGAGGGATTTAAGAAGGGAGAGGTTTTGCAGTAGGCAGCAGACGTACCATTTCTCAGATTTGCAAAACTGCACTGCTCTGTGTTTAGTGTAGAATCAGAGCAAGACATACCTGCTGTGCCGTTTAGCAGATCTGGCACATTGTAACGTGCGTAAGAAGGAAGGAAACTTCAAAAGGAAAATGTGTGCCATCAGCCACGAGAAGGCATACCTCTAGTCAAGCAGCTGAAGTAAAAAGACTCGCATACTCTTCTCCACCAGGAGCTCTGGAAGCCATCATTAATCACAAGGGACTGGACTTGACAGCTAAGACACACATTAGAGTTAACAAGGTTTGATTTGAGGAAGAAAAAAAACGCACCAAAAAACAAACTAAGAAGAGGACTGAGTTGGTCTGAATCAAATCAAGCCTCAAAAGCAAGCTAGGAGACGTAGGAAATCTTATTTGAAAAACAATACGAGATTTACCAACTCAAACTTTTGCAGCCCTTGTACTGCCCATTACAGAGGCAGCTGCTGGCGCTGCTCTCCAGCAGTAATACACATGGAGTATTAGCACCTCCCAGCAACGCGCTGCCCTTGCACAGCACTGTAGGCTCATTTGCCCCACAGTTACAATATACTCTGTGATCCCTTTTGTGGATATACTGCATATATAATAGCATCTTCCATCCAAGGATCTAGAAGACTTTCAGCCCACTGATTTAACTCAAAACGTCAAGTGGTATTACAGGCTGTTCCTATGGGCAGAAAACCTTTGCAATATGAGGATATGAGATAGCTGGTACCTCTGGGCTACTGATACGGACCTAAGTTTCAGAGCTCTCAACGTTCGCAGTATTTTTTTTTCTTCATTTTCAAATGTTACTAATTCCAAAGTGGGTTAGTTGGCCAGCTTGCCCTGATTTCTGTCAGATGGGAGCTCCATGAAAGTTGAGGCTTCCATGAATCAGCAGTTTTTAATTATTTAAAAGAAATGTTCTTCCAATAATTTATATCAAGCCCAAAACCATACTCCTCACACAGGTGGGAAACATGAAGAATCCCGCTGCACTTCACTGGAGTTTTCCCAATGTCTGTTTACACAAAAGCAAGCTTGGATGACAAGTCCAGGCAGTACTAGAAGAGACTGAGCTCCTGCCTTGCTGTGGGACAATTATTTTATTTTTGCTATTTTCTCGCCCCCCTGGAGGTGATGCTTTAGACCTGGATGTCAGGAACAAATGAGTTTAATGGTCCAATTTGAGCCTCAGCTTGTCCCAACTCCCAACACATCAGGCTCAGCGCAGCCCAAGGCAATCCTTTCTCACCTCCACAAAAGGCCCCACTGGCAGCCAGACACACAGCCCTGCTGCAGAGATGTTCTTAACTCCTCCATTATGCTCATTTAAAAACACCACCAGCCTGGGTGGGGCGCAGGATGCCACACAGGCGGTCGCCCTGAAGGCACAGGCTTTGAACCCTTCTCATCCTGCTGCTCTAGACACACCGGCTCTGTGTGCCACAACCCATGCACCATCTCCTCTCTGTTTTGGTGGCTACAGAAAACCTCTCCCAGCCTGATCCTGTCAGGTCATCCCCTCTTCTCTTCCCATATCCAGCATGCCCCACCCTCCATCCCTGCTCAGCCCTTCTCCCCTCCCTCCACTTACCACCAGACCTCTTCACCAGCAGCCTCCCAACCCTCTATTCCTCCTTTGCCCTTACAAAAGGTACCTCTTCATCTTCCTCCCCTCCAAAGCACCTTCCTTCCCCTTGTGCCATATACCTTCCCCGAATTGTCTCCAGAACAGGATCCTCCATTTCCTACCCATGCAAGGAGCCAGATGCATATCCAAATTGCTTCTGTGTGGGGCTGGAAGCCAGGCTGCTCCCAGCATCTCATCCTTTGCAGGCAAAGGCACATAGCTGTCAAGACACCTAGGTAACCCAGCTGTATGAGCGAGAGTCAGAGCCACCCAAGAGATTGACACTAAGCTGGGGAAATGGGTAAAATAGGCAGAAAATTCTGTCCTCCATTCCCTTTTCTAGCCATCCACTGCTTTTGGTTTTCCAGTTTCTCCCCTTCAGTGAACATAAGCAACTTGCTTGGGAAAGCCCTGTGAAGGGAGAGAGGAAAGGAGTTGTTCCTGGCATGAAAAGCCAGGGATGAATAAAGACAAAATACAGCCTCCGACATAAAGCAGGTGGATTAGAGGTGGGGAAGGAAAAAGTGCCCACCTCCACGCCCCTCTTCCCCTTCCCCATGGGGTACCATTCAGAGGAGGGCAGCTGCAAGGAAAATGGGCCCATGCAGAATATTTGGCCACAACAAGGGCTGTTTTTTATAGGAGAGGGGAATGGGGAAACACACGGTCTCTGCCAGGAAAGGATGAATAGGCAACCCTGGAAGAGCAGGGACAAGGATTATTGCCCAGCCCTGGGAACTGCTGCCTAAAACATTCTTGTGATTCCCTAATTGATTGGACATGGCATTCAAAATAGCACATTACAGAAAAGCAAGACACAAAAATGCTATCAAACTCAGCAAAAGGCTATCTCAAGCCTAGCCAACGATGAATTAGCTGGGTACAGTACTTCAAAAAATGGCAAGTACCGTAGAAGTAGTAGCATTATTACACAGCATTATTAAGAAGATATTTCTTAGCAGACAGGAGCTTGGCACTATCTGTCTAGACGGGTAGATGGGTTTGGAGTCAAACTGTTTTGGTTTTTTTTTTATTATTATTACTATTACCGTATCCACTTCCATTTATTAAAGGCAAACTGTTCTGCCCATGACTCATGCAGCTTAGCTTTCTGCATGGCAATGAAACAAAATTCTCAAAATTAAGAGTGATCACTGTGAGACAGCAGATGAACGTAAAATTTAGAAATTAGATCAGATCTTCTGTCTTCCCTCACTGCAAACATAATGCCTGCAGACCTCTAACTGGCCAATATTACCATTGCCTTCAAATGCACAAGTAGTAAAAGTTCAGGTGAGATATCCCTTAGTGCAACTCAGTGACATAGCAGGTCAGATTTATTCTTGACACTGGTTTATTGACCTCAGTGCAGGGATTTATTTGGTCTGTTGTTTGAAGTCGTAGTCTGCCAGGCAGTGCCAAATCCACTCCCTTTTAAGACTATTGAAGGAACAATCAGTAAATTTGGCTCCAGTGCTTCTGCAACTGAAATCCTGCCTACAGAAGATTTACTGCAATTAATTCAGCACTGCCCTTTGCCACTTTCATATCTGTAGCTACTTTCTGACTAAGAACATTAACTGGATTATCAAGTGATTACCTCCTGCTGCAGTTCCCCTGTTCCCATTATGAACCACAGGTAACCGAATTTTATGCATCTAAGATACTTTGGGATGTACCTGAGGCTGTACCCCAGACAGACAAGAATTACTCTTCAGACAGAGTAACTAAATGGAACTTTTATCTCAGTTAAGGTTTTCATTTTTATTTGTCTACACATAATCATTAATATGGTTTAACTGTACTCTAATTTAATATACAATGACGACATGAAACAAAATACAGAAGATAGGCAATATTACGTCAACACAAGTTTATTTTGAGTTCCTAAAAAGCCTAACAATGAGGGAGGCATGGACAACTCCTACTTTCTATTAGCAACTCTAGATGCAACCTAGCTGGCTAAGACCTTTACCAAGGTCAACTCAGACCATTCTTCTTTACTGGGGTGCTTTCTGTTGAATCAGTCTATTTCAGCCCATGGAATTCTGGCTTTTTGTCCTTATTCCCACAGTGCATCCTCTACTTGTGGGGTGTTAAACAGGAAAGCATATAACTTCTTTCAACCTTTTCCATGCTGTTAAACTCTGTCTTGCACCTTAGTTACAAAACTATTTTTAGCTCTTCTATGTCTTCTTTTCATGAAGCATCCAATTCAGAGACGGATTTAAGCAGTTTACCTTGAGCATAAGGTAAGTCTCACTGACTCAAAGGAGAATCAATGCTCATATTTATCAAGTACCATCAGAAAGGGAAACACCATCCTGAATCCTAATTGCATTCTACAAATTTCTTTTCAAGACACCTCTTCCTCATGACACCTAAAATAAAACGACCTTCAGTGGCCAGGTTAATAGGCATAGTCCCCAACTGCTTCTAAATCATTAGCTCTTGTAAGCTGCAAAATTTACCAGGGAGGGAAAGCACTTCAATGAATGTTTGCAATGCACCCAACACAGTCCACCTCTCATCTTAATAAAGGTTAATAGCAATTAAAGGAATCACTAGTACCTTTTTTTATAAAGTACAATTAATAACTATGCTTATGCTTACCATAATATTAAAGTGTTACTAAGAAAAGATGTTCTGCTCAAGAATGAACACATTTATCCTATATCTGCATTGTCTTACAGTTACACATGCTAAGATGCCACTGGTTGTTTTCTTTAATGGTTGAAAGATTACTTTAGTTCCAAGGATTCCTTAGAAGTAAAACATTCCTGGCCTGGCATGTCTAAAGAAGAACTTCAGGTTCCTGTCAAACTATCCCTCTCCATTTTTATTCTCTCAGAGTGCCAGAAAAGTAGAAAACCCAGATTCAATGTTGGACAATGAATAAACTTTACTCACAGAAAGGGAAAGGGCTGGTGGTTTCAATCTACCAAATATGCTTATTGAAGAAAACAAGAAAGCAAAACCCAAAATACGCAGTGCAATTTCTTTGTCCCCAGTTAGAAAAGTGCACATTTGTTCCCAGTATGTTGACTCCTCTTGCTCTTACTACTTTCCTTGTTTACAGTATTTTAATGGCAGAAGTAGCTGCTCTTCAAAAACCAAGTACACAGGGCTGTGTCCAGCTGTGCCTGGCTGCTCCGAGCCCACCCAGCCAGACGTAGCCCTTGCCTCTCACAGTTTGTCCCTGTCCCACTGTCTGCCACGCTTTCCCTGGCCAGTTAAACGTCTGCATTACCAACAGGAGAAAATCTCCATCCTTCCCACCATTTCTTGGCAACTTCATCCCACCTCTGCCATGACCCCTTCCCCAAACCATTTATTAAGGCCACAGGAAGAAGCAGGCAAACCTAGCCAAGTTAAAACTAAACAGGAAAGACACAATAAGTCTGACCAGTGCCTCACCATGATTCTCCACAAGATCTCATCAATGCGAGACCGAGAAGTGGGGGGTGTGGTGTGACACGAGGAGTGGGGGTGACGGCAGAGTCACACCACCACCTCCTTTGGCAGCTGTGCCAGCCTGTGCTGGCATCAGACTGCAGTGCTGGCCACCAGCCTTTATTTATGTGAGCAACTGCTCAAAATGATATCCCTAACCTTCAGCCCCTGCCTGCCTGGCCTCCTAGGGACCAGTCCACTCCGGCTAACAGGCCATCTGCACACACCCAGGAGCTCCTCCACCTTATAGCTGCTTGGACGCTCTCGAAATGCACTGCCTTATAAAACCATACTCTAGTTCAGTTTACAGTTTAAGTCTCACATTCAGGTGATGGAACACTGCCAGCAAAGCCAAGTTGAAGGTAGTGAGAAGAGGAAAAACCCATTCCCTTCCCTCTGCTTCGACAGCTCATGCCCCCTGCAACTCACTCCTGCTGTCAGTATTCATGGAGAAAAATCAGGAGGTACCAGTCCAGGCTCCTCGTGTCTTTCCCTTGGTAAATACACTAGCATAGCTTAAAGGCAGGTGTCCTGTGTGCACCCAGCATGCCGTATCCTGGGATAGAAAAGTAGCAGAGTCACACTAGGCTGGCTCCTTTCTAACCGACACACAGCTAATTGCTAACTGGACACAGACCTGAAAAACAGCCCCTGGGATCTGAGTTTGTATCTCTGTAAAACTCTTAATAGCATGAAAATGTTACTGTTACATTAAAAGGGGGGGGACAACGAGGGAGGGACCAACATCATTCTCAACTCACAGCTTTAAACTAAACAAATTTCACTCATCAAAATGACAAGTGACATGTATTTGTCCCCTAGGCACTGAAAAATATCCAAGAAAGGCATCCCAACCTCTCATCCTTTTGAAAAGCTTTTTACGCTTTGCAAATAATGAGTATCTCGAACAGCCTCTCACAGTGCAAATGTTGAATTTACCACACATCCCCTGAACCAATAATTTTAGGACTGGGTTTGCTCGGTCACCACCGGATTGCTCCCGGTCTGCCCGTGTGCAAACATCTGTCTGGCTGCTCCCAGAGGGATGCACACACAGCCCAAGTTGCCAAGCAACACCCTTGATGCCTTAAGCATCAGGCCAACTCGCCTGCTTTAAAAAAAGTTACTCGGAAAAAAGGCTGATAGGAAAGCACAAGCTTATGTAAGGACCCTGGGTTTAGAACAGGTGCTCTGCCTTTTTCCCAGAAAATATCTGGGCACACAAATTGTTCTGGGTAGTAAAATAAATGTAGCAATTCCTGCCCTGGCCTCCAAAAAAATGCAAACAATTGCGTGGACTTGCTAAGGTTGAAACTGAAATCTAAACAAACATTCAGGTTGAAAACTATCCGTTTTCTGGGTGGCAGCAAAGTTTGCTGCCTTCCCATCCCTTACCCAAATCAAGGAACAAGCAAACACTGATACAATGTATCTGCTTATAGGTAAGCACATCTCAGTGGTTACAAAAGAAACATAACAACAACATATTTACAAAACACCTCTGAAGCAAAGAGCTCCAGGCTGCATTCCCCCCCCACATTTGAACTCATTTTGCTCAAGTGTCAGTTCCCAAGGTCCTCCTTAACGCAGCCAGAGCAGCCAAACACTCACACTTTTCAAGGTTTCAAAACAAACAGAAAAAGTGGGACTGTAATCTCTGTTGCAAGATAAAGTCATATTACTGGTGTCAGGGCTTACAAACAGTTGGTCCTCAGTTTCCCAGTTTGCCCAAGGACCCTGATGAGACCACTGTGACTGATCACACCACTTTAACGCTTTGGTATCTTGAGGCATGAAGCTGTTTAGGAAAAATTTACATTGCCATCGCACCTATTAACAAGTACCATGTTCTTAACAAAAGTAACCAGAGCTCATGCTATTTGGAATTTCACTGACGCCTGAGGTGCCAGACAAGTGTAATAAGGCTGTAAAAGGAGTATTTTCACTTTAAGACTTTGTTCTCTCCTGATAAGACACATAACTGCAGAAATAACAAAAGCCACATTTTCTCAAAGGCAAAATGTAGTGGCGTTGACATGAAGCACTGCATTTACACTATGTGCAGCACACAGCTGTTGCCTTCGCAATTGCAAGAACTCTATCATTCCGTTAGTTTGGAATAAAATGTCGCCAAATCCTCCAATTCTGACTCTGGTATCAAATCAATTTTTGCAGGTAGGGGCTACTTTGCCACTTTTTGTACAGCAGCTAATCTATAGTTTGAGTTATTTTAAGTGGAAGGAAGACATGAAAAAGAAATGTGAGCAAGCCAGATACCCTCTGGAGGCAGTTTTATGAGTTTTCGGAGGACTTGAACGAGTTCCTCTGCTATGTTCCTTTCACATTTTGGGGAGAAAAGTTGGAAAGATGGAAATTAAGCATGGGAAAGATTGTGTTTCTAAGCTTTTATCACTGCTTCTTGTCCTCTACACTCCACCTTTACCACCACCAAGCCCAACGCTCCAAATATGCCTTCAGATGTTTCTGTCAGGCAAGAGAGACCATATGCAGTAGCTGTATGCCTGCTGACAGGCAGCGCTGCACACGCTGACTGTCTATCACAACATAACACTTCCATTAGTCAAACAGGCTACCTGCCTGCTACGGCCACCCAGGACATTCAACGGCTGAGCACAAGCCAAAGCAAAACATTTTCCTATAGAGCGCCATGGTCTCCCTCTAGGCTCTTCTAGACCACCATGGCTATACCACCACCACTACTCTTTACTTCTCTTAACCACTATGCAGGGTCGATTTGAACGAGTAGCATCAAAGATGCTGTAGCAGTGTCTCGTGGCATAGAGCCTCCATGTCTTTCCCCATGCCACCCACCCTCTGGTTTGAATTAGGCATACAAAGCCCTCCTTTATTTTCCTTTTTGGGGGATTCTGCCACTCTTTGAAGGAACCTGAAAGTGATTATACAGATGAATATGAAACCTGAGCTCTTGTTCTCATGTTCCACCCAAGTGAAAAGGCAGGAGATACAGCGGCTTATTCTCAGAGAACTCAGCCTCAAGTTTCCACCACAACTGAGGCAACATATTTCTTGCGGTGCAAGAGTGCCAAAACCTTTCAGACAGCAAGATCATTTTTGTGTAGCACTCTGAAATGAGCTTCAAAGAAAAATTGTTTTCATATCATCAGTAAAATCCTCACCGGCAGGTTTTAGGTCTTTCCCGCCACCCCCCCCGCTTTAAAGAGCAGCAATTAAGAATAAGAGTAAGAATAATTAAAAACCCCACCTTATAATGAACATTACTTAGAGTAACATGACAAGAAGCCTACCCTTGGAGAGAAATAAATTTTCTGTACTCCACAACTCCCAAGAAACCAAATACTCTGGCATATGTCCACTATTATGATTAAAGTCAGGACTTCTGAAGTTAAACTCCCCAAAGATTACCTTGCAAAGTAAAACAAAGCTAAATTTTGTTTTTCTGTAGCTGACTGGGATCTTGAAATGCACTTGCAAAGGCTGCATCAACACAGATATCGTATTCACTCACCTTCTTCAAAGCCTCTCCAAAGTTAAAATTATGTTGCCCATTATTTATCAGTTTTATTTAGAGTAATCTAATAAAATTCTCACTTTGCAACTTCCCAGACATCACATTCTGTGGCACGTTTAAAGTTTGTATAGAATTCATCAGTCAATGAACTTAGCAGAGCAGAGCAACATTCAGCAGGCAATTACAATGTCTGGAAAATTTGCCATAAAACAGTGGTTATCGTGCACTATATCCATGCAAACTGAGCTATTATGGTAAGATTACATAGCATGTTACATCTTATTTTCTTGTCTTGTAGGTCCTTAATACCCTCAGGTTTTGTACCAGGAGTACAGCAACTGTTGTTAACCACTTCTTGTTAACTCTTTTAGTGTCTGAAACACTTTCATTGTGTAAGGGTGGTGTAGAAAAAGTGAAGTGAATCTGATGGCTGACTTGAAATCAAAAGTAGTGATGCCTATTTGCAGAAGCTAGGATGCAAAGTGGCAGGGCAAGAATTATAGTACCTTGTTCAAACATCACTAATTCATGGTGTTAACACTTCTGAAGTAAAATACAGATGAGGTAACTCTCTAGAAGAAATATGTGTTTATATCTCTGCTTGATTAAACAAAAAACTTCAAATGCATTGGCCTGCACTGCATTAGCTGAAAGAAGAAAACAACTACCAAAGATACTCCATTCAAAATTTGTCTTGGGACTCTACACTCCAGATCATGAGAAGTTTAGTTGCATAAACTGTATGGAAACAAAATTAAGATCTCCATAAAGAGAAGAAAACAAAAGAAAAGTGAGTTGTTTGGTTTTCCCTATTTACAAAAGAAAAAAAAAAGTGATGAAAAATAAGGAAGTTTTTCAAACATTTACAGTAGTTGTTTACCAAGTGTAAAACTTTCTAAGTTAAGGATACGGAATGTTTTGTTTTGGGTACAACCTCCTCAGCCCACAAGAAGTGGTTATAGCTATGCCTAAGCAATCCCAAATATTTGGGAGTTTTACTATAGGGAACAACTGTACACCATATGCACAGAGATGGCACATCTGAAGTAGAACATGAGAGAGAGAAACAACAGCTGCTTGCAACTGTGCAGCTAACACTGAGCTTGGACAAGCCCATGGAGCACCTCCACCCTCTGGGCCACCACGCTGCAGACCTGTAGTGGGAACTCACCTCCACAGCTGCAATGCTCAGCAGCAAGAGGGCTGACAAGATGAAGAACACAGCCAGTGTCTTGGGTACCTGAGTGCACACATGCCTGAACATGACTCCCGATGGTACCAGGATCGCAGGAAGCCTGTATTTTAAGCACTGGGATGTGGTCAGCCTGGCTTGTTGTGAAGGACAAATAACAGCCCTGAGAAACTATGTTCTGTGGAACAGATGAGCTGCAAATACCTACTAGTGGAGTGGACTAAAAAACAGCCTGAAATTCTTACTGGAGAAAGCATTTTGAAAGCATTGCAATGTAGCAGTAATATAATTTTCAACTGTATTGTATATTTTCTTTCCCTATTTTCCAAAGTTCCTGTACTTATTTCTGTATCAGGCTCCCTTTACCTACATATATTTTGGGAAATAAAACCTATCAGGTCTTTCCAAGTGTTTCAATTCCCCCTTCTTTCTCCCACCCACTTCTTTACATCTCCTCGTTTCACTTAAGCCTCATGGCTTCAAAGAGCAGTAAAGTAACTTGTGGAAGAGAAGCAGAGTGTTGTAACAGTCTGCTACTAGAATAAGGCAATTAAAAATGGGAAGGAGAGGTAGTATGAATCATGCTGAGTCATCTGACATTCTTTAACTCACACAAAAAAAAAAAATTAACCTTTCTAAAACTTTAAGTTAGTAACAGCAACCCAGCACTGTATAACTCAGACTCCCCAATGGACAGCCAGTATAAACTGTTAGGATCTGCTCTTACCCAGGCTTTTTGTATCTCTAGAGATTATAATTTTCTTTACTTTTTGTAGTCTTCATTGTACTGCGATAAAGTTTACTTTCTAACTTAAAAGAAACTCGAACTAATCATGTGCGTGAGAATGAGAAAAAAAATAATCAAGCCATTTTATTCAAGCGTTCATCATTACACTGAGAATGCACCAACCTATTTTAACATCTATTATGTTTTCTAGTAAATGATTTCAGGAGGTGCTGTCCTCAAGTTACAAGAAACATAAGGATGTTCATGATCAGAGTCAGACCAAGTAGTTTGCTTAAATGAACAGGTTTAAAATCTGATTTGAAAGCTGCACTGAACTTAGTCGCATTGGCAAGAAGAAAGGAGCAGGGAAGGCAGAAGCAGCCCTCCCTCCTCGATCCCCATTTCCTAATGCATATTCTGCGCTCAGGCAGCATCCAATAATTGTATCGGATCTCACAACACTGCTTCTCTGCCTTGGGAATTAAACTTCTGTGAAATAAAGAATTCTTCTCTGCCTGAAGAATTAAAGCGGTACTACAAAACACACAAATAAGCAGCCTCTCTGGCTTGCCGCGCATAGGTTATTTCTCGGTGCTGCTGATAGGCCTTATCTTGACATGTTCTTTCCCAACCGAACCACTGAGAAGCAACAGAGACTTTCTAAACCTCTGAAAAATCTTATCACTCACTCACTAAGAGCCTGAAACAAACTATCAGGAGTCCCAGGAAGTACAGCAGAGGTGGAAAACAAATAAATAACATTTTAAAAATCAGTTATATCTATAACATCTGCCACGGTAGTTTTGAATAAGCAAACACGATACTCCCCCCTGCAACACGCAGGTCTAATCTCAGCAGGTCAGTGGGTGAAGTGGGTGAATGATGCAAGGGTGTCCTCCCTGCCCCTGCCCTGGGCAATGTGGTAACCCTAGTGGTCAAGCAGCCAGCTCAACAAATCCAACAGAAATATAGTGTCAAATAGAAACAGTGCATTGGCTGACTATTTTACAAAGTAAACAAAGATCATTTTAATAGCTGTACAGTTGTATAAAAGTGTAATATGGGAAACTAAATTCTGACTCCATTTCTCTATTTGTGTTTTGCCCAGTAGGAGTAATGCTGTATTCACTGAAGAATGAAACAGCTCCATTATGCCCAGTAATAAACTAATAATTACAAAATACATGCTCATCCCAAACATATTCTAGCATATGATTACAACCCATTTGATAACGCAATTCCAAACACAGTTAATATTTGAAAATTACACGCACACTCACATGGGAAAGATAGCAACTGTGTTTAACGTGGGTAGTTAGTGCAATTACAATAATTTCTCATCCAAATTATGTGCAGAAGTTGATTTTGCATGTGGCTCCTGGCATCACTCAGCAGACCCGCCCTTTCCCCCAGCAGCACATGAAGGTCAGCTGCTTTTAACGCCGGAAATTTAGTGAAACAACGTGGTTTGTTATTGCATTGAAACTGGTTTTAGTCAGCGCAGCTCACAGCTAAATGGCAGGCAGAACAAGCAAATTCAATTAAAATAGCTCTGAGGCAAAAAGGAGATGAGTGTATTAGGAAAATATAAATGGGAATTTAAATGGGTGCTACAAGAGCATAACCAGGCCATAACACAACCATGCTTTCCCCCTTTTATACCCCCATTTTTCCTCTAGATATGCAGAATATTTTTAAACCGGCTGCTCTACTTCACAACTGTATCTTACCTCAGCATAGAGCAAGCAGACACAGAATAGCCAGAGTTTTCACTGTTCGTCCCACACCAATTCTCTCTTGCAGAGGAGAACTTGCTAAACACATGGTCTGGAGTATTCCTCTTTCCCAAGCTTAATTTCTGTCCCCTGCCCTGTTCTGAGAAGGCACACAGAGCATCCTTTCCACAGGGAGGCAGGCAGGCACACAGGGAGGCGGGCTGGGTGCAGCAGGGGTAAGAGCTGCCACCAGCCCCTAGATGAAGGAGAAGGCAAAGTGCGGTGCAGCCCCTAAAGCTGCAGGGCTGCTCTGCCCAAGAGCTTCAGAAATTAGCCTGCAAGTTATGCAGGCCATCGAAAACATTACCAATATTCACATAATCCCTTTATTATTTATTTTTATTTTATTTTTTAAATTGTTGCAAGACACTGCTCCACATATTGTCAAAGACAGCAGAACATTTTCTTGGGCTCACTTGCTCAGCATCAGAGCAGTTTGGGACCTGTTCTTTAGAGCTTGTTTTATTCTAATGAGTCCTAGAGAATAGTGTCACTCATGAACTGTGCAGCTCCATGCCTCCCCAAGAGCCAGGGTCTTCTGGACTTGAGCTCATCTGTGCCTTGCTTTGCAGTTAATTAATCAAATTCCTTCCCTTCATCATTGCTTGTGGCACCACTTATCTCCAAACTGAAGAACACTATCTAGATAAGGGAGAGTCAAACCCATTTTAGTCCTACCAGATACCAGGTGGTCCTACACAACACGTAAGAGAAGCAAGAATAAAAATTACATTTTCATTGTATTCGACTATTACTGTGTCTCTCAGTGAAACAGTTTTTTTAAACGCAATCGCATATGCGTTCTCCTAACATCTACACGTCTCTTCTGAGAACAGCCTTAACAAAAACTGGCTTTCAATAGGTCTCTGTCACCATAATAGCTGTGATGTGCAGCTACATCCTTCTGCACCAGCATGGGACCAGATACCAGCATCCATCTAAATTACCAGTTTGGTTCTGTTTCTGTGACTCTTCCGCAAATTAAAGAAAAAACAAACAAAAAAAAGTCATCAAAGCAATGTTTGAGTAACACACGTTACTGAAGTTCAGCCTCAAAGTATTTACTCTTCAGAGCTAACTAACAACAGGCGTTTTCTGAACTAACACCAGCCAAAGCTGGTTTGGTTTTTTGGTTTTTGTTGTTTGGTTTTTTTTTTTTTTCTTTTCTTAGCATCAAAGTAACACAACCCCAAGCACAAGTATTTTACTTTCACAGAACATGCCTAAATTTTCCTTGTGGCTTCCACAATAGTCTTAAATCAGAGATTTAATGGATTTAGGATGAAGACAGACTTCATAGGACACTGAATAAAACCTTTTCTGTCCTTAGTATCATGTACTGATTGGGCCACCATTTTTAAAGAAAGATAAATACTTTTCTCCTATCTTTCATCCCATCCTCCCCCCATTTAATTATATAGTTCCAGGGATCTTTTCAGGTATCAGTATGAAAATTAGAGAACTTTTCCTATTGATACACATAAATTACATTATTAAGTCTTCTCCTATAGCAGCATCACACAACTCAAGGCAGTGGTAAGAGTTAAAGCATGCTATACCCTGTACACATCAACAACAGATAACCCTTGTTTTAGACAGGATTAAGATTAGCAACAATGCTAAAGTGAAATTATTTTGAAACTAAAACCACTTTTCCCAGTGAATCCAAACAGCTTCACATTTTTTACATGTAATTTTGTTTATGTTGTGTCTAGAGCAAGTGTAACTTGGCAGGAGTGCAATACTCTGCAGACAGATATGGCAGCAGAGGAAAAGATGGCAACTCTAAAAATAAATGCTCTAACAGTATCATAAGCAGAGCCAAAGCACAGATGAAATACGTATTTGCTATCAGCGAGGTGAAAGGGATGGTGGAAGCCCATGCAGCAGAGAGGCCCTCTGAAAGACCATTTTTACTTTTCTTTGAGTGAACTGGGCAGGACAAACTGTCCCTCTCCTTTATGCTGGTAACACTGAGCATGTGAACAGACTGAGAAGCTTCAGAGGAACACATCACGATGGCCAACTTCTACAACAGAAAACTGACAAAACAGTATAATATATTACATTAACATTAATATTAAAGAATCCAGTACTTAAAAAATGCCAGAATTAAGTTGCCTTCCTCTGATGCACTATTTCAAATCCCCCCCTTCCCCCTCTCCTTTTGTCTGGGGGGTCAGGAAAGAACTGCTGCCTTATCCGTGTAAAGGGTGAAAGGTATTTAAGGAATTGAGCTATGAAGACGGAATTATCAATTTCCTCGCATGCCTTCCTGTAGTGCTTAACTCTGGTAAACTACCACTGCAAGAATAGCCTTCGATACTGAATCACAATGTTTCCACCCACCACTTTACACAGGAGACTGAGCCACTCACGTTGAAGTCAAAAGCATCCATCAATTTGGGATGCTGAGCTTGTGCCATCCGGGGAAGGGTGCTTACATCACTTGGTATCTTTAGCACAATCCAGTACTTTTCAGCTCCAGCTCATCATTTTTGCACCGTGATTCTCAAATCTCAGAAAAAGGAAAAATCAGATAAAGCAACATAGCATCACTAGGGAACCCTGGGGCAACGGACAGGACTGAATGATCGGTCAGGTCCAGTCTGCTACTTCATCACCTGCATTGCCTTGCCCCATTTATCACAGCCCTTCTGTAAGAAGTAAACAGGAGGCTGGCTGGCTTCCAAGCACATCACTGAATGAGTCTACCCAGGGCAAAGCAAAGATACCACGCTCTGGTCCCTTCCTCTGACTTGCTTCTGTTCTGCCCCCTTTGTTTCCCCCATGTTCTGATCCTTCTCATACTCTCCACTCTAAGGCTTTTCTTCCATCCAGCCCTAGTCATATCAACTTACTCAAATCTTCATTCAACACAAGGTTTTCGCGCAGTATTTCACTCAGTATGGCCTTGCCAAGAAGCCATGCACCCTGCTAGGCTAATAGGCTTTGCCTGAAAGCACAAGAATAATAGAATTTTTGAGAAAGGACTGTCAGAATTTGAATACAGGTAAAACAATATCTTATCCTTTCATTCCTGAAAATAAGGTTAAGATAATTTTGGCTTCGGGAAAAAACAAATCCCTTCTCTTCCACTCCAAGTGAGGCACATGCTCATTTTGGATAAAAGGGTTAGCCTAAGTGTTTCAAATTGGGAGTAATTATGGGTGGAAAAACACTTCCCATGAGAAACATCAGACTATCAGTTGAAATAACTACAAATAAAAATCTTATAAAGCATAAGATTATTTGAATCATTGAATAATTCTGAGTGGAAGAGGCCTCTGAAAGTCACAAAGTCCCAGCTCTTGCTGAAAGCAGGATTAACTTCAAAGTTAGATGTGGTTGCTCAAGCCTTTGTTCTGTCAAGTTCTGAGTATCTTCAATGATAAAAAGTCTGCATACTCTCTGGGAAACCTGTGTTGATATTTCATTATCCTTACTGTGAAATTTATTTATTTACACCTAGCAGGAATTCCCCTTTCTGCCATGCACTTTCAAGATGAGCCTGCCCCACTTTACCTACAAACCATTCATGCATAGGATCCCACTTCAATTTTTCCTTCTCCAGGATAAAGTTACGCTTCCTTCCTCTCTTGGTCTATCATTCTGTCCTTCAGCATCCTTGCAATCTTGATAATCCTCATTCTAAAACTGAAAGCCTTTCTTCCATGGGACCAGGACCCAAAACTGGGCACAGGGCTCCAGATGCAGCCCATCCATTGCTGAATAGAGGGGACTTCTCTTCACATGCCATCTATGCTCTTTTTAATCATCATGGACATGGTTTAGCGGTAGACTTGGCACTGTTAGGTTTACAGTTGGACTCAATCCTAATGGTCTTTTCCAACCTAAATGATTCTGTTATCTCTCCCTATGGTTGGCCCTCACTGCTTTAAAGGCACACTGCTGAATTACGCTCAGCTTTTCCAAAGGGATTTGTACGTCCTTCCCCACAGGCTGTTACTAAGGCAGTCATCCTCCAGCCTGTGCTGCTGCTTAGGTTTATTCCCTCCTAGGTGCAGTACTCTGCATTTTTTTCTTTGCCAAGCTTCACAGGGTTCTCTCCTAGTCCACTAATGCAGCTTTCTGTGGCTCTCCCTTCCTGCACCTCCTCAAAAATTCAGTCCTTTGCACAGCACTGTTAACAGCGAACGGGAATCACACCTAACAGCGGAAAAAGTCTTTGGAGCATAAAGTCACCTGGCAGGTAATCCTGGGACACCTCTTAACAGCTTATGTTCAAGCCTAGGACTGAGCCGGCTGCTGCTCAGTCATGGAGCTGATACGCATCCACTGCCTTCACGGGCAGCCCAAGCAATGCAGTGCAAACGCTGCTCCTGAAGTCTTCATTAGAAAAGGTCCCAAATCACCTTCCCGCAGAAGGAACAGGATACATTTCTTCCAGCATTGCTTTTAGGAACATTAACTACCTTCACATGAAGGCACACAAAAAACAATGCAAGCCAGGGAGTACTAAACTAGACATACAACGAGGAGGAATGACTGATCTTTCCGGGAATGAGATGAAGGATGTAGAACTGATAGGGTTTTTTTTCCCAGTCCTCTGAAAAGAGCACGAAGCTGATGGATGATTTTTTGAAGGAACATATTGTTTAAAATGTTGGCAACACATCACCAACCTTTCGGGTCTACTTAATCAATTAAAATGGCTGTCTCCGAAAGAATCAAATTAATATTAAACATGAAAGATGAAGAAAAAGCAGGAAGCTGGAGAAAGGAACAGATTTAGCTGACTCATCCCTTCGGGATTCCTGTTTAATGACACTTTGCCTACAACGGAGAGAGAATATTTCTCAAGCAAAAAGTTCATGGAAGGTAAATCACTTCATCCATCACCACTGAAGCAATGTAATGATGCTAAGATGCTAATTGCCATCTATGTTCCTACAACATTTAATTGAACCGGTAAGTGACGTGGCTGGCTTCTCCCCCAGAAAGGTTAGCGTGTGGCCCCATACAAAAATAGTTGCTGGTGATCTCAGCTGGGATGTAATCACCTGCCCACGCCAAGAGCATTGCAGCTCTGCTCGTCATCAGACAAAATACTGTAACCGTGTCCCTGTGTACCCGCTCTGGCCAGCTTTGCTTCCCAAGCAGTAAAGCTGCATGTGCTACTGTCCTAGAGGGTTTTTGGTGTGATTGCATGTGTTATCTAGGCCTCTGCTAAAGTGACATGAGGAAAGCTGCCCAGACCCCCTGAGCACACTAGGGCTTGACATACATTTCTACCGTGCAAAAAAAAAAAAAAAAAAAAAAAATTGCTGTTTGCTAGCAATTCAGCAACAGTTGTGGTTTTTGGATTGGATGTCAGGGTCAAAAAGCTAGTTGTGAAAAAACACAGATCTCATGCTCTCTGTGTGCAGCCAGATTCTCATCTGGCCCGGGCTGGCAGGGCTCCACGTTGACAGTCTGGCTCCCAGTGTAGATGGGCCATAAACATGGTCTTTGCTTCATCTGCAAGGCTTGGGGTAGCTTAAATTTGACTGAATGAAACTTTACTCTAGGGTTTAGAAGCAAGTTATTGAACTGACTTGTTAAATTGCGTTTCATTAGCAGCAAGAACATTACAATTGTACCCTTTGTTATTTGAGCCTTCAATTAGATTTTGTCAAGGCTGTTTCATAGTTTAATTTTCTAGAGCACATGATTCTGAAAGGTTGTGCAAAGGGCATAAAAAGCAGCAATAGAGTAACGACTTTCTGAGCAGTCAGTTAGGGGGGGTGGTGAGGGCAATTTATTTTTGAAAATAACAAAATCAAAGTTTTCTAAGGCTTCTCAGATCAACAGTCCTCAACGACTTCATATTCAACCAGCATATTCTCAACCTAAAGACTTAAACCCTGAGGAACATCACAATGTGAGAGCTTTGCACACCTATTTTTAAGGAGCCTTGGCGAGTTGTGATTTCATATGCATCACAGTGAAAGAATTGCCAGCTGCCAGCAGAAAAGAACAGGAAAACAAAGTTTGAATTACTTCTGTAATTCATCAGCTAGGTATTAAGGAAAAAAAAAAAGAAGAAAAAGAAAAAAGGTATAATAGTCCATGGACCTATGGATCTTACTAAAAATGTTTAACACCCTGCTTATTGCCTTCCCAAAACTAATCCGCATATTCTTATATACAACCATTTTATGTTTTTGGCTTACTTGAGAAGCCCTGTGATAGTTTTAAGTTGTAGGTGCATGGACTGGCTGATGAACTTCAAGACTGGAGGACTACAGTGTGCTCTGAGAGCAGCCTGGGCTTGGGAAGTTGTCAGGAACAACAAGAAACACAGCCACTCAATTATCATGTGAAATTTCAGATCACACCATTCATCACAAAAGATAAGAACAGATTTGTGTTAGTTGTTATGTAGCTTCTGAGAATAATTCAAGGTAACAGGTTTAACCTCCCAAAGCACTACAGTTTGGGAGCCCCTTGCCCAAGAGCTCTTCTTCACCTCCCCAGTCATATGTGACAGCAGAAGAAGAAGAGAAGCTCCAGTTCCCTGAGAGCTGCTCAGAGAACATGCCACACAAAATCCCTTCAGTGTCCTCACCATGCTGGAACGCTTCCTGAATACACTGCTGAGGACATAGGTGCTGTACTGGGAAGCTGATTCACCCTACTCATGAACCTCCTGCAGAACTTGGGACGAGCTTTTCTATTTCTGTACTTGCAAAGCAAACGAATGAGATCTGTGGGGGTGAAGCATACTGCTAAAAAGGAAAAAAAAAATAATAATGCAAGGGTTTATTTGTCCTGGCTGATCTGCATTTACTCCCCTCATCACTATCAGCAGCAGAAGGAAGCTTTAGGTAGAATAAAAAAATAATAAAAAGATTGTGCAGCATAGTCCAGTTGCATCTCCTATGAAAACCAAAAAGAAGTCTGAAAACCTTTGCTGCCACTTCCCAGTGAAATATGGCCTCTCCTTTGGCAGGGGAAAAAAAACCCAAAACCTTAACTTCCCACTCTAGTTTGAAATTGGTGCAATGTACAGCAAAATAGGGTCCTGCCCAAAGACTGAAATTTATGGCATAAATGAAAAACCTCTGCAAGAGCCAGACAGCCCACGAGGCTCCCACCTACTTCAGGAAGCCCTGGGGCCACCCATGGCTGGAGTCAACCCCACGTCGGTTGTCGCATGAGAAGGACCTCTGCCATTTTTGCAGACGTGTTTTTCTCACAAGCATCATGGCAACGTGTCAGAAGAAGGTTTTGGTGTTAGTGGACAAGAGGCAACTTCTGCATCCCACACCAGATGAAACCACGTAACCATGGCAAAATACAGTACATTTTAAGCAAGTTAATGTTTCTGATTTACAGAGACACCACCATTGGATTTGAAGCACAGCAGGTTCATACATTATCCCTCCCGCAGCCCAGTGGCAGAGACTCCAGCGCCGTTACAAGCCATTTCAAAGCAGCTGGTGGATAAACAAAACACAGCTCCCGCAGCAGGCAGCCCCAGGCGTGGAGGGGCTGCTGCGCCATCGCAGATATTTCATCCGTGGTTACAGCCACCGGAGAACACGTCTCCGATTCATGGCAGGGAGGCCTCACTGAGCAGCCAAAACACTCCGGTCTGGTCATCAGCACTAACTGAGGGGAGGGAAAGGGTTATTTTGAAGTAGTGTAGCCTAGAGACTAAACTCAAGCCTCCTGAGTAGGAGGCTGGAGGATTATTCCACCTCAAAGCCATCTTTGTTTTCCTGAGTGCTTCCTAACCCACAAAGTGTATAAAATACATTGCCTCATAGCAGTGTAAGCATGATTTAGTTCTTCACTATTTAAAAGAAACAAACAACCAAAACCAACCAATCAAATAATTAAAAAAAAAACCAAACAAGAGTAAAGAGCTCTGCTGTTACTAAGAACAGAGATAACCCAACCCTACTCACCAATGGCATATACGGAATGAAAAATTCAGAGCACTCCGAATTTTGACACTTTCAGGATGAAATCTGTAAGTAAAAGGTGATCCCTTTGGACATTTTCTGCCCGCTCCTCTTAATGTGCTTGATAAAAACATCACTTGTATTACACAGAGCAAGAAGTCAGTCCAGAAAAGTCTACATGCAAGATGTGACTAAATGAGAAATATAACATCATCTAAGTCATTACAGCATTACATAAAGGGGAAAATATTTGTATATAAGGAAAAAAAATATTTTAAAAAAGTATTTGGAAAAGAACATGCAGTAACCATGGCCAGCAGCAGAGCTCTTTCACATTTACTTTTCTACAAAAGTCTTAACAGCAGTCTTTCACCAAAATTCACTTTCCTGTATAAATTCATTACTACTCTGAGATATGTATAAACTTGAGAAACAAAAATAATGTAACTCTTAAAGCAGACTAAAGAAGATGACCTCCACATTTTTTATTACAACTTTTCAAGTATACTCCTCACATCTCACAATCAATTTTATCTTCTTCTCCCACTTCCCTTTCCAGAATTCACATCACCAGGGATGGAATGCATATCATTTATCAATGTCACAGAAAATACCATTGCAACATATCTTCTTTGGGACAAAAAATAAAATTAAGGAAACACTATTAATTTTCCCAAAGGATAAACAGTGCCAGGCAGCACAAGCCAGTTGCCAGACCTGTCACAGTGGTAGAGGTTTTGAGGGTCTGCATCAAAACTGTAGGAATGCAAAAGCCTTGCCTATAGCCAGCTGGCTGCCCTAGGGTGATTGATCGCTCAACCAGATTACAGGAACAACAGACTGGGTTTTAAATCCCGATTTTGGTTCTAAACACCCACCCTTAATGTCAGCCTGGTACAACTGTAAAACACTTCATTAGGATTTGTGTTTCCATTAGGGAAAAAAAAAAATAAAAAAAAATAAAAAAAAAAATCAGTCATGCCTGTGGGAAGAGCAGCTGCACTTTGCCAGGACATCTGCTAAATCCAAGATTAAACTCAAGCCTCTTGCCACCTTGACTGACAAAACAGACTTTAGCACAACAGAAGTAGGAAGGAGAAAAAAGCCTTCATCTGGGTGACCCATGGAAATGACCCACGGATACATCTGTCCCACTCATATGTAATGGCACCTCCCTACATACATAGCCAGAACACAGCTGTGGAGGATATGACATTTTTTATTAGTCCTAATGTTTATTTTACTATTTGTCCATGCAAAGATAGCCTCCCTGTTCATATCTCATCAAATGCGTAATGAGCCAAATTATTCTCTACTACTGTAAATCGGTGAAGGTCCATTGATCTCATTATGGGAAAGCAATTTACACTTGCAAAGAGGGTGGGTGACTATTTCTGAATCAGGAAAGACAACAAAAATCCTAATCCTGGGGAGCCTAATTCAGGAACAAAATGGATATAGATTGCTGCCTTTTTTTCACCCAAACAGCTACATTTCTACCAAATATTCACAGTAAGAGTTAAATAGTTTTTAGAACAACTTACTGAGCTTCGGAGACTTTGACAACTCTCAGCAGTATTTGCAGAGCTGAATAAAGGCAGCCTCCTTCCCCTGCAAGGCCACCAGCGCCTGGGACTCACTTGGCATTTCTAAAGCATTCCTCCCTCCGTCCCTTACCGATGATAGCCAAGGCCACTGACCACCAGCCGCCCCATTCACCCTCTCCTCGGCAGCCACCATAGGTGACATCCACCAAATGCAAAGCAGAAACCTGCACAATACCTCTGCTAAGATAATTGCCAAAGCGTCTGGTGGACTACGCATGTGTTTTATAAATTTGGGGCAGGGGAGAGGATTCAGGAAGCAGTAAGAGACCCTAATCTCTCTGCCATGCATTGCCTTATACAAACTTTTTTTTTTAAAAAAAAAAAAAGGGGAGGGGAGGTGGGGGAAGAAGAAACACTTTAAAAAATAAACATCAGTGAACTTACTCTATGAACTGATGATTTGTTTACATTTCCTCTTGGTACAACATATGTCTTGCTAGGTAGGAAAAAACTCGTTTCAACATTGAGTTAAAGAAACTGCTTGTAAGCAAACAAATAGACAAGCTAGAAAATTGCTTCTTTCTGCATCGTGCATTAAACGCTCTAAAACATATGAATCTAAAGGCACCATTAGTTAATTGATATAATGAAGAGCTATTCTTACTGAATTTGATTATTTAATATACATAGATGTAGTCTTATCACAGAACTTCCAAACCAGCTCAGTAGAAGTTACTTAATTCTAGTAAACTTCACGCTGTGAATGCAAAAAAACCCCAAACTCACCAGAATTACTTCAATAGGCAAAACGTAGATTATTTGGCAGAACTAACTTCTCACATAAAATATTTTTTACAAATTGCTTGTACAGCTACTTTTGACTCCCATATTCATCTCAGAACAAGGCTGAAGAGATGCTGAAGACTGATGATTAGCTAGCAGGATTCCCTCCCAGTGGTCCCCCCAGATGGTTGTTACTGAGATGAGCTTGCTCTGCCAGGCAAGAGGCCATAGACATCACCCAGGATCTTATGGGTCTCTGGGGACAGGATCCTGGGAAAGCGAAAGTCAGCAGCAAACTGGGATTATTTTCTGAAGTGTCTTGTGCTGCTATGGCATTCTCCCATCGACTGCTGCTGCTCTGACCACCAGGCTCTGCTGAACTGTTACCTTCTCAGAGACTCACAAAAAGAGACAGGATGTCCCTCAGCTTAGTGCAGAGTACAATCTACCCCAAAGGGTGAGGAATGCCCTCACAGATCTCTAGCTAATAATAAACAATGATAATAACAACAACAACAACAATAATAAATCACTAGACTCAAAGCACACCACCTCAGATGGGGAAAGCATACGGAAGAAGCTGCAAAGACTGCAGAAAAGATCTCTCTGCCCCGGGTCCAAGAGCCCAGCCTCCTGCTGTTGGAAGTAAGGATGTCTGGATTTGATTAATAACTGCAAAATGCTATTCTCTGCTATGCAAGAGCCTGTTTATGTTATATTACTTTCATTATCAGGAGGAGGTATGTCACCACATGAAGGAGCAGCAGTTGCATCCCTCCCAAGTGCTGCTTCAAGGCAGGGCTCACAGCAGCGGCGTAGGGTCAGAGGCAGAGGTGGCTCCCAGCCCACAGCAGAGCAAGCGAGAGAAACCCATGGATGCCCAGCAAGCCCATAACCAGCAGCCACTGCTTTTCTCTGGATGTTCCCACAAAAGACAGCTTTAAGAAAAATAAAGCTCACAAGAGCCATTCCCTGAATTTGAGGTACTGGCCTGAAAACTTCACAGCTATTCTGGATATATTTTGTACAGCAGCCAGAGGAAAGGACAATCTAGAGAAGGGTAGCAGGCAAGATTTTTCTTTTTTGTTTAACAGAAAAAAAGAAGAAGAAAACATTGAAGGGAAGAGGGCTATACAGTATTTTATCAGCTGTCGTTCTGGAAGAATTGTCCAAGTGGAGGCAGAGCAAGAAGAGGGAGGTGAGGAGCTGGACCACAAACCTGAGACAGCGATGGCAGGAGTCGAGGAAAGGCTGTGCTTATGCTGGACAAGCACAGCTCTAAGCTAGAAACATGATACTATAGGAGAATTAATTTATCCAGAAAAGTCAAAATGATTGTGCAGTTTCTACCAGACATTCTGCAGCATGTTAGCATCATTTCCCTCGGTGACGGAAATAAAACCCGGCCCATCACTGGCTATCATTTAACCATGCTTAGAAAAAACACTTCCAGAAGCAAACCAGTGTAAGAGAAAGAAGCAGCACCTCCTGAGAAGGTGGAGGAGGAGATTGTCATCAGTAGTTGCAATATATTTATTCAATACACTAGTGGATCTTTATGTTACTGGCCAAAGTACAATTCTCACTTCAAAGCACAGTACTCCCACCATGGCTGAAAGGTGCATTTATCTAACATGTTACATAGGCAAAACAAATAATATAAAGTTAAGCCACTATACTTCAGTGTATTCATATTCAAAAACTCAAGAGAAATGTGGTATAATGAAAAAAATATTTACAGAATAAATGCAATGAGCCAGAAAACTAAGGATTCTCTTGCACCCAGACTTAAG
The DNA here is from genome assembly GCF_023634155.1 of Falco peregrinus. Classification (NCBI taxonomy): domain Eukaryota; kingdom Metazoa; phylum Chordata; class Aves; order Falconiformes; family Falconidae; genus Falco; species Falco peregrinus. The sequence continues at coordinate 60,071,976 of NC_073723.1, forward strand.
AACAAATCCAACTGCATTAAAATGAAATAACAAAAATACCTTCCAGTAAATATGAACATTTGGAAAGTACAAATTAGTAGCCAAAATAATAACCTTATTACAATGATTTCCTTCTCCCCATGAGACATCATCTATATATCCAGGGTTGGCATCAGATATTCATTAAGGGCAGGGAACATTTTGTAGAGGTTAAACAGCAAAAGCTGTCTTTGGTGACCACTCTAGACAGTAATAGCAAGCCAGATGGCTCCACTTCAGGGATACTTCAAAGTCAATTCTCAGCCTATAACCAGAAGAAGCTGCAAGGCTTTCAAAGGAAAGTTTCTCAGACCCTTTTTTAAAATTCTAAATCAATTCAAAAGACCCATTCCAATAAGGTATCCCAACAGAAACAAGCTTTCTAGCGCTGCTCCTGAGGCCCTGGGCCTTGCTTTTCCATTTTGATTTCAGTCAGAAAGTTTCAACAGGTCTGCAGTCCTCTGTTTCAGCTTTGGGAGAGCCCCAAAAACCAGTAGGAGACAAACGAAAAGAGCTGGTAAATGCAAAGGTAGCATTTAAATTAGAAAAAGAAGGATTCAAGGGAAGAATGGGAAACATAAGTGACCATCCAGCCGCTTGCACGTCTGTGCAGAGAGCCACCTGCCTGACCGGTCCGGCACCCCATGCAGGTGCCCGGGGCAAGCAGGTGACCAGAAGGGCTGAGGGCAGCAGCAGGACAGCAGCCAAGCAGCACAGGGGTGAGGCAGCAGGCAGAGCCCTGCTGGAGCAAGGAGAGCACCATGAGAAGCACCCAGGCTCCCTGCAGCACGGCAGGAGGGCACGGAGGGACAGCCAGCCGGTGCTGGGCGCAGCAGTGAGGTGCCGTGTAGGACAGCAAGCTGAGGTCAAGAGCAGTTGATCACGCAGAGAAGGATGAGGTGGGGTGGTGGTGGGAGCGATCCAAAGGAGACATCTGTAAGTGGCAGGGTGGGGAAAAAAAGCATCTAACCGTTGCAACAAGTTACATGGCAAGGTGAGGGCAGGCAAACCCATGGCAAGACCTCAGCTGGAAAATACCCCACTGGGGAGTCGCAGGTACACTTCAGGGGAGAGACCTTTATTTGACAATAAAAGGGTTCCCAAATTCTGTCTCATCATTTCCTTTTTCTGGTGGTACAATAGGCAGTTCAAAGATTTTTCTTTCCTCTTTTTTTGCACCAAGCAGTAGGAATTTATTGGAAGCAATAATTTTGCATGATGGACTTGGGACATAATCCAACACACAATTATAAATCCGCTCAACTTCAAACATGTAAGGGGGCCTTCTGACATTAATGAGACTACTCACATACTCCGCCTCAAGCAAATGTGTAGTGTGTGCATGAACATTGCCTATTTTAACTTAAAATTCTTGATGACCTCTGCATCTTCTGCTTTACCTCCAGAATGCAACCCCTGTTTACACACACCCTTCCCTTATCTCTCTTCTTGCCGGTAGGCTTCAAGCAAGACTTTCCCTCCTTTTGTTTCTCCTCCCTTACACTGGAGATGTTGCAGCAAGCCATTTCAATAATACACACAGCAGTACCACTACAGCACCAGCAACACTACATTTTAAGCGTAAATTTTAAGCATAAAGCCATCAAAATACTACTACAACATATGTAAAGTTATCGATCAGGCTGATCTGTGGTGTAGTGCATTCAGGGATTTTACAAGGAACATTTCCTTTAAAAAAATAATAAAAAGATTATTTTATCTCAACAATAAAGTGGCAGATATTAGGATTTAATATAGGTCAGGAAGAAATGAAGCAATTCTCCCATACAAGTCTTCCTTTTTTAACTTATCAGATCTTTTAGTTTCTCTATACTTCCCCCCACCCTTTCTTCTTCCAGAAAAGGAAATACCAGTGCATTTCAGAACAGATGTTAACATCCTAATTTCCAAAAAACCTCAGAAGTGATGGTTTATTTCCTATGCAAAAACAAAAACCACGTTGGAATATGGCAGGTAAAATAAACCTAACCAGGAAGTAAAAAGCTACCACTCCTGCGCAGTTAGTATTGAACAGCTCCTGGGAGCTCTATAAATACACTTTGGTGACAATACCATCTCAAATATCTCACTCAGAAGCACCATTTATCAATACTGCATTTTTCCTGCTCTGATTGAGCTAGTTTGATGTAATGACAAAATTGATCTTTAAATATTCAAAACTCTGTGATTGCTGCACTTTTCTGAGAAGCGTATTTTTTTTAATTTTTCCTTGTACTGATAACATTTACATTTTCCTTCAGAATAAAAAGATTTGCCTTCACCGCTTCTGTTTGTAATTTGCTTTATTTTATCTCTTTCAACATTAAGCACAGCAAGGAAGAAATATTTGCATGCTGATGCAAATCAAAGCGTGAAAGCAATCAAATCAAACAAAAAGTAAAATCATCCCTGGTATTAATGAAATTCTTCTTCCCCTCTCACAACATTAATTCAGCATGTTCTTTTCCCCACCATTGACCAGCTGCCATTTCTTCCCTTAAGCAGAATTACCAAGAAAAATGAAACTTCAGGAATTCAACAGTGTATTGCGCGTTCTAAAAAAAAGTTATAAAACATTTTTTGATATGTGAGAATGTGTACCTTTTAATTGAGAAATTAAGATTATGTCCCCGCTTCTCTAGAATCAAAAGCTTTCAGGTAGGTCTTGCTCCTTTGTAATGTCAGAGCAAAGCAGACATTTAAGAGAAGAAGGAAAAGATCATTGCAAATATTACTGCATACTCCAGTCCAATCCAGTTTTATACTGCCACTTCCAAAGCAATCAGATCACAAGTAACTCCAACTAACCTCATACCTACTTTCGTAAGGAGAAAAGCTGCAAACATGCTTGGGCTTCAAGCATGAGGGACACTTATTGCAAGGGCAGGCAGTCTGGCAGAGCAAGCTAATAAAGCCTGGATTACGTGTAACTTGCAAAGTACCCCATAGGCAGAGAGTATTTTTTTGGCCATTGCATTACAAGGTATTATGTCAGAAAGCCGCCTTCTTGGGTTTTGTAACAAAATGAACCTCAAATTATTTTTATGGTGGGCATTTAGCTTTAATAATGCTATTTAAGATTAGATATTAAGTTATATAACTTGTGTCTTCAAACTGGGCAATTTCATTACTTTCTCCTATAAAAAGTGGCATTAATAACTAAGCTTTTAAATTGTTTTCCACCTAATAAGTAAGTGAGGCTAAAAGGCACTTGTCAGCACTGAAGAGCTGGATCCAGTCCCACAGTGGACATTAAGGATACAGATTAGATCATGCCAACAAAACACTTAAAGCAAAGGTTTTCCCTATTAGCTACAGCAATTTTTAAACTCAGATTCAGTAATATGGTTTTAATGATAGGTGAATGAGGTCAGACAAACAAGAAATTACATCAGCAACAGCAAGCAAATTCTTACCAATTTAACGTCTACAAATTAGAGCAAGCTTTCCTTCAGAAACAATTACTGTCTCTATAAGCACAGAAGAAACCAAAAGAAAATCACAATGTTGAACTTGTGAGAACAGAGCTACAATACAATGATGTTCACTGTTATTTCTTATGGGCATATTACGATGGAAGGATGTTAGCAGAACCATCTCTTCGTCAAGTAAAAAAGTAATTTAGTGACAAAAGCAACAGTTTAAGCCGTGAAACCAATCCTCTCAAACTCAGGACAGTGAAGTTGCCTTCCTGATTTCTCCTCTTCTAGTTTAAATTAATAGCCTCTTAGCAGCAAGTTTCTGGCTCATAAATTTCCAATGTCACATGCTACCGTGGCACAGACCCAATGGGTCAGGCAACTACCAAAGACATCAGTCCCTGGCAGAGAGGGAAGGGAGTTCAAGTCAGGTAGCCAGAACCAATGCAAGACTGTAAGTGCCGGCTAAGTCTGGCTCCCAAACCAGCGGGCTCAAGTTTGCACGGGGAAAAGATGGATGTGCAAGAGGTGAACATACGTCTACAGCAACACGGGTGCTGTGCCCACCACGCAGAGTAATGTTCAGGAGCAGACCATACCATGGTCTGAAATACGGATCTAAATTAAGGGTCTTGTCTTCTTAGCAGCCTTCATCTAGTTAGTTGATGCATTAGTATATTCTCTTTCTCCCAAAATACACTGCCTAGCCCTTCAATTAGCTGATGCCAACTACCTGCTCTTACTATCTACTTCCACAGTGCATTGTGTATCTGCTGCCTCTACCACAAAAGAAAACACAGATGGCTCATAAATGATTTTATACCTTAATTTTACTTGGACATACTGAGTCCAAAATAGTCATTTCTTCATAATATTCTACCTGTCCTTCCCCACCCTGCCCTTTATTTATAGCTTTCTTTTTCTTTCAGGTAAAATAGGCCAGTACTAATTACATCATCTTCAGGATCTGCACTACTTGAAGCCATGAATCACTTCTGCTCTTTTCCACTCCCTGTCTCTATTTTAGCACTTTCCTCCTCTAATAGGGCAACGGAAGCGATCAAAAAGCTCCAGACCTGATTTTCATGTGCCAGAACCACCTTTCCAACCTCACGTTCTCAAGACTATGCTTTTCTTAATTGCCGCCATAAACTCTGCAACAGCCTTCCCAAGTGCAGCAAAGCATCTCCTCTAGATTACCCTCAACTCTGCCATTCTGAAGTGCAGAGGGATTATTCGGCATTTGCTTTGTCACTTTAGGCTCTTCTATGCTCAGCAGAGGGACTTGGTGGACACAGCAACACCCTTTATTTACGAGCTTCCCCTGGTGCCGCCACCTCCTTGCCTGCAGTTTGGCACCATGACCAAGTCCAGCCTTCCTGAGGTTTGTCCCTCCTCCACTGAGCTTCACCACGAGCAATCTCGGACACAGCTGGGAGGTGCTGGTGCAGCTGTGCTGTAGGGCCATACTGGGGGAAGGGGACACCTCTTCGGGGACCCTCCCACCCCTGCCAGTGCCACAGCAAGCCAGCTCCCTTTGCCGTGAGACACCACCACCGTGACCACCAGCGGTGTCAGACATGGCAAGCATGGATTCAAAGCCCACCTCTCACAGATTCAAAGCAAGAACATGAGGAAGGCATCCTATCCCGCTGCCTGATGGGTGACAACAAAAACCACCTGTAAGGCCTCTGTCACCAGCTTTAGCCTCAGCTAGAAGTACCCCGTGGGCTACTATGCAAACCAGTTTCTAGGTGGTGCAGTGTTTGAGCTGACAGTACCATATTACCAGGCACTCCACAAAGGAAAATATTGCCCTGCCTTTTTGACCTGTAGCTTTACAAATAGGTTTTAAAGGCCTAGCAGTAGTTTAGATTTGGACAAAATTCAATTTTCTTTACAGAGAGAAAAGGGTTTTTACAGGATTGAAGGGAAACAGAGGTATACCCAAGCTTTGTTTAGAAACTGCAGTGTAGCCACTGCTTCTAAATAGGTAATTAAAAAAAACAAACACCACAGGGTATCTAGTGATCTATCGGATCACTGGAAGACCCAGAGGCCTCAGGTAACAAACTTAGGTTTGTTTTCATTGTCCACTCCAAGAGAAATGTGAAATTAACTAATACGGGAAAGTAAACTGGATTTAACAATGCATTTTGTGGGTTTGGGCTTTTTTAAAATGCAACAGATAAAGAAATGGGTGGGGTTTTTTGCCTACAGAAGACTGTATTTAATAGCAAAATAGTCCAGATGAGCCAGCAGATCGACCCCAACACTACTGTCTCTGTGGGGTGGACAGACTAAGTCTATGCCTATATGGGAAGATTAGAGGTTGCCAAATACACCAGTGGCTCAAAAGCAAAACCAAATAATAATCTATGAGTTGCCAAAAAAGCATGTGTACCTATACATACTCAAGCACCCCCACACAACTGCTGGCTGCCTTCCTTTGCCAAATGAAGCAGCACAGTCCAATGCTGGGAGGCTCTGGGGGATGTGCCCCATGCTCTGCAGGGTTTCACTGCCTACATCCCACTGCCACGGGTGCCCTCTTTGGCCACTGCTCCCGAGCCCCGCGCTGCAGATATGCAGGCACCCCAGCACCCTACTGCAACAGCTCCCTGTTTTCATGTGGCCGAGGCAGCCATCGCGGCTCCCTCCTGGCACCAGATGTTTCCCATTAACTTTGTCCACGCTCTAGCTCACAAGTGTCAACTGGAAAGCCTAAACCCCAAATATTTCACAGATGAAAAAACAACGGGCTCTTTGCCAGAGACATGGGACTGGATCCCAGCCCCTGCTCTACACTGCTCCAGCAACTGGCAGAAAACCAGCCAAAAGCTATATTGGGATTTGGGTTGGGGATCACCCTCCGCCTTTGCAAGGGGCAGGCACCTCTGCAGCTCTTCAGCCCCCAGCCCTCAAGGTAAGTGACCACAGGGGCAAGTCACACATCCCCACCCTGCCTCCGAGTTGCAGCAAAGGTCTGCAGTGTCCCTGCGCAGCCAGGGACTGGTGGCTCAGGCATGCAGCCACACTCATCCTGGCCACGGTGCCTGCCTGCCTCTTTCCTCATCAGTCTCAAAGCATGGTTGCAAGGTGCCATAGAGCTCTGGCTAAAAGTTTGTTAATGTGGCCTCAAATCTCCCTTTAATTAGAGGAAAAAAAATGCAACTAGACAAAACCTCTCTGTACCGATTATTGAATATAGTCCTCAGTACAAGTTTTCCTCACTGCAGATTTGCTGCTGTGCCCTCAACTAAACATTGCGGAGTCCCAGCTTCTTCAGTTCGGACTGTAAAAGGTCAGTGGAGAAGGCAAATCTGTGATCTGTCTTAAGTACTTAAACTTTCCCAGTTTGATCCACTTTCAACAACAACAAAAAATAGAAGTTGCTTAGATTAATTAACACCACCTTGAACATATGAATTTTTTTTTCTTCATGCTTCTTGTCTTCTGTTTCACAGCATTATTTATCATCAGGGCACTAGAAACATGAGACAGTAACTATCAAATACTTTTCTATATTAGTTTAAATCAGACCAAAATCTGATATCCCTTTTAATAGTAATAAAAAAAAAAGAAGCACCCTTTATCAGAGGATTATGTGTTACAAAAACTGAAATACTAAGAAAACATAAGTAAAAATAAAGTGCAGAATCCCACACGCTTTCTTTAGAGAAGCATTACATATTGGAAAACTATTCTGTTGACTGGATATTAATATCCAGTCCACATTTCAAAGTTTATTACTTCTTAAAAGAACTCCACAATTAGCTTTCTAATTCTGATTTTATAGATGAACATGCTGGTTTCTAACATGCCACATCAAATAGTGTGAGAGTATATATAGGAGCTAACCACAAAATATTCCAGGATCACATAATTGCCATGCTGGTTTAATTTCTTTTTAGCCATGTGCCATTTCATAAAAGGATTATTTTAGTTTCAAGTGCATGTGCAAGACATACAGAGTGCTTCAGGTTGCCATTCCCATACTGACTGTATCGAGAACCGTCTCATTCCAGATAATCATCAACGAAAGCGATGCCTATCCCAATTCCTCCTCTATGTCCTTTATCCACACTGCAAGGGCATTCAAGCAAAGGAGCTGGCGTCCAGCCTAATCTTAAATTTAAACACTAGATGGAGCCCACTTCCCAAGACTGAAAAATAAAAGCTCTTGCAGCAAATTTTTACCAGCCTTTGGGCAATGTCTGGCCGTGCATAAACATGACAGAACTCAAACTGCTGCGGTGACTGCCGCTACTGCAAAACACACACACCGGCCAGCAATTATCTTTCTGCATAAAGAGGCAGGCTTTAAAACTGGGTGACTTCAGAAGAATTTCTATTCCTCTACAGATAACATGAGCTTGGTGCAAAAGACCTGCAATACTGGGATAAGCTAGGCACATAAGGATTTTTTAAGTACCATATGACAAACATAATGCTGGGTTGAGAGAACAACGACTGAGTGATCTCTATTTTGACAATAAGCTCTACTGATTCTGACTATGAGAACCATGCACACATAAATTTATATTAAATAGGAAGAATCCTTTTTCAGTTGGTTTGAATTAGTTCTAACAAGAAAGCTCATTTGTGGTGTTTGATAAAATGCCATCTCTCCCCAAATGAAACATACCACATGTTTAACTAGAGATAAGCGAGCTTTGGTGTTAAAAATAGGATGCAACACCAAACCTCAGTACAACTGTTCTGGTGAGAAAGAATTTTTTATGTTTTATTTAAAAAAAAAAAAAAAAAAGAGCGTGCCAAGTTGCCAAGATCCAACTTGAACAGCCTCACAGTTACTGGAGAAATCCATTTCTCTCAGGCTCCACCACAAACAACTGCCACTTCTGCAGGGTTTTGGCCACGCTCTGGACTGGCTCCTCAATGCAAAGGGCAGGCAGAAATCGCAGGTGGACAACCCTTGGCCATTCCTTAGCTTTCTGAAGGACATGCTCGCAGAAACAGCTAAAAGCCAAGCAGACAATAAAGTTGTGCAAAACCTCCGATGCAATTCCCAGCAACACAATTCTGCTGACGGCCAAGCTATGGCTGTTAACCTTTGCTCAGTCTGGCCCGCTGCCTTCACCTCACTCTTTTCCTAACAAACCTATGATAATAGCTTCATCAAGGTTAAGATAAGCACAAAGGCAGTTAGCTTTACCACAGAGTACCACCTTCTGCTCACAAACAGGGACCCATCCTGCTCAAACAAAATTAACCACAGTAACCCAACTTGCCTTAGGACATTTTCTGAATCACCTGGGAGGGGAGGTGAAGGGAGTTATTACTAACCACCAACTCGGATCCTAACAGCAACTTCCAAGAAGGAAAAATACAGTGCCTATGAAGAAAGGTGCAAGTTTTCCCCGAAAGGGTTCTACTCCTCATTTCCATGGAAGTTCTACACATCACATTTGCTTGGTTCCACATCCCTGTGGATGAAAGCTGGTCTCCAGGGTCTCACAGATTACTGCTGTGATGCTTTGAAACTGAGCAAAGGTCTTCAAATATTTCTGTTGCTAGGAGATCGGGGCTTGTACTCAAGACCACGCTGATGAGCAAGTGCTCAACTCCACCAAAGAGCATGCACAAGACAGTGCTCACATCTGCCTGCACTGTTCATCAAACCCGGGGCTTGCGAGCAAACACGCTGCTCCCATAAAAGCAGCAGGCTTTCCAGCTGTAGCCAGCGTACAGTCAGCTCAAACATTAATACTTCTGTTTATGAATATCCCAGTTCAGTCCTATTACCTTAGGTATGTTTTCCAATACACCTAACAGAACACGTATGCACTCTCAGAAGGGTGGATCAATTTGTGTCTTGGTTTTGTGTTGTGGTTTTTTTAAGCAGTGGGTATAGCAAGCACCTAACATTTCTTTTAAAAGCAAATCTGAAAATAATTAGCATTTGTTTGGCACTTGACCTAAAACCAGAAAAACACACCCATTTACTTCCAAAAGCTTTTGGTTCAATAAAACAGGGACTTTATTAGCAGGAAGAGTATCTCACCAACCACACAAATTGAGTGTCAGCAAAAGGAGGAGACAATCGAAGTACCAGCCACAGTTGCAGGTTTGACTAAATAGTAATGTTTAACTACTTCCTTATCACAATCTGCCTGTACAACTATAATTTAGGAACCTTTGCCACTGTAATTTTCTCTGCTTCATTTTCTTTACAGCTATGCTTTTATGTGTCAGGCTAAATACTTGTTCATCAGCACTATTATCCATGCAACAACTGAAAATGAACGGCTAGGGGAAAAAACAGAAAAGCAGAAATACAAAGGCTTTGCATACGTATAAAAAAATCAAAATAAAAATCAAATTACCCAGTGTAGTATTTGAGGCTGGAGGAAAAGCAGACAAAGTCACGATAGCATCGTCAACGTAACTCTGAAGATAGTTACTGTGCAGGCACACGGAGCAGCGTGGTTACAGTCAAGGTAAAGTTAAGGTTAAAATCTAAAGCTTTTAGTTTCTCACAGCAATAACCCTGATGGCTTTCAGCCTCTGAATATGGAAGGGACAAGACACTGTGGCATAGCAACCTCACCCACTAACCACACTGACCACAGCTGGAGCACAACAGGCAAGAATTACAGTTCACTTGCTATGTGGGTGGAAGCAGACAGGACAGTGCTAAAAAAAGCACAAAAGTAAGTGAAAGCCTTTGAAATCTCACTTGGAGTTACTAACTGTACCCTTCCCTATTCCCCTGTATTGCTTCCCAACACAAAGAAGGAGAGTCAATCTGTAAATTAAATTAACTCCCTTCCGGGAGGAAAGAAAAATCAAGCCAACAAAACCAGAAATACAACAGAAAAACTGAGATCAGGTTAAACAAATTCATTCACTTGTGCGTTCATAAGCTACATCCTACTAATAGTGCACTTTGCATACTCTTAAGTTTGCTTTCAAGCGTCCCCCGGACTAACTCCATTGTTGCAGGCTTTCTTCCCAAAAACGCAAAGGATCACTCAGGGTAGGGGGGTGTCTGAACCATCAGCAGCCCTTTGCTCCTTCAGAAGCCACTGTGGTCATCTCTGACCCCGCTCACGCTTCTCTTTATAGGCTCACCCATTTCACCCTGCAAGGCTGCCTTGGTATCTAGACCACTTCTCTCTCCACGCCCCCTCTACAGGAGCTCTGTTAGGCTTCACATCATCACCCATAAGCACCCAGCTCGCCTTGGGGAACTGACTCCTGTTCAGTCCGAGCACCTAGCTCGCCTTAGGGAACTGACTCCTGTTCAGTCCAACCAACCACCCATTTTAATCTGCCTCCTGTTCACACTGCCACATATATTTTTGAAGGGCTGGGGATAGCCATAGCCCAACGCTTAAAAAAAAAACCAACACACAAAACACAAACAAGCTACACAAAAAAAAACCCAAAGACTGGAAGCCTTCTACGTGAAGAATCTAGTTCTCCTGAAGTCTGCTGCTACGAGGTGAAGCTTGTAAACAAAAGTCAACTGATTACTTCTGAAATTTTGGAAACTAGCAATACAGCTACTGTTGGTGTAAAACAAGTAGCGTATAGTTTAGAATGTATGTGCTGCTGCACTTCAGAAGCAGCAAGTCGTGGGTTTTAATTGCTTTGCACCATTAAAAACCAAAACAACAAACACTGAGCGATGGCCCCAGATGGCACTCCAGAACAAGCCCAGGCAGATGCTGCATTCCTCCTGCTACAACAGCCACCACCAGCCTTGCCATTATCACAGCACCCTCTACGACCCTGCCACTCTACTCTTCTTCCAAGCATGAAGGCCCCTCTAAATTCAAGTGGGTTTTAATGGATCACAGGACAATTCAGGCTAGGAGAGACCTCTGGAGGTGTCTGGGTCAGCCTCCTGCTCCAAGCAGGGCCAGCTAAAAGATCCAACTGGGTTGTTCAAGGCTTTGTCCAGTCACATCTTGAAACCCCCCCAAGGATGGAGACGGCAGAGCCTCCCTGGGCAACCTGTGCCCCTGGCTGGCCAGCCAGCTGTCCCTGGGGTGAAAAACTGTCTCCCTGTAACCAGTGTGAACCTCTTTTGTTTGAGCTGGTGCCCACTGTCTCTTGCCCTTCCACCATACACCGCTGGGAAGAGTCTGGAGTGACATCAGTTCTGCTCTTTTAGTGGAAGGAAATGAAATAATTCCTTATACTTTTAGCTCTGGTATTTATCTGTTCATGCAAAGTACGCTTTGCTCTTTGATTTAGATTACTGTTTCAGATTTTAACTTTGCTAACTGCATTTGCCAAAAAAAAAAAAAAATCAAACCAGAGTGAAAGTGAAAAATAAGTCTAAGAATAAACCTTGGGTGGAAATGCTCATCCATGTGATCACATCAAACTTCCCCTGATGTGCTGTGGTGATGGCAGCACTTCAGCACTCATATTACTGCATTTCCAGACATTAAAGCGGCATCTCTTTATATAGGTGCAACACAAGAGCAAATTCTTCACGTACATTACAAAATAGGCTAAAAAAAAGCAAGATACATGCTGAAGCAAAGCCATGAGAAATGCACTCTGCTAGTTTTCAGACTCAAAGAATTTTGGGTAGTATGTCCATCACAGTAAACATGCATTGCTGCTGTTCCTGGGCGCACGAGCTATTACTCTCTCAGGCTGATCAAGACTTCTTAGCACATCAAAGCATGGCAATCTGAAGCAGCAGTTCACTTACAGACCCTACTGCTACCCAGCTACCAAATTACCACATACCAGTCATACAGAACGCTTCTCAACTGCACTCCTAAGCCACACTGCTGAGGAATAAAAGGTATATAACTGGAAGTAAGAGAGGAGGAAAATGCAGCCACGCAACAGATGTTCCATCCTGCCTGAAAGGTCATATGAAATGTGATTAGTGCCATTATCCTCCAGGACTCTGAATATTGCCTTGAGACAAGAGCTTTCCGGCATAAGCTATGGATCAATAAAAAGGATTAAGCAGCAATACTCTGGAAACGCTCAAAAGCAAAATATCAAGTTTCATCTCAGATTTCTCCAAAGCTGTGTCTGAGAAGAAACTCTGAAGTTTAAGAACCATCTTTTGGTCTCATGCTCTTTGCATCACTGCAAGACGCAGGTGCCATAGATTGTGCGTGTTCAAGAGACTGAAAAGAAAGGAGAGGGGGAGAGGTGATGCCAAACACCATCCCCTCCCCCACCTGAAGAGGTGTGCACCAGCTAAACCCGGCTGCAATCTGTCAGAGAGCAGCCAGCACCCAGCCCCACACGCACTCCCATGCCTTACCCAGGACGGGACCACCACTGCATGGGGACACTCGCATCTCCCTGGGACAGGACGGGCTGCCAACACCATGCCCACACCGTATTTGCCTTCTCCCTCAAATCTTACGGCTGTGCATAAGGGAGGTTGCCACCACACAGGTGAGAGGTGAAGCAAGTTGTTTTCCTTAATTGAGCCTATTAGTAGTAACAAGTCACTCCTGCTAGGTCTAAATAGCTCAGAGATAAATCCCAAGGCTTCTAAGCTGCCAACCACCTCCAGTCAGTGCTCAGAGGCAGCTTTACTCCTACAGACAACACTGGGTGAATACCGCCACCTCCAACTGTGCCTCTTGGAGCAGATCTCTGGCTGATATGTTTGCAGCAAATGTTTTCCCTGCAGCTGTCCAGTCATCTTTAATTGAAAGTCCAAAGTGCCAGAGCCGCCTCCTCAGGGAGCAACAGCAGGTACTCCTAGACTGGTATTCTGCAGGTCAGCTGTCTGCACACCAGTAAAGACTATGACCCTGAAAGAGCTCTGTGCCTCTCTTTCCTTCCCCCCCCCCCCCCTTTTAATTTAAAGAAAAAAGATCTCACCAGAGACTACTTGGGATGGAAATTCTTTTCACAGAAAAGTCTGGTACAATATTTAACGCAAACACACCATCAACGCATCATCTCTTAAAGTTCACACCACAGGCAACACTGGTATTAGGAAAAGCAAAGAGAACCACACAGAGCTTTTCTGAAAAGCCATCCAATGAATTAATCATTTTCTGTCTGAACTATTCACAGAAACAACTGTTTCTGTTGAATAAGCCAGGAATAAAAAATAAAAATGTTCTAAGTTGTTGCTTCACAGTGTGTCTTACAGAAAAGTAATTTAAGTTATTACAAAAGCAATAACACTCAATCTCATAAAATTACACTATTTCAAATTAATCCACTGCGTGTTAATTCCTTCACCTTTGCCAAAAATAAAACAGAATAAGAAAAACCTACTCCATCAAAAAAGAAAGTTGAAATTCAGTAAGTTTTGCCTGTTGCTTCCATAAAACCAACACCATAAAAACACTTAGCTTTCACCAAGCCCAACTTCCAAGAAATAATACTCCACCTCTTTCTCCCAAGCAAGCACAAGTAAGTGAAACTCATTTTGCAGACTCACCAAAATCGTCCATATTCCAGGAGGCAGCCATTTTTCCAGTTTGCAAAGTCCACCGTTGCAGCATGGTTACAGCAATCAGCAGGAAAATAGGGAAAAAAAAAAAAGAAAAAAAGACTCTTGAGATTCAATGTACACTTCAATGTACACTACAACACTACTGTTTTCTGTAAAGTCTGTATTACAGAATAGTTTCAGATAACTCATTAAATGGACTGAACATACACCCACAACACTAACTTACTTTAAAAAAACAACAGCACAATAGCAATGTCATATTAATAAAAGAACAATAATTACCGTCTAAGAAAGCTCTGGCAAGACTGCCCTCATAAGGAAGATTTTGTGAGAGGGGAAAAATATATATTTTTTAAAAAGTCAGATCTTTTACTGTACCTACCCCCATCAGGCTGTAACAGGTGGGCAACATCACATACAGAAAAGGTATATTATTTTCTCATACTGCTGACATTTTTAAATCCTTGATGAGGAGATTTAACATTCGGCAAAGTAGTCAAAAACTGCCACAGGCCACAGCAACTGCTCATCTTCAGAATTCTCAATCAAGGATGGGGAATTGATAATTTATTCTTTGCAATTAAGGGGGCTTGCAGCCCACCTCACAGCTATCTACACATGGTTACACATCTGCAAACTGTCAACAATACCCAAGCTGAAGTAACAATTTTTTTGATGTGGACCTCAAACAGTGTCCAGGTGACTAAACCCAGTGTCACTCCTCCTAATAAAAAGCCAAAGAATGAATTTTACAGCTTTTCCAGGCTCAGCACTGATTTCTTTCGGCAACAGCTCCAAAATGTTTAACAAACTCAGCATTAGTTTCTTTGCCTTTTTGTTTGGTGGTTTCTCTTATTATTACTCCTTTGGAGTGGGAATGCTTCAAAGACATCTGAACAAAATGCCAGTTGCTATGGGTTAACCCAAACAAATTGCACATGTGCACGTAACAGCAGCAGAAGGCATGCTCTTCTTTTGACCAGAGAAGCCAACTGCATTTGCTAGTTAAAGTCCTGGGTGCAGAGACACCAGATGAGGAGAGTGCTGGAGCCTGCAGTGGAGAGAAGGCGGTGGCAGCGAAGGAAACGCTGCCATCTTATTCCAGCAGCGATGTAACCACCAGACTGACCATTATGCAAATAGATGCCAAGAGGCCAAAGGTCATTGCAAAATCTCTTGCAATAGATTGGGAGATCTTCCTATTTCATGTTTTGACCATCCCAATTCTTCAAACCAACTGTTCTCAGGAATACAGACACGGCCACAACTCGGCAATCTTCTGCCGGGTCCCAGCAAAGGGGCCTGGGGCCAGGGCAGCACTTTGGCCTCCAGAAACCCCAAGGCAGTGTAGGAGGGCAGTGAGCCACCTGCACAGGCCTTAGCACGGTTTGGTTTTGATCCCTGTAGAAACCTTGCCATACGAAGGAAAAATTTATCTGTTGGTGTCAAAAAGGAAAACATAATTGGCACAGTCAACTAATTTGCAGCCCCCTACAGATAACAGCTGATGAGTTACCTCCTCCTCTGTCTCCATGGCCCATTAATAAGACAGCACGAAAGACTGCAGAAGATGGATGATGATTACTCATGTATTTACCACTTTGTTAGCGAGCAACTTTTTTTTTTTTTTAGAACTGCTTTTACCAAAGGCGCCTTTCCAACACCTTCATCTGCAGAATATTGGAGAGGAAAGGGAAGAGATTGCAAAAGATTTGTCTTCATTTCTGATTTCTCTTGTCAGTCTTGTGAACTGCAGTCCTTCCCCAGAGATGAGACCATGCACCACTACTGTCAGTGCGACTGCAGCTACAGATTGCCCTCAAGATATTACCTGCCTTTCCCTCTGCAAGGGAAGCTGACAGTACTGGGAAGACATCTTTACCGGAGCAGACAACTCCAAGATACTCCCAAGGACTGTAATAGCCATTGGGTGATCTGACTAAACACAGGACTTCAAATTAAAGAAAGTAAGAATGGTGGCATGGAACATTAATGAACTTATCACGAGATGAGAGAGATCAAGAGGTCACAGGGAAGTAGATGCTGAATAGGTAGAGACACTGGGAAACGTGGTGTGCAAAAAAAGGAGGAAGGAACAAAATGAGAGTAGGAATGACTCAAAACAGGCAGAATTCAAGCATGAGAGCTGCTGAAATAGTTTACTTAGGATGGGGAGGGGAAGAGAGAGAGGGATAGTAGTGCAGCATCCCCATCGACTGTACTGCGTATGCATTTCTGAGTGAGAACAGGTGATTGTTGAAGTTTGACACATTATAAGGGGCAGCTTTCCATTAGCACCTCAGAAGGTTTGGGGGCAGGAAATCACAATATGCCGTGATGGGATGGATGAATGGATTGGATTTAAATTGCCTTGAGCACTGCAGCAGCATCCACTGCCTACACTACATGCTAGTTGCTTGTGTCAGAGTCAGGAGCGATACATTAGAGCAAGACCACAGAGACATTTTTCATTCCCCCTGCTCCTCTTCACATGCTATTTTGGCATGACACTGGTTATGAAACTGAAAATGTTGGTTCAGCTTCAGGCAGCAATTTCAGGGTCAATTGCTTCTTCACCAGACACTGAAATCACAATTTTTCAAGTATCAAATTAACTGTGAATGTTTTGGGGAACAGTGAACTTTAGTAGTACATTATTACTGTGAGTCCCCCTCCTCAAAAATTTATCTTGTAATCCCTCTTGATATGCCAGGTGCCTTTTTTTTTTTTTCTAGAATTGCACTTTAAGATGAACTCTGCAGTTACACTGCTTCCTTTTTGTTCCATCAACTCATTCCTGACTGTTACGTACTCTCCAGTGTACAGCTCTCGAGTGGTGGAAGACACTTGCAAAACCAAGTGAAACATTTTCTCCATTTACCACAAAAGCACATCAATATAGGTTTTCCAGCTGAAAGCTTTTGAAAGTTTCCTCAAAACTTTTATGGTTCAGCTTGGACCCATTCCTAATCCACAGGCAGGGTAAAAGACTCATCTGGCACCAGTGTACCACAAATTATATAAACAATAAAGCCTTAATGAGGTTAGCTGTCCAAAAAAACAGAGCTATGCATCTTCCCCTAATACTGACAGTACAATACAGAACAACTACAAGCTTTGATGCTGCAACTGATTTCACTCTGGATACAGCTGAATCACACTGGTACTTAAACAGCATCCCAGCCAATGCTCCACCAAGCTAGGAAAGATAGAAACTAATGGAAATTGGAAAGCCATTGCTGGGGGATGAGGTCAGATTTGGATTTATGATGTCACCTGCCAAGGGAAATTCTAGGACATAATCAAACTTTAATATTTCACTCTCCTATGCAAACATTATTGAAGCGTGAATATGAAAAAGTATTCTTTAAAAACTGAAAACACCATCCAGCAATATCCTTCAAATTCTATACAACTTCAGCTAATCTAAATGAGAGGTGCTATTTTTCATATCAAAATGGGATGCTCATAAACTACGGAAATAAGACAGTTGACATGAGAAATTATGAAATCAGCAGTGTTATGGAGATTTAACATTTAAGTGATACATAACATAAAGCTGAGTTTGGTTTCTTCGATCTCCATTTCAGGTCTACAGCCCTACCTCCACTGCTTGCTATCTGACCGTTGAGACAACTGTGAAAGCTTATCACGTCTCACAAGCAATAAGCTACACAACCGAAAATTCCCAGTTGCTTTCAGTAAAGCAAAGGCAGCATTAAACATCAGGAGTATCAAAATCACCCCTCTGCCCTTGCCATGCAAAACCCAAGCACTATTTGTTTCACAAAACACAAGCTGTGGTAACTCCTCCGACAGTGAGGAACTTCAGGTCTTAGCAACGTTTCATCGGTTCACCCAAGAACATCTCTATGAAAAAAGCATACACCGATATTTAATGAACATAGTACGCATATGGATACACATAGAAATACACACATAGATATATAAATTACACTTATTTTATATAGATCGTGCTCATCACCCAGCAGGTGGCACTCGTACCACGAGCTCCAGAGGCTGGAGCACGGTGGGAGGCTGTCAGCAGGCACTACTCTACAGGAGGCACCATCTTCCTGAAAGCTAAAACCACCATGTGCACAGAGATGTCCACCATCCTTCTGCAAGACCTGAAGTGTCAAGTCCAGAATCCAGGCCAAAATCCCATTAAGCTTACTGGCCAGGCACCACCTCCACCAATTCCCTCGACAGCTGCAAGACTCCCCTTGGCTGCTCCTAATTCTCAAGTGTTCTTGCAGCCTTTACAGAGGAGCAGTATTTCAGGGACTGAAAGGGTTCTGGAATATTTTCGACATAGAAGCATCACATTATGATGTCAAGAACAATACAACTAAATGTAAAACTTACTTAGGACTTCATCACTTCTTTCCACCATTTAAGATACCCAACTAGCTCTTAATTAGTCCCACTAGTAATTTGGGCTTTCGAAGATCTCATGAATCAGAACTGGCAGCCGAAATGCTGGTTTCCTTTGATTAAAACTGGAAGACTTGTTTTCACCCATGACTTAAGTGTCACTATCATATGTACATTCTTAATACACCTCTTCTTCAGCTGAGTGGTGCTTCAGCTTCAGCTAAGTGGGTTTGTTTTTAAAAACATATTTTCCCTTCAAATTCAATATTCCACCCATGTCCCTCCCCTCTTAAAAAAAAAAAAATCAGTTTAGAAGGATCAATTTGAGAAACTCAGCTCTGCATGGAGCCGTGCTGTTGCCCATAAGAGAATGCCTTGTGTCAGATTGAAAGATGCTTTTCCAAGGTCATTTCATGTTCCAGTGGGTTTGTTATGAAGTTGTGGAATGGCAGATAAGGTTGCATGAGATAGTAAAGTGCCTTCCTAAGCTAGTTCTGGGCAGTAATGTGCAACCAGTAATCAAGCAAGGGACTTCTATAACATTTACCTCTGAAAGAAACTTCATATGCCGAGATAAATGCTGCTGCAGGAAGGACAGGAGCAGTACTGAGATGCTGATATAATCTATTTTCCTGCAATGTCCCAATTAAAAAAAAGGCCATTTTCTTAACAAATTTGCATTAACTGCACATGTTTATGGCACTTAGCAAAGGTTGGGGGGTTTCTAGGAACATCAAGGGGTATATGTTCAGGAAGTTTTGTTAAAATACCCAGCCCTTCGTAACAATGATAATTTGATGTTGAAAACTGTTAAATTCAGAATCAATAGCAATACCTCCAAGTTACAAGAACAAGGATACAACAGTAGCTCCCTATTAGGTATGAGGACTAACGATTTCCAAGGTTAAAAAGGAAAAAAAAAACCAAAGCATATCTAAGAATGTTTCTTTGAAAGTCTTGTAGTTAGTTACAGTGTGAGGAATGATGATCCAGTATTTTTAGACTGCTTCTAATAGAGCCTGAAAATGGAGGAAACCATATAACGGTATCCTCTTAGCAAGCTTTTAATACTGCTTGAGCCTATCCCAAACTCTGAAACAAGGTAAGCATCTGGCAGCACAGCGAATTGCGTGTCACCATTTCAGTCATCGTAACAGGGAATAAATCCTTCCCTGGAAAAAACAGGGGAACAAGCATACAAACTCCAGAGAGACAGAGACCGGGGGTGGGGGTGGGGGGGGTGAAGAATCCTTCTCAGAGATGGTTAGCTACATTTTAATGAGGTTTAAAGCCTCACAAAGCATCGCCAATTTAGGATCCAAAAATGCAAGCACTTGACATTGAAACTGGCCTAGGAAAGGGGGGTGGGGGGTGTTTTTCAAATCCCACATGAGCATTTTGGGGGTCCAACAGCCTGTCAGGAAAAATCAGAAAAATGGCCACCTAGCACTGAACTGTGCACAAAATGCAGAGTTTCAGTGCTTGCAGTTCTGCACTGCAACCTGCGCTCCCAGCCCCAGCCCCCCGCGCTCCCACACGCCCCCCAACGCCCCCGGCGCCCCTCCCGGCTAGCAGGGAGCGTGGGGCCACGGATCCCTAAGCGCTATCTGCAATCACTGCCGGGGCTCTATTACTACTACTTTTAATTTTCCTGCTACTATCTCTTTTCTAATGAACTGCAGTTACTACAGAAATGTAAATGTCGCCAGCTGAGTTGTTTTAGGTCTGGGGTTTTTTAAAAGCCCGAAAAGGTAGAGACAAAGTGGGGGGGGGGGGGCACCACTGAGAAACATTAAACATTTTTAACGCTAAAGACGCACTGACCCCACCGACCGACAGCAAAACCTTGCTGTTTCACCGGGACTGACCCTAAGCCTACACTAAATCACCGCAAAAAAGGGGCTTCAGCACCCCACCTGCACCGGCTGGGCTCGCCAGCAGATGCTCACCCGGCCGCGCTCCAGCCTGCGCAGCGCAGCGGCTCCCTCGTTCACCCCCCGCCCCCGCAGCCGCCCCCGCCGCGCACCACGCAAAGCCCGTAACTTTGCGGGCCCCGGGCACATCTTCCGCGGGAGATGCCGCGCTCTGCGAAGGGGAGAGAGGCGGGAAGGGCGGCTGAGGGACAGGCTCCCGCAAGAGCCGTGCCCGCCTGCGGCACTCCCGTACCGCACCGCCCGGCCCCGCGCATCCCGCACCACAAGTCCGCTCCGCCGCCGGAGCGGGGGAGAGCCCTGCCCTCGGGCACCCCGAAACGGCCCAGGGCGGCGGAGGGCGCGGACGGGACACCCCAACAGCCCAAAGCGAAAAGGCGGAAGGGGGAAAGGAGGAAGGCAAAGAGGCGACCCCGCGCCGCAGACCCGCGGCGGCCTCCCCGCGCAGCGGCGCGGAGCGGAGCGCGGCGGCACGGCGCCCCGCGGGGGCGGCCGGAGCAGCGCACGCCCCTCGGCCCTCCCCGTTGACCTCAAGCCAAGGACAGCTCGGCGGTCCCGCGGCGCATCGCGACCCGGCGGGCCGAGCCCCACTGCGCTGCACCGAGCCGGGCCGGGCGGCGGCAAGGGCGGCCCGGGAAAGCGAGGGGAGCGGGGACCGGCGGCTTCTCACCTGAGCCTGCCCCGGGAGGTGCTTTCCGCCGCCGCCGCAGGAGGCGCCTCCTCCCGCTCCCTGCGGAGGAGGCTGGCGCGGACAGCCCCGGCCCGCCGAAGTTACGCGCCGCCGCGGAGCCGGGCTCCCACCTGCAGCACCCAGCGGACTCCGGCGGCCGGCACGGCTCGGCTCGGCACCGCGCGGCTCGGCCCGCCCCCCGCTCCCGATTGGCGCCGCCGCCGCCCCGCCCCGCCCACGCCCGCCCGCAGCGCCCGCGGGGGCGGTGGGCAGCGGAGCCCGGCCCCCCCCGCACGGAGCTGGCGGCCGGGGGGGAGCGGTGCGGGACACCGGCCCCTCCGGCCCCCCTTCACGCCCCCCCCCCCCCCTTTTTTTTTTCTGGGGAATAAAAAGGGGGAAATAACAAAAGCGGTTCCGTGACGTTACTTGGTGCCGTCGCTCCGCGCCGCCGGCCGCACGGGAGCCCGCTGCCGCGGCCGGCGCTGGGAGGTGCCGGTGCAGGCGCTGCCGCCCGGTCCGCGCTAGGGGGACGCGGTCCGCAGCGGGCGGCGGGGGCCCGGGCGGGCTGCGGCGGGGGGGCGCTCCCGGCAGGCCCGGGGAAACCACGGGCGCCTCCGCCCCAGCTAAAGGGCAGGGCAGGGCGGGCAGCCTCAGGGCTCCTGGAGCCACACTGCCCGCCACAGCCCAGCGCCCCACCCTGCCCACCGCCCTCCCCCAACAGCCCGCAGAAGTTTCCTGCTTTTTTTGTTTTGAATTATAGGAGCCCTTGCACAAGTGCGCGTTAGCCACGGAGGAGGACAGTGTATAGCAGGTGTGGGATGGAAACGAGAATACGGCTGCACTGGTGGGAGTGTGAAAAGGCAGTTTCCAGGTAGTGGGAATCTCCCCTTGGGTTTGGGGGCAACCACCCTGAACCTCTGGAGAAGTGAGGTCGCAGCTCTGGGAGCACAGCTGTCCCAGGGCGGGAAACCCGCAGCTGTGTTCGGAGCTGATGGGGAGACCCACGGAGAAGTGAGAAATTTCCTGCAGGAAAAGCACACCGAGAAAGAGCCAGAACCTCCCAGCGCTGACTTGTCTTGGCCAAAGTGGTGGTGAGATGTCTTACCAGACGATGGGAAGAATGTTCCCTGGCCAGCTGCTTTGGGTGTCCTGCCTAAGTCATTAATGCCACCGTCACATCTACCCTGCCAGGGTCTGTAAGTCACGACAAGGCTGTAGCCCCTGTGGGAGGCAGCCAGAAGCCATGGGCTAAGGGAGCCTGCTGGCTACGCACCACTGGCACGTAACACACCCCACAAAGCCCTGTGCCCAGTGGCGAGGAAGACGCTCTCCCTCCCGAAGCCGAGCGTCAGGAGCAGGCGGGCTCCCTCCCGAGCACCCTGCACAAGGCTGTGGCAGGGAAGGCCCCGGCGTCCCTTGGCGCTCGGCCAGCAGCGCCGGCTGCCACCTCTGCCTGAAGTTTGCCCGTGGTGCAAACTGCTGCTGAAATCCACCACACGTAGTCTGAAGAGTTCAAAGGATAGCTGTGGGGAAGATCTCCTTGTGAGGGGGGCGTGGGGTGCCAGTCATCAGTGGCAAAGGTTGAAGTTCCAATGGGGACATTTTTGTTCAGCATGTGAGGTAATTTTCTGCGATAAGTTATGCTTAGGTCGGCTCAGCGAGAACGTCCTGCTATCGAAGGGAGTTGTGTGGCAAGCAAATTCCTGGTCACCTGCATTTTTTTCATTTTTTTTTACTTTTTTTTTTTTTTTTTTTTTTTTTTTTAACTGGGCAGCTATGTACACTTACTGACTTTTACGGCTCTGCAAAATCATAGGCAAGATGTGATGAACTCAAAGAGCCAGATGAAAAAAAAATTTGATTTTTCCGAGTTGATTTTTCTGCTATTTGGCAAAGCATTCATAGGAACTGAAGTCCCAGGTCTATGGCAGGATGCACAGGACGAGCTGAGGGACCTGGGACCCGGCTGTGGCCTATGTGTTGGCAAGCATCCACCGGCCAAGAGCCGATGCTGTCTCGGCAAGGAGAGGGCTCTGGCTGGGGATGGCGAGGCCAGGCTTCCCAGCTGCAACAGGCTGCAAGGCGAGGAATCAAGCTGTGGGTAGGAAAGTGGCTTCAGTCATGCCGCGCAGATTTCCACTGGCTATCGTGGAAAGGACTGATGGTGCATCCCGTCCCATCCTGGGGTATAAGGGGTTTCTTACCTCTGCTAAAGTTGAGGGGGCCTCTGGGAAGAAACCGAGAGTGTAGAAAAAGTGCTATAAAATGAGTGCTAGGGGTGGGAAGGCTCCCAGGGAAACCGGTGCTCTGCCATGGACGGCAGCAGGTACCTGGGGCTTTAGGGGAACTGGTTTCAGGCGATACAGAAGCAATCACCCAGCCCCACTTTATTGGACAAAATGGCTGAAACATATTTTGTTCTGCTGATGTGGGAAAAGGCTACGCCAGTCCCTTTCGGGGAGGCATTAATTAAAGGAACTAATGGCAAGTTCCTAAAATATCCTTCAGAGTGATCAGGATGTCTGCTGAGAGAAATCTGACTTGCTGGGCTTCAAGTTGTGCCAAGTCATTGTGTTCATCAGGAAATGAGAGTGTGCTGGGGCAGGTAAAACAGAAATAAATCACGCTGACCCTCCTCTGGTACTTTCTGCTAATACTTCCAAAGCTGTGTTTCGGGAGGTGGCTTACATACGTTCGTTACGTATTTGCTTAATAGGCTGTAACAGCTCTGAAGCTTTTTCTTGCTTATATTGTGGTTAACGCTTTTAGCACACTGTATAGGAGTCTGTCCTTACTAAAATTGCCATCCTAAGCACCCCTCTCTGAAATTCCTCTGCTAAGGATCCATCGCAGAGGCTGCATTACAAGAATGTTAATCTGATTTACGGTAACCCGGCATGACAATTTGTGGTAATAGGTGATATAAAGTTGAAACCTTGTGACAGAAAGGACATTTGTCTCTGACCGTGATGGGAACGTGGAAGCCCCAGGGTGCCGGCTCGGGAGAGTGCAGAGCCTGTGAGCACAGGGTGATGAATGAGGGGAAGTATTTACAGCATCACTCTAAAGAGCCATTTACACCAGAGAGCATCATTATTTCCACACATATCGGTACTTTCTAGCTTGGGCTGGCCTCATATATCCAAACTTTTATGGGTCCTCTGTATTATTTGTGTGGCAGTGGTGGGTTTTTTACTTTAAATGAACCTAATTAATAATGCTTCATCTGCCACTACTTATTAACATACTGCCAGGAGACTGAGTGGTGGGAGAGGAGTGCCTGGCAGTCGCTGTTTTTCAGACTCCGAAGGAGGAGCCCAGCCCTCCGGAGATCCATGCTCTGAGGATGAGGCCAGAGGTGCAGATTTACGATTAAATTTGGGGTCACGTAAAAGGAGTAATAAATACTATAGTAATATACTATGCAGACAACATTTTCTCTGTGGAAAGACCTTTCTGAATGGTCTCTGCATCCCTGCCATCACTGATACACCAGGTAGCAATGCCAGCTCCTGGCATCCTCTGCCCCGCAAGAGCATCCTGCAGAGCTTCCACCTCGGCAGGGATCCTCGTTCCCATGCTGTGCAACTCAGTTCCTGAAAAGTTTTCTGGTCTGACAAGTTACCTGCTTACAGCAAAATCCAAGAGTACTTGTTTAAATGCTCCATTTTCAGTAACTGAAATTATATACCGCAGAAGCAGCTTTGCCCATGCCTGGTCATTTTAAATCGATGTGGTTTGTTACCCAGATCAGGGAAGTGTTTGCTATGATTTGCCAGTCCCTGAATATTGCTTTTGAATCAGAGACCATTGTTATCTGAGATTAGAGCTATCCACAGCTTTACTTTTATACTATCATCAGTTCACATGACGTTTAACAGACAAAAAGACAGAAAGATGCATTGTCCCTGCCCCAGCATATATATGGGTTTGGAACTGAAACAGATTTATTGAAATCCATGTGAACTTTATCATTGATTTCTTTGTGCAGTGAGGCTTCCTTTAAAGCTTGACAGCTTTTTCTTGTAAAGCTGAAATAAGACTAACCTGAAGTATCAACACTGAGTAGTTTGATGTGATATTTCCCTCTCTCTCTCCAGATTTCTGAGACACGACAGAATTACTTTTATTTAAAAATATGTTTATCACATTTGCTGAAAGTGCCCAGGCTGCCTAAACCAATACAAAATGCATGCAAAATACAATTTAGTATTGACAGGGGACTTGACCGGATGATCTAACTGATCATTTATGGCTGGCTATGACTGTAATTACATGTCCACATCATGCTGTCAAATATTTTAAATTCTTCCTACCATATATTTTCATTCAGTGAAAGGAATTTACTTTAGCATCATTCTTTCTCTATGTCACAAGAGTAATTTTTCACTGTTGATAAGAAAATGTCATTTTTTGTTAAAAAATTGCAAATGACAGAGCCATTGCTATGTCACCTGAGCTTTCCTTATTTACCGATTGTCTCCTTATTTAGTGAACAATTTCAATGAATTTCAGAATAACAACAATCTGTAGTGCATATCTATCAAATTGTACAGAAAAGACTTGAAATAAATTACTGTGAATTAAGATCTTGTCATATGAAATGCTGCTTTTGCAGCCTCCATAGCTCGACCCCTAAAAAGCATAGCAAGAAATACATTATTTGACATTTTAAGTGAGGTGACGGCCTTCTACAATGAGATGACTAGCTTGGTGGATGAGGGGGGAGTGGTGGAAGTTTTTTACCTTGACTTTAGTTAAGGCACGTGACTTTGTTTCCTGTAAGACCCTCACAGATAAGCTGATGTTGTATGTGTTGGATAAGTGGACAGACAGTGAGGTGAACTGAAAACTGTCTGAATGACCAGGTCCAGAGAGTTGCGATCAGTGGCACAAGGTCCAGCTGGGGGCAAGCCACTGGAGGTGTACCCAAGGGCTCGGTGTTGGGGCCAATACTGTGTAATGTCTTCATTAATGGTCTGGATGATGAGGCAGGGTGCATCCTCAGCAAGTTTTCAGATGAGACAAAACAGGGAGGAGTGGCAGATACAATAGGAGGCTGTGCTGCCATCCAGAGGGACCTCGACAGGCTGGAGAAATGGGCAGGTGAGAATCTCATGTAGTTCAACAAAGAGAAATACAAAGTCCTGCAACTGGAGACGACCAGCCCCAGGCACCAGCACAGGCTGGGTGCTGATCAGCTGGAAATCAGCTCTGCAGAGAAAGACCTGGAGATCCTGATGTACGACCAGCGATCGTCAGCCAGCAGTGTGCTCTTGCAGCAAAGATGGCCAATGGTACCCTGCATTAGGAGTGTTGCCAGTAGGTCACAGGTGGTGATCCTTCCTCTCTGCTCAGCACTGGTGAAGCCACTGCTGGAGTAATGGGCCCAGTTTTGGGCTCCCCAGTACAGGAGGGATATGAGACTTACTGGAGAGAGTCCAGCTAATGACCCTGAAGATCATTAAGGGACCCAAACTACTGAGGTATGAGGAAAGGCTGAGAGAGCTAGCACTGTTCAGCCCAGAGAAGAGAAGGCTCAGGGGGATCTTATCAGTGTATATCAATACCTGATGGGAGGGAACACAGGGATAGCAGGCTCTTTTCAGTGGTGCCCGGTGCCAGGACAAGAGGCAATGGGCGCAAACTGAAACACAAGAAATTCCATCTGAATGCAACCCCCCCGACTTTTTACAGTGATGGTAATCAAACACTGCCACAGGTTGCCCAGGGAGGTTGTGGAGTCTCCCTCTTTGGAGATATTTAAGAGCCACCTGGACATGGCCCTGGGCAACCGGCTGTAGGTGACCTTCCTTGAGGGTGGGGGTTGGAGCAGATGACCTCCAGAAGTCCCTTCCAGCCTCAGCTCTTCTGTGATTCTGTGACTAAATCAGACACCCCACAGAGCAGCACTCTTCCTACTTCTCAAAGAGAAAACAGCAAAACACTCTACTGTAATTCCATTTTCTGACTTTGATGAAAGAAAACACATTACGCATCATTAACAACATACCAGCATATTAAAACCATATTATGCTTGTAAAATAAAGATTTTTTTTTCATCCGTTGCCATCAAATTTATGTCTGCATTAATCTGAAAACTTAAATAAATCCACGTGGATCTCCCAGTTTGTGATGAAAAGTAGGTATATTCTTTAGCTTGAAATGAAAATATTTCTATTCAAAGTTTGGGATGGAACATGTAGAGTCCCATGTTTCAAATTAAAACAAATAAGACAATTTCCAATCAGAAAACTATGTCAAGATGAAGGAGATGGACTTGTCGCAGATTGGCCATTTTGACCTATAATGGCTCATCGCTCCAGGCCAAAAGTGCAGTAAAACCAGAGAAACATCTGTCCTTGGTCTGCTTGACCTGGATATGCAAGAGGCATACTGTGTTGTTGGACAGGGCTGGTGGCTGCCTGCAAGTGTGAAGTCTGGACAATCGCAGACCACACTGAAGTGGAAGGGCATGCTGGTCATCTTCCTTTCAACCAAAATGAAAGAGAAGTTCAAGCCTCAGCTGTTCAGTGGTAATTGAAACAAGACGAGCCACCGCCCAAGGTGCCACACAATATAGGAAAGCTGGATTGGAAGACCAGGCATGTGGCTAGAGGGTTTTCACTGGAAATTAGTTGCAAAACCAGGAAACACGGCCTTGATTTGGTTGAAGCTCTGCATTAGCTTGTGGGTGGAAACAAGCACAAAGCAAGCAGGCGGACGGACAGGCAGAGTGTGTGTGTGGCCCCAGAAAGGTAGCCAAGAGTAAATGACTTTGTTTCTTTCCGGCTCTGAAAAGCCTGGAAAAAGCTCTCACAGCTTCTAACTGTATGGTCCTCCCGTGTTTTGGAACAAAAAATATTTATATTTCAACAAACAGATTTTACCCAGCTCGTAAAAACAATTTTGACTTGAAACGACCCTAGAACTCTGCGAACTTTGGCTTCTTGCAAGTAGCAGCCTTATCTGACTGCAACATCATATAATCTATAGCACTTAAATCAGTCTCCCATAAGGCTGGCTAGAGTCCCATCCTACTATCAATTAGAACTCTTCTCGCAAAACAGTCTGAAAAAGATGTGTATTACAGCCTCAGAGCTACACAGCTTCTCCCACAAAGTTATGAAACCTTTCTTCCTTTAGGGATAAACAGTAAAGCAACATCTAATTTGTATAAAGGCCTCTTTCAGCTGCTTAAATACTTCCAGCCTGATGAATTTTTTAAGCTGTTCTGATCTCTCTGAATGTATTAATCTTCCACACCTGTTATTTCAGTGCAAACAGTGGATCATGCCATGCTACTAGTGTTTCACATTTCCTTCTGCGCTTTTTGAAGACTCGTGATTTGCCAGCTTTTTTGAAATTGTAAAATATTAGTCAACTGTCCTTTAGATGGTTCTCCAGGTAAAGTGTTATGTCTGGATGATCTGTGGCATGAAAAAACCCCCAACAAAACAACCCACTTGTTGACAAAAAGAACACTCTTACCTGACTTTAGTTGCTCAGTCTACTCATGGTTCTTGTGAAACTGAGAATTTGCAGCAATGAGTGCACGCACTGCTGCTTTTTTCTTGCCAACTCCTCATCTCTAAATGCGATGTCATTTGTGTACAGAGCTATCCAGATGTGTGCTGCAGCTTGATTTCCCAGGGCTGTCTGTGGAAACGCTTCAAGAGGAGCAGTGCTCTCTACCCCAGTGACATGATAAATCCCTTCAGGATGCTATACAGTATCAGAGCAGCAAAGCTTTCTTACATTTGCCTTAAATGTGTCCTTTTTCAGTTTCTTGAAAAGCCATCCTCCTTTATGAACATCTTCGTGAAGCCCACAGAATATGCTTTTTGTCATGTCTGACTGAACCTTTTTTAATTTGATGGTGGAAATTGTGATTATGTAGTCTGAGCTGTTTGTAATCTGGGCTTTTTCACTGATACAACAAAAATAGCTCCAATTTGAAGGTGAAAATTCTAGTCCGCATTTCTATGCCAATGCTCACAGAAGTCTAGCAACGCAGGGGGACAGAAATGTATACCTTAATCCTCTGAATGAACATGTGCCTCATAGTTAAAGACACATGAGTATTTTTTTGAAATATTTATTTGGTATATCCTCTCTCAGTCCCTGCCTCTCATGACCCTGTTGCAATGCTAAGGACTCAGATACACAAAGCACAGTACGGCAGCTCCCCTGGTCTTGTCTTCTTGTGCACCCAATTTGTGGAAGTGGAGGGAAGCCTGTGGCAAGAGCTGAGGTGGGAAGTGTGCACAACCCTTGGAGGTGGGAGGTAAGCCTTGATGTGTAGGGAGAGGCGAGGACAGAAGGATTCACATGCCCCCAGGTAGGGGATGAGCCCACAGACTGCAGTCTTACAAACATTTGCAAGTTGCAGATTCCCTTGCTTTTGACATCTCTCATCTTCCTTCCTTTCTTTCTCTTTCTTTTTCTCTTTCTTTTTGATGTGCAGTATTGGGGGTTTATAATTGCACTTTTCTATAGCAACTACACCTGTGTTTTAGCCCTGGTGCAGCGCTGGGAGCTCAAATCATCCTGCAGGACCTCCAGCACCTTGTCCTGGGATGGATTTCCCATGAAAGAGCTGAGCTGCGGGGAGCAGTGCCTGTTTTTAGCCTTGCATCGTGCAGGGTGAACTCCCTGCTGTGCAAGCTTGAGCACGCTGCTGCTGGACACATCCACTCTGGGCCAGGGCTGCTTTGGGACTCATTTGCCCTGGTTTGGGTAGATGGGCTGGCCATCAGAGCTGGTGCCGAGGATTTATGGGGCTTGCCCTGCTTCTGCCCAGCCTGTGCTCTCCTGCTCACAGTCCCTGGCTACATCTCCAGCTGGGTGGTCCTCAGAGGACAGCCCAGTCCTGCCTCTAGCCAGGCAGGCACTGCATCTGCTGACACAGGTGGGCTAGGATGGAGAGCCAGGTCCAGCTGTAGGTAAGACTGGGTTTATTCCCATGTGAGCTGCCACAAGCCCAAGACATTTAGCAGACCATGCTCATGTAGCTGCCCTTTTACTATTTTCTTTTAAAGCTTAGGCTTTTCTGGTGTAGAAAATAAAGATGACAAGTGAGCTGAAAACATTCTGAGGATCAGAAAATTTGTAAAGGTGCCTCCTGACAACCTTTATATTTTGACTATGTCATTCCTTTATGACATTTACAGTTACCATGACAGTTACTATTACAACCCTTCAGGTTATTGTATGTGGTTTTACAGCATGGATTGCAGAAGGACCATTGCACATACGTAAGATCAATAATCTGCAGGGCATGCTATATTAAAAAATAAAAAATAAAAAATGCTTGAAGCAAGACTAATGGATTTACACATGTTTTCAGACCATACTATTCTCCCTTATTAGCCCACATATTTCAAATTCTGGAATTTTAAATCTCCTGACAGCTGCAAAAGTTTTCACAAAAGCAAGTTGTACATGTATCGTTAAGAAGTTCCAGAAAAGTAGTCCAGCCCCTTCACAGTGCTGACTGAAAGACAGAAGATAATAATTCCTTAGGGAGGTAATGTTTGTCTTGGGTGAGTATCAATGTGGAATCTTTTTTTTTCCTTTAATTTTCATTTTTAAATATGGGGATCAAAACTAATGATTAAAACAGGATCTCAGATAGGCTTCCTACTTATTATAGAAAGAAAGAGATTATTAACATTCATGAGGGCCCTACTTAAAAAACAAAAGACTTCAAATGAGCTGAAGGATGGAGTAGATCCTGCAAACAATAGGTAATGCATTAGGAAATACAGAATAGCATCAATTAGGCTCAATAAATGCAAATATGTTGACACATTCGACTACTTTATATAATTTATTAACTCCACACACTAAAATCAAATGCACACAACTGCAGAAGCAGCAAACTGGATATATCTAAGTTTAGTTCTTCTTTGACACCAGTAGCATCTTTCTTAATCATACAAGTGGAGGAAAAAAGCTTTTCATAACTGAGGCCATAATTTTTCAAATGGTTTTGGAAAGACAGTGAAACTGTAAGCAAAGGATACAGCTTGTCCACTGCTCAAACCTGGCTCAACGGAAGACAGCTATTAGCTTTACTAATGATTTCGAGCATGAATTTGGAGACTAGGTGTAAAAAAAATCTAACCGCACACCAAAACCCTGCCTGCAATTACTGTGCTTTTTATGAGCAAGACTGAATGGTCATCACTTTGGTGAGGCAACTGAAAAGAGCACATGAAGAGCAGCAGGATTGCATCCCGGGATATTAACAATGCAGAAAGGGTCGTATATCTTCTAACTTCAGTGTTACTTGCACAAAGACTAAAGAATATATAAAGCCCTTAAAGAATAAAACTGAATATACATTTCTATATATGTGTTATTTTAGTGAAAGCTGTTAACTTTTCCTATGAATTATTTACAGTGTTTTGTCCCACTACACTATTCCTTACACATGTAATCTAGCCGGCCATTTTGCTCGCAGGGGTTAAGGCTCGTCCTGTCAGTCTGTTTTTCACAAAGAAATGCGTGTGTTTAAAATCTTTCCAAGCTGTTTTCAACCACTCCTGCCCCTGTCATGCCATACATGCCGTGTGCCGGAGTTGTGGGTAGTGTAAAGGCGGGTATGGCACCGATTTCGGTGGGACCCCGTGATCCACCCTGGCAGAGAGCAGGGCCTGACACCCATGCAGGAAAATATAACGCCGTAAAAGTATGATCAGCAGTTTGGGAAGAAGGTCAACTGTATGTTTTATGTATTACCATTTCTCTGATAAGCCTGTGACTGTGCCAGTTCAGAGGATGCACTGTGCCTTCAAAATTAATATTATAGTCAAACTTGTCACATTTATGCTGTGACCTTTTTAGCTTGATAAGAGAAACTTTCACATTTTTATGTTATTTACAAAACTGGTTTTAATATTTTACATTTTTTGATAACGTCTGTAGGTTTAGTTCTTGAGCACTTTGCTTGGTAAAGCATCTAAAAGAACAAAATTACCTTTAAATACAACCATTAAGTGGTTATATTTATAATTACTTCATAACCCCTGAATTAGAACATTATTGACTAAATTTCATGCCTACAATAAAGCTAATAAAACAGGTTACTGGAGAAAGATTTGAGATCTTAATTCAGATTTATAATAAGACAAAAGGAAAATGGCTAATGGATATTGACTGCTAAAGGTTACTGTGAGGAAAGATAAAGGCTGAGAGACAGTTCAATCAGCACAGCGGTGCCGAGGAACTTTTTCCTCTCACTGAAGATGAATTTGTGATACTATGGATGGCTCCATCCTAAATAGCATAACTTTTCCCAAGTCTTATGTGGAAACTTTCAATTTATATTGTATTAAAAACATTCTACATTGATACCAGAGGTTTGTAGGAATTGCATATTTTTTTTTATTCATTATCCTCTGTAAAGTAAGGAACTATACAGAGAGTAAATCCTATGAAATAATTTTACCATGAATTAACAAGGATGTTGCAGTAGAAGTAACAGTAAAAGTTCAACTCAAACAAATTTTGTTGTTGCAGAAATGCTTTTTCTGAAAAATGAAAATACTTTTGCTGAACTCCAAAATGGAAAAAAAAAATAAATCAATAGCATTCGTTGGCAAAACCATTCCATCCATTAACAGGGGAGGAATGACTCAGAATTAAAGATTTGACAGCATAAACTCAATATTCCGAACTTCAGAATTTTATAATTAAAATCCTAGATGTATAACCTCAGTCCTACAAACATATCTATAGCAAATGCTGTCAGAAGACAATATGATAAACTAGAATAGTTTACTATCCATTTTTATCTACTCCTCTGTTTAACTGTATTTTGGTCTGGTAAATATTACCATTCCAGAATGAAAAAAGTGCCTCAGGACTGTAGATATAATCTATCTTATCTTGCTTTTAGGCAGGACACCATCAGCAATTGCTCCTAAAGTATATTTCAAATTTTGCTGGAGTTTGTGACTTGCCAAGGTGGCTGATTCAGATACTGATGGCCAGGCTCAGACTTGAGAGAGGCAGATACCACGCTGCCAGACTCAAATGCAATTTCACTCACTGTACCCCAAGGTCCCAATAAATAATTAACCCTGTGGAAAACTCTAAAACCTCCAGGCTGTGAGTTGTGGGTTTGGACACCTCCAGTTTGCTTTGGACAATAACCCTTTAGGATTTAAGAGTTACAGGAACTGATTGGCACCACCGAACGCATCCTGCAGACTTCAGACTTGAGGCCATTTTGCACATGAGGGAACTTTCCTAGGTTCCCACATCATCATTTTGGACATAGAGAGATAGGGAATGTTTCCAAACACTGTGCATGCTTTCAGCAAAATGGAAAACTGTCTTCTGTGGTTAATACGCAAACAGCACTTCCGAGGGACTTTTACCGTGATGGTGATGACTCCTGCTGTTAGTTCTTATCTTAGTAATTTTTTCTGACTAGAAACAGAAATAGGGCTATTCTCAGTAGTCTAGATTAATCCCACCTTGAACAAATGATAATAAACCAGCATTTGTTATGAAATAAAAAAATAATAAAATGAAGAAAATACATCTGAATTCTCTTTACTAGCAGTTTAGGCAAATACGGTAGGGTACTTGATAGGTTTGTGTTCCTTAGCTGTTACAAATGCTACTTTTTATTTTTTCAAAAAGCCCTTCTATGTATTTTGCAATATTTATTTAAGAATGATGTTTCCATAAAAATTTCCACCAGTGAATTTTTTGTGCTGCTGGTAAACACAAACACGAGGTTTTGAGAACCAAACTTGCTTCGAAGTCGAACAAACAGCCATTGAAAGACCTCATCTTCTAGTCATTATTTGCCTTTCTTTTTTACCAAAGCCTACCTCCCTCAACTGAGCTCTTGCAAATGGCCCCTCTACACTGCACTGCAGAGCCCTCTTGGCCTGGGGATAACTCCAGAGCTGCCTACAATGCTCTCTGTGTGGCTTCAGCTTCCAGGCTGGCACCTAAGAGAGGTAAATATGACGCAGCTACTTTCTAGCCAGCACTTTTTACTCCTTGAGAAAATAAATTATGCAGTAACCGTCCTAATTCCTCTAATTTCTACAAATAAGCAATTTTTAAAAGGTATGTATCTCATATTATGTATTTTATATAAATGTTTATTCACTTGGAAAGAAAGAAAATTGGGGAAAAAAACCCCTTCCTTTCAAATCGCTGAACAAAGTAAAATTACAGTAACGCACATAGGTGGAAGAAAAAGCACATTCATTCTGTTTTGATTAATAGACCATTTGGAGGAAGAAATACTGTATTAGAGCAAAAGCTATACCAGGTATCGGATACTTTCTTGGTTAAAAATTTCTCATATTTTTAATGAAAATAGTTTTCAAAGTGGAAACGTCATCATATTGCCTATGCAAACTATTTAAGCTAAGTAAAGGACTTTTCAAAGAGTCTCCAAATTCTTTCTTCTGTTTAGCAAAGACCTCTGCCATTGATTTGATACTCTTTTTATGGATGCAAACATTATTCAAGAATAAAAAAATGTTTCCATTGAAATCACTTATCAAATAATAAGCCATTAGCTTGTTTTCTTTCCGGAAGGGATGATGCCAAATAAATTACTTTTATTACACGTCAAATATCACCAATACTGAGAGCCCTGGACATAGGTTTTAAATGCTTTGGTGGATCTATAGCAATGCACTTTATACTGCTGAGGACTTCTGAGATCCCAGCTCATCAAAATGTATTTATTTATCTTCACTTACCCATTCAGCTCCAGTTCAGGCCTCCTCTTCACAGGAGGAGAACTTCACTGAAGAGTCAGAGGACACAGGAACAAAGAGAAGGGTTTTGTTTGTTTGTTTATAATTCTCCTTTGTGAGGTCCCCCAGGAGTAGAAAAGAGAATAGTTCAGTCTGGTGAGATCAGAACAGAAAAAGTATTTGCAGCATGGCACACAATAAAGCATTGCTTACTTGGAAATACATAACTCCCAGCCAGCACCATCCTGTGAGGCTCAGATCAGCTCCAGACCCTGCCGCAGACTTGCTTCGGGGACCTCAGAGATTCCCCTCACCTCCAGAGACTGTTCTTCCCTGGAGAGCCCTACGAGACTGATACAAAACAGATCTGACCCTCTACAGAATATCTGGTTATTTTTCTAATTTTTTCCTCTATGGATGGGTAGATTTTTTTAGATACTTTAAAATCTGAGGTTCTTTTTCATTCCCAGTGACAATGTTCATATTCCAGTAAATTTATATTTGTTTTACAAGCCTGTTTTCTTTAATCATGTCATGGAGCAGACCACTAATTCTCTCCTTCTGGATGGCTGCAGTGAGACCACACACACTCTCTGCTCGGAGCACTAGCAGACCGGAAAACGATGAGAAGACAAAGAACAAAACACCATTAGAAACCCAGTGCTGTTCCCATCTGAATTGTTCTTATATGATTCCTTACCAAGCCAGCAAACTTCAGGATCTTTGGTCTCTGTGGCCTGGCTATCAAAGCTTTTTTTGGTTTTTTTTTTCCACTGGTTTATCATTCCAAAAGTGATGGCAAAGCTGCATCCAAAGAGCTATCAATTAGTTCTTGGAGGTTGTCCAAAGCAACCAGTAGCCCACGCTATACTTTTTGGTTAAGAGACACTAAGATCAGAAAAGGACATATTGAGCTGATAAGCGTGAGTGAATAAAGCACCTCTGTGGAGTACCTAATGAGAGAATTTTTGAAGTGCAGTGTGCCAGTTATACGGAGGGATGACACTGATGGGAAATGGAGTCCCTATATTAAAGTGCTCATTGATTAGTTATTTCCAAAAGCACAACGAGGATCTATTTTGAGTGCACAGTGGGTACTCGTCCAAACTATGCTTTCCCTATTTCAAGCAAACTGGCAAGCTCAAAGTTTGGCGCAACTACACAGTAGTGGCCTCCATTTTAAAGGGAACTGCAATTTTAATTTTAATCTCACCTAGAGATGATTTTGAGAAGTAACTTGTGTTTCCTGATTTGAACCTACAAAGCATTCAATTTGATTGTGACAGCAATGGTATTGTCTAAAGGAGAAAGAGATTGTGTTAAGTACTCCTGCCTTGACATAGAAAGCTCTTTTTTGTCTTTCTGTCCAAGATGATACCATCAGGGAGACATCTTCCATAACATGGGTCTCACCTGAACAGCTGGAAAGCAAGCTATAGTTCAGAGAACTGATTTTTCAGTTTGCACCCATCTGTGTAGTTCCTGGAGCAGATGTTTATACATCTACTGATGCAAGAGACACTGGGGAATCAGTCTGAAAGCATCATCAACTGCCCTCATCTCTGCAGCATGCCTGGTGACACTCACAATAAAGTTGTTTTGCCATCAGGAACAGACTTTCCCTTCAGTTCTGTAACTCTAGCTCCTAGTCTTTCCTTAAACCCATGATTTGTAAAGATAAATTCTGTAAAATATTTTGTTATTTTATGGACATTACAAGCCTCAAACAAGTGGCGGCTTGCAATGCACGGTCCCCGCAGTGGCCACTGGTGGCCCCATGGGGATGAGCATCCTGTTTGCAGGTTCTTCAGGTTGCAGTTCTTAATTTGGGCAACTTCCTCTGCCAGCATCTGAAGTTAGCTTCCTCAGACAGCCTTGGCTGCTCCTTCTAGGTCTGCTTCTCCTATTGACCAATATTATATTTAGCATTAGAGGTGCCTGGGGCTGAGGTCCGCTCATGGCACGGCTAGAACCATTCACCCACTGGCCACAGGCATGTTCAGGAGCTGCTTGGGAGCTCAGCCTGCCCCAGCTGTGAGACTTGCTCTGGCACAGAATCTGCCGTACAATGGCCACACTTTGGGCACTGCAGCAGACAGAAAGCCCAGTGTTGTATGTTACTGACCACAGGGTCTGCAGGGGAATCCAACTAGTCGCAGCTCAGAGCCATACCATGGCACTTTTACATAAACTTCTCTCTTACACTTAATGTCTCCATTTTTTCATGCATAGATTGTGTATTTTGTGATCACTGTTTTTGTCCACACATTGAGCATACACACTCCACAACATTACCAGCTCCATTAGCTCTGTTCATGCCATGTATCTTTACCATATATTCCTACTCTTCCTATCCCCCTACCCAAAACATTTCTGGTAGCATTTCCACTCATCTGTTAACTTTTGCTAGTCTTTTGATGGATCTCAGGCCTCCCAGTTTTAGTCTGTTCTCTCGCTGCCCATCCCTCATGCTCTCAAGCCTGCTTTTAGTTCCGTTGGATAATCATAGTAAGGCAACTTCTTATTCTTCAGGCGTTCTTCATAGATTTGCTTTAGCCTATGGACAACAGCTGCCATCAAGGATAAAAAGATGTTAGCAAGTCTTTGCTTACTGCAGTCCTCCATGTCTCCTTCTGGATCGCCTTCTGGGAGATTATCCAGTGCAATTTCCAATTTGTGTATCAGTAACGGAAAGGATGTAGTTTTTTATTGCTGCTGATCACAAGTCTGAAAGATCAATTTTTACTTGAAACAACTGATTGATTCAAGTGTTTCAAGTAAAGCTTCTTAATTTCAACTGAAAAAAGCTTTGGGTGGATGGTGAAATAAATAAAGAGTTTATCTGCTAGTTTTTAACAGCCATTTGCTCAAGGTGGAATATGGCCTCTGGCACAGCATATGTGACAATCGGTGAAAAGTTCTTGCACTGAGGAACCGGCAGCAACTGTCTACTATTTTCCTGACAAATATTTACCTTTATGTGTTGCATTATCTTTCTCGCCAACATCTTTGTTACCAGCTCCTCAACAAACTGGAATGAAACTGTCTGAAATTCCATGGCAGATCCAGATAAATGCAATCATGAGCATCTTATTGTATCAAACTGAATATGAAAATGAATATTAAAATCAGTATTATATTGAATTAAGTGAGCATTACTGCCTGCAAAGTATTCCTTGTGCTTTTCATTTCAGCACTAAATTTTATTTATCTTCTCCCAAACTGTTTCTTTTCAAGATGTGTCCCAGGTTGTCAAACTGACAATGCTGAATTACCTTGTAGCTTAGGAATTCTGGGGAAGAATGTGGAGGGTTTGGTGACTGGGCAGAAGACAGGTGGTGCATTTGGCACACAGTGAAAAATGTCGGAGGTGGTTTGAGAATGCAATAAGAGCACATTAGCTGGATGTTTCTGTTAGAGTATTCAGTAGCAAAATATTTAACGATGCTGACATTTAAATTGTGATAATTAGATTTCCTAGTTAGCGCTGCATTGAGAAGAATGGGAACAGTTTATATATTGCTCAGAGCTATTATTTCAGACTGTCTGCAAACTCTGATTGGCAAGAATGACCTGGTTCATATTCTATTTATATATTAGTTTTAT
Source organism: Falco peregrinus (assembly GCF_023634155.1). NCBI lineage: Eukaryota > Metazoa > Chordata > Aves > Falconiformes > Falconidae > Falco > Falco peregrinus. The sequence continues at coordinate 60,110,165 of NC_073723.1, forward strand.
TTTGGCTTTAATGAAAGCTTAGCTTCTGGATCACAGTTCTCTACCATTATGTGGCTCTGTGAGGATGGGAATCACAAAAGGCTTGCGTTCAGCCAAGCTCCAAGCTCCTCTGGTGAGATAGCCCTACAACTCATTACCTCTGCAAATACTGGTTTGCAAATATGGCCATGACACCTACCATAGGTTTTGTGGGAAGGGAGGTTATCTGAATGTCTTAGAAGGTACACTGGATGTTTGAGCAGAAAACATTTTATTTGCAAAAAAATTGCAGGAGGAGCAAAGAAAATGGTTGCCATTATTACCTCTCCAAGACATTTGTCCCCTTGCTGTAAAAGTTTGCTGCACCAGGCAGAATAGGGAGCAGCACCCACTGTGACACAGGCTGTCTCCATCTGATGGCCGGTTTTGCTGCCTTTTACAGCAACTTCAGGGAGGTGATCCACGTGAAAAAACATCTCCTGCCAGCTGACTCTTTGACCCCACAGTGTTTTTGCAACAGAACAGCTTTGGTGAATGGGATAAGAATGTACTGTCCTGCCCATTTTAAGAACTATTATGTCCTTCTTTTCTTTTCCTCCTTTGGGCAGGGGACTAACCTCACCATTAACTGTTAGTTTGGCCCACATGATAAATTAATTATTTCAATTTGGACCTCCTTGTCAGAGCTTTGGGGAAGGCATCTTGTCTTCTGAAGTGCTGCTTGAGGCCAGCTTACTTCACAGTCAGGTGTGGCTGTGTGCAAGTGCAAGCCCTGGAAGCAAGGAGCCCATCACACTGGTGTGCAGGCTCCCACCAGCTGGAGGAGCAGGAGCCCCTGCCTGGGACTGAAGGTGAGAAGGAGTGTGAAAGGAAGTGCTTCTGGGGAGGTATCATTGCTAAGGGAGGACCCATTCATGGGAAAAGAGGGATAGAGTAGGACAGGAGAGACAGAATAAGTGCATATGGGATAGATGGTGGGATGCAGGGATGTGTGGTGAAGATGGATGGCAATAAAAGACAAAATAATATGGGTAAGAGCAAAGGGAAGTGAAAAGAGAGAGTGTGGAGACAGACGGTCTGTAGCCATTGGAGTCTTCTGCCCTCCAAGAAGTCATGCTGATCCCAGGAACATCTTCACCATTCTGCTGTCAAGCAATATCTAAGAAATCCAATAACAGTGTGTGAATGTCACCTTCGCTCATTTCCAAATGGCTAGCTTACAGTCTAGTGTAACCCCCCATGGCTCCAGTAGCAAAAGCGATCAGAAAGCAGAGACGCTGTACTTGTGGGGATAAACAATACTTCTGCTAAAGTTCAAACAATGCACAGCTGGTTTTTGAAGAAACCCCTAAGCCCTCCAGGAGAACTCCAACTGAGCTTTTTCATTAAAAAAAAAAATAATAAAAAAAAATAATGCTGCAGAGCAAAGCACTCAGAATTTAAGAAAAGCCTCCAGAATTAACAGGGACTCAGTAAACTCCCCACGCATGTGCTCACTGTGCGACAGTCTTTAATTAAGTGATCTTCTAATATCTCACCCACAAGACCTTTGCCTGATTCCACACACAGGGCAATGAGTCTTCACAAATTTTGCCACTCTTGTAAGGCACATTTCTGTAGCAGGCATTTTATTTTGCTGCACAGTACTTAAATGTATTTATTGAGCTGTAGTAGGTTAACAAAGGAACTATCTGAGGAGAAGCAGAAGGGAGGAATGACTTGACAAGTAACTAATCATTCATAAAATTCTTATAGTGACAGTTTCTACAGGGATTTCTGAATTTGCAAACTACTTCATCTCTGCTTTATTTTTTTACTGTGCGAACCAGGCATGATATATCTGGCCTATATATATAGGAGTGGACTTACACAGCAGCCTTCCCATTTGAGGAAGCACTAAGATGGGGTTTTGACCTATATTACTATTTATTTTCATGAAACTTTTGGGACCTGAATAATGCATACCTTTAGACCTGCTGTCAAATCTGGCCAGTGGCAAAAATATGAGCCAAGAGACGGATTGCCCCAGCCCACATGTGCACTCACACTTGCTTTCATTCAGTCAGTCACCTGAGCGTGAGCACCCAAGCCCCATTTCCCTGGGCCAGACATTCACTCCAAATATGGGAGCATGCAGAGGGTTTTTTTTTCCAGTGTCTACAGCATTAGACTTGCTCAGAATGGTTTGACTCCCACATTTCTGAAGCCTTATCCTGGTTTCCAGGCAGGCAATGCCTGGCTGAATGGAAAGCACCAGTGCTGCCAAGGCAGGTCTGTAAGGGAGGGAGGCACTGAAATGCAGCCTGTGAATCTGGGCTGGGTAAGCATCATCAGCTGAACAGCCTTGAGCACCAAATGCATGGTTTCATCAGAAAGGATACCTCTGACCACACGCATACCCTTGAGCCTCAAGTATCTGCAACAGTCAATTTGCTCACAATATGGAAGTTTATAATCAGGCAACTAATACAGCTTTCCTCCACTGGGAGAATAAATTCTATTTACTTACCTGTTATCAGCAACAATAGTTGTTTAAGAAGAATGAAAAAGAACATGATTGATTAGCTCTTTCTCCGGCTCTTTGAGTATCCAAGGTTATTTTTGTCATTCATCACACCACATTCACACAAGCATGATTTCTTTCAAGGTACCAGTGCGGCTATCATGGTAACAGAGTGGATTATTCATCAACGTGTTAAGCATTAGTAGCTGTTTTTCCCCCATCTTCACTGTAACATGCATATAAGATTTCTAAGGCTACCGTATGCCTTACAGCTTTTTCTCCCATACTTTATTTAGACAGGAAAACCTGTTGGTTTCTGTATAAATTTCAGTGTCTAGAAATAAACTTTAATCTTCTGGACTAAAACTGGAGTTCAGCTATCTCTTTTCTAGCAGAAAGGAATGAAAGTAGAACCTTTCTTTATTTCTTTACTTCCTTATCCTTTATCTGTATGGGCAAACAGTGAATTCTCTCTTCTGTTTTGCTGAAAAGTCTCTTACCAGGGCTTAGGTCCTTTCTTCTCCCCTGGGTATTCTCTTCTTGGAGCTGCAGTTGGTCAAAATAGAGTCAGCAGAGCTGCAGCCACACTCTGGCTTATTTGCATGCTATTAAAGTCTGTCATTGGTTCTACAATAGACAATATAATTTCCCATTTGCAACAGGTGGCGGAGCAAATGCAATCCAGACAGGCACTCACCCAACACAGCAGCTGTGGCTCCACCTCCCCTGGGATACTCCATGAAAAAGTCAATACACTTCCAAGGCATGGATTTTCCTAAAAATTATCTGTGTGCTTGAACAGAGACAGCATATACCTCCTTTGCCCTGACCCCAGTCTTTCTTTTCCACCTGACATCTTTATGCTCTAACAGAAATTTCTAAGCCAAGGCTCCCTCCACAGGATCAGGAATCTCACATCAGAAGGTACACTCTCCTTCAGCACAGTGGAGAGGCTGGTTTTTTTCCCCAACAGATATTAAGGGAAGGGTGTGGGCTCTGTGGGCCATTATTTTTGGTAGTCAGATGATGAAGAGGTAACACCAATCCCACCACAGTCCAAGTCACAGAATCACACAATGGTTGGTGTTGCAAAGGACCTCTGGAGATCACCCAGTCCAACACTCTGCTAAAGCAGGCTCTCTTAGAGCAGGTTGCACAGAATCTCATGCAGGTGGGTTTTGAATGTCTCCAGAGAAGGAGACTCCACAGCCTCTCTGGGCAGCCTGTGCCACTGCTCTGTCACCCTCAGGATAAAGAAGTTCTTCCTCATATTCAGATGGAGCTGCCCGTGCTGCAGTTTGTGCCCGTTGCCCCTTGTCCTGTCGCTGGGCACCGCTGAAAAGAGCCTGACCCTGTCCTCTTGACACTTAACCCTGAGCTATTTGTGTGCATTGATAAGATCCCCGCTCGGTCTTCCCTTCTCCGGGCTGAACAGGCCCAGCTCTCCCAGCCTGTCCTCACAAGGGAGAAGCTCCAGTCCCCTCATCATCCCCTTCACAGCCCTCCACTGGGCGCTCCCCAGTGGTTCCCTGTCTCTCCTGAGCTGGGGAGCCCAGCACTGGACACAGCGCTCCAGGTGCGGCCTCAGCAGGGCAGAGCAGAGGGGCAGGATCACCTAGCTTGATCTACTCTCTTTTTTTCCCTTCCTTAACTGCCTCAAAAGCTGCCCACTCATCCAGCTGTCTTGTGGACTAGGAAAATGGGGGAGATAAGGGAGCAGGGTAGGAAGGCATAGATCAGAATGATCAGAGGACAGATAGCCTAAGTGGTGCACTCATACTCTCTCATTTTAGAAACACCAAGTGTACATGCTGCCTCTTTCTCTCTGGCACCTACAAGGATTCTCCCTTGCTATTCCTGATCAGCAACAGGCATTGTGAAAGAGCGCTGACCCCTTTTCAAAGCATGTCCATGCTGTGTGGGATCTTATATGGAGAAAGAAGACCCATGGGGATACTTCTTGCCGGGAGTGAAGAAGGATTACTGCTCTGTGTGGAGGAACGGTGGGTGCGTTATGGGACAGTCCCATTAAAAACACAAAATGAAGAAAGAGAAATGACTGTGAATGAACTTCTCTGAAGCACTCTGAGGCCCCAGCTCAGTTTGCAGCTGGACAAACATTAAGATAAACTTTTAACTGATTTAATATCAATCGAGTGAGAGGAGTTACTGGTAGGTTTGAGGGGAAAATTAAAGAAATGCAACTGAGGAGACAACCTGCTGCTGCACTGAATGCATCACACCTTACACGCACCCATTCCTCCCTGCCCTGCTGAGGAGGGCGACAGAGAAAGCAGCTTTGTGGGTGGCCAGCAGCCAGCCAAGGTTGACCCACCACACCTTGCAACGAGAGGATCAGCACTTCTGCATGCCAAGCCCAGCACCGCCCAAAACCATGCACTGGATGTTGGATGATAATCATGGAAGCCTCCAGGCTGTCCCTTCAATACAAGGTTGCTGGAGCAAGCAGGCAGCACACGGGCTGACATCTTTGCCTCCTTCAGCCTGGAGCCTGGAGCACCAGGGTGGAGTATGGAGGAAGCCATGTGCTCCCTGGCAGGCACCAAGGTGCCCCTGCTTGAGCAGCTGGGCTCCCATGGCATGCAAAAGCAAGTCTGCGTTGCGTTTTCAGGACTAAGCCCTTACTCCATCTTGCTTAATGAAATCGTCAGCTCCTTGCAGCAAGAATGGTCATCTCTAAGCCCAGAGGAACCTCTGTTTCAAAGGCACTCCAGTGTATTACTCTGAATTAATAAAATAATTGGTAGTTGGTTGTAAAAGAAAATGCTGAAGGAAATGATGCCAAAAGGACTGTCAAGAGCACAGAAAATACTCCAGAAAAAAATGGAAAATACCCCTTTAATGACTTCACATGATCAGAACTGTAGGCATTTCTGTCCAAGGATTTAAACATACATTTTCCAAAAGAAGCTTATATTATGTTCCTTTAAAAAAAAAAAAATCCTTTCCTTTAAGCATATAAATTATAGGAAGGTGTACTTGGTCATAGAAGTAAAATAAAAAAATATATTCTGTTCTTGCTTGGCAGGATACAAAATGCAAGAGGAAATCTTAACTTTAAATGCTATCTCAACATCACAATTTTTGAGCCGTTTACACTGAAGATGTAATATGTTGATGCTCTGAGACACAAGAGACCAGAGTCTCTGATATGCTAGTGATCCTTTTCTAAGCAAAAATTAGCTCTTAGCTTTTAGTAACAATCTACATTTTTCTATGTTATTTATAGCAACGTTTCTAGTTCTGAGTCACACATGCTGCAAAATGTGAATGAAATCATCACTGGGTTTTTTGTTGTTTTCTATAAACAGAAGTGACCTGGGACCTCTCATACAAGTGGTGTTGCACATGTTTCTGAACCCGTTAAACAAATACGATCATTAAAAGTAGCTACAAAAATAAGGGTATGTCTACAAAATAAAGAGCTGTCCCAACTTATTCTCACGGATTTTAAACATTCATTTTGGTAAAAGCAGCCTTAGCAGGACCTTCATTGCAATCGTCTGACAGCATAAACCAGGATAAATCTAGAAACAAACAGGCCATAAATCATAACAGTTGTTATGTCCATAAGTAGCAGAGACCCTCCACCTATACTTACATTCGACCCCAGCTGCCAGCGTATTTGTGTGTATTGGGAGACTCAGCCTTTTGGAAACTGCAGTCATTTTCTGCCAATTTATGCTATACTGCTATATCTTTAATGAGGTCATTTACTGGAGGGTTTTGGACCAAAATCCAGAGCATTCCCAGATTGGCACAGATTGCCAAGAACAATTGTAGATAAAAATAGAGTGGATGACTCTTTCATACAGGCAAAACCGAAATCTGTAAACTCATTTTTAATTATAAGGTACCTGATCTGGGAGATGTGTGATATGTTCTAAATCTAATTAATGCTTAGCTTTTTTTGCCTGATTTATTCATTCTTAAACAGATTTCTAATATTCCTCCATGCTATTAAATATAGCGTGCCTGATTCTCATGAACAATAGGTTTCTGTCCCGTTCTGACAGCTCAAAGAGCCCTGAAAGCGAGCAAAACTGGCAAGAGAAAGTTACACTTCTTTTTCATGCTCCTATATTTTCAAAACAAGGCTTGAGTCCATTATAAGTGAGAATAATAGTAGCTTTGCTTCTTAAAAGGGAACCAATGTATTCGTTGTGCAGAAACACTTACATGTCTTTAGCACACCTTTGGCTTTTGCGTCGGTTTGGCTGCAGTAAGCTGAGCAGATGAACAGTGTCTACAAAGAGAACCCCTTGAAAGACTATGTTTATCATGCTAGCTTAGTTAGCATCTGCCAGCAGATGTGTATATCCACAACCTCATAAATGAGGGTCACTCTTGACACAAAATTAGACCCTCTTGGCTACTTCTTATATGGCTCTCTACATTCTCATTTAATTTACATGGAGTGAAGTGAGCTTAAGCTCAGACTTTGAGGTTAATGGTTATTCCCTGGAGTAAGTTCAGTCCAGTCACTATCAGTGTAACCACTGTTATAACAACATACTTCGAGGCTTTGTCTTATTGAGCATCTATTCATACATCCTGATATTTTTCTTGAAGAGGATCTTGAATTCAGCTAGCAGATTTAAATTGGCACCTCATTTGATGCCAAGATATGTATGTCTGTCTATCATCAAGACAAGGAGCTGAACACTACTGCATGACTCTTCAGAGACATGCGCAAGTTTGGACATTAATCAGTTAATCCAGTGCCTAAAACTTCCTATCAAATTGATTGAGTTAGCATGTTTCCAAACTTAAATAATTAATTTGGTTTATGCTTTGTTTATTAACGAGCTCTGCTCCATTGTGGCCTGCTATAATCTTCAGTAGGGGAAACAAAATTGGGGGATGAAGAACACTGGGAAGAAAAATAATGATGAGAGCTGTATGCTGCTCTCTGTTAGCACAGGGGCTTGATGGACCATCCATAGCTGTTTAAATAGACAGTGTCAACAGAAGGATTGGCTCCGGTGCCTGTGCATCATTTACTGGTAGAAAGTAAATCTTCACCGTTGCTTGCAATGCAATGCCTAAGACAAAGTGCTGTATCATAATGAGGGTTTAGAGCCAAACTATGAAAAGCCTTGTTGCCCGCAACTAATCTGCAGGATGACGGTATTTTAAAAAAAGGATAAATGCTACCTGAGTGGGGGGTGGAAACTGCAATATCAGAGAAGAAACAGCGTATTTTCCCATCAGCCACAGAGGATATATCTCACAGTGTTCAATACCTTGGCTCTTGTAATCATAGTCAGTACAGCATGTGATTGTTTTATGTGTTTGATTTACTGTTATCTTTAATTAGTGGCAATTCCATCTTTTTGAACATTAAATGAGTTTGGTTTAAGAATTCTAATTGTGAAAGTCTCTTAAATTAACAGAACAGAAAAAAATACATTCATAATGAACTCATTTTTTCAGATTACAATAAACTGTTCAAGGGAACAGAACAAATGTGTGCAGGAAAACAATTAAACTGCACACAGTTCTCCACGCTGCACCGTGTTCCCCTGCCTTCCCCATTTTGGACAGACACACTTCTGGGTTTTTTCAAGCCCAGAGCTTTCCTTTCCTACAGCCACAGTCAGTTTGTTTCAATGCAGACACTTCCTGAGCCTCAGCCACCCAGCCAGGGGAGGAATATGAGCACATTGACTCAGGCTTTGGATCATCATTTTCAAAGGCTAGAGTGACTGGAAGATTTTCCGCCACTTAATATAGCAACGGGTGTAATCTTCCAGAAGAAATTTCACTCTCCCACGGCCTTGTCTTGAATCTTCTGTCAAAGGAAATGGGCTTATATATTGCTAAAATATCTTGAGCAGCTTTTGACACTTCAAAGCATTAGTGTGCTCAGCACAACGTGGACTAGCTAACACTTCCAAAGCGACTGTACACTGAGGATCACACTGCTTCAGAGACAGACAAAATTCTTCCAAAACAGATGTCAAAACTGACACAGCAACCGATCTCTCAAACAGTTCTGCTGTGTATTCTGGCTGTCGCCTTGCTTAAACCTGCCACAGGGCAACAATCAGCGTACTTGCCATTCAATACATGTATTTGCAGCTCTTTCATGATATATTACAAAACTACCTCTGCAAAGCCAAAAGGACATGTGAATGTAATTTCTTTTTCCACAAAGCATTTGCTGCGTTCTTCAAAAGGTTAACTCACCTTACTAAACTGTACAAACATTATTTCACTTTTATTGACAGTCTTTTCAGACCATGAAATTACTTGAGTTTTAATCTATTTTTTTTTTATACTGAGAGGAACAGACTAATTTAATAAGCTTCACACACAGAAGTATTTCAAAAACATGTTTTCCAAATCTTTCTTGAATACAGTTATATTTACTGGGCTTATATTAGATTTTATTTTTTTTTTATTCCAAGGTATGCCTAGAGACCTTGGCACAGCTTTCATGCAGGAAATGCTCCATGCTACTTGAATTGTGCATAGTAGGATTGTATTGTTTGGTTACCTTTTCTTAGGAAAAAACCCCGCTACTATTGGGGAAAAAAAAAAAAAAAGAAAAAAAAAGAAAATTCTGAAAGGGCAATTTCATCTCAGCACAAAACTCTTTTCCCAAATGTACTGCATTTGCATTGCCTGCTTCACTTCTCATGGTGTAAGAAAGGTGGAGTACCTAACAGGGCTGGCTGCTCACTGGGGTGGTAGCAAGTATAACCTCCAGTTTGGTGCTGCGTAAAGGGAAAGTGTAGGCAGCAATTTGGTCACTTCATTTTGCCATATAATTTCCAGAACCAATTTTCTGTACTGAGCTTAGGGTGGAGTTAAGGGCGCCAACGCACCTGCGCGTGTCTGTGGACCTAACTGCAGAAGCTGATAAAACACCACATCATTGTGAACAGCATCCCCAGCCCAACAAGCCGGATGGCAGAGTAGGGCTGGGGCACCAGCTGCACAGCAGCCTCCTGCGTTCAGTGGCTGTGGGTCCCATGAGATGGTTCTCCAAAGGCTGTGTCCTCTCAGGAGAACAGGGCAATCACCCAACGCAGTCTCGCAGTGGCCACTCTTATGCCAAAGCAGAGCAGTAGGCTGGGTCCTCCTCCCACAGGAGACCATGAATCTGTAGGGCACTGCTCTGGACCAGGATGCTCCTATTAAATACTCCAAACTCTGAAACAATAAAAATATGGCAGAAGTGTGGGGCACTGTGATCCTGCTGATAGCAGCTTGTCTCTGCTGATGATTCCACCCTGTATTTTCCTGGTGAGGGGATAACTCAGGGACAGCAAGCCACAAATGCTGCTTCTAAACTCAGTAACGTATTTAAACATGTGTTTAAGTAACACTGCTTTGCTCTGTGGAAGTGGATTTGACCATGTCTGCAGGCTCTTGGGCTTCATAGCTCATGAAATTGCTTCACATATCAAAATATTAAGGAAATCATACAGATTATGTAGGCCATATAGATTAGGAAAATAATGGCACACAGCATTAGCTATCTGTTGCCCGGTACTTAAAAGGAGAAATAATCAGCAGTTCAGACTGCTCTACTGTGAGCTTACAGAGAATCCAACTTGTAAAAATGTGTTGAAAGTCTCTTGAACATCAGGCTGGTCAGAGTGATAACTTAAATCTATATTAAAAAACCCTTTAAGTACAACTAAGCAAACAAGGATTTTGTTCTTGACAGAACAGTCCTGTCAATGCTGAAACCTGCAGCTTCTTTGTTTTTTCCTACTACCCTTTGGGCTGAGCATTTGGGCATTACTAATCTTCAAACTGACAGCAACAAATGATCTTTATGATAAAAGGGAAGACTGTCCCAGGGTAGCTGCCTGTGAAAGATTTCTGCTATGGAGTCTGTGCCAAAGTGATCAGCACTGTTGAGGCCACAGCTGGAATGCTGCTCTTGTTCTGGGCTCCCCGGTACAAGGGTGACATAGACACACTGGAAAGAGTGCATCAAAGGGCCACAGAGATGATGAAGGGACAGGAGCATCTCTTTTATGAGTGTAGCCGAGAGCTGTGATTATTGTTCAGCCTGGAGAAGAGATTGCTCAGGTGAGGTGGGTTGCCTTTGGCTGGACGCCAGGTGTCCACCAAGCTGCTCTATCACTCCCCTTCCTCAGCAGAATGGGGGTGGGGGGAACTTGTGGGTCAAAATAAAAGCAATCTGATGAAGCAATAGCAACAGTTACACGTGCTCAAGTGAAGGAAAGCAAAAGATATTATTGTCTGCTTCTCATCAGCAGGTGATGTTCGACCACTTCCTGGGGAGCAGGGCTTCAGTACAGGTAGCAGTTGCTCTGGAAGACAAACATTGTGAATAACGAATCCCCCCGCTTCCTCCTCCTTTCCCTTAGCTTTTATATCTGAGCAGGCATCCATTGATTAGTTTAGGGCAGCTGTCCTGGCTGTGTCCTCCCAAGATCATGCCCACCCCCAGCCTACTGGTGGGAATGGAGGGGAAGGGTTGAGAGAGAGCCCTGATGCTGTGCGAGCGCTGCTCAACAGCAGGCAAAACGCTGGTGTGTTATCACCACCTTTCTAGCTGCCAACACAAGCACAGCGCTATGTGGGCTGCTGTGGGGCTCAGCCAGACCCAATACATCAGGGGAATCTCATCAATACCTATAAATACCTGAAGGGAGGGTGCAAAGAGGATGGTGCCAGGCTCTTTTCAGTGGTACGCAGTGACAGGACCAGAGGCAATGGGCACAACCTGAAACTCAGGCGGTTCCCTTGAAACATCAGGAAACACTTTTCTATGGTGAGGGTGACCAAGCGCTGGCACACGTTGCCCAGGGAGGCTGTGGAATCTCCGACCTTGGAGATATTCAAAAGATATCGGGACATGGTGCTGGGCAGATGACTCTAGGTGGCCCTGCCTGAGCAGGGAAATTGGACCAGAAGTCATAACCCAAAGTTTCTAGACTGTCTGGTTTTCTGGTCTTGTGCAAATATTTACATGCTGCTTAAATTTTATATTAAAATGCAGCCAGTGACTACTGAGGTACCAGTTGGAAGAACCATACCACAGATCCCCATTCAGCTTGGGTCTACAAACAGGAAAATTTACGTCTTTCAATCAGCATAGCTTTAATTGACTGATTAAAAAAAAAAAAAAAAAAAAAGGGAAGAAAAAGCCAAAAAAAGAGCAAGAGCCCTTTTTTTCATTTTTTTACATCTAGCTACTCGGTTGATTTGTGGTGCTTCATTAACATCTATAGCTTTGCGTGTCATGACAGAAGATCAAATTAAATGTATATTTCATATAATGCCATGTTGCCCAAAATAAGCTTCCTTGCTAATGTCTAGTGAAGTCAGTGCATACTATCCACAAGATCTGTCTTGATGGACAGTAGAAAACACCACATGTCCTATGACAGTAATGAAGCCCTATGTATAGTGCATGCATCAAACTGAATGCTGTGTTAAATTTGAGAAAAATAGTATTTTCTAACAACCACTTTACTGACTGTTACATTTTTAGAGCCAGGCTCTTTTAAAAAGAATTGCCATAACTAAAACTATCTTGTAAATCTGATATGAGACTGTAAACAAAGCTAAAACTTTCCCACTCTATCATAAAAAGCAAGGGTTTTTTAATTTTTTTTTTTAACGTAATAACTGAAAGTTTCTTCTGCAGCCTTTGGCAGGTATCTTGTATACTGTTTCTTTCTCAACTAATTGAGAATACTGTTTAAAACTTGTTGCACATATTTTCTTAATGACATATTGGCATTCTTATTTGAATTCCTTATTTGAAATATCTCATACTCCCAAGCACAGAAATTAGACCATACAGTCGTCTTCTATTCTTTATTTTAAACCGGTTGTGGGTGGCTCAGAACCCATCTTTTCCTAAGAGTATCTTCTCAGCACTCTCTGAAAGCCAAACCCATGTGTGAAATGGCAAAACACCAGTGCATTTGGACATCTTGAGCTCTCTCACCAAACTTTAACACTCCATAGACGTAGCTTCCTAAACACTAGGCAAAATGATGTTTCTTCCCAGCTGGGACAGCACTGCAAATATACAGAACAATATACACAAATGTGAGAACATAATGTACTCAAACATAAAAGCATAATGATAGTTTCAACTCTTCAGCTGATGAGTGTTGATAACATTTTGTTATGAGCACATAACTCAGGAGTTGCATATCAGATGGTTGTGGTAATTCCTGTTATCTTTCCAATTAGGATAAGAGTATTTGCAGTAAGCCACTGTATCTGGAAGAACCATGAGATGAAGAGGTGAAAGGCTAGCAGCTCCAAGGCCATATCAAGCGAAGAGGAACAGGGATGGGGAAGAAGAAGTATCACATAAACTGATTTAAGGAAGTCCTTATAAGTTTTGGATAACTGAGTGTTTCAAAACATTATTTATATTGGATTCTGTGATATGAATCAAGGTAGACCTGTATGATACTAAATCTGAAAACCTTTTTATATTCTGTTGTTCAGTACCAAAAATAATGGAATTGTACTAAGGTAACAAATATATTTAACATAGAGATTGATTTTTTAAAGTAATGGCTAGGATATTTTGCTTAACCTGAATTTTGAAACTATTATATTTTAGAATTAAGGGAGAAATAAGCATAAAATCTCTGTAAAAAATACTTTTTATGATGCGCTGTCTCACTTTTCTACGAAGTCAAACATTGTAACATTGTACAAGCCCTGCATGTCATATTAGTTCTACTTTTACAGAATTTGCAGATTTTCTCCTAAGGCTTCTTTCATTAGTTCCTGACAACCAAAGACTAAGCAAAGACTTTCTTAAGTAGAAAATAAAACAATTTAGAGATTTAATGGACTGTCACTTTGGAAGGCAAATTATCTAAATACAAGCAGCAAGTGGGTTTCACTGTAACCATTCTGCTTCCAGCTCTTCCCATTACCCTAACCTTTTGTACTGCAGTTAAAATACATTAGCAAGAACGTGAACATGGCTAAAGTGACAATTTAACCTAGTAAGATTCAGGGCCACGTAAAGCAAATTTTATTTAAAAGTCCTGCTAAGACAGACAGAAGTAATTTTGTCTCACCCTTCCCTGTTGTATTGACTGGTTCTGAACAGCAGCCATTCAATTTGCACAGGATCTTACATTACCAATAAAGATTAAAAAAATGGCACAAACTGCAGTCAAGAATTTGACTTCCTTGCCTATAAATGGAATGGCCATTTCTTCTCTAATTAAAAAACATGGTAGCAATAGAAGAAATGTTCCTTTTTTATTGTTGCAAGCACTGCATAAGAACTGGTAAAGGAAATTTCTGTGTTTACCTTTTCTCTTCAGAAATCAAATGAGATGTGTGAAATTTAGCAAGAGAATGTTAAAGCTTCATTGTAAATTCAGTATATTTTTAGAGATGTGCTATCTGCTTTAAATACTTTCTAATTTGGATCTGAGCAAACAAAATCTGCTAGCTGAGATAAATACCTATGTAGGATGGAAAAGATTTTGGCTGGGATATATGCAATCATCCATATTAAAAACCTTTAATAAAGCACTGAAAATCTTTGCAGTGCTTTATCAACACATAATAAAATATAATCTTTAGGACCCAAATTGTCACTTAGGCTTCACAGATCAGAATGAAAAATATTCCTCCTTGGAAAGTTGTGAATTTGGACACAGACCCACCCCACTGTGACCGTCTTCCCCAGCAAAATGCAGTGTGGTATGGAAGTCCCCAGCAAGGGATGAAGCAGGCTGCTCAGTGCAACGTTCAGATAAAGCCAGCACGAGCATCTCCGCACCTGCAGCAAACACTACCCCAAAAACATAGAAAGTGGTTTGGGTGCCTCGCCCTGAATGCCTGGAGCCATCGTATTGTCTGTCTGGTGTCCTCTTCAGCTGCCTCTCCAGCAGAGAGCAGGATTCCAGCAGAATGCATGTCATGTCTACCTGCCCTGCCCAGATGATTTGGGTCCCACTGGGCACCTGAAAAGACTCTACCCATCTGTGCTTAGGCAGCTGAATCTTACCACAAACCCCCACTTAGAGGAATGGTTTAGTGGTGGACTCGGCAGTCCTGGGTTAATGATTGGACTTGACGATCTTAAAGGTCTTTTCCAACCTAAATGATTCTGTGATTCCATAGGAGTGGGTATGTAAACGTCTTCAAATACCTAGGCCTCAGTGTCTAAAATTTGGTAATGGCACCAAAATCATTATACAACACCATTCCGTGAATGGTAAGGGTATTCTGACAGCTATTTTTAAATCCACTGTAAAAAAAGTCTCACCAAATTTGCATATTCTTAAGCTGGTTTTGTTAAACTTTAAAGCTCCCTTCTTGACTTTGCTTAACCGTTTTAGCTCATGTGTGTATATTTGGCTACAGAAAAAAAATAATCTTAAAGATGCATTAGAGCACGGTAAACACTGCGCTCTAACAGAGCTTCCTTTCTCCTGGGATAGGCAAGCACTAAGCATTTTGGGGAGTCCTATCGCACCACTGCAGGATGGCTTCGCTAAGGCTTCCAGACTTGTGTTACAGGTAGGGGAGAAAAAGAGAGCCAGCAGGACATGCTCCCATCCCTTCAGCCATCTCAATCTGCTGTGCAAAGGGGTGAGTGACAACCCTTCTTTTCCCTGCTCCTCCCAACAAGGCCTGCCCTCCCTGAGCAGCACCCCACCTTCCAAATCACAGCCCCAGTGGGGTGGGTATCCCTGAGTCCTGGTCTCTGGTGTCAGGGTCATTCCCACTCTTCCTTTCTGTGATTGCCCAGGGGAAAACAATCCTCCAAAAGCAGAACTTGCCTGCTCTCAGCTTTGTACCATAGCTGGGAAAAGGGGAGTCAGCTTCCTTAAGACCTCTCCTTCCGGTTCAATGGATCTTGCCCTGCTGTGAGTCACCTCATACTCCTCCCTCAGGCACCTAGGCACTAAAGAGGTCAGAGTCCAGCCTTTGCTCCTGTACTAATCCCTTCTTTGGCTGGTTGGAAGCAACGTTTTGCTCAATGAACGGCTTTAAATCATCTCACTCAGTCCTTGGATTTCATTGTGGTCAGCATATGTCTAGAATGAGGAATTGCAGCATCTCAGTTAGAAGCACCCAAGGCTATGGCCCTAAGAGCCTAATTCCATGGTTTAATCATTAGATAGGTCTTCCTGCTAGAGATCAAACTTCAAAGTCAGTCTTAGGTCAAGTTAATGTTGTTTGTTTAATAAACGTTCCGCCATACCAAACCACCTACTGTCAAAAGGTTAGTGATCACCCACCACACAGCTTTCCTTTTGCATCACTGGAGACAATAGGCTTCAGAGAAAATCCTAGTCAAGAAATGTTTTTTCCATTAGTTAAGAAAAAATGCTCACTTACTGGGAGTTACAAGTCATCAGTAAGATGTAACAAATAACTGAATGAAACTTGTCTCAGTTGTGAATGAAAGACACCTCATTCATCTCAGAAAGCTCTGTGGCAGCAACACTGAGACGATGAGCCTTGTGAAAAGTGCCTTCTCCTTCTGATTTTACATAATTATAATAACCTTCTGCTATGTGTTTGGGAGGAATAGCAGAGCTCAGTGGTGGTAACATTTAATGCAGACTCTTTCTTCTATGAGTTTGGGGCACACGGAGGTTCTATATTTCAAGTACAAGAGCCACACAGAAGCTGAGCATTTCTCTGATTTTCTGAAATGTCCAAGTTAAGGGTAAAGGAATGTTACTGTGGAACAATATAAATGGGAAAGCTTCAGCCAAAGAAGGGATTTTCAACAGATATTTGAAGTGACCAAGGAGTCTTGGAAAAACTGTCCTTACAGAGTTCAGTCTTGGACTCTTGGCAGCCAATATTCCTCACAATAGGAGGGAGATTTGCCAAGGAATTTTGGATCAGGTCTCTACACTTATTCTAGGCTTTGAAATGTGTTTTGCAACCCATGGAGGAAAACATAGGGAGAAATTAAAACTGTGACTCAGAACCATCCCTAGAAGGTGTAAATTAAAGAGTTAGAAGACATCTCACTTTTAAATATTATTCACATTCAACAGAGAAAAGCAGCTCCTTGATGTTGCACTGACTGTCTGATTTAGAGCTTAGTAATTAAAAGCAGCTATTTTTAAAACTGATGTTTGTCAATAAAAGATGCTGTTACTTTGTGTTTAGTTCCAGGCAGCACTTTTATAAGTGTGCTCATAAAAAGCACCCCAAAAGGACCAGTTTTAAACCGAAAATCATGTGGATATTTATCTACTGGATTTAAGACGTGATGAATTTAAGAAGCTTAGCAAAATGCCAACAAAAGTCCACCAACTTTCTAGCGCTGCAACCGATGCGATATAAATTGGAAATTAATTTCTTTCAGAAGAGAGGGCTGGCAGTGGAAATTGTACACTCTTAGTGGAGCTCCAAATGGAGAGGGGAAAAAATTTGTGACTCTGCCTTGTTGGATCCCTCCATGGCTAATCATCCCAGGGAAAGGAGCTGGGTGCTCTGCATTGACTGGAGGAGGAAAATCCCTACATCCTAAATTTTTATCTGATTTGATATTTTTTTTACCTGATTTTAGATAAATAATTTTTTAATGTGATTAGGTAATTTTTAAATCTGATTAGATAAACATAAATAGTCATAAGAGTAGTTCTGAAACTTGATGGTGTTTCTTTATCACCCAAAGACAACAGTGACAGCTAGGTATTTCAGATCAGCTGTGGGGAAAAACAGACTCAATAGCATTAGGGTAGATTACCTGCCATTAGCTGGGCAGAGAAGATCCTGGATTTAAAAGTCAGAGTTGGGTATGTGAGATTTTGAGTGTCTGATGATGGGATTTGAAAACAAAACTTGATCCTTGTCTGCTGATAATTTTTTAAACTTGTTTAGTCTTAATCTTTTTTTCTGGTTCAGTTCACTTATTTGTACATTCCACTTTATTGTATTCTTCCTGTAGAACTGAGCTCTAATATTTTTAAACCTTCCTCTTCTAGAAAGAAGGTTGAAAATGAGAGCATGTCTGTACTTCTAGTAATACTCAGTTCACCAGGTACCTGGCTAATGGGTATTGCTCAAATGTTCGTGGCTACACCTATCTCTAGATCTAGGGTCTGAAGATAATGTCCACCTCCCCTGGATACATCAACAAACGGGTGCTGGAGATCTGTTTTTACTGAGTGTGGAGCACAGTCTAGTTTCTAACCAAAGCTCTTAGAGCAATAACAAGTTTCCTTCCATGGAATGGGTCTGGGAGACATACCTGGCCCTAGACTTTTCTTGGTAGCACACCCTTATTTGTGGTATTTTATTCCTAAGTTTGTTACAGACTGCTGAGAAATTTTGGAGTGTGAGACATCAAGGGCTGCATTGCCCTCCCTGTGTGAACCTAGAGACCGTGCCTAAGGTGACACAGGACAGCCCTCAGGAGCAGAGGACAGCCCCCAGGAGCAGGTCCCTCAGCCCCTTTTAATTTGCCAATGCTGAATCGAGACTTGCATGTCTTGTAAATTCAGTGTTTTGTAGCGAGAAACCTCTGTGACCAGAGGATGCCAGGCTGGAACTTAAATGACATTACTCTGCAAGTATATTTGCCAAATAAAACATGAAAGTAGGAGCATCATTACATTTGATCTGAGAGCTTCAGTAGGCAAGCAGGACTCCATCCAGAAAAAATTATTATAGTTTGAATATTTCCATTCTTCTGAGATCGTATTTTGTCAATCTTTGACAAATATCTTAGCTCATTTGTCAATAAAAATGAGAGAAGTGTAAGTTCAGAAGCGTGTCAACACCTTCTGTTTTGCCATCAACTGTGATAAGGTTAACCTTGAATATTTTTGAATTTATTTGGTAAAGAAGAAAAATGACATCTGTTTTGTAACCCTCATCTTCCTACACTTTCTGACAGCATGCAGCATTTTCACTGAACTGTAAGATTTGCTTGTGAAAGCTGAGCTAATCAGAGGTGGCTATCCAAAGTTCAGTCAATAAATAGCTTGGCTTTCTAGCTTGCAACAGTATAAACGGAGATCAATAAGAACTATGAAGATTATTTCTCTGTTTCCTTCTGCTTCGTGTTAAGCTAGCCATGAAGGACAGACTGTTTCCCTCCTATCAGTTTTTAGTCCTTAGCCATCATGCTGCACCTGATCACTGAGTGGAGAGAAGTGTATGTGAATACTAGCTTCTGAATATTTGCATTTAAGTAATACATCCTAAACAATACCTGTTTATATCCTTCGCATATTTACTATCAAATTAGAATGCTTAATTTAAAAAATTATGTAACTTAGTCCTAAGGGTGTCCATGGATTTTCTTCTTACTGTTCTTACAGAACTGGCTCAGTTACAAGCATGCAGACCAAATCCCTGTTCTGAAAAATTCCTAAGAGCAAGCTTTTGTTCTGAAAACATGTGCATGGTTTCTACCCTAAGAACATAAAGCACAGCTTTGGTAATGTCAGCCCACATGGAGCATGTGAAATATCTATCATGTCAGATTACTTTCTAGAGAAGGGTTTAGTAAATGGCTGAATGAAAAGAGTGAGGAAGTGTCCAGTTTGAATTGAATATCAACGTAAAGGTTAAGCATTGACCAATGTAAAGTGAAGGATATTTCTGGAGACAAAATGGAAGCAGCAAAAGCCAGTGAAAAGAAACACAGTTGCATACTTAATATAAGCTGTATAGAGAAAAAGCAAGGAGAAGGATCCAAGAGGACCAAATCAGTTTTAAGTGTTTATGAAAAGGCCAATTATCAGCAAATCCAGTGTCTATTGATGCTGGGATTTTTTGATTTTTTTTTAAGCAATTATTTAAGTGAATGTATACTTTAGATCTGTATCTCATCTGCAATTAGGGTTATTTGTGACCAGACGTTTAATGCAATTTTAAACAGAGGACTAAGATGCAGACCAGAATCTGGAAGGAAATACTTAACATTTATAAAGAGTTAAAGGTATTTTAATTATCAGAATGGCTGAAATTCCAGGAAAGAGTCTAGGGAAGTAGGCCAAAATAATCTTGGAACAATTCTTTTTGAATATTCATTGAGGACAGAGAAGGTCTGAGAACAGGAAAAGTTCAGAAAGTATCCCTGAAAACAGAAATTCAGGGAACAAAACAGAAAGGTTAACTTCAATACTCAGGAAGAACACGTCAGAAGTATCATGAAATGATGGGCCTTTTTTGGCCTTGGTTATCTGCTCTCAGTGCTGAAGAAGTCTGTCATTGCAGCTAAACGTCACGTTAGCTAAAAATTTGGGCTAAGGGTTAATGCCGTGCCACAACCCAATATTCCATCTCAGAGCAGGAACAAATGCTAATTTGCAGCACACTGAAAAAAGCATCACAAACTCTGCAGCTCTGAAAACCAAGGGTACTGCCTGGAATCCGTAAAATTAATTTCAATGCATTAAACTGCAGAGGAGCGAGGCAGGAAACAAAAACCAGAGTAGGAACCATGCAGCAGAACAGCACTACTGCAGAAGCTGAACTAGCTCGTATAGTTGATCATGAACTGCACACATGCTGATGTTGTGATGCTGCTTCAACAAATGCAAACTGAAATCTTGTATGTTGTAACCTGAGCATCTTATCTAAGACACAGGAAACAGACTGTGGATTTTTTCTTCACCTCGTGTGGTGCCTAGGGTCAGCAGCCAGGGTCCAGTGTCCAGTTCCGGATACCACAAGGTGCAGACAGAATTACAAGGAGGAGAAAAAAAAAACCACAAAACCAAAACAAAACCCAAACCAGGGAGAATCAATTTAAAACACCTGAAGTGGAAAGAATGAAGGAACTAGACCTAGCTGAGAAAAAGACTATCCAAGCATGTAAACGTTTTGCTACAAAGATGATAGTCAGCAAATGTTCTGCATGCTCTTTAGGGCTATGACAAGAAATAATCAGCCCTGGTGTTCAGCAAAGATTTAAAGCAGGTATCAAGAAACAGTCTGGGTTTGGTCAGTGGGCGTTTGATATTTTCCAGGGATGGAGGCTGCTCAGCTCCTCTGGGAAGCTTATTCCATGGCTTAACCACTGGGATTTACCCGGGCTGCGTCGTGGCCTCTTACCCTGTCACTACATACTGTTAAGTCTATACCCAGCCCCTCTGTAACTGCTTCCCCAGGTAGTTGTAGACAGCAATTGAATTTCCTTTGCCCTTTGCTTTTTAAGGCTGCACAGGCTGGTTCCTTCTCTTTTCCTAAGTCTTGTGCTCTGGCCCCAAGACATCTTTGTGACATGGTCCAGAATGTCCATGTATTTTTCGTACTGGGGAGCCCCAAACTGGACACAGCACTCCAGATGTGGTCTGACAAGTGCCAAGAGGAAAGGAAGAAGCACTTTGCCCAGCCTCTACTATATCCTGTAATGCATATATGTGGGTGATTCCCATTGCCATAAAAGCATGTTGCTGATTAATGTTAAACTTGCCTCACAGGATTCCCAGGTCCCATCCTGCAGAGCTGCTCCGCAGCCAGACAGACCCAATGCACATGTGGGGTTATCCCACCCCAGATGCAAGACTTCATGGTTGTCTTTGCTGATCATCATGAAGTTGATGTCAGCCCACTGCTGCAGCTTGCTGAAGGCCCTCAGCCTAATAATCCTGCCCTTCACTCTTTCAGCTCCTTCTCCCCAGATTTCATATCACTCAACCACTCAACAGAACCAGCCACAGCTACACCTTATCTACATTGGCCAACCCACCGCCCCTGAAGCCAACCCACAGTTGTATATTACCAATGCTAATTAACCCAGCTTCGTTCCTCTACATCAGGGGTCCTCACACTTTTTAAACAGGGGGTCGGTATGCAGATGAAGTGGCAGGCAGTCATATGTGGCTGCTTGGTTCCCCACAACCTCCGGCGGGGGGGTGGTGGGGGTGGGTGGCAGGGGGTTTCTGTAAATACCAGGGGCCAGATTGAGGACCCTGGGGGGCCGTATCTGGCCCATGGGCTGTAGTTTGAGGACCCCTGCTCTACATTCTGCCTTTCAGTGCAGCATCCCCTGTGGTCATGAGTCTTCTTCTAGATACTTGGCTTTGCTCAGTTGCTGTTCTTGATCTTGATCCACAGCAGACATCCACCGTAATATTCCCTCTGTTCCCTACCGTAAGCTCTGAACAGACGTGTCACCTATTTCACAGCAGTCCTCTGTGCATTTAATGAATTCTTCTGCACAGCATGTCTGCCCAGATTGTCCTTCCTAAAGAGCTTGCAGTCATTTGTTACAGTGCTCCAGTCATACAAACCAGTCCATCCCTGCAATGACAACATTGCTCTGGGGCTGCTCATGTGCTCTCAGCACCTCCTTTCCCATGCTATCTATTTTTGTGTTCCCCTTTTTCCTCCCTCTGTCGTCAGTATATGAGAGGAAAGATACTCCATAAACCGCAAGTGTAGACTTGGAACTAAAATCCTTCACAAGAGGCTATCTTGGAGCAGGCGAATGTAGAGGTACAAGGTTCCACATACCCATCACAAACCAGATCAGGCTTAGATGCAGTATGTGTTCATCAAACTCTAAGCTACTAAGTCCATGTCAATGTGGGTGCAGTGCTGTACCAACATGGCTATGTCACCTTTACGCCTTGCACACCAAGCAGTTTCAAGGTGCTGTTTGTCATGTACAGGGTCCCCACACCTTCTGAGACATCGAGTTAATCTAAATAGTTAGTCTAAATGTACAATTAAACTGTGCAGATTCATGGGCAACGATTCCAGCAGCAATTGGCCAGTCCATACCCAGTTTGGGAGATGGCAACCTGGCTGGATGTAAACCAATGTTGACAGTTGCTTGGAAGTTGTTTTACAATGAATCATTATGTCACTCAGGGCTTTCTTTGGCTATGCTGAGACAGGAAAAGCAATTCAGGCTTTAGCAGCAAACATGAAAAAGGCACTTCAGAAACTCTGCAACATCTATCCTCAGTGGAGGCAGGAAAACATTTTCTAAGATTATCCCTGCTCATCTTCATCTTAATGCAAAACCCCAAACCAACCCTTCCCAAACATCCATTCCCACTAGCTTAACATCTGCTTGCTGTTAGTGAGTTTGATTTGCTCCTGTCTGCAGCAGGAAGACTTGCAGTCTGCACAGTATGGTACGCAGCTTGATAAGCAACATTAAGCACAGTGCACCCTTTTGTATGGTATAGACAGCTTGTTAAAAATAGAAACAGACCAAAGCCTTCCTAAGGAGGGATTTCTCTTTCTCCCACCATCAGATGAAGCTCTTCAGGCCCATAATTTAACTGTTTGCCACATTGTAGAGGTGCTAAAAATTTTGTCAAAAGACTTCAGCTAGTTAGTCTGCAATTTAGCTTAAGAAGTTTGTTTCTTCCCATTCTTCCTAGTATTTGAATAGAGATAAGGGATAACGCCTGCCTGCCATGGTAGGTACATGAGCTATAATTTGCAATGAAATATCATGAACTGTGCCATACTACAGAAGCTTTAATTAGAGTAATTTAAACACATTGTAACTTACCAGTGATTTTGCATTCAGTATATTTTAAACAGCTGAGCACTGAAAAAAATGCGGTGATTTACTCACCACCACATATCAATGGGCTTTTGCAGCTGTGGAATCAAACTCAAATCAAGCTTGCACAGGCAGCCAAATTATTCTTCAGGAACTGGAGAAAATCAGGAATGATATCCCTAGAGATAGACCATTAAAGACAAAATAACTATTAGGTCTCCTATGTGATTTTTGGCTATTTGTACCTGGATGGCAGAATTCAAGGGTCTCTTAAAAAAATCCCAAAACCAAACCATAGTTCCTAGATGTTTCACCTCACACATTCGCTGTTCTCCATTGAGGCAAGAGGTGGCTGGCTGATCTGCACATAGGGCCATGAAGCCATCCCTCTAGTTAGCAAAAACAGAGAAATATGCTCCAAGCGAATATGCTGTTAAGAGTACAGTAAGCATGGACTCACAGTAGAAAGAAAAAGATACCAGGTACTGTACTACTGGCTTTCAGTTTCAAACCAGCTGTTTGTTAAAGGATAATCTCACAAGACTGTAATTAAGAAATGAATATGCTTTTGAGTGAAGGAATGAAGGCTAGAAAAAAAATTTTCCTAAATCTTTATTGGAAATTATATTAGCTTTGTATATATCCCCAGTGTATTTTATTATGTAGGCCCTTGCCACTTCCAGAAGCAAGAAAATATAAGATTCTTTCATTCCTTCCACAGCTGCTTAAATCAAGACCAGCTATGGGTAGGAGACATCCGATTTGATTGCACTTTTACACATGCTGCAGAAACACTTAGTGGGAAAATATGTAGGAGATCCAGCATCAACATCACCATCCCTCCACAGTATCTCCATAAGGCACTTTGCAAAGTCTAGTTCGTGGTGTGCATCTGCTGCAGGTCTAAGTCCAGGCTCATGCCCAGACATGCATGCTTTACACACAGAAATCCCTCAGCACAGATGACCAAGCGTATCCTGCCCTGTGTAGAGATTGCCTAGTAGAGAGGCAGTGAAACCTCTCTCTGACACATACCAAAAAGAGAGATGGGTGGATTTCAGCTAACTGCCCATTTGCCATTATTGGACTTTGCATGCCCAGTATGAGGACCAACATGAGTAGCTGGGGCTTACCTAAGGAAAAGTGCTGACCTTCTCCTAGTCAGGGCCCATCAGAGGCTGATTTGGACAGGAAAGTGGCACTTCAGGCACCAGATGTGTAAAACTCTAAATATTCCCTTTAAGGAGAGACCAGCCTATAAATAGAAGGCTTCTATACTTCAAAGTTTAGAAAGGTTAACATCCCTGAGATCAAATGTTCACCACGACATCTGTAAATAGTAAAGAAAGGTATCAAATCTTTAAAGGGTAGGCAATTTCCACACAAAAGCAAAGGATTCTTCTGAAAACACTCTCCAGGCAAGGATTGCCCTGATAATATTTTCAAAAGACAGCACGACAAAACAACTAATCATTATAGGCTTCTGGAGGACACCCCTACACAGCTAATTCAGACCTAAAACACAGAGGAGTAGAACCACTTTATCCCAACACTGTTGCTTGTTTTTTTTTAAACTACCTTTCTGAAAATGTAATTGAGTCAGCTGTTCAAGTGACAGAATTCACAACAGGGAAAGGTTGAGTCTTCAGTGAGTGATTAAATTCTGGAGCAACCCATTTAGATAACCATAAAAATATTTTATTGTATATCTAGTCCAAATTCAGGAATATGTTTGTGTCATAGGACAAAAGAAGAAAAAAAGATTCATTCAAGCCTTTAAAATATGTTTTTCCTTTCTTGGGAGCATTTGAGAATTGTGGACTATTTCTGAGACAGAAACCTGTCACAGGACAGCTTCTCACTGCCCACCAGGCTGCCCCTTCATGCCTCTCAAAACTGTGAGTGCCTTCTGCCCACACAGCAGGCACCAAATTTCATTAGCATGCTCCGACAGGAGACCGATTAGCAGGGCTGTGACTGCACTAGGGACACAGATGAACCCTTGCTTAGTTCAAATACTCATTTTATCTACAAAATTGATAAAACAATAATAACCAAACTTCACAGAGCAATAATATGAAACAAACATTTACTTGAATGACTGCTAATACCATTCGCAGTCCACCACATGGATCCATCTCACTTGCACAATGAGCTGTTATAGCTACAGCCCACGTGTGGCCCCAGGGAGGCTGGGGTCACACACACTGCCCAGACAGAACCAGGGGAGGATGCCCCATTTGGTTTAGATAATGGTAGGAATAAGGTCATGTCAGCCACCACCCAAAGGGCAGTAGCACAGTTAGTTTCATCTCAGGTCCAGCAACAAGGGTCCAGTGTTTCGTTCATCAGGATTTTCTCCCGCAAAATTTACTTCACCAGTCCCTGTGTTGGACATTACACGGGTCGTCCAGTTGCTTTTGATGGTTTCATCCAGTCATTACCCCTTGTCTCTGGACTGGGGTGCCAAGACATGGTGGTGCAGGCTCCTCCACAACAGGCATCCTTTGTATCAATATTGGAAGCAGAGTGAAAGCTGGCTAAGGAGTCAGGGCAAAGGGAAAACAACCCAGCTCTGGCCTCCATTAATCAGCTTTACTGTATTTACTTAGGAAAAGAAAATAGCCCTGATTACTGGATATATTCTATCAGAAGATTTCAGAATCTTCCTGGTTTACTGATCAATCCATCTTTCATTTGACCCATAACAAATCTTCAATGAAATGTCTTTCATAAAATACTTGTTAGCTAGCACTGTATAAAGATGGCATTATTGTGACCTAATACAGTGCAATCTATTTTTTTATTATTAAAAAAATATGGAGACCCTAAAATACTAGGGAGAGTTATCAACAGGGATTACAGTACAAGACTTGGCAGCTCCTGCAATGCAACCTGCCTTCTTTGAAGCATGACTAGGGAAAACAACATTTGGTAGTACTGGCAAGTTGTGCAATGCCCTTATTTACTGCCTTAGCTCTCTTGCCTTCTCAAAGGCCAATCTAGTCTGACAAGAACTGTTACCTAAACTCTCACTCTTCGACCTAATTATATTGCTCATTTATGGGCACATATTTAATATTAGTCAATGTATTAATTTCAAAATGCTGGAAAAGCCTCAACCTGAGTTGGATCCCTCCATTCAAAAACAACATGGTAAGGTACCCACTTTCCCTGCTAAGCTTTATCACACACTTTCTCAGCTTGACTTAATCTCTAAATGCCACCAAGGGGGTCTTCTCAGCAACTTTCAAAACACAAAAGAAAAAAAGGGAACAAGGTGAAAAAGAAGCTTTTATACAAGTAATTCACAACCAGACCTAGATGTTTATTCACTAGCACCTACCTGAGAGTGTCCAAGAGCCTCAGTTGTTGTGCATAAGAAAACAGGCTGAAGCAGTAAATCTTTTGAGGAAGTATTTGGTGTTTCAGCTGTATCAGTGTTGGCCCTGCTGTCCTCCTAATCTATCAGCAGTAACTTAAGTAGTTCAGCTTCAGGTTTTTTGCCCTTGAATGACCACCAGGATTCACCACAGGTGCAGATGGGTCACATTCATGAGAAAAGCTCAGTCATGTGAATTGGGTTTGTTATAAATACCTATCCCAGGAGCTCAGTTCTGCCTGTAGGTGGTGTAAGTTTTAGTCAAGAGGTTCAAGTATGTGTAGCCTAGTAGCTGTTGCTGACTGAAGTGCTTGTTTGAGTGGATTCCTATGTAAATTATTAGTATTCCTGTTAACGGGTAGGTAAATAAGTAGGTCGGTAGTTTTTACTTCATAACTGTTTTCCTGGCTACAGCCTTGCTTTTTTAAAGAGCTGTAGTTGGTTATGTGAATGTGCTGTGACCTGAAAAATGGCAAGTTCTGGCTTCTGCTAATGTGCTTGAAAAATGGTCAAGGGTATTAGGACTTTGTGGGCTGGGAGACAGGAGATGGACAATGGTGTGGTCTGAGCTCATTTGATATTAGTGAAGGTGAAGTGCAACTATTATATGCAGAAAACCTAACTGCCCAGCATGTTTGCATTGTGGTTTTTTTATTATGGTTCTGTATTATACCTTATGACTTTGTTCTTACTTCCAAGGGAATCTCCCTTTGAAATGTGTTCCTTGAGGTGTAAGATGAATTGTGATGTTGTCCATTAGTGCTAGCTTATAACGCAGGTGGCAGCAGTCTGCTATGGATCTAGATTATAAATTGTTGATATTTTTCCTATTTAAAAATTTCTGTTCTCAGTATTTTTGGCTGCATCTACTTGTGATGCTAAAGTGATTAGACAATACAAGAGGAACAGAACCCAGATCTATTTGTACTGAATCTGTATCCCCTTAACGGGAGTGGGGGAGATGATTGTAAAAATATGTTTATTTTTAGGTTTGGGGTTTTTTTTAATTTTTATTTAACAAATGTCTGCCCTTGGAGCAAACTTGCCTTGAACACCAAGTTACTGGTTATGTAAGTTTGTAGAAACCTGACCTGCTAACATACAGCTACTTAGTATGCTGGGCTATCCTCTTGTTGCCTTTAATAGGCCTTCAAAGACATGCAGTTTGAGTAATAACCTAAATCTAAGGTTGTTACCAACTGACTGTAGGCCTAGTAAGCTACCACCACTGGGAATAGTTAATGACAACATTGTCTTGCTTATTTGTAACTTGTGCATGTTATTTTTGTTTATGTCTTAGCATTTGCTGTCATGATACTTTTCAAAAACCAGGACAAGAAAGTTTCTCTTAGCCTTAAGGTTGTCCTTTAGATTTGGCATGTGATTTCGATAACTCCAAGATGAACTTGGTATTTACTGGAACAATGCTAAGTCAGTAGCTTTGAAGTGTAAATCTCCCCTGCCCAAGAAGTGCAGATGAGCACTAGTAATGCCGGTCTAACTTGCTCTGGGAGTACTGGGTAGCATGCCCGAGGGAGGGTGGCCTGTAGCTGAGAGCACTTCATCCCCTCTGGAGAGATGTCTTGTGGCTTTACAGCCTTGCCGAGGGAATGGGAAGTGCTGCCTGGGTAAGATGCAATCAGAAGAGATCTCTTTGCCCTCATCCCACGCTGACCTCTGGCTGCCAGTTCTGTCTTGCTGCCCCTGTGGCTGCTGCTCCTTTTCACCTATGGAATAACTGTCTTGCATCCAATTTGCCTTTTTTCTACTTGGCTATGCAGTAAGTCTGCTGTGACTTTCCTTAGGCTTTCTAACTGCTTTAATAAAAGCATGGCCTTGAGAGATGTCTTAATCTGGGAATCCTAAAGGGGGATATTGGGAGGGAGGGAAATGCCTCCTAAAGTTGCTTGCCCTGATCTGCAGAGTGGATTGGTGGGTCCTCTGCAGACTGCCCAAAGGGATATGTGCCTGCAGGTCTCTGTTAAATCATCTTTCCTTTCTTTTGGGATCCTTTTGTAGCTGAAAGGAGCATATGGCTATGCAGTATAAAAGCTTCCGCAGTTAAGGAATGGGTGAGCTGATTTATACTCTAATGTTGATATATTACATACATGTCAACAGTCTGGATAAGTGAAATGCTTGCTTAGGTTATATAAACATGTGTATATACATATGCACAGTGTATATGTGTGTGTAAATGTATGTATATAAGCTGTAACTTAATAATCTTGTTGCCCTATTTTTAATTCTGAAAAGCAGCCATCTCCCAACCCAGACCATTTTTTTCAGGGCTCCTTTATAATCATTAGGTTTGTGTCTTCATTCCTCATACTGATGTTGCACATAATGGTATCAGACTGCCTTGAGATGTTGAACAGACCATCGAAAGATAAATTTTCTGTAAGACTTGAGTCAAAGACATTTATTTTCCTGCAACTCTTCTGTGTTTCCAAATATGATCTCATGAATTTAAATAGATCAGCTATAGTTCTTGATCTATTTGAATTGGTTCTGAAGCTACTGATCGTATGCTTTTGTTTCCTTCATGCTGGTGGTGCAGCTGCTTGCTCATTCAAGGCCCAACTTCTGAGGTTCTGGGATTATTCTGTGGCTCTAAAACTGCTAGTTCTTACAAGTAATCAATGGTAGTTCATTCTTGGCAAGGATTTAATCCACACCAGGATTTTGATGGAAAGGTTCAATTACTCTTTCTCTTAACTTGATTGTCAGAAGCAAAAGAAATAAAGGAGATAGGACAGTTTCAATAACTCTTAATGATATTGTGCCTTACTCTGCAATTAATAGTATTTATAGCCTCCTTCATGTAGAAAGGTGAATTACTGCTTCCTAAAATTCCATAATAAAGACAAAATAATGCCTGTAAATAACTTTTTATAGTTCATTTGAGCAGTTAATTAAGTATGGTATTGTTTCTCTTTCCAGTGAATGAGCCAAACTTGAAGCAGTTTCTGAAGAAAGCATGAGTCTATACACATGCTGAATGTGATTCCAAAATATATAACAGTTGCTTATCTTGTAGCATTAGGTAATATTTTCTTTTTCTGTGAACACTTCTGAGTAATAGCCTTGTTTAAAACTTCTACAGAAACAAGCATGACATTTCAAAAGTTCCCATTTCTTTGTTCCCTAGAGTATCTCATCTAGCAAGTGCTGCAAATTTCCTTTTCTGCTCCTGCCATTTTCTTTGTGTGTTGGAATGCGTACAAATAGCATCACATTTGAGGTGGAAATGACCCACAAAAAAGACCCCTCTTCTGTGGGTATCTGAACCTGCCTTCAAGTGTGCAAGAGAGCTTTGGCTATAGAAAATTAAAATATCTCCAAGATATTTGTGCTATGTTAGTTTTGTTTGAATAGGAGGGTGGTAAGTACCTACAACAACTCTGACATGCTGCAGGAGCCATAGCCTGTAAGAATTCTTTGCATAACATATACCCAGAGCTGTCATTCCTTCCCAAGAGGATCCTAGGAAATTAAAATTTCATTCACGGAAAAGTTATCTTTCAGGGTTGTTGAGTCTTCAAAGAAAAGACAACAACCACAAAATGTATCTAAGTAGTTAATTTATTCTTGTTTTGCTCAAGTGTTGGCAATGTGTGCCTTAATGGGTTCCTAATGGATGCTTAAAGAGTCATGTCTGTGTCCATAACTGTAGCAGGCAGAAGGCTTTCAACACATTATGGTTGATAATTACACAGAAGTTTAGGTAATGGGGTTGATAGGCTGCAGTGAGAGGTCAGTTTTTAGCTGTCACATCTAGGAATTCATTGTCAAATATATGTTACCTGACATGTCCCAAAGTGATGCTTATTTAAAAAAAAAAAGTTGGAGGCTGGAAAGGAGGGAAGTTCTGCATTTGATGTGATCTGCAGCTTCTGAGGCCAATAAGTTGGATAACTAAATGCAGAACTGAGCTTTGTCCAAAATCATGCCTGTAATTTAGCTGTGCCATCCTATAACTTGTAATGCTGGGTATATTGTGTGGTTTGGTAGAATGTTGTGTAGTACTGGACTAAATTTGTGCAGCAGACTTTAATTTCCTTGTGGCAGCTTGCCAGAAGGCAGTCAGAGGTGACCTTCCCCCCTGTCCTGCCAAGAGGTGACCTTCCCCCCCTGTCCTGCCACAAGCTCCTTTCCTAACCCATACCAGGAAAGCTGGTGCAGAAGCTGTGGGTAGCTCCTTCCCTGTATATATATATACTGAGGGCTCACTCCCTCCCAACGCATCCTGCTAACAGAGGAAAGCAGGAAAAAAAAATCAACACGGAGGTTTTAGATTTTTAGACTTGCAGTCAAGTTACAGTTTTCATGGTGGTAACTGGGAGTCGGTTGTTTGTGTCTTTTTTGTTGTCATTGAAAGGAATGGTCCTTTTTGTTCTCAACAAAAAGGCATAAGCACCACAAGGACAGTCACAGAAGCGTGTTACAATATGCACTCTGTGGCATAAAAGCAGTAGTTCTTTACTCTCTCCATTGGTCATATTGCAGTAATGCATGTGGAAATATGTCCCAAAGAAAAACAATCAATCAACAGAAGAAAAAAATCTCCCCCCCCAAAAAAAAAATATTAAACAAAACCAGAAAAAAGCACAGGAGGAACTTAAAGAAGTTAATTGGTATCATCTTGCTAGAGTGAACAGAGAAAGGAGCTTCAGGGATAGCTCAGTTTTCTTTATACATGTAACTATTCTTCAATTTGAGAAGAAAATTACTTTCTTGATAACAGTCAAGAATCAGAAATGCTTTTTGCTCTGTTCAATTCCCTCTGCTATATGTTCACAGGACACAAAGGCAATGTATAAACTGAATGGTAGTTGACAGTTCATGCTTACACAATAGTATAATAGTGATGTATTGTGTAATTTTAGTACAGTCCAGTGTGTTGTCACAATTTCTGGCTTTAATACAAAATGCAAGTTAGCAATGCAGGATTATTGTGCTGTACGAGGCTATGTTTATAACAGCATGTGCTTTGGACAACGCAAAAAAAACCCAACAACAACAAAAAACCAAACCAAAACAAAAAAATACCACAACAAAAAACAAACAAAAATGTCTTCTGGTGCTGGAGTGTTACATACAGCCTTTGTGTCTAAATGTGGTGAGCATATGAATGTGAAATGTAAGAAGAGATTTGCCAACTGCTGATATCTTTCTTATATCTCTGCCTCCATATGTCTTTCCACTGGCTGCCTCTTACGTCACATTTTCAATCCCTCTGCTCAGATGCCTCTATATCTTCTTTGGAAGAAGGATCTGTGTACATCTAACAGAAGGCATGCATAATGTGAGCTACTTATTGAAATAGAAGCATTTTCTTGGACCATATATACATTGATTTTGCTGAGCTCTCCTTCTGAGCACACAGGTAGGGAGGCTGGGGGGAAAAAAAGCATTCTTTCATGTATGAATAGGTCTGCAGTCCCTCAGTGCAGGGTGAACCACAACAGGAGCATGATGCTGCAGAAGTGTGTGTTTACATGGCAGAAACATCATCCTGGTTGTGACTCAATGGTTCATTCTGTTTACATACACCAGTACACAAGATCATTATTATAAAACACACCTAAAATTCTTGGTGTGGGTGATACAGATTCTTAAACATTTTTGAGAAATATTCAGGTCTGCAGTCATGTACAGTGCTGTGCTGCTCCAAGTGAAGAATGGAAAATGCTGTTTCAAATGCTTCAGTAAAGTGAAAGATATTTAACAGGAATTGCTTTGCAAATAAATATTTAAGCTACTGACTTAAAACTCTTGTTTAAATATCAAAAAAGTAATTTCTTCATGTAACTCGAATTCTGCATAAATAAAAC